>NW_024543070.1:12825000-14203500 GCF_018167655.1 Microtus oregoni | reverse complement strand
TACTGCTGATAACACAAACTTCCTGTTTATAGACAAGAAACCCACCCAAGTGAGAGAAGCCATGTTTTCAGATCAGTCATAATACATTCCAAATATGTAACTGAATTCATGTTTGATTCTGTCTATTAAGATACATATCTTATTTCCCAAAGTTTCAGAGTTTCCTCGGTGGGCTTTATAAATAGTCCATCTTGATTTTCTCTGAGCATACAAATTGGCAGATGAAACCCCAGTTACCTTTGCTTAATTGTAGGAACCAGGATCCCTCCAAAGATAGTTTAAAATGTGGCAATCACTAGGTAGAAATATTCTTTCTCCTCTAGGAAGAGGTTTGTAGCTTTGCTAAACTGCATCCCTGTCACTCATTTGTCAAGGCTTGGCTTTTTATCACCCAATTTCTTTCCATTTTGTCTCCCAAACCTGAGCTCAGCAGTCAAGTCCTGTCACCTTCACCCCAAATTCTCTCCGGATTTGTTATTATCCTAAATTCCGTAGTTTCCTCAGCACCCGAACTGTCATCTACATATGATCAGCTGTCTCCTGGACTGATCTCTGCTAAGCTGTACCTTTCTTTTTGCTCCCTGGTCTAGTGTGGCCCATGACCCTTGGGTCTAACTGGATATTTAGCAGTGACTTCTTTGTTTGACAGGAGGCTTGATGGCTAGAAGGATGAAAGAAGGGTGGACAGCCTAAGGCGAGCTGGTGGAGAAAAAGTTATGGGCTCCACTAATAGCACCTGAGCCCAGACACACTCATCAGACATTATCTTGCTTCATGTTTTCTGACATGGAGGAGTCACTTTTAGTCCCCCGTGGGACTCTGCTGAGAGAGACATAGAAACACGCCAAGGTTTACCTGCATGCTTAATGGCCGACTTGTAATCCAGCCTCTGACTTCCCCGACTGTAGCTAGGAACTCTCTACAACATAGGACCAATAGAGAAATAGGCAGTGCTTATCTGGGAAACAGCATGATTTACATCATCAGAACAGGTTTCTATTGCCACAGAAAGGATGGAGTGTGTAGTTGGGAAGTCCTAGATATCAGGATATGGGAGTGAGAAGACCAACAAACGCAGCTGAGCTGTAGAAAAGCATTGCTATATGGGGAGAGGGTATCTTTTACTGTCTAAGGTCACTAGTCAGCTGTCCTTCTCATTACTCAACACAGTTTTTGTTTTTGGCCAGATAGAGTAAAGATCCACCTGGGAAAAAAATCAATGTAAATTTCTCAACCTTTACTGCATGGCTGACACATAATACTTCACAGCTAGTAGCTGACGCATCTGCTCAACAACTCAAGGAAGTAATTGCCCCCAGTTTGTAGTAAAGAAAATGGAGGCTCAGTCCATTTACTTAAGGTTTCACAGAATGAGATTTGAACCAGTCTCAAAACCACCTTTATTTAATCCTTCTCCTTGAAGTGCACAGCTAAGTAAAAACAAAAAGTGCACAGCAGTAGCCAGTTACTCAGTTGGCACAAGTAAACTGGTGTCTATGGTTTCTTGTGTAGTTCCTCTTTAGACTGGAGGCATGGGCTGTGTGGAGTGTGGAGAGAGAGAGTACCACTCTTCATTTCTACTCATCTCTCTTGAAAATGGCATCTACTCCTCCAGAGGAAGTGGTCTTTTGAGGAAAGAAATACTTTAATAGAAGTTGGTCCTTAAGAGATGAGTGATTTAGCCGGGCGGTGGTGGTGCACGCCTTTAATCCCAGCACTTGGGAGGCAGAGGCAGGCGGATCTCTGTGAGTTCGAGGCCAGCCTGGTCAACAAGAGCTAGTTCCAGGACAGGAACCAAAAGCTACGGAGAAACCCTGTCTCAAAAAATCAAAAAAAAAAAAAAAAAAAGATGAGTGATTTAAGAGTTAGACAAGAAATGATGGACCACTCCACCTTGATATCTTGCGTTATCTACCACCTTTATAGAAAACTTGGTTCTCTGAGACAACCTGGCTGTTTGAAGAAGAGGATGAGTTTAGTCCCTAATGCCCATGGATACCATCCGCTGTTCCATCACTCACCCAGTATTAGTTGAGCACACACTATGTCCAGGCTTTGTACTGAGGTGCTCTGGAGAAAGGATAGGAAACCAAAACCCTGGAGTTCTGCTGACATGATGCTTCCGTTCAGGAGGAGTGTGTTACTACTGGAAAGACCACACAGACAGACATGCTAACAGATAGCTATACAGAGCTCTGAAGGAGAGAGCTGGAGCGAGAAGATAGCAGCAGAAACAGGGCAGAGCAGACAAGTGAAGCCTGCTCTGAGCTGTGACTGGCAAAGGTGATATGACCCCCGTCCAGATGATGACATGTATGAAGGTCACAAATCAGGAAGCAGCATGACATGCTGCACACCTAAGGACCATGGAGCAAGAAATGGAGGGTAGTGGGGAGACCTGGCAGGCCTTACAACATTCTTGGAGTCCCAGAACCCTGCCCAAGCCATGGAGGTTGAAGATAGTAATTAAGAAAGTACAATATGTAATCCCCAGATTCTGTGACCATCAAAGACTGTACGACTAAGATGCTGATCATCTCTGGGCTTCAGTGTAGTGGAAATGAGTCCCACACAAACCCTTCCCTTTGATGTACTCTTCCTGTCACTTAGATCTCTGGAAAGACCCTGGCAACATTTGTTCTTTGACCACATTTGTTAATATGCTTTGGGATTTTTGAAATAAGACAAGGCAACCTTCACAATAACAAAAATAAAAATTAACATGTATTGGAGCTTTAAGAGGTTCTGAGCAGGTACTGTTTTAACGACTCTATATGAAATATCTTATCGAATCTGTGAGTCAAATTAATAATCTGGGATGCCTAAAGTCGGTGTTAATGCAGGGTTTGGAAAACTGGAATTGTGGCTAGTGGGAGCCGACACGTGAAATTTTACATTTTAGAGATCTTTAAATTGTTTGGCCAATTACTGCCAGAGGACTGAGCAATGGTTGGCTGTCAGTGTTAATTATGGATGTGGCGAGGGCTTCCTGCAGCCATTAGGAACATCCACCCACAGACCTTTCTGTTTCTGATGTCAGGGGCAGGCTCGTAGTCAGAGTGAGTGTTCAGTCGGCACATCAGGTATAATCACAACCCTCAGCATTTGTACAGAACAGGTTGTTTCCAAGAGGCTTTGCATTCAGTGGTGAGGTCACCCCAGAGCCTTCCTCTCCTGGGCAGTGTGATTTGCCACCTCCCCGTTATTAGCCAGGCCTCTTGATTCAAAGATTTAAAAGAAAAGAAAAATCTCAAACAAGCAAAGGGAAAAGGGGACTTGTCTGGCTTACATAAGAGAAAAGCTCAGTGGTAGCTGGACTGTGGGCTCAGCCTGTTTCCCGTGTGCCTCTCTGCAATGCCCCATCCCTACTCAGCTGAATTGAATGCAGTTCTTTTAACTAAACTTACCCATGCTCTTACCTTTCAAAATCCTACAGGTACTACTTATGCTCCTCCCCGCCCCATTGCCTGATTCTCCTTATCAACACCTATAGGGATATCTAATTTCTAAGGATGCTGTCTAATGAACCTCTCTGGTTGTCGTCCCCTACACCGAGGCCCTAGTCCTGGGACTCAGGTGGACCCATTAGTGGCAGCTGTAGCAGTGACTGCACACCAGACCCACTCCAAGCTTTACAAAGGCATGGCAGTCTGCTCTCCCTAAGTCACAGAAACATTCACTGTCCTGGAAAACTCCAGTGGCCTTGATGAAGAAACCACACAGAGAAGTCAAAGAGAGGTGGGAACCCCTGAAGTACACAGAAGGAAAAGGAATTCCTCTTCCCCTTAAGTCTCCCAGCCATTTGGATCCACCATCTTTCCTGTCCATTTGAATCCCTAGATGACTACATCATGTCATTGGCATATAGGGAAGAATAATCTTCAGTAGACTCCAGCCAGCTTAAAGGCTTATGAAAAAATACTCTTAGGCTACGGATTTGGGGGGAGGATGGATGGATTACTATACATCTAGAGTAATCCAAATGTGTAGTATCTCCCACATCCTCTATCATGTCTGCTTTTAAAATGAGAAGTTTGCCAGGCCTTAATCATCACCTTCAACAACTTCTTATTCTTCCAGATTCTTCCCACCCTGGAATATTTCCTGACCCCGCCTATCAGATGAGCTCAAATAAACTCCCCAAACACCTCGTTTGCCTTTCAGATACTCAGGTGTTACTAATTCATTTACTTAGTTTTTTTATTTTCACCAGAAAAATGTAAGCCTCCTTCCTGCCAGGTAAGGCCCAGGCATAGCCCAGCATTGTATCCCTTCCCAAATGCTCCATCAGTATTTTCTGAGTCTGGCAGCTGCCCTGTAGCTCTTTTTATGTTGGAGAAGACATGGAGATATTACTTTTCTAATCCCTTATGACACTTGAGAGAAGGGAGTCGCTCACTTTCCAATAGGTTTAAAACTCTTTATTGATTTTTATTGAGCTCTACATTTTTCTTTACTTCCCTCCCTGTCTTTTCCCTTTCCCTTTCAGCCATCCCCCAAGGCCCCCATCCTCCCAATTTACTTAAAACTCTTAAGTCTCAGAACAGCAATCCAAACCTAAAACCCTGTTCTCCTCGTCATAGGAGCATTTTCTTGCTTTGCTTGGGAGGTCTATCTGCAGTAACTGCTTGCTCTGTTCTCTTCAGGATCTCTTCCATCATCTTCTCTCAGCCAATACTGACCCATGAGCACCCTCTCCGCACCTTTGGTGCCTTCACAGGCCTGCCTATTATGGGGGAGGACCACACAGGAAGAGAGACATTCCCGAAGACTTAGGGGAGTACAGAGCTGGAATGTTTGGTTTTCAGGGAAGTCCAGATCCCAGTCTGGTTCTTGGAGGTGGCTGGTCTGCCACCACACAGGACTGGAGCCCTGACTTTTAGCCTGGGAACTGGATTTCTCTCTGCCTTACATCAGCAACCCCAGTCTGCTCTGATTGGAGACTTAATGCAGCCTTGTCAAAGCAGGCTAGCAGCCTGCTTTAGAAACAGCCTTATCAGCCAAGAACATTCACATATGGCTTTGTTTACTATATAGGTGCTGGGTTTAAATTGTTCTTTTTTTTTCTTTTTAACTATTTGATGGGTTATTAAGTCCATAGATCCTTTTCCTGTAGGTGCTTTTAACTGTTGAGGCAGCTAAAGAATTTATAAACTATGTGACGTAATCTAATACCATAAAACAAGGAAAATAAAATTAACAACCTTTCACTTATTAGAAATATGAAAGCCATCATGTGGTATAAGGAAAGCCTAGCACAAAGGGGAAATGCAAATGCCAAGCAGGGACTTCAGTCAGCTCTGTCTTGGGCTAGCTCATGAGTCATATTGGCTGAATTACTTCTCTTTGAGTCTCAGTACCCTCATGTGTAAAGTGGAGACAACAATTCATATTTTATCAAATCTTTGCAAAGGTAAAGACAAGTTCATCTGCTCATTAATTAGCCACTCACTCACCAACAGATTTATTGGGTGTCTACTACATAATAACACTATTCTAGTCATAAGTCCCTTGAGGGATATCTGTGTATGGGAAGGGGTGCTGTGAATGGGTGTGTTGATATGCAAAACAAGGACAGAAAAAAATTAAATAGATGTCTTGGTAGGAAACAAATGGGATTTGAAAGAATTAATGTAAGTATTACATAGAATTAAAGAATATAAGGGGTTACAAGAGCAACAGTGAAAAGCTGTTCCATTCTGAACATTAATAATATTGGGGAGAAACTATTCCCTGAAACCCAGTGAAGAAGGGCTATGGAACTGTGCTACCCAGTAGTGGCTGTGAGCACAAAACAAAAACAGTCCATGTCAAGGAGCAGCCTGGCACAACGCCATGCAGTGAGTAGGCACTACAACTTGGCACTCTTCCCATGTTCTCTTCTCTTCCTGGTAGCAGTCATCGGATGACCCCAGCTTAGTCCAGAGGGTCAACGTCTGCAATGTCCATGTGACATCATTTGTGCCAGGGAGTTTTCCAAGACACAGAAGAATGTGGGAAAGATGAGGAATGGGTCTGGTAGAACTAAATAAAAATCTAGCGCTAGTTTAACCCAGTGACTTAAAATAAATAAATAAGTAGATAAATAGATAAACAAATCAATAAATCAATAAATGGAGCGTGTGTGTGAAGTTTGGAGAGAGATGGGGTGGGGGAGGACCTGGGAGAATTGGAGTAGGAGTGAAAGATGATTTGATCAAGATACAGTGCATACATGTCTGAAATTCTCAGAGCAAGAAATAGAGAAAGGAAGAAAAAAATATCATTAATAAGATGGTGATATGTGCCCGTGTTAAAAATAAAGCAGCAAAGGAAATGGGAATTGTGGTGATATTTTGTTCATGCTGTAACAAATAAAGCTTACCTAAAGATCAGAGTGTGGAACTAGGCACACTAGTTAGCCAAAGAGGCCAGGCAGTGGTAGCACACATTAATTCCAGAACTTGGGAGACAGAGGCAGATGGATCTCTGTGAGTTCAAGGCCACCCTGGGCTACGTGAGATTGACTCTGTCTAAAAGAGAAACTTAGCTCACATTTTGATCCCTGAACTTGGAATCATGGGCCATAATCTCAGCATAGTGAGTTGGAAACAGGGGCGATATGGCTCAGCAGAGAGAGGAATATAAGGTGGGAGGAGACGAAAACTAAGATTCAGTCTGAGGTTTCATATAGAGAGATTCAATCTTAGGATTTATAGGGACAGGATTACCCTTTTGTTTGAGTATTCAGTAGAGATAAAAACTAGTGGCTGGCTGGTCTGCTTCTCTGATCTTTCAGCACTAACCCCTATATCTGACTCTGGGTTTTTACTATAAAGACCAATTAGACATCAAGACATAGGGATTTATTGCCTGGACCGGTCATTGCTATTGTATAGAGGATAGTCAAGGAAGACCTTGAAAAGAAGCATTTGGATGAATATTTGTGGAAAGTGAGAGACTGAGCCATATGTTTAACAGAGGAAGACTGTTTCGACTAAGAGAAGAGTTTGCTCTAAGCCCTGTGATGCAACCATGCTCAATATATTCAAATAATTATGAGGAGGCTGTGGATGCTGCACAGAGGGAGAGGAGGGCAGGAGAACAGAAGCACAAGCGAGTCCGGGAGGGATCACTTAGAAAACCATGGCAAGGATCCAGCAGGAGATGACTGCAGTTGGATCTCATGGGTAGAGGAGGCATGAGAAATGTTTTAATGGAAAAGAAGTCCGGATTGTCTCACAATTTGGCAAGGATCGTGAGAGGAAGAGGGGATTTAGTGATTATGTCCAGGCTTCGGGCGTAGGCTGCTCAAGGCTGCAGCTCCCCTTTACCAAGGTCAGCTTATTGACGTCTCCATGGACCGGCACAGGAGAGGAGCAGGCATGGGGGATGAGACACAACCCACAAATGGTCATGTCACTGCAGCCCTACTTAGTGATGATACTCAGATGGAGCGTGACTCAGATAGCTTCCGCATTCCCTGCTGGAAGTCCCCTAATTTAGATCTATCTCATTTTCCAACCCAATTTCACCTGTTCATCCAACCTAATGTGCTGTTCTTATTGAGTGACCCATGTAAGCGTTCACATTTGGGTCTGCAATTTTCACTTACGTTAGCCACCTCCTCAGCTTATAAGAATCAACTCAGCACCTCCGGCATCCATGGAAATTCCTCTGTCCTCATAACTTGCTACTCAGGCAAGAGGAATAAAAAAAAATGTTCCTGAATTTACACACTTATGATGTTTCTTTTCTCGGTGTGAAGTTTTTATTTGCTGGGCTAGGACCAGTTCTTTCCTTTGGGTTTCAGATTTCAAATAATTGGTATGGCAGAAACAGAAGCATGGAATCCAGAGGTGCTAACGTTCTTCATATAATAAAAAAACAGAGACGATGGAAGCCCTTGACAAAGTGAAGATAACAAGTGGGAAAGAATTGTGGGAGAGGAGAGAACTGAGTGGAAACACAGAGCCATCCTTTATCTTTGCAGAAGCAATCGGAACTGAAAGAACAAGAAAAACAAGGTCCTTGAAGATTATTATTAATGTTTAAAGACATGCTTCCTAATTTTTTTAAAAAAAAAAGTTTATTGATGCTTTTTCATTGTATCTTGTGCTGGTTTTCACATAGACAATTTCTCTCAATTACATCACATACTCTGACCGTGTTCAATCTCCATGTCCTCACTTTCCCCTCCTCCCTACCGGTGTAATTCCATTCTCCAATTTCCCTTTTGATTCCATTGTGTATATAGACATGGCTTTATGTGGCTGTATAAAAATCTTAGCTCTACAAATGAAATAAAAACATTACATTTGTCTAGTTTGTTTCATTTATAAGATGATCTGTCTTAAAATTTGAAGACACTGAATAAATATTAAGTAACATTTGCTTATCATTTTAAGGAGAAGAGATATATTTCTAGAAGTCTGCTGTGAGCTTGTGTCTTCCAACTGTGACAAAAACGCCACATCTATGAAACAACAACAACAACTTGGTTGCCTCAACAATGCTTCAATATTTCCAATATCAGTTGATTTCCCAAAGTAGATGGGTGAAATCTCGATGGGCCTCAACTCCTAGATGGAGAACTACAAGAATTAACAATTGCCAAAGAATGAGCTCCCTGATTATTGGTCTGCTATGGAGTGAGTAACACTAGACACATTTACATACTGGTAATACATAATGGACTCAGTATGTTATATTTATATGTATTTACTTATATGTCTATGTAATAATAATGGTTAAAGAAGAACAGAAATTTGGAGGGAGGTTTTGGACAGAGGAGGGACAAGAGGGGAGAGAGGAAGGAAAAATAATAAAATTGTATTTTAAGTTAAAAAAAATGTGTGGGGTGGAGTGTTTAACAAACCAATTAAAAACTGAGGTTTTGTAACTTATGACTTGAACATTAAGTGATGTAGCAGAAGTCGATAAATGAAAATTTCAGTAGACTCCATGGGCTAAGAACATAAAAATGAGACAGCTTCGCCAGCAATTCAAGCACGAATGTTCAAATGTCTGTCCCCTGGAGTCAGGTGTCGAAGCACTTATATCTGTAATCACGGTGCTAGGGAAGCCGAGACTGGAAGATTTAGAATTCATAGTCAGCATGTACTATACAGTAGGAGATCATCTCACTACATCTACAGTTTGGGTTTCAAGGCAAACTAAACTTCTACTTAATACCAAACAATTTGAACAATACCAATATAAGTGATAAGTGGGTTATATTAGAGGCATACTGAAATTTTATTCCAACCGGTAAACTTCGGGGCTGCGTTGGAGCTTTAGCAGGACAGTGCCTTTTGATGTGAAAATAGCAAGAAAGGCAGGGATCTTGGCAGTGACTCAGCATGAGCAAGAAATGGAGGCAGCACGGATGAGCAGAAGAATAATGAGGCTTGCCTGACAGGGCGCTGCAGAGAGTTTTGGCCTTCAGTCTGGGTGAGAAGACATCACGGAATTGAGTAGAGAGGAAATACGGTGTCTCATCCAGATGTTGGCTTGGGTTCTTTGAGCATCCATCTGATGAACTGAGACTAGATCATCAAAGTAGAGGAAAGCGGCTGTAGTAGAAGACTGCAGACACTCAGAAACCCAGCTGGTGACTGCTCAGGCATCAGGGATAGAGTATACAGATAAAAAGTGGATAAGCATAGATGCTGCAAAGAGGCAACAAGACTTATGGAAAAGCACTTGGGGCAGCTGAAGGAAAGGGCAAAATCAAAGGCCAATTCAAGGTCTTTGGTCTAAGGAAATGGAAGCTACCAGTAACTTAGAGCAGTGGTTCTCAACTTGTGGACTGAGGACCTTTTGGGGATCTAATAACCCTTTCACGTGTGTCAAATAGCAGATATCTTGCATTTCATAAAAGATACGTAAGAGTAGCAAAATTGCAGTTATGAAGTAGCAATGAAAATATCTGTGATTTGGTGGTCACCAGGACATGGGGGACTGTATTAAAGGTTGAGAACCACTGCCTTAGAGGAAGGGATTGTCAGTGAAGTCGATTTTTGTTTTAGGTGATAGTCCAGAAATAGGATGCGCCCTGCTGATCTAGTTCTGATTAAAATCTATCTCAGATTTGAGAAGTCTGCTAAATATCTTAATGAAAATGTCTAGTCAGCATCCTAATGAAAATGTCTGGTCTTAATGCATCTAGGGTTTAGGCGAGGGATGTCAGTGGAGATATAAGTAATTTGGGAGACATCCCCATGAACTTAGTAATGTAAGTCATGGGAGAGAGGAACCCATGAAAGATGTGACTGTACAGAACAAAGGCAGAAACAAGATGGATGGTTGAGATCTAAGACATGCGAACAGAAGAATGAGGTCACAGAGAAATAAAAAATCTTGCTTTTTCTTTGCTTCTATTTTCTCAGAGAATTTAGCAGGCATCTGGATGTAGGCTAGGTACCAAATACTTTTCACTGCTTGATGAGAACTTGACACGGTAAAGAGTAATTTGTCAACAGATAGACAAACTAGCCTTTCTGCTCTCTGGTGCTTTACTTGTTAGCTTTCTAACCAGCTCTTAACAAAGGAACTTGCTCTTCTGGAGGAAAAGGAGGCCCACCTGGATCTCACATTGTTCTTCAGTAACACTTCCTGTTATGAAAACCACCATTGTTTAGGTTCTACTTCCTGTTGTCCCTCATTAATAAAAACCAAAGATAGACTGATAAAAGATACCTGACTATTAACACCTATGTTGCCCATTTAAGGTAAAGAGTACCATGAAGACAGTATAGTTATGGTTTAGCAAGGATGTCTCTAGACTCACACCTGTTTTCTGTGCATTATCCCAATTAATTCTTTCCTTTGCCAAAGATATAGCTAATATTAGGACATAATGGGCTGTCAAATGTCTATGCAATATTATGATAGACACTTGTTGATATGCTAGGGATTATTTATATATATGCTTATTAATATCTAGTGGGGATGGAGGCACAACCAGAAAAGCAGAACTAATGGGAAAGATGAAATATTCATAAAATTGGTAAGGACAAGCTTCAACATTTAAAATATTTTCTCACTGTGATAAGAGGGTTGGACTTGAGGTCAGGTTTTTATCCATTTTTTATGACCTCATGAGAAGTCCATATCTCCAACAAGATGGAAGCTCACCATCTTGTTTCACATGGCATGTTATGACCATAGTTTTCTTTTTAACTTCCATTAAGATAGTTTGTATCCTTTAACTATTTTTTGGCACTTACCATAAACCATACTGCCGTCTTCAAGTGACAACCAGGAAGTTTTAGCTCTAATTCTTCTGAAAAAGAATGGATTATAATGCATATGAAGTTTGCTGGAGACCACACAGCTAATAATCAGGGAAGCCATGTTTATTTCAGGTCCACGTAACTCCAGAACCCAAGTTTGAATATTTATTTCCTGTTTCTAAACAAGCTATTTATATGCTTTTAGATCTTGAAGGATTATCCATTTCTTTCAGTCATTTATCATAATAATATAGAGCCATTTTATCCTCGAAGACAGAGTGAGTCAACTAGACACCGAAATAGAAGAATTGATCCCAAGAATAAAGTGATATTGAAAGGAAACTTCAAGAAAGGCAGGAATCCTCAAAGAACTCCGTAATCTGAGTTGATTCTATTTTTTATAGCCTAGTAACTAGCCCCACAACTCAGGGTATTCCTGATCCCTATAATGGAAGTAGCTTAAAATTTTCACTAATATGTTTTTTACTATTAGTTTCTTTCTTACATCACCTCCCTGACTTCTTCTATTTATACGTACACAAGTCTTCATCCTACATCCTAGCAAAAGTACCTGAAGCAACTTCGGATCAAGTATTAATTTTACTTCACATATCTTTCATCATAAATTTTATAGCCTTTAAACTTATCCTAATTTACAACCTTCCCTAAGCTACACTAATCCTCACTCTAATTATTGCCCAATCAAGCAGAAGGAGTAGACACAGGCTATATATTTTATTTTATAATCTCATTGGACCTCTTCCAGTACTTGCAGCATTGATTTATACTAAGAAATACTTAGTACCACTGAATTTTCTAATGAACTACATCAACATTAAGCGTAAACCATTTGTGATTATCTACTTTCTTACGACTAGTACGCATAATAGCTTTTATTGTAAGAATACCATTAGCCAGCCTTCATTACAGTTACCTAAAGGAAATATATAAACATGATTGTCAAATCAATGTTCCTAGAGGTTATTCTTCTAAAACTAGACATTTTGGAATAATATGAATTGCACCTATTAAAAATCCTTTACAAGAACAATGGCATACATTTCTTACTATTATCTTCATGCAGCACACATATTGAGCTCTGTTTGTGCAAGCCACATAAATCTCAAATTGTTAATTACTTATTCACCTGCTAGCCATAGAGCAGTAGAGATCGTAACTATAGTTATTGAAGCAGCATGCAGAGATACAGGAGCTACAGCCTGGATAATGGCCCATCATCTACATTGTTTTGCCTCCTGATTACAATCACGAAGGGATTCACAGAAGAATTAAATGCTGAGTCTGAAGATTACAAGTTTAGTCTTAATAGCACCATGGTGAGCTTCATCTGGTCCTATACTCCCTGCACTTTCACCTACTATTAACTTAATCAGTGAATTATTGGTGATATTTCATCCATCAATTATTGTACATTTTATTCCTTCATATACTTGTTACTGCTCTCTTTGTTCTTTATGCATTAATCACAACACCACAGGGAAAATATATGTATTACATAAATAATACTAATCTGTTATTTACATTTAAAAGCACTTTGATGCTTAGTCCCATTGATTCTATTGTCCCATAATCCTAAATTCATTAATATGATTTCTATACCGTAAATATAGCTTAAATAAAATGCTAAGTTGTAAGCCTAGTAATAGAAGCCATGCTTGTTTACCAAGAAAGTGTATAATGACTGCTAGTTTGAGTAGTTTCACGTTTATCTACTCATGTCACAAAATAATTATCTCCAATTAGTAGTCAATTACTATCCAAACCATAAACATTATCCTTAGTCTTTAACTGTTATTTTTCAGAAATATTATACCAGTGATGCTAATGGGTCAATCATAGAATTTTGTTTATGCCACTTTCAGAATGAACACATTTACTGTTGCATGAGGTGGGGGCTTTGTTTGACTCCAGCTGCCCAGGTAACTTACACCTGAAATAATCACACAGAAACTTTATTCATTTAAACATTGCCTGGCCCATTAGCTCTAACTTCTTATTGGCTAATTCTTACATCTTAGTTTAATCCATTTCCATTAATCTGTGTATTGCCACATAACTGTGGCTTACTGGCAAGTTTCTAATCAGCGTCCATCCCAGGCAGGAGATCCATGGCATCTGCCACTTTGCCCTTCTTCCCAGTATTCAGTTCTGTCTACTCTGAAAAGGCCAAGGCAGTTTCTTTATTCAACCAATGAAAGCAACACATAAACAGAAGGACCTCCTACACCAATTTACTTATATACTTTGCTTATGTACCTACATATGCATAGTAGCTAGGTTGCATGATCTATATTATCTCCTAATGACAGCCTATCCAATGGATTGAAGTTGAGAGAGAAGGCAATGAGAATGATCAATGATGAGGCTGCTCAACTAATTCTTATGCTTTTGTGCTCTACCAGGATAAAAGCTTGCATGGTGCATAGTAGGAAGACAGCCGTTTAGGGAAAGAGATATCTTTAGATCTGTAGATGAAAAAACACATTTTAAGAAGATTGTTTTACTTTTCTATAAAGTTGCTTCATTTTAAATCTACAAAATAAAAACTATTTTGACTATGTAATGTTTGTAGAGCTGTCTCTGAATTCCAGGCTGTTGTTGTGAAATCTTACCCTACAGGGCTCCGTGTCCCCTGGAAGCTTTAACACTTGTGGTACAATTAGTGTCAGTGTCTCTAAGCTGTTTATACTAATTGGAGATTGCTCTGACATGAATCAATATCTAAAATGTCCCATGTACTGTTTGCACCACAAATGAAAATGAGCGTGTTGCTGGAGATGTTAATTTTCTGTATGTCATATGTGGCTGACAATACACAGGATGAAAAAGGGCTTGTAGTTTGAAAGTCTGTCATGTAATGTCTAGTTAACGTGGGCTGCATTTTCTTTGGGGAGAGAGGGACGAGGGAAGATAGTACAACTCACATTTGCTTGAAAGAGACAGCAGAAAACAAACAGGGCCTGATGGTGCAGAACTCTCAGGTTTAATGCTTTCCATTATGAAGGCTAATTTCCAGCCATCATCTGCTTGCATGCAGTGCGGGATGGTGCCTTCGTAACATAGCAACATATCTGTAGAAATAGGCCTTCTGCTGTAGAAACAGATCAAATCTGCCCTCACTCACAGGATCCTGTTTTCAGCAACTGATGAATCTGACAGGAAAGACTGATTGTTTGGAAAATACAAATCTGAATGTTTAGGTCATGTTAACTAAACTCTTTCAGGCTAAAGGGTTAGTAGAGAGTATATAAGGAAAAAATAATATGTCCAACAATTACTAAAGGACTATACGCAGAAGAAAATATAAATCTGTTCTGCCTTAAAAAAAAAGAAATACAACATTCTTCCCAAGCCCTAATATTTTATTTCACATTAATGCTGGCATTCATAGCTATGTGTACTTTATTGACAACTGAGATGAAACCATTGTATATGCACATATTGTTCCCAAATGTGCTCAATCTAGTGAAATAATTTAGTGAATATTCAGTTTTCATTCAAAACAGACTCAATTCCACAGAGCAGTTAAGATAAATGCACATTTCAAGGTTTCTCTTTATCCTTTCAGCACATGTGAGTGCAGTACAATAGAGCCCTTCTTTTGAATCCAAACCTCTTGAAGCATGTCTATGTAGATAATTGTAGCATTCTTCTTCTTTTCGTGAAAGACGGGAGCCTGGGAGCCATCTCTTCTTTACTCAACACTAACATGCACTTGTTCAACCGGGGACCATTCAGCTTCAGGAACAGACAATGGTGATGCTCTACTCAACAAGTTTTTCTAGCCTTTCTTGCCAAGAAAATTCCATTTTTGTTCACGGTGCAAGTAGTCCTGTGCTTTGAAAAAGATGCCACTCATGTGGCTTTGGATGTGGTTTGGATGCCACTCATACGTCCTATGGTGGCACGGGTGGGGGAGAATTGGCCATCCTATCACCCTGTGCCCATCAATGCCTGAGGCAGGTATGAGCACTGGCCCTTGTTGTGGAATATTATTTTAAGATATGATACATTTGTTTATGCGTAAAACTCAAACAACAACAGGCTTTGATGTCACAAGAGCCCGAGAGCTGTCTCTGACCCCTATGAGCAGCAACACTTGGAAGAGAGACTCTGCACCTCACCGCGGTAACACAACAGAGCTAACCTTGTTGGTAGAGATGTGGGTGAACCTGCCTCCAGGTTCTAAGTGTGGGAGAGCTGTGCCCACTGCTGCTCTGTTATGTGGTGGTATGGGAGGGTGAGAGATGCCACTCCTTACCCCTCACCCCTACTGCCTGCAACAGATGGCCCCTTACCAGCTGCAGCACTCAAGAAACAGGCCATGCCCCTCGCCTAGGCAGCGCAGCAGAGCAGCCCAGTGCTGGGAGGTTAGGCTGGCTCAGCCCTGATCTTATGAGCAAGGGAGGGCTGACCCCATTACTCGTCTGACATGCGGCAGAATGGGTAGTGGACAGATGCCCTCTGCCTAACCTTCTACCAATCAATGCCTAAAACAGTTGGAAGAGCTGACCCTGGGGTCATAAAAGTGGGAGGGCTATCCCTACCCATCGCCCCCCTCACTGGCTGCAGCACTTGGGAGAGTGGCTTTGTACTTCTGTTGGGCAACACAGTAGACCTGGTCCTGAAGTATAGGTGTGAGCGAGCTGACCTTCAAAGCATTAAAACAGGAGAACTGGCCTCACCGATCCCTCATTGCTGCAAGAGGTAAATTACCCAGGGCAATGGCAGAGAACTCACCCTGGTGGTGATGACTGGGAAAAAGTGGAACTGGCAGGTGGGCCAAGCCTGCAGCGGCCCAGGCCGAGAACCAGGATTATAACTTGGCCTGCCCCAACATCTGTGCCACCAATGATCTGCTGGAGCACCTGAAGGGACCTGATGGGCAGACCCAAAGCTGCAGCATCTCTACAGCACAGGGCAACCACAGGATATCCAAGAAGAGTCCCAGTGAAGGCCCAGCATTGACAGTGTAGTAGAAGCCAGAGGCCTTGAATCAGACCAGTGACTCTTCACAATGAACACTTGCAAGTAAAGATCTATGGTATGAAAGGGTTTACTGTGTGACAGCATTCATGATGAGATTTTTAATCCCTGTTTCCCTCCTCTTTTTTTCCTCTTGTTTTCATTGGGGTGGAGTTGCAGGTGCAGATGTGAAGGGATGGGGAAATGAGTGGAATTAAGATACATGATGTAAAAGACACATATACTAAATTGTAATAGAAGAAAGAGAAAAGAAAAATATTGGATGAATCTTGATTACAGATTAAGTAACATTTTTTTTTCAAGACATGGTTTCTCTGTGTAGCTTTGGTACCTGCCCTGAAACTCACTTTGTAGCCCAGGCTGGCCTCATACTCACAGAGATCTGCCTGTCTCTGCCTCCCAAGGCATGCGCCACCACCACCTGGCTTAAGTAATACTTTTCTTCATACCCCCTCAGGAGCACCTGGTTTAGGTATGGGCATGGGATTCAACCCCATTCAATCAAATGAGGAAATGCCTGTTTGTAAGGAGCATATTCCCATTAAATTATTCTCTGCTTTAGATCTTCATTGCTGTGTGTGCAGGAGGCACTGCATATACCCTGGAATCAGGAAGGATGCCAAGAGAAGAAGTCAACAAAAAGAAAAATTTATGTGATATAAAGATACCAATTTAATCAAGCTAAGAAAGTCTATATCACATATATTTTTTTAACTGATAAATTTTTTTAAATTGCCTGATCATTTCAGTGAGATCTCCTCTGTGCAATGGAAAGCATCTCAAGAGACTCCTCATCACCTCCCCACCCAGGCTTCTCTCGATTTCTCACATACAAAATCCTTATCTCACTTTCCTTTTAGATGTTTGCAGCACCGTCCTTTTCTTTCTGTCTCCAGGTGTTACTTTTCCTTACTCCTTCCAGCATATAGCGCATAGCAAGATGTACCCTTTTTCTTAATTTCAAGCTTGCCCAGGCCTCTGCAGTCTCAGCCCCTGGACCTAGCTCACCTCTCCTCACACTGTGTCTTATGTTTACAAAACCACCTGTGAATCTCCCAAGTATGTTGCACAACCATCATAGATACCTGTTGTCTTCTTTGATGGAATGACTTGTCAGACACATGTGGCCATTGTCCCTTCTTCTTGCCCCATGACTCTTCTTGCTTATGAAAGGTAGCCATTGCTTCCTTCAGGCTTCCATTGTATATTGGGTACCCTCTCTTGCAATTGTCACAATGCACTGCAATATTTTTCATCTACATGGCTGGCTACTGACCTGTGACTTCTTCAAGAACAAATGTTAGGTTATTGTCATAGCTGATGTAGATCCTAGTCAGTTTTTCAGCATATGGCTATGGAGTCAAAGAGAAAGGGAGGGCATGAAGAAATGAAAGAAAGAAGGGGGACAAGAGGGAGAAGGAAGGATAAAGGGAATTTATTTGTATTTGAAATCAAGGGGAAAGTTTGAGCACATTAAAGCATTCTTGAGGCTGTGTCCCAGGACTGGAGAGAAATAGGGTGATAGTAGCACTGTCATCTACCAACTGTTAATATTCTTGAGTGTTTTATAAACACCAAACTAAATATTATCTATGGTGTACTTCAATTAACTTTTTAAAAAATATGTGTGTGGTATGTGCAGATGAATACAGGAGCCCATGGAGACAGAGACTAGAGACACTCAGTCTTCTTGGAGCTGGAGTTACAGTAACTTACCTGACATGGACGATGAGATGATGTGAGATTCCCCTCAGTATGGTGTGAATATGTTTTATTACCATTAGTTAATAAAGAAGCTGCTTGGCCTATGGCAGGGCAGATGATAGCCAGGCAGGAATTCCGAACAGAGAGGAGGCAGAGTGGAGAAGATGCCATGTAGCTGCTGAAGGAGAAAATCGCTACCAGAACCTTACTGTTAAGCCCAGGTTCCTGGTGATACACAGATTAATCGAAATGGGTTAATTTAAGATGTAAGTGCCAGTTAATAAGAAGCCTGAGCTAATAGGCCAGTGTTGTAATTAATATAGTTTCTGTGTGTTTACTCCAGTCTGAGCAGTTGGGAAACAAAGGAGCAGTCTCTGATTGCAAAAAAATCCACTATATGGGGCATGGATTTACATAGGACCTAAAAAAAGCTTAAGGAAAAAAAAAGAGGGCTTCTAGACCCACATAAATGGGAGCCAGGTGCAGCTTCTTGGTAACAGCATTTTCTCAGCTGGCTCTGTTTGCTAGAGGCAAGCAGAGGCACGATTCCTTTAAGAGAAGGCTTGCTGACTCACTGTCAGCAGCAAAAATTGCATGGCTCCCTTTAGAGCCAGCTTCCTGGTTTGTGCTGGTCCTGTTACGGAGCACTTCAATGGGGTCTGTGAGCATGTTACAAATTGCTTAATGGTGGCGTAGACCCACTGCATCCCTGGAGCTGGGCTAGTAAGCACAGCTCGCAGAGGTGGTGAACATGCCTCTGCCATGTTGGACTAGGAAGAACAAACAGTCAGGGTTGAGGAGTTATTCCTAGCCATGCCCGCTTAGCATTTAAAAACAAAAAGGAACTCTTGATCAGAATGTGATTGCAGATATCAAATAAAGACAGATTCGAACAAAAAAAGACCTCTAAATGGGTCAAAATGTTGGATAAATATATATATATAGGTTTAAGAGAGAGAGAAGAAAGAGTAAGACAGTCATATAATTAAAGAATCAAAGATAATAAAATAAGTATTAAAAGTAATAGAGTAATTTTTTAAACCCACATAATGATGGAAAGTACACAGAGAGTTTAGATTATGTATATTATTGTGTTTTCTTTAAATTTTTCGACAATGAATAAACTAACTACAGAGAGAAATTTTACTGTACAGGCTGCTAAGTTAAACCAATATAGAGATATTTTGACTTCAAAATTTGGGTCTAAGAATATGTTGCTTTGGAAAAGAAGTTCTTCTTTTGTTCCTACAGAAGATGAGAATCTATAGATTTCTTCCAGGTTAAGTGTGGTTTGCTGGAACAAGATCCCCAGAAAGGTCTCCATGAACTCTAAAAACACTTGGCCCCACAAATAGCAGGAAGCAATTTGGAGGGAGTATAAACTTGGGGGGTTTGGCTGATTTTATGTCTCTGGTCAACGATCTCCATTTAAATGCCCAGATGAAGGAACTGAGACCTGTGTTCACATAGTAGCTGTGGGTTCTTTATTCCTCTAGATCAGCATCCCATATATTTTTCCTCAAAATTTATGATTTCATCGCATTCTCCCAATACTGTCACTATTTACATGTATTCATTTTTGTAGCTCCCTCCTTCCAATCACTGTTCAGAACACATAAATTCAGAACACGTTCTCTATGTCTCACTCAATGGAAATTTGAATACACAAGGTAGGAAGGTCTTTGCAAAGGCAGGTAAAAGTCAAGGATCCTTTCAAACTGTTTCGAGCAACTTCTATTTTGTTGACATCATCAGTGTTTCTTCCCTTGAAGTGATCTACACGTTTTCGAAATGCCCAGATTTATCTCTCTTCTTCCTGAGCAGTACTTGGATTTATGTCAAGGGTTCAACTGATTCATATGGCTGTAGTGGTGTGGTAGATCTCAGGTACTGTCATCTATGGAGCAAACTTGGGAAGTTCCAGGAACCACTTGGGAATTCTTCATCACACTGTACTGTTTTGAGCCTTCAGACAGATGGGTAACTGTAATCAAGTTAAGTTGAGTCAAGTTAAGATGTTTGCTTCCAGAAAAAAAAACCAACAGCTCCTAAATTCTGGATGGATGGACTGAAAAAGAATGCTGGCAGCCACTGGCTGAGGTGGCAGCCTCTAGGCTAACCACCTTTGAACCCATGTCTGTACTTCCTACTTCAAGCCCATTTCCAAGTTTAAGTCTTCAACTTCCATTCAACAATCTTTCCTCCTTCTCTTCCTCCTCCTCCTTAGGCCACTCCTCCTCTTACATTCTCTCCTCCTCTTTCCTTCCTCCCCCCATCTTCCTTCTTCTTCTCTCTCTTTTCCCTTAAGTAAACATGAAGACTTTCTCTTGCTCTTTACTTCTTACCTATAAAATGTTTGGAAGTCACAGATTAAACAAGAAGGTTTACCATCTTCCTGGGTAGTTGTCTAAAATTATTTTAATGGTATTGGAAGCACCAAAACAGTTCAAAAGGCATAAGGGCATAAGGATGCTGTCCAAAGTATTAAATTAGAACATGTTGTTTCCCAAAGCCATGAAATGTCATTCATCCATTTCTATAGGCATTATTTTTCTGATCCAAACTCACCAGTTTCATGTGGTCTATGTGCAATCTGATGTACTTTTATAAATTATATTTTTTAAATTGGTCACAAGATAGGAGAATTCCATGCTTTCATCCCCCTGCTCTTGTGTCCTCTATCCTCTACTTTTAGTATAAAAAACTATTGAATCTTTCTTACTATATTTCTTATTGTTTTAATTTTGTATTTTGAAGATTTAAACAACTCAACAGTTTAGTAGAATACACTTCTGTAAACCAAGAAAATTTAGTCCTTAAAAATCTAATATACTTTTTAAAAGTATTTGTAGTCACATTTCATTCATTTTTACCTATTTAATGCTATCCAACTGAACAGTATGCATAATACATTTCCCAGGCATTCTTGTCCTTCCCTATGCCTCAACTTTTCCCCAAAGACAAAGATATGTGTGTGTGTGTGTGTGTGTGTGTGTGTGTGTGTGTGTGTGTAGAAAAGGGATGTTCAAAGACCTAATTGCTTCATGCTGGGCAGCAAAGCAGTGCCTCAGATAAAGAAGAAGCAGATATCAGCTCTCTCCAGTTTTACATCTCGATTTCAGGGTGATGGTTTGTCTAATTGATTATTTCAGGCACACATTTCTCTGAAGTCAAGTGTGAAGCCCAAGGAATTGACCATAGGAAGACAGTCACTCTGGGCTCTGGGCTTTCTAAACTCTACCATGAATGATTGACTGAATGGTCGATTAGGGTAGACACTACTTAATTATAAGGCTTTTAAAGAATATTATGGGCCAGGAAGCTAATGAAATTTGGTAAAGTGATTGCTGAGAATGTGTGCTTAGCATGTGCAAAGCCTCACATCCAATCCCTATCGCCTTAAAGTAAAATTTAGTGAGTTTGTAAGTCACTCTCATGATTGGTCCTGGAAGGTGGACCTATGAGTCCCATTCCCTCAGCTCCATGAATGTTAATATTCTCCTTGTACCTAGAGGTAAACATCAATAAAGAAATGTATGCTTTTGGCTTTGGTTATTATTTTGTTTCTGATAAATCAGTAATCTACTGGAAGCCAGTAGGCCTGAGGCAATGGTGCTTTCACCTGAAATGTCAAATCCAATTGTTCCCTAATTAGAGGTAATGGATCCTTGTCTTAGTGTGGCTACCATCTTTATTTCCAGTTGATCAATAGTGACACCTACTGGCTCAGGAAGAGAGATCCTTGTTTGTCTACAGTGATGGTAAATTCACACTCAATAGGGAGGGGTGAAAACGGTTGGCTCATCAATCCAGAAAGCAGAAAAATGGAGCAATTTAGCAAGCTGAATCACATGTAAAAAGTTCCCAAGATTGGTTAAAGTGAATCATTAAGATGACAACATGGTGAGCATGCAGAAACATGGCCCTAGACTTGGGACATCACTGGAGGGAATGCAAATATATTCTACTCTGTCCTCCTCTCTTTATTCCTGGATTAGGACATCCATTTCTACTCTGTATTCCTGCCTTTAATCTACTTCAAGTTCAACCCATCCTTCAAAGAACCTAGAATAATTTGTCATATTGTTCCCAGGCTTGTAAAGCTACACAATGAGGGTGGATGTGAGCATTATGATGCATGGTCTCATTGTAACACCCACTTAAATCCTGGGGCAGGGCCCCCAAAGCCAAATATAATGAATCACCATCACATAAGCTCTTATAATGGAGAAGCAGGTATGAAGAGACAGAGCTGATATGTCCCGCAATATAACAAGTGCCTGTGTATGAGCGAGGGGGCAGGGAGTGTGTGTGTGTGTGTGTGTGTGTGTGTGTGTGTGTGTGTGTGTGGTCGGGCCTGTGGAGGTGACTCACATTCAGCCTCCTAGGCTCTTTTTAGTGTCCCCCTCTCTATTGCTGCTCCTAGAGCCTCATGCTAGCCCGATTCCCACGACTTGCTGTTATCCCTGCTCATTCTGACTCTGGTTTGGTATAGGTACCCCAAAGTTCCTGTTCCTACATCTACCCTCTTTTCCCTTCCATTTAATAACTTCTCTCAATACATCATCTTTGGGAAAATATCAGACTTAAGCTGATGGATCAATATCTCATAAGTAATTTTGCATTTTTAAAGAGAACACTTTGGCAAAGCAATTACTGAACCCAGGGTAATGTATCTTTAATACTCACATGTGCTCTGTGCTAAGAAGCAAGGTGGCATTTGAGGAGAGTTGGGTAAAAACCCCTGGATGGACGAGACATAATATACACAAATAAGAATAATAATGAGCCATTGATATTTGTTGGACAGTCCCATGTTTAAGGCATAGTACTATTCATTTTAGTTATTGCAGTCACATGACTTCCCTTAGAGTTTGGCTTATGAAAGTGTGTTCATCTCTTGCTCCTCTGGATATTAGGCAAGCACAGCTACTTGGCATTTGGTGTTACCGGATCTATATAAGTCTTCATAGTACAGAAACAGAGCTGGTTAAATGATACATTACCTACCCACTACCATCACCCCAGTTGTATCAGAAGCGATACTTTGAGAGAGTCACTCCTGTCCCACATTCCTTCTCTCTCCTCCCTCCACTCAATGCATTCTCTATGTTCTTAACTAACATGCCAATACTTCTGTTTTTACAAGTAAAGCAATTATAAATATTTCTTTTATTTCAAGCACACTAGTAACATATATTGTTCTAAGGGGTGATCTTTTTCACTTAAGTTCATTCCTGTCTGTCTGTCTGAATGTTACCGATGTATTCTCAAGTCTTTTAAAATGTATCTGGGTAATGTGCTGAAAATAATGAAATGTTGTAGGGAGGCTACTCGTTTGTTTCCCCACTGCCCAGACTCCTGAAATAACCACACAGAAACTATATTAATTAAATCACTGCTTGGTCCATAAGCTCTAGCTTCTTATTGGCTAACTCTTACATCTTAATTTAGCCCATTTCTAGTAATCTGTGTATTGTCATGTGGCTGTGGCTTACCAGGTAAAGTTTCGGAGTCTGTCTCCAGCAGGCTACATGGCTTCTCTCTGACTCCACTGTCTTTCTCCCAGCATACAACCTAGCTTTTCCTGCCTAGTTCTGTTCTTCCCTGCCATAGGCTCAAAACAGTTCTTTATTAATCAATGGTAATCACAGCATATAGAGGGGAATCTTATGTCAACAAAAGACCAGTATTTATTTCTGAGTGCTATGCATGAGTGACCACATAGAGATGACAAAAGACAGAGGGGTCATGTAGAACATACACACCAATAATATTTCTTGGGTTTGACAGGGGCAGGACAACTCTTCCTGTGAAGTCAAGGTTAAATATTCACAGCTACCCCCTACTCCTTAGCAGGTAAGTTTTTTGCTAATGTTAATGCAGCTTCTTTTTGCATTTTCTCAGCTCCCTTGATTTCCATTTAGATTCAAGCCAAGAAGGAAACGCTGTGTTAATTGATGCGTTTTCCTATGGAAACTAATTATAGCCCCATGCTGTCAAAACAAGATAACTTGTTAATGATACTTTATCAGACAAAATAGAAGCAAAACTACTGCACTGTGAAGGAGGATGCTGGGATTGTGCAGCGAAAGTCATCTTAACCACAATTACACACGTGAAGAGAACTGCTGGGGAGAACACTGCCTGGTTCACCATGCCCAACTGGCTCTTTGGAGGTGGAGGTGATGACAGGGTGAGGAGGGAGGGTCTTCCTTAGGTTCCCTTATTCTATATCAGATGCTGTGAATGGCAGGCTCATGGTATAGCCCTCAGAGTACCTCTGTATTCCATAGCTGTTCATGTACCCAGAACTATTTGAAGACATTTATTCATTTGTTTATCAATGTTCACTGTGCGTTTATTACATCCCAGACCACAATTCCAGATCACGACATGTCTCACACACAATCACACAGACACAGAGGGAGACAGACAGACAAACAGACAGAGACAGACAGAGAGAGACAGAGACTAAGCAGAAGAATACAACAAGAACCTTTCTATGAACTTATATTCTATAAAAGCAGATGGGAATAAATGAGGAAAATATATGTCAGGTGAAAACAATGTTTATACGGGAATAGGAGAGTTAAATAGAAGATGAGGTGCTAAATATAGTGAGTAGGACGGGGCTCACTGGGAAGGTGGCATCTGGATAAGGACCCAAAGAAGGTGAAGAAACTCTCTGGTTTTGTAGGAGAGGGAGAAACTCAGCTGGACTGAAGCTGAGCATTGCCCAGAAAGCTTTGTGGAAGCAGTGGAGCTGTGAATACAGAAGTGTAGATGCCCATGTCTGATACAGTCCATTCCCCAACCTGCAGGCATCTGATGGATGGACTCTGTGTGGCAAAAGGCCCTAGGACTCAGTGGATATCCTAGTTGTTTCATGTCTTAGGAGTGCTGATGGCTAAATACTACAGGAACACATTTGCACTGAGAACCAAGAAGTGCCAATGAACTGGGCAGAGTATCCTATATCTGACATAAGAGATAGAAAGGGAGGTGACTGGAGTAGAGAAAATGATAGAGGTTGTTGGAGAGGAAATGGATGAGAATTTGGGGACACAGCAGATTCTGAAGAACCATCTGTGATATAATCCCGAGTAATAAAAAGCACTGGAGGATCTGAAAAACAAGGGCACCTGGTTTTATTTAGATTTACTCATGCTTTGGAAAGATTCTACTTGCTGTTTGGAGAATACTCTAGAAAACTTGGGTAGAAGCAGGGACTCTAGTTTGGAGGCTGTTGTATTTATGCAAGTGCCTAATGATGGAGGCTAGAATTATTGTCTGGGCTTCCACTGTAGATTTTCACGAACAGCGACTTCCACAGAGTTTTATCCTTGCAGGGTTCTAGAGGACAGGATCCCCAATCCAGTGTTACCTCTGAAGACTCTAGAAAAAAAATCTCCCTTGTCTTTTCCCCTCTTCTAGGCATGATACATATAAGCAGAGGTGGAGTGAAGACACGGCCTTGAGATGAGAATCAAGAAAAAGCCACAGGCCTGTTTTCCCTGTTTGGTGGGTTCCTTCGTGACCTATACTTTTCTTGCTATGCCTTGTTTTTCTAGCTTCAAATAGGCAGCATACTTCTTTCTGCTTAACTCTCAAACACACAGCACAATTAGAAACAAGGATATTGTTGCTGATTTCTATTTTCAGCCTTTTGCGAAGCCTCCATCCTGATCTCCTCCATGGGGGCTGCTCCAGTTCACATTCTCAGCATAAGCGAACACAGCTCCTCTTCCCCCACATCTTTGCCAGTATTTTTTTAATCACTTATTTTCTTGGTGATAGAGACTCTAACTGGGTCCAGATAGCACACAGAGTAGTTTAAATGTGCATTTCCCTGATGGTCAAGGATGTCAAACATTTTTTGCAAATACCTATTGGCCATTTATATTTGTTCTTTTGAGAATTTGGTTTGTGTATAAGCGTATATGTATGGGGAGATGTCATGAAACTAGAAAAGAACCACGAGAATGGAAGAGATTGTAAGAGGAGAAGAGAGTGCGACAGAAGACCCATGACTTGAAGAAGAAAGGAAATTGTGAGAAGAGGCATGTCTGATCAACAAGAGGCAGACAAGGGGCAAGAGGACAGAGCGAGATAAATGAGAAGTAAGTAAGTATGAAAACGACAAGTTGAAGATCATGGTTTTTCCTAGGAAGGTGCATCATAGGTGGCTTGTGAGTAAGCATGAAGACTGTAGTTGGATCTTCAGTGCCCGGAGAAGAAGCCAGACATAGACGTGCATACCTGCAATCCCAGTGTTGCAAGGAAGAGCCAGGGCCTTGCTGGGCAGTATCGACAAACATACACAATGGTGGATACTCCTGTGTATGTGTACATGCTTATACACACATGCGTACACACATAAGGATAAATTACTGTATAACTTAAAAAACTAATTTAAAAAATCGATATTCTTACCTCCTTTCCCTAATGCCAGCAGTCACTCCTTCCTTTTCCTTCATGTTTTCATGAGAAGGAAATGCATCTACTAAATATTAAGTGAGGGAAATTATGGCATCAGAAAAATAGGCAAAGCTTTCTAGAAACAACACTTACTTCTGCGCTTTAAGTACAAGCTATTTTTGGCAGCCCACAAATATAGATGTCTTGGGTAGCACCTTAGTCTCACTTGCAAGTGGAATAACACTGCTGCTAAGAAGAGAAAAGTGTTCTAAGGTAGTGGGGAGCAAGAGGGGAAAAGATACATTTAGACAGGCACCTGACTGCCTATGTTTTCATGAAGGGGTTGAAAATGCAGTGTCCAGCTGGTAACAACATAGAAATATGTATGTTCTTTTTTATGAGGGTCAATTGTGTACGTCCTTTGGTTCCTTCTGATCTCTTATACTTAGAATGAGGTGAATGGTTAGATTTATTACACTGTTTTGAATTTGACCATGGATTTCTGTGGTGGGTTTGAACAAAAGCGGCTCCCATAGGCTCAAAGGGGATGGTAATATTAGGAGGTGTGGCCTTGTTGGTGTAAGTGTGGCCTTGCTGGAGGAAGTGTGCCACTGGAAGTGGGCTTTGAGGTTTCAGAAGCTCCAGTCAAGCCCAGTAGCTCACTCTCTCTTCCTGCTGCCTGCCGATCAAGATGTAGAATTCCTTCTCCGGTACCGTGTCTCCCTGTGTGTCATGATGTGTCCTGCTGTGATGATAAAGGGCTAAACCTCTGTATCTGTAAGGCAGCATCTATTAAACGTTTTATTTTGTAAGAGTAGCCTTGCTAGGTCATGGTGTCTCTTCACAGCAATAGAAATGCTGACTAAGATAACCTCTGCATGTTGGCGAGGTAGGCAGAAACAATGGTCTCCTCCAGAGTCATTCGTGGACAGTCTGTTAGCCACAGAAAAGGCTTAGTCATCTTGGAATCCTAACTTCTTGCCCTAAGGAGGAGTTCAATGTATATTTTTGCAACCAAACTAGGAGACATGACTTTCAGCTTTTCTCTGTACTGCTACACGCCACTCCATAAGAAGCCATTTGCTCATCGGCAGAGCTCCAGAGCAATGTTGCCAGCAAGGAAGGTCAATAGATGTACAGATGATGCAGGCATGGATACCACCCACAAGGAATTTGTTGTCTGATGATAAAGAGATAGCACACATTGGGGGAAAGAAGATAGGTTGAGCAGGGCCATGGTGTCGTACACCTTTAATCCCAGCACTTGGGAGGAAGAGGCAGGTAGATCTCTGTGAGCTTAAGGCCAACCGGATCTACAAGTTCCAGGACAACCAAGCTATACAGAAAAACCTGGACTGGAAAAATTAAAAAGAAGAGGAGGAGGTAGTGAAATGTAATCATGAGACACCTGAATCCAGAACATAATTAGACCATTTCAGAAGGCAATTATAGAAACAAGGAAAACCTGTCTGTAGGCACACATCAGGTTCCAATGCTATTCGCTGCTTAAGTACATAGTGCTTCTAGAGGAGCCAAAATCCAATGCTAAAGAGATAGAGTCTTAGCTGGGGTCATCCTTGTGAATTCCTGGAAAGTTTTCTAGAGCCAGGTTTCTTGCTAACCTTATAATGGCTCCCTCAATCAAGATATCTCTTTCCTTGCTCTCATCTCTGTCCTTCCTCCATCTCAACTATCCCATTCCCTCAAGTTCTCCTCAACCCTCCCCTTCTTCTGTCTTCTTCCCCTTTTTCTCTTCCTTCTACCCCACTTTCCTCATGCTCCCAATTTTGTTGGGTGATCATTTTCCAATTTCCAAATGGGTCTATAGTGTTTTCTTTGGGTTCACCTTATTACTTAGCTTCTCTAGGATCATGAACTATAAGCTCCATATACTTTTTTATAGCTAGTATCCACTTATGAGTGAGTACATACCATATTCATTTTGGGGGGTCTGGGTTACCTCACTCAGGATAGTGTTTTCTAATTCTATGCATTTGCATGCAAAATTCAAGATGTCATTGTTTTTTTTTTCTTTTTTTTGCTGCTGAGTAGTACTCTAAAGTATAAATGTGCCACACTTTCTTTACCCATTCTTCAGTTAAGGGACATCTAGGATGTTTCCAGGTTTTGGCTATTACAAATAATGCTGCTATGAATGTAGGTTTTGAAGTATGATTGAACATCTTTTGGGTATATTCCCAAGAGTGGTATTGCTGGATCCTGAGGTAGGTTGATTCCCAATTTTCTGAGAAACGGCCATACTGATTTTCAAAGTGGTTGTTCAAGTTTGCATTCCCACCAGCAATGAATGAATGTTGGGATGGGGTGGGAGGGTATGTGAAGAGAATGGGAAGAGGTGAGGGAACGGGAATTTGGATTTGTATTTTTTTTAAAAAAATAATAAATTAAAAAAACAGAGAGATATAAAGTTATGGGGTGGGGATGAGACAAGATGGTGAAAACAAAAACAACCTTGATGCTCTGGAAAAAGAGACTTCTGAAAATAATTTATACCCAATTTTGAAGAAAAACATAGAATAACATTAATAGATATTGGATGGTGTGGTCTTCATAAAATGAAAACAAAATTACCAGGAGGATAAGCTGGGGTGGAAACAGAATGCAACATACATGAGCTGGGATTAAAAAGGGTGGGGTTGATGATATAAATAAGAACCACAAGGTGACTCAAACCATAAAATCTTCAAGCTCTGGCCTGGGGTAGATTAGGGTTATTGACACATAAGCTTGAATTAGGACACTCTTGTAAACATCCTCTGGAAACGGGTTAGGAAAGTATGAGGAGGTCAAAGGATGATGAACGGAGCCCTGAGAAGCATTGCAATTCCAAAACTCCCTAGAGTGAGCTAGCACCCCGAGAGCCAAAGTCCAGGATGCCTCCATCCTGCTTTCCTTGTATACTTGTAAGTATAAACTTGTGTCTGAATTGCCTTCTGTCCTGGTAGCATTTGACACTGTGTGATGAAAATTTCTTGTTTGCTTTCTTATGAACATATCCTGTGGGGTCTGTTCCCTATTGAAGGCTCCACAGTTGATGATTACATTTTGCTTTTAGGTTGTGGTCCCCCCCACGCCTTTATTTTATGAATATGGACGGCCACAGACCCAAGTTGGCACTGTACAAAGACTCTCCGTAAAGAAAAGCTTTGGCCCACAAAAGTCACAAGCTAGACCCAGGGCAGGAAACTCCCTAAGTCCAGTGTTCACATCCATTTTACTACCTCAGCTGAGATTTATAACAATTTTATTTTTGAGACAGGATCTCTCTCTCTCTCTCTCTCTCTCTCTCTCTCTCTCTCTCTCTCATGTACCTCAGACTAGCCTCAAGTTCCACAAATAGCTGAGGATAACCTTGAACTTTTGATCCTTCTGCCTCCACCTCTGGAGTGCTGGAGTTATAAATATACATCACTACCACATGCAGTTTGTGATGTGGGATTCCCTTCTGCATGCTGTGAGTATCATTGGTTAATAAAGAATCTTCTTTGGGCCTATTGCAGTGCAGAATAGGGGAAGGTGGAAATTCCAAGCAGATAGAGGAGGAGAGAGTAGGTGGAGTCAAAGAGACACCGTGTAGCTGTTGCAGGAGACAGACCAGTTAGAACCTTGCAGGTAAAACCATGAGTCTCATGGTAAAATATAAAATAATGAAAATGGATTAATTTAAGATATAAGAGCTTGCTAACAATACACTTAAGCTGTTGGCCAAACCGTATTGCAATTAATACACTTTCTGTATGATTATTTTGGGTCTGGGCAGCTGGGAAACAAAAAAGTGGCCTCCAGCAACAGTTTATATGGTGCTAAAGATGAAATGCATGCTAAGCACACACCCTGCCCTGTAAAAGTTTTTGTGGTGGGAATTATGAGTGAGCTTTTGCCACTCAATGAACTATTAGCTTCCACTATATGAGTTTTGAAATTCACAGAGATGTCTTTTTGTTTCTCCCTCCCCTCTCTTTCTCTTTCTCTCTCTCTCAATACTACTGGTCATCTGGACCACAAAAGCCCATTGAAAATAGAGAATGTTGTTTATTGTCTTAGTCTTTAAGTTATATATAGGTATTAAGAATTATACATCAATAGTCATCTGTTTATCATACTTAAGGTTAGACAAATCAGGTTCTTTAGATACATAGAGATTATATTGTGCATAGATAGATAATTTTCAACCACTTCAAAGAGCTGTAAAAAAATGGCATTTAAATAACTTAGGGTTCTGTTAAAGTGAGACACAATTGCTCCTGGCAGCACCAATCTATTCCTAAGAGAATATTGAGCACCAAAGACACTCCACTTGGAGCTTGTTTTCTTGGCAAAACTGACCTTGGGGCAAAGAACTGCTCATGCCTCAACCACTGGCAAGATACATAGTATCTGGAAATGGATAAGCAGGATTGTCAAATCTTGCCAAGACAGGGTAAGACAGTTTTGAAAAAGTTCCTGCCTTTGAAAATGGTCTGTCAGTCATTCTAGGCCTTAGCCAAAGTTGGTTGCTTCAACGTTGCAAATGAGACTTTGGCTGATTGCCCAGGTAGCCAGTTGTCTCTGTCATTTGTTGCACATTTTGGAAGTTGCTTGATTGCACTTCCTGCTTGCTCAAGTAATATTATTGCCCTTCTGTGGTGGATGGGGTTGAAGATTAGATAATTGTAGTTACTTTCCTCTCATGACTTGGCCAAGTTGTTTATCTTACAAGACTTAAACTAGTTAGGATAGGATAATTATTGAATATATTTGTTCTTATTGTATATAATTTTGTATTAGGTTTAGAACTCTCTTATTGAAACAAAAGGGGGAAGTGCTGTTGGAAGTCTTACAGCTTGTGGTTACTCACGTACTGAGGCATGGCCTCTTTTACTATATATGCTGATGCAGAGCCTGCGTCCGCCCTTCTTCACTTCTTCCCCGGTTGCTCTTTCGGATTGCTCTTTTCTTTATTCAAGCAGAGAATTCTGATTTGTGAGTTTACCCCTACATAATCATCTATTTCTCAATTCTGAGCTAGTGTGGGATTTCTTTTAAGCATCCATTCCATAGTACTTGTTCCAGCCTAAGTTTCCTCTTTACTCATCCAAATTCAAATATTCCTTGTTAAGCTCCTTTAAATCACTTTGATTTCTTTGTTCCATATCCCTTAACTACTTATGTCATACCTGGCAAAATACAACCATAATCAACATAATTCTAGATGTACATTAACTTACATGCAAATAAATTTGGGGGAAGAAAATAGGGCACCCATATTAAATGGACATATTTGAAATTTGTCATCACAAATATCACATGACATGATGACAAATCTACTCACTTCTTTCATATATTAGCATTCTTATTCCTCAGTGCAACCTGTGCACATCTCCTCTTATTCCTCATATGTCTCCTGTACTTTCTTCCCCATTTCCTATTGATTTTTCCTTAGATCTCATGGGCGGGCAACATGACCAGGGCATTCTCATTCTCCTATTCCCACTCCCAACAACATACCTGCCTCCTATACTGTGTGTGTTCTTTCCTGTGAAAATGGAAACAGTGTCGGTATGTTTGAGAACTCTGTTGGCTCTAGATCTCATTGCAGTACCTTTGTTCTAAGTACTTTTCAGTTAATGTCTTCTTAAATTATCATAAACAAAATGTCAGTTAAAGCTGGACATAATTTTTAACTAATGTAGACATACACATTCCTTTATTAATTAATTGGAGAACAAAAATTACAATTTTGGATCTTTTTGTATAGAATGTACTGTATCAACTATGAATTTGGTTTAATATCTTCTAGGTAGGAACTTAAAATAGTTAAGAATAGTTTTACTAATAATTTTACTAATTTACCAGAAAATTTTAGTAAATTTGAGTTGTTTTGTTCAGAATAATAATACAAGAACATTTTTAAGTAACTGGTTAGTAGTCAGATAGTGGTAGTGCACACCTTTAACGCCAGCACTCAAGAAGCAGAGGCAGGCAGATGTCTGTGAATTCCAAGCTATCCTGGTCTACAGAGCAAATTCTAGGATATCCAGGGATGCACAGAGAAACACCATCTCAAAAAACAAAGCAAAACAATTAAAAAATAAGAAAGAAACTGGTTAGATTCCTCCCAAATAATCATCTTAGTTCCAATAAAATAACTGTTCAGTACCATTATTTGTTTTATTATTAAATGAAATATTTATTAAATAGCCAGCTACAGTAATAAATACAGAGGCCATACAAATGTCTGCCATTACAAAGCTCAAATACTAGGTAACTTGAACACCAAAAATACATTTCTTACAATTCTAGAGACCCAAAGTAAAAGATCAAGGTGTCGGAAGACCTGGCTCTTCTCAGGGTCCTCTCTGGCTTGTGAGTAGCTGCTTTCTTGCTGAGCACTCCAATGATGGAATGACCTATATACATTTTTCCAATGTCTCTTCTTATCAGGTCACCACCCGATTGAGCTGGGCTCTCACCTATCTGTCCTTGAGACTCACTCAGCTTTAAAGATTCCTCTCTTCAAATACAGTCACATTGAGGGCTAAGGCCTTACATTCAGAACAGAAGATGTTCCTGTGCTGGCAGATGAGGGGAGAGGTGGAGGCTCGGATGCTTGGACAGATGGGCAGAACAAGCCTGTGCCTTGCTTGACTGTGCTGTCTCTCACGCTGCTTTATGGGCATTCAGTCTTGGTGAGCTGACTCCCGTGTCTTTTCACTTGCTCCCTAGATCTTCTTTCTCCTTGATTTTCAGGATTAATTATATATCTGTAGATCTCAATGTATAAATACTTGTTCAGAATTATGAAGAATCTCTTGATGGTGAGCACAAAGCTCAGAGCCTAGGGCAAGGCGTCTTCAGGGTGGGTCCTCCATGACCATTAGGTCACATGATTATGAAGGCAGTCTTTCAAGCCTCCTTCCCTCCCAGGTGTATAGACCCAGTTTTGGTCTAACACAGCTTTCAATACAGTCCAGCTCCTCCCCATCCCAACTTTTCTCTTTCATCTCTGTTCTAAATGCAACATGATCCAGCAACATGTGAAAGGAGAAATACCTCGTTGGGGAGAAATGTGCTGTGCAGTGAGACAGGAAAAGAAATGGAATCAAGAACAGAATGCAGAAAAATCTGGCAAGGAAAAAACAAAAACGCTTGGTCAAGCTGCAGCAGGTGACAAACACCCTGTGGCTTGGGACCCTGATTTTTATGGTACCGTCACTAATCTCCCAATTAGCTTTGTTCATAAAAAGATCAAACACACAGGGAGATGTGGTGCTTTGTAATAGCTAATTAACTTGACCTTTATTGTGGTCATGGATTTTCATTCTTTTCCTATGGCCTGGGTGGTGGGGTTCATCTTTTATTTCAGATTCAGTGCATTCACTTTTCATAATGTGTACAAGAACTGAACTGGATGTGTTTCTAGTGTTTCTTTGTCCATCTCTCTCCATTGACGATTCATATGTGAGGACTGGAAAAGAGCTCTCTGCCGGAAAGTCTGGAATTTGACTCTTCTTAGTGCAAGGAGGACTTGAACAAAGCTTAGGCCAAACTCAAAAAAAAAAAAAAAAAGCAAAACCTTGAGATAGACAGGAGGAAACTGTATGGAAACAGAAACCTTTGCCCATGCTGTTCTGTCAATGGCTACCATATTTGACTGACCCAAGGTACCCTCCACTTACCTTCAGGCATTTCTTCAAACGGCATGTTCCTGGATGTGATGCTTTCAAATTTTTAAAGCTTTAAATCACCACATTTATATATTTATAGACTCTTTTTAGGGTGTCATGGCTGCCTTCCTTGTCTTCTCTAACTTACCAGCAATTTTTTTTTAATGTCATCTAGCTCTGGCCTATTTTGCTGACATGGGCTTCTTGGACTTCTACTTTGAAATATCCTCTTCCCAACTCAGACTAACCATTTCTAGAACTATGAGAGATTATTTATGTATTTATTTATTTGAGAGGCTGAAAGGCTAGACTGTGAGTCTGCTAAGGTGACATGGAGATTCAGAGACAACATCTTGGTGCCATCTGTTCTTAGCCAAACTTTGGTTCTGAAATGGAGGAAACCTTTCATATTGTTATCAACAATGTTCCATACCTCCTGTGGCTGAGGGGATCCTAAGGCTACCTTTATGATAGATGGTCAGGGTGTTGGTTTTTTCCTCAGCTGTCTGTGTTTGGGAGTTTGTTAGCAGGTCTGCTGTGGGGTATTTGTTTATGCTGTGTGAAGATGTGTCCTTGTGATTGGTTTAATAAAGAATGGAATGGCTAATAGCTGGTCAGGAGAGAACAGGTGGGACTTCCAGGAAGAGAAAGGACCTGGAGGTTGACTAAGCATGCAAGAAACACCAGCAAGACACTGAAGGTGTCATATGTACAGAATGGAGAAGAAGTAAAAACCACATGGCAGGATGAAGATGAAGAAAAACAGGTTAATTTAGGTTATAAGAGCTAGCTGGTAACAAGTCTAAGCTGAAGGTCAAGTTTTTATAATTAATAACAAGTCTCCATGTCATTATTAGGGTCTTGGCAGTCTCAAAGGATGCCTGAAGAGAAAGTCCAGCTACACAAGTCCATTGGTCCCTCAGGAGCTGTGGGCTGCATTTTATGTATGTATGAAAGTAAGTATAGTGTTCCCTTGATCAGTTCTGATCCCCTCGTCCCTAATCAGAAAAACTCTAAGTTACAATTGAACAGATAAGAATGAGTCATTTAGGGCTGTAGATACAACTCAGCAGCAGGTAGAGTACTTGCCTCCCAAGAATGAGCCTTGGATTTAGTCCTCAGTATTGTATTCACAACGTGTGTGGGTGCATGCTTGTCATCCCAGCATTTGGAAGATGGAGGCAGGAGGATTCGAAGTCCAAGGTTATCTTCAGCTACATCGCAAATTCCAGGCCAGCCTGGGCTATGTGCTACCTGAGACTCTAAAAGCAAACTAAGCAAACAGACAAAAAATAGTGTAAACCATTTTTGTGCAGTAGGAGAACATGTCCAGTAATGGTGCATGTGGATGAATGTACGAAGCGGAAGTGGACCTGCAGCTAGATGCAGGCTCTTGCCTCCCATTTTGTCTCTCTCATCCTCTGTACCTCTTTCATTTACTTTCCTATTCCATAGCAGTATGTGTAATAGTAAGAGGGTGGGTTCTGCAAAAAGAATTCTGAATTTGAATTCTAACTATTGTGTGTCTTAATTTTATGTAAAGGTAGTACAAAACACCAATCTCTCCTTATAAGTTACCTCGAGGACCACCTGCATGGTTATATGTAAAGAGGTTTGTAGAACTTTTCAAACCCATTAAACATCTCCAGAACAAGCTATCTTTGATGGCTTATTGATGTCCATGACTCAGATATAGTGTCTTCTGTTCTTCTATGTTATTTTAGGCATAGAGTAATCTGTTAATTAGCTTTGATATACTTAATGGTACTTTGCTATTCTTGGGTCAGGTAGTGATTCCTGGTCTAGTCCCTGGTAGCTTAAGGGGATAGTGTTGGGGCTATATAGCAGAGACTAATATTGCCTAAAAGGACAAACATTATCATGCACTGATGTCTATTAATTCATAACTATCCCTAAATAGTAGCTATATATCATTAGTAGTACTTGCAAAATGAGAGCCCACAAGATTAAAATAAAGAAGCTAGTCAACATCACTCAGAATCTGAGTGCAGGATCCACAATCAATTCCTTGTAGTCTCACTCTAGAAAGAGACCAAGACAAGCTCAGTGAAAGGGGGAAATCGACAGGACAGAGCCCTACCCTTGCTTGTACACCAGTAACCTGAGATCATCCTTTGTGTAAGATGGCAAAGTCTCCTGTCTATGAAAGATGATGTTAAATCCTGATTTGGCCCCAAACCCTAAGAAGCAGAATTATTTGACTTATAAGTCTTCACTGTCTTTGAATGAACTATAGGGAAACTCGGTACTACTTAGTCACATTTATAAAATTTGCATTTATGCTCCTCTATATAGTCATCTATAAGCATTTGCTAAAGCTCCATAAATATACATACATGCATTTGTATGAGCACCTTTTTAGGAATGGATATATTAAGATCTTCTTATGCATTCATCATTAAAAATGCTGTAGGCTGTTCAGCTCTATGGGTGTATATAGGATCTGGAATTCTTAAATTCAAGTATCATCAAAAGGTCAGGTTTAAAAATTCTAATTCATTGATTCAAATGCCAGTAGAGATGAAAAAAGTAATCTTGAGTCATAGGTTTACAGTCTCTGCCTTTCTAGTTCAGGTTTTCCCACTGGCTCTGACAGGAATAAAAAGTGATCATCAACTACTTATAGGACAACATATTTCTCTTTTTCTCCCTGGATCCCTACATGTCTTTCTTTTCCCTTTCTCTATAAAAAGAAATCTCATTCTAATTCTTGTTCCTAACACTCCTTATCCCCACTAACAAAAAAAAAAGTCTGCTACTTCTCAAGTCTACTTTTGTTACAAATATGAATCTCAGTACCTAACAACCAAACACTGAAGGCCCTTTGCAGTGTCTTTGGTTCCAAACAGGACTCTGACCCTTGCAATACAAACAAGCTATCCCCCTGCATCACAGGGCTCTGATGACAAGAGGAAAAAAATCCATAGTCAGTAAGGTGTTTTTTTTTTTTTAAAGCTTCATCTCAATCACTGATTCCTGCTTAAGAGGATTCAGATTAATTTGTTCCAAAAGTATTTGACTGCCACTCATGTTCAAATGGCATTTGGTGTGGAAGGCAGAAGCAACATACATAAATCCTGAATCTATCCTTGAGTGTATTAAAATTCAGAAGCAGAAGTAAGAGCTATCCACAAATTACAGTTTGAGAGAGAAAATACCAAGGAGAAACAAATAATAATTGGTCATGGCATATATTTGAAACTAAAATTTTTCATGGAGTGTTGAAAAGATTTGAGATAACCCTTTAGGACGTTCAGTAATTACAACAGCCGCACTGAAAGACATGCCCTGCATGCAGAAAATCACACAGGACTTGGTACATGTTCCTGACCAACATTCAGCTCTGGCTGTTTGGCCACTGCATTCTTCTGTCTTGATATACTGCTTTGAGATGCTCGTGGGCTATGTCATCTGAAGTTCCGGTAAAGAGGCAACTTTTCTTCTACACCTTGACTTTCCTGTGCTCCTTTTAATTCTCTTCTACTACCAGGCTGGTTGTTTATTTTTATTTTTCCGAGACAGGATCTTTTTGACCCAGGCTGACCCAGAACTTGTGAAAATCCCTCTCTCTCAAGCTCCCAGGTGCAAGGATCAAAGGCCTGAACCACCAACCTGTTCCTACCTTCCCAGTTTTTCTACCTAGATGTCTTCAGTTTTGCCCCGTGTGACAGGAAGCACTTAGTTCATCATTTCACCAATGCACAGCTCTGTGACAGCACTGATCCTCAACTGTGAAGGCAGTGGCCACTGTCATGCACGGGGTAGGACTCTTGTGTTGGATGACAATGGATAGAAAGAACTATTCCACTCTGCCTAAAAATAAGGGGTTCCTGGGGGTAAAGGAAGTATGATATTAAAATGGAAAAGTGATTCACAATAAGTATGAAGCCCAACCCCCAAGCGGACTTCATTTAAAGGGAAAGTCACTACGTCATGCGTTGGAGAAGCTACAAATAGCTTCAGACATGATCGGACAGAGAGGTCATGTGATCACAATGCAGACTTTTTCCACTCCAGCTTCCTTTCCTTCCCTCCCTCTCCCTGAGATTGGCTTTGATTTCAAATGCTGCATTTCTCCCTATAAGCCCCGTGCCTGCGAACTCCTAGTGTCTACAGCAGAAGATAGCACAGAGATTCTAGCTTCTATTTTTAGTGGTTGAACAGAGGCCCAGCCCAAAACCCATCCACTGGAATCAACTACCTGGCCCGGAAGATAAAGCTAAATAAATGCTGCTTGCTTAGGCCTCAGTCATATGCATCAAGTATTGGAGCCAGGAACACCCAAGCTTTAGGAAGTAAAAAGTGAGGTTCTCTACAAGAAACCCCAAAATAGACAAGATGGATACTGGGAGGCCAGCCTATCCTCTCCAAAATCCATCTAATGAAATTGAAGTTGTCCCTGTGGAATGTACGCTGTCACCAGCTTGTGTAGCAAAGCAGCTAAGAGCCATTAACTCACTAATGGCATTTAGTGTTGATTGAGAGGTGTGGATGATGTAAATCTAGCCAGGCTGGCTGTGTAGTAGGTGGTAAGGGATCGCACAAGTGCCACCGACTTTAACAGTATGGATGCTTAAGTCTGGATGATAGACCTATTTTTCAAAGATCTTCTGTGGCTTTTTCTAGGTGCCAAAGAAACTTGTGAATTTCAAATTCTGTTAATTGCTCATTCAAGCTTTTACACAAATGCCTTGTGGGTACCTAGGTCACAGACATGAAAAAGGCAGAAGCCACATGGCCATGAAAGGAAGTTTGGGTTGGACTGGAGGCTCAAGCATATCTACCTGGGGTGCTGTTTGAGTTGCCCCATCTGTTTCTGGATGAAAGGGGACAGTGACTGAACTTCGCCATAAAGTCTTAGTTCTTTTCATTCTGGCCTTTCATATAGGATTTGCGCTTACAGAATAACACTTAAAAGTAGGTTAGGTGAGCCTTTTAGCAAGTGTCTGCAATCCCAAGCATAGGCATAAAGATCAGGAATTTAAGGTGATGATCAGCTACACAGAGAGTTTCAAGACAGTCCAGGCTAGCTGAGCGGTAGTGGTGCATGCCTTTAATCCCAACACTTGGGGGGGGGGGGCAGAGGCAAAAGGATCTCTGTGAGTTTGAGGCCAGCCTGGTCTACAAGTGCTAGTTCCAGGACAGGCTGCAATGCTACAGAGAAACCCTACCTACCTCAGAAAAAAAAAAAAAAAAAAGAAAGAAAGAAAGAAAGAGAAAAAAAAAAAAGACAGTCCAGGCTACATGAGGATCCATCTGTTTCAAAATATCACAATATCTAAATAAATAAACAAATGTAGAACCTCAAACAAGTACATGGCCATCATAAAAGGAATTCCAAAGTTGGTCAATACCTCTAGTACGCCAGACCTGGCCAAACATAAAGGAAAACTGTTCTTTCCTTCCACAAGGAGGGGTGTGGCCATAAAAGAAAATCCAAAACTTCACTTCCACCCGTTCCTCCTTAAGAACTCTAGTCATCTTCATCCCTAGAAGGGATGGAAAGGCCTATGGCCATCACCATGAGAATGGACATGTGTCATGAGAAAGATGTGCACCATGAGAAAGGATATGAGCCAGGAGAAAAGATATGTGCCATGAGGAAAACCATCACCATGAGAAAGAAAGGCCATTGCCATAAGAATGGATGTGTGCCATGAGAAAGACCATGCCCATGCATTTTCACTCTTGCCTCCTGGTCCCAGAGTTAGCTTCTCAGAGTGGACCGAGAGAAGGTAAACAACAACACCACACAGACACACACATACTACATCATACACACACACCACACCATAAGCACACACCACATCAAAACACACCCCACAATACCACAAACACACACACATACATACCACACCATATGCACACACTTACCACACCTCTCACACACACCTTACCATACACACACATACTCCCCATATCACACAGACATACACAATACCACAGCATACACACATACACCATATCATATTCACATGTATTATATCATACCCACACCATACACATATACCATATACATATGCCACACACACACACCTATATACCATACACACACCACCATAGACACACATACACAAACAACCACACCACACAGACATAGACACACACACACACCACGCCACACACATACCACCATACTATTTCATCAGGCATACACACCACACACCATATACTTACACCACACCACATCATGTACACACACACCACACCACACAGATACATACACACACATGCTACACCAAACACATGTACTACACCATACACACAAACACATACACACACGTTACACCACACAGACACACATACACATCATACCATATACACACACCACACAGATGTACCATACCCCACACATACATAGACACACACACCACACACACACACACAAACACACATGAACAAAAATATTTCTGGCTTATTTCTTAGGGGTATTTGAAAAGCTCGATGGCAGGCAGACAACCAAGAGTGGGAAGGAGGAGGCTACTGAGCCACGTACAAGCCAAGCAAGAGCAATATCCACCAGCAAACAGGAATGTCTCAGGTAAGCAACGTATACATATATTCAGGCAATCACTGGGCATTCTGTAGCATTCTTTCCAGAAATATTTATAATTAAAAGAGGAATAAAAAAAAATCCTCGGGAACATCCAGCAAGGTCTGATGCTGGCAGGTAGGCAGGGGGAATTAAATGATTAGTCAGCGTATGAATGCCAAGTACCTTCTAAGTGACCATGAATATTCAGGTAAATGTGTCTGGCTGGACGATTACTGAAACAGCAGGCACCCAGTGGACAAAATGTACTCAAGTAAATCTTTAATTAACAGACACCATGGTATTGACTGATGCCCTGTTAGGTTCTAAGCCTGGGTGTACAGATGGCCGACCATATCCAAGGAAGAGATTAAACATTCAGTAACCATCTGGCTTGGGTTTGCCATCACACCAGAAGTCCTCATCACTGGAAACATCTGGAATATTGAGCTAATCTTCTTTTTCTGTGGAAATAATCCTGCTGCAAGCCTAGTCATAAGGTTGGGAGGGGGTGCAACTACCTACTAGGTGGGGTCAGAACCCAGAAACTTGTGTGGATTTCCTCCTAGGCTTGATGTTTCTGTAGACAAGAAACTAGGTTTTCCATTTTATTTCATAAGAAAAAAGTCGACGTTGGAGCGTTATTCTAAATGACAGAAATCTCTTTATATCTATTATCATTCTAAAGTCCGTTTGCTTGTCTATTTTTTAACCTATTTTTGACAAGTTCGTGCTTGTTGTGGTGTAACAGTTTCCTCCGACATTGAAACATTCCATCCTCCAGGGAAGGTCCTTGAATAGGAAGGTAAACAACTCAAAATAGCTTCAGGAAGTCCTTGGAACTAACCCGATTCAGTGTGCCCTTATCTGCTATAGTAAGTAATAAAGGCCCAGAGTCACCCTCAGACAAGCCATGCTATGACAAAGCCTCCCAGACCAATTGCCTGGAAGAGGCAGAAACCAGTCAAACTCTTGGGGAAGTCTTAAATCACCTGAACCGCTGGGGATGGACGTCCTCCAACCTGTTGAGCATCATATAGGCTGTACAGTATGCCCAGGTTTCCCAGCTTTTGTGAACTGTTGCCTGTGTTGGGGTGGGCCTTGGTGATACAACTGTTGTCTGTTCTTTTAAGTAACCCCTCACCTATATTCCTGTAGGTGGAACTTTGGTCTGTCATGGGCGCCCTCTCTGGGGAGAGTAGATGTATGGAAAGCATCTCCACAGGGATGAGTGGATATGTGTCTAGCATCTCTGCAGAGGTGAGTGGATATGTTTCTTGCATCTCCGCAGGGGTGAGTGGATATGTTTCTTGTATCTCCGCAGGGTGAGTGGATATGTGTCTAGCATCTCCATAGGGTTGAGTGGATATGTGTCTAGCATCTCCACAGGGGTGAGTGGATATGTGTAAAGCATCTCCACAGGGGTGAGTGGATATGTGTAGAGCATCTCTGCAGGGTGAGTGGGTATGTCTCTAGCATCTCTGCAGGAGTGAGCCACTGGATAGGCAAGATGTGAGATAACACCATGGACACATGGCATTTCTATTATATATTAATAGAAATGAGTGAATTTAAGATGTAAGAGTTAGTTAATAATAGGCCAAAGAGTTTGCAATTAATATTTGGATATTTGGGATAACCAGTGGCCTGGAGAGAAACTTCCAGCTACAAGGCCATATGCATGTTAAACAAGCACTTCGCCATTACATTTTATCCAAACCCCATTAAGCACATTCAAATTCTGGTTTCTTTGAACTTGTTCAGCAAAATCACCATCTTGCAATGTAAATGATTACCAAAAGTCGCTCATTTTGGACTGAAGTATGGTGGTCAGAAACATCACTGATGGTGGCAAGGACTTCCATGGCACGTGAGAGTTGGCTGAAGATTTTGTGGGTTGGTGCCTCCTGCCTGGCCCTTCCAATTTGAAAACAAAATTGCAACTAGAATTTTAAGAATAGCTAAGGTTTGCTTGCAAATATTTTATGAGCACTGCAAGCTAAACTGGGCTTTTACAGGGCAAACTTTGATGAGTCCTTCTGAAAATGGAGTACTACTTCTACTTTATTATCTGTAAGATATTTTGATGATCACATATTGAAATGTCAAATATACGTACATAATCTACAACACTGATCTTGAGTGTATTGTGACTTTTTTGTCCTGTTTCCTGTAGAGAGTATTGACATTTCTCTACATCTCTTAAGAATACTCTCAACAAGATAATATAATATTTGTCAAAATTTTTGATAAAATAAAGTAACTTTATTAAAATAAGTTTTAAAGCTCTGACCATGCAACTGTACCAAGCCCCCTTTGCTATAGTATATTGAGTCCCTGTAAAAGATTAAAGAAAGATAAATAGAGAAGGCATTACAGACTAAAATTAAGTGTATAGAGACAATCTGCTAGTAGAAAGAGGCCAATAAAATTTAGATATATTTATCTTTATTTTTTATTCTTCCTTTGTATGTATACATATTTGTTCATCTGAATGCTAGTCTTACCATGTATGGCTTTGTTCATCTTATTTGTTTAATTTTAATTTTTATGCTTTGACAATTTCATGATTGCATACAATGTATCTTGATCATATCACCCCTCATTCCTTTCTACAGCTCCACCAAGATTTCCAAATCATCTCCCTTTCAATTTTATGCCCTCCATATATATTTAATTTATATGTATATATGACCCACAGAATCCAGTCAAGGCAACCTATATGCACACAGGCACAGAGTCATCCCCAGAGGCATGGACAGCCAGCCACCCAGCAGTCACACTCCAAAAGGAAAATGTCCCTCCCTCAGCAGCTTTCAACAGACAATTGCTCCACACCTAGGCATGAGGCCTCAGCAGCGCTACTCTCTCTATGACAGAATTTTTAATTAGCTTGATATTATGTGGGTGCTTACCCAATTTATAAGATTAAGATTTTTTTTCCTTGTGTTATTCATTGAGTAAATGAGTTTTGAAGGTTGCCTAAGACTTTGTAGTGGGGCTGGGCTCTTAGAAATTTGAGCCCTGTGTCTTACCTGTGAAAACTGGGTGACATTTCAGAGTTCAGAATTCATTAGGTGGGGGACTCTCACACTGTTACCCAAAGCAAAACAAAACAGCAACAACACAAAATGTTGAGGGTTTGTTAGGAGGCTATAGTTGGAATAAATGTAGATCAGATAACACGACACCAAATATGACTGGCTTGAGTCTTTCCCCCACCTTATCCTGACTGAAGTGATGGAATTAGTGATTATCTTCATTTGTTTTCAATTTTAGAAAAACCATCACAAAATAAAAGGAACAACTGCTGTTACTTCCTTAAGCAAATAGTAAATGTAAATTAAGTTGATTTTATCTCCTCATACTCACGATTGAGTGCTGCTCCCAGGCCCCATTTCCTCTTTACAGCACCCAGGGACTGTCACAGAAATCCACACCTGGGCTCAATGCAGACACCAACAGATCATGGAGAGCCCATTCCAAACGGATACATTGACATCACAACTCCTGCATGCATGACTCGGTGAACAATGCAGAAGAGGGGACAGAAAGAATATAAGAGCCAGAATACCAGGAAGTCTGCTGGGAAACAGTTTCTTAGAAATGACTGCATTGGCCCAAACCAATGGGCATGTTAATACGGAAGGGGGAGGCTTGGGGTGGGAAAGGTCCCACCCCTAGACTGTTGAAACAAGGGCGGCGGGCTGCGTCCCCGGCACCCGGCCGCCCCCACTGCTAGCTTTACCCGAAATAATTACACGGAAACTGTATTCTTTTAAACACCGCTTGGCCCATTATATCTAGCCTTTTCTCGGCTAACTCTCGCACCTGGACTAGCCCATTTCTAATAATGTATGTAGCCCACGAGCTGGCTTACCAGGAATGATCTTAACCTGCATCTGTCTGGAGTGGGAGAACCATGGCGACTCCCTGACTCAGCTTCTTTCTCCCAGCCTTCCATTCTGTTTACTCCACCCACCTAAGGGTGGGCCTATCAAATGGGCCTAGCAGTTTCTTTATTGCTTAACCAATGAAATCAACAGATTGATATATGACACTCCCACATCACTTCCCCTTTTTCTGTTTAAACAAAAAAAAAAGGAAGGCTTTAACTTTAACATAATAAAATTACATATAGCAAAACAGTTGTCAAGCAAGAATTACAGTTACAATATTTATATCTATTTTATCTTTTGTTATAACTAAGGAAAACTATAACTATCTATTCATTCTTCAACTCCATCAAAGACTCCAGAAGGATATAATACTACCTAAGTAAACAAGAAATAAGAAAACTCTAGAAATGACAAAGACATCTCGCTGCCTGGACAGTCACCCAAAGTTCTCTTGTACCTTTGGGGCATCCATCTTCAGCCTTCAGGCCCATAGTATCCAGCAGACATTTTTATCAAGCAGGAAATTCCAAAGACAGTTCAGTCACTATCTGCTGTGTCCTGCAGAATGTCTCAGACTCTTTCATGAGTCATGAACCCCAAAAGACCATCTCACCTTTATGCAAGTTCAGCAGTTCTCTCTCTGCGGGTTCTCTGTGTCCATTTTATGCAACAGTCCAGGCAAGAGCAGTTTCTTGCCCAAATGGCTATCAAACTCCATAAGGATCCTCTTTGATGCCCATCTTCCTCTCGAAGTAGATTGGTGCCGCCAGGAGCAGATATGTCTCATTGTCATGAAAAGTCCTAAGTTATTAAAATATTTTAAATGTCATATTCTGTAGCCTTTGAGAGAGATGAAGAATGCCTATCTGAAATATATCTCTATATATCTAGAAAATCTAAGTAACATGACTACAAACTTGACTATTATTTATGATTATCCATCAACAACCTATATTTCCTAATTATACATTACATTTTAAAAATGAACTACACAATCACAATACCTTAATCAAGATCAGAAATACATATACAAATAACAAAATTGACCTTAAAATCCATACCAATGCAAATTATTTATACCTATATAATTTTCCCCTTTAAATGTAAAAGAACATTTATAAACAATATTTTGGGAACATGGGTGCAGTTTTTTTCTCTCCAAACTGCTTCCTGCTGAATGGGGGCGTCATTAATTAGGCCTTTCATGGTATAACCTGTGTACTAGTTTCATCTCAGTTGGCAGTTGAGCGAAGCAATTTTCTGAAGATGTTCACAGAAACTTTTCAGGAGGTCGTGGTCTATCATACCATATCGGGATAGATGCAATCCACAGGGTCTGGTCCTCTGTGAAAACAAAAGAAGACCCTCTCCAAAGCATCATATCCTTAGACCCAAATTTTGAAATCGTAATACCCTTATATCCATTCTGGTTTAGCTTGGCAGCCCATGTAATGAAATGTCTCTCTGTACTTAGCTCTTTCATAGTCAAAAATTTTAAAGAAAACACAATGTACATAATCCAGACTCTCTGTGAATTTTCCATTTTTATGTGGCTTATTTTTACTTTATTTCTTTTAATCTCTTAACTATCTGTACTCTGTCTCTTTAAAGACTTTACCTTTTTTTTAAGGCATTAACTTTATTGTCTCTTTTTTTTTTTTCTCTCAAGCCTACATACAACTATCCAACACTGTGATCCATTTAGTGGTCTGTCTGATTCTGTTTTATTGTGAATCTGTAATTTTTTTACTATCCAGGAGCATTTCTTAAAATGTTAAGCAGTTCTTAAAAACTGAAGTTGCAAACAGCCGTGTTTGCCCTTTGACAGAGACCATCTTCCAACAACTTACGGTCCCGGAAGATTGGTTTTAATTCTTTCCAAATACAAGATCCACAGTGACTTGCCTCAAGTCTCCACCTTAAGGTTCCTACCCCAATACAAGACCGAGACCTACTACATAGGTACCATTAAGGACACAGTAACACCATGACTAAAACATGGCACTTACACCTCAACTGATGGTCACTCAAACTTCAGAGCGTGGGAGAATCCATGCGGATGAGTACTGAGAAGAGTCCCAGGCTGAAGGGCAAGCGGCACATCCGTGAGTGTGGGTAAATAAACATCAGGAAACAGAGAGGAGATCCTGGGGCGGGGCACAGGCTTTAAGGGAGGGGTGGTAAGGAAAAGAGAATCCATGAAACATGAAAATGGGGAGAGATGGGTGAGTATAAGTGGGTACAAGTGGCAAGGGACTGTAAGAAGAAGGGAAGGGGATAAAGCAAAGTAAAACAAAGCTTCCAGGAAAAGTCAAAATGAAGCCTGCTGCATTGTGCGTTATTTTAAAACCAACTTAAATAATAAAAATGTATGAATACAGAAGATCAGTTCTTAAAATGCCGGCTCCTAGTCCTTATGCTCAGATGTCCTAACTCACCCAGAAATCAGAAGGAATTCCACAGTTAACCCAGTGATAGCCAGAAGGCAAATCCCAAAGAAACAGCATTAATGAAGCGCACACGTGTAGAAGGCAGTGGTAGGATTGGAACAGAGCTCAGCCAAATCCAGAGACTTCCCTTAATCAGTCCACATGACACCCTCGGGTGTCCTTCCCGTGCTTTCCTTGAATGACTTTACCGTCAATTGTCCCCTTGTCTGCTGCTCTCGCCACACCACGAGCAAGTCCAGAAAAAGCAGTGATGAAAAGCAGTTTTATGTCACACTGCACCTGACAAATAAAAGGTGCATTTACAAAATAGTCCATGAATTGTAGAAATTAAGATAACTTTTCTGCCAACAGCAAGTGTGCTTTGATAGGTGAAGCATGACCAGACGAGGCTTTGGGAACCGAAGGCATGATTAAGAATCTGGATGGTGTGCAGCTGTTGGCTATTTGACCAGGTCCATGTGACCTATTTAAAATGCTTTCCCTTATTTTAGATTTTTTTAAAAAAAAATGTTATCTTAATAAAAGAAATTTTTTCCATTATGTATCATTGTAAATAAAACTGTGAGTCTCCCTGGGGGTGATACTATCAGCTATCCTGTCCTAAGTGTTGTTAGACAGAAAGCCAGGCACTTGACTTGAGTCTCCATGTACTGGCCCCTGTCGAGTCTAGATACACATAGGTTTTCTTCTCAGTGTGGGTTTCTGCATTCAGATCCAGCGCACGATGATGTTGCAAGTCTTTGTTCTTGTCCTTATGACGAGAAACATTATAAAAATCAATGACACTTTTTAGACACCTCAGAGAACTCATCTGTTGAAGGAGAGTCACACTGAAATAAAGAGCAGCAGGTTCATCCCAAGAGCCACAGCCAGGGCCAGCGTCTCCAGCCATCTCAAGCCCTGCAGAGCTCTATGGCAGTTTTGATAGATGAACAAAGGTTGACGGGGTTGGGGGAGGGGAAACTGTGATCAGAATTTATTATATAAAAATGAGCTTTTCTTCACAAAAGAAATAAGAAAGGCTGACTGTAATTACCTTGAGAATGAGAGATGTCCCAAGCCCTGCAGAGTCTGGCCTCCCATTAACTTCCCCCTGGGCTCCACCTACAGAAACCCATCAAATTCTCACAGTGAGATCCAAGAAAGATTTTTCTCCTGACTTTAGCAAGAGAAGACTAGACTTAGGATAGAGAGAGCATGAGAATAAAAAGTGGGAGAGAGGAAGAGAAGGAAAGAGGGAGGAGGGAAGAAGAAGGAAGAAGAAAAAGAGACCCTTTTCCATAGCTCAGGCCTTCTCCCCAGAAGCAGGACATTGGCAGCCGTTTTTTCATCTAGAAAAAACATCCCCACTACTCCAGATCCCTCAAGCTTTTCTGTCTCATTTATGGCATGAGGGGAGGAAGGAACCATTGTCAACAGAAGCCAGTGCAGCGAGACTGGCAATGCTACACCCAGGAAAGGGTTTAGGGCATGTGGTACCGATGGCAGAAATCTGTTCCTCAGCAGACACACTTGTGAAGATCTTAGCCTAGTAAGACTAGTCCATCAGTGAAGTAAGCAAAACTACTGAGTCCAAGCAAGCCAAGGAAACAAGCAAGCAAAAGCTACTTCGGCATATCATAGCCAAGCTTCAGTAAGTGGCGGCAAAGAGAAAGCCAGGGAAGCTGGGAGCTGGTGGGAGACTTCACAGGCAGAAGAGTCAGCTCATGGAAAACTTCTCAAAATGGAAGTAGAGGAAAATGAAGTGTTGAAAGATGGAGAGAAACTTGGAATTCTGGGTCCTGCAGAATTATCCTCTGCAGATGAAGGAGTCTGGTGACTGGGAGTCTGTGCACATGTCTAGGTTGGGCATACATGGGATACCTCTGTACCTTTGGTTCGGTTCCACTGTAAACTAAAACTACTGGAAAATATAAAGTCCTCTTGACAAGGGGAGTAGAAGTGTACACAATTTGAAGATGATGATAATAGGCTCGAATTTTCTGGAGGGCGCAAAGACAGTGGAAGGTCCAGGAGGGTTCAAGCCAACAACCATCTCCCTCAGAAGCCTGTGCTCTGCAGGCAGCAGGAAGTCCTCTCAGACCGTCTCATCTGAATGCAGCATTTCATTAAATGCGTTCCAGAGAAATATCAACAATGGTTTTCTTTAAAAAAATAAAATAAAAGGATGTGAGCTAGCTTCAGTGAATAAAATGAATTCACTAAAAATGAGTGTTTAATCTTCCTAAATATTTAAGCCAGGAAAGTTTGACCAAAAATATTCTTAATCCTGAAGGAAGGGAATGTATCAATACTTGCCCGGAACCCTCACTACCTTATCACTGTCGGATAACCCTACTTTAGGCAAAGCCTGCCAGCTCCTTTGTTGAATCATCACTGCTTAAGACTATTGAAGTTAAGGAGCAAATATGGCTCACACCGTTTGATTATCGGCTTTTGATAAATTTGACAGCTCTGCAAGTCAGAAGTGGCCACTGGGAAAAGCCATGCATCAAGGCTGTCTCCTCTGTTGCTAAACTCTCACTAATTCCCAGCAGTCCCCTCACCCCAGTGAGAAGAGTTTAGCCCAGGGCTGGCTCAGGTGTCCAAACAGCATGAATCTCTTAGCTCTGGAGGCCCCATTGACTGAGTACAATTTCTTCCTCCTCCTTCGGTCGGCAGAATGCAGCCCTTTTCTCCGCGAGACCTTGAGCCCAGCCACGGGGCTGTGCGCTTTGCTCTCTTACATAATTTGGTACTGCACTCCAACCTTCAGCTGTCTGTTTCCTTCACCCAACTGGGGGTTTCTTGACAGGTGTATGCCTGGTTCACTCATCTTCCCGTTTGGTGCCAATGGAGCTTGGGGCACCGAAAGTGCCGATGCTACTGTGAGGGGCAGTGATTACAGGAATAGCGACCCTTTATCCTGCACTCTGTTCTGGGCCAAGCTTTCTACAAAGAAAATGATCTGATCAAATAGTCTCAATAGTGTTTGCAGGGAGGTATTGTGGTCACTGATATTTGTATAGACACAAAGTCTTAAAGCTTTGAGACTGCCAGCCAGTTCCAGAACCTAGTTCTAATACTGTTGGCTGCTATGTTATGAATTTCTTACTATAAGGTGCAAACGTAACTTCTGAAAGAGCACAATGGCTTTGTCTTTATTGTCATGGGGTGAGACAGTACTCCAGAAGAAAGGCCCCAGAATGTGTTCTTGAATATCTTTAACAATCCTTTAGGGGAGTTGCTTTCCTTCAACACTGTGAAGACAGACAGAATCCCTTCAAAGAGTGGGCGTGTCTGGATGACGGGCAGAGGCTTCTAGTGCCAAGGAAGGAGGTGCATGGAGTGATTGATGTGTGACTTCTAAGAAATGTTGTTAAGTGTTTATGCACAGCCCAGTCCTCCTCCAGACCCAGCCACTCAGTACTATGCACAGTCCTCCTCCTCCAGACCAAGCCGCTCAGTACTTATGCACAGTTCTCCTCCTCCAGACCCAGCCACTCAGTGCTGTTCATCTGCCAGAATTCCTCATGGTCACAGCTGAAGATGACCTATCCTTGTCCCTTTTCCAGCTACTTGAGCTGAGGGGACTCTAGCTGGAGCAGTTGATTGAATCAGCTCTGAAGCAATCATCATAAATTGGTTTGCTTCATAATCAGCCTTTGTGGCTACGTCGGGGTAATGTTTGTTTTATCCTTTGACTGACTGACTGATTATTGTTTAACCACAGTGGTTCATAATGTGGCACATAATTCAGACACAATCAAAGTCACCAATGAAGAGCGACTGGAGCCAATCTCATCTACTTGCAATGCCATCTTACTTAAGGCAACAGGAGATTCAAGGCTGGGAGGAAAATAGCTTAAAATATACTGAGATCCTCTCCTCAATCTGTCAGTCTGCCTCTCTCTGTTTCTATTTCTCTCTCTGTCTCTTTCCCTCTATGTGTATGTCTCTCTCTCCTTTTATCTCTCTCTCTGTTCTTTCTTTCCCTCTATCTCTCTCTCTCTCTGTTTCTTTCTCCCCCTCTCTCCTCTCTCTCCCACGCACCACGTACATACACACATGCTTGATACAGTGATATAAAAGAAGCAGAAAATCCACAAAAACCAGACCACTAGTGTTTATCCTCTTCCAGGTTCTCCTCACACCCTATCCCACTCCTGACTGACTGCTGATCTGTTTTTGATCAAGTTGGATTCAATGTCTTAATTAATAACCTGCAGTGAACGGGACTTCTTCTCCTCGGTGATTTTCATCTTGAACACCCAGCCTTAGTGCTGGACGTTCATTCATAGTTACATCACAAACAGAATGTTGTTGAAGGAATGTTTCCAAGCTGACCACAGCTTGTGAGGAAAACAACAAACATCTTCCTCCATTGAGCAAAACACCTTCCCCAGAGTTGCCTGTCTCGTAAATGTGCATCGGCAGTTTTCGTCCTGTTCACTGTCACTAAGAAAGCTTCAATGCCTCCTGTGTATATCAAAATTTGAAGACTGGAAAAATAAATTTTAAAAAACTGCCAAGGTGAGGAAAGGAATGCATTTGCATTGGAATGTATTGTTACTTTGAAGTTCTACGTTTCTTGGAACACCCATCAGGGCTCTTGAGGCGGCCCTATACATAATTCAGTCTGGAAGTGATGGAGATGATGACAGATGAACCCTTTTTGTCTTTACAGTTCTGCAGACTTAACTTTCCACAGGAATGGCTGGTAGGTTCTGAGGAAAGCAGATCAGAGTTGTTTTCCAGGTTAGAAGCAATGGTTCCAAAGAAAACATCAATCTCAGGATTTCTCACATTATCAATTGCTCATTCTAAAGTATATTATGATAGATAATTCTGAAGTATACAAATAGGCCCAGGTCATTTCACACTCCAGAATCCACAACAAAAACAACAAAGTGGCTTCTGATTCATTGGAAACTAGTTTCCTAGCAACGAAGGTCACAGGAAGCCTAGCCGCATTTAGATGGAGGAAGACTCACAATGCTTGTATCACTGTGAAGCACTGCAATCCTCTTTAGACAGCCGAGCTTTCAATTAGTTTGTTTTGCTGATTAATTGCTGCTTTCACTGCAACTGTCTGTATAAGAAATATGAAAGAAACCATAGTGCCCTGCTACCGAGCTGCAGCACTGCAGGCTGAATTTCTGTCTTCATCTAGATTGAAGAATTTTGAGAGCCATCTGCATGGATTTAAATATCTCTTTGACAATGGTAGACTTTCCTTTGAGCCAACAATTTAAAAGATTCTTTCCTCTAAAAATGATAATTTTCCAGCAGATCTAATTTTCTCATGAATGTCAAATTAGCAAATAAGGTATTTGGGTGTTCAGTCTCTAATCTGCATATAAAATGCCCTCAAAATAAAACAATCTGTTTTGTATTCTTAGTGGGAAAGCCATCTTATATAGGTTTTAAAAGAAATGTACCAAGAAGGCCAGTATTTACCTCCTAGTCTTCACAGAACTGAGAGTAACAGCTTGCCATGCCCATTCAGCCCAAAGCTTTTTCAATAAAATTTTAGAAAGGATGTGGAAATCTTCGTTTTTCATGTACAGCATAGTAACACACAGGTTCTCAAGGACTTTGCCAATAGCTCAATTTAAGTCATGCTGCAGGAGAAAGGGGAGAATCTAGAAAAGAGTAATGGAGGGAGGAGGAAACAGGAAAAGAGAATTCGTCTGTCTAAGTCATATTGCTTGTACACTTTTGGATGTAGATGACACAGGGGATCTGTAATGCTAAGTGCTTTCTGGGTGCTGGCTATGTAGTCATCTTGAACTAAAAGCTTTATACTATCATTTGATTTAATACTTACAACACACCGAGAGCTATTATGATCCCTGTTTTCTAAGTGATAAAACAAATGCTCAAAATAAATGATGTGATTTACACCGCTCAGTACAAGAGTCTATCTTGATCCCAGCAGTAAGATGCCCAAGTCTCGGCTTGGCCAATAATTTAAAAGATGTATCTTACCGTCTGTCACTATTTGCTGATCCCACTGAATGCCTTATTTATCTCAAACCTGAAAGCAGCGAACAGTCTTGTCCTCGCTCTGCTGGCACATCTTCTTTCTCACTGACTTACCTCCCTCTCCAGATCTCCTCCTCCAAACAGTTTCAAGTTCAACTCATGATGCCCCAATAGCTCAAACGGAGATGGTCTGGGGCTTTAGAGCTATGAATTTACAGCCAGTGAGAATTCTGTGATCCTTAAAGATTCATTTGATTTGGTCCAATTTAAATATTAAGATTTCATGTCAGATTTCACTTGAAAAAAGAAAAAATGTGGAGCTGCACGCAACACTGGGATGCAACCAGATGGTTCTTTTTTATGTGTTTCTGTGTGGAGGGTGATGGTGAAAGAGTCTGCAACTGCAGCTGTCCTTTCTGGATGACTTAGCATCCCCAAACAAGAAAGCAAACAGAAAGCCTACCTTCAGAGCCTGACTGGGCAGGGGAGTCACTTGAAGTGGGGAACTAATGTGGAAGTCTCATTCCCATTTAGTCCTCACACTGCCCACATTGGCAAGCTTACCCAGAAGAGCTGGATAAATCTCTTTCTTTTCTGAGCCTCCAGAAAACCAACCATTCAGACATTTGGGGAAATAACACATGTTTTAGGACATAAATTTGTAACCAATAAATTTGTACCAGAAAAATATTCTATCTATCTGTCTGTCTATCTATCTATCTATCTATCTACCAATCTATCTATCAATCATCTATCTAATTTATTATCTATCCAATCTATCACCGATAATCTATCTATCTACATCATTCTCTTTCTATTTTTCTCTCTCTCTGCTCTTTCCTGTTTTCTATATAATTTTACAGAACTCTTAGAGTCTTGCAACTACCAAAGGGTCAGAGATTCCTTCAAACATCTGCTCCTCCAGGGTACCAATATGCCATGGGTATGGTGGTGCTGCTCTTTTAAACACTCTTGGGGCACAGGTTGCTGGTTACTACAGTGAGTAGGAGCCCTATGCCTATGGTCTAATTCTTTTTACCTCTAGAACGAATCTGTATCCTGAGGCCACCTGCAAGGAAGAAACTAACCTAGGCTTTAACCTAGACATCATTTCAGTCTGCAGGGGGAAAGACACCTGAGGGAGGGGACAGAAGTGATGCTCAGAGGGAAGCATCAAGATTGCAGAAACAACTGTTTTGTTTGTTTGTTTGTTTGATTTTGCAGGTCGTCATCTGCTTAAAGTCCATAGGCACAATGAGGGTCACAGTTGCCTTCAGTGTTTCTCCCTGTTATTTGTTGTAAGGAGCTGCGGGCCGCTTCCCTGCCGCCCCAGCTCCAGGCCGCCAGCTAGCTCTAGCTTATGCCCCGAAATAATTACACGGAAACTGTATTCTTTTAAACACTGCCTGGCCCATTAGTTTCAGCCTCTTAACCCACTTATAATAATCTATGTAGCACCACGAGGTGCGCTTACCAGGAAAGATCTTAACCTGCATCTGTCTGGAGTGGGAGAATCATGGCGACTCCCTGATCCAGCTTCTTTCTCCCAGCATTCTGTTCTGTTTTCTCTGCCCACCTAAGGGTTGGCCTATCAAATGGGTCTAGGCAGTTTCTTTATTAATAAGAAATCACTCCCACATCAGTTATTGTTTTAGTCATGGAAGATTAAACTCTTACTACCACAGAGGATGAAACTGAGAAGCACTTCACCCAGAGCCCAGAAAAATTTTGTCGCAGGTCACTGTCCAGAGGACTTTCTAGGTAGTGGTGACTCCTGCACGGCCCCTCTTCTCTGTGAAGAAGGAATTGGAGTCTCGACTACGTAGTCAATTCTGTGAGTTTCCTACTCTATGTGGCTCTCACAGCAGATGAGACCATAAACAAGTCCATATGCCTGTACTCCTAGCCTCCGTTTCCATTGATCTTGTCTGTCTGCTTCAGCAGAAGCAAGTAGAGAGAAATTTCAAACTTGTCTGCAAAATACAGCATCTGTCTTTGAGACCCAGGGAGGTCAGTGTCTGCTTTGGGCCCTGGCACATACTTTCTGCCGCACATAGATCCTGTTACCTGCTGCAGTGGAGAAGAGGTAGTAGAATTATAGACCACGCACACCAGACTCTGCTTTCTTTGCATGCAGAGCTCAAGAAATGTGCCTACATTTTATTCCTCTATGGGTACAGTCAGTCTCTAGGGTCATTGTCCTTCAAAGTTGTTAAGTTTGGTTTGGCAGAACAGCTTTCCTACTGGGAAAAGTTTAAAGACACAGTGCATTTGTTTGAAAAGAAAAGAAGACCCAAGGCAATGTCCCCAGTTAGTTCCTTGGGCAGCTGAGGATAGGGAACCTGAAATGACCCTATCCTATATTAATACTGACGAATATCTTGCATATCACCATAGAACCTTCATCTGGTGATGGATGGAGATAGAGACAGAGACCCACACTGGAGCACTGGACTGAGCTCCCAAGGTCCCAATGAGGAGCAGAAGGAGGGAGAACATGAGCAAAGAAGTCGGGACCATGAGGCGTGCACCCACCCACTGAGACAGTGGAGCTGATCTATTGGGAGCTCACCAAGGCCAGCTGGACTGTGACTGAAAAAGCATGGGATAAAACTGGACTCTCTGAACATGGCGAACAATGAGGGCTGATGAGATGCAAAGGACAATGGCACGGGGTTTTGATCCTGCTTAATGTGCTGGCTTGGTGGGAGCCTAGCCAGTTTGGATGTTCACCTTCCTAGATATGGATGGAGGGGGGAGGACCTAGGACTTACCACAGGGCAGAAAACCCTGACTGCTCTTTGGACTGGAGAGGGAGGGGGAGAGGAGTGGGGGGAGGGGGAGAAAGGTGGGAGGAGGGGGAGAAAGGTGGGAGGAGGGGGAGGGAAATGGGAGGCTGGGAGGAGGTGGAAACTTGTTTTTTTTTTCTCCTTTTCTCAATTAAAAAAAATTAAAAAAAAAGAAAAGAAAAGAAGAGAAAAGAAGAAAAAGATGAAGTTGGCTGTCCTGGAGATTTTACCACTGGAGGAACCCTGGAGGTTTGCAGGTCACAGTAAACCTGGAATCCTCAGTTAAGGTGTTTGACTTCAATGGTCTGTGGCATCTCCGCAGTACAAAACACCCAGGAAATAATGCTTAATCAAATGTAAATTACTGTATTGTACTGAGTTGATGATGTATCAATTACATCTTACACCACTCTACTGTTATGGGGAAATTTAATAAGTACAAACAAAATATGTCATGAAATTGGTTATAAAACATGTGTAGATTTGGGATGCCGAAAATTGTCAGAAATGTGTGTTAGAATGAACAAAACTCAATGAGCAGTCTTTTGAAGCAGTGAAGGAAAATATGATCTGCAATAAAGAACTTATGAGACATCATTCAGATTATCCTGCTGTAATTAACAATTCTCCATCACCTTTACTGTTAAAAATGAAGAGATACATTTTTATAGGTACTTAGAGATGAGATTTTAGTAAGCATGGAGAAGAGTGAGACCACAGGAAGTTTGAAAAGTGTCCTTGATTTCAGTAGGTAGACAGTCCATTGAAGTGTTCTGCCTCTGAGAATTCAGGGCAAGAACAATGGAATTATTTTGCGATGCTAATTTCCTTGTAACATATCAAATCATATCTAAGTAACTGGAGAAAAAAATCAAGCGCAACTGTAGGAAAGGACAGACTCTGTTCCCTTGACATCTCATGAGTTCCCATGCCCACGTCAAGATCACATTCATGGATGTTGTTTTGCGGACAGAGCTGAGGACAACATCCTTTAAAGAACTGACTTGAAAACCAAGTCGCTGCCACGTGCTCTACACAGCTCATTAAGTACAGCGTTAAACCCACAGGATTAGTTACAGCTCTGTCTTCCTAGTTTGCTGCTTTATATAATACTTGCTTTTTATGACCTTCAAGCGTAACAACTCTTCAGAACCCAGATTTAGGGACTGTGAAATTAGACCTGGCAGAAGAATGCGCACAAGTATCAACTGCTTCTTTCGGAATATCTACCTTGTCCGTCCTTTCCTATTGGCGAGTTCAGGGCACAATGGGCCTGATTTGGGACTGGGACGTACTTGGAAAAGTGAAAGAAATAAAAAAAAAAATGGATGTATTGATGAACACAGAGAGTGCAGTTCTGGTCAGGATAATGCCTGGACTAAGTGGGAGTAGATAAAGAAACCTAAATTAAGACAAAGCAAATCTTTTTGTTTAGTGCTTTCTATATATAGCAAGAGTCAACCACCAACTAGTGTGCTGCGGAGGTCAAAGGCAGGTAGCGCTTTGGGAGACCATAACAGTGGACAAAAGGGAAGGATTCAACAAAGCCGTAAGGCTGTTGGCATAGACAGCTTTCCGGTATGCTAGGCTGACTAGTAAGGGGTCCTACATGGTTAGGTGTAGAAGTATGTTTGGTCTCTTCTTGTTGGTCCTAAGCTGGAAATGGAGCCACAAAAGATATAAGCTCTCAGAAAACGATCAAGCTCTGTTCATTTTGGGGGTGATGACTAATGGGTTTATTGCTTGGATTCCTGATCTGTTGGCTACAGACTGTGGGTCCAATTTGTTTCTGTGTGTGTTCTGGCCATTATCTGCACATGCATTCAGTCTCCCAGCAGGTCTCCAGATGGCCTGATAGGAAAAGTTACCCTTGGAGAGAGCTTAAACTTTTCACATTGTAAGATTTAAAAAAAAAAAAAAAAAACTTTAAGTTTAATTCAGATTACGTAAAACAAAACAAAACAAAACAAAAAAAGAATAGAAATTTTAAAACCTTTTTGTAAAATTGTCTTTCCCAGTGGTTACCCCTGTTGATAGAGCAGTTGGATCAAGTGAGGAATTCAAAACAAAACATGTGTTTTATGAGGCTAGCATGCAGCCGGTGGAAGAAAGTCCTTTCTATCAGTCTTAGTTTCAAGCATCAAAAGCTAACCCTAGTAATGTGTTTACTAAGCATGTCTCAGTATTATCAGAATGGCTGGGCCCTGGCTGGAGACAAGCTTCCAAAAGCCCTCAAAATATCGTAAATGAAATATGTCCTCCAGAGTGTATGTGCTGAAATCGAATGGCCAATATGAGAGCATCTGGAAATGGAGCTGGTTAGAAGTGACTAAGTCATGAGAGTAGAGCTCTCCTACCCCCAGATGCATTCAAGACCCTATCTCACCGACAATGGAGAAAGGGGTTCCAAATAAAATGAGGTCCTGAAAAAATTATTCTCTTTTGCAATGTGAAAAAAAATTCTCCATTTAGTTTTCCTTCTGTCCTTTTTGCCATGAAAGGGTACCAAGACAATACCCATTTGCCAAGACAGCCTAAACTAGATCTGGGACTTCTAAATCTCCAGAACTGGAGTGACACAGTACATAAACAATGCATTGCCTCAGGCAGTTCGCAACAGAAGCACAAACAGAGATAACCATGCAAAGAATTAACCAGTTTGACCGGAAAACTGGCTCCTGTGCTCCAGTTATGCTTCTTCTTTCCCATGGGCTGTAGACAAGATACACCTGCTCCTCCCTGCAGCACTCAGGCTACCTCTGGCCCAGCTGCCACACTTTTGCAGCCTCAGATTCATCCCTTGATGAGCTACACTGGGTCTCTGGATAGTTTCCACCTCCTCATCATTGGTGCTTCTGAGTCCAACTATGTAGCTTTGGTCAGATGAGCTGTGAAGGATGCCAGAAAACCATGCTTGCTGATTTGAATAATAGGGGTTTTAAAAATGCTCAAAAAATTTAGAAGAGTCTCAAAATCAGGAAATGACCACTACTGAGAAATGCTTCCTATGCTGTCCTTCCATACACCGGCATCCTGTAGGCTGAAATCATCTGGGTCATTTAAGTTCCTGGCGTTAGAAGGCATTGTTTGAGCATCTTTAAAAGATGCTCATAGTTCTTCCTCTCTAGAAGCTTTTTCTTTCCCATACAGAGGCTCATATTGCCTGGGGAACTGACTAAGAATTTAATGCACTTATCTGTTTCCAGATTGAGATGTGCAGTCTGCTATCCATTCTTTGTGTTTAAGAACAGATGAGACAGATCACATGACAGATGTTTAGAACTCCATTCCAAGTTTTTTCCTGCCACATCATATACATTTTGATTTCCTACGTTTTATTCGTTCCTTTTAAATTTATTTTTCATATCAGATTTTATATTCTGCTGCATTTATCTAGGCTTGGATTATTTCAAGTCCCATAGGATAAGAGGCTCCTGTGGCTTAAACAGATGTATATTTGGTTGGATTGGTATAAAAATTCTCTTTGTAGACATAGCTTGAAAACTTGAAGCATGTGAACAGAGTTCAAAAGCTCCTAATAGTCATTGCATCGGTCTTTTATAGATAATCTGATCATCTTTATTATATGTAGGGGTGATGCATCTCTTCTAATTGTCAATTAGAGAATGCATACGATGCATTCCCAGGCATGGTGCCAACTGCTTTATGGAAGTGACCTTGGTTTAATCTTCACTGCCATCCCAGTGTGTGGATGAGAAAGGTGAGCCTTGGAGAGGCGAATTAACACCCATGGTAGTTTCAGAGATGATAAGGGATTCAGTAGCATTTAACTAAACTCAGACAATGACAGTCAGAGCAGGAACACTGTGTTGAGATGGCCAAGGTAAAGAGGTAGAGACAGGGTCCAGGGTCTCTGTGTCTAAGCAATACCTTTTAGCTGCAAAGCAGTATTGCATAGATTGATAGATACACTCTGCCTTGCACACATCTCTTGAGTGTTTTATGGAGCCATAAACTTTCAGGCAGTAAAGGGATATGCTTTGATGCTTCAAAGAGAATTGGAAAGCGAATCTCCATCCCAGCCAGGAAACAGCATGACTCACAGTACTCCAGACACTCAAGAAAGGCCAATGCACCAAGATTGTCATAGACGAGAAAGATCTGAAAAACAGAAGGCTGGGGCACCAACTCCCCGACTGTAATGCCTGATAACTCAGTCTTCCACGCAGCTGTGCTTCTTAACAATTTATTTCTACATTATATTTTTAAGCCTTCCAAGTGTCTGTGCTGAAAAATGAAAACAAAACAAAATCTCAAAAATCATCAAACCCCATGTCTTTATTTTGAAAATTAATGTAAGAAGCTGTAACTGCAGATTTCTCTCAGCTGTATTAGCTTTTCTTCATGATGGGATAGTTTCTACCAGGCTAATCTTCTTGGGAAGGAGTGGCTCTAAGTACTGTCTCAAATGTCAAAAAGACATCATGTTTAATGCCAAGGAGCATGAACAAGCACCCAAGACACGAGGGTGAAGATCCTGGAGAAGGGAGACATGTGCAGAATGGAGTCTTTTGTTTCAATGGTCATCCACTTTAATGTATTAAATGATAGGCCTGGAGCATGCGGTCTGAATGTGAGGGACCATGAGCTTGTAGCAGGCTTTCTAGACTGAGATTAAAGAGAAGAAATACAGGCTAGAAAGCCGAAAGAACTTGAGGAGTCAGGATCTGGGGGCAAGGATAAATGTGGAGAAGACAATGTGTGTTCTACACCCCATTGAAACAGTCACCTACCCCACCTTGCACGCACACGGGAAGGAGGAGCCTAAAACACAGCACACCTTAGTGAGCTAGAACTTCAGACAAACCAGAAAGAACATTCTAGTATAATTGTGCACACAAATAAGTGAAAAAAATGAAGAATTTTATCAGGATACTGGAACTTGTAAGAAAGAATCAGATAAAAATTCTAGAATTGAAAATAAAATGGTTGCAATTAAGAACTCAGGAGATGGTTAGGCCACTTGGGAAGCAAAAGCAGAGAAGAATTAGTGAAACGGAGGAGGATGATAAAAAGATGCTCAGACTGAATCCTGAGAAGAAGCTGTAGGACACAGTGAGAGCGATCAATATGCATGGAATTGGAGGTGGAGAAATTAAAGACAGAGAAGACGGTGGAGGGTGAGGACAGCGACACATAAAGTGATGCTGGCACGCACACACACACACACACACACACACACACACACACACAAACACACACAGTGGAAGCGAGTACTGGATAACCTTAACATGGTCAGCACAGTCTTTGGGATGCACACTCGCTATCTCTGAGAAAGTCATTAAAAGAACAATACAAATACTTTACTCTGAAGCTAATAGCAAATAACATGGAATTCCAGCATTTTAATTTATTCAAATTAAAGTATGAAAGGAGAATAAACTAAGCCAAGAATTTCTGAGGGTGAGTAGAAAACATATAGATAGCGGATATAAACTTACAGTTCTGGTTAATTTCATTTTAATATAAGTATACTCATTATTCCATTTCAAAAAGCAAGGATTTTTCACACCAAATTTAAAAAAAAAATCTAAGAATATACTGATTAAAAGAGACACATTTTTCACATAGAAATGATATGGATTAAACCTGTTTTGAGACTGGATCTCCCTCTGCAGCCTGGAACTCGCTCTGTGGACCTGGAGAACCACCTTCTCTGCTTCCCAACGGCCTGGCTGGATGAAGCATTTAACATGAGAAAAATAAAATCACACCATGAAAAGTGATCAGAAGAGACATCACAACACCTTGTGTGTTAACATAGCTTGGGGTGATGTTCATGAAATAGCACAAACTGAGTAATTTATTAAGAAGGCACAGGTGGGAGGCACTTAGGTCTGCAGGTTGGGCCCTGGTAAATGGGACTGATGTCGTCTCAGAGGCCAAGGAGACCTACCTTGCCCTTCTTGTCATATGAAGACATTGAAATAAAGCTCCCTTGAACTAGGGGGTGGCTCTGTCAGACTGTGGGTCTACCATTGTATGCATTGTGGCTTGTCAGCACCCCAGACTGAGAGGAACACACCCCACTGCTTGTCTGCTTGTCTGTCACCCAGTCTATAGTCGCCTGTTAGAACAGAATGAACCAGAGGAGCCGTGACAGCTCCCTCTCCAGCTATGTTTAATCTGAACTTTAGCCCTATTGATCAAATTTGATTTATTATTACTTAAAAAGTATTGTTTCTTTAAAGTATATCTAGGTTAAACTTACCATTTTAATGTTCATGTTTTACCTTTTGTAATACTTATGTAATAGACTACTACATTAAATTTTTTAAAAAGCAGATTCTCATGATAGAGTACAGGATGACCTTGAAGTTCAAGAACTGGGATTATAGGTGTGTGTCATCAGCTCAGCTCTATTATTTTTTTGAGAAATACCAATCTTTATTAATTCTTTTGGTCTACTTCTGGCAGTTCCTATAGCTTTAGTGTTGGAGGTCTGATTCTTTGATTTTCTTTGACAGCTCTCACATACATACAGTGTTTTTTTTTCTCTGTACATTTTATTGTTTTGTTTGTGTGTTTAAGTCAGCTTAAATTTCTTATCTCTGTCATAAAATTCTAGACAAGCACTGGAAATTCATTCTCTGAAAATGATTCCATTTACTTATACCCACATCTAAGGATGTTTCCTACCTAGGACAAAATCTTTAAACAAAATCTTTGGCTTGGTTTTGGGGCCAGTACAAAGGCACTTTGATTTCTCACTCCATCTTAATCTGAAGGGTAAGATCATTCCACAAAAGGGAATATTAATTGATTCTTCCACTGAGCCAAACTATTTTGCTTTTGAGATGTTGTCTTTTCTGTTCTTCAGCCAGGTTACCATTTATGAGAAGTTTCTGCAGTACAGCAGTAACCTTCCAGTCTGTACAGGCTCCAGGCTTAGCTCTCTGTCTATTAGGCAAAGATAGCTGTAACAGAAGACAGAGAACAGACGACATGAGTGAGTGTCCCAGGAGGCATCCACAGCATCCGCCTGGCTATTGTATAAAAACAGGTTTTTTAAAAGATTTGGCTTTTCCTTTCTGGCAAGTCCCCAAGATATAAAAGCTTCAAAGATGTATAATAAAAAGATGTGATGAATACACATTATTAAAAATGTATTGGTAAGTAATGTGACATATGATTTTCAAATAGTAGTGACCTATATTCACACCTCATTAACCTTCTAGAGAAAGTCACATGAAGTCAAGAATCATGTACCTTAGTCCTTGAGAAACTGTGACCCCATCTATGGTGAATTTCAACAACATGACTTGAACATAGATTTTGTCCTCCTTAGAACCACAAGCTACAATTTTAATAAATTAGAGTAGAAAGGAGAAGTAGAAATGGAGGATGGGAGGTAGTAAGGTGCAAAAAGAGAAAGAAACAGAAATGAGAGAGAGAAAGAAAGAGAGAGAGAGACAGAGAGAGAGAGAAAAAGAAAGGTGATAAGAGAGACCAGTCTGGTCTACAGAGCTAGTTCCAGGACAGGCTCCAAAAACCACAGAGAAACCCTGTCTCAAAAAAACAAAACAAAACAAAACAAAAACAAAAGAGAGAGAGAGAGAGAGAGAGAGAGAGAGAGAGAGAGAGTGAGATGGGAGAGAAGAGGGCCAGGGTGTGAGGACTATTCAAAATGATCAAGGCATGGGAAAGTCATGTGTAGACCTAATATATGATAACCCAATATTAAAAAATATAAAAGAGATAGAGAAAGCAGGCATCTTGCAATGCTAGGCAATGCTAGTTTTAGAAGTAAAAACAACTCCCTGCGCTATGTCCACAGGACCCATTACTCAGGGTGGCCTGGTCCCAAATAATACATGATCTTGATATTCTTCTTTGTTACCCACCAGAACTACTTGGTAAAACCTTATTTCTGAAGATGTCTCACACCTTGCATAAAAGAGACCAAACAAACTAGAATTGAGTTGGAAACTCCCCCTTCTCTAGCTAGTTTTGATAGGGCTGGAAGACAGTATGGATTGATTGTCTTTCTCAGTTGGGAACTATAGTACCAACTTGCTAGGCAAAGTATGCTCATTGGGACAATAATGGCCTACCTACTATGAGGGTAGCCAATAACTTACTGATTGAATTTGAGGCCTGCTCCACAAGAGGAAAACCACGCCAAATACTGAAAATTGGAAAACCAAAACCAAAAAGGAAAATAAACAAAGAAACAAATAGAATCTATGACTGAGGAGGTCTTAGGCCAGGGGGGAAGGGTGGATCTACTAATACTTCTTACCTGTAGTGACAAAGAATCATACCACCTTCTAATTATCTGTGTTTATAACTACAGGCAGAGGCTACTCTCAGTCTTAATTGGAGAAGCTTCTCTTTGCAGTGAATGGTGGTGAATTTAAAGGTCCTTGGCAGCATAGAATGCTAAGGAAAGAACAGTGGCTAGCTCGGCCCTGAATAAGACATTTACACTATCCTTCTGAAGAGTGGTCAGAAAGAATATAAGAGTCATAGAACAGGAATAGTGGTTATGAAATACTATCTTTTATGCATGACACAGCAAAGTCAATCTTAACATTACTGTATGGTGCTTACTGTAACTGGGCCCAACACAAGTTGGGATACCCAACAGGCAGTTGAGATGGGGAAGAGTCTTGCAGGCTCTATTTCTTATGATTTAACTGTTGACAACTAATAGGTTCTGGGAGACAAGGGGGCAAAGCATAGGTTTCATATGCACTGGTAAGCCCACCAGATTCTATCGATGAGTTCCAAAGTCATGGTAACACAGACATCCCTAGATAAGTTGTGTGGGGCACAAAACAAAACAAAATGTCATGGATATCAAACAAAAGATTTATAGGGAAGAAAGGGGTTTGGGAAGAGTAGGAGGGAAATAGGAATGGAAAATGGTCAGAAGACATTACATAAATGTTGCAGAGGGGGGGCTGCTTGTTCGTTCCTGGACACACAGCTAGCTTGGACCTGAAATAATCGCACAGAAACTGTATTAATTAAATCATTGCTTGGCCTGTTAGCTCTAACTTCTTTTTGGCTAACTCTTACATCTTAATTTAACCCATTTGTATTAATCTTTGTATCACCACATGGGAGTGGCTTACCAGCAAAGTTATGACGTGTCTGACTCTAGTGGCCACTCCATAGCTTCTCCCTCTGACTCCGCCTTCCTTTCTCCCAGCATTCAGCCTAGCTTTCCCTGTCTACCTAAGTTCTGCCTTGCTATTGTCCAAAGCAGTTTCTTTATTCATTAGTGGTAATAACAGCACACAGAGGGGACTCCCACATCATATAAATGTATGAAATTATCAAAGAGCAACATTTATTAATGAATTAATTATTATTGAAACTATAAAATACTTAAGAATCAGACTTACTATATATATTCAAATATATACCTTCTTTTCATAAATGTTCATTTTATTTTCAATTAATCTCTTAACCATTATTAAAAGACTCTTACATATGAAGCAAAAACAATTAGGCTACAATTAATATGTCTAAAGGTATGATGTTGAACTTTTGTCTTAGGTACAGGTGACTGTGACTTCAAAGGATACATGGAGCAAAGTAGAAAAACCTCCTTGATTTTCTACTTCAATCAAATGACAACTGCTTTTGATTATGAAGTCGAGTGAATGACCTAATGGATTCCAGTCACATGTCAAGTTCTCATTCAGTTGCATTTCTCCCCAGCAGGGTTTCAGAAAAGCCTTCTGGAAGGCATGCTGCTTCTTGTGTCTAAGATTCAGTTCTTGCTAGGATAAAAGCAGCCTTGCGACAGTTCTATTGGCTCTTCAAGGCGTGGTGCCAATTTCCCTGTCAACACTCCAGCAATCATTGTTCAAATTCACATGTGGTCTGAGTGTGAGCCCTATTTAAGGAAAGTCTCCTCAGAAATGATGGAGATATATTTTTGAGCCAATGCATAGAAGCATAACTTTAGAAAACAAGACACCGAGACCACCATTTCCATATTTTCCCGAGTCCTCACACCCAGTGTGAGGAAATTCAACACAAAATTGAGGACTGCCAGGGTAGCTGCACTCCCTTCGGTTTTCATTGACCAGCAGTCTCTTTGAAACCACATGTGCTAATGTGGAATGGGTTGGGCCTTCATGTGTTCAGTAAGTTCCTGGCATTTGAAGCTTTAAATTATTTGTACCTGGTGACAGCAATCACCCCATGTCCACTGAGGCACACAGCATTTTCCCAAAGCAGAGAACATCTTCATAATGCCTTATTCTTTGGGAACACAGGCTCTTCCTGTTCCTTTTTGTTCAATGCAACACAGAGTCATGACTGTCCAAATTGGATCTTTATACTCTCTAATAGTTTTATGACATGTACCTTATGAAGAAAAAAAAAGACATTGGCCAAATGACCTCATGAATATAATAGTCAGGGAAAGCCATTCCGGCACAAGCACTGGAAACTTCTCTTGAACCAAAGACAAGGGCAATTTTCTCATCTTTTTCTTCTAGTAGTGAGCAGCTATGGATGGCTATGCTACAAGATACTGTGGAAAGCAGGGGCAGAACCACAACCTCTCTTGGTGAAGTTGGTTTCAGAAGGGAAGTAGGTGTTAGGTCAATTTAAGCTGGAGAAAAATAGCATATATGAGCTCTGATCAATGTAGGAATCACAGACTCTTCCAAAAATGCCCAATGGCTATTTTGGTAGTTTAATTGTGCTCACTTGTTGAATAGTAGCTTTTATTCACAAACAAATAAATCCTCTGACAATTTAGGCTATAGTTTATGTGAATAGTAAACTGCCTCCAACCTTTGCAAGTTGCACACTCTATTTGTGGAAAGTTACTGATCACCTATTTGCAGTACATAAATGCTATTTATAAGTTCCCTGAGAGGACAACAATATAGTTCTTTCCTGTCAAATGTTCAAAAAATTAAATGGACCTGGGTTGTCCCATATTTGAAATTCTTACTAATCATACTTTTAGTAACCATGTTCTTATAACATAAGATATCAAAATTATAACTCACTTCTATAAAAAGCTTGTTTTTATACTTGCCTCTTCAATTCACATGTTCTGAATGAAAGATATAAATTGATATTTGTGACATAAAGCTAAATATTTACCATGTTGCAAACACACAACCCTTTGAAGTATTTCAGATGGTATCTGGGAAACTCAAGGTTATATGGTTATTGGTGGTAAGCTATTTCAAAGTAAAAAATTAAATACACCTTGTTAAAAGTTAAATAGAAAGCAAGAAAACATATATAACAAAACACAAATTTGTAATGTAAAATAAGACATTTTTCAAAATAATACAAATATTAAATATAAAGTAATAGAATTTAGTTTGACCACTGAAGATGGAAGACTTTCCCCAGACTCCTGCCTGACTTGTTATCATTCTTAAAGGCTTACTCTAGTTTCTGTAAAGATGCTTAGTGACTTTTGAGAAAGAGAGGGGACACCATAAGCTACAAGGTTTTGCTTTATCTCTGTCTTTGTTCAATAATTCCTTTGGGGTTTTGTTGTTGTTGCTGTAAGTTTTTTTTTTTTTTTACTTTAAGGACACAGGGCACTTTTCTAGGAACTATAATTTTCTAAGTGATGCCAAATTGCGTCTCTGGTCTGAAAAGCATCTCTGGTCCATGAGAAATTAGTTTCATAATAGATATAATAGACAAAGAGTCTCATAGATGGAAAGTCACCTGCTCTGGCTCCAGGCATTCATTCATTTTCTATTTGTTTAGAAGTCTTTAGACTTTACAGAGAATTATTCTTTAAATGGAAAGGGTATTTTCATCAACTGTCAGTTTCTTCTTGAGGATTTTATGCCTTCTAAGGACACTTCCTGAACAGTTGGGATTGTTTTTGTTTTTGCTATGAAATTTTGCTTGAATGTTTAACTTTCCGGAATACCTTAAGACATAAATAATGTAGGTTTGACTTTCCTAAAATTAAAAAGTAGTTTTTATCAGTTACACTCATACCTATATTTCAGCAAATGGCTGGGGCCATTCTGTTCCAATACTGTGTGGCGATATACCCAAGACCAAATTTACCTATGAATATGTAGAATCTATAGCAGTACAAGAAACATCATCAATTCTTTCAGCTCCCCAAAGTACTCAAGATCAGAAATAAAAATTTGGGAGAAAGGGTGGGTTTTGTTCAATCAGCCACATTTTGGATAATTATTCCAGGAAGAATCTTCACATGTCAATATTCTGTGCACTTGGAGACAATTGAGCTAAGTCCAGATAAGGTCATTTCAAATTCACCAAAGTAAGGTGTGAAAATTGGAAGTTGGTATAGCTGATGGCATCAGCCAGCTTCCTTTTAGGTCAGTATTACCCTCTTTCCCTTAGGATCCCTTGAGCCAAGTGACATCATACTCTGACCCCTAGCCAGTTGTGATGATCTGTTTCTACTAAAATTTCACCTCCTTTTTGCATTGGGTTAAAAGCAAATACATGTTAATTTTTCTTTTACAATTTTCCTTCTCCTCCTTCAAGATTATTTTGCACATCCTGTGAAGCATGATTTCCCTGCTGATACAGAAGGTTGAAGGGATTCCAGAGTCATCCTTGCTCTAGACCAGTGGTTTTCAACCTTTCTAATGTGGCCACGCTTTAATACAGTTCCTCATGTTGGAGTGATTCCCCAGCCCTAAAATTATTCCATTGCTACTTCATAATTGTAATTTGCTACTGTTATGAATCATAATGTAAATATCTGATATGCAGGATATCTGATATGTGACCCCAAAGAAGTTGTGACCCACAGATTGAGAATGACTGCTTTAGAGACAAGTCATAAACAAAGAATGGAGACTGGATATGGAGAAATTGTTCACTTGTGTAGGTGTGTTGGATGGGATAAACACTGGAAGAAAAAGGTAAGTTGATTAGGGAAGGTAACTCAAATATTTCTGTTTGGTGTCCCTGCTGGGTCAGTTAACTTCACTTTTATGAATACAAAGGTCCACAGACCAACATAGCACTTGGACATTGTATCAGGAATTACTAAATTTAATTGAATTAAAAGAGCTGAAACCATTACATGACTAATTCATGGCCCCAGCCTGGGAACATTTACAGCCAGCCACCATTTGGCAAGGGCTCCCTCACCCCTGCAGAGGTAGAGCACTGCCCTGGCCTCGGGGAGTCAGAGTTCCACATTATTCAACTGGAATGTGTGGGAAGGCATGGGAGGAACTGCTCCAGTGAAGGCTTAGATGCTAAAATGGAGCTTAGGGATGCACACTGTGTTTTTGTTTCTTTCCTTTCCTTTTAAATGGTCTTATTTTTAAATATAAAGACAAAGCAAATACATCATCACTAATTAAGTCAAGGCAGACACGTTTTCCCAAAAGGAAAAATCATAGATAATAGAGGAACAAGAACAGATAATAAAAGAGTGAAATGAAAAAAAAATATGTTCTTCATCTTACTAATAAAATATCATTCATTGCTAACTTTTGATTTGTCACAGTTGCCATAAAGGTCAACTTATCAGAAAAAAACTTGAAGAGCTGGGGAGGGATAGATTGAAAGTGTTAGAACAGAAACTAACTCTTCTGCACCATGAAATTGCTTCCATTGTGGCTTTCTGGAAGACATTGCTGTTATCCTCATGACCTCTTGGGGAAAGGGCCTCTGCCTTACAGAACACACACATGCACACACATGCACACACGCACACACACACACGCACACACACACACACACACACACACACGTGTGCACCCATTGTATCGCAGGAGAGTTCTGAATAGATGAGTAGAGGCACATCTCTGTAATCTCAGTGTTTGGGAAGCCAAGGCAGGAGATTTGAGGGCTCCCTGGATTACATAATGAGGCTCTGTCTCAAGAAAAAAAAACAACCCCCACACAAACAAATACACCCAAAAAAACACCCCCCCAAAAAAACAAAAACAAAACCCCCTCCCAAAGAACAAAAGTCTGATGATAGGAACAGAGATTTCAGTCTAATTCATTGGAAATATTTTTGTTTTGTCCTGCAGGAGGTATTAAAAACAAATCAATAGGATGCTGCTATTTGTTTCATTTAATCTTTTCCAAACGAGAAACTGGGACCGGAAGAAGCTTATCCTGACAAAGGACTCAAAAACAGGGATAGAACTTGGATTTCTCTCCAAAGCCCGGTCCTTCTTCTCCAGAGGGAACTGTTACCTTCTCTGGAGATGGATTTTGATACAAGGTAAGAATAAATGATGTGTGCAGTTTTTTAGCAGGAGTAATTCCTCACAAATCATGACTCAATGTTTTGGTCAATGTTGACAAAACCAATCTTTCAATTGCCCTAGGAGTGTGGCTGCCCTGGCCCTGGCCTCATGCTGTGTAGTACAGGCAGTGTCATGGGCACCAAAAGCCAGCCTCAGTACAGCAGGGCTGGCTACCCCTGTGTGCAGAGAAGCCATGCACCTTACAATAGCCCGTTAGGCCTATGAACATCCCAGTGAACGTAATAATGGACTGAACCAGAACTCCTTCACCAAGTTCTCCCTACAGTTGGCCTAGTGAGGCTGTTCTATACCCATCATACCTACCTCTCACAATAATAACCAATACTGAATTTTTTTTGTCAACCCTGAAAAAAAAGTTGGTTCATTTACAGCTAGAAAAATAATACAGAAAAATTCGTATACTTCAATGGTCTAGACTATTTTTATAAAAGAAAAAAAATGTTTTTCATTTTATATTACTTCAACTAGGAGAGTCAGAGAGGCATCTTTCCCAAAAGCAAGCAGACTATGGTTATTTTTAAAAGAAAGGAGGTGACCTCTCTTCTCTGTGATGCAGGTCATAATCAGCAGAAAACTGGTATCTGTATGACCCCTTTACCCATCTTTTCTTCAAGCCTGCAGTAAGTTGTCCTCCTATTTGAGGAATACCTGCCCTTTCCAATGTGTCCCTAAGGAACTTTGCTGAACAAGCATGGATCCTGGTGCTCACTCTGCACTGGAAAGAAGCACACATGGCCTCAGATGCCACGGTCCTCACCTCCAGAGCTTTCCTGGAGCTAACGTAGACATTTGTCATCAGCACGATTCAGCGAAAATGTCTCCCAGGGAGGCCTGCTGAGGTCCTATCATTGCCAAACTTGATTTCATAATGAATGGAGGGATAACACCAAGTAACGGTATATGGACAGTAGTAATATGTTCATCTCAATTCTCTTCTAATTCTGGAAGTAATTTTTACCTGGTTCAGATTGACGAGAAGCAATGGATATCGGGCAAATCCTTGGAGAGTAGTCCTTTTGGCAGATACATTACTCTGCCACCCACTTGGACTTCTTCAGCTCCCATAATTCTTAAAAACAGAAGCTATTAGGAAAACAATCTACCACTAGCAACAATGGATGAAGCCATTGCCAGTTCCCTGTGCCTGAGGCTAGCTCTTACTTGCTTCTGCATGCAAAGGCACAGCGCTGCTTCTCTGATGCAAACAGCCTTCTCTCCTTTGACTTAAAACCCTTCAGAAGAAGAGAATAGGGAGCTTGTGGAGTCATAGAGAGGCTATCTTGGCTGAAAATGAGATCTATAAAATGAAAGGATGCTCAAGAGATGCCCTGGATACTACAGCACTGGGGATGAGAACCAGAAACACTGCCCTGCTTTGGTTATAGATTATTTTTCCTTCTTTAATAGGCTAACAATGTGGGGTTTGGGGCTCTCTCTGGCAGATAAACATACCACTATAGGCACCAAGCAGTATCAATCAACAAGTTCGGTCTCTATGACAACATACAAACTGTTTAATATTTTGATCTCTTGAGTAATTTGCTATTTGTGTATATTTTTAACTTCTACTTTTTACTAAAGTTATTCAGAAAATTGAAATGCTTATTGGGAGTTGATTTATTTACAGAGCACTTAACGATGCCCTAAGCTGAGTATTATAGAATGTTCTCCCAACTGACTCCCTCAATAACTTCATGGGGTGGCCTGTATTTGTGTGCTCATTTAGTTGAAAAGAAGTGGCAGGGACATTTCCCCAGATCTTACAGACAATTAAGTGGCTGCTCCTCATTTGTCTGATTGAGCTTTGTTCATAGATTCATTTTTCATTGTCCCATAATAAATTATCACAGATTTAGAAACTTAAAAAAACTAAATTCATTCGTTAATGTATGCTTCTCTTGGTCTAGATACTTGGTGCGGTTGTCTGGATTCTACTCAAGACTGCCTATTATGAAGCCAGCATCAAGTGCAGATTGATAGGACCACTGTCTGGAGACTCTGGGAAGCATCCCCTTCTGAGGTCATTCAGGCTATCCAGATAGATTTAGGATAGAAGCCCCTCTTTTCCTACTGTTATCAACAAGGTCTGGCCTTCGTTCCTGGAGGTGCCTTGTTTTCCTTCTTGGGCTCTCTGTCCCTAAGATGCCAGAACACTTCATGTTCATGCTTAGCTGAAACCCACCTAGGTGACTTCTCCGTGTCAACACAGCTGATGTGGAATTGTACGTGCACCTGCAAAGTCCCCTCACCGAAACCCACAGAGCAGTGTTTAAGTGATGCTAACTCAGGCGAGGATTCTAAGAATTGTGGGGATGACATTGACTAAGAATAAGGCAATAACGAGGGTGAGCCCAGGAGGTGGTGGGGATCAGAGAAAGACGCTCCATGGCATTCTAGCCAGAGAGGGAGACTACTCCACAGCTCACCTAGACTACAGCTACATGGGAAAATCAATGGTACAATGGTAGTTCTTCCAGCTTTTCAAGATCAGAGAGTGGGATTGTTTCATAAAATCAGTCCATTAGAAAAGTTAACACTTAACTTGAAGAATTTATCCTCGCATAAGGAAGGCTACTACTTAGGAACTATCTTTTAAAAATCTGGATACTACCACTGACATCTCAATCATGCATTTGGAGTGTGACTCCCCCACCCCCACCCCGCTGACAGTTCTGTCTTTGTCTAGCACTCTTGCTTGCCATCTTGAATACCACGCATCCTAGCAGATCACCAACTCCAAGGGGCTCTCGAAAGACAGCTACTTTTCAGAGACAGATAAAATCTTCCTTGAACACCTGCTTTGGGGCTTCTCCAGATGGTCCTGATGACGTCGCTTCTCCGTTCTCTTATAGAGAATTTGCATAAACTGTGCCCACAATTGCTATTTCCAGACGATTGTTTTTTGGCTGGTTCTGTTAGATAACAAACAATGAGAAGAGGAACCAATCATGCCTTATTTGGATTAATATCCTTTCATTTGAATTAATTGCCTGGACAAGCTGGGCAATTATTTCTTGAATGAACAAAGGGCGCTACTCAGCACTGAGCATTCTCTATGCGGTTCTAAAAGTACATTGCACATACTGGTCAACCTGGGCATCCTTTCCAATGTCTCTGACACCATGGGGGAAAATAATTGGCCTGAGTATCTACTGTGGAAATTTACCAAATAATAGAGCTATTTTTAAAACCATTTTGAAAGGATAGTTGTTAAAGACATGAGTAAGCAAATGGCTCAACAGCTTAAGGAACTCACCGGGAAGCCTGGCAAACTGAATTCAATCCCCAGAACACATGATGGAAGGAGAGAGTAATCACTCTAGGTTGTCCTCTGACCTCTGTGACCCACACCATACACACAGTGCACTGTTTAGAGTGTAATTATCCGCACCATAATTGGAAAACAGCCCCCTCTTGATAGGGCACAGGGAAGGTAGATTCTGTTGCCTTACAAAAAACCGGCTAGGCTTATAGTACCGTCTGGTGCATAGGACTGCCAGTGTAGATGAAGAAGGTAATTTAGTGTAGAGAGGTTGAAGGAAGATGCATGTGTTAGGTTTAAGAGAATATATTAGACTGTTGAAGAAAGTGAAGGATAAGGTGGCAACTCTTATCATTCCTGCTTCTTTTATATTTCAGCAGATAAAAAGAATTTAAACACCCTGACTTACTATTATGTACACAGACGTTCTCCATCCTATCTCTTAATCCCTGCAATAGAAGGAAGGCCTAAGGGAATGTGTGTAGAACAAAGTGGGGGCAAGACCATCTGTTTCGCATCACCTTGTGCCTTTGGAGTTAATTCCAGTATTATGGTTAATCCGAAACAGAGCAGACCCTGGATACCACAGGAAAACAAAATACTAAATTAAAGTTCCTTGTCCATGTTTTTGGGATGTTATCTTGTGCCATATGCATGGACCAGCTCTCCTGCCGCTATCACATCCATGGAAATGTTTCTTAGCATGACTGATAGCACACATCTGTCCCTTGATTGGCCCTGCCAGAGACACTCCACTGCATCTGACCTAAATACCCATTCAGGCTTTCGTGTCAATTCTAAATGCAGCTGACATTTACAGTCTGCCTAAAGAAACATGGCTAGAGCATCATGGCAGAAAGTGTGCCGACCTTGTAGTCATGCAAACTTGTCCAGTACCGTTAGCATACCCTATGAACTTGAAGAGATTACCCAGTCCTGACGCTTTCTTTGCATAGATGATAAGGTTCCCTTGACTATAAAATGAATGAATCACATTTTTATCCTGGTAAGGAATGGCCTTCCTTGGTTTGGTTTAGCAGCATAATTTTATACTGAGAAGGAATGGAATATCTTAGACTGTTGGCACAGACTGTTGAGATGAGAAATCATCTTCCTTGTAAAGGGTCAGATTAGAATATAGAATCCATGACTCTCCAACAACCAAATAAACCACAGTTGAGGCATGAAGCTTCAGAGTTACGATGCACTGCCAAGAACAGTGCAATTGGCTTGTGGGATTTGTTTCTCATGCCCACCCATCCTTAAGAAAAAGCTTCATGACCAGCAGCCCAATGTTATAGGGCATTTTCTCAGTTGAGTTTCCCTCCTGAAAGATAACTCTAGCTTGTGTCAAGCTGACATAGGACTAGTCAGCACACTGTCTTTGTCAAAAATCAGTTGACTGTAAATACTCGGATGTAAGAACTCTGTTTCATTGTTCTGTGTAACATACACACCACATAGTTTAAATAAACAGACATTCTGTGTTTTAATGCAAAAAAAGAAAAAGCTTCATGTCTCTCTAATGAAAAAATTAACTGTTTCTGAACTTTTTACCAGGTGGGGGGAGGGAGGTAATTTTTCTTTTCTTTTTCTTCTTTTGTATTTCTGCTCTTTAAAGGAAGATGACAAAATTTTGCTAGAGACATGCACCAAAGAAATGCGGTACCAAATCCTGCCACTATGCTTCCCAACTTCATCTGCCTCATTCAAGACTCTGATCCCCTCAATATTGGCAGGAGCTCAACTCTCTCCTTTACTGAAACTTTTACGTGATGCGTAAAACAGGAAAATTAAATCAGCATTGCGAAGACAATTTCATGGAGTGAGAAGCTCCCATATGAAACCAAGGCTTTGTAGAGAATCAATGGGCAAACCTGACATGGCAGTGAACCCCTGATAATCCCAGTCCTGGGGAGGCTAAGGAAAGAAGACAGCAAATTCTAGTCAAGCCTGGGCTACACTGCAGCCAGAGTAAGACTGTGTCTCAGCAAAGGAAGGATAGGGCAAGCTTAGTGGCTTACTGGAGGCATCCATTGCAGGGTTCAGCCGCCCCTGGGCCCTGGATCTGAACACGCGGTGTGCTCTCCGTTTCTCAGAAGGACAGTCATTTCCACCATTCCCAGCTGAAGAATGAGCAGCTTCAGAGGAAGTGAAGCATCATCCAACAGATGGACGAGTAGAATTCCATGGACTACTAGAACTTCCATTTATGTATATTTTTACGAAAAAGAGAAAGGCACTAAGCCTTTTAAATATTTGCCGTTCAGATCGACACCAGCACTTCATTTAGATAGAATGATGTTTCACATACAGTGCTCTCGCGAGGCTGGCCTGGAGGATTCCTAGATCAAAGTAAGTATTTGAACTCAGCTTACACTCAAAGATAGATGAGTAGACATCTTAAAAGATTTTCCAAAACAAACATCAATAATTCGAAATAATAAGCAACAGTGCTGAAATTTTCCTCACTGTGTCCTCTTCCCAGCATACGCTTTTAATACGCATTTTGTTTGCTAAATATACAATTGGTTAGTGTCAACATACTAAAAATATACATGATACTATGAGATAGCATATTAAATAATTGCAATCTATCAATACGCAGAGTCATAATGATTATGACCTTTTTTTCTTAATTGGTGGGTACACATAAAGGCATTTGGAGCCTCCATCTCTTAATGATGAGAGTGGCGTGCCATGCTCTCAGCCTCTCTGGTGTTTGGGGGGATGAAAACTGTCTCATACAGTACACCAAATCCTAAAACTGTAACACTGTAAAGGTACCTTCTCTGATGAGCTGGAGCTTTATGGCTTCTGCAATACCCTTAGACATCAGCCATCCAGGCAAAAATGGTTAGTAAGGAGAGATTCGTGTAGGCATTCATTACTCTCCAAACATCTTGCTCCTGTATTAAGTCTGAGAGGTTGCAGGCAGCACTGAATAAATTTGAATCTAGGCTCGCAGACAAAATGAACTCAGAGCAGCTGTGCGTACTGGCAGCAGGCCCAAGCAAGTCAGGCCCTCTTAACAGTCAGCTACGGATGGAGAAAAGGCTCGTGGGGCCCCACCACTTACTGCTGATTAATGGGCAAACAAAAGATTCAAGGATGGGGAAGGCATAAGATCCAGCCGTGCATCTACTTGTGAGCACACTAGGCTCCAATCGATAGTTCCAAACCCACGGTCACACAGACAGTCCTAGTAGAACCCTGAGAGACACAAAACCAAACCAAAGTAGTGAGTATGGGAAAGACATTCTAATGAATAAGTGGGAACATGGAAGGGAGGAGGGAAATAAGAAATGATGGAGAGAGAAAAACCAGAAGGCATGATATCTATGTGCATGCATGGATTACAGTACTGGGCATGAAATTCCCTCATGTGGAGCAGGCCTCAAATCCAATCAGAAAACAGTTAGTTTCCCCTTTCTTTGTAAGCTTTGTTTGTGCTCTGGTTCTCTTTCACCCCAATGTTTTATCTGAAGGGGCAGTTGTGTCTCCATGCAGCAGAGAGCAGCAGGGTTCCTGCATATCCACACACTGGTCCTCCTCTGCTGTGCCCAATGCCACTTCATATCACTACAATTCCATTCTCTGTACCTTTATTGAGATGACAAGAACATGGCAAGATGTGTCTCATGGTTGAAGTCAGACAGTGTCCTGCATCATGAAAGTCGGGTCCAGAGTGTCATTCGGGGACTCTAACTCATGTGCGCTTCCTACAGCTTTTTGAGGTCTGGGATTATAATATCCACTCTTACAGGTTCTTAAAGGGTCTCCCTGGTTGCTAAGAACTTACCATGAGTTTTCTCATAGCAATCTTATTGTTATTGTAACCGTAACCTTATTGACATACTGTTAGAATCACCATCTTAAAATCAGGACATTGAGGACCAAGGCGGCTAAGGGATTAGCTGAAATCACGTACACAGTTAGTAGGGCTGTGATTCAATGTGACGGCACGTGGGTCCTGCTACCTTTCGTACAGTTTGATTTGCTGCATGATTGGTGACGTAAGTGGTGCTGTTTCTTTAGGGCCAGCCATTTCTGTTACCTTCTCCACTTTTCAAAATGACAGTCTTATAAAGGATTCAGATAATGTTGACATTAACAACAAACCTTCCATAAAAAGGACAATTAGAAATTCACCAAGATTAACTTCCCCTCAGAGTGAGATGATATATGTCAAACAGAGAGACTGCCTAGAAGGCTCTGTCGTGCGTGTTTCTAAGACTGTGATCTCTGCAAAACCATGACAGTGGAGACTTTCAAAAGACTGGGGGGGGGGGCGGGGAGGAGTAGCAGAAGAAGACTAAAACTGTGAAATTAATCTATATGGTATTATAGCTGAGGATGTTTGTCATACATTTATCAAAATCCATAGATGGTAAAACACAAGAGATAACTCTGCGGGTTTGCTCTAAATACACTGTTGAAAAAATTAATCAAACATGTCAAATTCTAGGAAAAATACAACAAACAGCTTTGATAATGGAATTCTCTTCAAAATATATGAAGACTTCTCTAGTTCATCATTAGGCAAAATGCAATCAAAATGAACAAAAGTTCAAATGGTTCACAAATGAAAACATGTAAATAGTCAATCAGCATATAAAATGTGTTGGTATTTCTACAGATATATACAGAAAGTATCCACATCATAAATCTTCCTGGAAAAGTAATGAAAACCACAATGAATTGAAGTAAGACTGAAATGAGTAAAATAAGACTGAATAAAAAAGACTAAAATGATAGAAAATATTGATATCAAGCACAGATCAACTGTTATCCTCTTGTGCTTCTCATGGGAATATATAATAAACCATTTCAGAAAAAAAAACAGTTGCTTAAATATTTAAGACACATTTACTGTAGGACCTGCAATTTTGGTTTTAGGATTTACGCAAGTGAAACACAAACATATCTGTACTTACATTCATAGGTAACTCTTTATGGTAATTTATTTCATATTGGTCCCCAAATAAAATACTGAGACTGGATAGGCAAAATATGTGCATTTCCACAGTGGAATATGATGAACACACTATGATAACTACAAGAAGATGAGCCACTTTCAGAAATACTTCTCAGTTAAAGAGGAGGTTACAAATACATTGCATGGTTCTATTTATAGGAAACTTTGGAAAGTAAGAACCATCGTGCAGTGATAAACAGTCGGGTTGGTGATTAATTCTCAGGAGGTTCTGCCTGGGTGAGGATATAAGCTTCTTTCTGGGATGATAAAATGTGTCTTGGTAGAGGCATGGTCTGCACAGTGTTCATGTTTATCAGACTGATTTGATAGTTCACTCAAAAGTCAAATATATCACTGTTTTAAAGTCATACACCAGCACATAAAACTATGAGAAAGGATTCCTTTGTGTAATCTGTGACCCGATTAGATGAGAGTAGTTAAGGTGGAGGTATTGAGGGTAAAAGTCATGAAGACAGAGCTATGGATGTGTTAATCTACGTTTTAAAACATCTATTTTTATTATTTTTAATTATGTGTAGGTGTATGTGTCGCCCTGTGCGTATCTGCATATGAGTGCAGGTGTCCCCAGAGGCCAGTTGCATTGGATCCTCTGGAACTGGGGTTATAGACAGTTGTGAACTGCCTGACATGGTTACTGGCAATTGAACTCAGGTCTACTAGAAGAATTGGTAAAGTGTTCTTAACCAATTAGCTGTGTTTTTTTAGGCCTTATGTTAATTCTTTATTGTGTTCTCTTGACTTGATTTTTGAAACCATTCTGTTGAGATATAATTGATAGGCAACATTCCTTTTATACTTATTTACTTAATATGTGCAATTCAATAAGCTTGAGGCAAGTGCATATCTGTGAAACCATAGCCATCATCAAGTCTACAGAGCTGTGGTATCATCTCAAGAAGTTTCCAATTGTCCTTCTTTATTTTTTACTAATTATTATATTATTGTTACTGTGTATGGTAAAATCACAATATATAATTTGCTGTTTTATCAAATGTTGATTTTTAAATACAGTAATTTTAGGTATTGGCCTTATGCTATATTGTGCAATCTGATAATTACAAACTTAGAACAGAAAGAGCCAGTGTCTCACCCTGGGTAGGCAGGACACTAGCAGTTGACTTATTGGCTTTCAGTTTTATTCCTTGCTGCTATTTAATGTTACACTATAAATTTGCGCTTTAACTAATAGCAACATAATGGGCCAACATTACTGCCAAGGCCCAAGACTCTAGATATAAATGGCTGTAACAACAATAAATTAAAGGTAGGTTAACATCTAAATGAAATTTACACTACCAGCTCTTGGAGGAATTATTGGACATAAACAATTCAGAAGCATAAAACTTCCACCTCCACCCTCAGGGTCTTACAGAATTAAACTGACCTAAGATAGATTAACAGCCCGGAAGCATGGCAGAGCCTTCACATGGCACAGGAGTCCAAAAGATAAAATACCAAAATCCAAATCCAAAGAAGCAGCTATGGACGGTTGCTTATGTACCAGTTTAGATGAAGAGTAGTAAGATGTGAAGAAGCAACTCAGCTGTATGAGATGCTTAGAAGACAAGAGTGAGTCTAACAAGGTCTGAGAGAGTTCCTTTCCCAAACTCTGACCCTGCCTGTCTTTCAGCGCAGGATGATTGCTTTTCCCATGGAGATTCTCATTGTCTGTTTTTGAGAGGAAGTAGAATGCTCAGAGTGATATTTTGCATTTCTCGAGTTTCAACAATATTTTAGCTCAGACAGTAAGTGTGTCACCATGGTATAGTTAGCCCCTTCAGTTGTCATTCTAATACAGTGGTTCTCAACCTCCTATGCTACAACCCTTTAATACAGTTCCTCAAGTCGTGGTGACCCCCAGCCATAAAATTATTCTCGTTGCTACTTCATAACTACAGGTTTGCTGCTGTTGTGGATCTTAATGTAAAGAGTGACATTTGATATTTGACTCCTATGAAAGGGTCATCTGACACCCCCAATGGGGTCTGGACACACAGTGTGAGAATTGATGTTTTAATACATCACTAAATACCTGGGGAGCTGGGGAGTGGTGTGTCTCCCACCCCAGGTGAGAGAATGTTCTACATTAGAGCAGTATCACTGGTTTATTATCAAGACACAAGACTTGAGCCGTAAGTAGACACCGAGTCTATCAATCAGTTGGAAAGAAAAATCAGTCAAACTGAAGGCAAAATGAGAGGCCCTGTATTTAAAGCCACATAAACAATGTGGTGAAAGCTTCTTAGGTTTTTTTTTTTTTAAGCACTTTATTCTTAATTCAGAACAAAGGAAGAGGTGAGTTCTCTAAAAAAAAAAAAATGTGTCTTTGCTCATGGTTAGTCAGCGAACACAATTTGTTTAACTAGGAGTAACAGGATGTTTATTTTAGAGATTGCTCGTTCATATACAAACTACTTCATTATTAAGTCTGGATTGCTGACTAGCTATATTTTTCTATCATATTGATCTTTTAATATCATCACAACACTTTAATATGGCCAGAACTGAAACAAAAATAACCATAAAACCTTAATTATAGAATCTAATTTTACTGCTTCCTGATCACAAAGCTTTCCTGAGTCTAGGATGCCATTGATTCATTCACTTCCAAGGAAATAAAAGAAAAACGAATTCTACTGTATATGAACTGTAAAATAAATGTCAGTTTCAGATTGTGAGGATGTGCTTTAAAATATAGAACATGCAGTAAATGAGCTGCATAAAGGTGTGACTGGATTAGTCATTGCTCACAATCATTTGAAATTGAGGCCATCTCTCCTTTTCTGTGTTATCCTCTAAGGATAACTGACTTAGTCAGGATCACAGGGTAGCTCATGCTGGGCCTGGCCTGGAACATAGGTCCTCCTGGCCCCAAGTCCCTGCATTGTAGAAGCTGAGCTCCACCTAGTTATAATTTAGTGACCCATTATCCTTTGATCCTAGGCCAGAAAAAAGAAAATATTCTATTTTTCTTGGTGTTCTTTCTTCTATTGTTTCTTAAGCTCTCTCATGGCTTATCTAATCTGTTTAATTCTGCCAGAGCTCAGCCAAGATTGACGTCTGAGAAGAAAGCACTGGCAGACCTGGGAGAGCAGAAAGGCTAGCAAGTCCTTACTCAGTACTTAAAGCCCTCAGGTGCCAGCCGAGGCAGTGCCAAGAACCACCAAGGAGAGTGATGGTGTGCTAATCTCTTCCAGCTCACCTGTGGGGCTCCAGGGCCTTCTGGGTCCATCACACTAGACCCTAGACAGACATCAGAGCCTGCTAGGTCCTTGTTATAATCAAGAGTCTCAGGGAAAGTGACTCATCCCAGGTTACATTGGGAGATCTAGAAACGATATTCAAATTTTCTCATCAGTAGTTGTAATCGTGACTGCAATCACTGTTAGCTGTCGTTGCGCACTTATTGTATGCAGAGCTTGCATTCACACTTTCACTTGTAATTTCCATGGCAACTTCCTACATTCATCACATTAACACCCCGACTTTATAGACGCGTGCCTGGGGCTACCAGAGCTCATTCAGACGTCCAAGCTTTCTCCGCTCATAATTAAGGCAGCTGGATTAGATCTAGATTTCTCTGGCTTTAGGGTTCATGTCGTCTACTTTTCCCTTTTGTAACATGCTTGATTGCATCAGCTTTCTATTGTTTTTTTTTTTTCCATAAGTCGTGTACACCAGAACACAAAGGTAGTTATCATGCACAAGGACGTGCTGGTATCAACAGTGACTTTGTCATGTATCCTATTCCTGCTTCCTTAGCCAAATAGACTTTCCTGCAGAAAATAAATAAAATTGAGGTTTTAACATTTGTTCATAGTATGTATCTATTTCCTTCTTCCCTCTTTCCTTCCATTCTCTTCTTCCTCGTTTTCTTTCTCTCTGTCTCTCTTCTGACAGCTATTTATCACCATAATGAAAATGTGTTTTCCTTTTATATTAAATATAAATAACTTAGGGTAAGTACTGACAACTCTTAGCGGGGATGAGGATGCTACCATGTTTGTTCCTACCTAGCCATTCCCTATTCACTGTCACCTTTATTAGTCGGATAATTCCATGAGCAGTTGATTTAAGACAATTGATTTCTCCAGATAGCATTCAGAAATTTTCCTTAAAATCCTGAAATCTCGTAGATATAGATAACTAAAATATAATTGGCAATGGGCAGTTGTACTATGATATTGCGATTTATAGTGTTAAATATTCGGCTGGTCACACTTTTCTTCCTAGAACACATTTGAAACTTCTGGAATTCCTGGAGAAACAAGACTGCCGATTTGATGCTGATGAGTTGATCTGAAGGAGGGGAGCGCACATGGGGTGTGCTCACTGGAAAGATGAGCTATGCACAAAGCTTTGGCCTTTCAACCACACTTCTCTAGGGGGAGGGACTCGGGGTCAAGTTGATCAGTGTACTAGTCATTTCTCGTTGCTACAATAAATACCTGGTCAGACAACTCAGAACAGGAAAGCTTTCTTCGGGCTCCTGATATCAGAGGTTTCAGTTCATAGCAGATTAGCTTCTTTACTGTGGGCCTGAAGCAAGACAGAACACTACATGGTCATAGTCGAGTGTGTGCTTACCTTCTGGTTACTAAGAAGCTAAGAATCAGGAAGTGGCCAGGGAAAGATCAGGGCCCCAAGGACAAGCCTTCAGTTATGCAGTTCCTTCAGCTAGGTCCATATCCTAAAATTGCCAACATACACAAAATTTGTGTATAAGGGGCAAACTAGGGGCTAACTTTTCACCATGTGAGCCTGAAGGGGGCACATTCATGTTTAAACCAAAATTATCACTAATGGCTAGCCATGCGATCAATCAGGCCTATACAATAAAGTCTCCATAAAAACCACAAAAAAAAAAAAACAGGACTTGTGGAAGTTTTTACGTTAACCACATACTAGGAGGATGGTGTACTTCAACTCCATAGGGAACAAAGGTCACCTGGGGGCCTTTCCAGACATTGCCCTCCATAGGCCTGCATCTGACTATTCATCAATAACCTTCATTGCACCCTTTTAAAACTACTGGTAAAGGTGAACAAAATGTTACCTGGAATGCTGTGGTCAAGTCTTAAGGACTTAATTGAATCTTAGTAAGGCTGATGGCAACATAGAGTTTTAGCCCATGCATCAGAAATACAGGCTACCTCATACTTCTGATTGGTGTCTGGTGTGGGATATTTCAGGCTGTATCAACTACAAAGGACAGCCATTGAGAAGGGATTTCTAAGGATTGCTTCCTACTGGGACTTCCAGCTGAGGAGTATATAGCTGCCAATAGACTGATTACCCTGTAACTATAAACCCCGGTGACTGAATGCTTAGGAACGTCCTGTTATAATGGACAACACATAAAAGCAGCATGCTGTTAAAGAAAATCCATTCAATGACAATTTCAAAGCAGAGTCAGAGGAGAGTCCGTTCAGGAACATCACAATAGGTACAAGAACCAAGGCAAGAACTGGCTCTGAATCAGCAAGAGCCAGTGAGAATCTGAAGCCAGGGAGCAGGACCAGGGTCAATGGATAGGGAGTTGCTAAGAAAGCACTTCCAGAGTTCTGGACTACCGGAGAGAGCAAGCTACAACTCCCGTCTTGCTGAAGATAAATCAGAGTGGTCTTCTATCACTTAGAGCAGCGGTTCTCAACCTTTGGGATCACATCACATATTGTGCATATCAGATACTTACATTATGATTCAGGATGTTAGCAAAATTACAGTTACAAAGGCGTGATACAATAATTTTATGGTTGGGGATCACCACAACATGAGGAACTGTATTAAAAGGCTGCAGTGTCAGGAAGGTTGACTACTGACTTAGAAAGAAGGTGAAGAACATGATCAGATATCAAGATTATGAGAATAGTGGAATAGAGGGAGGAAGGGAGAAAGAGAGAGAGGGAGAAAGCAAAAGGAGGGTCTTGGATTCTTGGATTAGCAGCACTGTTTCTGGGTCGGATAAGGAAGTATACCCTTGGCAGTTAGGTGAAGGTTCTGACTAAAGAATGGGCATGCATTGTATCTATGTCTTTGTCCAACTTGCCAGAGTGTACTGTGTGCAGATACAGTTGCCTTTTTATGTTTTGTGTATAAAATACACGAGAAACAAGGCACTAGGGAAATTCCCAGGAAGCCACAAGGATGACCCCAGCTAAGCCCCTAAGCAACAGTGGAGAGGATGCCTAAACTAGCTCTCCCCTGTAATCAGACTGATGACTACCTTAATTGTCATCATAGAACCTTCATCCAGCAACTGATGGAAGCAGATGCAGAGATCTACAGTGATGCACTGGGCTAAGCTTCCGGAGACCATTCCAAGAGAGGGAGGAACGATAATATGAGCATAAGGGTCAAGACCATGATGGTGATAGTCACAGAAAAAGCTAACCTGAGTTAGTGAGAGCTCACTGACTCTGGACTGATAGCAAGGCAACCTGCATAGGACCTAACTAGTTTCACTGAATGTGGGGGACAGTTCTGAGGCTTGGGTAATCTGTGCAGCCACTGGCAATGGGACCAGGATCTATCCCTAGTGCTTTAACTGGCATCTCGGAGCACATTCCCTTTGGAGTGATACCTTGCTCAGCCTAATTATAACGAGGAGGGTCTTGGTCTTGCCTCAAAGTAGAGTGTCAGACTTTGTTGACTCCCCATGGGAAGCCTTACCCTTTCTGAGGATTGGATGGGGGGTGGGGGAGAAGGGTAGGGTGGGAGGAAGGGAGGGAGTGGGAAAGGGGATAGCTTTATAAAATGAGAAAATATTGAACTAAAAAAAATTCTTAATAAAAAAGAAAGAAAGAAAGAAAGGAAGGAAGAAAGAAAGAAAGGAAGAAGGAAAGAAAGGGAAAATGGAATGGTAATGAGATGAAAGCAGTGGGCATCATGTTGTAGACAAAGGAAACAAGATGAGTCACGACATACTGACACTACAGCTACCACTTACTTAACCCAAGATGGGTTGTTCAATTCTTCTGTAAGAAAACCCTGTGTCCTAATTGCACTGGGCTCCTCAATACAAGATGGCTACAGGACAGATTGTGGGTTAAACAACACTGTCTCACAAGACAAAAAGGATCTTAAGAGTCATGAGGGCTTGTCTAGAAGTACCAGGACAAGCTGAGTTTGTTCATGAGAAGGAGTGGCATTCCCAAAAAATACATTTAGAATAGGTTGACTAGATGGAACTCTATTCAAGAAGAAATGGAGGACAGAAGTCAGTCTGAACACATAACAAGACTTGAAAAAACAGCAACAGGGAACTCAGCCAACAATGCAGGCTGGTGCTAAGCCCAGCACAGGGAATGGACCCATTATGGTTTGAATGTGTCCTTCAAAGTTCGCATGCTTGAAACCTGCCTCCCTCTGCCATGCACCAGGCTAAGAAGCATGACATTTAAGAAGTGATTAGGCCATGATTAGACTCTTTCATCATGCACAGATGAATGTTATTATCTCAGGGAGGATGTGTTTTTAATAAAGGAAATATTATCTGCCTCACCCTGCCAGGCTCTCTTGCTCTTCTGTCCTCTGCTTTTTGATGCAGCAAAACAGTCTTGCTAAAAGCTGCCACCTTGAAGAAGGACTTCTCAGTCTCTAATATAGTACAAGATAAATGTCTTGTCTTTATAGATTGCTGTGCCATTCTGTCATGGTAAAACGGTATAGCTGAGGTTAGCAGAGGCCTGTATCCTAATCCAGAAAGTCTTTAAACTGTTTTAATACAAATGGAGGTTCAGATGGCTATTGGGACCATGGTCCTCAATTATAGTTGTTGAGATTTAATGGGTGCCCTTATGGGTAACTCATAACTCTAAAATCATGGAAGTTTTCTAAAAGCACTTATAATTTACATTGTGCTCTTATGATCAATCTTGCAAATACACAAAGTAGACCCTGACATACAGTTAGCAGGAAGAGGGACTGGTTAAACACCATCCATCTCCTCTCCAAGGGGAGCAGAGACCCTGCTATGTAATCACAAGTAAAAGAAATCAGTTTCAACTCAAGCGTGAGGAGTGACACAGACTGATTAACTTTATGGCCTTTTATCTTGGAACAACAACAGCAACAATAAATGAAGCCATGGCTCACTGTAACAGTGTCTACCTTTAATGTGCCTGCCTTCTGTTCAGAAGACACCATAACTCTTTCTGATATGGTCAATAATGGAAAGGAGTTGTCAAATCTTGCATCTTTAATATACTATTGATGGCATTGACAATTTTTACTACTCATATAAATAAGTGGTTTTAAGATAATGCTGGATTATTCTTAGCTTCGGAAAAGCTGTATGTAGCTAAACAATGACTGATTTCTGTAATGAATGTTTCTGTACACATTTATTAAAAAACACAAATAGCAGTAGATCAAGGATGGAAAAGAATGGGCAATTTAGTAGGAGATGGAAATGTACACAATGACTTTGCATGGCAAATTATATGTTTCTTTTAATCCAACTGTGTCACATTCTGAAATCTGTCAACACCGAGAAGAACTGTACTGCTTCTCTCTCTTGTTATAGCCATTCCTGTTCTTCTAGATCTGGGTGTGGTGGCTCATACCTGTGCTAGCACTTAGGAGGCAGAGGCAGGAGGACCAGGAGTTTAAGACCAACTTCAGGCACATATCAAGTTCATGGTGAGCATGAGCAACATGAGACCATTTCATGAAACAAACAGATACACACACACACACACACACACACACACACACAATGAAAGTTTAAAATAAAAGCTACACTAAATGTAAAGGTATTGACATAAGATAATTTTGCAATAAGTATCTAAGGCAGAGATGGGGGTGGGTTGTTAAGTACTATATAAACATACACACACATGCACACACAATCATACATTAGTAAGACTCAATTACTCATGTAAAGAAGCATTTTGATAATATGGTATTGTCACCAAGTATATTGAATTAGACATATCTACAAACATATTTATGTGTGTATATATATATATATATATACAGATACATATACACACACGACACCTCCACATGTATGTACAGTATATACATTAAGTATTTTTTATGTATTTTGATCCCAGGTTCTCAGCACAAAAATTTTAATGCCCATGTAATTACTAAGTGAAAGGAGTATTAGGGGAATCTTTCATTCCATCTCTGAGTTCATTCTTGTGACAGAGCTACTAAAATTGCTGTAATGTCCTGTGTAACAGGAGCAACTCCTGGATGGGCACTGTCCCCAGAATCCTAAGCCATGATTTTGTATGTGATGTGGCTACCTCAGCCCCACTCCCCTTCCTCCAGAGAGGAGAGAAGGGCTGGGAGTGGAGACCATCATCCCATCTGATCAAACTGGGATACAAAGCCACGTATGTGGTTTTTTCCTGGGCACATGGAGGTGCTGGGAGCATGAAGCACCTGGGAAGGACATGAAGCTACACCTCCCAGCCCACATTCTTCACCCTGTGACTTTCTTCCATCTGCTCAGTCACCCACATTCTTCACAATAGCCTTTGTAGTCAGTGTGATAGAAATTAAGTGAGGTGTTTTCTCCGAATTCAGCCAGCCAGCCCTGACAAAGAGGGGGAGGACGGAAGCCTAGCATAGAGCAGTCAGAAGCCCAGGTCACTCCTGCCATTTGTGATTTCCACGTGGGGCACATCTTAGGGAGCTGAGCTCGTAACCTGTGGGCTATGACTCTAACTCTGGGTGGACAGCATCCACTCAGAATGGAGGACATGAATGGAGGACAAAGGTTCTAGTCAAAGACGTTTGTGAGAAGCAGCTCTACTGCACAAAGGTCCTGTGGTCTAGAGGATGCGGAGCACGCTGCAGAAAGGGGACATGATTTATCGTGTTTCCCAGCCTGGCTGCATTTTCTGGTGTTGTGATTAATTCTGCAGAGGAGGGCAGTTCTGACATCTCACAGTGTGACCTGACTTCTCAAGTTTAAAGGAGAGTGTGCTTTCGTGCTTAAAGTGAAGATTTAAAATATTTTGATAAGAAGAATGCATACAGCTTTGGTAATTATCTATACTTTATATCAAAGGCAGTTTTTACATTGCAGATTTTAGTACAGACTACATGTATATGAAAATTTAAATGTTTATTTTATATGTAAAATACATGTTCTTCTAAAAGTATACACAACTTATATATGGTTGCTATGTTTTTTTTTTTTTTTTTTTTTTGATTTTTCGAGACAGGGTTTCTCCGTAGCTTTTGGTTCCTGTCCTGGAACTAGCTCTTGTAGACCAGGCTGGCCTCGAACTCACAGAGATCCGCCTGCCTCTGCCTCCCGAGTGCTGGGATTAAAGGCGTGCGCCACCACCGCCCGGCCTGGTTGCTATGTTAATTGTATTTTTTAATTTTAGTAAGACAATATGCTTTTTTACATTTATCCAAGTCCAATTTGTCACATATATAATATTTCTTTCCCAAAACTGGACTCCTGATTCTGTTGGATAGTAACTCCCTCCAATAACCTTCAAGGCAGAATGGGAAAGGATCAGTTTAAATTCATTATGTGATAGAATTTAAACTGTCACGGAAGGCATCAGCAAGACATTGCTAGAACCATCTATGAGATAGGTCTTTGCTACTTGAAAACTTTAAAGGGAAGAGCTGATAATTGGTCGTTTTCAGAATATCACAGCTAAAACTATGACTGAGATTGAGACTCCCAACAAAGAAGTGGGAAAAGACAAAATCACCAGGCTAGGAATGGCTCAGGAGGAAGCAACAGCAACACCAATGGTCACAGGCTACATTGACTTCAGAGTAGAAGTCCCTGAGCAATTCTGGTGACAGAGAGTAACTTCCCTTCCTTGGTACCTTGGTCACATTGTTGGAGCTGTTTTATAACTCACAGCCTACAGCAGTCTAGCTGATACATACCCGACAGTTAAACCACCATTCAACAACTTAGAAGATGAGTCTCAAAGCAATAACACCTAACCAAAGCAAATGTGACTATGCCATCATCAACTTTTCAAGGAATATTCCCTCATTTTCATTTTCTTTACCTTGAGAGAGTGCCCGTGTCCTAGGTGCCATTCCCTTTAAGTTGTTGTTCTTAACTAATCTGATTGTCCAAAGACAAAATAGCCTGTTCTGTGAACAGATGAAGCAGTTAGCAGCCCTTGCTGGGAGAACTCACATTTGGATAAGAAATGAACTAGAACGCTGGCAATGATGAAAGCACAGCAAATCAAGCCAGAGTCTGTCGCGAGGACACTTGTTCACGAGCTACTGAATAGCTGCAGATGTAGGAGTTTCTTACTGGAAACTAATACGGTTGTCTTCAAGTTTAAAATTCGTACAAACATTCATTCAAGAACTGCGATGTTACACATGCTGTACACGCCTATATCCAAGTCACATGAAAATTACTTATGCTTGGTGTGAATTATACAGTTGAATATAATTATTTTTCTCTCACACATGTATGCAATAAGTATTATATAGCTATAGATACATGCAGACATATTTATATAAACGCATGGAGAAAGTATGGGACAATGTAAACTCTGAATTCTTCTCTGGAGTCAAGAGGGTGGCTGAGGAAGCAGATACGAGGGCATGAAAGAAGATTAAATGTATCAGTGATTTAACTTTATAATCATAGGAGCACAAATTTATTTCTATAGGTATAGTACTACATTATATCAAATCAATTTGGATCATATGTCTGATGTACCAGTAAAAGAATCTTAAAATATTCATACTTTTTTACCCTCTTTTATTAACTTGTGAAAGTTATGTCAAATTTGGAAAAGATTTATACACAATTATTTTTACATAGAATTATTTAGAATATAGAATATATAAAATTCCTTACAGTCACAGTACATTCTTTTATTAAATATTAAGCTATTAAAAATTTTACATGTGTATACAAATATTCAAACTAATTAAGAAAACATTTAGAATGCAATTTTAAATATATCCATTTATCTATTCTACCCATTTGTCTGTCTATCTCATATTATCTCAATTACACTCACGCATTCACCTGTGTGTGTGCACACATATACTTCCATACCCAGCACATATAACAATATATAATGTATATAGCATATAGATTATATATAATAATTTTCAACATTTTGTATGTATTCTCTTTCTTTGTTTTTTTCTGTAACTAATATTTATGTGTGTTTTTAAGTTTCAAGAAGTCTACACTAAGTTTTTAAAATCTATGTTGACACATAGATAAAAACATCCTCTGTCAATTTCACTCACAAGCATACATTTTCCAAAAACTGTAAGTGAGGGGCTGGAGAGATGACCTGATGGTTAAGAGTGATTTTGGCTCTCTCAAAAGATCCAAATTCAGTTCCCTGTACCCATGTTGGGTGGCTCACAAGCTCATGTAACTCCAGCTCCATGGGATGTGGTGGTGTTCCCAGTCTCTGCTTCCACAGGCAACTGTATACATGTTACATATATAGACAGATACAAACACATACACATAATTAAAAATAAATCTTAAAGACAGTAATTGAAATATTATCAACTCAAATTAAGAAAAGACATAAAAGAGGGCTGGGTGGCAGTGGCACACACTTTTAATAACAGCACTTGGGAGATAGAGGCAGGAGGATCTCTGAGTTCAAGGCCAGCCTACAAAGTTCATTCCAGGACAGGCTCCAAAGCTACAAAGAAACCTTGTCTCAAAAAAAAATAAATAAATAAATAAAAAAAATGAAGGAAAGAAAAGAAAAACATAAAAGAAAAAGTTGTATCATAGGCATGTTGCCTCTATTCTAAGATGAATCATTTTATGTTTGATTTAGTCTAAGAAATAAAACAACCCATTACTTATAGAACAAAACCGACAAGAGATTTTAAGCAAATCTGTCTTATTTAATCATCAGGTAATAGAATCACTTCTTATAAAGCAAACAAAAGGATGAATTTAATCATCCCAGTTCAGTTCTGAACTTGAGGTTATAGCCAGTGTGATGAAACAATTATCTGTAAGAACCAGTCCTGTAATGAGTCCTAGACATCCTGTACATTGACCCAGACATGATAGACTTTTATGAATTCCCTTCTCTATGTTTAACAGGGAGCTTCTCAAATGTGTCCTAGATGCACACATCTTGTTCAGAGTCACACATATTCTCTATGTCCTGTGATCCATGGAAGCTGTCTCTCCACTGAGCAAACATTGCTCTGTCCACCTGCTCTGTGCTCTCGTGACTTATCATCTCTCAAGAGCTTTGTTTATGTGACTTTCCTACCCTCCCCCTTCAATTTCTTCTTTTCTGATGGATTATTGCCCATGCTGACCAAACGCTTCAAATAGCTAAAATCTTTTGACTAAAAGAAATTCATTCCTTAATATTTTTTCTATTACCACTCTATTTGGTCTCATTGCAGTAAAACTTCCTGAGGTTTACAGTTCTAGCTGCCTCCACTTTTTATTTTTATTATTTTATTTTATTTTTTTAATTTATTTATTTATTAAAGATTTCTGTCTCTTCCCCACCACCGCCACTTTTTAAACTTCTGTTATGACTCAACTGATTCCAACCTAGCTCTAATCCTAAGATTCCACTAAAGCTGTTTTTCTTTAGACCATTAACTCCATCTCTTTCCCAATATCTCACGAATGCTTTCCTTGAAATAAGTAAGAACCTACGCTAGTCTTAAATTTGTGTGTTCAAGTGATCATCCTTCCTTAGCCTCCTGGTCATCTAGGCTACCGATATGCAATCATTTGCAATTCTCCATCATAGCGTCTCTCTATATGCCTCCCATGAAGCATCTTCCAGATGTCTCTGGGACATTACTCATTCCTGTTGTCCTTCTATCTTCTCAGGATCCTATGTCAGCACTCTACCTTCCTCATCTGATGCTGAAGTTCATACTGATAAATTGGTCACAGGATTCTGCTCCATGAGTTTTATTTCTTTTCTACATCAGCTCCTCTAGTCCTATTGTTTTAAATTTTCTCAGCATGTCCATGAGTTCCAAGCATGCATCTCCAAGAACAATTTTCCTCCTGAGCTCTGGACCCTGATGAGCAGCTCTCTGAGGTGTTTCACCTTAGCATATATTCCTTGCATACATTTCTCTGCAGGTTATCAGGCCACTGTCACCTCTCAGCAGCTGTAATGCAGCCTTTCCCATGTCTACTCATATTTATCCAGAGCTTTGATCTACTCACCCTAGAATTATTTGTTTCTTTACTCTGACTTTTCCAAAGCTCGCCGATGAGCTTCAGATCTTCTTCGTGTTCCTTATCTGGGCCTAACCAACCTTAGGTTATCTTGGTTCCTATTTACCTCTCTGAAGACTCACCCTTGCCACTGGGATCCGATTTCTTGTTCTTGAATTACCAGACTCCTTTCCAGCTATCTGTCCAGCGGAAAGCCCTTGGAATGCCTGAATCTCCTCACCCCAGTCTCAACCTCTCCTCACACAGGCCTTGCTTGGCTGAACTGCCTGTGGCATGGCTCTCTGTCACACCACATTCTTTTACTTCCTTCACAGCACTGCAATCCCAGGGCTCCTGTGTTGGTTCCTGTTTTATGAGTCATGAGCTTCCCCTGGACCCAGTTTCTGCGGAAGAGGCCTGGTGCCGTTTTCCACATCTAACACATGGTAATAGCTCAAGAAGAGTTTAATAAGAAAATCAATATGGAAATAAGCTGACAATTTTTCCTCTTGCTTTCTCTGTATATATCTTTCTCAAAATACACACACACACACACACACACACACTAACGTATGTGATTAGGGAATGAGAAGGAAACTGTACTAGATATTCTACTATGGTATTGAGATTGCTCAGGGAAAAGGTAAATTTCTCTCCGGCCTCCCTTCTCTTTGTGAATCTTTTCTATTCCTGGCACCCCTGTCTTAGGGACCCTACTCATTTACTTGAAGTTTTCTAGCACTGAAAAAAGTAGAACAATAACAGTATCCTCCCCGCCTCCACAGGCTTCTCTTGTAGGAAGTTGTCATATTCTTTTACTTGCTCTAGGCTGGATGGAGCAACTCAGGTGTTATTTGTGTTTGGAAACCAATGGAGCAGATTTATACAATAGCACCCTGACTGCAGCTACACTTGCATCGGAGATACAGCAGAAGGATTCTTTAAGCAGCTACACCTTGGATGATAGTAACTAGCTTTGGAAACCAACCTGGCTTCAATGCACCACTTTATGATGAAAACATAGAAAAAGAAAAATACACAGAACAAAAGCCTGCTCAGTGCCACTCAGTCTACGTCACACCCTGGCTCTGGCTTGTCCTTGTCCTTGTCCGAGGGTGTGATTTAAAGTACATCTTTCCTTGCCAAACATGCGTAAGGCAGGATCAGCAGGCAATGTGGGTTCCCCCCTCTGCCTCCAAAGCTTCCTGTTTGTGAGTTTTCCACAGATGTTTTCTGTTTGCGGCAGTGCGGCAGCAACTCCCTCCTAACAGCAAGGCAAACAGCTTGCCTGATGGCCAGGCAGTGCGGGTGGAAGCTCTCCAGCTCGTCAAAGAAGGAATGTGGTGACTGTAAACATTTATTCGGCAGGCCATTGGGTTTTTTCGTTCCCCCTCTACCCAACTTCAATGAACTCCTCTCCCTGGCCTCTGACCAACCTGCTAGGACTTTAGGCAGCATCCTGGTGACACAGCTGGGCTTGGGAGGACACGACCACCCTTCGGGGGCTGAAGAGCCGGTCTGCCACTGTCAGTGTGCCTGCAGAGGAGGCCCCTCCCACACCGACTGCTGGGTGAAGGGCTCTTAAGGAGCAGGTACAGACTGCTCTTCACAATGGGCCAGGCTGCCTGCTAGATTATAAAGTATGGCGCATCCAGCTACATTAATTTTATTTTTAGTATAAATTTGTGCCTTGCAACGTTGGAGATGTACTTATACTACAAAAACCTCAGACCAACCAACCAACCAGAAACAAAAACAATGCACTGTTCAATCATGACTTTTGTCTAACAGGGCCATGGATTTTCCTTCTCCCTGCCTCGGGGTCTCTGACAGCTGCAGCCTCCCTAGGTTCTGGCTGGGATGGCTGTTTTTCCTGACTTGTTGGGATATGCTCTTGGAAGCTCTGAGAATGAGCTCTCCCTTCCCTAGTTCCTTTCTCCCCAGGGTTTCCAGGTGTGTGGATCCCATGGAGCCTCATTTCCCTTCCTGGCGTGACTTCTCAGCAGGGAGCCAGTTTCTCTACAGATGCTGTCCTGAGGGGAGGGAGAGCACAGAGGGCCAGGGAGGCAAGGCAGCTCTGAGGGATTAACTCTTTCAGATGCTCAGAATCCTGGTCTAGAAGAACAGCAATGCATTCAGCTGCCTCCTGTAGACAGTATCTACGCTCTCAGCCCAGCAAACCAGTGCGGAGTTGTGCCCAAGTTACTGTTGGAGTCACCTCATTGCCAGGACAGTAATAGTGTGGCTGCTGATCATCTGACATATCACTCAGGGAACAGGCTCAAGTATCCTGTCTCCAGGCTCAACCAACATGGAGACTGAGTTGGGACTGTACTGCATGGAAGCCAGAGAAGCCTCTGAGCAGGCCCCTCTGCCCCATGCCAGTCACACTGATTGTGTTCTAAGGGCCTAAGTGTGTCATCTAAGGTCGTGTTGGAAAGAAGAGTTCTATAACTACAAGCAAACTCAGGAGCAACTAAACTAGAGTGGACTCTGCCTTCACTGTTGGTGGCCTCTGCCTTTCCAACAGTGTTTACCCAAACCTGTCAAGCCTTCCAGTCACTGATGCCACATCCCTTAAATCCTCTTCTCCTACTCCGTGTGAGAGGTGCCACTCACAATGGGACCCTTATCTCAGAACCCTCAGCTCCCCTAAGGTCCCAAGGGGGGAACTGATGCTCACAAAAACCAGCTCATTCTGCCTGAGCTTCAACTCTCAGCACCCTCTACCAATGAACTCCTCCCGTTCCGGACCTGTATGGAAAGCAGCTTCCTGCAGGGAGCCTTCCCAGATTTTCTGTGTCCTCCAAAAGCACACTGTATATTATCATATTTCATTGTCATCACTTATTCCGATGCTTTCCTGCCCCCTCCACCAACGTGTGATCTTTGAGGACATTAACCACCTTCATCTTGGCACCAAAGCTTAGTATCTTGGAGGGAACTGGTAACTTTACCTCTCAGGAAACTGGGGTAGAACTGGGTGATACAGGCCCATAAAATCACATAGCAAGACCTTGCCTGAAGATTCTAGTTCCTTACATTTGAATCACGCACAGAGGCATAATTAGTAGGTATGCAAATGGATGAATTGATATGTGGTGCCTCATTCTTATCCTCAATAGAATGGGGATACTTGCATCATTCTCCTCATAGGATCTGAGTAGATGTAGCACCTTCTATGGCAACGGCCCCTCTTTACCCATCATCCTTCACAGATGTGTCACTTAGAGCAGGCCTTGTCTAACAGTAGAGGGCCTACATTGTTAAGTCTTAATTTCATCAAGCTTTCCTGGACTGTGGTTCCTTGGAGCATAAGTTTCTATTTCTTAATCTGTACTTTGTTTCCTGTCGTAGAAATGGAATCCCAGAAGTGAACACATCCACTTTGGCTAATCCCTACTCCAGGGCTCTTCTGGGGACTACTGGGAATGTGGTTGGCCAAGCTCGAGCCCTGCTTTGTTCCAGCATGGTCAGACTGTTGAGCACTAGCCTGCCCTGGGAGCGGAAACAAGGCTGAGTATGCGTGGGGGAAAGGCCAATCCTGAGTGGCAGTGAGGGTGAGTAGCACGGACAAAAACAAACTACCAGGTAGGCTATGTGAGTGGACAGCTCATTTGTTCTGAGGGGGCAAGGGACCCTAGGAAGAATAGGCTGGTTGGATTCACGTGGTGGTGTGTCATTGGTTGGAGCAAGCACATCCATTGAGGGCACTTCATTTGCATACTCGGGGGGCAACCTTAAAAGGTCATATAGGAATGTCTCAGTGGTCAGATAAGCAGCAGCAAGTTCCCATAGTCATGGAGATACAAAATTTTGGGCTCGAGGCCTGCTTCAACTCCTTGTTAGCTTCAGGTCAGCCCCACAATGGTTGTGGCTGGAGTAGACGGCTGGAGAAAGAAAGGCAAGACAAAACAAAAGGATCCCCATCTACCTGGGGATACCTGCAGATTTCACATCTCATAGCCAGCAGTTGCTTATCCTACCTCAGGGCCCAAGGCTGTCAACGGCTAGGAAGCAGGCAGAGGTGTGGATCGTGCTGTTCACAGAGCTCTGTAGTGTGTGAAGGAAACATGTGGAGCTGAACTTTGCATGAGTTTCATCAATGTGGAAAACACTTGGCATGCGCTAGGGAAATAGGATTAAGATGCTTTTATCCTGTGTGGTTACTGATTACCTCTAGACCCAAATAGCGGAGTGGGTTTGGAAAAAAAGAATACTGGTTTTTTTTTCTTATTTTGGCATTGGACCCTATGGTGCAGCACTAAGGGAGAGCCCTAGGTAGGGTCTCAGACATTGTAACTTGCTGTGAGCTTAAAGCTTACACTGCTTAATGCTGACGCTGCTCAATGCCCTGGTCCAATGGGCCGGTACAGATTACTGGCCAAGGTATCTTCACCTTCATTTGTTTGGGGTTTTTTTGTTTTGTTTTGTTTTTCCAAGACAGGGTTTCTCTGTGGCTTTGGAGCCTGTCCCGGAACTAGCTCTGTAGACCAGGCTGGTCTTCACCTTCATTTGTAACAAGCTTTCCAAGTGACCGTGATGCTGGTCATCCTCAAATCATGTTCTGATCTCCATTTTACCAAATTCTGAGATCCTTTGACAATTAAGTTCTAGGCCTCAATAATCCTCACTGAGAGCTTCTATAGGGATTTGCACTGATACGGATCTTGGTTTATTGATACAAATTTCAGACTAATTTTGTTATACTGTTTGTTATATTTCTGCTCCTGATTAAGGTATTGTTTGTGCAGCTCATTTAAAAATGTAATGGATAATTAAGAAATATAGGTTAATAGACAGTCATCTGTTTTCTAGATGTACAGAGATGTATTTCAGATGACTAGGCATTCTTCAAACCTTTCAAAAACTCCAGAAGGATATAATATTACCTAAGTAAACTGGAAGTACTTTGTACTCTAGAACTGACGGAGACATCTTCCTGCCTGAACAGTCACCCAAAGTTCCTCTGTACCTTTGGGGCATCCGTCTTCAGCCTATGGGACCATAGTATACAACAGACGTTTCCATGAAGCAGGAAATTTCAAAGACAGTTCTGCCTATATTGGGAGTTTGTCAATCACTTTCTTCTGTGCACTGCAGAATGTCTAGCATATTCTTTTATGAAGCAGGAACCCTGAAGGATTGTCTCACCTTTAGGCAAGTTCAGTACTCATTTCTTTGCAGGTCCTGCATGTCCAGTTTATCCAGCAGTCCAGTCAAGAGCAGTTTCTTGCCTAAATGGCTAACAAACTCCATAAGGAGCCTCTTTGATGCCTATCTTCCTCTTGAAGTAGATTGGTGTTGCCAGGAGTAGATGTGTCTCATTGTCATGAAAAGTCCTAAGTTATTAAAACATTTTAAATGCTATATTCTTTAGTCTTTGAAAGATTTGAAGAATGCCTATCCATCTGAAATACCTCTCTGTACATCTAGAAAATCTAACAACATGACTATAAGCTTGACTATTATAGATAACTATCTATTAACCCATATTTTTAAATATACATTACATTTTTAAATGAGCTGGGAAAACACACAATACCTTAATCAAGAACAGAAATATACATATAACTAAATTGACCTTAAATTTCCATCAATAAACCAAGATCCATACCAATGCAAATCTCTATAGCATATCCCCCTTTAAATATGAAGAAACATTTATAAGCATGTCTTCTGGCTCTTTGGGGAGAATGAGCATTTGGATGGGGTTTGTGAGAAGCATGCTGTGGCTTGCTTGATGGCAATGTGGACCGGCTGGGTGCCTGGAAGTGGGGCGGTGTGTGTGGCTCTCTGGAGTGATTCTCTCCTCCAACAGAGAGCAGAACAGTGAGATCCTTATAAGGATGAAGTAAGTACCCATTTGGTTACAAGATACCAGTACTCACTTATCCTGAAGTGGTGACTTCTTCAGGAATTATTTCTGCTTTAAAGCCATAGATCTTTGAATCTTTTCTCTCTGAGTACACTTTTGACTTCCAGTAAAAGGTTGATAGTGCTGACCAGAGAGACGCTGGGAGCTGAGTATCCCAAGTTAGTGAGTAGACAGGTAAATTGAGGTGGGAGGGCATGCTAGGTAGACCTGGACTTGGGTTGGGACAGATTAAATAGCAGACACAGGAGATAGTTATAGACCTATTTCCTCCAAGTTCTCAACAATTTTACCTCAAAAGTCTCAGCAGAGTTAGTACAAACGATCCAGAACTTTTCATTTGGCTTGGGAATCACTATTATGAGGAAATGCAATAAGATATTATCACCGCACTCTCACCCCATAGTCCTAAATTCCACTACAATCTTAGGCCCTCCTTTGGGATAACCCTGGGCCTTGGGTAGAGGTGGTATAATACAGAATCTCATTTAGTGGTGAGCACTCCATGGCTTCTGATCCTTTTCATATCAAGCAGTTGTGGACCTCTGTGTTAATGTCTACCTACTGCAAAAAGAATCATCCCTGGTGAGAGTTGAGAGGTGCATTAATTTATGGTGTGAAGAAAAGAACATAAGATGTGGTCCATTTAGCAGAACAATAGTATTAGTTTCTCCACTAGGGCCTAGCACTTTTCCAGCCATGGGTTTTGGCCCAGTTAAGAGGTCCGGGTATAAGTTTGGTCTTGTGTATTAGGCTCTAAGTCCAACCAGAAAGCATTTGGTTGCTCCCATAGTATTCATGCCACTATTCCACTAGTGGGCTTATCTTTCCAGGCCAGTCATTATTATAGCTATAACATTTAGGGCTCACAGCTGAGTTAGGCTGTTGGTTACTTTTATCCCCTTGTAGCATGAGGGATGATGCTTCTAAGCCAACACCAGCTTGATTCCTGCCAGTCCTGTTGCCCAAGTATGTGATGTCTTCAGCAGTAGGGCTTTACCACCAAGTTCCTGAGGACAATCAAGAGCAATGGCCATGATGTGTGATGTCTGAAGTTGTGTATGGAACCCCACTAACTAACAACTAATGCCCCACTCACTAACAAGAATCCCATACCTGGCCCTCAACTTTGTATTTGATATCCTCTGTTGACTGGAAGAGATATCGTTTCCCAATTACAGGGTAACTCCTTTTAAACTCTCTGTTTTTAATAGGTGTGTATTTTAGGAAGCATTTACAAAAGCAGCCTTCCCCATGGCTTTTTTTTCAAAGGCCTTTAGTATTATTTCTCTCCTCCGTACTCCCTCCTGCTTCCTACCTTCTCATCACACCCCTCACTTACTCTTGCTTGTCTTGTTAGTCCCCTTTCCCACTCTTCATGCCTATGCTGTATCACCACCACTCCCAACATCCAATCCTATGTTCTTTGCCTTCTAAAAGGGTTTATCTAAAGACTCAAAGACAGCAACCACCTATGAAAGAGAACATGTAGTATTTGTCTTTTTAGAGCTGGGAAACCTCACAAAGAAGGGCAATTTCTAATGGCCTGCATTTGCCAGAAAATTTCTGAATAATAATCTGCTGTGCAAATGTGTCACATTTTCACTATCCACTCATCATTTGATGGACAGCTAGGCAGCTTCTATCACCTGTTGTGAATACAGTAATGATAAACATGAATAGCAAGTATCTCTATAGAAGAATATAGAGCTTCCCATTGTCCCCTAGGTAGTAATTTCAAAAAACGTCCTTTGTCTTTCAGTTGCCATGTAAGGACACACACACACACAAAAACACACACAGGCACACACACTGCCTGTAACTTATGAAGATAAATTTGTTCATTCCTTATATATTCAACAAACTGTATCTGGATATCAAAGAGCCACAAAGATGAAAGGATAGTACACTCAGGAGGATGAGCTATGGTAGACGACGGTAGCATACATAAGATCTGAGAGATCCAGGGAACATTTGCCAAAGGTGACAGTTTTGTTTTATTTAGAACCATCTAACAAAACTTCTCAGACTTGATCCTCATTCCCTCTGAAGAAAGAAAATGTGAAATATCTTCTGAATACTTATAATCCAACACAGCAACCTTCTGTCCCGTAAATCACCTGGAAGCTTGGTACTCAAGTAGCTCAATTTCCTTTCCTGCCTCTGGTCCTCCTGCCAGCCTCTGCCCACAGAGCTCCTTCATCAAATGCTTAATTTTCCTAGAGCTTAGACTCCCTGAGTTAAAGCAGTTTCTAACTACTGTTTATCGTATTACGAGAGAGACTCCCAACCCAAAGTATCTGAGAAATAAACAACACATCTTCCAGATGCTTAAGGACTGGGGACATTTCTTATGATAAATGTTGAGAATAGGACTTAGAGACAGCTGGCCGGATATAAGACAGCTCCCTCACCTGTCCCCTCTCCATTATAAGCCTCAGAATCCCGTGAGAAGGAAGAAATTCTATTCATCCTTATTGCTGAAATTGGCTAGTATCTATCTATTTTTTGTTGTCATATTGTATGAATATGTTACAACTTATCTATTCATGGTACTGTGGACAGACTGTTTACAAATTCATATAAATAATCAAAACAGTGCTGTAAACTTTTCCATACATTCCTTTAGTGTGTTTGTACTTGACTTCCCTTCCCTTCTCTTCCCCTTTCTTTCTTCCTTCCCTCCCCTCCCCTCCCTTTCCCTTCTCTCCTCTCTCCCCTTCCTTTCTCTCCTCCCTCCCTTTCCTTCCCCTTTCCCTTCCTCTTTCCACTGGTTAGTATTAACTGCCAACTTGACACAGCCCAGGCTTACCTTAATGAGGACTTGTGTAGATACTGTAGACCCATAGGTGTTTCTATAGAGTGGTTGTATTGATTGTTAATCGCTATAGGAATAACCAGCCTTCTGTGGCAGCACCATCCATGGCTGGGCCCTAAACTGTATCAGAGTAAAGATGATTATGTGTAAGTATAAGCAAGCAAACAAGATGCAAGAGTTAATTCTCTGTCTGCTCTTGACTACAATGTAATACTTAAGTACCTGACTTGACTTCTCTGTAAGAATGAACTATTATCTGGAATTGCAAACAAAATAAACCCTTTCTCCTTTGTGCTGCTTTCTGCCAGGATATTTCAATCATAACAGAAGAAATCAAACTAGAATATCTTCCCTCTATGTCTTCCATTCCTCCTTTCCTTCTCTCTTGCTCTGTTTTGATAGTGCCAGGGAGTCTCGCACAGCAGGCAGGCAGTCTGTCTGTGAGCTTCAGCCCTAGCCCAATGTGTTTGCATTTCATCTTCCAGATAAATGAAAGACCTGTAGTTAAATGAGAATTTCAAAAAAAAAGCTAATTCATTGCTATAAATGTACCCAACATATTGTATGAAACACTCTTATGTTAAAGACTTATTTTTTTATTAGACTAACTTATTGTGAGTTAATGGACATCCTAGACCTAACAACACTACACATAACGTGGGAGTGGAAATTGCTGTATAATAGGACGTGGGTACCTTTTAACTTTAATAAACAACAGTAAGCTTCTTTGCTAAGTAGTTGAACTCAAACTGAGCCGTCTCCGGTAATGTATGAGAATGTTTCCCTACACAAGTTACTTGCCAGTGTATATGTAGGTTTCTTTTCTAGACTTTGTTCTGCTAGTGACTTAATTAATTACATGGCAATGCATCTTGAGGACTGAGAGATTGCTAAGTGAATAAACTACTTGCTATATTTGCATGAGGTCCTAAATTGACATCCCTAGCATCCATGTAACAGCCAGGGATGGTGGCATGGGTCTATAACCTCAGGGCCGCGTAGACAAACAGATCCCAGGAGTTTGCTGGCCTGCTAGCCTAGACAATGGGCAAACAAAACTCAGTGAGAGTCCTTGTCTCAAAAAAAAACAAGGCAAAGAACAATAGGGAAAGATTCCTGACTTTGACTAAAGGCCTCTACATGTAAAAATATGCACACACACATTCACATGTGCACACACACATGTGTGCACACACACATGCAGACACACATAAATGAATATGTACATATTCTGAATTCACACCACCAACAACAACATAATAACAACAATATCTCTCTGATAAGGCCAGTTCTCCCATCTGTATTATTTAAACGTATTTCACCTATTCTTGATCCCTTGAGTGCCAAAACAAATAATGTTTTAATTAGTTCTTGTACCAAAGCTACTGAATAACGTGGAAGGATTTCCATTATTATAGCATGTCATCTTCAAATTCATAGGCCTTGTGCGTACCTCTGCAGATGAAACGTTGCTTTAAAAGAGTAATTTATCCTGTAACGGACACATCACAGCTGTTTGTCAGCCCCACTGTGGTATTTCCAGCACTGTAAACATCTCTATCCTGAGAGCATTATCTGCTTCCCTTTGGATCCTGGGGCAGCTGGCATTGTCTTCGTGTGTCTCAACATTTTCAAAGGTAGAAGTGAATAACATCAGTCCTTAGGAAAGTCACACTACCTCTTCCAACAGCCCGCCAGTAAGAAGGACCGAGGAGTCAGTGCATAGTTAAATGGATTCCCATGTTCCTAGCCAGGAAGGCTTTGGAGTTGACCCATAGCCGCCTCCTTAGGCTTCTTCAAGCTTCACAGCTGAGCCACAGTGTTTTGACCCAGGGAGATCTCACTGTGTTTTGCAGCTAGACTGCATGTTTTGTGATCCCTGGGGAACTCTCCCTTACAAAGTCCTCTTTCTGCACAGCTTGAACGTGTCCATTGCCCTTCTTGTGCTAACCCTGGGTTCTGAAGAACTGCAGTAAAGGTAGTGTAGGCCACATAATCCTCTGCAGGGTTTTTCTTAGCTGCTTAGTGTACTTGGTGGCAGATTTCAAAACCTCTTAGATGTTATTTGTTGCTACAGTACAGCAATGCAATTATAGGTTGGATCTCCCTTATCAGAAACCCTTGGAAACAGGGGTCTTTCTACTCTGATTTTCCAGGTTTTCAATATTGAGATATCTTGGAAATGAGATCCAATCCTAACACAAATTCCTTTATGTTCCATATCCACCTAATACATGGAGTCTAAAGGAGTTTTACCTGGTATTTTTAGTGTACTTATACTTTGACCATGGTCTGTGACCCGAGATCAGATTTAGAATTATTCACATGTATGTTATTGGGACTGGGAAACTTTGGGATTTGGGAGCGCTTCAATCAGGGATCTTCCGTTTATGTGAGGTATGCTGAATCTGACCAAGTCCAATAAACATTGCTAAATTTAATTGATAACTCTAATAGTGTTTGAAAATGGGTCTTTTGAGAAAAAAAGGAAATGCTAAAGAACCAACCTCAAAAAATTAATGTGTGCTCCATCCACTGGTGACAAAAGGTACAAATTCCTCTTCAAACCCAAAGGCTGTCACGTGTTGATTATGTGCTGTCAGAAACTCTTACTTTCCTGTACATTTGCCTCTTGTTACATGCTCATAAAACACAGATACTAATAGGATTCACCTCCTAGGTTTGTTATATGTGTTGATCAAATTATTATGTGCCCAGGACTCAGAACAGTGCCTGGCACATGAGAAGTGCTTTTTAGATGCCAGCTGTCTGCTCCAGTTCCCCTCTTCACATCTTTTTAGGTTACTCAAACATTGCCCACTATGTTATAGCTTTAACAAAAGAGAGAGAGAGAGAGAGAGAGAGAGAGAGAGAGAGAGAGAACTAAAAACAAAACAAAAACAACCCCTCCCCCCAAAAAAAATTTCTCTCTGCCAAGAGCAAATGTACCTTTCTTTTCTGGATATTTATTGCCTTCAGAGACAGGCTTTTTTTAAGACACAGATAAGTCTGTATGGTGAATATTAGACAATACACCTTTGTTGTAAGGAGGCCACTAGTTAGTTCCTAGATGCTTAGCCCCAAAATAATCACACAGAAACTATATAAAACACTGCTTGGCCCTTTATCTCTAGCTTATTGTTTGATAACTCTTACATCTTAATTTAACCCATTTCTAGTAATTTGTGTATCGCCATGTGGCTGTGGCTTACCTGCTAAAGTTTTGTTCGACTCCAGCGGGGGCTCCATGGTTTCTCTCTACTCGACCTTCCTTCTCCCAGCATTCAGTTTAGTTTTCCCTGTCTACCTTCTGTGTAGGCCCAAGACAGTTTATTAAGCAATGGTATTCACAGCATACAGAGGGGAATCTCACATCATACCTTTACCTTCAGACACTTCAATTTGCTTGTAGCAAAACCGTTGCAATGAATGTACATGGTCAGTGTCTCCTCCGTGAACGAGTGTTATGTAGCGAGTGGTTTGTGGCAGTCTTGTCTTCTCTTGCCACTTCCCTAAGCAGATCAGGTATCCAACAAGCTACACTCCCAAAAGATCCTGTACTACCTCTCCATAGAAGTTGCCCCATGGATATCATTATTTTCACTGTTGATGTGTAAGTGTTTTGAATGCTTGAAGGCACACATGGGTTTTAAATCTCATGAGGAAATGCTGGGGTGGGATGGACTGACTCCTCTGCTATCAGAGGACAATTGCAGTGCCCCATCATAGAGAGCTACTGGAAGGTCAGCAGAGGTTAGGAGGAATCAAGGAAATCTCCTTTCCTTAAGTGTTTCCACTGCTTCTCTGCTTCCTGGTGTCAGGCAGAACTGGCAAGGTGCTCCAGGACACATGTTCTTTCCCCGAGTCTTGTTTCTGAAGCTGAAATTGCTGCTGGCTCTCCCAAGTCCTGGAAAAATGTGTGTGGCAAACTTCCAGGATCAGGTGGGAAGGACTCTTCGGATGAGGAGCTGACCTAGAAAAATTAATGTCAGCCAAGTCAAAATAAATAAAACAGAGATCTAAAGTCGAGAGCATGCTGTCTGCTCTTCTGAAAACAGGACAAAGGTGCTTTCCTCTTCAAATGAACTGAGAGTGTTATCATTCTCCATCCATCCCTCCTACTGCGGTAGAAGGGTAAGAGAAAACATGAGTTGATTTTATGGTACAACAGCCAGCCAAGGGATGAATAATCTCAACCATTTGGGCCAGCTGATGTTCGGAAGTCAGAAGATTATCCCACAATTTTCAGAGGTGACACCACTTCACCTGTGCTGCCTCTCTGCTCTAGACCAGCAGCCAGGTGAGTATGTGTGGGCATTAATTCGCTTGTTTTATTTGCACAAAAACCTAGTGGGTGAATAAACCCCCCTCATTGGTGGCTAGAAATGACAAGGCAAGGGGTAATTGGGGCTGAGTTTCCTCAGGTGACATCACTTCAAAACAGGGTGCTTAGATTTGAATACAAGGCTCCCCACAAAAGGCAAGAGTAACAAAATAATTGAAGTTTGTCAAGTTCCTTACAACCATTGGCACATGTGGATGAGGGCTGTATTGATGACAACCAGGCCACCTGCTTGCTATGTGATCAAATTGCATGACTTTAAGAGTCACCATTGCTGTCTGTGTCCTGCCTGTGGCTAGCACCATGGTGGTCACAGATCTGAAAGACTGTATAGGCATTCATAAAGAAGGGTCTGTTTAAAAGTAATACCTGTTAGTTAGAAGCAAGAAGGGAAGGAGGGGATGGAGGGAGGGAGAGAGAGACAGGGAAAGAGGGAAGTGTGCCGTCTACTTCTTCTGGTAAAGGACAGCTGCAGTCCAGGATGTCCTCACACTCCCCACAAATAAAGACATTCTAAGCCAGTCACATGACGCCCCTATGAACAGGCCTCTGTGATCTGTCCTTTCTAATTTTTGTAAATAGAACATCAGCCTCCTACCACTCACAAGACTTTAGACAGGAAGAGAATGCTGCTGGGAGCCTCACAGATGCTGCCTGGACAGATTCTCAGCATCCCTAAGACCTTAGGTGTATCTTCTGTTGCACATGATATGGGTCACCAAAATACTTTACTCCCCCTGCTACCTCCTGGCTCCTCCTTTCCTTTCACGGTCACCAATCTTTCTTGATGTTAGGTGAAGTCATATAACTCAGCTCTGATCCAAAGAACGTAAGTGGGAGTCATGTGCCTCCCCAGTTTGGGATGACTTCCTACCACTAGCTGCACACCCACGTTGATGGTTATTGCAACTCTGAATATAGACTTCAAGCTGGCCTGAGACTTTGATCCTCTTGTGTGTCTGACCCCAGGTTTCCCCTCCCACCTTAAAAACATAAATCCCAATTTAGTGTGTTAGAGAGTAGAATCATGGTCACCACTATACAGGATCACCACAAACATAGACCCTCCCAAGTCCTAATATAAGAAAAGATGCAGAAAATAGCCCCTTTCCCCACATATATCCCCATTCTGACTTTATCTGGAAGAGCCTTTCAATCTGTTCCAACATTTGTACTGAGTTAAGCTATTACAACCCATTAGACTCTATCTTTGCTTAATTCCAAATATTGTTGGAGAAAGATTCTTTCCGTATTAAAAAGTATTTCATATTTTTTATAAAAAATTGTATGCGCTGTCATGAAATGCAGCTGGAGTTTATTTGCATAATATCAGGTTTCTCAAAGTTAAGCGCAATAATTAGATACTGCTGTCACGAAAGTTTGTAGCTATGCCAAACATGTTTCCAGAATGCCATTGCCATTCCCAACTTCTCAGCTTCTCTAAAGATGCATCATAGATTTCCCCTTGGTGCCAGTGTCAAATGCTATGGAAAAAATGTAATTATTCTCCAGACTTCAGGAAAAGGTCTCCATTGAGATACACTGAAACTCTTCAGAAACCCATGTGTTGAAGCAGTTGAAGTGATATCCTGGAGGAAGGGGTTGCCTGACACCTTTCCCATCTTCTCCATCCTGGATGCTGAGATGTTAAGGTCGGTGCCTATGGACCACTTTCCTTTCCCTGTTGCTACCAACTCATTTAGTGATGTCAAAAAATTCCCCAGTCTTCTGAGCTTTCAATGCATGTAATGCATGTCTGTTAGAGATGACCATAGTGATCAAGTCTCATCCATAAAGGGCAGCTAGTGAACTCTTACATCTTTGAGGGTCATATGTTTCTGTAGCTATTGTTCGATTGCTGTTTAACACAAAAGGTACACACAATATGAATATATTAATGAGTCTGAATTGGGCTTCCTTGAAAATTTACTTTCAAAAGCCAACAGCAGACTAAATTCAGCTGTTGAATGCATAGCTTCTGAACTCTCCTATATGTGGTCACATAAAGAATATCATGTGTTGATTTTTAAAAGTAATTTATTCACTCAATATTTTTGAAGGTTTTATGTCAGTCATATATTTCCTTTCTGAGACTAATACTCACAAGGAACTATTTCAGAGGAGGGAAGCTTCACCATGACCCATGGTTTCGGGGTTTCTGACCACATTTAGCTGTTTCTGATGATTTCAAGTCATGCTGAGGGAGAACTCCATGGTAGAAGGGTGTGTTGGAGGAAAGTTGCTTACCTCATGGCAGCCAGGAAAGTAAAAGGAAAGGTAGAGCAAGGTCAAGATACCCTTCAAGGACACTCCCCAGCATCCCACTTCATCCAGCTGGGCCCCAGCTCCTAAAGGTCCTACCTCCTTCCTGAACAGCACCATCACCAGGGGACCATACCTTCAGCAGAGAACCTTGGGGAGGACATTTCCCAGTAGTACCATCATAGACAGACTCTGCCAGGAAGTAGAGATGGTTCAGCAGTCCAGACAGGGAACGACTCACTCCCTGGAACTCAATTTCTCAACAATCAGATGAGGGAAAATCAGGGTATTCCGAATATATGAAGTACAGCATACAGTATGGAATGCCTACGAAAATGGGGTATTGTTGAGATACGAGTCTGTGAAAGCAGCATAGCAGAGGAGCTGTGCATCTCTGCAGGCTGATATCTTCTCAAACATCGTCTTTATTATATTACCCTGAGTCAGTGATTCCCAACCTTCCTAATTCTGAGATCCTTTTAACACAGTTCCAAATGTCGTGGTGACCCCCCCCCAGCTATAAAATTATTTTTGTTGCTACTTCATGACTGTACTTTTGCTACTGTTGTGAATCATAGCATAAATACCTGTGTTTTCTGATGCTCTTAAATGACCCCTGTGAAAGGGTCATTCTACCCCTAAGGGGTCCCATCCCACAGGTGGAGAACCACTGTCCTAAGTCATATTGCTAAGGCTTCTTTTCACAGGAGGAGAAGCCACAGCTCAGAGACGAGGGCAGGAAAGACAACTAGGATTCACGGCTGCTAATGACAGATCTGTGGTGCAAATCTCAGCTGGGACTCAGAATTGCTTGTTTCCAAGGTGTAAGGATAGCCAGCTTCTCTTTTCTGAGGCCTTGCCTCTTTCTGTTGCTAACGAAATATAAGAAGTCACGATCTGAAAGACAAAGGACACCTTCACTCATTCAGGCATCATTCAGACATCAGACAAAGATTTACTGAACATCTACTGCATGCCAAACATGATGGAAGTGTGGTAGGGTGATAGACGGCAAGGTCCTTAAAGGGGAGAGTGCTGGTAAGTTTTGAAAACTGGCCCTCCCGAGTGTGGCGTGAGCTCTGTAAATACTGCCATCAGTGTCGGCTTCCTATTGTCATGAACAGCTTACAGAGTTTCAGAAAAATCTAACAATGGCCTCTTGCAATTAGCTACGGCCTTATCTTGGTACAGCACTGTACCACCAACTCCCAGTGTGTACAGTCCGATGGAGACCTGGTAAACAGATCATTTGAACACAGGCTGAGAAACAGTACTCATGGGAAAATATGAGACATACTATCGAGGGGGTAGATGGAGGGTCTAAGAGGCAGAGTGGAGTTCAGTGGTGAATCATTCACAATAGAAAAAACAGTCAACAGACAACAAGAGAAAGAAAGAGTGAAAAGCAATGACTGCGGTACGTCATAGGCATTTAGAAATGTTTGTGTTTTGATAGCTAGGAGTCTTGGTCCTTCTCTTTGTAGAGATAAGTATCATTTTGCTAATATATTGCAAATGGTGATTGCGTGCATCCATATTTCTATGTACAGGTGCATAGTAGAGTAAGGGGTATGGGAGCAGGGGTGTGTAGGCCAGATGTCAACTTCTCTTCTCATGCCTCGGGAGTTATCTACCACGTTTTTAAAGACCAGATCTCTAGCTGGTACCTGGGTCCCTGATTAGGCTAGGCGGGCTGGATGGTGAGCACCTGGGATGTGCCAGTCTCCACCTCCCCAAGGAGAGAATTACAAGAGCATGCCACAGACATCTGGTCTGGCTTTTCCTGTGAGTGCTGGGCCAGAACGTGGGTCCTCACACTGTGAAGTAAGGACTCCACGCCTAGTTCACCATGGAAGAGAGTTCCTGTTATTTAATTTACCCGAGGCCCCCGTTATTTCATTTGCTGTTTCAGTGCCACACTTTTCAAAAGGAATGCCAACGGAATGAAAGGTTTGGACATGGAGCCTCACGCTGCACTCTACCTTCTGCTGTGAACACAGACTTATGATGCAGTTCTTAATTTTGCCTTATTTCCTTGCCTCATGTTTTCACCCTACTACCATAAAGTGTTAAATAACATTCAGCTGCTGAATGTTAGTTGTTTGAAGTCTCTTTCCTGATCTCTCTGTAATGGCTCCCAGAGACTAGGCACTCATGAAGAATTGGAATTTTGACAGGTTTACCAAAGGCTACTTCATTTTCCAAACTCCACCACCTAGAGAAAGCTTGGTTTAGACTTTAAATGCAGCTGGTTCATATAAATATAAAGCTTATATTAAAACCCACAGCATTTAAAAACCACGATGGGACAGGAATGCCAATACCATGTGAATTCCTTTGGAAAGTGTCATCAGCTCTAAAATATCTAGCAGACTCTGGTGACTTCTGGGACTCATCTGACTTGAGAACTTTTCCAGAGTCTTCCATAGGCATCTGCTCAATTCCAACACCCGCTGGCTGTGTAAGCGAGACGGCACAGGGACCTGTTCACACATCCGCTACGAGCATTGTTTGGGAAATGATGCTGCCAAAACACTGATGACCAACACGTGAGTTGTCCTCCCCACACTCCCAGAGCTTTCATTGCCCGCCTGGTCTTGCCAAAAGCTGGGAGCCATTTCAGTTCTTTGTGTGTCGTGGGACTCACTAGTTCCTTCTGCAGAGGTCCTGCAGGCTGACTCTCGTCAGTCACTCAATTTATTTTGCTTCTTCTTTAGGCACCTGTGAGGGTGGGCCTCGCAGGCTGTCCCTGATTCCAAGTCTTGACTCACTTTGTTACTAAGTGACAATGGCCTCCCAGATTTTGGGGATTTGATTAATAAAAGGAACCTTTCCCTTGAGATCACAGATAGAAGAAATGGGCATGCCGGCTTTGTTTATTTATCATGCTTCTTTCAAACTTTTGCATTAGGTTCATTGAAAAGGCCTTCCTCCACTCTAGTTCAAAGCAGCGCCTAGGAGACTTCATATGAGGAGCTACGTGGAAGGCCATGTCTCTGTCTGAAGGGCACATCACACAGCTCTGGGGATTCAGAGTCTCCACTAGCACTTGGCACAGTTGACCAGAGAATGACCAAGCTCAGACTCCACTGTGTTCTTTGGAAAAACAAAACACACATCAAACCCACACAGGACGGCGGTCTATGTGAGGTGCTGCCAGCCTGTGCTCATGGCACTCTCCACTTGATTGACTGATAGGTAGCAGAAAGTGCCAGTCTCCTCAGAAAGTTCTGGAGACCAGGACAAAGAGGACTATTGTTTCTACTATTGGACAGGAGGTGATGTCTACTTTGTTGCCCCAGTCTGTCTCCCCATGGCAATAGAAGCCTACTTCAGATTTTCCAAATCTTTAAAAGAAGTTCGCCATTTGCATTTTAATGTAAATTTCTCATTTTCAAAGATTCACAAGTTTTTTATGCTTTTTATGTTTTTATTTAAAATGATGGATGAGACATGCCTGTGGGTTTAAACCTTCAATATAGATTAGAGTTTTGTTACATCTGATATAGACAACCTGCAAGTTCAAAGGTCTTGTCCACATTAAAAATGCTCTAAAATATGCCTTTGACTATACAACACCTTCTTTTTCAAGATATATTTTACTTAATATTGTATTCAGCAAAGTATGGGTATTTAGATGTATAGTTTCATAGGCTGAATGTGTAATTAGAAGTCAATTCCAGAAATAGAAAATTATTTCTGAAGCCCTCTGCCTCTCATTACCCATGCCCACAAGAATAACCCATGAACTTTCCTGTTATCTTTTCTTTTTTTTTTCCTTATGAAGATCATATTAATGAGTTGGATGGTCCTACCCACACACAAGCTACTTTCAGTAATATGCGTTGTCCATTGTAAGAAACAAATCAATGGATGCATACAACACCACTCTGCTAGGAACCCTGGTTTCAGACAATTTATCATCTGAGTTTGATGCTAAGAGCTTTAGTCAAGTTTCCATTCGGTTTGCCCATTCAAAGCAAGGAAAGGCTTTGAATTTGTAGCCTTTGTTACAGAGTCCAAGCATTAAAGTCAAATGCTCCTGAAACTTATCTGTAGATAAGACCCAATATCTTTTTATTCCTAGGAATTGAGTGTCAGGATGTGATTGCAAGTTTTTCATAAAACAGACCATAAATATGAAGTATGGGATTTTTCTTCGATGGAAGTATTTATTTTACTGAGTTTATGAGAGTCTTTCTACAAGCCCCACTGCGCTCTGGTTTTTCCATATGTTTTCCCTTTTTTCCCTTTGCAGTCATTCTGTAGTTTAAATTTTGGGGTCTCACATCCACTATTTTGGAAATAACCTGAATCTGGCATCATTTTGCTTGCATATGTGTGTGAAATAATCTGTGAAGGACATTATGGCATATTTGGTACAGGGGCCAAAAGCAAAGATAGGTTTTTGTGGTGTTTTCTCAAAACCCAAGCCAGCATATTGATGGCAACAGTCCTGGTGACCTCCTCACACTGTCGAATGTGTTCACTTCCTGACTCAGCTGCTAGACATCTGGTTTGGAAACCCTCCGTTCGGAGATCCAGAGCAAGCTGTGGAGCAAAGAAACAACTGGTCTGGGGGAAGAAATGAACCATATATACATATGTACGAGATGTAGGCCTGTGTTTCAATGTATGTGTTTATTTGACCTGGAACACTGCACTAATTGACCATTTCGTAAAACACTCCTTACAATACACTTTGACTTTGATCCACAACCTAATAAACATTTTTGAAACACAGAGAAACTCCTTCACCTGTCAGAAATGATCTGCTTTCCTATTTGCAAGAGTAGAAGGCAACAGAAATTCTCATTCAAGGCTAGAGGTAGTCGAACCAGCTATAGAACATTCTGGAACTTACTAGTTCCTATACCTGAGCTTGAGAGGATTCCCCCACATCCCTGGTCCATCTCTGTAGGATTAAAGGAATTTTGCTGTTGGACCTAAGGCTGTAAGTACGTCTTACGTCGGAGAAATTGATGCCTGGATCTGGTGTAACAACCTGAGCTTTTAAGACCAGAAGAGTAAGGCACCACTAAGAGAAGGATCCAGCCTTAAGCAATGCCCTAGCCAACAGCCACAAGGAAACACGATCCACTCCCACGCTGTGCGGAAATGAATTCTGCCAGCAGTGCACCAGAGCCTGGAAACACTTTCCTCAGTCTCTAGATGGGAGACAACCCTACCCACACCTTCATTTGGGGAGACTCAGTGCAGGGAAAAGAACCAACCCTACCTGACTTGTAACTTCAGAGCTGCAACATCAATAATGAGCATTGTTTGTAGTTATTACTCCTGCTCTATCTTGTCATTTCGGCCATAGGAAACTAACAGAAGGTCCCTCAAAAAAAAAAATGGTCATACTCTTTGACCCAATTATTCCTGGTCTAGGACTTCAGAAACCAGTCAAATTATATACAAAGTGTTTGCCTTAGTAATAAAACATCAAAAATAATCTAAGCAGGCAGCATCTGAAAATTAATGAAGTAAGTTAGGGTAGAGTCATGAAATAAGATGCTGCTCACTAAAGCTCACTCGTTGGGAGCACTCCATATTCAGAAAAGGCTCACAGTGTCACAGAACACCAGACCAGATCTCAGACTCAGGTATGGAGACAATATGCTTAAAAGCAAAGAAAGAGGAAAAAGACATCAAATTATGTTAATACCTAGACAGCTGTCTGATGCCTCTGGTTCCATGAAGGCATGTTGGCTTTGTTACCATTTCCTTCCTCTGGTTTTTCTTCTGACCGTGCTTTCAACAGCAAGCTACAACACATCTTGTCATATACGCAGCATCTGGAACAAGAGAAGACCTTTCAAAGGAATCTTGGCTGAAGGAAATTCCCTGGAGTGAGGACGACATGCAGAGTAGCCATCACTCATCTGCGACAGTTCAGCATCTCACCACATCTGAGAATAGAGGCGGGAAGGCCCCCGAGTGTTGCAGGCTAACCTCAGGGTTAGATTACTTGATGCCAAAGCATCCCGATTAAGATGAAAACTCATCCAGATGCTCTAATGTGCCCAGATGTTTGACATCTTGTATGCATATTATATGGTGGTGTAAACTGGATAATATAAAAATCAGCAGACTCCTTGGTCATTAAGCATTTTAAAATTATCATCTGCTTATATGTCTGCCATACAGAACGGATTGAGTCATAAGCTAGTGTCTTTTCCCTCGAGGAATTCACTATCAGGTAACATGTAAGCTAACCAGAAAACCACAGGCCCATGTGATGCATGCATAATAAATTAAAGTGTTCTCACTGCCAGGGAGAGAGGGTTCAAGTAAACCATGGTTTACAAATGCCAGTTCTGCACCTTTGTGCCAATTCGAATAATGTGTCCCATCCTCTAAGAAAACACAGCCTCCCCCCCCCCCCCCCGCAATCAGAAAGCCAAGTATGGTGAGTGCAGAGGATCCAGACCCTCTTTCAGAGGGCCAGTCCGCACAGCTGCACAGCGGCTCATTGATGTAATAGCCCATATTTGAATGAACAAGGCTGGGCATAGGTCTGATTGGGTTTGTTGTGTGAGAAATGTTTCCATTCTGGCATCGTTCACACATTCACTCTAGTTACCTAGAGACTCTTCTCCTCGTAGTCACAAAAGAGCTGCTGCAACCCCATGCATCACTTATTCACACAACTTTTCAAAGATGGGAGGGCATCAGCATCAATCTAGGTGGAAAACCTTTTCCAAATATCGTCCAGAGAAGTTGTGTACCCTTCCCTTCCTGCCCCTTACCTTATACTCCATCCTGCATTGCTTTGTATCTTTCTGAAACAGGATTTTCTTGTGCATCTTAGTCTGACCTTACTCTTGTGGTGCTCCCACCTCAGCCTCCAGCTGCTGAGAATTATAGACAAGTGCCCTGAGTCCTGGCACCTTTTACCTTTCATTGGCCTTAACCAGGTGACCTGCCTACTCTATGTGAATCTTTAACTATAAGGAACATTTGGGACCAATAGAGATTTTACCATCTGGGAATAGGATCCTCCTGTTTATAGAGCCACAAAGTTCAGCATAAACAGGAAGAAAAGAAAAGACAACTGGTTTTTTTTTCACCTCTCAGTAACTTTTATTTGGGAAGTTTCAGGTGGTAGAAGTTTGTAATCCCATCTGCTCAGGTGGCAAAGGCAGGAGGGTCTTGGATTCAAGTTCTGCCTTGGCTGCAGAGTGACTTCAAGTCTCTCTTGTACTTAAAAGCTCTCTGTAATATGGCTACACCAAGGCTCTCAACAGAACCCAGGAATGTGAGTGCTTCTCTCTCTCTCTCTCTCTCTCTCTCTCTCTCTCTCTCTCTCTCTCTGTGTGTGTGTGTGTGTGTGTGTGTGTGTGTGTGTGTGTGTGTATCTTAACCTTCAAAAAAGGAACCTAGTCCTCAACAACTCTTAAGCACCAGAAACATGGTACGATTTTTTTTTTTCCTTTTGTCCCTCTGAGGCTGTCATGCTGGGTAGCTCCCATTTCTCCCACACAACTGAAGGAAAGCAAAAGATTAGCAGGACTTACTATATTTCTTAGGTAAATCTGGAAAATGAGGAAGAAAAAAATAAAATTCTTTAATTACAACATGAAGAAATAATCGGTACACCAGTTTCCAAATGTTATAGTATAAAGGTTCTTAGTCCACTATTATATATAACTAATCCTATAATCCTATTATCCACGCGTGCAAAAGAATGGTCTTGGGCAGCACATTTTGAACCCCATCCCTGCTGTTTCTCCCTTCTCAGTAAAGCCTTGCTTGTTTCCTTACTCCTCATTCTCCAAAAGTTCAACTTTGACCTAGGAAGGTGCTAAATCAATATTAAAATGGTTTCAAAACCTACAAAACTTTTCTACATTACAACATGCATTCAGTTTATGAAAAAAAAAGTCAAATACATAATGAATGGAAGAGAACTCCCTCGGAGCAACAGAGGCATCTACAAAAGTCATAGCCAATCTCAAGCTGCCTCAGAGTGGATGTTTTTCTTTGAAGGCGGGAAGAAGACGAGGGTGTCTCTTCACACCGTGTATGTGTGGCATTGAACTGGAGAGCGCACCTGGGAAGGGCAGTCAGGTAAGTGAGATGTAAAAGGCATGCAGATTGGAAAGGAGAAAGCCACATTATCTGTTCTCCTGGATGAGATAACTGTGTATATCAAAAGTGCTAAGTAACCAATAAAGGCCACTAGAATGATCAATGAAGTTTAGAGTTAACTCAAAGCTGTCTTTATATAGGCTAGAAATGAGCAATTCCAAAATGAAACTAAGAAAGTATCCCCATAGGACATGGCAAAGGGAATAATATTTTTAATAAATTTAACACAGAAAAGCAGGGCTTGTCCACACAAAAACTACAAAATGTCATTCCAGTGAGTTAAATAAGATCTGAATAAAGCAAAAGGAATCAACAACCAGTGCCCATTGTTTGGGACAACACATTTAAGACAGGAATTATCACTACAACAATCTAAGATTTAACATATTCCTTTTCAAACTTTTCAGATATTGGTGAGCTAGTACTGAAGTTCATATGGAAATGGCAAGGAGTCAGAATACTAAATCTAGGCTTGGGCTAATGCAGGGTTAGAGGACTCCCTTGTGGTGCTATGGTAATAAGCTGGCCTAAGACTAGATAGACACAGAGATCATGAAGGTTAACGTTGTCAGCTTGACAGGATCCTGGATGCCCTGGGAGGCAAGCCTTTGAGCATGCCTGTGAGGCCTTAGCTAGATCAGTTTAAGTGAGGTGGGATGAACTGCCCTAAGGAGCAGGGCCATCCCTGGGCTTGGGTCTTGCGAGGCATACAAAGAGGGGAGTCGTCTGAACATATCCTTCTCTCCCTGCTGCCTGGCTGTGCATGCGTCACAGCCAATCACATCATGTTCCTGTCTCCAGGACATTCCCACCCTGATAGACTGAGTTCTCAAGGTGTGAGACAAAATAAATCCCTCACCTCCAGTTGCTTTCCTGGAGTAGTCTACCACAGCAACAGTAACAGAGACAGATTTCATCGACGAACCCTAACTGAAACTCCAGACATAATCCCTCTCATTTATGTTCCTCTGGGTTTTGACAAATATGCCAGACAATACAATAAAAGAATAGAATTTTCTCAGCTTGTACAGTAAGGGCAACTGATATCTCATGGAAATGAATTTCGACCTTTAGCTCACGTGAAACCGAATTAACTCAAATAGACCATGTGCGTAACTAGAAACAAAGGTTAACAATTGGAAAGTGGAAAGATCATCAACAAAAATGACAACATTGTCTTTTAGGTTTCCAAGGGAGTTGAAACTAAACTATATGGAGATACATTTTACAACAATAAAAAGAAAATCTAGTTAAAAGTGTGGAAACGATTAAACTAGGTATTTCTCTAAACACAAACTAGTGGGCATTAAGCACACGAGAAGACAGCGTAACTAGGAGACAAATATAAAACAAAACCACAGAAGGATACCGCCTGTTTTGGTTTATTTTCTCTTACTATCACAGAATTCCTGGGACCGGGGAATTTTTATAGTGAAGAAATTTATTTTGGCTTAAAGTTCTGAGGCCCCAGCAGGAGCCTGCACCCAGTGTAGCACTACCACCTGGGAGAGAGTGGAAGGCAAGGGGTACATTCAAAAGTGGGACTCAAGTTACAACAGCCTGCTGTCAACTGTGACTGATCCAGTCACACAGAAAAGATTAACACACCGCCAGGAGGCACTCTCTTTATAACCTAGCCCCTCACCCCAATCCTTTTGTGGCACTGGAGAATGAACCAGAGGTCTCACACATACAAGGCAGGGGATCAACCGTGGGGCTGCTCCCCAATGCCTCCTCTCATCCTTTCTTAAAGACCCTGCCTCCTCTTGGCATTGTTCCATTGGGGACCAAATATATACATGAATTCCAGAGAAAATAAACCATGCACAAACTATAGGTATCTGTCCTTCTTAATTAATAGGGCAGTTCCAATAGGAGAGGATAGAAAGCTTGGAGAGAAGGGAGAAATGAGAGCATGCCTACAGTGGGAAAGTATACAGGTGAAGCCACTGTAAGAAACATTACATAGTTGCTCCAAGTGTTTAAGGGAGGTTAACATGTGACAGAGCAGCACAAGTCTCCTAGTCAAAGTATGTTAGTATGTTTGTCTACATACAACGTTACACATGAATGCCTCTAGTCACATGTTTATAGTAACCAAAGAGTAAAAACAGCTTCAACATTTATCAGTTGAGCCACAGGTAAGCCAAATGATGGATATTCACAAAATGGAATGTTATTTAGGAATAAAGCACCAACACATACATGAACATGGATGAAACATGATAAGCAAAGGAAGCCAGGAACAAAAGGTCACACAAATAATATGTTTTCATGTATGTGAAAAGTTCATGATAGCTAAATGCACAGATACACAAAGTATATTAAAGATTTCAGGAGACTAGGGTAGGGTATAGAGAGTGAAAAAGGGAGTACGATCTTTATTGGCCATGGGGGGGTCATGATGGTAATAAAATCTCTACAACTGGACCATGAAGGTGGCTGTACAAATCAGTGACTACTAACACCCACTCCACTGCACACATTCTAGAGGTAAATTTTATGGTATGTAATCCATACCTCAATAAAACGTAGAAACTTTTAGCTGTGCATGTATTTGTACCAGGAGTCATAGTCCTACCTAGGATAATCTTGTTACTCTTTCTGTGTCTCACCACCCGGGGTTTTCTAGGTCTGCATACCACCATGCATTTTAGTGCTAATATGTACTCTGTCCCATACACTATACATGGATAGCGTACCGATAGATCAGTGGATAGATAGATATACAGTACAATTGATCTGTTCTTCCCAAAGGGAGGAGACATTTGTCTAAGTTTATCACTTTCACCATTTGCTGTAGTAGATGTAAATTGGGGTGAATATTGGAGCCATATTTAGACCATAAAACTCATTATAGAAAGAATATCATAAGCATTCACTTACTTATTTCTGAATCTACTGTTGTCATAATAATTTCATATTGCCTTGTATGTTGCACTCCCCTTTCCTGCATGCTATATTCAGTGCATCTGTTACCATAACAACAAGATGTAATTCATCATATAGAAACCCAAGCAGAGTGGTGTTCTCCCACTCGCATCTCTAGATGATGCTATAAACATACAGATGAAAGACAGTTCCAGATATCATTAGTTCCAATCTTCCGCCTCAAGGAGATTGTCTCACAATCTTCCAAATACACGGGCTTCGAGCTTATTTTTAAATGCAAACTGAAAAAAATAAAGCTTAAAGAATTGGAAAGGGAATAAATCTGGCTCAAGATTCCGAAGCTGAGGTAAAGTGGAAATCCTGCAGCCTATAAGGGATTCTCTATGCCGCAAAGCCGCAAATTAATTCCGCACCGACTTCCTCCAGTGAAGAAACACCCCAAAAAGTGACCTGAATACCCGTTCTGTTTCATAGGCTTTGTCTACTATTCTGGGCTTGATTTCTGACTTTGTTTCTTGCTCCTAAAACCAAATACCATTGAGTAGGTAGTTTCTAAAGACTATGAATCTGTCCGGCTCAATCTGATTCTGGAGTTTAGGAAGTTCACTGTCGAGGTTCACGTTGGCTCCTGACATGGAGGAAGGCACCTCAGGGCAAGAGTAGGGCATGCCTAGACTACTTCCCCACGAAGGTCTTAATACATTCATGAGACCTGTACACCTGTCATTTAATACTTCTTAAAGGTCCCCCCGTCAATCCCGTTACAGTTACCTTGGCATTTAAATGCCAGTGTGGTTTCAGCGTTTTGGAGAGGAACAGTCAATCCATATCAACTTCTCCGTGAAAACATGCAGTAGCAATGTGCCTCTTAGGGTCACAAAAGGTCACAAAATGGAGCTTTCTCTGCTGTGTTTGCTTCCCCTCTGGTATGAATGCCAATATTTTTAACCTTTGACTCAGCCATCCCTTTGAGGCTCTGACATATTCAGAGCTATATTTCCAAAGAAAATGTCTATAATACACACAATCTTGCTCAAATATCGGGGCTTTTTATGGTTCTCCCATAGCCTACGATTATTGCTGTGGAGGTTATGATTCCAGGATGATAATCTCACAGGTGTAGATGGAACAGCTTTCATCCGACAGTTCCGAGCATGTAAGCAATGCACTTTGATGGTAGGCATCCCCGAATAATAGATTTGTTCCCTTCCTCTCATGCAGTTGCTTCTCTATTCATGCACTCAGCTAACAGTTGCTGCAGCTCATGATAAGCCACACACTCTTTTAAGTGTGAAGTCAGAGTAACATCTGTGGTTCCTGAGGGACTCTGAGGGAAGGAACTGGCTGTGGCAGAGTGGATCTTGTCTCTGTGCTGCTACCACACAGCCCTGTCCCCCAAGGAGACAAAAATCCTTGCTCTTTGGAAAGATGAGTTGTGTCTGTGAAGTCACTTTCATCCCGATCCCACGGTCCTTTGTAGCTCTTTGAATGTCTTCCTCAGCACCATAGGGTTTTGAAGGAGACTTGAGATCCCAGGAGAGAGGATTTGAGTCCAAGTCTAGAAGTTTCATTGCCCAGTTGTATAGACCTGGAGGAGTTGCTTAGCCTCTCTAACACTTGGTTTCTTTCTCTGTAAGGTGAAGGTAACAGGAATTACAACTCTGTCTTTCATAGGCCCAGAAGTATGAATATATGGAGATTAAAGGCATTTTGAAAACCAAAGAACAATGATCATTAGTATTTTCTCTGTTACGGTGTCACAAGCCAGACTTATCTTCTAGACTTTCTGACTTCCAACTGTCTCCTTGGTTTTGAAACAAAACGGGTAGCACAGTTTCAAACCTCAAAATCCCTCTGAAGACAATTGTCAGCCTTGAATGTTCACCCATCCTGCCCTGCATTATAATGGATTGCATGCCCGCATAGTCACCCCACGAAATGTAAATGGTTTCCAGGTGTTTCAGAAATGAACGCACATTTTAATTGTTTTGCTTGGAGCATCTTGGAAAGACTCTGCCAATAGTAATAGGAGCCTCTTGGGGGGGATTCCACAGAAACCAACTCTAACGGCCTGAACTTCCACATCCTCTTATTTCCGAGGTTTTTTGGGGTCTTGTTTATCCTACGGTGTTGGTGGACCCGTCTGGCAGCAGGAAGGGTTAGGAATCAGGCATGCAGAACATCCTCACCTCTGCTTATCAGTGTGCTCTGCTCCCATCTCTTGGATTTTTCTTATCAGAACGGTTTCTCCTGGACCTGGGTCCACGTTCAGTCTGGGCATGGCTGTGTGCAAATCCTAACTGGGCATGTTTGTGCCCAGGGCCCCAGTAGACTTAATTTATCCTCCTCTTCCCTGATTCCACACCCCCACAGCAAGGACTCTGATTGTCCTTGGTGAGAGAAAACTTCTGAGCTGTGCGAGATTTGGTGGTAGTGGTCAGAGCACATAGAGGAGCAATGAGGATGTTAAGCGTCTACGCTACTAGTGAGAAGAGAAGACCAACTCACGTTCCTTCCTTTTCATTCTTCTTAACGTTTCCATTTGTTTTTAATTATGTATATATGTGTGTAATGGTGGGGGGAGGTGTGTGCATATGAGTGCAGTGCCCAGGGAAGCCCAAGGTTTAGAAGCCTCCTGGAGCTAGAGTTACAGGCAGTGTGAACCTTTCGGTATGGTTGCTGATAATTAAACTCAGGAGCATAAAAGAATATATGTTCTCTTACCCACTGAGCCCTCTGTATTATACATGGTAATTGCACAAATGAATGAGTGTTCTTATGGCGTCTCCATGCAAGCACACATTTACCCTCCTTTCCTCAAGGATCCTCTTTCTAATAACAGGAACCACCCACCCCAGTTCCTAATAGCTCTGTTTCCACTTTCAAATCACGTTCTTGTTACTGATGCTCTTCAATAAGGAAATGATATGAACTTCATTAGTTATAATCATTCAATCATGCCAGTTGCACAAGTGAATGGATTCGTTATGACATTCCCATCTAAACAGATACCATGAGATAATCATAGACACCTGCCCACAACCTTGTCCTCTTACCTCTTCTTGTGCTTCCCACAGCTACTAGTCTGTTCTCTCAGCACTCTGTCTTCTGTCTTTGGGTCACCTTCCCAGATTTGCACATACAAAGACAACCTGATACCATCTTCTCTGTGTCTAACTTACACCCCCCAGTTCTATCCATTTTCATGGTCTTCAACGTATGCTAAACCTTAACTTAAATGGCATCATGGCTCCCTCGGCATATTCTGCAACAGAAAAAAAAAAGCAGAAACAATTGTTTCTCAAAGCTGAGCACTATTTTTTGTTGTTTTTTTAGCATGTGGAGCACTAGGGGTTGAATTTCCAATATTATGAAGAAAACCAGCTCTCCCTGAGGGCTGTACGCCTAGCCCAAGGCTTTCCTTGTTTCACCTAATCTCATCCCTCCTGTAGTTTCAATGGAAACAACTCATCCTTCCTTTCTCAAATTTGTGTTATGAAGAATGATCTGAGTGATATTTTCCAACTTCTGTCTAGTCCTGGTTAGGGGAGCTGCCATCCTTCATAACTGGCTAGCATCTGTTAAGGAGCCATAAATCCTTTTATTTGAGACATCCCTCAGGCTTGAGAGTTCAGGACCAATAAGTAGTCTGAGTCAAACCAAAGATCCATTGAGTTTGAGAGACTCAGGAAGCCCAAGCATCCTCTGTCCAAGTCGGGTTCTAAAACACTTGATTACAGAACAGGAGACGTCAAGTAGCATATATGAACTCATCAACAGTGCAGATGACTTATTGTGCAGCAGCAGAGTGCTTCCCTGATGGGCACAGCCGAGTGCTAAGTGCAGCCAGTGCTTCCTTTGGGAGAGCACACAGAATCAGCGGAAGAGATCAGCTGAGTCAAGCAAGCTGGCTGAAAACAGAATGGAGGCGCTTGGAAGGGCTGCAGGGCAAAGCTGCCTCCACCTGGATGGAACTGACAGGTAGAAGAGAAACAATGACATATGAGTAAATTTGTGTGTGCATGCGTGTGTGTGTGTGTGTGTGTGTGTGTGTGTGTTGTGTGCATCCCAGTCTACAGTGTCCTTTGCCTAGTCATCTGAGTCTGTAGTCATGGAAACAGGGCCTGCTCCTTTAGACAGGAGGACAAATAAGGGGAGAGCTCTGAACTGGACCATTCCACATTTGAGAAGACAAGAGTCCATGAGTGCACTAGTGCAGAAACCATAGGAGAGAAACTGAGAGAATTCCACTCCTCTCCAAATGAAGGTTACTTCACTGTTTAGGCTCCTAAGTATAGGAAGGAAGACTTTCTGTCTCAGCCAGCTCTTGTGGCCATAATACTCCACATCTGTAAGGAGGTTTTTCGATTTTTGTTAATTTGGTTTTTTTTTTTTATTTTTTGCTTGTTTGTTTGTTCATTTCAATTAGTCTATCCTACTTCAAATTGAACCAATTTGGTGCACTAACTGTGGGGATAAAGTATGGTAGACATATTTGTAGTTGTCCCCTTGGGGCAATGTTAGACCCAGGCTCCTTCTGACGAGGGTTCTGTCCTATTGGGACAGGATGACAACTAAGGTGCCTGGGGCTCAAATCACATGGTGTGCTAAGAAGCCTACAATCTGGGCTGGAGAAGAAGAGATACTGGATAGCAGCCCACTGTGACATGTAAATGTACATATTTCACGGGGCAAGAACAAACTCATTTTGGCTTCTCTGTGTGGTTCTGAGCAGTAACAAGGCCTGTGTCTTCCTTGCAGATGCCACAGGACACAAAATGAAGAGTAACCTGAAGCCTTCACTGCTTCTCCTGGCCTCTGTTTCTGGGTGTTCATAGATCTTCCCCCTGAGGGACAGAAGTTGTCATCAGGCTCACGGGTCCTGTTCAATGCAGTTTGCCCAAGTCATTATACAAAGGAAATAAATAGTCTAGTCTTGATATCTCATCCTCTTCCTAGATCTGGAAACAAACTTCTTCCCAGCAAGGTGTAGTTTCCCCTCCTTTTTGACTCACCCTTGGTATTCTATAACCTGCTCGGGTTCTGGTGCTACAACCATTTACAACTACCTGAGACTCCAGCAAACTGTGCCCCTCCCAGCTCGGAACCTGGGGATGCTCTTCCCTGAGTCCCTTCATTTTCTCTGTACCACAGCCATCTACAACTACCTGGAGATGCCAGCAAACTGTGCTCCCCCCACCTCGGAACCTGGGGATGCTTATCCCTGGGTCTGTCTATTTTTCTTTGCCCTCCTCTTTCTTTTTTAGCCAGTTCTTAATTATCATTTCACATGCATGTCTCTTCATCAGGAAATCCTTTATTGACCCCCTAGCCAGTACCCATTTCTTCTTCCATCTTATAAAACTGTCCGTCTCCCCATTAGACAAGAAGCTCCCTGGGAGAAGGCAGTGATGCAGTTTTGCTTGCTAAAGAATCCTAAGCGTCAGGCACATATATACATGTATGTGTATCCCTTCAGTTAACATGCCCCAGTGGTTAAAGGCTTTGAACTCTCACTACCTGAGTTCAAATACTACTTGTACTTTGGTAGATGAATCTCTTCATGCTCACCTGTAGCACACACATCACAGAATCATCTATTAGAAAATTGTGAGAAGCAAATTGTCTTCTACATGCAAATTGTACACAACAGTACGTGACAAACAGTGTGCTCACGATACACTTTAGAGATCGTTGCAGAGTGAACAATTCCCAAAGGGCAGGGAGACAATGCACCCTTTGCATCCAAAGACAGGAGAACCAATTTTTCAACTTTGCTTCCAGACTGTTTTCATAAATTTAAGTCTAGTGAGCTCCAGCTGCTAAATTAGGGCGCTTAGCTTCCCCGCAAAGCCCGCACAGAGTGCACAGGCAGTACATTCACACGAAAGATGACAGCGATGAAAGGAATGAACCCATCCATATTTATGCCGATGATAAATCCTGGAGTCTGACTGCAGTAGAGCGAGAGGCAACTATGATTCAGCTTCCTCTAAACAGGAACTGCTTGCAACACTACCATCAGCCTCCCCCAACCGCAAGGCAACATGAAAATGATCCGTCACCGAGCGCTCATCTTCTTACCCCCTCACATCCCTCCCATTTGTTTCTTCAGGGGAAAGAGTGATTCACTGGGAAGTATAATGGGTCTGTTATAAAACTAGGCTCTCACTCATTAAATTGGTTTGTTTGCTTCGTTTTACTCCCTCTGGGGCCATACCAGGAGCTGCAAGGGTTGGCTTTTTGTTACTTAATGGAATCTCCAAACTTTGCTCAGCACATTCTGCATGTCTACCAATCCCGGGGCCAGCCTGGATGGCCTTCCTGTACTGGAAGAATTTATTCTTGACTTAGCCCTGGTCTGAAATAATTTGTGCCAATTATATGACCCAGCAAGACCCACAGAACCCCAAGCAGAGGCTGCACCAGAGTTTGGCTGTTATTGGAGAGCCTCTTTCCACTCCTCTTCTTACCTCCTGTGACTTTCTTGTGTACATAGAAGGAGTATGGCCATAATGTTGTACAAGTTTTACAGCCCACTGCTTCTTGTGCTTCTAAGAAACAATGACTTTCCTATGTAAACCCAGTTCCAAAACTCCTGGCGAAAGATGCTTTGATTGGCCAAAGTCACCAAGCTCCCTTAGATCAAACAACTGGGACAGAGTAAGACATACTGAGAAGTATCTAGAGGTGTGGTACAGAAATGACTGTTAGGCAAAGCTATACACCCAACCAAGATATGCACTTCTCTGTTGCTATGAGCTTATGCCTTGGTCCCTGTCACCTCCTTCCTCTGCCCACCTCAGTTAAATCCATTGACACTTGTATTGAAAAGGCAAGGCCTTGCACATCTGCTTTGAAGCACAACAAGACATTTGTGAGAAGTATACCAATACCAACTCTGTGCTTCTATTTCATCCACATGATTAAAACTAGGTCACGGTATAAGAGTCACACATCTGGAAATCTCCAGCTGGATTCATCATTTCCCCAGCTCCATAAACCTCTGGAGAAAAGAGATATGATTAACTCTAATGAAATGAGGAAGGGCTTCCTTCCCAAGATAATAATTCCAGGTCAGTGAACTCTTGGAAAATAAGTATTTTGAATATTGTTTATATGACTCTAATGTCTAAGACTGCTTTATTGCCCTATTAAATATTAATAAGCATATTAAAACTAATAACTATTACATATATTTAACATTATTAGTCATTTCTGATTGCTTCTTAACTATCAAACTATATATTTTATATACTTCTATGTCATTCTTATTTAATCCATACACAAGCCCTTGAAAAGCTACATTTGTTTTTAAAAGTCTACTAAGCTAAATATTAGACTATGAGAAGGAAGCTTTGCATAGTAAATATAACAACAGCTACCATTACTCATGTTCCTGCTCCTTCCCTTTGCCAAAGTCAATGCACTGACTTCCCCTCTCCTTCACCAAATGGTACTCTCATAAAGGCACCAGGGAGCACAGCAGATGATCCTTTTTGTTTCGTTTTTGAGGGAGAGTCTCTACACATCCCTACCTGGCCTGGAACTCACTACGTAGGGCAGGCTTTCTTGGAGCTCAAAGAGATTCTCTTGCTTCTGCCTCCTGAGGGCTAGGATTAAAGGCATAGATGACCTTTAAGACTCTTATCTAGTTTGCAAGGTTCCAGAATCTTTTTTTTTCTCTCAAAAATGCAGATCCTGTGTGTTATAGCATAGTTTCTACCTTATAGCTTTTTCAGAATTTCCAATTCCGAAAGACTTTTATTCTGAAGACTTTCATCTATTTGGAGTTGATTTTTATGCATGGTAAGAGACATGGGTCATGTTTCATTCTTCTACATATAGACATCCAGTTTTCCAAGCAGTATTCGTTGCAGATGCTCTTTCCTTCAGTGTGTACCTTTAGTGTCTGTGCTGGATGGTTCTATGCCAGACACAAGCTGAGAGGAGAGAATCTCAATTAAGAAAATGCCTCTGTAAGATATAGACCATTTTCTCAATTTGTGATGATAGGGGAGGGCCCAGTCCATTGTGGGTGGTGCCACTTCTGGGCTGATGGTTCTGGATTCTATAATGAAAGAAGTTGAGCAAGCCATGATAAGCAAGTCAGTAAGCAGCACCCCTCCATGGCCTCTACATCAATTCCTGCCTCCAGGTTCCTGCCCTGTTTGAGTTACTGTCCTGAACTCATGAACTGAGATATGGAAGTATAAGACAAATAAACCCTTTTCTCCACAAGTTGCTTTTTGTCATGGTGTTTTATTGAAACAATAGAAACCCTAACTAAGGTAATGTCTTTGTCAAAAATTAGGTGACTGTAATTGTTTAGGCTTAACTCTAGATCTTACATTTTATTCCATTGATCAGTTAATACCAATACCATGCCATTTATATTATTATGGCCCCGTAGTGTAATTTGATATTAAGAATGATAATCCTCTAGCCTTGATATTTTTCCTCAGAATTGCTTTCAATACCTAAAGTCATTTACGTTTACATGTGAATTTTAAGACTTTTTATTCCTGTAAATAATATCATGGAAAACTTTATTGGGATTACATTGAATCTATAAATTGGTTTTGGTAGGTTTACCATTTCCATGTTATTAATTCTATCAATCCATGACCCTGGGAGATATTTACACTTTCTAGTGTTTTCCTCAATTTCTTTCTCCATAGTTTAAAATTTTTCATTTTAGAGGTCTACCTTATTGGTTAAATTTATTCTGAGGTTATTTATTTACTAGTATGTTTGTTTATCGGAGACTATTACAATTAAAGTTGTTTTCCTGAGTTTTTTTTACTGTTTTTATCATTCATATATAGAAAGGTTACTGAATTTTGTAGGTAAATTTTGTACCCCACCACTTCTATGAACATAGTTTCCAGTTCTAAGTGTCATCTAGTGGGATCTTTAGGGACTCATATGCATAGAGTCATATCATCTACAACCAGAGATACTTTAGCTTCTTTTAATATTTATATTCCTTTTTATTTCCCTGTCTTGTTCTCTTTGCTCTATCTAGGACACTGAACTCTATTCACTGGGAATGAGAATAATGGACTCCTCTTTTATTTTAGCCACTTTTATACTATTGTGACAGAACACCATGAATAAGGCAACTTATGAAAGAATGCATTTCATTGGGATTATGGTTTCCGAGGGTGAGAGCCCCAGATGACAGGGAAAACGCATGGCAGCAGAAATAACTGAGAGGTGACAGCTTGAACCCCAAGCTGGAGATGAAGGAGAACATAGTGGGAAAGACACGAGTCCTTGGAAATCTCAAAGCCTGCCTCCAGCAATGCACTGTCTCCAACAAGGCCACACATCCTCATCCTTCCCAAACAGTTTCTCCAACTGGGAACCAAATATTCAAACATATGAGTGAGTCTATGGGGACCATTATCATAGAAACAACTACACCTATAGTCTTCCGATTTTAATAGATTACTTAGAATTATCTCTCATCTAGCATATTATTGAATATGGGCCAGTCATATGTAGTCTTCATTATTTTGAGTCATATTTTCTCTAGCTATATTTCTTTAGAAATTTTAACATTAAATGATGCTAGATTTTTGTAAAAAGGTGTTTTCTATGTGTATTGAAAAAAACCAAGTAATTTTGTCTTTAAGTTCATTTATAGTATTTATTACATTATCAATGTACTATATACAGCTTATGGTGCTATTGGAAGGTGGGGCTTAGAAAAACAAAGTGAGGTCATTGAGGGCATGCCCTTGAAAGGGATAATGGGATTCTAGCCTTTCCCCTGTTTTTCTTTGGTTTCTAGTTATCATGAGATATAAAGGTTTCTGCCATTTGTATATATATAGAACCATGCCTGTATATTTTGGTTGAAGTATACATCATGGTGAATAATCTTTTAGTGTGTGTGTGTGTGTGTGTGTGTGTGTGTGTGTGTGTTTGTGTTGGTTGGACATTGGAATACTTAGTCCCCAGTAGGTGGTGCTGTTTGGGGAGGCTCAGAAAGTGTGACCTTGTTGGACATACTATGTCATAAAAGCTACCTGCTATCCCACCTCTCTCTCTCTCTCTCTCTCTCTCTCTCTCTCTCTCTCTCTCTTTCCTCTTTGGGGTTTGAGATGTGAGCCCTTAGCTCTCATCTTCCAGCTCCAGTAGCCATGTCTATCACTTGCTGCGGCCATCATTGATCCTAACCCTTTAGAATTGTAAGCCCTAAGTAAATCCTTTCTCTTATAAGTTGACTAGACCAAAGTGTTATATTAACTGATAAAAACCCTAACTAACCGAGTTTGTGCTTGCCTTGCAAGTGTTTTGCTGATTATTTCTGCATGTATATTCATTAAGGATATTCATCTGTAGTTCTACTTTTTGTTTTGTCTTCATCTGGTTTGGGTATTAGAGTAATGCTGGATTCATAGAAGGATGTTGGAAGTGTTTCTACTATTTTGGGGAATTAAAAGGCATAGAATAAGACTTTCTAAATAGGTCTATGGTTGCTGAAAAAAATATATCAACAATTGACAGATGGGACCTCATTAAGCTAAAGAAGGTTTTGAACACTCATATGAATGAAGAAGCATCTTACATAGTGAAATGTTTTGCCAAATATATATATATATATATATATATATATATATATATATATATATGACTGAGGACTACTATATAAAATGTGTTAACTCAAAAGAGGGGGATTTCAAAATGCCATCTTCTTGGAAATCCATAGCCATTATAATCATGAACTTTGAAGAATTATAGATGGCTTCACTGGATCTGTACAAGATTGGGCCCATCAATATAGCCAGGAAAAGATTGAGAGGTACTTGGTAGGGGGCAGTGAAGCTACATCTTATTACTGAACTATTTCTTATAGTAGATTCTGTGAAAGGGGAAGTCATTGCCTTCAGCTGTAACAATGTAACAATCAAGAAACAAAGGATAGTCTCAACCCAACACTCACACAGATGGACCTATTAAACTAAATGAGTAATACAGTGTAACCAAAAGTTATGGGGCTAGGAATGATTGGGTAGGGAGCAGATGGAGTGGAAAGGGTTGGAAGAGAGAATAAGTATATATATATGAGACTCCAAAGAAATAGAAGTTTAAAATGCAGGTCCTGGCCAGCTTGGGCACTTTTCATGTATATTCTTCTAGAATTATGATCTCTCAAAAGTGGTTTGGCAGATGGATTTGGTCAGTTCTAACCATCCTCTCCATCTCTTGGACCTTTTGTGAAGGGTGAGGTCTTGGATGCTGTGAATGTTCACAATCCCCAGCTTCTTGTAATTTGGTGCTTTGGAATGGTTCAGACTACATCCACTGATCAATCAAGAATTAGCTGTATGGTACAGGAGCTACAGACTCTATAAACTTTCATGAGTAAAACACAGGAGATCAATGAACTCAGATGGGGAAAACACATTGCTAAATTCAATAACTGCCAGCTAAACTTTTTCAATTATGTGTTATCATGAAACTACAGCAGTATTAAAAGAATCCATGAGATTTGTCTGCCTCTGCTTCCAAATGCTGGGATTAACGATGTGTGCCGCCATCACCTGGCTGTATTACTTATTGTAGCTATCTCTAAATATGATTTATTCTCATTGTTACTTTAATATTATTTATTAGTAATTTAATGCAAAAGTAAAAAAATCATATTTGTTACTGCATAATAAATCTTTTTAAAGTATCTTTATAATCTAAAATTTTGATAATATGTTTTAATATAATTTTTGTAGTCTTGTATTAATTTTACATATTTAAAAAAATTTAAAGAAAGTCCATATGTTTTACCACACATATACATACAAAAAATCCTTTTGTATAGGATAAATCAAGTTACAATAGTGAAAGGTTTATTTTTCTTCCAGTTTGAGAAAAATCAGTTGTTGTCACTTGGCCCCACTCTCTCTGGTCATATGCCAAGGCAAATATCTCAGTGAAACTGCAAGTGACAGAAACATGTGTACCTCATGATAACTAGGAACCAAAGAGAGACAGAGGAAAGGCTAGAGTCCCATCATCTCTTTCAAGGGCATGCCTTCAATGATCTCATTTCCTTTTTCTAAGTCCCACCTCCCAATAGTGCTGTAAGTGGCTCATCAGTCTTTTAATACATTAGCTTTGGGGAAACATAGATGAAGGCATGAACAATGGGAGAACATCCTGTTCTTTTCACGACATTGCTAGATCTTCATCCTTGACTACTGAAATTCATCTTCCCAGAAATATCATACAGTAAATTTCTACTCAGAGTACCACACTTACCCAGGACATAACCAGAAGCTGGTCAAAGGTGTCCTTTTTTTTTTCTTAGCTCTTCCAAGCCTTTGTTCCCTGTATAGAATTGCATTTACCTAGACATGACATGGCAAGAGAGAGGCTTAATAGCCATTTTCTCAGGTCTATGCTGCTGACTAAACTGTTTTCCTTTCTTAATTCTTTTCAAGAATTCCTAATTCAGCAAACTCTTGTCTGGAAGGTTTAGGAAGGTTTGCTTCCTTGTATTTAGGCCTTTCTCTTCCCTCCCTCTTCCTACCATTAGAAATACAAAAGCCATGGTTTTAAAAACTGCAATTGTCAAAGCAATCTTTGCAATGTTCATATGAAACTTTCACTGTGTGTCTTCTCCCTAGAGCTATCTTTCTCTTAGCCTGGACGACTCAGTGCAGTGACAAGACATCAGGTTAATCAGAAACACCAGGGAAAACTGGCCAATTGCAAACAGTTCTCCACCAAAACCACTAAAGCTCACCATTTTGCATATCAAGTTTATAACCTCCAGTTTAAAAAAAATGATGGAAACAGCAGCAGAGATTCACATCGGAGCACTGGACTGAGCTCCCAAGGTGCAGTTGAAGAGTGGAAGGAATGAGACTATGACCAAAAAGGTCAAGACCATGAAGGGTTTATCCACTGAAACACTTCACTTGAGCTAATGGGAGCTCACCAACTCGAGCTGGACTGGGAAGGAAGAAGCTTAGGACCAAACTAGTCCCTCTGATTGTGGGTGACAGTTGCATGGCTGGGACAGACTGAGGGACCACTGGCACTGGGATTTATCTCTACTGCATGTACTGGCTTTTGGGGATCCTATTCTCTTTGGATGTATACCTTGCTCGGCCTAGATGTGGTAGGGAGGACCTTGGACCTTCCACAAAGTAAAGTGCCTTACCCTCTTTTAGGATTAGAGGGGGGTGGGGTGAGAGGGTGTGTGGAGGGAATGGGAGGAGGGGAGGGAGTGGGAATATGGATTGGTATTTTTTTAAAAAAAATCTAATAAAAGAAAGAAAGAAAGAAAAAAGAAAGAAAGAAAGAAAGAAAGAAAGAAAGAAAGGTTGTTCTCACTCTGAACAGAAAATGTCCTACGGAACTGGAAAGTCATAGGGATGCGATGAGAAATAGATGCTGTCTTAGAGAGGCCCACTCATTGTGACTTAATAAGAATGACTTCCTTCTGTGTACCACACTCACAGTGTGGAGACAAAATAGGGACTCCATAAAGTAGAAATTGTTCCCGGTCACATGCAGGCTATAGTCATCATCCCTATGCTTCTACAATGACCTGAGTAAGAATCCATTTGAACTCAGAGAAATGTATACAAAGTAAGACACACTACAGATTGGGCAGTGATTAGAAACAGTATACTGTCAAGCTGAGTCTAGACTCTGGGGTCTGCTGCGAACTTTTAAAAAAGTTTTCTACGTATATATCATAACACTTTGACATATTAAAAATTACTTCCTGGTTTGTGGGAGACAAAGCTAGCCAATTCTTACAGAGTAAAGGCCCCCAGCCAAGAGTGTGCCTTTGATGTAGAAACGAATGCAGAGCCATAGTTCTCTACTGGGGCTCATACAGCTGATGAAACAATATTCTGCTGCCTTAGTCATCCCAGGACTAGTTGACAGGCTAAACCCCAGAGCCCACTAAAATTACCCAATGTATAACCCTGAACTGTTTACCTGCCTTCCCCCTTCTCCCAACCTCTTCCCATGGAATCTGCATGTAAATATTGCGATTATTCTGCCTTCCACCTTTGCCATATGCCTCTGGATGGAGCGGTGTTTTCCTGACATGTCTTTATGTGGCCTGCCATGCCTATAGTCGCCAGTACCAGTAAGTAAAATAGCATTTTTTTTTTTCTGAGCCTCTCCTGAATTTTCTTTGGTGGCTGATCTTAACTGACCATCACTCAGAAGAATATAAAGTGTGGAGATTCAGGACTGGGAGTGGGTGAATCTTCCTCAATAGATCAGCGGAACCCAGTTGCTGGTTCCTCTTACCTCACGTGACTAAGCCATGGAGGGAGATAGAGGGAGACCTTGCTTTGCTCCTTTCTGAAGGGATTGCCCTGTGCAGGGATTAATGCACAAGGCTTGTTAAGCAAGACTCACCACTGATGTTTGCCGAGCACTTCCTTTGTGTGAGGTTCTGGCCTCTAGACTCACAAAGAGCCCCTGAGACCCAGTCAGCTCCGCAGCAGGAACAAGCACGTAGCCTGCAGCTATGCACCTGGTGAGTGACAGAGCCAAGATCTGAAGAGAAAGGGCTGACTCCGGAACACCTGCAGTGCTGAGGAGGCAGAGCCAAGCTGTGTACACCTTCACCCAGAGCCTGGAGATTGCTGTCTAGGGTCCAGGGCAGCTGCGGCTGGACCTGATGTGGATTTGGGGCTCTGTTTCCATGGTTGCAAGCCTACCGGGATTTCTAGGCAAGATGAAGCACAGAGATGAGAACCTGAACATGTTTGTCAAAGGCGAAATCCTGTGGCGGTTATGTTCATATTCACAGCCCCTTTGCAAAGGACTCAAAGGGCGTTTGAAGCCCAGCAGCAGAAGTGCACGGCCTAGCCCGACAGTCCAGGGCCCTGGACCCCCTATGCTCCTCTCCGGCTCCAGCTTGTATGAAATGAAGGGATTGTAACGCCCGTTGTGATTCTCCATCTCTGGCAATTGGAAACTGATACTACCTAAAAACAATTTCTAGGTGTCTACTCTGCAAGGTTTAACCTCAGAAGGGCTGCAGGAAAGCCCGTGAATCTGTGTTCTTTAGAGCTCGCTCAGTGAGTCATTGATCTCATTTGGGAACTACTGCCCTGAGTAATTTGGTCCCTTCTGGACTGAGTTATCCGTTCTGGAGATCATGCCCTAGAGAGTTTCCAGGTGGGAGCACGGTAATCAGAAATATTTAAGAAGTGTTTAAGTCTGAGTGATTTGGAGGATACCATAGTAACGTATCTAATGAGCAAGGCAAAAAGCAATTAGGTTTTATGATGGACATCTACATGCCTGCTCAGCACTTCTTTCTCTGCCTTTGAAAATGCTACCTTAATAAGCTTCTGAGAAACCACCCATTTTTGACTCTTCTGTGTTGAGTGTGTGGTTAACCCATCTTGCTCCTTGTCTTCTAAGTGAGCAGGGCTCACCTTTTCCTGATTACTGACTGCAGACAGGTGGACCCGAGGAAGGCATGTAGGACTCAATCCTATGGCTTCGGATCACTTAGTTGCAAAGCTTGGCCGCTATAATTTCAGGGCAGTTGGCAGTTGCCTGCAGCGCCTAAAGGTAAGGAAGCTGCGCATGGCGGAGAATAGTAAGACCAACTCGGTGAAGAGACACATCAGAAACAAACCTCCAACCACAAACTTGAAGACTTAAAACATGGTGGATTTTAGTACATAAAGACAGAATTTCGGATGCCCTGAATACATTTAACAAAAGTCTGACAGTGTGTGTGTTATGTGATAATTTTCTTTTTTGGCTTTTTAGGGGCCCACTACCCAGCTCCTAAATAAATCACACAAAGGCTTATTCTTTCTTATAACTGCCCAGCCTTAGATTGGCTTGTATCTCGCCAGATTTTCTTACTTAAGTTATCCTGACTACCATTTACCTCTGAGCTTTTATCTTTCTCTATCTCTGTATACCTTTCTTTACTTCTTTTCTTTTTTTTTTTTCCTTACTCTCTGCCTGTCTGTCCTGCCTATTCTTGCTCCTGCCTTGCTATTGGCTGTTCAACTCTTTACTAGACCATCAGGTGTTTTAGACAGGCAAAAAAACAAACAAACAAACAAAAAAACAGCTTCACAGAGATTAACAAATACAGCATAAACAAAAGTCACACAACTTAAAGTAATATTCCCCAGCCTGTGTGAGAAGATGTTTGTAAAGTTGAAATAGATAAAGACTAGCATCTTCTAGAATATGTAAGAAATGCTTGAGAATCCAGAAGAGAAATGTTGGAAGTTTTTGCCTGATCTGAATAGAAAATATACAGAAAAAGGTTTATGGCCCGCCAAGCTCACAAACCTGTGATAAAACACTTAAGATCATAATAGTGAAAAAAAAATGAGTTCAGATTAGAACAATTAAATATTATTCTTGATCCATTAAACTGATAGAGACTAGAACCTGGATATCACCAATGATCAGAGATACAAGACACTCCACATATTGATAGTGGGATTTCGATCCCTTCTGCTTGGGATGGTACTGGGGGGGGGGGGTGGCTAGCTGGTTGGAATCAGGTCTTAACAATGATAAACCTAATGATACTGCTCCAGGGTTGACTTGGCAGTGAATTCCTTTCCCAGAGCTCTGAATGTACAAAAGTTTTTATAGATAAGTCTTTAGTGACAAAGAGTTGGAGGTATCCATCACTGGAGAAGGCATGAGGAAAATATGGTAGGTCCATTCAGTCCACAGGTTTAAATGTAGTAATGATAAAAAATGGGTGCATATATAGCAAAGTGAAAAAAAGGAAGATTACTTAATAGGCTCTATAACAAAGTGTCATGGAACAGACTGGGATTATAGCCACACAAAGCATGTACTTGGAAAGGACTTAGTTAAAACTGTACATACTAACTGCCTCAGAAAAGGATATCCACGGAAGGTCCTTGCTTCTAAAGATGCTAATGGATGCCAATTTTTCTTAAAACGAGCAACTTAATAAATTTAACAAATATCATAGGTAAAAAACAAAACTGAGGTCTAAGAGGAGGAAAGACCTTGCACAGATTGTTCAGGGGGTGTTTTCTGAGCTGTGGTCTGAGCTGCAAACGTGGAATGATGTTGAGAGGACCCCGGCAAGACAGTGACAGACTGGAGGAAGGCTGTGGAGCGAAACTTGAACACAGCAGAGCTGAAAGTTTCCTGAACTGTAGAAGTCAGGGTGCCATGACCCCCAACAAAGCGCCTTTCAGTGCCTCAGTAGGGGGTGGTAAGGTGAGGGCTGCTCACGTCTAAAATCCAGAATAGCCAGAGAGCAGATGTGCACCATTTGGAAGCAGCAGTGGGCAGCAGACATTTACTCGGTCACACTCTATCGATTCCATACCGTTAGCCGGTACAGTTAGAAAATCTGTTCTCTTCAGCGTGCACAGCCCTGGTTAAAAGTAAACAAGACGCTTCCCAGGCAAAACTCATTTCTATGTGCAGTGTCTATGTGGGGCCCAATGTAGAATCTCTGCATGGGCTCCAGATGGGCTAGTTTTGGATGAGTTCTTCAGGAAATAGTGTGACAACCCAGGTTGTCAGGCTTGTGCAGCAAACACCTTTACCCTCTAAGCTGTCGTGCTAGCCGCTACCTCTTTTAAAGGAGTAACCATATTCACATACTTTCAACGGCTGTTGGCTTCCTATGTCTATCATCTTTGTATCTATCATTTATGTATCTATAATCTATATATTTATCATCTGATCTATCATCTAGCTACGTAGCTAGTTAGCTGCCTATTGATTTATTTATCTATCATCTATCTATTCATCTACCTACCTGTATCTATCTATCTATCTATCTATCTATCTATCTATCTATCTATTATTTATTTTTCTACATCCTGAAGATGATGTGTTTGAGTGTGCAAAGACAGACATAAACCATAGTGTAAAAATAGTGCAAGTAGTGAAGCAGTAAGCTATAAGAACAGCAGCTCTTCTTCTGTATCTAGGGAGACTGCTGTCTTGGAAGAAAGATGGTTCTGAGCAAATTGACCAGAAGACAAGGAAAAGATTTTTCATTGAAAAATTTCCTGTAATGAGGATGTTGTAAATTATTCAGACTAGCAACATCTGGTCTCCATGTTCACTTTTGGTAATGAAACAACTCCTACAGATCTGGTTATGTGCTTGGGGCTGGTACCATGACGTGCGAAAGATAGGACCTCTGTCCGTGTGGCTCTTATGACTTATCTTCTATCAAGGGGGCAAATAATAATAGTAAATATTTATACAGCATGAAATTTGTGCCAATAACTGTTATTCGTGCTGTATGTGCATAAACTCATTTAATCTTTAAGACATCTTATGAATTCTTCATTTCTTTTTCAGTGTAAACACATAATTGGCAAGATTGTAATTAAAGGCCATGTTGTGTACCTCTAGAACTCATAAATAAAGGTAAGTACAGGTTACAGCAAGTCATGAGGAAGGCATTTTCTTTTAATTATTATTTTTGTTTGTTTGTTTTTCAAGACAGGGTTTCTCTGTAGCCTTGGAGCCTGTCCTGGAACTAGTTCTTGTAGACCAGGCTGACCTCGAACTCACAGAGATTGGCCCGCCTCTGCCTCCCAAGTGAGGGGATTAAAGGCGTGTGCCACTACCGCCCTGCAGGGGGAAGTCATTTTCATGGACAATACCTACCTAAGTACTAATACTGACCACTATTAGACACACACTGTACTTACTTCTCTTCAGAACACAGCGCAAGGAAGTGATTCAGGATTGAGGAGACCAGTATGCTACTACATTGACTAACCCTACTAGGGCAAGACAGGCAGAAGACCCAGGGCTATATAGCAGAGCCCAATGCTAGAATAAAAGAAATCAAATTGCCGTCCTCCCTCTCTTCTTTATATCTTTTGCATGTAAATGTGGGCCAGATTCCTGTGAACATCATTACAGACTGACATCCTGTGCAGTGCTACAGAAATAACTGTGCTTCCTAGTATAGCACAGCCATGTCCACAATACACAACATGCTTTTCTAAAGGAAGAAAATGTGCCATCAATTCTTACTGCAGGGAGGAGGGGGCATGAATAGCAACATCACCCATTCATAAAGGATGGTTGACAAGTAAACATTTATTCCAACAACTTTTACTTTTCAGACCTTCCTTAGCAGGGCTGATTAGCCAGTGAGAAGCACTCTATCGAAATGATGCCCACTGCAAATGGTAGCTGAGGACTGCTTGACGGCAAAAGAGGGCTTTGGGTGGATTTGATGTGTTTGGTGCTATATCTCCTTTGCTGCTGCCTCTGCTGCTTCTGAATGAGCTCCTAAGGCAGTGAGGCAACCCTGGTCCAGAGCGCTGCTGGGCCCTATCACTAGCCAGGCAACATCTCAGGAGATCCCAAAGGTGTCCCCTTTTGTGTGGCCTAGACCCACAGTCCTCATACCTCTCCTTCCCTCTTTCTTCTGCCCTTCCTCTTTTACCTACAGTTTTGTGGTGGCCTCAATTCAATCACAGCAAACTGGCTCTTTGTTTTCAATTAAAATAGACTCTGCAGTCTTTTCAGTAATTCATTTGGCAAATTATACCAAAACATAATGACTTTTTTTAAAAAAAGAGAGAGACAAGCAAACAAACAAACATTTATTATCTCAGAGTTTCTATGGACCTAGCATTTAAGAACGACTCTGCGGCATAGGGACCTCTGGGAAGTTGTATCTGAGATGCTGGGGAGGTTGTGTGGCGTTCAATCATCTGGGCTGGCTATGGCAGAAGCACTATGAGGATGTTGAAAAAATTTCAGTCTCTTACTGATTGCTGATGGGATGCTGACGGGATCACTTGGTCCTTTCTGTAGGACTGCGTGTGTATCCTCATGACCAAACCAAGACAGCGTGAGCTGAAGCCATGACTTCTTTCAGGACCTCACATCAGAAATGGCACAGCATTTTCTACAGTTTCCTCAGTTAACCAAGCCAGCTGTGTCGGTGTAACAGAGAGCCCCCAGTGGTGCTGAAAACCATAAACACCGTCTTGGAGCGGGCTACTGCACTAAAGGGTGTGCACCTAACCCCTGTTAAGGTATATATCAGCATACACTTTATATATGAAAAATATATATGGAAAATTCAAACAGCCCACCTGAAATGACAGTCATCTAGCCTATTGTTTTGATAGGAGGCAAGTCAGTTTATCCTCATTCGTGTATGGAAGAGTGATCCTGGGAGAGATGGCTGAAAATGGTCCTTTCATTTCACTGCTTCCTATCTAGCACTCCCTATCAGTTGTACTTAGAACTTTACTCAGACTTGACTCTGTTTTATGCTTTTCTCTGCCTTTCTGGAGTTCCTCAAGGGAAGAGACTACGCCCTGTTCGCAGTCACAAACATGGGTAGCTTAAGGAGGCCCTTTAATTAACGCTTGCCTGACATGACCTCTCCCACAGAAAGCAGAGACATGAGAAGACTGTTGTGTCTGTTGCCCTCTCAGAACTTGTAGCTTGTTTAATGTGCTGGGAAGTCATGAAAGAGATTTGTAGATGCTTCATTTTTAGCGGCTATTAAATATTTCTCAGCATGTCAGATGGAGAGAAAATCAAGAGACAAACCGCTAAAGAGACAGTCGGATTATTCAGGATGGAGAAAGTGCAGATTTCTATTTGCTGTAACTGGTAACCTGGTTTGAACTGATAACTTTTAATTGGGACAAAATCCTAGGGGAGAAAAAAAATCCCCCTCCCACATGCAAATGATCCCATCTGTGATGCTATTAAATGCTCGCTAGCTCAGCAGCAGCGCCTTGCCAAACTGCCATATTATCTCTTCTTGAAAATTAACATTGGATCCAGCAACTGAGGAATGGGGAAGCAAACATAGACTCCAGGACTTGCTTTAAATAAAGGGAGTACTCAATAAAACTCAAGCTTGAAACTTCATTAAGACCCAGAGTCGCTTGCCAGGAATTGCTTTTTCCTCTGCTGTGATGAGTCACTAGACTGTGAACTTTCTGTTAGGACAGAAAAGTATCCTGGGAGAGTAAGGAGATTTGGGTTTTATGTCTATTTTTGTTCTTAGTTAGGGCTTTGACCAAGAAAGTCAAACAATTGAGACTTGAGTGTCTTCCTCTGGAAATGAAATTGGATTAGGCTCCCCCAGGACCCCTTTAATTAGCTCGTATATTTATTAACATTTATTGAACACTTGCTGTGTGCTAGGCACCATTCTATGCATTTTTGTGGAATGATTTATGGGTGAGATAACTCTCTGTTCTACCGGGACATTTAATCTAGTGATGGACGCAAATGCTATAGATGACGACCAGGGACTAAACAAATGATCCTCTGCCATTACACTAAATGTGATGGGCTCATTAATTGTCTTTCTTGAGTCAAGCAGTGTCGTAAAACATTTGACAAAGAGACCCAGAGTGGTCCCAGAGGTTAGTAAAGACTTCCCTAGCTGGACTCTTGGGGAAACCATAGGGATAGTCTGTGGAAGAGCAGAAGAGACTGGTCAGAGTAAAGGGAAGCGACAGAGTATGACTGTCACTTGTAATGGCCTGGTTAATCATATTAGTGAAGGCTGCAGAGGCCAGCTGCATTAAGCCCAAACAGACCCTTTGGGACCACACAAACGATCCTTGCTTCACTGTTAAGTTCAGGCCATCAGTAGCGGTGACACACTTAGAGGTGAAGATTTTGAACACACCTTTGATTAAGGGCCTTCCCTTTCCCTTAGCTCCAGATTGTGGGTGGCAAGAATGTAACTTGGATCCTTCTGGATTGCAAAAGGAATTCTGCTCGGTGAGGCTCCCTTAGGGCTCTTGGCTAATGAAACCCACGTGGCTCAAGCACCTCCGACAGTTGCCAAAGCTTCTCATGTGTTGATTTTGCAGTGTCACAATAAGGTAAGGGAGAGTTTAAGGTGGCTGGAACCCTAAGCAGATGCTCACTAGACACTGTGATTGGTGGCATCGTCTGAAGGAAGTCAGAACTTTGCCTCATTTCCCCATGTCTCCTCTACTTTGTGAAGAATCACAATGGCTTTCATTTAAACATTGGGATTACAACCACAAGCTCTCCATTCCAGAAACACCCGACTTCTACATTTCACTCCTTCTGTAGCATTAAAGGCCTTAAACTACTTTGAAACCTCCTGGAAGCAGGAATGTTGTGGGGAAGATGTTGCCAGTGAACAACAGGGTTGTTGAAGATTGGATGGAGGATCTTTAGAAGGATACCGCACATGTCACACTGACCAAGAAGGACATGGGAGTCACTTGGAAATTGGTTTTAGCACTTTCATAATTCAAATTCCTGGGAGTTTATTTTTGCTCTCTCTAAACAAAGTTATTGTTATTATGTCATGTTTTTCCAAATTAAAAATTTTCCATATTAAAAATTCAGTCTCATCTAATGTGATAACTCAGTGGGTCATCGTGCTTGCTCCCAAGTCTGAAGATCTGTGTTTGAACTCTGGGATTCTTTGATGGGAGGAGAGAACAGACTATTTCAAGTTGTCTGCTGATCTCTGCACCCATACCAGGATGCCCCCACATGCAGATATACACAAATAAATGCATAACAAAAGCAACAAAAATGGAAAAGAAAATCATAATATTCTTCATATAGGATATAGAAGCCAACTCAATGTATTATTAATTAATTATTTTTGTATTTAAGTTTTTATTTCTTTTGAGGTAGGATGTGGCTATGTAGGCCAGCGTGAGCTCGAACTCAGTCCTTTGGATTCAGTCTCTTGAGTGCTCAGAGTACTGACCAGTTTACTGGGTTTTCACTAAAGACTTGAACATTCCTCTGTAATGGACTCGGCTTTTGTTTGATAATGTCTGGTGCTTGCCGTGCACCCTTGCTTACTTTAAAGACCTTCTTGGTAACCAACTGACAGCCAACTAAACGAGAGGAGGTGAAAAACAGGCCTTTGTGCCTGAAATCTAACTTGCCAGGAAGAGCAACAAAATAAGATCTGCAGGAGGCTTGGGGAGCGAGGTGCTGCCTGTTCAGATAATGAAGTGACAGGAAGATTCTGAGAACCAAGCAATTCTGATGAGTGAGACCTGACTACAGTCGTCCCCGAGAGTTATCAGCCTAAGGGGGAGATGACACACTGCGGTGTCTAAGAACATAGACCTCAGATTGCAGCTGGCTGCGTCTTAGCTATGTCACCCTGGCTAGCATTATCTAACCACAAGTGACTGAGCTTCCTTAATTAAGGAGCAGGCTTAGTGATGTCTGGGTCTTACTCGAACTCAGGCACTTTCCTTGGGAAAACTTTTAATGGCTGCTACAGACTTTAGCAATCAATGCAAATCATATTTTAATGTAATTTTTTAAAAAAAGAATCACATTGAGTGCAAAAATATGCATGACAAAGAAAAGACTAAAGGAACCTTTTTGTGACTGAATACACAGACCTTTAACTATTCCTGGGGTTTTAACCAAAGGTGATACAGAGCTATCTCACCCTTTTCTGTAACCCACTGATTGACAACCATTTCTGACTTTTAGTATCTTTGCCATTTGGAAAGTCTGAGAATTTTCAAAATTGCTCACTCTTGATGATGTCAGATCATTTTTCTTTTCTTTTTCCCACTAGAATTAATCTTTGGCCTTAAAACTTCTTAGGCTGAATTCATGTTAGATTTTCAGAAAAACTGCGAAGATAATGCAGAAAACTCCCACATACTCCTCCCCAGTCGCTAATAGTGACAGTAACATCTTCCAACTCCGTGATTCACTTACCCGGATCAAGAAATTGATAGGGTTGGCACAATACCAGTACATGAAGTACAGCTTTCCTCAGTTTCTTTGTGAATTATTACTTTGCTGTTCACCCAGTTTAGGATGCCACGTTGTGTTTGGTCATCACAGCTCCTTATGTCCTTCAGACTAGTGACAATTTTCTCTTCCCTTGTTGGTCATGACCTTAACACTTTTAAAAACTTCTGGTTAGATGCTTTTGTTATATGCCCCTCAATTTGCATTTGTCTGGTATTTTCTTTTTTTTTTTAAAGATTTATTTATTTATTATGTATACAACATTCTGCCTCGATGTATGCCCACATGCCAGAGGAGGGCGCCAGATCTCAGTACAGGTGGTTGTGAGCCACCATGTGGTTGCTGGGAATTGAACTCAGGACGTCTGGAAGAGCAGCCAGTGCTCTTAACCTCTGAGCCATCTCTCCAGCCCCCTGTCTGGTATTTTCTAATAATTAAAGTAAGGTTATAGATTTGGGGAATGAATACTACAAATAGCAAAAGCATGTCTTCATGCTGTTTATCCCCTGATGGTCTCTCAGTGTCTGCAACAGCGCTGGGCAATTGAGTAGCTGTTTACTCCATGTTGGACATGGCCACCATCATTTTCTTGAATCTCAATAGCTGTGATCAGTCGCATGAGATTTTGTGAGAGGACCTATCATCATTTCCTCATAGAGGGAGAAAGTAGGCTTGTAGGATTCACAGAGCTCATGAGCCTTCATGAAATCCTCCTCCCAAAAACCCTACATGGGAACAAAGACCCTACATGGGTTGCAGAAGGCTCCTAGGGTTTGGTACTATTCAGTGGTATAGCTGTAGCAAGGGAATTTCCTGATGTTCCAGTAGCCTTTGAGTTATCCATGCTCCTGTAACTGCCCTAATAAACTTATAGGATCACCAAGCTGAACGGAGTAGAATGTTTGTACAATCTGCTGGTATCCTCTCTATCTGGAGAGAATCTATCTTTATATATCCTCAGGAAAACCTACGTGTAATGGTATGTATGTATATATATATATATATATGTGTGTGTGTGTGTGTGTGTGTGTGTGTGTGTGGTGTGTAAATTTAGATGTATCCTCTTCATGATATTGATAATTAATATACATATCCATATTTATAACAATACTGTTTCCTTTTGAAAAATATTTTTAAAGGTTTTTAAAGAAAATTAAGTACTATTATAAAGTCACTTGTATCCCTGGACAGGGTGAGAAACTCGTTTACTACAAGCCACTGACTGTTGGAAAGTAAAGGAAGACACAAAATGTAGGAAACATAGCTGTATATGCTGGTCAAAGCATCCTAGCCTGTCTGTTGCTATAACAAAATACCCAGGACCAGATACTTTTACAGAATTTTTGCCTCAGGGTTCTGGAAACTGAAAGTCCAAATAAGTCTGGTGTCAGCATCTGCTCTTGTTCACACTGAATCAGAAGAGCTTGGATTCCCCCCCATGAAAGGCAGAAAGAACCAAGGCATGTGTCAGCCCAGGTCTCCTCTTTGTTTAGTGAGAATGGCCGACACAGGGCCCATCTAGTCCTGATGCTATCTGGAGGGTCACACCTCTAAGTATGGTTACCTTGTGGATTTGGGTGTTGTTCCCAATGTATGACTTTTGGAAAAGATTTTTAAGCCAAAATGACAAGATTTCAAATGTAAAACCAGTGAGATGTGGGATGAAGGGCTTTCCCCTAAACCCTGTGTCTACAGTTTAGCCCCACAGGAGATATATGGTGGAAGAAGAGAACCATACCTACACATGCACACACACACACACACACACACACACACACACACACACACAGAGAGAGAGAGAGAGAGAGAGAGAGAGAGAGAGAGAGAGGACTTGTGGCAGGTACAATGCTGGGCGCTGAGCTGGGTTTCTCTTCCGTCCAGCATCTACTGCTCCACAGTGAACACTTCATAAACATTTGGTGACAGAGTCTCCATGACTGAACACACTGTGTGTAAGAAGAGCCTCCTAATTGCTGGCAGCTACTCCTCCAATTTTCACAGGCTCATTCTGACTCAGATAAATGTGCATCCAAATTCTAGTTGAATATGGCAAGTTTCTTTGGCTCTCTGAATTCCATTTACTTTATGTATAAAAATAGAAAGCCTTTTCTCTCTTACTGTCAAGGATGAGCCACAGTGACCTTTCCTTTCATTGAGAGAGCTTAACAGGAGTCCTGGTTCTCAGAGACTGATCAACAAGGGATACTCATCTAAATTTCGTGTCTTTTCAGGATCTTGTTGTTCTGGTGGAGTGCAGAGATTGGTATACACAGGGGCTGAAAGCTGATTGAAGCAATTGATCAGCTTACCTAATTTGCCATTATAAGTTGCATGATGGTCAGCAAGATGGCTCGGTGCATAAAGACACTTGCCACTAAGACCGACAACTTGAATTTGGTCCTTAAGAGTTACAAGGTGCAAAATGAGAATGTACTCTGACAAGTTGGTCTCTGTCTGATTTCCACACTTGCCTGCACACACCCACACATGCAATCTCTCTCTCTCTCTTACACACACACACACACACACACACACACGTGTGTGTGTGAGCATGCATGTACGTGTGTGTGTGTGTGTGTGTGTGTGTGTGTGTGTGTGTATGTTAGAATCCTAAAGTTGTATGATCTTGGATCAATTCTTTTCCAAAATGTTTTTTATCGCTATAATGAAGATGCCCATAGTTACTTCATAGGGATGCTATGAAGATCAGATAATAATGTAACATAATATTTAAGACTGAAAATATAACTCCTGGTGAATATCATTTGTTACAATGGATCATTGTGTTTGATGCATAAGGCAGATCAAATAGATATGGAAAGGAGAAGAAGTAACTTTTGATTTGTTATGGAGGAAATGAAAGACAACGGATGGCACAGCTTAGCAAGAGGACATATTAATAGCGCCATACTGTCTCTAAAGGAGACTCAGTCTTTCATGCCTTCAACTTAACAGGCCAGAAGTAGGTGGGAGCAGGAAGAGATGGCAAACCTTTTCTAATAGACGAGGTAGTGACCATTTCAAGCTTATGGGTCACAGTCAGACTCTGCCCATGGTCTTTCTGTGTTCTTTTTGTTTTTTTAACTTCTTCTCTCATTCATTACATGCCAACCTCAGTTTCCCTTTCCTTCACTCCTCCAGTCCTTGCCCCCCACCTTCGCTTTCCCACAAATCAAAGAAAAAAAAAGAGCAGGCCTTCCAGGTATACCCACTGACAAGCCTAACAAGACTGGGCACAAACCTTCATATTAGGGCTAGATGAGGCAATACAGCAGGAGAAAAAGGAACCCAAAAGCAGTCAACAGAGTCAGAAACACCCCTACTTTCATTGTTGGGAGTCCTGTAAGAACACCAAGCTACACAACTATAAAGTAGAAATGGAGGACCTCATTCAGACCCACACAGGGTCTGTGTTTTCCACTTCAGTCCATGTAAGCCCACACGAGCCCTGCTTACTTGATTCTGTGGGTCGTGTTCTCATGGTGCCCTCAACCCCCCTGGCTTATACAATTCTTCCTCCTCCTCTTCTATGGGGTTCCCCTGTCTATCCATGTTCTTTGAAACAAATGATAACATTTCAAAAAATTACAAAAATAATTGGTTCACTGGCAAGGACTGCTAATCCCTGATAAGGTTAATAACTATATTTTATGGACATTTAAAGAAAGATATAGTGAGTTGTTGAGTTTCAAGTTTAAAGTTCCCTCTATATGCTAATAAAGGACAAGTAGAGAGAAGCAGAATGGGCAGGTAGACTCCTTGCCAAAACCACAGAGGAATGGAAGGAAGGAAGAGCCAGTGTCGGGGTCTACATGCCACTGAAACATTTATTTAGTCCCTGTGTGGATAGTTGGGGCTTCTTCTTCATAAAAACAATAGGAAATACGTTGGGCCAGAGGTGCATGCCACTGTGGGAAGGCAATCCTCCCCGGGCCTGCTATGTTTCTGAATCCAAGAGTGAGGTGCTTTCTGGTCCTTGCTCTTGGGCTGTCTTTCTAAAGGTGGCGGTGTGTGAACAGTCACACGAGACAGTGTCTCCCTCTGGACAAGGGCTGGCTGTGCTTACTGGCCAGAATAAAAGATCTGGGTTCCCCCAGATGAATCTTTCCTCTCGTGACACCTCCCTTCCAGTCATGTGTACAAATTCCATCTGTCCTTTCTCACAACTCAGGAAAATGCCAGAAGCACCTCCGTGTCCTTTCTTTTACCCAGGGGCCTCGCAATACCTGTCAACACTCATAAAGCTGTCAGGCTCACTTCCGAGCTTGAAGTGGGAAAAGGATCACACCAAGTTTTTTAAAAACGTTCATGGCAGTTTAATACATGTATATAATGAATTTTAGCCATTTTCACCCTGTCATCTCTCATCCTCCTTCCCTCTCTCACTGAACCCCTCATCTTCCTAACAGGGCCCCCTCCTACATTCATTGAGTTTTAATGTGATTTCTTGAAGGAACATGAGTGAGAGGGTATTCACTGCGGTGTGGGCAACTTATCCATGACTACACCACTGAATAAAATGATAACCCCCTCTTCAGCAGCTATCAATACTAATAGTTTCCTAGGAAGGGGCGGGACATTTGTGGGTCCCTCCCCAATCCGTGATGGGGTGTTGATAGCCCCCTCTTGTGCAGGTGACCACAGCTGCAGAGAATTCCTGGATGGGAACAGCCGTGCCACATGCAGAAGTCATCATTGCAACCCATCTTCGCACGAGGCTAGCCATCCTTCGCTCCCCTCTTCCTGAGCCGTGGAGGAGGTGATACAGATGTTCTACTTAGGGCTGAGCATTTCACTGACACCGCCTCACTGGTTTGATCAGACGCGAGTCTCTCCGTTAATGGTTGCCTGCTGTAATAAGACGTTTCTTTGAGGAAGGCTGCTGAGAGCTGCATTAATCTGTGCGTGTAAACATGGGAATTTAAAAGGTCGCTTGACAGTGAAGCGAACGAGGAAGACGGAGCAAAAGCAGCAAGAGAACTAGAAGACGTTTTCTTAAAACTCACCTGAGAAGAGGCTGGAAGATAGCTTAATAGTTAAGAGCCCTTGTTGTTCTTGCATAGGACCCGTGTCCCGTTCCCAACACCTACATGGTGGCTAACAAGCAACCTTTATTCCAGTTCTAGGGAATTTGACCCCTTCTTCTGACCTCCACCAGCACCAGGCACACATGTGGTACACATACATGCATGCAGATAAAACAGTCATATGTGTAAAGTAAACAAATCTTTGGGAGTTGCCTGAAAAAAATGTAAATAAAAAGACCTAAAAGAAATGGGTGAGTTAACTGATTCAAACCCGCTGTATACCCTCATACCAAGCATCTTATGGGATGCCGTGGATACAAAAAACTTTCACGTATCAGTTGTAAATAAATAAGATAAATAAATAGAAACATCACAGACGTTCAAGAGCAATGTACACTGAAACAAGGAAGGGAATGGTAAGGGATGTATTAGCAACTTTTCTCACTGCCGTGACAAGGTGCAATTTAAGGGACCTGGGGAGAGGGAACCTCAGTAGAGGAATTGCCTCTCTCAGATTGGCCTGTAGAGAAGTCTGGCAAGTATTTTCTTGATGAATGATTACTACAGGTGGACCCAGCCCACTGTAGGCGGTGCTGTCCCTAGGCAGGTGGTCCTGGGTCGTATAAGAAGGCAGACTGATCAAGGCCTGGGGATGGATCGATCGAGCATAAGTAGATCCTTTGGGATCGCTGCTTTAGTTCCAGTTTCCAGGTTCCTGCTTTTAGGTCCTTCCCTGTTTTCTCTCAGCGATGGGATGGGAGCCGGCAGGTGTAAGATGAAATGAAGCTTTCCTTTTCCTTGACTTGCTTTTGGTCATGTGCTTGTCACAGCAACAACATGTGGTTAACATCGGGGGAGAGGATTTAGCTTTCCTCAGTTGAACGATACAGTCCGTCATGTCAGGGAAGCCATGGCAGAACTCAGGGAAGCCAGAGCACACAGCCTTTTCATTGCCTGTTCAGTGGAGCAGGAAGCAGAGAGCAGAGAGCTGGCACTCAGCTTGAGCTCCCCCGCACCCTGTTTCCATCTTTCATTCTATCCAAGCCCTCAGTCCAGAGTATGGCACCACACACATTCAGGGCGGACCCTTTTCCTTCCATTAGTCCCCTCAAAAGAACCCTCACAGACACACCCAGGGATGCGCCTTAATTTCTTAGGTGATTCTCAATGCAGTCAAGCTGACGATAAGCATTAACAATCACAGATGGTCACCAGTGACTAATTCAGCCTCCAGGGGAGGTCTGAATTAAATCATCACACTGTCAGCGCCCTTCCTCTAGATAGTTTGATGTTTTGCACACTAAAATTGTACCCACTTTTCAAAGAAGGGCCCCTCTGACACCCCTCATCCCGAAGCAATCTCATCTTCAAAACTCAGTATATTTATAGTTCACACACTAATGTTTTAATATAAAAGGGGATGTACATGTGTATACACACACACACACACACACACACACACACACAGAGGGGAGGCCATGTGAAGACAGAGAAAGATACTCACCAAAGAGAAAGCCACTCCATTCTATGAGCACCAGGCTCAGACTTCCAGCCTCGAGAACAAGGAGACATCAACAGTACAAAAAGAGCTCTGCCGTTTACACCAGGATCTGTGCGGCTTTGTTATCACAGCCCCAGTAAATTAGCGAGGTGCTGCATATTTCTCCCATAAATAAGTGGACTTCTTGAGGAAACCCTTTCTTCTCTGGAATGGTGACTTACATAGCGGTAATGGTTTGCCTTACCCTCTGTCTCCTCACCCTGGCTTCATAATGATGTTTGGACTTATTACACCAGACAGTATCCTTTCCAGTACACGTGATAAAAAAAAAAAAACCCGACTCAAACATGATAGAAATCTACTGGAATTTTAAGAATAGACCTAGCTTGAGGAACGCTTTGATTCATGGATTCAGATTCCATCAAGAGGGCCAGGGTCTAAGGCCTCGGGTCTTCCTTGCTATGCCAGGTCAACCTTAGACTCTCTGTAAGCTGCTGGGTGGCTGCCAAGAGAGTCCTGCTTGAATATTCTCAGCCAAAAAGAGTGTGAAGGAAGGACACAGTCCTGAGTATTCTCAGCACAGTTCCCCAAGTTGCATCTCCCTGTCCTGACAGCCCACTGCTGATCCAATCTGCGTGAGCAGTGGCTACAGTGTTCAGGTCTGGAAAGAAGCCAGAAATGGAGTCAGAAATCAGACACCCAGAGACTGAGTGGGAGAGATGACCCACAGGAAAATCGGCACAGAAAAAGGAACTTGTACCCTTGATGCCTGTTGGTTCCTATGTAGGACTAAAGTTCTCACGGAATTTGTAGCCTAGCCTCTTTCTTCTATGTCATAGCCCTCTGAATATAATAATAACAACCACCAAATGGAATTGAATGAATGCCAGATGTGGTAGCATCAGCGAAGGGTGAGAAGGCTGTAACCAGGACAAGGCTGCTCCTGGCTTCCTCTTGGCTCTACAGTAAGAAAGCAGACTGCAGTCTTATGACCTGGGCTTGCCCGGCAGAGGGAAGTGGTCCTCTTTCCCTCTCTTACAGATGCACACACTGGCAGCTTTGGTGAGATAGTAAATATTGACTTTGTAATAAGATTCTGTCAGAACACAAGGAGTAGTGAGGCAGAGATCAAATGATTTGGAAACAACCTGAGAACACAGGGCTGCTACCTTGAAAAAGCCTGTGCTCCACTCTGCCTGCAAAGGGGAAGTCCATCAGGTGGATTACAGAGCCACCTAGTGGACAAAGTACATCCATGCTAGTAGCATGGACTCCAGAGTGGTCCTAACGCTGGGAAAAGCAGTGTGCCCTCCTCATCAGAGAGTCTATTATCCTCCCTTGCCTCTACTTCCTTTCTTTTTCATCTTAGAAATGTTACTGAGAATAGAACTCTGCATGAATGGCTAGCCCGTATTGGAATGTCTTGTCTACTTTCTTGAGTTTGGGGAAAAGGAGAGATACTGATGTCGCAGAGATGGTGAAAAGCTTGCTTCTCTGTGTCAACCCTTCTCTTCCTAAGACTTTGAGGAAATGGCTCTATGAGAGATTTCAATGGCTTATTTTACACTTATTTTGTTCTTATTTAAGTAAATTTGTTTATATATATATATATATATATATATCCCTTAACCATGCTATATATACATGTATGCATAATATATACGCATACATATATGGGTGTGTACATATATATGCATATATCACTTCCTTAATCACAAAAGATAAGACATATTTTAAGCAGGAAGTAATGAATGTTAGTACATCGGGGAATATTCCCCAATGTCTTAAGATGAGCATGAAATCATCTGCATGACTTACCATAAGTACCGATAGATACTTACAGATGCACAGCTGGGAATACAGACCCTGACTGTGGCTTTGACAGGCATCGCACTCACCTGTTCAAATAAGAGATCAGTTTCCAGACCTCCCTATCTTGGACACTCCAATCTGCAGAGATTTCTGCTCCTGGAGACATGAGACTTCAGTCTCCTGCCTTTCAATGGGTTCTTGCAGTGTTTGGAGAAAATGAGGCCAGTGGGTGAGGGTGAGAAGGTACTCTCCTTGGCAAGTGGGTACTCAGGATTCAAAACACAGCACAGGGGCTGCAATCTGTCAGCTTTTACTCTTAATGCACTGCTTAAATAGTATAAGGATTTTAAGTGATGCTGTATATAATTCAGCAAAAACTGATCAGTGTTAATTAGGGGCTGGTAATCTGTAGCTGAAAGAGGGACATTAGCTTCTGAGATGGCAATTGGGAAAAATGTCATAACTCAGAGGCAATTACTACAGCTATTGCTATGAGTGTGGGATAAAATTGTCCCCTTGGCGGTCCTGTAGTGTGTCCACTACAGTGCCTGATGTAGTGTCAGTAATAAATGTTAGATGGATGGATATTCTGCATATAATGGCTACACATAGTGCCATAAAGGAAGGAGGCTTGGGAGAGAAAGGGAGGAAGGAAGACTGTGTAGAGTGTGCACATAAAAGGCTGGGAAGGGAGGAGATCGAGTGACCTTACAATTTCAGTGATTGGGATGTGTGTAAGAGAGGTGGACATAGAGGAGGGGAAAGGGAGGGGAAGAGAAGTAGGGGAAAGGAGGGGAGAAGAAAAGGGAAGGGTGGGGTCGGGAGAGGAAGGGAGAAGGGGGAGAAAGAGGAGGAAGGGAGGAGAGAGAGAGAGAACACAGAGAACAGTATGGATGGAATAAAAGCTTATAGAGCAGGGAGAAGAGGATCCACTCTATTAGGCTAAAGTTGAATTGACAATGATGTATATTAAAGGACAGTCCAACAGGTGATTGATGGTAAGGATTTAGGCATAAGAGGGAGTTGGTGTGGGAGACAGATTTGGAATTTTGTCATATGGAGGCAGGAATTGAATTTGTAAAATTAAATGAACTGCCTCAGAGGGTAGGATGTAAAGACAAAAACAGAACATGTAAATGTGTTTAGGGGAAGCTGCCCAACAAGGGCTGTGTGTGTGTGTGTGTGTGTGTGTGTGTGTGTGTGTGTGACAGAGAGAGAGAGAGAGAGAGAGAGAGAGAGAGAGAGAGAGAGACTGTGATGCTAGTGATGAACCCCACATTTCCTTACTGCTTTCTGACCTACGTATCCAGCCCCCCAAAATAGATTCTATTTATTTATTTATTTATTTATTTATTTTTGTTTTTTCAAGGCAGGGTTTCTCTGTGTAGTTTTAGTGCCTGTAACTAACTCTTGTAGACCAGCCTGGTCTCGAACTCACAGAGAGCCACATGCCTCTGCTTCCCGAGTGCTGGGATTAAAGGCATGCACCACCACAGTCTGGCTAGATTCTTAATGTTAGATGAACTCACATTTGTTAAGCTTCTCTGGTTGCTAGTCAAACTCTTATTTGATAAAATCTGGATGAAATTATTTGAGATTTGCTGTTATCATTTTCATAGAGTGTAGGATATAGAAGTCAAGGCCTTGAAAATGGTAGCCACTGCTCTCCAGCTAAGCTACATCTGCAACCCTTACTTTGCATTTTGCATGTAGACTATTATAAGATTGCTTATGTATATGGCGGAAAATCCATCCACCTGAGAGATCCAAGAGGAATAAAACATTTCCACTTCTCAGTCCCTTTATAACAACAAATTCTCAGCAGCTTTAAAATGCAAATAAAATAGCTGAAGTTTGATCTCAGTGTTATTCATAGCTGTGTACCTGTGGTTCTCAACCTGTGGGTCAAAAATTTGTTATGATTGATAACAGTAACTAAATGGCACTTATGAAATAGCAATGATGTACTTTTATACCTTTAGGAAGGTTGAGAACCACTGGTGTCTACTTTTCCCTTTCTTTTCCATTTTTGCTTTTGGGTTTATTTTGTACGATGAAGTTTAAACCTGTACATCAAATTCTAGCAAAGAAAGTCAGCCACAAAGAGACAATCAAAAGGGAAGTCCAACCCATTTCTATCTACTGCTGGGAGTCAGTAGAAGAGAAAAATCAAAGCGAGCGACCCAGACCAGCGATCTAGAGCCCTGAGAACAGCAAACGATGTAGGAACATACGGGACCCAGGGAACAGCTTCGGCCACATTCCCAGCATGGGAGGATTGTAACGTTGGCAATAATCGTTCCTCATTTCACTGCCTGGTAACATCTTCTCCTTGCACATTAAGAAAACAACTCTCTCCCAATAGAAACATACATCTAGAAATAGGAGGCTGGCTGGACAGAGGGCCGCTGGGGGAAGGTGCTGTCCTGAGTAATGATTCATCCAGCGGCTACTGGAGGACTTATTGAAGTAAACACAGAGAACTTTTCCCAGTGGAAGAAGAAACCAGTTCCTCTAACAAGAGTGTGTGTATGTATATGTGTGTGTGCATGTGTGTGTGTATGCACACATCTGTGTGTGTGTCTGCAAGCGTGTGTGTCCATGTTTTCTGTGTGTATCTGCTGGTCTGCCTGTGAGTGAGTCTGTGTGTCTGTGAGTGTTTTTTTGTGGGAGGGAGTCTGTTGGTATCTGTGTGCATCTGTATTTGTCTATGGCTGCGTGTGTTTGTGTGTGAATCTATATTTGTGTATCTGTGTATATGTGTGTGTTTCTGTGTGCTTTTGTATGAGTCTGTGTTTGTGTGTGCCTCTGTGCATGCATCAGTGTGTGTGCATGTGTGTAGTACTGGCATTCGTTTGGATAGGTAATGGAAACAACTGACTATCCCGTGATGCTGGAAATCTCGGGAAAACAATGCCCAGTGGAGTGGATACTCAGGGAAGCAGGACCCAGGTGCTTCCGTTTTGAAGGAAACACCCAACAACACCAAACACTGAAACCAGCATCCACCCATGGAGACACACAACAAAGACTGGTGATTCTTAAAACAAATTAAATTCTTAAAGTCTCACGACGTTTGTCTCTTCAGCTCATGACACTCTGCAAAGGAGGAGGCGCTGGCAAGCGATCATTTCATTTATTTCATTTGTGTTGAGTTTAGCCAATGACTGTAATAAAGTCATTTGCTTTGCTCCCCTGCAGTTACCCTGTGACTGCCCAAAGTAAACAGATTAGAACTATTTGTAGCTCAGAACACTTGAGTGGAAATGAGATATTGCCCAAGTAGTACAATTAAGATAAATATAGGCTTCATATGTAATGCAGGCCTTCAAAGTATGTGTTGCAACTTTTAACCCTCATGTTGTTCTTTAGCTGTTTTAACCTTCCCAAAACAAAGAAAATCTCAACGGTGAATCGGACTGAACTTGTTGTTAACAAGTTAGCAATAAGTAACCAAGCTGCTGCGCCAGGCACTCATTCTGATTCAAGCCGAACTGTACAAATCTAAAAAAGGCACGTTAACTAATAGGTAAATGCAGAGTATACTTAAAAAAAAAGTCTCTGCTATGAGGTGTGAACAGGTGAATTTATGAGTCAATTGAAAGGAATATCATAGTCCAGACCGATATTTTTAACTTTGAGTGTGTGTGTGTGTGTGTGTGTGTGTGTGTGTTTGGGTGCACAAGTGACACTGTATGTATGTTTAGGTCAGAGGACAATATTTGGAGGGTTGTCAGTCCTTGCCTTCCCACTCTGCTTTTGAATGACAAGTTTACAGAGATTCTTCTGCTTCTGCCTCCCGGCTAGGGGCTTGCTTGAGACTATGGGCATCTGCGCTACCATGTGCAGCTTTCAGGTGGGGCTTGGCAACCCAGGTCCTAACTTGGATGACCAGGTTTGACCAGCAATCATTTTTACCCACTGATCCACCTCCCCTGGCCAGATGGAAACTTAAAAAAAATGTTTTAAGATGTATTTTTTAATATTTTATTTTAATTGTGCGTGTGTGTGTCAGGAGGAGGTGTACATACAAGAGTAGGTGTCTCCAAAGGCTAGTGGTGTAGGCCCCTCTGGATCCATTCTGGAGCTACAATGCAGAAGGAGTGTGACAACTCTGGCCATCTGCAAGAACAGAATGTTCTCCAGCCCCAAGAGGGTTACCTTTACTGTCATAGATACCCCAAGCCTGGATAATAATTTATATGTAAACGAAAGGAAATGTACCTCTGGTACAAGAGGAAAGAAATTTGTAGCAAAATAACATTTAAAAATGGTAACCCCTTTGAACTAAATAGAAGGCTCAGTGATTAAAAACACTGGCTGCTCTTACGGAGGACCCAGATTCAATTTCCAGTACCCACGTGCAAGCTCACAGTTGCCTGTAACTCTAATCTCAGGGGATCTAACTTCCTCTTCTGACCTCCATAAGCACTGTACACAAACGGTGCACAGACCTAGTGGAGACAAAACACTCTTGCATGTAAAATAAAAATAAAGAGAAGAAAGCATTATTTCTCTTTTAGCAAAAACAAATGCTCTACTGTCTAAGTACAATGCATTAAAATTCACAGGCATTAGTTATATTCTCAACTGTAAATGGGAAACTTGGTGAGGGCCTCTTGGGGTATTGCTGCCAACTGGCTAACATTCTGCAACCACCATGATACCTTTATCTACACGTACCCATGCTTTGAGTTCACAGGGTATCAGATGAACTTCTCAGCATTTCTGCATTCCATTGATTCACAAGGCCTCAGGAAGCAGGTGCCATAAAAATCTTTGCCATACAGATGGATAAACAGGGCCGAGGGAAGACAGGAAGACACAGCCTCAAGATTCCAATGGGGGAACTGGGTTGTAAGCTCTTTATTTTCTCTTGACATGGGAGAATTTCCAATGCCGAGAGCTGAGTAGCATCCCAAGTATCTCAAGTACAGCCTGCTCATTGTCTTAGTGTGAACTGAGTTAAGGAAACCCATCTCTTGCTGCCTAGAGCAGAGGCCAGCCTTCTGCTTCAGTGCGTCTGCTTGGGGCTTTGCCTTCGCCTAGGCCGCAGGTCTCCACGGCCAGTTGAGAAGTACAGAGCCGGGCCCTCATCTGAACACAGCACCTTCCTGTGTGTTGCCCTTTTCAGATCCTCAAAGACATTTCACAGAGGTGATTCTTAATCCTCGGGTCAAGGAAAAGGACAAAGAAGTCACATTCTCACCGTTTAACAGAAAGTATAAAGCATTCTTCTTTCAAAGCCATCGGATGTATCAGGGTCAGAGCCAAGGATTCCACAGCCTGCAGAAACACTGTGTACACCTGCTTCACATTCTCATAGGGGAAGCTACACTGCTGCCGGGCCCAGAGGGATTTTCCTGGATCTCATTAAAATAACATCGCTCTAGGTGATGTAGAACAACACCAGGAAGGTTTGAGGTTCATGATGTCGGGAGATCTAAAACAAAATCAGAGGGAGAATCATATGCTTAGCTTCAGAACTGGAGCAGAATCCATCAGCCTAACCCTCTCAGAGACAGCTGTTTTTCTGACTTGTGGTAAAACACGTGGGAGGTGATCCAAAATTTTATTTCATTTATTAGGCAAATATTACATACACTTTTTTCCCGAGCTTCCATTGGGCTTGAACGTTGATGAGACGACAGTGTGAACCCTGTTCAAATGTTGTCATGTCTTTGGAATTTCAGGCTTATTCTCTGGATAAAAGGATGGCTGCATTCACCATGAGTTGTGCCACCATAGAGCAAACACATCATATCCCCAAGTGACCTACAGGGACAGCACTGACCTCCCTGGCTAGCTGGAATCTCTTGTAAAAACACTTATTTTTTGACAGTTTCATCCATCTATGTAACGATTTTTAGTCCTTTTAATCCCCCAATCCCTCTTCCTCTTCCAGTGGAGCTCTTTTTCTCAAGAAGTCCCCACCCTACTGTCACGCCTTTCTTTTGTGTGTGACTCATTGGGTTTGATTAGTTTAAGTAGAATTTCTTGCCTAAGCAAGATTGGAGCAAAGATAGCTTATGAGTGCCTACACCACTGAAGAGAATGAGACCCCTCCCAGAACTGTTAACTGTCAATCACGCTCTAGGAAGGTCTGGAGCCTGGGATATGCACATGACATATCTAGTACAATACCTGGCATATGACAGATGCATGTTGGTTTCTCTCACATGACATTTTCAATGCCTCCTTATTTGAAGTCATGCATACCAATGGTGACATGTATTCATCTTTCTTTTTCATCTTGTCATTAAAGCTAAGTCAAGTTGGTAAGCAGTTGAGTTTATCATTCAACTGGGAATTGATGCCACTGATGAATTTGCATCTTTAATTATTTTTTTAATTTATTTATTTATTAAAGATTTCTGTCTCTTCCCCGCCACCGCCTCCCATTTCCCTCCCCCCTCCCCCAATCAAGTCCCCCTTTCTCGTCAGCCCAAAGAGCAATCAGGGTTCCCTGCCCTGAGGGGAAGTCCAAGGAACCCCCACCTCCATCCAGGTCTAGTAAGGTGAGCATCCAAACTGCCTAGGCTCCCCCAAAGCCAGTACGTGCAGTAGGATCAAAAACCCATTGCCATTGTTCTTGAGTTCTCAGTAGCGGACAATGAGGCATCTTTAATTCTTAATAAAGGATGTAGGGGTCCAGACTATGGTGACATAGCCCCTGCCCTGGATCAATGCACTCAGACTTTCTTCCTTAGGATTGCTTTGTTTATTAGACTTTCAGAAGGATGTGACCTCCTCAAGGCAGATATAAGTGTTTTCGCCTGTATCCTCTCAGACTCTACCACATGTTAGCCTCCCAGTAAACACTTGTTAGCCATTGATTCGATGCCAAGAAACTAAGAGTTATTTGTCCGTAAAAGTAATTGATATAGACTTTGAGATCTCCAATATATTTGGCTATAAAAATCACCTTTAATCACTGAGATTTTAATTCTAGGCACAGAATGTTTTAATATCTTCTGAATAGATCCTATAACATAAGATACACAAGAGGGTGGTAAATCAGAGGAGAAAAATAAGGGCAAATGAGAGAGAGATAAGTAAAGAACAAGAGAGGAGAAATAATGTGCTTCAAGGCTGCTCTTCACTGATGTCTTTCAATACTGCATTTTTTGACTAAGAGCTTTAAGTTATAAGTTAAAAGTTTTTTACTAATATGCTTTAAGTTAAAAGCATATAAATGCAGCCATTGATATTTATTGATATACCAAGATGCTTCCAAAAAATGGTAGCATAACTTGGGATATAATTCACCAATGGCAGGTGTTTTCCATGGCATGGAAAATGGTAGAGCACTGGAACAGAAAGAACAGACTTCTGAAATTAATTATGACCCTACAGTAATTTGTATGCTTCTATTCAAGCTGCTTAACCTCCATGAGCTGCAAATTCTTGATTTTTACAATTGGATTTATTAATTTCCTCCTGAAAATTGTTTTTGTTCCAGCAATAATGGTGTAAGACTCAAAAGAAGTTCCCAGGGTCTGGGGCGATGGCTCAGTTGGTAACTACAAAAGCATCATGTGGTAGTTTGAATGTGAATGGCTCCCATAGGCTCCCATATTTGAATGCTTGGTCCCCAGTTGGTTGAACTGTTTGGGAAGGACTAGGATGTGATGTGTGGCTTTATTGGAGGAGGTGTGCTACTGGGGTTGGGCTTTGAGGTTTCAAAAGCTCAAGTCATTCCCTGTTCTTTTTCTGACTCATGGTTGTGACTCAAGATATAAGCTCTCAGCTACTACTCCAACACCATGTCTGCAGGACTACTGCATGCTCATGGCCATGATGATCATGAAATCACCGTCTGAAACTGGAAACCCCAACAAACACTTCCATAAATTTCTTTGGTCCTGGTGATTTGTCACAAACAATTGAAAAGTAACCAAGACACATGAAGACCTGAAGTTGAATTCTAAGCACCTATATAAAAAGCTCATCACAGGTATACCCACCTGTGATCTCAGTGCTGAGAAGGCAGAATGAAGCAGATCTCAGGAGCTCACTGGCCAAATAACCTAGCTGAATTGATGAGCTCAGGTTCAGTGAGAGACCCTATCTCAGAAATAAGGTGGAGAACCAATTGGGAGATGGCATCCAACATCGATCTCTGATTACCACATGCGCGCGCGCGCACACACACACACACACACACACACACACACACAGAAACACAGAAACATGCACACATACACAGAGAAATACAAACACAGTCTTCAAAATTAGGTCCTAGTATTTATTAGCATAACAACTGTGAGCTTCATTCTTCTTGTGAATGAATAGGTGCTCTTATTCTTTAAAAATATTTTATTAACACTTTGAGAATTTTATACACTGTATTTTGATCATACTATCCCTCCCAGTTCCTCCATACCCAACCAACTTTAGAAACACAGTACTTTAAGCATCCTGAGTTTAATTAGTGTTGCCTCCATACTTACATCTACCTATATGAGTTCATATATCCAGTGCACAATGCCTGTCTGTGCATTATGCACTACCATACAGTTCGCGAGCTTTGGGCAAGGGGCTGGAAATTGAAACAAACAAAGACACACAGACAGACAGAGACACAGACCTCTAGTCACTGGTAAGAAGCCCCTTATTCAATAGCACCATGGAGGCTTATATACCCAACAGTCAGGTGGGCCAACAGATAAAAACCTTATCCTCTGATTCTCAAGGCCAAGGCAACAGTGCTTGTGAAGCAGAGCTGGTAAACAACTTTGACACAGCTTTCAGTAACTCAAATCAGAAGGAAAGTAAAGATCTCTAGCAGGGAAGAGCAGCTGGAGACCAGGACTCCAAATGGTTCCAACATATATTCAACTGCCCAATTGTGTCCAGAAAGCACTGTTTCCTTATAATCATCCACTGCTCTAAATCTTACAATCTTTTGACTTCCTCTTCTACAATGATCCCTCAGTTTTGAGGGGAGGGTTATGATATAGATGTCCCATTTAGGACTGAGCACCCCACAGTATCGTATTCTCTGTATTTCTAGACAAGACCTCTAGCAATGGAAGATATGGAACCTGAACTGGCCATCTCCTTTAACCAGGCAAGACTTCCAGCAGAAGAACTGGGACACCAACCCAGCCGCAAAACCTTTGACCTACAATTTGACCTGCCTACAAGATGTGCAGGGTAAGGGAGGAGGAGAAATTGTGGGAGTGATCAACCACTGACTGATCCAGCTTGAGACCCATACCATGAGAGGGAGCCCATCCCTGATACTTCCTGGGGTACCAGAACCAGAGCCTTGGTAGTCCAGAGACCTAGAATAGAACTAAACATAAAAACTGGCAAAAAAAAGGTCAATGATATGAGTCCTAATGATATTCTGTTATACTCATAGATTGGCGATGTATGAGTATAGTATCATATCGTATAGTATGAGTATACTGTTGTATAGTATATAGTATTATAGCATACAGTAAATATACTATGTTTATAATACATTATATCAAGTATATAGTATTGTAGATGGGCATTGTATATGTATAGTATGTATAGCCTAGTACAGTATGAGTCTAGTATTGTAAAGTGTAGTAAAGGACAGTACAGTATAGTATAGTATAGGTGACTCATAGGTCATCAGAGCAGCTTCACTCAGAAATTATGGTAGCAGATTCAGAGACCCACAGCTGAGCATTAAACAGAGCTCAGGGAATCCTGAGGAAGTAGTAGAAGAAGGATTATAGGAGTCAAGAGGTCAAGGGCACTGCAAGAGAACCCACAGAATCAACTCACTTAGGTACATAGTGTCTCACAAGGACTGAAATATCTGGGGTGTCTGCATGGGACTGACCTAGGCCCTCTGCATATATGTGACAGTTGTGTGGCTTTGTCTTTTTTTGGGACTCCTAGAGAGAGCAAGGACTATCTTTGACTCTGTTGTCTGCTTTTGGAACCATTTCCTCCTATGGGGGTGCCTTGTCCAGACTTAATAGAAGCGATGTACCTAGTCTCATTTAAACTTGATATACCATATTTGGTTGATATCCATGGGAGGCTCGCCCTTTTCTAAAGAAAAACAGAGGAAGAAGAGGTGTGGATAGGGGGGTGGAAGAGGAGAGATAGGGAGGAAGGTCTGAAAGGAGAGGAGGGACGGGAAACTGCAGTCAGGGTGTAAAAAATAAACAAAAATACAAAAAAAAATAAAACCAAAGACACATCATTAGAAGTCAATTTATTATTGTGTCCCTTCAGCAGAGTATGTTCTTCTTTGGAGTCTGTCTTATCAAGCCACAGGTCCTTGGTCCTCATAACAGTGACAAGTATGAGTTCCATATTTAGAAAGAGTCTTAAATCCCATCAGAAAGTGGTTGGTTATTCCCATGACATTCATGCCACTTACCAGGCAGGTTAGATAGAGGTGGTTGTAAGCTGTACCAATGTGGATGCTTGAAATTGAACTTGGGCCCTCTCGAAGAACAGAAAATGCTTTTCAATTTTTTTTATTGATTTTATTGAACTACATATTTTTTCTCTGCTCCCCTCCCTTCCTGTCCCCTTCCCTTCAACCCTCTCCCATGGTTCCCATGCTCCCAATTCACTTAGGAGATACTGTCTTTTTCTACTCCTCATGTAGATTAGATCCATGTATGTCTCTCTTAGGGTCCTCATTGTTGTCTAGGTTCTCTGGGATTGTGAATTCTAGGCTTATTTTCTTGGCTTCATGTCTGAAGATACTATAGAGGAAATAGACTCATTGGTCAAAGAAAACATTAAATCTAACAAAAGCTTAACACAAAATATCCAGCACATATGGGACACCATGAAAAGACCAAACCTAAGAATAACAGGTATAGAAGGAGAAGAAATCCAACTCAAAAGCACAGAAAATATATTTAACAAAATCATAAAATAAAACTTCCCCAACCTAAAGAAAGATATGCCTATGAAGATGCAAGAAGCTTACAGAATACCAATAGACTGGATCAAAAAAAATTCCCTTGCCACATAATAATCAAAGCACTAAACATACAGAGTAAAGAAAGAATAGTAAGAGCTGCAAAGAAAAAAGGCCAAGTAACATATAAAGACAGACCTCTCAGAATTACACCTGACTTCTCAATGGAAACAATGAGAGCCAGAAGGTCCTGGTCAAGCATTATGCAGACATTAAGAGACCACGGATGCCAGCCCAGACTACTGTACCCAGCAAAACTGTCAATCACTATAGAAGGACAGAAGAGCAAACGCTATTAACCACTGAGGCATCTCTTCAGCCCCTTAGGCTGTGTTTTCATATAACAAAAGCTAATGTGATGATGTAAGTTGGTCTAAACATTAAAGCAAGTTCTCGTTTAGCACAGCTTCTCCCAACTTTTCTTGCCTCTTAAAAGGCTCTGTCTAGATTGCCTTCTTGCTTTCAGTCAGTCCTCTCTCACTCCTGACTCAGTTCCTATTCCGCTTTTAGCTGGTTTTCTGGTTAGGACACTTTGCCTTGTTTGCTCGTAACCATTCTTTTACTTCTGTGTTATGAATCAAGAGAGAAAACTGGTGTGGGTCATGCAAAATAAATTCTAATGTCAGTTCAAAGTAGATGATCAAATATAACTTCATCTAAATACCTCCACACGAATGGGGATGCAGTTCAATCTTATTCGGAGCCACAGAAATGTTGAAGCCTTTTATGGGCAAAACCAAAACTAATTTAACCTATCAGGAGTATTATGGTCTACACTATAGTCAGAATAGAGTATCATTAAATAATATGGAAAAAATTGAGCCTGGCTTAGGTACACCCTTGTGATAGAGCCAGACATAAGGCTTACTTGCCCCAGAGGACACAGCACATAGGTAATCTGTCTCCTGTTATTTAAGCTTACATGGAAGCTGGCTGTGGGAGCGGGTGGATTTCCTCATTCAGACCCAGGCATGCTTGTTTGGATGTGTCTCTAAGACTCCTTGTCCGGGGACAGCCTGGCCCCCTAAGCTTATGACATGGACAAAGAAAAATAGAAAAATAGCCCCAAAGTGAAAGCCATAGTTCTCCTGAGAGCAGCTGGGAGGAGAATGTGACTCCAACAGACAGTATTGATTATCCCGTGGAATGAAAATGGCTGCAGTGGGAATGAGAGGCTGGAAGCTTAGTGTTTGAGACTCTTGATTAGAGACTCTAATGTGACTCTTCTTTCCCAGCAGATTTCTGTGGGTGCTGTCTGGCTGTGAGTTGAGGTCACCTTTATTTGCTCTCTCAATCAGGCTACTCCAGTTGCTTCTTTTGGTTGCTGTGTCTGAGTTGACGATGTTTTGCTGTCTGCTACTTCTATTATCTGTTTCTTGCTAATAATTTTTTAGTTCTGCTTGCTACATGCTTAATAAACTCATGAGAAGTTGGCTATTCTCTGGGTCCCAGTAAGGACTGCTGTGTAATGACTTCTCAAAGAATTACACTATGGCAAAAAAAAAAATGTCCCCCCCCAAATATTTAAGCAATAAATTTAGATATCACAGAACACCAAAACAAAGTAAGTACCCTCAAAACCTGATTTAAATGAAAAAAAGGCAAAAGGAGTGTACTTTAAATCATCCTATTAAGAAATTCAACTTTAAGAAAAAAACTCAATACAATACATGGAACAAAGTAAGTTGTACAGATGTCTAAGAGCTGGAATTCTTACTGGGTAAATTTTAATTCTTGGTAATTTAGGAACAAATTGCCTAATGAAGTCAAATTTGAGTAAAGTCAGTCATATCATACACTTTTATTTCAAACCCTGAGTATTAATACAATTCAGTTTGATCCTACTAAATTGAATGGTGTGTAGACAGCTCAGGGTGAAATGTAAAAGCATGTACCAGGACTTCTGCAAATGCTGTGGGAAGCCAGTGACCTAAAAGTGGTCAGGGCATCTCTAACACATAAGCAAGCAATATGTTCCATTTGAAGCATTCCTTTGGGATGTGGGAGGATGCAGGTGTGGAGGGGACCTTGCATGTTTGGCAGGATTCCACTGCTTAAGAGCAGAGTAACAAGGATGAGATAATTGAGAACCACATCGCTTTGTTCAGTCCCAGGTGAGGTGTGCATGTTCCAACAGATAAAAGACTCACAGTAGAGCACTGCAAAATGAAACTCTTAACATTTTTAGAATTTAAATTCTGAGCTTCCAGTAATGATCGACTTGGGCATCATGAGTAAATGTCACACTCTTGGAAACACAGGACGCCCTGCTGTCTTATTAGGAAAGGACAAAGATCTGAACTGTCTGGCAATAGGAGACTGGCCAACTTAGCCTTCAAACACACAAGCAACAGAGTCATTGAAAAGGGTTCAGTAAGCCGGGCGGTGGTGGCGCACGCCTGTAATCCCAGCACTTGGGAGGCAGAGACAGGTGGATCTCTGTGAGTTCAAGGCCAGCCTGGTCTACCAAGGGAGTTCCAGGACAGGCTCCAAAGCTACAGAGAAACCCTGTCTCGAAAAACCAAAAAAAAAAAAAAAAAGGTTCAGTAAATCTCAGTGTTTGGTCTGTATCACAATGCCCTGAGTGCTTTTCTTTAATGAAACTTTGAAATCATTATGTTAAGCAAAAGCAGTCAGAACAAGCATCACATGCACGCTTCTAACTGTATAAAGTATCCTGAACAGAGAAATCCAGAACTGACTAGTGATTGTCAGGGAGGGGCAGGGTTTCTTCTGAGGGTTGGCCTAGCCTGTTTTCTATTGGTGTTATAATCTCCACGATCAAAAGCAACTCGGGGAGCCCAGTGTTAATTTCATCTTACAACTCACAGCCCATGAAGGGAAGCCAGGGTAGAAATTCATGGCAGGGATCTGGAGACAGGAACTGAAGCAGAGATCATGAACAGGACTTACTGGCTCGTTCTCCATGCCTCACTTAGATTGCTTTTCTATACGATGCATGACATCCGCCCAGGCTGGCACAAGTTTGAAAAGACTGATACGTAATTTTTCACCCTGTAAACTTTCTGAAGATTCAGTGTTAACTTCAGAAATCAACTAAGTTTATTCACACAAGGCAAGCCTGATTACTCAAGCTCACAAAAACGCAACACCTGAGTTTTAGAACCTAATGTGCTTAAGAAAGTATTTGTGCTTTTAAATTAGAACAGCTCTCTGGTTAATTAGTCCTCGTTTGAGTAAGTAATCATTTTAATGTATTTGCACAAACACAGGACATTGTGCTCCATCTGCAGATGATGTGCTCATTAACTGGAGTGGGACGTGAGGCTCACGGCCAGGGGAATTATCTCTACTGTGATGCAGAAGCCACTCTCTTGCCACCAAAGCTCATGCTCCAGGGATATTTTTTGGGGGGGGCGGTGGAAAGAGTAACCATTCAGAGACATTCATTTTTATACTTTTGACTAGAAACTCTGCAAACCCTTAAATGTCAATAATCTAATAACTAAAATTTCAATTTCCCTATTGCCTAGTTCTAAGGGTTTAATGAGGAAAGCAAACAGTTTAAAACACAAGGTGGATCTCTGTGAGTTCAAGGCCAGCCTGGTCTACAAGAGCTAGTGTTCCAGGATAGGCTTCAAAGCTACAGAAGAGAAACCCTGTCTTAAAAAAACAAAACCAACCCTCCCCCCCAAAAAAAACCAACCCAAGTAATTAAAAAAAGCTCCGTTCTAGTTTTTGCACCTGGCTGAGTAGGGGCAAGTCATGGATAGTAGAGAAAAAGTAACTGCCTACACCAGAGATTGGGTTTTATTTAGGTGCCTTGAAAATAAACAGGACATATGAGGGGGGGAGGGGAATAAGCTAATGGCAGGTCATTCTCATCTACCCATAAAAAGCACCACAAGCCAACTCTTCCTTATGATACTGCCAATAACAACTTGTCATTCCCACTCCACCAGAAACACAATTCTAAGTATAAAGACAAAAAAGGTTTGTTAATTCATATAAATATGAAGGGTACTTATGAAAAAGTACTTTTGGATTTTGCTTTTGATAGTGCATGTTTTAATTCTAAAGTTTGGGTTTTAAGACAAGCATGAAATGAGATAAACTGCTTGGGAAATTAAGCCTTTATTTTTAAAAATGTCTTGGGGTTTATAAAATGGAGAGCATGTAGTAACTAGCAGCTGGGGTTTGATGAACAATGAACAGGTTGGATGTTGGCACTGCTTGGGTGAACCTGCTTCTTGTATTTGATGTTGAAAGGAGGAATCTTCAAATATGGTCTCAATCTTTGTCACCTTTTCATTGACTCAGTATCCTTGAGAATATATAACTTCCGTAACTCATCTTTTTTTCAAAGGTCCAGATTTTTTTATTCGCATAAGGGAAGATGATATAATTTCAGAACTAAAGGTGCCCTTCTGAGCAGGCACTGTAATGTCAATTTAATAATTTTAAAGATAACGGACTGGGGTGATTTAACTGATAATGGCCCCACCAGTTTCACGTTTGAATGCTTGGGCCCCAGTGGAACTGTGGAGGAAGGATTAGCAAATGTGGCCTTGTTGATGTGTTGAATGCTTGGTCCCCAGTGGAACTGTGGAGGAAGGATTAGCAAATGTGGCCTTGTTGATGTGTTGAATGCTTGGTCCCCAGTGGAACTGTGGAGGAAGGATTAGCAAATGTGGCCTTGTTGATGTGTTGAATGCTTGGGCCCCAGTGGAACTGTGGAGGAAGGATTAGCAAATGTGGCCTTGTTGATGTGTTGAATGCTTGGGCCCCAGTGGAACTGTGGAGGAAGGATTAGCAAATGTGGCCTTGTTGATGTGTTGAATGCTTGGGCCCCAGTGGAACTGTGGAGGAAGGATTAGCAAATGTGGCCTTGTTGATGTGTTGAATGCTTGGTCCCCAGTGGAACTGTGGAGGAAGGATTAGCAAATGTGGCCTTGTTGATGTGTTGAATGCTTGGGCCTCAGTGGAACTGTGGAGGAAGGATTAGCAAATGTGGCCTTGTTGATGTGTTGAATGCTTGGTCCCCAGTGGAACTGTGGAGGAAGGATTAGCAAATGTGGCCTTGTTGATGTGTTGAATGCTTGGGCCCCAGTGGAACTGTGGAGGAAGGATTAGCAAATGTGGCCTTGTTGATGTGTTGAATGCTTGGGCCCCAGTGGAACTGTGGAGGAAGGATTAGCAAATGTGGCCTTGTTGATGAGCCCTGGGGTTGGGCTTTGAGGTTTCAGAAGCCCATAGCATTCCCAGTTTTGGTCTAATCCTCTCTTTGTGTCTACTTACAAAAAAGGATGTGGGTTCTCAGGTAGTGCTCCAGGCACCATGCCTATCTGCCTGTATGGTGTTTCTTGCTGTGATGGTCAAGGACTCTCTGTAACTGCGGGCCTCCAACAAACTCTTTCTTCTCTAAGTTGCCTTGGTCTTGTACTTTGTCTCCGCAACAGGACAGCTGACCTTAATTGGCTTTGGAGCATAGTTGAGTACAACTATGACGTATGATTAAGAATACACACTTAGATAATGCTAATTATATATTATTTTCAGTCTGCCCAAACTCTTCATTAGAAACATTCTTCAAAAATATAATATATAAAATATTTGATGACAGTCTTTTAATTTATGCATTTCTAACCAGGAGTGGTGGCACAGGCCTATAATCCTTCATAAGATCCAGTTAAAAAAGGAGGGGGAAAAAAAAACTTTAAGAGTCCTCCATATCTCCCGACATTATAGGACCCAGCCCTTCTCCACTATTCTCTTTTATCTGACAATGGTCCTGCTTCACTTTCTCCATTTATTCTATAATAAACATCTGACAGTTTTCTTTCTAAGTATTACTTAGTTCATCTAACACAATGAACTCCTGTTCTATCCAGTTCTACCCACAAATGACATATCATTGATACCAACATTCCTTATATAAATGTATAAAAATGTTATTATGAAACTCATCATTTTGTAAATTTTCTGATTTCAAAAGATGAGCAAACTTTGTGCCACACATGAAGAATGACGTTTGTCTACAAACCTAGTATGGCTCAAGGCAATACAGAATTATAGCAAAGATGTAAAATATGCATGTAGACCATAGGTATAATTAACCAACCACATGTTAAATAAGACTTTGGACTTATTACTCTACTCACTGAGTATAAGACCAACAGTGAGGTGTAAAATGTGTCAATCTGTTACACTCATAGTGGCTTTCAACTATTCAAATGGTGAACTTTAAGCTATGGTAAATGCTCAACAAAAAGACTGTCACATACTTTAAACATGTTATATCAAATTTTAACATATACATAAACATGGTTACATTATAATTAATATGTGTTGATTTTATTTAGTTTCATGAGATATCATTATATAATTAATGTGCTAAGGAAATTGTTAAACCATGTATCTGATGCAATTCCACTATGTAGCCATTGAAATAGAAAAATAATTAAAGGTTACACATCTTATTATGTTGGTAACTGCTTTGTTGAGCATTGGAATAAACTGTATGCCAGTAGCACACAAATGCATTTAAATAAAACATAGCCAACACCACCACAAAACCATAGAATGATTTAAATAAAAAAAGATTTTGATGAAGGGATCAAATAATAAAACGATTAGATCTACTTGGGGAATTGGGTAACAGTGGGTTAAATTCAACCAAGTGTGAGATAATTTCTCAAGCATTACCCTATTCACTATAAAAAGCAACATATTAACAAAAGACATTCACAAATTTGCCTCAATAATAACTATGTAAATTGAACTAAAATTAAGTGTTAGGAGTTGAAGGTCAGCCTGGGCTTCAAGAGATCCTGCCTCAACATTCAACTCCACAGCAAACAAAGTAACCAGAGAAGGGGGAGGGGACTGTGCAAAGACTGGAGACAAGCTTCCAAAACAATAGGTTGAGTATGAAAATGTGCCTGAAACTCACCATCAGTATCTAAACCCAGAAGAGCAAGAACAAAGAACGACCATGTGTATGCGGCTCCTTTTCTACTCGACAACCCTCTCTAAAGTAAAGCACGCTAGACTAGCACTTGTCTTTTGGCTGCTGGCCTCCTCTTATAAAAACAGATTAGATTTTATTTTCCATCCCATCCTTGCTCAAAACTACTACTGAATACTGTCCAGAATCTGAGCTGTTTTAAAGCCACAAGTTCACACACAAGATATATAGCATTTTCCTACAGATTCTCTTACCAGATACTATAATGATACAAACCAAGGGAGTTTAAAATCAGGAACTAACACTGTCATTTGAAGTAAAACTGGTTCTCATTTCATGTTTGTTTGGTTCTATACTAGATGATTTCTATTTTTAAATTGGCTTAAATCATGAGTCAAAATCAAACCCTAAAAAAAAAGACAAGAGCAGTAGTTTAGTGAAAATAAACACAACAGCAGAGTTAATTGAGAAAAAATTTAATAAGCATCAAATTCACTATACATTGATAACTGCAATACTGAAATTGTGAAATTTTAAATATTTTTTCTCAAAAAAAAAAAAACTTAAAGATTTCTTCTTCCTGGGACATGTGGACAGAACTAAGCATCATGTGGCCAGTCCAGATTAGTTGACATTAATGTCTAAACAGCTGTTCACATTTCATCTCCACGAGGTAGACTGTGAACTGCTTGTATCTCTGAATTTCAGCACAGATTTCACGAGACAATTTATAGGAATGTCAAATATTTGAAGTGCAAACTCAGAAAGCTCTGCGCTGGGATTCTGTTTTGTTCAGCTTTACTTCAGTGCACTTAACTTGAGGATACAGCAAGTATTTTCTCTCCTAATTCCTTGGAAAAATACTTCTGCAATAAGACTTGTTACTTCTTTACTGTAACTGGGTTGTTTTTTGAGAAAGATTATCAGCTTTGTGGTTGGTTTCACGGTTGGTAAAAATCTATCAAAAACATCATAATATAATTTGTAAGGAAAAGAGTTCTTTGTCAAGGGCTGCAGGATCAGGAAAGAAACTGTACTTCTTAGCTGTAAAAGAACAAACACACAGAGCTAGTTGTCTGCAGAAGACCCCACACAAGGCTCAACTGTCCTCTACAGACAAGCAAAGACTCGTCCACCCCTGCTGCCTCCAGGCTCCCGGTAATCAGCAAGGGCTGCACTGCAGGAGTTCGCTGGTCCAATTTGAAGAGTCCAATGTCCTTTTTGTGAATTCGGCCCATTGATATCCACATCCCAGACAAATCAGTTCAAAAGACGGAAATCAGGGCAAAGACTCCATACAATAAAGCACAAGGATATGCCACTAAAAGTTGTTGTCCGTCCATGGCTAATGCAGAAATAAAAATTTTGGAAGCAGAAAAACTACACCAGCCAATAATCGTTGCAGTGAGAAGAATTCCTACCATTCCTCTGCAGCGGGAAAAAACAAACAAAAAACATGGGAAAGATGAGTAAGATTAGATACTGAAAACCAATCTAAACTACAGCTATACCCTATTGTGAAGGGAGGGATTTTTAATTCATTGTTTTGCAGAAGAGGCACAAAAGCAGCCCCACACTACCACAGATTATGCATTTGTGGAAACCACAAGGCTTAGCACAACTGGACAGCAATGGATAAGCCTCAAGACATTCTAAAATCCACACACAGACATACTATTTCGTCAAACTCAGAAATGTATTTGCACAGTGACTTCAAGAATACCCAACCATTTAATGTAGACAGTGTGATTGTCTTGCTCCTTTAGCTACTTCCCTGCTTTGGCACTACTGGTACTTGGGTTGGCTTCCTTTGCTGAAGGGTGGGTGCTTGGCATGGTTAGGATGCTCAATAGCTTTCGGGATCTCTCTCCACTCACATCAGCATTCCCTTTCCCCACTACTACATATGTGTTTCCTAATCATGTGTTCTCAAGAAGCCCAACTGCTTCAAGATTAACAGAGCCAGAACATCAAGCAAGCTAAACAGAATTTTCATATGAATGAACTGAACTTTTCCATGTGTTATTTAATGATCACAACTATTCACTTCATTGTTGCTATGGTATTGGTAAACACACAAGTAGTACAACTTTTGATCAAAGGTAAAACTGAGATAGTACAGAAGACTTCAAATCTCAATTTTACCTTCACTGTTACTCACCCAAAACACACAGAGCAGAGTTCAAATCTATATGAGGCACAATAGATAGGTTTTCTGTATTGGGGTTTTATCTCAAACTGAAGATGAAATAAATCGCACTACATAGAACTGGCCAACTAAATCTGAGTTTAAGATCAGTACTTACTGTAAAGAAAATACCACTGCAAAGCTGGAAAGCAGGATCATGGGAAGAAGACAATACCCCAGGACACTTGCCACACAACCAAATGAGACACCTGTCATACTCATTAAATTTAACAAACAAAACATTCCTAAACATCCAATTGCACTGATTCCATATACGTAGCCAAATTGGATTTTGCCAGCCTAAGGAAAAAGAAAATAGATTAGAATAAAAACTGTCATTTGGGTCTCATTTCACATTAAGTGATGCATGCATAAAATACTCAATTCAAAAGTATCAAAGTCTATAGAGGTGCATTGGAAGGGGACAAAGCAGACAGGTTCCACACTCTTCTATTTTAATAAAAAATTTGTTTCAATAGAATATATTCTGAGTATACTTTTTCTCCCTCCCAATCCTCCAAGATCCTCCCCACACTACTCTAACGCTTTCCCCTATCTTTACCTCTTTAAAACAAACAAACAAATATACAATACTTACATACACACAAACCCATAAAACCACAAAATTGGAAACCAAAATATTCAAGCTAAAGACCAACAAAAAGAAAAAAAAAAAAGAACAAAAAACAAAAAAAACAAATCAAGCCAAAACAATGTCCAAGCACAGTTCTATGAGACAAAGTCTACAAAAATACTATTGAGTTCCTTTTGTGTTAGCCCTCTCTACTGCTGGGCATGGGCCATTCCCTGAAGTGGGCTAATATATCCAGTGAGAGTCTACTGGAAAGGACTACATTTTCCCTTTCAGTTGAGTGTCAATTGCAGACAGCTTCTTGGTCAGGAGCAAAAGTCCATGTCCATTTCTCCCTCAGTGCTGGGACCCTGTCTGGCTTGAATCTGTGCAGGTCCTAACTTCAAATGCTTCTTAACTGTGATACATCACTTCCCAACACAGATATTTCACTTGTTGGCATTTAAGTGTGATATACAACTGAACAAATAAAAGGGGAAACAATCTAGGAAAAATGGAAGGCAGGGCCCAGAGAAGAGGGTGAGATAACCAGGTGAATACGATGGAAAAGAACCTTTTCCTTTTCATTGTTTTTCCAAATTCTACGTTGGATTCTACAGTCCTTTGATTAAAAACAAAAGCATACACCCTGGAAGTTCTACTTTTATAAAAGATACTATCTAGGCATGGTGGCAAAAACCTTTAATTCCCAGACTTAGGAGGCAGAAGTAGGCAGATCTCTGAGTTTAAGGCTAAGGTGATCTACATAGTGAGTTTCAGACCAGGCAGGATACAAATTACTGAATGGTTTTCAGATAGCAGTCATGAGCTAAATTACAACCTTCCCACATGAAAAAAAACTCTCATAAAAACAAGAGTGCAGAGAAATCCCAAACAGGATCTTTGCTATGTGAAACTTTTGGTATATAAAACTAAATCTTGAGGCCTTTGCTGGACGTGGTAATTACCTGTAAATATCTGATTAGGCTATGGTAGTTTAAAGAAGCTGAGTTCACTGACGAGTGAATTACTGGAGCAATAAACAATAAATTCTACCTTGGACAGTGCTCTTAGCTTTGCAAAATATTGTTGTATACCCCGTCCTTTATTTTGAGACAGGGTCTCACTCTAATCTAGACTGGTCTCAAAGTCAGAAATCCACCTGCCTCAGCCTCTCAAATGCTAAGATTACAGGTATAAGACTCATGCTCAGCTGCCTATGTTTTTTAGTTCAAAACAAGCTGGGTGTGGCAGCACATCAAAGCAACCCTGTTAGGCGAGTAGGCGGCACAGGGTTAGTATCCACAGAGGGATGTGAAGGACTCACTGCCAGGTCAAGGGCTAAGTTGAGTGCTGTGTCTAAGACCAGGTCTTCCAGCTACAGATACAATTTTCTATCACTTACATTTTTTAGCTCTTGTAATTCTGACTGAGTGAAAACAAATAGCAACTTTTTCTTTCAATGTACTTTAATATTCCTGGAGAACTTGGAAGTAGAGACAAAAACTTACCATTCTTTAATATTTTAATTCACTAGGAGTTAAAATGTACAGGAAAGCCATATAATAAAACACTGACCTAGGGCTAGACATTTGTTATGGTTAAGTTAAAATCTGACACAGCCTATAATCCCCTGGGAAGGGTTTCTCAATGACTGCTATCCACATCAGGTTAGCCTGTGGGCAAGTCTGTGGGGTAAAGAGGTTGGCATAACTGCCTGGCTTTGTGTTCTGAGCTGTGTAGAAAAGGTGAGCTGAGGGGCATGAATGCACCTATTTCTGTCTGCTCTAGACTGTGGATGGAATAGATTATCTGAAGTTGTGGGCATCCGACATTCAGGCAGTGATGAACGGACTGGAATTGAGAACGGAGCTAAAATGATCACTTCTGCTTTAAGGTCCCCAGCCCTAAGTCCTCTGGGTGTGTTACCACATGACGTAAGCAAGGTCCCCAGCCCTAAGCCTCTGGGTATGTTACCACATGACATAAACCAAATTAGGACAAGCTAAAACAATAAAACCACTACCTCTATTTTCTTTTAAAAGTGGAACAACAGTAAAAAAATATTGTCAATTTCTTAACTATAGGAAATTCTGATGTTTACTTTTTTCTTATTTTTCCCCCAAAACTGGACTACTTCTTACAAGACATTTTTTTTTTCTTTGAAACAGTACCTTATATGTAACCCAGCCTGGCCTAGAATTCATAATATTCCTGCTTCAGTCTCTCAAGGCTATGATAACAGCTGTTTTCTGTCTCCTACATTTGGCTAAAAAAAAAATGTTGTTGCATATGTTGCACAATACTTACTATTGATAGAGAACTAAGGAATTCGTATAAATTCAAGAAACTCAATATATCCTAAAACCTACCAAAGACTGAGTCCCAACATCTGGTAGAATATTTAGAATCCTTCTTTAGTCTTACCAGTAGCAGCGTGGCTCCAAAGGCAAGGCAGAACACCACAGGTCCTGCTAGGTCGGTCTCGTTCATAATGCTGCCGTCAGCCACTCTCAGGGGGTGCAGCACCGTCAGCGTTTTTTGCCAGATGTGATCAAAATTGATACCCAATTCTAAGATAAAGAGAAAAGAAGGAAGTCAGAATTTGTGGTATGTGTTTAGCAGTTTTATAAATTTACCTAAAAATTTTACATTTGAAAGCTCATTACTCCACAGTATCAAAGACAAATAGCTACTCTTTCTGTTTCAAAATAGTATTCAACACTGGACACTCCTGTTATGAATTTTAGGACTTGTGATGCTTTCTAGAATCAGTGCTGGAACACGACACAGGAACAAAGAGGGTGCAGCAATGGTCAATGATAGTTTACTCTCCTCTGGACCATTCTACATGCTGCTGATTCCACTGACGCCAAACCCCTGCTTTAGAAAGGATACGGGCATGGTAAAATAGACACACTGTACCTCATATTCAGAGTACAACACATGGACACAGCTAACAAAAGGATTCTTTACCTGGGGCTTCAGGAATACCCATGTACCCCATGGAAGCAGATACAATTATGCCCTAGGCATCTGTGTTCAGATTTCTACAATATTATTTGAGAACCACCATGTTTTATGCAATCAACAGTTCTATTAGTTTATTTCCACACAGAACTATAAATACAATTCTAATTGCATTCATATCTTCTATGGGCAGAATATAATTAATAATCTGAATAAAAGCTGATGCTCACACTGTTATATTAAATATTACTTCTTCAAAGAAATGGTCCCTTTTGGCCCAATATAAACTCTCCTCTTAATAAGTTCCTGACTAAAGGCTAGCTACTGTTTTTCATAGAGAGGAAAAAATCTCCACCTCAGGCTTTGTTCACAAAACAACTGCAGACCAGGGCATACGCTGGGCACCTCGAGTCTCAAAATCCAACCTCTGAAATGCTCTGAAATTCAGAGCTGTGACACAATTAATGTCAAGCTGTTTTAAGCTAAGGATGGTATCAAGCATTTGTGAGGCCGAGGAAGGGGGACTGCTGCAAGTTTGAGGTTAGCCTTGGCCTCACAGCACAGTCCTGTCTCAGGGAAAACAAAGGGAGCGGGTAGCATTTCAGACCTTCCAATTAAGGATGCCAAACCAGTGACGTTTACAGAGATCCTGGAAAATTCTAACTACTTTAAAATGGAAAACATGTCTGGCCTCATGCTTTTCAGACAGCCTGAACCATTCCATCCTACCTTCTAACAAAGGAGGCTCTTCTTCAAAGCTGTCTCCGTAGAATTGCTGAGGTGCAGTCTGAGGATAGGCCTGGGTTGGCTGATAAATTTGCCCCGTGTATGTTTGCTGTGGCTGCATCATGTCTGGAGGGACAAATCGGCCTTGTTGCGAGTAGTCATAGCCAGCATATTGCCTGGATACAAAGAAAATTTGTAAGTTTTACTCTTAGTATTTGAACCAATTGACAGTATTCCCAGATTCTTTTTTTTTTCTTGACAGCTAAAGAATACTCAGTCACTTCCAAACCTCCTTCTAGGATACCCACAGAGAAACAGTGCCGAGACCATGACTGGCAGATGGACAAGAAGGGTGTTCTTACAGAGAATCCTCTTATGGCCGTCAGCATTATGTCAGCATATAAGCACAACAACGATCACACTTTTAAACATCAGGATATCAACAAATAAAAACAAGTCACGATTATTTTCTTCCCTTAGTGACACTAAGAGAATGTCACAATATATTCTGAAATAAATGTATGCTACAGATGATAAATGAAGGTCTGGGATAACAGACTTGACTATATTTTCCCAATTTGGATACAGATTAAATTATTCTTTCTTACACTTCATAGTATGATAGTTTGCAAATGAGAAAGCCTGTTTCAAACTGGGGGACAGGGACCCAAGCATGGTCTTTGTCACAGCGTTCTGAATATAACACAATGTCCTCAGGTCATCTTGTGTTTGAGTCGAGCTTTAAAATGTTCAAAATGACTGTACACTTGCTGCCTCACTGGATCTACACCAAATCCCAGGTCTTCAGGAAGAACTCTGCCCTGGCATTTCAGTGACTAGGACGGAACAGGACTGCACTAGAGAACTATCTGTGAATACCTGTCTTACCACATGTCCAGCATTTCAGTGGACTAATCTAATTATAGACTGAGTGGTATGAAGTTAAAATATTATTTTAAAGATATTTCAAAAAGAAAGTCCTAGAAATATTTAGTCAACTTATTTTTGATTATGTGGAATCTGTTACTGTAATAGCAAAAGGAGAGAAACAGCTGTATATAAATATAATGCAACATGTGCATAAGGAGTTACTATGGCATCTGTTGAAGTAATTTCATGTCTACTGATAAATAACAATCAAGAAATACTAAAAATACCACATATTATATACTTCATAGAAAATAAACATACTTTTTAAAAAATGTTTATTTATTTACTTATTATGTATACAATATTCTATCTGCGTGTATGCCTGCAGGCCAGAAGAGGGCACCAGACCTGATTACAGATGGTTGTGAGCCACCATGTGGTTGCTGGGAATTGAACTCAGGACCTCTGGAAGAGCAGGCAATGCTCTAAAACGCTCAGCCATTTCTCCAGCCCCCCCATACTTTTCTTACACTATCTCCAGAGTACACATGTGAACTTCTAACCACAGCTACTGTTAAGTAAAGAAACCTGGAACTAAAAAGATGCAGAGTGCCAAATTTTCATATAGACTGCTGTACCTTTAAATATGTTGGGCAGCATTTATTATTTATTGAGATTAGCTAGTGATATAATCCTGACTTGCTGGCAAGTTGTGCCCACCATGCAATAGTGAAATAACGGTTATGGGAATAACTATTTCTGATTGGATATGTGGTCTACACCACAGGCAGGATTTCATGTCTGGTACCATAAACTTGGTCAAAAGTCCATGGCTGGGAAGATCATAGGCTATAGGGGGAACCCAGTACTGTTCTTTTGTTGAAAGCCCATGCTATTAAATTACATTCTGAACATGTATGCTTATACCCATAGACTAGTGCTGCTCAGTTTTGGTGAGAGAAAGTTTTCTTTTGCAGTGAGTAGTGGTCAATGCAGAGACTCAGGACTAGTCGGAGTGCCAAGTGCAGAGAATACTGAACGCCCAGCTGTGGTCGCACCACCTAGATCAGTCTCCCATCACTCAAGGCTTAGAGAACTTCAGAGGACAGAAAGAATGTAAGACCCAGAACACATGGGAAAGCTGTGAAATGCTGACTTCTGGATGTGACCTGAGTGTTGCACACATAAGCTGACAGTAGCTGGGGTTACCTGAACAAGCCTGTACAAATTCTACCACGGTCTGGGGAGGGGCCCCTAAGACTCCACCCTTGTTGGCTACTGGCAGCTGACAGCTCAGGGAATAGTCTTTTTTTTTTTTTAAGGGCACACCCACCAGACAAGTTGTTCATGACCCATGTGCATATGCAGTACTAATTAGACTCTGGATGTTATTAATAACCATAAAAAAGAGGACACGCAGCTGGGAGAGAGACGACTAGCTGTTCCAAGGAGCCAGAGAAAAGTGGTGAATGGAGATGACCAGTACACACTGTACACGTGTAACAAGACTTTCAAAGAATAAAAAGGCTAAAATCTAAAAGTCAATTGGCTAATTCTAAAGTAAGCTACTGCGATAAGGAGGTCCACCTGAACTACTTCAAACGTCCTAAACACACCTTTTCAATGTGACTATGTGCAAAGCACTACTTAGTAAGTGCTTAACTGTCTCATATTAACTACAACTCTATGAAATGAGTCTATTGTTGTCCTTACTATAAAGCTATGTAAATTGAAATTTGGGTTAAAATAATTTGCCACTGTGGTGCCACAATTCGAAACCAGGTTATTTAATTCCAGTGGCCATCAACTCTTAATAACTAACAAACACCACTTCGCAATCCTTCTTTACACAGATTACTTCAAAGTTACATTCCAAATCTGCAGTTTCCCAGCTTTTCTGGAATGACAACATGCTGATATCTTCTGAGGGGCACACCCACTCACACAAGAACCACCTTTATCAGGGTTAGCTAGTTGAGCAAGGATAACAATTCTCTTTTCCTGAATTAGTATAATATGCGGTTGGGTTGATCTGTTAATATTTATCAGAGTCCATGACATCACAAGAAAATTTCCACACATATGTTTCTACAAGCTGACTAAATAGATTGTAGTTTATTCCTGGGGGGAAAGCAAGAAGGAGGGAAGGAGGAATACAAAAAGAACCCAGAGAATAGTATAGCTAGCAGTTCTAACTCTAGCAGTCTTAGAGTTCCTTCAGGAGCTTTAACTATCAATATTCACTATCAAGGAATTTAGATGTTTAAAATATTTATTAATTCAGCCAGGTGGTGACACATGCCTTTAAGAGGCAGAGGCAAAAGGATCTCTGTGTTCGAGGCTCACAAAGTGAGTTCAAAGACAGCCAGGACCATGACAAAGAGAAACCATGATTAGAATAAAATAGCTCTGGCAAATCTAGAGCTGACTCCATAGACCAGTCTGGCTTCAAACTCATAGAGATCCACCAGTCTATGGAGTACTGGGACTACAGGTATGCACCAACATTATATATATATATATATATATATATATATATATATATATATATATATATATTCAATTCTAAACATTAGAAAATCACATTTGTTAAAACTGTTCCCAATTTCATCAAGAATAAAATGTTCGATTGCTAGGAAGCTATTGAAGATGAACACTAGTTTTCCACAATCCTCATTTTGTCTAAAAACTTGGGATTGGTGATTGGTTAACAAGTACTAGCAGCTATTTTCCTTGAAACGACAGGTTCATTTAGTAATCTTTGAAAAATTATCTGCGAAGTACAAAATTCTGACTAAACACAGTGTGTCCATTGTTTCAAATGAATATGGTCCCCCCAAAAATCAAGTGGTTCAGTGAGCACATTAAGCAGCCTGTGTATCTTCCTAGAGACAGTGTACTTTCAGTATGGAAAAGAAGTGTTGTGTGACACCCCGCACTAAAAAGACGTGTACTAAGGACCAGGACTGAATAACAATCATATTCTTCTTGCTTCATTGGGGATCCTTAAATGCAACTGCCTTACTCCACCTTCTCAAGCAGATGGTGAGGACAAGCGCAATACTAGTTCCTTATTCAGATTCAGGGACCAGCAGGACAAACATTATTTCTGTATTGTAAGCGCAACTGTTAGTGAAAGGCACAAAATAATGTTGCTATGAAACTACTTCTGAATTTAGAAGATCTCTAAAATGTGTCCTAAGAATCCTGTAGAGCATGGAGTTCACAGTAAGCACCACTGATTACAAACCAGAGGTGCTGCAAGCAAGCCCACTCCAGAGGTGGGGCTGTGATCCCACTTTCCAAATGCAGTGTCAATGAGACTGCACTGTGGGGCTTACTGCTCCCCCATCCTGCCAGGATCTGTTCTCACCAATTTGAGTCACAGTGGATCACAAGCCAAACTGTGTTATGGCATGCATGGTTTTTATAGCGACAGTCTCATAGCAGGCAAAGTAACATATGCTAAATCAGCATTGTCATAAGCTCTGTGTGCCGTTGTAATAAGCAACAGCAAAGATAAAACCTCTTATCACTGGCTATCTACTTATGTTCATAAAATGGTTCATAAAGATATTATTAGATAAGTTAAAGGTAAAAAATATAACAATTTTCGGCTTCTTAAAAATAAGTGATTGCTATTACTATATAAAAATTTTAGGGGCTTATCTAGAAATCTACATGGGATCTACTCATATGACATACAAGTAAGAGGAACTCATAAAATATCAAAGCTGATCTCATGGGCAACTGCAGAACTGTAGCAAGGCTAACAAGTCAAACCTTAAGGCATTCCAGATAGTAGGCTCGCTGAACCTAGACTTTTCCTAACTAAAGTTATCACTGATTTCTGTTAGCAGTTAGCAAAGCAAAAAGAACACGAGTTAGTACGCTGAGATAATATTCAAAATATAATTAGGCGTCAGATCTACTTGCAGGCACATATAGAAGCAAATGAGTTTAGTTTTTCAAGAAAGCATTGGAAGTTCACATGTATTATTGCTTCAGCATTCCTTTTGCTTTTCCAAGCATTCATAAACCTGTGTGTTCCAGCTGATAGCTACAGCTAGGTAAAGTATCTCCACTAGTAAGAGGCGATGCTTACTGGCATATGAGTTGGTTACAATAAAAGGAGAGTACTCAGCAACACATAACTGCCATGTGGGAAAGCGACCTCAGATGACTGTGGAGTGTAACGAGAGGACGAGTCAGAGTTAAGTTACAGAAACATGGGCAGGACACAAAACCGGAAGGAGATTAACCTGGAAAACTGCACTTCAATTGCAAAACTTCTAATAAGTCTAAAGATAAAGGATTATTTGGCCAAAAAAAGGTCGACAATGTCAGACTCTTCAAAGTTCTGTTGTTTAGGGATTTTTCAGGTGGACTCAGATCAAAGTTACATCCATTTGCTCTCAAATACACAAAGATCTCACTAAAATATATTATTTTCTAATTCTGCCCAGTTAACCAATTTGGAAGAAACAACCCGCATATAGTTGAGAACTTAATAGAAAGAAAAATCCTAATTCATAGAGGGAATTTTTACAAACTCTTTTCATTCAACAGGTTAAGTTGGAAGGTATAACACACACACACACACACACACACACACAACTTATCTATCTATGCCTCAAATTAAGTAGATTCAAATAACCTTTGGGTTATAAAAAAATAGCCAGAATTTTCTCTGTACTTAAAAATGTTTAGGCACATTTATTTACACATACTAACATAAATACATTCTAGTCGAGTCTGTATCTCATGAACTGACTGGACTCATAGCTTTCCTTAGCTCTTGTCCGGCAAGAGTCTTCATGAAACTGAATTCAAGATCTACGAATGTACACCAATGACACATACGTTGCATGAAGTTATATGCATGTTTATATGGGTATGTGTGACTATATCCATGCAATTCTGGAAAACAGGCCCATCACTGCTGTAAGATTCTCAGAATATAAGACTACCTGAAAAGCACAAGACATTCCCTTGTTCAAGAGGGAAACCAGTAAGATTCATCTCATCATTCCAAGGGACTAAGGACAGGTCTAGAAAAGACTGGCTGAAAGCCTTCAAAATACCCCAAACACCAGAGATTAGAGAGGATCTTATTGTTAACAGTTCAGAACCTAAAGTCTTTGAATTCTCTTCTTCAACCATAAACTGATCACTTCTCTGGTCCCAACCATCACACCTCAGTATGAAGAGTAATAAAAATGACTATCAATTGCCACATCAACGTCACCAGGTGACTCATAGTGGGGAGCATACACTGTTAACCTGTGTCACAGAGCTCCTTCAGTAGCTGTTCATAAAGTCTGAAATCACAGACTCACCTACCAAATAAGCTATCAAAAAACTTTATTTTTTAGTGAATAAATTAGCCTTGTATTCTAGGTACCCAAAGCACCTACCCAAACCACTTGTAAATATTATTTCGACGGGCTATTTATCTTTCTTTGGCACACTAGAAGACTTTCAGAAAATAATAAATTATAAACAGGCTAACCCCTTCATATGCTAACCAAACATCATATCTTTTTCTAGGCAAAAAGAAGAAAAAAAATCACATTCCTGAATAGGACTAAGTTCACATATCCATTTTTTTAAAAGGTAGAATCAGGCATTCTGAATACATTCTTCCGCTAATTACAAACTAAGTAAGTTGCCAAAGCTGAAAAGTTACTTGCTGTAGGGTCCTCCACTTCCTCCATAGTCATAGGACTGCTGAGATTGCTCGTCGATGCTGTAACTTGTTTGGTAGAAACCGCTGTTTAAGTTGTCAAAGCCTGACATTGCAAACGATCTGCAACGGGAGGGCAAACACTGTTTACACGCTAGCTCCTGCTTGATTTGCCTGTGGTCTTCTGCTTAAGCGAAGGCCCCCAGAAGACAGAAGGCGTCTCTGGAACCGGGATCAACATCTGGAGGAGGTCTGGGGGTGGGGTGGGGATCCCAGGAGACCCTTGGACCCCGGGGAGCGTATGGGCCCGAGGCAGTGGCGAGGTCCGGCGGAGGCGCCGCTCCACAGAGAAGGAAAACAGGGGCGCCGCGGGCGCGGCCCTGGGTCTTGAGAGGGACTGGGGGGTCTGGGGAAAGACCACAGCCTGCGCTAACAGACCAGGCCGCCGGCTCGCACAACTGATGCCGGAGGCCGAAAGGGGTACAAGGGCCGGGGACACTCACCGAACGCTCCAGCGGCGGCGGCGGCAGCTCTAGCGGCCCCTCGTAACCCCCCAAACACAGTTCCAGACCCTGCGGTAGCCTTGTTGCTACGTGTCAGCGGCCAAAGAACTGCTTCCGGGGCACGCCCGCCCGCGCAGGCGTGTTAGTAGGCTTTGCGCCGCCGGGTTCGGTTGACCGTCCCGGTTGTACGTGTGCACGTGCCGGGTGGGGGCGGGACTTACCGATGCGCAGTCCTGATTGATTCGTCCTGTGACGGGCCAATAGGGAGCAGGGAAACTGCTTCCGGCAACTCGGTTGCGGCGGAGACTGGGGCGCGCCGGCGGATCCGCGGCTGGTTGCTTACGCGGAGGGAGGCCTGTCTCTTGCTGGTGGGCAGGAGGACGGACAGAAACGCTGGGTGACTCGGGCAGCGCCCCGGATTCTCTGGACTCTCCGATTCAGGCGCTGCACTGAGGATTTTATATTTATTCTTGAGTCGTTATAGCCCAGTGGCTTTGCTTTTGTGAGTCTTAAGTTCATTCTGTGTTAGCAGCTGGAAACATTAGGGTCCAGCACCAGTAATTACAGTGACACTCATTAGCAGCTGTTACTGCGACTATATTAGTAGGACAGGTATAAAAGAATGACCATGTGCCCATCTCTTGTACTGTGTGAACTGTCTAAGGCTTGCTACTCACACTGTCTCATGTAATGTCTTTATCATTCACTTGCGTACAGAGTGCATTACACAAATTGCTAACATTTAGTGTAAAAAACGTGCAGCCTTATTTATTCGTCCTAAGAAGTAATATTTATTATTTGACCAATGAGTGCGTTAGTTTACAATATTTAATTAGGTAAGTTCATATTTAATTAGCTAAAGTGTTATAGCATGTATATGTGTGCATGCCTATTAATGCTTCTAATATTGTGTTAAAGTCCACCTCAGATTTCCTATCTCCGTTACTCAAACTATTTCCCAAGTCCTCAGAAAGAAATGTTTAAAAACAACAAAAGGCATATGAAGAGCTGTTTTAAAGTATGCTGATGCATGGACCACAGCAGCTGTGATATCGGCATGCCCATTCTTTTCTTGTAGTTTGTATAGAAAAAAATTGGTAAGCAGAAGCACTTCGTGGGCTTTTCCATGTCTTGGGATTTGATGAAAGGAAATAAGAATAAACTGATGGTTTGAAGCGAATGTTTCCAGTCTCTATTATTTCCGAGTCTGTTCTAACAAACTAGCACAAATTGAGCAGCCTAGCCAAAAACTGTTTTCTCATCTCTAAAATCTTCACGTTCAAAATCAAAGTTTACAGGATTGCTTCCCTTTGAGGGCTGTAGGGGAGTATCTGCACTCACCTGTCTCTCAGGTTTTGGTGGATACCGCAGACCTCAGTGGTTCTTGGTTTATAAATACATCAATCCAGCCTCCGCCTTTATTATCATATAGAATCCTACCTGTTTGTTCCCACAGATCTACCTCATTGCGGGTCTCGCTGCGTCCCAGTTTGCCTTCCATAAGGCCATTCTTATGAGGTGAAGGCATTAATGGTAACATTTTCACTTGATTGCATCTATAGAGGCTCTCCCTGAAGTTACGTTCTCATCGTGGGAATATGGACGTTAACATGTCACTTTGGGAGGACTGAATTCACAACACAGCTCGGTATTCTCATTGTATTTATTGGCCCACACACAGACTAAGCCTTTTCCTGTACACATTCTCACATGAACAGTAACCTGATATTGTTTCTTGTCCATTTGTTGTCAGGATTGCCAACGGTCTTATTATCCTGTTGAGGACATTTCAAAGAAGTGGAGTCCCCAAGCTGCACTCTGGTGGTCTTGAGTGCTACTTGGTACTGAGTAAATTCCTCAATTGAGCTTAAAGGCAGTACAGTGCTTACTGAAGGCAAATGCTGAAATAAGATTTTGTCAGTTTCTGAAACGAAACGAGAGGACATTGAACTATAACTGAGCCAAAGCTTACTGAAAGAAAGTGCTAATGGCTAAGAATATGTTTTGTTTTGTTGTTTTTTTCAAGACGGTTTCTATGTGTAACCCTGGCTGTCCTGGAACTAGCTTTGTAGACCAGGCTGGCCTTGAACTCCTAGAGAACCACCTGTCTCTGCCCTCCTAGTGCTGGGATTAAAGGCGCGCTCTTCCACCTCCTGGCAAGAATGTAAGTTCTTCTTTTTTTTTTTTTTCTTTTTTGGATTTTTCAAGACAGGGTTTCTCCATAGCTTTTTGGTTCCTGTCCTGGACCTAGCTCTTGTAGACCAGGCTGGCCTCGAATTCACAGAGATCCGCCTGCCTCTGCCTCCCGAGTGCTGGGATTAAAGGCATGTTCTTCCACCTACTGGCAAGAAAGTAAGTTCTTAAGCATAGATAGTTTGTACTTTTTTCCATATATGCTGATTTTTAAGAATTAAAGTTAGAAGTTCTAAAACAGGCATGTTTTCACTTTTAGTTTTCTCCTGTAGTGGGAGAAGTTAGGCTAGCCTATCCATAATGCTTTTCATGTGCATGTGATTGTTATATTATTAAGACCACTTATAAAACCAGTTTAACTTTTCCTTAAATGAAAATGATTTTACTTTAAAAAAAATCCAGAGGCATATTACGGCTTTCATTAACGTGTACATTCAGAAATAAAAGGCAAACAGTTTTGCATTTTGGTTTAACATTAAGCAGTCAAGGTGCTTTTTATTCTTCTGTATTCCTAATTTTTTACACTAATGAAGATCACAAATCCCCTACTGTCTAGGATAGTGAATTTTTTCATTAGAATGGAGTGTAAATAGTTCTTGAGCCTTGCTGAGATTTGATTTTAGAAAGATTAACTTAATTTAAAAGGGTATTTTAAGGTTTATAAGCACATTTCTTAAGTCAGTAGGTTAAGGCACTTCCTGTCAAGTCAGATGACCTGACCTACACACACACACACACACACACACACACACACACACACGCACACGCACCTTGGCATGTGCCATCCCTCCCCAGTACATAAAAACACCCTTCATTTCCCTGCCTCTCCCTAAGTATTCTGCCTGTTTATTCCCAGTCAACTTCTGTACTAAATGCAACAAATCCTCTCTCCCTGCCTAAAATTAAATGTCTCATTATCATGCTCAGAATTTTGAGAGGGTTGCCAGAAATTAGCTTGAAATTGCTGAGATAGCTCTAACATTAACAAACAAACCAAGACCTCTCTTCACAGAAAATCAGGACAGCACGTGTCTCTGAAAATGACCAAATGCTCCTAATTTGTCTGACTTCACGTATGAGAATTAAAGTGCCCAGAAAAGCATCCATGCCCACTCTGATTTTACAAGTTACTGTTTCAAAAGAAGTGAAGGCCCAGGAGTTAAAGTGTGGCCTTGTTGTCTTGACATTTTCGAGCCCCTCATAGCCCCAAGATTCTAGCTATCAGTTCCCCTGTTCTTGCCAGGCATGCCCACCCTCCAAAGGGAAAGCCCCTTACCGGACAGCTTCTTCTGCTTGTGTGACAAGTGACTGTGCCCAGCCCAGTCTTCAAACCTTTTATAAGCTAGTGAAGTGAGAATAGGCAGTTTCATCCAGCTGCAGGTACTGGAGATCACCTCATCCTCTAGATTCTAAAACCTCCAGCCCATATTAGTGCACTCTCTTCCCAAGAGTCACCCTAGTGTGGTCCACTTGACATACAGTGTCCCCAAAAAGCTATGTGTGGATACAATTCATAAGCTTCTGCCAATATTATATCCGGTTTCAGGTATAGTATGTGTTCTATCACCTGGTCTTATTAGGAGGTGGATTCTTTTTTGTTGTTGTTGTTGTTGTTGTTTTTGTTTTTTTCGAGACAAGGTTTCTCTGTAGCTTTGGTGCCTGTCCTGGAACTAGCTCTTGTAGACCAGGCTGGCCTCGAACTCCCAGAGATCCGCCTGCCTCTGCCTCCCGAGTGCTGGGATTCTTATTTCACTAGCAAGATGAGTTGAAGATGACTAAAAGATTTGGCCAATCATGGCCAAAAAGGCTGGTGTCAAATTTACCCAGTATCATTTTTGTCCCTTTCAGCTGGTAGGTGACAAAAATTAGATGCTAAGTGATGGGAACAATTATACTAATTTTGTTAGTATAATCTAATTATACTAGACACTTCATTGGGATGCTTAGTTTATATCCAACTCCAGTAATAATGCTGTGTTGTGGTATTTATTTATTTAATAATTTTTAATGATATCTGAGATATGTAAATTGTCATATACAACAGACTTCTTGATATTCTAAGCTTAAAAAAGCTCTAGTCTTGAATCCCCTTGCAGGCTGGCTACAATCCTGTCACCTTCTGTCCTTTGCCTAGAAAAAACTCTCGGAGGCACGTGTGTTGGGCTGAATGAAAATAGCCCCCAGAGGCTCACAGGGAGTGGTGCTGTTAGGAGGAGAGGTCTTGTTAGAGTAGGTGTGGCCTTGTTAGAGGAAGTGTGTCACTGGGGACAGGCTTTGAGGTTTCAGATGCTCAAGCCAGGCCCAACATCACTCTCTTTCCTGCTGCGTGTTGATCTGAATGTAGAACTCTCAGCTCCTTCTCCAGCACCATATCTGCCTCTAGGCTGCCATGCTTTCTGCTATAATGATAATGGACTGAACCTCTGAACCTATAAGCCAGTCAAAATTAAATGTTTTTTTTTTTTACAAGAGTTTCTGTGGTCATGGTGTCTCTTCACAGCAATAAAAATCCTAAGACGGCATGTAGTTTGATGAGATTGCTATGCAGTTTTCACAAAGCCAGACACAACCATTTTGTATTTGTGAACGAGAATGTCTAGGGCAGAAAAGGCTCCCATTTGCAGACTTCATATGATAACATTTATAAATATCTGCCAGTGGATATCCTTCTGGTCAGTGGTAACAGCATCATAGATAAGAAGCCTTCGTCCGTTGTCATAACATGGTGCTCATGGCACATAGGGCTAGGAACTGGGGGATAACTTGAAAATCTGTTATATGTATTAGAACAAGATTAGTGGATCCATGCCCAGAGGAATCTGCAGAAGTATTCATTTAGTTGCCAGGTCATTTATTTCTATGTTCTTCTGCCATATTCCCAAATACCATCATTCTATGTTTGAGTTATCCCTTATTTATAAAAAATGAAAGTAAAAGCCAAAGCACCAAAGCTTTATGACTTAAAACACCATTTATCAGATTTGAGTCTCTCACAAGCCTGTGGGCTGGCACGGGCTTGCCAGGAACAGCTGACCTTTGTTCTAGACAGCTTGGATTGGCTTTGAAGGCGTGGTATTAGTATCTGAAAGTACACTTACGTCTAGACCTGAGACAGGAGGGGATTATCTAGAGCTCTCAATCAGAACATCCACAGGCAGCTTCTTCATGTCACTTGAACCATCTCCAAATGCAGTGGCAAGGTTCCTAGAGCATCTGTAAGTCAGCCAAAAGCTGCACTTCCCTTCTCCATCAGTCCTGAAAGTCACACTTCATATGCACACAGTGACAGGAACATGTCTCCAAGACTCGCTCTGCTTTGAGAAAAGTGGAACTAGACTCTGCCTTATGAGAGGAACATTGTCAACAATTTTTCTTTTTTACGTGTTGGAAATTGCCACCTTCCAATGAGGTGAAAGTGGGAAAGAACAGCCAATATTTTGTAATTTTGTAAGTGGCTGATATTCACTAGTAGAATGTCTACCCAGAAGTCCTTCTTCTGAAAATATTTCCAAAGGATGTGAAATCAGCCGTTTGCACAGACAATTATTCTGTTTGCTGAAGTAGTATTCTTAGTAGCCTAGAAATAGGAGCAATCTACAGCTAGAGCACTGACAAGGAAACTGCACACACATACATACACACACACACACACACACACACACACACACACGGCATATTCACAACAGTCAGAGTTATTCGGGTTATTTAAGCTGCTAGTTGTAATAATGTGAATGAAACTGAAGACCAGACACAAAGATAAAAATCCTTCATGCTCTCCTTTACATGTAAAAGCCAAACAACTTGAGTATGTAGAAAAATAGATACCAGAGGCAGGAGAAGAGAGATATTGGAATATATAAATCATCAGATATGCAGAGTGAATAGAATTATGGCTGTATGGTGCTCTTGGGGATACAGGTAGATTGTTTTTTTGAGAATTTCATATGTGACTGCAATATTTGCATCATTTCTCTTTTCCTCTCTCCAACTCTTCCCACGTCCCTCCTGTACAGCCTCTCAAATTCATGGCCTGTTCCTAATATTGTGTATTTAGCCACTGAGCTTAAAGAGCCTATCAGGGGTTCATCCCTGAAGAACACTGATTCCTCCTCTCTGATCAGCCATTGATTTCTCATAGCTCTTTGTGTAGGGGTGGATCCCCATAATATTTCCCTCATGCACATTGGGACATCAACTGGTGGTGTCATTTTCACTATGGGTAGATTTTTAAGGTACCGTGATTACAAAAGAACATTGATTGACATGATGTGCATTTTTTCATTGAAAATGATTGTAATTATATCATTACATATATAATGTAAAGCTTCATATGATTATACCATATTTAAAATTTAAATTTAAATTGAATTAATACTTAAATTTATACAAAAAGCAGAAGAAAACCTAAAAACAAATAAGGGGCCCAGGGCATAACCTGAGTTGATCTTCATTCATTATGTCAATATCTGAGGTTCACTTTTTAGGGAAGACATTCAGAACTTTCATTTGACTAAGCCAGCAAAAATTGGGCTTATTTCAGTATATACAGGCTCTATATTATAAAGGGAATACCATAGCTACGAGGTCAGTTTTTACCGATGCTGTGTTAGACTTTTACAAGAGTGGCAAGGGATGATAGATTACAGTCCTCATTCAGAGTCTAATGGAACATGACTGAAATTATTTGTGCTCAGTCAGAACTACTCATCATCCTGAACATCAGTTCTTTTCTGTGTTAAGCTCTTGAGTGATATTGCCATTTTAAGAAATAGTTGTAAAGTCTCTTCTGTATTTCTTTCACTTCAGAAAGTAGGAGCTGGGAACCGAGTTTGCTTAAGGCGAACGCTATGGTCTCCTTGCTTTGCTTTAGCATAATCTAAATTAGCAGGCAAAGGCAATTTGCCCAATGAGTTTTAAAGGTGTCATATCTTGCAAAAACATGATCTAAATAAAAATATTTTCTGCATTTTCCATGTAAAGATGCCATGTTTATTGTGATGGGTGCTACACTAACAGATGGTTCTCAATAGAGAATGAGGAGGAAATAAGAAAAGTAGTTTGTTTGTTCTTTTTGTTTTGGTTTGGTTTTTTGAGACAGGGTTTCTCATAGCTTTGGGGCCTATCCTGGAACTAGCTCTTGTAGACAGGCCATTTAGAATTTGTGATCTTCTAAATAATTCCAGCTATCTTTCTAAAAGTCATAAGGAATAAATATTCTACCTTCTATTTATGGAATATGACTGTTTTGAAATTTGGATGAATTCATAATCTCTAGGAAAAAATGCAAAAGCTACAAAGGAGTTTGAGTACGGTTTCAGGGAATCCATGTTTTGTAATGCTCCCACGTGGGCCAGGGTTAAGAACAGAAAGTTTAAAACAAACCATGCTAGGTAATGACAGTCTTCCCTTCCAAGTGGAGGTATGGTCAGCTGTGTTACTGTGCACATGGCTTGGAGGTTGTCATCTGCTGGTTTCGGGGGACTGCTCTGCCAGCATCTCTTTGTATTGTAGCTTGGTACATTCAACTCATTTTAACTGACAGAGTCACCACCTTCCTTACCCATCTTGATGTTTTTCTTGCCTTTCCTAAGTGGCTCTAACGACTTCATGTAGCTCCTGTGTCAGGATTACTGGGTGCAGGATGAGGCTGACAAACTACAGCGGGGGAAATCTACCGGAAAGCAGCCCCAGAAGCCACAGGTTAGATGTGGGTAACCAGGCCCAGAGAGAACAATGAATCATATGAACACAGATGAAACATGCTTGTTCCCGATGACTCCTCGCCCTTAGTCACTGCTCCCTTCCTGTCTCCTTTCTTATTACCTGAATTACAGTTCTGATGGCCACACTGAAATTATTTGTTTACAAGTTTGTCTCTTTTACTAGAATACTAAGAATTACAAAGCAGAGTCCCTACCTTATTTATCTCTGTTCCCAGATTCTGCATCTGGGTTAAGAGTGCTGGTTTTGGAGTCTGACTTTACACGCAAACTGAAGCCTATGCACTTACTGACTCGAGCAAGAAACTATCTGAATCTCCATCCCTCTCCCATTCCCTGTCCTCCTTTTTCCTCTCGCCATCTCTCTTTTTGACCTGTCATCCATGTCTTTCTGTTTTCTTTTGTGGTGGTGTGTGTATGGGGGCAGTGTGTGTGTGTGTGTGTGTGTGTGTGTGTGTGTGTGTGTGGTGTATGGTGTGTGTGCACGCGCACACTCATGCATGCATACACAGTGGCCAGAGATAAACATCTGCTACCCTCTATTGCTCTCCACCTGACCTCTTGGAACAAGATCTGTTCTAGGTTGCTTTCTGCTCTATGATAAAAGCCATAACCCAAAGCACCTTTCGGGGAGGAAAAGACTTGTGAGAGTTACACTTCTAGGGCTCAGTCTATCCCTGAGAAAAGTCAGGGAAGATTCTCATCAAACAAGGTAGGAACCTAAAGCAGAGACCATGGTAGAGTACTGCTTACTGGCTTGCTCTAGGCTCACATTCAGCTACTTTTCCTGTGTAGCCCAAAGCTACCTGCCCAAGGATGGCACTATTCTCAGTAGAACTGATTCTCCCGTCAATCATTAATCAAGGAAATGCCCCATAGATGTGCTCACAGGGCAGGTGGATGGAGGCAGTTCCTCAGTTCCCTCTTCCCAAGTGCGTCAAGTTGACAAGATTAGCCCTAGCCAGGGACTCTCAGCAAACCTGGGGCTAGGTTTCAGCCAGGCTGACTGATTGGTAAGCTCTAATGATGGACCCATCTGCACCCTGCCAGTGCTGGGGTGACAAGAGGGGTCTGCCATGCCCAGCTTTCACATGAATGCTAGGAACTCGAGCTCAGATCCTCCTGCTTGAGCAGCAAGTCTTCGACCCACTGAGCCATCTCCCCAAGCCCTCTACTTTGGTGCCTCTGTTTTCTTACATTAAAAAGTGTTACTTAATAAGACATATTGCTTATTGTGAACGTTAGTTCTTGCTGCTGCCGCCAGCCTGTCTTGACTGCAGAGGTATTTATGTCATCGCCTGCTGCCAAGTGCCTCCCCGCGGCAGCTGGGCAACACAAGTACACCCCTTAAAGGTGCCTGTCTATCACAGTCCTTTCTCCTGCCTCTCTTGTTCCTCTTCTGCCTGTTCTGTCTGGCTGGCTGGCTGCCTCTCTCCTTTCCCCTCTCTGAGATGGCCTTTTACTCTTTTCCTCTCCAGGCCCGCTGAAGGTACCCATTTTCTGTGTTTTTATCCTTTCAGGGAAGAGTAAGTGAAATAATGGGTGGCACAGTGGTGGTCACTGAGTAGTGATTCAGTAGTTGACATCTGTTATTGTATGTGTTAATACTGACAGCACTAATGTGGCCTTGTTAACCTGCCTGTACAAAGCCTGTGTGGGGTAAAAAGAGCAGCTTTGCCCATCTCATCTTGTTCCTTGTTCTCTCTGGTCCCCTGTTGTTGATGTCCCTCCCTTCCCTTCAGCATGGTTATCGATAGCTCCCTCGCCTGACTGTTTTTCGACAAATACTTGTTATTATCTGGCATTTAACATATTTCTTCATTTCCTATCTAGGATGCCAACTCTGCAAAGACAACTTCGGCTGTGTGTGTGTGTGTGTGCTTGAGTATATGTGTTTATTTCTGTGTTTTCACATCACAGCAATGCCCAACACATGGGACACTCTCAACAGACGTTTATTGAATGAATGAATGAAAATGCACTTCATGGTGCATATAAAAATGATCCTTGTAGATTGTCACTTTACACTGAATGCATGTAATCCTCACTAATGTTACACATTCAATACATGTGATTCACTAGGGTCATGCATCAAATACTTGTGACCATTACTAATATTATACATTAAATATATGTGACCCTCATTAGTGAAACATTAAACGCATGTAGTCCTTACTAATATTATGCATTAAATTCATGTGATCCTCACTGCTCTTCTGAATTAAAAATATAACCCTCACTAGTTTTCTGCATTAAATTCTTATCATCCTCACTTGTATTATTCATTAAGAGCATGTAACCCTCACTAGGGCTATGCATTAAACACATGTAGCCTTCACCAGTGTTATTCATTCAGCAAATGTAGCCCTCACTAGTGTTGTTCATTAGGCACATGGAGCCCTCAGTAGTGTTACACACTAAATGCTTGTACCCCTCACTGGTATTATACACATTTGTGAAAAAGCTGCATAAGCTGGAATGACTGGACCTTCAGCTCCAAAGCCACTCTCCTTAGTGGGCTACCGATTAAAGCCTTTGATGGAGGTCTCTGCACTGAGCAGGGACCGTAGACTGAGGGAGATGAGCACTATATTACATCAAGGAAGTGTTTTTTTCCATTTATTTATTTATTAAAGATTTCTGTCTATTCCCCACCACCGCCTCCCATTTCCCTCCCCCTCTCCCAATCAAGTTCCCCTCCCTTGTCAGCCCATAGAGCTATCAGGGTTCCCTGCCCTGTGGGAAGTCCAAGGACCACCCACCTCCATCCAGGTCTAGTAAGGTGAGCATCCAAACTGCCTAGGCTCCCCCAAAGCCAGTACGTGCAGTAGGATCAAAAACCCATTGCCATTGTTCTTGAGTTCTCAGTAGTCCTCATTGTCCGCTATGTTCAGCAAGTCCAGTTTTATCCCAGGTTTTTTCAGACCCAGGCCAGCTGGCCTTGGTGAGTTCCCGATAGTACATCCCCATTGTCTCAGTGTGGGTGTGCACCCCTGGCGGTCCTGAGTTCCATGCTCATACTCTCTCTCCTTCTGCTCCTGATTTGGACCTTGAGATTTCTGTCTGGTGCTCCAAAGTGGGTCTCTGTCTCTGTCTCCTTTCATCGCCTGATGAAGGTTAATATTCAGGAGGATGCCTATATGTTTTTCTTTGGGTTCTCCTTCTTATTTAGCTTCTCTAGGATCACGAATTATAAGCTCAATGTCCTTTATTTATGGCTAGAAACCAAATATGAGTGAGTACATCCCATGTTCCTCTTTTTGGGTCTGGCTTACCTCACTTAGGATAGTGTTTTCTATTTCCATCCATTTGTATGCAAAATTCAAGAAGTCCTTGTTTTTTACTGCTGAGTAGTACTCTAATATGTATACACTCCATACTTTCTTCATCCATTCTTCCACTGAAGGGCATTTAGGTTGTTTCCAGGTTCTGGCTATTACAAACAATGCTGCTATGAACATAGTAGAGCATATACTTTTGTTGTATGATAAGGCCTCTCTTGGGTATATTCCCAAGAGTGGTATTGCTGGGTACAGGGGTAGGTTGATTCCGAATTTCCTGAGAAACCGCCACACTGCTTTCCAATGTGGTTGCACAAGTTTGCATTCCCACCAGCAATGGATGAGTGTACCCCTTTCTCCACAACCTCTCCAGCAAAGGCTATCATTGGTGTTTTTTATTTTAGCCATTCTGACAGGTGTAAGATGGTATCTTAAAGTTGTCTTGATTTGCATTTCCTTGATCGCTAAGGAAGTTGAGCATGACCTTAAGTTTCTTTCGGCCATTTGAACTTCTTCTGTTGAGAATTCTCTGTTCAGCTCAGTGCCCCATTTTATAATTGGGTTGATTAGATTTTTACGGTCTAGTTTCTTGAGTTCTTTATATATTTTGGAGATCAGACCTTTGTCAGTTGCGGGGTTGGTGAAGATCTGCTCCCAGTCAGTGTCACTAAGACACAAAGGCAACCCACTGACTGGGACAAGGAAGTGGTTTTATTGAGAAACTTACTTAGCTGTCATTCTTTCTCAGAAACACCATGTCTCCTTTTTCTTTACAGAATTAAGCTCAAATCCCTTGGCATCTGGCCAACTGGTTCTTCCGCAGATACTTTTGCTCTACCAAGATTGGATCATTCACTGTTCATTTCCCAACCATTCCCCAGACGCTCCCTGATACAACACACGTACATATTTGCTCTTTTCCTCTGTACATCGACCCTTTTTCCTGTGTCCTTCAGAGACCACCTGTCTTTCAAGGTATAATTATAGCCTTGCTGTGGCCTTTCTCTGAGCCTTCACTACACTCACTCCGTAAACCTCGAGGACAGCCAGTTTTGTTCCTGCTGGGATTCCTTAGGGAAGGTTTGCTTCCCTTGTTGGGGTGGGCGTTACTAGTCTTCCTCCACAGATGGACCTGTCTCTAGACTTGTGTGCTTAGTGATTCTGAGGACCTGGACTCATTTTTGTTTCTGCCATTCTGCAGGATCAGGCTGTCAGTTACTGTTTCTTACTGTTTCTGAGTAAATGCCTGGATTTAGACCTATGTGTATTCTTATGATTTTTATTAGCAGAGAGAGAATTTAAGGCCTGCCTATGGTAAGCGTGCTAAAAGGTATTGAGGATTGTTTAAATTATGCTCAGTACAGGAGAATTTCCTTTTTCCTCTTTTTGTAAAAGGCCGAGCAATGAAATTAGCACATGTGTGGAGTTGAACTTGTATTAATATTTCTTGAGGCCACGCTGAGAAGGAGTCCGCTTCTGAAAAGGTGGGGAAGGCTATTTAAAGATGGTGTGCCAACAAGTTTTCATTGCTCACCTTGTTTGTGGGTGTTCGAGACTTAGGAAGTATGGCGATCCAAATAATAGAAACCAAGCTCTCCTTCAGGGTCCCAAGTGGATGAGCAGTGTCACTCAGGACAGCTTCCTCGTGCCTTGTGCATGAAACTGTTTTCACACTGCCCCCTTCTGTCACTTTCTATTCTTAATACCAGTGACTTCCCAGGTCTGGCTTGGTGGACTTTTCAGTTTCAAGAAGTGGTTGTTGGAGGCAGAGGCAATGAACACATATTCAATGCGATACATATTTTCCCTTCCCCTTCCTCCTACATACAATTAACTGGATTGATGGAGGAAGGTCATTGGCTAATAAAGAAACTACCTTGGCCCATTTTATTGGTTAGAACATAGGTGGGTGGAGTAAACAGAACAGAATGCTGGGAGGAAGAGGAAGTGAGCTCAGACTCGACAGCTCTGCTCTCTGGAGCAGAGGCCATGCTCCCCTCTCCGGGGCAGATGCATGAAGCTCCCACCCAGGATGGACGTAGGCTAGAATCTTCCCGGTAAGTGCACCTTGGGATGCTGTACACATTATTAGAAATTGGCTAGTCCAGGTGCGAGAGTTGGCCAAGAAGAGGCTAGATATGATGGGCCAAGCAGTGTTTAAAAGAATACAGTGTCCATGTAATTATTTCAGGGCATAAGCTAGCTGCCGGCCGGGGTGCTGGGGACGCAGCCCCGCTACTCCTATTACTACAATAGATCATCAGTTTCATAGTGAAGTGTTCCTTCAATTGCATTCTATCTGGAGATCGTACACAAGGTAAGAGAAGGGTCATAGTAAGGCTAATTGCACACTTATTTGTGTTCTGTGGAAGTCTTCTTGATTTCTTTTTATTTCCCAAGCTTTAGATTTCTTGCCTCACACAAACACTGTGTGGTGCTCTGTGGCTCTTTCACTGGTGACAGAAACTTCTGGTTTTAAGAACAGTGTAAAGTCATGAATGCTGGTCCTTCCTATGTCCAAGGCGTCACCACTCCTGGGGCTGTCCCTGTATGGGAAAGTTTCCTCAGGACTCTCCCTGAGTTCTCCACTTCTTTCCCTTTGCTTGTGAACTTGTTTGAATATATCTTTGAAAGAACTGGGGTCATGCAGCAGAGGGCTTTGAGCCTGTATGGAGGACTTTGGGCTATGTTCTCTAAGCAATGGGATATGAACAATTAGTATATGCTAAGATCTGTTTTTTTAAACTGATTTTTATTGAGCTCTACAGCTTTCTCTGCTCCCCTTTTTTTCTCTACCCTCCCCTTCAACCCTTCCCCAAGGTTCCCATGCTCCCAATTTACTCAGGAGATCTTGTCTTTTTCTATTTCTCATGTAGATTAGATTTATGTATGTCTCTCTTAGTGTCCTCATTGTTGCCTAAGTTCTCTGAGATTGTGATTTGTAGGTTGGTTTTCTTTGCTTTATATTTAAAAACCACTTATGAGTGAGCACATGTGATAATTGTCTTTCTGTGTCTGGGTTACCTCACGCAAAATGATGTTTTCTAGCTCCATCCATTTTCCTGCAAGATGCTCAATTGTGCCACAAGTACATGTGCTCAACTTTGTTCATAGCAGCATTGTTTGTCTTAGCCAGAACCTGGAAACAACCTAAATGCTCCTCAACTGAAGAATGGATAAGGAAAATGTGTTACATTTACACAATGGAGTACTACACAGCAGAAAAAAATAAGGTCTGTTTTAAAGACACGAAGGTAACTGATGACATAATTCTAGGGCTAGCGCTGTCAGCTTGTGTTTAATGACCTGGGATGACATAGTTTACAAGCAGGGAGAGCGACAGTGACTTCATGCACACTATTGCTTCCTGGAGCTCCCTGGTACTCCTGAGATCTCATCCAGTTTTCCTTCACCTGGTCTCCTTCCCCCGACACTGAGATATTTGTGCTGCATCACTGGATCCCTACAAATTCAGTTATTTCCTTACAGCTGGTGCTGCTATTCTGACGACCTATTGCCAGCACATTAGCCCAAGTCATCTTTTAAAAAGCTAGTGAGACCCCATGTAGCTCTGCCCCTGTCTCCTTCTCAGACCACCCCCTTTCTCCCTTCTCTTTCTCTGGCCGCTAATCCTCCAACTGTCTCAGTTCCTTCAATAAACCAAACTTAGCCTCACCTCCGACCTCTGAGAATCACTCCTTACTTTCATCTCTGCCTAGGATATAGTTTCCAGAAAACCACATGGCTGACTCTTTGTTTCAGACTCCCAGCCTACAGCATTTATCCACTACTCCCTGATCTCACCCAACACACATTTCATGAGCCCCTTTTCTATGTTACAGATTGTATAACTTTTGGGGATTATCTTGGTTATTTATTTGTTGGAATGATTAGGATCTATATTTGAGTTCTATAATGGAAGTTTCATAAAACAAAGACTTGTGTACCGTATTTGTCTCTGGGTTTCCAAATTGAGCAGGTAGCGTGGCTCTTGGTAAGTTATCAAAAATTATTTGAAAAGTAAAAAATTTGTTTTAAAAAAGCAAATGATAAAAGGCAAAGAAGAGATATCTGAAAGTACTTTAGTGAGAAGAAAGTGACTTGATTTGATTGTTGGGGCTTGAGAACCAGTGGAAAGATGCACCGTGTGGATGTCAAATGCCCTCTGAAGGTCGATGTGTTGTTAAGTGTTCATTCCCCTAGTACTGGAGGCAGTGATGTTTTGCAAAGAGGAGTAATAGATTTCCAGGCTATTGGTGATTGCCTCTTAAGGAGCTTATGAGACTCGGGCCTCTTTCGCTCATTGTTCTCTGACTTAGGGCATAAGGTGTTTTGCTTTGACAAACACTCTCACAACTTTCTGCTGTTCTTCTGTAGTCCTAAAGCAATGGGGCCAATTGAATGTGGAGTAGAACCTTCAAACTGTGAGCTAACACAACCCTTTTTACTATGGAACTTAACTATCTTAGATATGTTCTTAGAGCAATAGAAAGTTGAATGGGGAAATCAGATAATGGAGTTTCACTTAGCCAGTGGAGAGAAGCCAGTGATCAGCCATTAAGAGAAGGAAGAACTTAGTGGAATAAAGTGGATGTAAGGTAAGGGGATTGATCATTGGTTCTGTAGTCCACGTGAAACTGGGAAAAGTTTGCAGCTGATTGTATGAATTTTTGAAGTCATTTTCATAATGATGATAGTCCATTGAGATTAAATCAGGTCAATAGAGATTTTGAGTTTGATTTAAGTCAAAAGAGGGGAGTATAAAGAAAAGATAGAAGAAGGGAGTATTTATTTCTTTTTGTACAGAGTACCACAATGGGACCAGTGGCATCCATCACCGAAAGAGTAAAGTCTGGAAACCATGGGGCCAAAGATAGTTAAGAATGTCAATTTGGCAAATAATGATTATGTTATCCAGATGCAAATAATTGTGGCAGTCCTCCACAAGGGATCTTTTGGTCTACCCAAACAATGTTTTGGTCTGAAACTGTCAACCCCTAAAGGAGATTAATGAAACTTTGTTTTCTTCTCTTTGAATCTGTACAGGGTGCAGATGAAGGTGTGGCCAATATTAGTGAGTCATTTGTACCTGTGATTTCTTAGAACCAAAAATGTAGGTTGGGTTTGGGGGAGAATACATTTACTGAGACACTAAGCATCAGGTAAGTGACAGAGATACCTACAGCTGTCGAGCTGGTATTATGGACTAAAGGGTGAATGAGTCACTCAACATAGATTATCTACTTGTTCTTATATCTCTGTAGAGGAAGTACAGCTGTTGTTGCACAGGTAGAAGATTCAGCCCCCAAATGCCTGATCTCTAAGCCCACTCCTTTAGTCATAATATCCTCCTGCCTTTCTCAGTAGAAAGTGATATTTTTATGTGTTCATTTTCATTTAATTAGCATTCACAGTAGTCTACTTGTTATGGCATTACAGATAAAATTTGCTTTGTTTGTCCACCCTTCTCCTCTTCTGCCCTACTCTTGCCTGGCCTGCCCCTTTACATATTCTAGATATCAACTCCCTGTCTGAGATCTAGCATAGGAGATAGTCTCAAGAATCAATGGATGCAATTAGTTGGGCTGTGGTGGTGCATGCTTTTAATCCCAGCACTCAGGAGGCGGAAGCAGGCAGATCTCCAAGTTCAAGGCCAGCCTGGTCTACGCAGTTCCGCGACATCCATGGCTATACCAAACACCCCTATCTCAAAAACAAAAGCTAAAACAGAGAAGAAGAAATGAAATAAAAAAGAAATTACATAAAATTAGAAAAGTTTATGGAAAAGAAACTCTCAGAAAAGTAAGCAAACAACTTACAGATTCAGAGAAACTATGCCACTGTACTTCAGAAAGTAATTTTTAGTGCTCAGATTGCTTCAGTATTTCTTGGTAGATTTATTTCCCAAAACTTGACAGTAAGCCAGGCATTTGAAATGAAAGTTGACTAAAACTCCATTGAAGTTGTTTTGTGCTGATCAAATTGACTCTTATTCTCTCATTAGATATTCTATATTACTCAACTGCATTAAAAAAACTGCTAAGGCTTTTTCAAAGTCAACCTCCCCACATCATCAGGCTAGTCCTCATTATTGGATCTTCTGAGCAGCCCAAATAGGAAGAGTGTCTCGGATTCTCTTACCTCTAACTCCCAGCCTCCAAGCATCAAATACTGCTAAAATGTTCATACAACCCATATGGTGCTGTGTTTTACAGTACCTTAGGGGCATGCTATTGTCAGTCTTTGGAAATTATCCTTATTTTTCTGAAAAATCTCCTGATGAAATATGCCATAGATTTCTTCTATTTATCTTTCTGATCTTTCCATGTGACAGAGGGCTTATGCCGCTCTACATGAGTCATAGGATTTCTCCCAGACAAAAATCATTTGCTGATCTGGGTTTCTTAGAGAAATTTGGAGCCATTACAGTGATGTCTGCCTGTTAGTATCCAGCAGCTTCCTTGGCATTTTGTAAAATCACCAGCATTTTGGCTCATGTATCTTTAGCTAGCCATCTTGAACCAGATTGCCTTGGCACATAAATAATGGCAAGGGGGACCTGATGGGATACGTAAACATACTGGGAAGCACCACTTCAATGGCTCTTAGTCTAAAATGGCTGGAAACCAGAAACGCATTAGCCCCATTATCTGCTGGAGCAATGGACTAACATATGTACACAAATATAAAATATTCCTGAAGTCCTTAGTCCTCTCGGGAATCAGATCAGCCTGGAGCAGTTCTAAATAAATTCTAGATGAGTGCCCCTCTGACTTCAAACCCAGGAAATGTATGGTGGTGCATGATGTCCCTGACTTCAGTTCATCAATATTTGTTAATGGGCACTTCAAGCTAAGTAAGATGCTCCTTAGAGTCTCAGTAAATGACTTTGTCCTTAAGTAGCTTTCTGTTTTCCATAGAATTTATGCTTCTTTTTACATAAACCATTCTTTTTGTTTCTGTTTATCAGTCACTTCCCAAATGTTTTCCCGTGTTAATCCCTTCTGCCTGATGAGTTTACCATGGAGATAGCTTGTGTCTGGTTCATTGTTACTACCTCTGGAGTTCTTAATATTATTTCCTTTGCAAAATATGCATAAATATGGGAGGTAGCAGGAGATAGTAAGAGAGATGGAGGGGAAAGATGGATTTGAGAAATTCCCAAAGCTTCCTTTGTTGGACTCCAGCAACTTGTGTGTGGGTCTCTGAGGGAGGACAATGTTGCTTCTGGTTAGCCAGAGGCTGTCCTGCTACATCTGCATACCAGGTATGTGTAGTGTTGGGATATATCCCACAGACTTCACCAGTGACTGAAGGTGATATTTTGGGACGTGGGACTTTGTTATTATTATACCACATTAGTTTTTTTTTTAACATGGACTCTAGTGATATTTCCTTATGACATTAGCAGGTATGAATACCCTTAGATAAAATAGTTATAAAAGGACACATTTACTTATTCTTTTTAGTGCAAGTAAGACTATCTTTTCTCTACTATTTGGCAATTGATATAATTTTCCTTCCTTGTTCCTCTCAATTTCTTTGAAATTGTAATTAAAATATAATTACATCATTTTCCCCACTCCCTTTCCTCCCTCCAACCTTTTCTTGTTCTGTCCCTCCAAGTCCTCCTGTGCCACCTCATTCCCTCTCAATTTCATGGCTTCTTTTTCTTGGATTGTTATTGTTACATATATACTCATAAGCATATAAATACAAACTACTGAGTCCATGTAGTGTTTCTTGTATACGTATGATTTCAGGAATGAATATATGATATTGGATATGATTTTGGTCTATCCTACCTAGGACAAACTGTAGCTTTTATGTCTGTGATGGAATGTCAACAACACAGTTATATGTAATTATTCTCAAGAGTTTGATCACGAGCCATCAAGCTGCGTCCACTTTCTTTCAAGATACTTAAATCCTTTTGTGTTTCCAGTTGTTCATAGCTGTTCGTTTTCCTGATGAATACGAACCAGATTTCTCAGGCTGTTGTAAGACAGTGGCTGCAGTTCAAATGACTGTCTGATGCGCTTTGGTAGCCATCACACACACACATGCACAGCACACAGCAGCAAGTGCTTTGAAGAGGCCCCAGGGTAGCTGGATTGGGCATGAAGACAACATCCTTGGAGGAAGCTATGAAAATCTGCATTGTAGGGGAAAGAGGTGCTAATCTTCAGCTTCTGTTTAAATGCTGTGCTCTGGCCACTCAGTCTTGTGCTCATCTGAGCATTAACTGATCTCAAGCCTATGACGCCATACACAGTTCTGGAAATACAGCAGAGTGACCAGGGCATGAAACAGCCATATTAGAATGGTCTAGAACCTTACCCAAATATCCTGAACTACTTTTTCAGTAGTTAAAAGAATTCCCAAATTAGGATTTTGTTTAAGGGGCATATCCCCCTCCATGAGCAATTTCTTGTTTCTATAAGCTTCTTGTTTCTAGAGTAGAAACATGTACATCTGACTATCAACTCTGTAGATTCATGAATGGACAATTATCTTATGCTATTGTTACTACTCTTTTTCATTCTGGTAACACTTGAATTGTTCTATAATTTTGTTCTAATGATGTAGGAATGTAGAATATTAAGGAATCAGTGTAAGAGTAAGAATGTATTCTGTATCTAGCTGCAGTTTCTGTACCACTGCTCTGGTTCGTCATTCATTCACTCACCAATCTATCCGTCTGCCCATCCACTTATCCCATCTACCCATCTATCCATCCTTGCATCCATCCATCCATCCATCCTTGCATCCATCCATCCATCCATCCATCCTTGCATCCATCCATCCATCCATCCATCCATCCATCCATCCATCCATCCTTGCACCCATCCATCCTTGGATCTGTCTTTTGGATTCTTCACTCTTAACAATCTTTGTGCTTGTGTTTGGGGTGGGGGGGTGGTTCTCTGTGTATCAGCCCTAGCTTTCCTGGAACTTGCTTTGTAAACCAGGCTGGCTTCAAATTCACTGAAATCTCCTGGCCTCTGCCTCCCAATTACTGGGATTAAAGGCGTGAGCCACCACCACCTGGCCTTAACACTCTGACAGTTTTAGAGTACTTTCTTTGTGCTTTGAATGGAGATGAAGTTGTGGTCTATGCTTATAATGGACTGGTACCTTAAATGGTGCCAAACCCAAGCATTGCATACATATTGATGACATTTAACAAACAGAAAATATATTCAGATAAGACTGTGCCACCAAAGGGTGCTTTGGAATAAGACAGGCCTGGTATGCCCTGCTGTTGGTGATTTTACCTCCAGGAAAATCTTTCATTCTTAGGATGCCAACATTTCAGAAGAATTACAAGAAGTAAAACAGAATGTACACAGAATAGTCTGGTAGCTACAGTAAGTTTTCCCAATTATTTTTTATTAATTTCTTTGACCAGAGGCATAGTTTTTTTTGTTTGTTTGTTTGTTTGATTTTTTGAGACAAGGTTTCTCTGTAGTTTTTGGTTCCTGTCCTGGAACTAGCTCTTGTAGACCAGGCTGGCCTCGAACTTCCAGAGATCCGCCTGCCTCTGCCTCCCGAGGGCTGGGATTAAAGGCGTGCGCACCACCGCCCGGCCAGAGGCATAGTTTTAAAGAACTCATCAGTAAGGTTTTGTTACTGTCAGGTACCCTGTTCTCCTTGGTTCTAAAATAATATGTTTCTCTTTTCAACTAGGGGTTTTAAACCCTGTTTCCTACAAGTTGTTCCAAGATGTTTAGTATATATAATTTACACATTTATAAAATGATTAGGAAAAATAAAATATACACCAAAGGTAACTGAGAGATACTATTATAAAGTATTTTCCTGACTTAAGAAAAGGTAAATGCTTTAAGTATCATATCTAGGCTTGCTTATCTATCTATAATATTTTGGAATGGCAATAATGATGTCATTTAAAATGGGTTTCTTAGGAAGAAGATGGAAGAGTGGTAATTAGTGGAATACAAATTATACTGTTTTTCAATAAAGAGGTACACTAAAGAATAAATAAAAATCAAGATAAGAAGTATGTCAACATATATATCATGCAATGTGTAATAAGTCTCCTCTAGTGAATGAACACAGCATGTTTAAGGGAATTGCAGGAAAAGGACTATAGGAGACATAGATCTCTGTCTCCCGATTCTAGTTAAGGTCACTATTGCTATGCTGAAACACTTTGACCAAGAACAACTGGGGAGAAAAGGGTTTATCTCAGTCACAGTTCATCATCAAAAACAATGATGTCAGGTACTCTTGGAGGGCAGGAACCTGGAGAAAGAAGCTGATACAGAGGCCATGGAGGGGTGCTGCTTACTGGCTTTCTCAATCTGCTTTCTTATAGAACCCAGGACCACCAACCCATGGATGGTACCACCCCAAATTGGGGGAAGGCTGAGTCCTCCCCCAATAATCACTAAATTAAAAAAATAACTTGCAGCTAGATCTATGGAGCCATTTTCTCAATTGAGTCTCCATCCTCTCTGGGGACTCTAGACTGTGTCATGTTGACATAAAACTAGCCAGTGCAAACTCCCTTTCCCTCATTAAAATGTTTTAACTACTAGAAATAGTTGTTTGACATCCAGGAACCTGTTTTTTTTTTTTATTTTCCTCGTTATCCAATCCATTTGAAATATATGGTTGAGCTGGGTATTGTGGAATATTCGTATAAGGTCAGTCACTCATAGTCTTAAGCAAGAGAATTCTAAGTTCAAATCCAGCCAGGAATGCAAAGTGAGACCCCAAAAAAAGAAAAACAAGAGAAAAAAAACCTGGGTACTGGCTCAGTGACAGTGTACTTGCCTAGCATGTCTAGATCCTATGTCTGATTCCCAACACTGTGGAGGAGGCAGAGGAGGGGAAGAATGAGGAGGAAGAGGTAGTGGAGCTGTAGGAAGAGGTAGTGGAGCTGTAGGAGGAGGTAGAGGAGCTGGAGGAGGAGGTAGAGGAGCTGAAGGAGGAGGAGGGGGTGGAGGAGGAGCCAGTATCACTGTTGATGAGGTCTTGCTAAGATTAGTTTTAAAATATATTCATGGCAGCTTCATTGTCAAAATGTGTACAAACTTTCATCATTTGTTCCAGAAAAGCTTCTTTATTTTGAACAGAAATTTAAAATATGGTTCCATTTTCTGTTACAGAAATGTGTATTTCTCTACCAATGCTCCCTCTCCAGTCAGCAACATGGCTTCCTACCTTAACATCTGTGCTTTATTCCCAACTACATCTCAGTGATGGCCGACTTGGAAGAGCTTTATTCTGGGACGTTCTAGTCAAAAGCACCACGGTGATACAAACTGTTTCTATTTTGGTTTGCGTTCTGAGAGTAGACTTCAAGGATGTTTTCAGGAAGAGTTGCCTCGTATGAACTCTCCATGTCACTGGCAACTGTCACTCTTCCTTCACACCGTCATCTGGATCTGAGGCCGGAGCTAATGCCCTCAACGGGCTTCTCCCTCCAACTTGACTGTTCAAGGCTCGTCTGAACTCTTTAATGTGAGACTTTGCCCTAGCAGCAAGTGCCGCTGTTTGTTACTGTCATGCTTTGCTCCCGACATAGCAAATCACTTGCTGGGTTGTAGTTGAAGACTTGGCAGCTGTACTTGATATTCTTTTCGCCACCACTCCTCAGATCCCCTTGGGGGGGGGGGGCGGTATTGAAGGAAGCAGACGCCATCCAATGTCAAATGCTTCGTTCCCATTCTGCATGAACTGTAGGACCAACAGCTGCATACAGCATTAGACATGTTCAGGGAAATAAAAGGCAGGCATCAGGATTCTGAGATGGCTAATCATTTATCTACAGGTACAATATTTCTTTGGGCTTGTGTATTTCAGCTACCTAGTGCTGCAGTGGATGCAGCCTTAGCACTTAAAAGGTGTACATGGAATGTGACCTGTCCTGGTGAGAGATAGTGCCGTTTTCTGTTTGAGCCCCTGGAATATGGATTATTTTCAGTTTCTTATTCTGTTTCTCTGTCTCTGTCACAAAACCTAAATTTCCCCATAAACGGAAAAATTGCTCGTATGAATATTAGTAGTTACCTGGCATGTCACGTTAGTGAGAACAAAGATTTTGAAAGTAGAATTGCATTTTAGTCTTAAGCCACTTTTGTAATTTCTTTCTGCCTCTGTTAGAGTCTGACGGTGAGCTCCATTACTTACGCTACCATTGTGAATACTGATGGCAGTTACTAAGCATTCACGGAGAGCTGCAGAATGTGCCCGAAGACCCATGTGCACTGCAATATTTAATCTGCACAACACACCTACGAGGCAGGTCTCCTTATTGCCATTTTACTTTAGTGGGGGGACTGAGTCCCCTGCCCTAAGCCATGATTCCAGTTTAGCAGGACAGGAGGCAGACCTATGAGCATGGTGAAACTCTATCAAAAGCAGCCATGACAATGGCAGTGATAATGCCAGAGTGCTTGGGGTGCATAACGCGTGTGAGTACACAGCGCCTGAGCAGAAGTGCCTTGATGAGGGCCATTTTCTCCCTGAGAGCAAAGACAGCATAAAAGCTATCTCTGTCTCCTTTCATCGCCTGATGAAGGTTAATATCCAGGAGGATGCCTATATGTTTTTCTTTGGGTTCTCCTTATTTAGCTTCTCTAGGATCACGAATTATAGGCTCAATGTCCTTTATTTATGGCTGGAAACCAAATATGAGTGAGTACATCCCATGTTCCTCTTTTTGGGTCTGGCTTACCTCACTCAGGATAGTGTTTTCTATTTCCATCCTTGGACTTCCCACAGGGCAGGGAACCCTGATTGCTCTTTGGGCTGACGGGGGAGGGGGACTTGATTGGGGGAGGGGGAGGGAAATGGGAGGCGGTGGCGGGGAAGAGACAGAAATCTTTAATAAATAAATAAATTTTAAAAAGTAAGCTATCTCTGCTGGATGAGAGAGGAAGCTCGAGCGTAGTATGTGTGGAGAGTGATTACATTAACCCCAAATTAAAATTGTGCTTTTTTGAATATACCTTCAACAGTTCATCTATGGGGGGAGGCTTAGAAATGTAGGAAATAGGATACAGACTAAGATATATTTCTTTAATTTACATAATTAGTGTTTTGATGTGCTGGTGTTTGAATCTCACAAAGAACAGGATGAATGAAGTAGTCTTCCATGCTCTTCCCTTAAGAGAATCTGTTAATATCTGTTGTTTGGCCTTTGGGCTGCGTGTCCCATCCCACAGTGTTTCCGTGGAGAGCTGCCAAAAGGGGATAATAACACTAGCAGTGTGATCTGCTGACATGAAGTACAGGAATACACTTCCAGCCTAGACTTGGCTTCCTGCCTTTTGTTGAGGCACCAAGCAGCCAGCCTTCCTGCCAGCCTCCAGGAGATGCTCATTTACTTGAGCACTGCTTAAGTCTGTCCATATTCCGTGCTTCCTTCAAGTCTTTCATCTCTTACATCTCTCCTCTCTTTGTTGTTCCTGAGACAGAGGGAGAAGGAAGTACCACATATCTGGAGTCAACATAAATATGCTCCAGGCCTGTTTCAAACCAAACTCCTGGCCATTTCCAATGCAACAGAGGCCCAGATGATTTTGATTTCTTGAGGTTCAAGGTAGATTATAATGTAAATATTACCAAAGAGAGCTAGCAAAGCAGCTACCAATGACCAGTCACACTGGAGTTTTATGTAGCCATAAAAATGAATAACTTGTTATTTCCTAGAAAATGTATGGAACTAGATGCCATCATGTTAAGTGAAGTAAGGCAAACTTAGAAATCACTAAGTCTATCACATTTTCTGTCATATGTGGAACCCAGAATAAAATTTAAAAACATTTTTTAAATTTTTAATTTTTTTTTTATTGAGCTCTTCATTTTCTCTGCCTCCCTCCCTGCCTCTCCCCTCTCCTTCAACCCTCCCCCAAGGTCCCGTTTCTAAAGATGATCTGAAGGTAGAAAGATTGTAATGAAGCAATAGAGACCCCAACAGACGTGGAGAAGGGAGGAAGATGAAAGGCTACGAGGACGATTGAGAAGGCAGAGAAGAGCAAAGTGCAATGTGCACAATAGAAACAGCTTTAAAACCATCAGTAGGTACAATTAATTAATAATAGTTATCTTCAAATGAATGACTGGTCTGAAAATAACCTAACCAATGTATCAATGACAGATCCTACCCCTACCCCAACCTTTTTTTTTTTTTTTGAGACAGTAACTCGCTGTGTAGTTCTGGCTGTCCTGCAACTCATTATGTAGACCAGGCTGGCCTTTAATTCACAAGAGATATATCTAACTCTGCCTCCCAGGTCCTGAGATTAAAGGCATGCTTAATTAAACCACACCAGGCCAATACTCTCTTATTTGAGTGGAGAACATTTTTCTTTGTAATTGTAGACTCTTTTAGCTTTGCGATTTAAGTTAATATTAGAAACTCTTTAAAAATGACTTGTCATTATAATGTATAATAATCTTGAAATTCTTGTTTTCTTATCAGCTCTCCTCCATACCCCTCGTCTAGAATACATAATGACGAGAATATTTTAGGACCTGAGCTCTGAAGCAATGGTCATAATGTGCTGTTACACTTTTAAACATTAAAACCCAGGCTCAGAATGAAGATGGATCTCAGGGGCAGAGATTTTGCTGTCCACATGACAGGCCATTCCCACCGCCATAAGTGTGCATGCAAACACACACACACACACACACACACACACACACACACACTGGTTAGGTGTGGTGGTGCCTTTAACCTCAGCTCCTGGTAGAGGAAAAGTATCAGGGGTCAAAACAAACCTGTCTCAACATCAGCAGCAGCAACAGAAGCCAAGCATTCCCTTTCTTATTCACCCAAAGCAATACTTAATTAGGCGAAGCCTCAGATCCAGTTTTTCCCGTGAAATGGTGGAAACTAAATGTTTATTTCCTCATTAGGGTGAATAATGAATACAAAGTAAATTTAGTTTCCTATGAAAACTTAAAAATAGATAACATTTTTAACTCAGCTAAATTTCCTGATATCGACTTGCACTGATAATTCTGGACACTAGATGGCGATAGAAGCGCATCACATAATAAACCTTTCCTTAAAAGATCCAGCTTTAAAAGCTAGGCAATGGAGGCCAGAGAGAGCAGGTTAATGCATTAGTTAAAGCAGCAAAAATCATATATAATAAGGGGTTGGGAGTGAGCTAATATTCTGAGTGTGTTCAGGAACCAAGTGGTTATTGAAAGAAAGGTTTGTTAAGCACGCGTGCACGTGCACACACATACACACACAATCACAATTTAGTCTGCTGTTGAAAGATGATTTTCAAGCTAATTAATGGTGCAGAAGTTGTCGGTGAACGCAGGAGTCTCCTCAACTGTGTTCAACTCATATGTTCACTTCCATATTTTGATATTCAGCTTTTAAACTAGAGGTTGTTTGGGATGGATTGTGCCTCACCTGTATTATTCATTGATGAAAAAGTGCTTTCTTACCAGGGATGTGAGTCCAGGACTTTGGCATTTTAAGGGGAAATGACGGACTTACTGTAAGCGGTTGGCTGGGCCATTATTGACTGGCAGGCTCAACTGGAAGCACTTCGTTAGTGTATTAGGTTGCCCTGGAAATGCCTTCTTGAAACTCTAATGATGCACTTAACGGAGTCCTCTGGGACAGGGGTAAAACGTCTCTTAGCAGGCTTGTCTTCCACAGGAGTACTCTTGGGATGGGTTGGGATGGGCAGGCACATCCAAAGAGAGTCTCAGTAAGAAGGAAGCCTCAGAACAGGTTGCAGGCAGCAGTTTCTTACAGGTAAGTCAAGATCGGTGACTTACTGCTAAACTCCTAGCTTTTTATGGACATTGGAATAATCGTTTTGAGAGAGCATCCTCAATTCTGCGTGTGTGTGTGTGTGTGTGTGTGTGTGTGTGTGTGTGTGTTGGCCGAAGAAATGAAGGGGAAAGAATATCTGAATGAATATGACTGTCATCAAAGGCTTAAAAAGAATCTAAAACACTTGTAACTTGAACATTACTCTGATTAAAAGGAAAATGATTTAGAGGGAGACGTGCGCCCTTCTGCAGAGTCATGCATTTGAAGAGCACGTCCGGAGGTTTTTCAGATGAAAATCACTGCCAGTGTGGAGGGTAATTAATGGGGGAGGGGGCGGAGGGTGGAGTTGGAAACAAGGAAGAAAGAGCCCAGAGGTGGCCGGTGCAAACTCCAGACCCCAGGCTGGACGGGGGCCGGTGCAGTGCTGCATCCCCGCCCTGCGCCAGCAGCCAGCATCTCCCGTCTAGTGCCCACCGCGGGCGCCACGTCCCCGTCAGCGCTGGCAACCTGTCACCGCCGAGGACGTGACTCCGAGCTGCCTCCGCTCTCTCCAAGCCCTATTCCTTTAAGATGATGTAATAGTCATTTCCCTGGATGGTTTCTTGCCTGCACTGCTCACACAACAGCATCCGAACTGCTCCTGGCACCGTGGGACCTTCCTGCTCCGGAGCCCGAGCCCCGCAGGCATCTCCCAGCCGACCCGGCTCCTTCTTGCTCCTACCTGACAGGGATATGGGTGTCCCTTTGCCCTTGCCGGCAGGTGGGGTGGCTGAGACCCTGGCCAGGCGCCTCTGTCTGTCTTTCTGCCTCCGGGCTCTTTGAACGCCTTTAAGTCCAGGTACCTCTTGTAACTCTCCCAGGTATAAAGGATCTGTTTCTAAAGGTTTGGATCTTGGTTTTCCTTTCTTTTTTTCCCCTGCCGAAGCTTTGGTTGTATATTTTTTTCTTTGCTTCACTTCTTCGACTCAGCCTTCTCACGGCTCAACTTTTTTTTCCCCGATCCCTTTTAACTAGAGATTTGGGAGTGAATACGTACACACATACATATACCCAAACGCACATCTACGAGCGCGTAAGTGCGGAATCGTTTATTTCCCGAGAGCACATCTCTCTGGCACTTTTCTTTGATACCTCTGTCCTCTACCTGTTTGGGATTTGACGAGAGATCCAGACCTAGTGTGGCCGTGGTTTCCGATTGCTCTGGAAAAGGCTATTTCTTCGCAGGAACTGAGTCTCCAGCACTCGCTAAGGTAAGCGCCGAGACTCACTGCTTTCTCGGTCCTGCTGAAAAAAAAAAACGGGTCTCTTTGGAAGTTGAAAATTGCATATGCCTTTGACATCAGATTTACAAACAGGCTCGATGTGAGCAGCAGCTGCTGAAGACAGTGGCTTAAGGCTAAACTTAAAGGCGGCGCAGGCTGAGGGAAGCGCTAACTCCGTTAAGGAGTGATTAAAGTCAATAGTTTCCGGCTGCTTATGTAAAAATATTCTCCTCCCTGCCGGTTTCCCTCCCTCTCTCCCCCTCTGCTCTCCCCAGAGGTCTCTCCTTTTCTGACTCATTCTGGGTCTGAGGAAATAATTTCTCTCTTTTCCCTCAGACAGACCTCTGAGTACCTGGGCACTTGGCCTTCCTGCCTTCCCATCCTAATGGAAGAGCGAATGTAGCTGACCATTACCTTCTGTGAAGCTCACTACCAGACACCTTTAAACTTTCTGTCCAGCATTGCTTCACCTGTGGACTGTTCTAAAATTTGCCTTGTTGGGGGGGAATAACGAACAAAACCGGGGCTAGAGGAGGTCATTTTGAGCAAGTTAGCACCTTTTCCCTCTCTTACAACTGGATGCAAAGCCTAAGGCTGTAACTGGCTTGGATTGCACCTTTAAGTCCGGGAAGCTGCAGAAGAAAGGGACAATGGCTCTGAGCGGGAACTGTAATCGTTACTATCCTCGGGATCAAGGGGCTGCGGTTCCCAACTCCTTCCCCGAAGTCATAGAGCTGAACGTTGGGGGCCAGGTTTACTTCACCCGCCATTCCACATTAATAAGCATCCCCCATTCCCTCTTGTGGAAAATGTTTTCCCCAAAGAGAGACAACGCTAACGATCTAGCCAAGGATTCCAAGGGAAGGTTTTTCATCGACAGAGATGGCTTCCTGTTCCGTTATATTCTGGACTATCTCAGGGACAGGCAGGTCGTCCTGCCTGACCACTTTCCAGAAAGGGGAAGGTTGAAAAGAGAGGCTGAATATTTCCAGCTACCCGACCTGGTCAAGCTCCTGGCCCCTGAGGAAGTCAAGCAAAGCCCAGATGAGTTCTGCCACAGCGATTTTGAGGATGGCTCCCAAGGAAGCGACACAAGAATCTGCCCCCCCTCTTCGCTGCTCCCTCATGACCGCAAGTGGGGTTTTATTACTGTGGGTTACAGGGGATCCTGTACCTTGGGCAGAGAGGGGCAAGCAGATGCCAAGTTTCGAAGAGTTCCCCGGATTTTAGTTTGCGGAAGGATTTCATTGGCAAAGGAAGTCTTTGGAGAAACTCTGAATGAAAGCAGAGACCCAGACCGAGCCCCGGAAAGATACACCTCCAGATTTTATCTCAAGTTCAAACATCTGGAAAGAGCTTTTGATATGTTGTCAGAGTGTGGATTCCACATGGTGGCCTGTAACTCCTCGGTGACAGCGTCTTTTGTCAATCAGTATACAGAGGACAAGATCTGGTCGAGCTATACAGAATACGTCTTCTATCGTAAGTAGGAAGGTTTTTGTTTATTTTTGTGTGTTCGACTTCTCATCACAGATGTATGTGGTCTCATGCTTTGCTAGAATCTAAGGATACTGATTTGGGATTGTAGCTATGCTAAAACTATAGAGTCCTGAAGCCTACAATTCAGTTCTTATGCTTTATCAGATCCTGGAGGAATCTTTCTTGTTTTTTTCCAATGAGGTCACGGGATAGTCAGAGTTCAAAAATTAGAAGGGACCAATGATGCTGGAAGAGTTTGTAAACAAGCGTGTATGACTTTTTTCTAGATAGTGATCTGTGACTGTAAGATTGCTGACTACAGCTTGGCCGTTGGTTCACAGGGTTTGGAGATTTTGCAGAGTCAGTGCGGATGAAGGGCTACTGCCAGTCCTTTCAGCTAAACTCTTGGGGTCTGTTAAGCTGATTGCTGCAGGCTTCCTTTCATCAGTGCCTTTCAGAAGGTAAATGGACAGTGTACAGAGTCATGTGGTCTTGGCTAGATGGCAGTGCAGACTGCTGAAAAGCCCCCATTTCCCCCAGGTCTGAAATTCACTGTTTGGTTCTTTAACATTTTTCTACTGAGACTGGAGTTGGATTGCAGGCTTAATTAAGCCGAACTTTGTTTAAGATCCACCTAAAATGAACAAGGTCCCTGAGAATTGCCAGTCACATGCAAACACCTCAGCTACTGGGTAGATCGAATTCCTGACATGACACAAAAATCAGTATTATATGTGAGGTGATGTGATTGCCGGCGCCTTTCAAGTAGGGCTGTTTCGTTTTGCTTAAATGTGGACTTCTGGTGTGGACTGCTTTGCTTTATAGAAAGGCATTGTGAAATACAAGCCATTGGTCTTTGCAGGAAGAACAGTCAATTTGCCTATATGGTGTGATGCTTGATCTAACTGCTGAGTTTCAACAGGATTTGGGCTTTGGTGTTGAGTTCATTCCATAAAGACTGTGTTTTCGGTGTTAACATTCTATTTCCTTCTGCTGATTTTGAAGTGACTTCAGAAGTCAGGATTAAGTTGTCTATATTTGTTTAAATATAAAGGGAAGACTGAGGTTCTTGGGCCAGGCTTTGCCTAGACTTGTGTTTCTCCATTTGGAGTTTGTGTAGGTAGAGAAGCCATTGGGATGTGAGGTTTCTCCAAACTGGGTCATCACATATCTATTCAGAAGTGAGGGTGTGTGGATTGCACGGACAAGATGGCCCAGGAAGAAAAGTTAAATCAGTCCCCAAGAGCTTACTGATGTGTATGGAGTAGCAAGCATTACTTGGTCCAGGGACCCTAATTATGGTCTTTGGATCTTCATTTAGGCCAGAGCTTAATCAACAAATAATGCTTTGTTCTGTCTGGCAAAGTTCCAATGGATACAGAGATAAGATTCTAGATTTTTAAACCTTCTGTAAGGAGCTGACACTTTCTGTGATTCTGTAGAACATATGCCTTCTCCAAACTTTTGGGGTGAAATTTGCTTTGAAGATAGTTCAAATGCAGGGTTGTACCCCCGACTTTCAGTCATTTACCCACCTAATTGATGCACTTGCCATCTAGGTCGGGGGTGCTTCTCTGTTCATCAAGGGCTGACCTGTCTGACACTATGCCTTCTTTAGAATGCTCTGGAAATACCCCAATCTCCTGACCATATAATTGCTGCTTCCTTTGCTGAGCTGTTGAGCGTCAGTTTGCTCTCCATGTCTCTATGGATAGGCTAGCAACCATGCACAGGGCCTTCATACTAACAGCATTTATTTTGCAAATCCTAGACTTCCCTTTTGTACCCAGCATCCAGAGCGAGGTATTAACTCTTCCTCTGTCTTAGGACCTATAAAACTGACAGCTGGCTTTCTAGGGTGCATAACTGCTTCCGTGCAGCTGCTTAGCCATAATTATTTAATTAGAAGCTGCCAACTGTGCCTATATAAGCATTAATTCATCAAGCTGTTGTGCTCCGCTTAATGGGCCGAAACCATGGGAAGTGCTCTAGAGCAAGGAGCTGACTGCGTGCAAAGATGCTTTACTCAGGGGAACTAATTTTTTTCCTGAACTTAGTGGTAGTAAATACACACACACACACACACACACACACACACACACACACACTCACACACACACACTCGCTCACATGTGCATGCACACACATGTGTACACCCCCCCCCCTTACATGCAAGGAATTATCTCTAAGAAATCAAAATTTTAATAACTCAGGAATTATGTAAAAGCACATCGCCTGGATCCAGATCACATTAGCAAATGAACATATGGAACAAATGCATTGCTCTATGGTTAACAGCCATGGGGAGTGAAGCCTGCCCCCCCCCCCCATTTCCCTGTTTGCCTATTTTTCATCCAAGTCTCACAAGGGTAAAATCCCATCCATCAACAGATTACATGGATGACATTCCTGCCTCCTTTAACCTTTCATGTGGGCCTAGACCTCATGGTCAGCATCAGTTTATCCTGAGAGTTCTGTTCACATAGAAAATCACCTGGGATCTGCAAGTGTTCAACAGAGACAGAGGAAATGTAAGTTGTCTCACTCAGTCACTAAAGGAAGAGTACCACAGAGACATAAAGAAGAATCTGTGTTAGAGTCAACTCACAAATGACATTTTCTGCCTTAATTTAAAACAATGAAAAGCTGTCTTCTTACCCCATCAACTAAGTCCCCCTCCCTCTTCCTCAAGCAGTTCATAAAAGGCAGCGCCATCAACAGTGGCTGTGCTCCCTGGATCACCTTTAAATAAAGTGTCAGCTCAGTAATTTGGAAGCCAGAGGCCCTAATCTAATAAAATCACAAGTGCACGGAACGGAAGGGACACTGACTTTTAAAGACTTTCTCTAAGACAGGGTGGGGAGACTGTCACATGTTTTCTGAGCCTCAAGAGTAACTTCAGGTGAATGTCTGGAAGTATGATGTTTTGAAAACATTTGCTTCTGGTCAAGCAACATGACCACAAATAGAGAGTTTAGTTCCTAAGCTAGTGTGTGAAATACCTGCATTCTCTGAGCTCTGTTAATTGTACGAATACTTATCAGTTCACCATCTTTTGCACAAATGATTGCACATGGGTGTGTTCTAACTTTTACTCTTTTCACTTGGTTTCCTTACATTTAAAGGGTCATACCAAAGTCTCAAATATCTCGAATACATCATTCATACATACATATGCTGCTGACTAAGAAAAGACTTTGTCAAAAAGTAGATCATGAAGCTATTTTCCGTTTGAAATTCAATGAGGACCGTGAACTAAGAAGTGACTGTATCCACTGGTAATAATTTCTGCAGTATTGCTTGCAAAGCTTCAGATAAAAGGTGTGCTTGTACAGAGAAAAGAGGCCATGGAAGTGCATCCATCCCCAAAGGACTGCAGCTGCTTTACCTTGATTATATGGCAGAGACTGGGGATAACTTCCGGTTTTACTCCTCATGGAGACACAGCATTGGCACATTCAAATGAACCAGAATGTTGCCCAAATCATGAGGTAAACAGGGCTTGCGCTCTCTGTCTCTTCTTCCTATGACTTTCTTTCCTGCCCTTGCAACTTTAGGTGTTTTCTTGTCTCCTGGTTGAAGCTCCTTCAGGTGTCAAGTTTTGTCTCTCCATGCTAGAACTAGGGTTTGTTGTCAAGAAACCTTCTGTACTGACATTATATATAGAATGAGCTGAAGGTTCGGCATTACTTTTCTCAGAAATACTTAAACATGAGAAAACTTTCCATAGTTGTGTATCAGGCAACATTTTACCCTAAGACTCCAAGTTACCTAATTTTTAATTAAAAACAAATCACAATTTAGTTAAATCTAAGGCAATACCAGGTTAGCATAGATCCAATACCAGGCAGATATTGGAAGGCAAAATACAGAAAAGATGACATCATTCTCTCCTTATTCCTAAAAAGCATTGTGTGTTGAGAAATGGACTGCATATAGTAGTTAAATAAGCATGTTAGTAATGAAATTTTATACTGTTTTCACTTCTATTCCAAATAATATCTGTTACCTGACTTCCGGTCATTCCTGGGACATTGCTAAATGAATTCAGCAGGAAGAAAAAAAAATGTCATTTTGTGAGAAGAAAGGGAAGAGTACACGACTCTAACATTGCTTCCGAATGCCCTGAAAAGTTAAAAATACATTTATATTTGGAGAGAGAGGAGCAAGTAGCACCCACCGCCTAATGAGATTTAGATCATAGCAGATAAATTAGAAATGAAGAGAGCTGTGAGCATACCAAAATACCCCCAACATGGAACACCTCCAAACGTGTCCAAACACAAAACATGGAGAGGAATGCTGACTGCTCAGGTGCTTTGAGCCCACATCCCCGAAAGCCATTTCCTGAATACCAATAGACAAGCTCTGCTTCTCTAATCACAGATGCTTGCTTTCCTTCTTTGGTTCTCGCTCTAGCTTTTCTTAAACCTCATCATTCTTGGACGGTTTGTTACATTTTTAGTGTAGAACCATTTGAAGTGTAAACAAATGCAGATGCAGACCATGTGTGAGATGCTTCAGTCTAACAAACACCATCTCTTGATGGATGCAGCTGCTCGCAGGAGGCGGTCCTCCATCGTCTACGCTTCCATTTACCTTACCTTCAGTCTATTCTGCATCACTTTGGGGTAACTCCAAAACATTGGTCTTGTGATTCATCTACAGGTACTATATTCAGTATTTGTATAAATCAATGAAATTTTAAAAAAATATGTGCTACGGTTATTGCACACAAAATCAACATCTTCACTATCAATTGTCTAGCCAGTGTTAAAATTTTCCTGCTTTTTCCTCACATTTTCTTAGCTGGTTTGTGTGAATCAGTGTCCGCATGAGGCACATCTGTTATGTTTAGTTGGTGGAGTTTTCTCATTCTCCTTCATAATTTAATAACACTGCATATAACTTCTGGGTAACAAACTGGCTAGGCACTGTTAACTTGTTAGATGTAGGTGTTTAAATTGGTCAGTTCAGTTTCAATATTTCTGTTCAGTCTTCTTCACTGTTTATGGCAAGTGCATTTTAATTTGTGGACTAGAAAGCTACATGTTAGGGAGGCAAAGTAAGGGCACCCTTTTATTGTTGGCTTTTACATTCATTATAAGAATAGATAGCAATGGGTGCTATTCTCTCCATTTCCAAGTCCGTTGTTCTGACAGAGTACACATTACAAGGGAGACATGCCTCTCCTTCTAGTCATTCAGGAGACATCTAGTATTCCATGGTTGTTGTCATCATTGGACCAGGGTGCCCTGAGGACTGCAGTGAGCTTTCCAGGATGTGAGCCGGGTCCTGCTCACTGTGAGTAGGAGTCCTCCGGGGTGGGAGAAGTCGCCTTCCACTCACTCTAATTTTGTCTTTGAGAATGCACGGATCCTTTAAGCTGTGGTGATGCTCCACTGAATTCACCATCTGTCTCCAAGTCTTTTCTTCTGTGTTTCTCAGTCTTGGTAAATGGTATCTTCAGTCTCTCAGTCCTTCAGGAATAATAACCCCAGATTGCATCCCAAGCCTTCGTTCTCCCCAGCGAACCTCTCTAATTTACTGTACACCCTCTTCCTCTCTTCTCCTTCTCATGGAAACCCTTCCCCATTTTTCTGTAGTCATAGATGCTACTCCTTCCTGACCAGGTCATCAGCGTTGCCTTTCTGGACAACTGCAAGGCACTTGACTTGTCCTCCCCACATGATACCCACTTTGAATCTAGTGTCTGTGCTGTAGACATGGGGAGGTCTTGAAAACGTTAGCCTGGCCATGCCGCTTTTCCACTTCAATTTTCATCAGCATGATGTGCTCTTGCAGTAAGTGAGTCTTTACTATGCATTAGGACCCTGTGCTTTTGAAATGACCCCCACTTACCTCTACTGTTCATGTCACCTGTGTGTTTCGAGATCACTGGGGTACATCTCATTAAGTTCCTGGATATTTTAAAAATATCTGCTTCTTCCTTTCATACCACTTGATGTTCCCTCTGCTTGGAACTTTGCCTCCACCTGTCCTACCCAGCAGTTCCACTTTTAGAGGCCTTTCCTGGTCCACTGTTGGATAAGTCATGCCTTATACTTGCCTCCCAGATGCTTGTTTCTTCTACCATAACATCAATATGTTATTCTTGCTTATCTGCCTGTCTCTCTGTATCTCAACTTTGTGCAAATAGAAATTATGTCTCTCGCGTTCACCATAATTCCTGGTACTAACACTCAAGTAGGTACTCTGTAAATCTATTTTTTTTAAAAAAATGGAAAAGTGCCGACTGCAATGATCTACCATGGTCGTAAGTGCCACTGACTGGGAATCCTGTTAGAAAAGTTCTTAAAGAAAATGCTGGCGGTTGGCAACGGTGTGAGTAACACCGTAATGACTAGCAAGGACTCTTCCTAATGTCCATTGAGTGCTCCTTTACACACAGAGTGGAGTGCCACAGAAAGATGCTCCACTCTTAGCACCTGCTCATGATTCCAGCCCCAGGGAAATGAGAACACTTACCAGCAGCAAAGTCTCCTGTGCTCCCATTAGCTGGCAGGAGAAAAATCAAAGCTGGGTGGGGATGGCGTTTAAGGAAAAGCCCAGAGGGGCATCAGGATTCAGAAAAGTATGGAGAATTGATGAAATGCCCATAATAGGAATAGAAATGAACTGAATACAAAGTGTGCTGTGAGACCTGCTTTCTTTATTTTCTTTCTGCCCAAGTGTTCCATTTACTTCCGTGGATCCCATCATTATGTTCCTTAATGCAGGGGCAGCCTAACACTGTGGGTCAGAGCCTGGCAGTTGGAGCACAGGTGAACAGTGTGCTGTCTGTCCTCAAAATAGTGCTCAAGTTCAAGTCCCTGTTCTCTGTTAGTGGTGCTAACATTAGGAAATTACCTTCCTTGAGAGCCTTAGTTTTCTTACCTGGAAAGTGGGGCTAGGAATGACAGTAGTGAATAGGGTTATGAGGCTCAGATGATTGGTGTATGAAGCCCAGGAGAGAATGCTGGGTACCAGTGTTCAGAATGTGAACATCCAGTCCCCTGCTAATTCTGTCAGGGAATAGTCACAGGATTTCAGCTAAGCAACTTGTCTGCTTCTTTTCGGTAGTTCTTTGTCTAGTTTATTGACCTAAGCATGTACAAAGAAAATTATGTGGAAGGGTACTTGCTAGAAAGAAAGTCTGACTATTGATTTTGATTGCATAACTATAAAGTCAACCTCCCCAAAGACTTCAAATTAAATGCCACTGTGTATCCTATGAATATGAAAGTTTCTATGTATTAAGAGAATATATAAATAAGATTATGAAAATATATCAAAAAGAGATAGAGGAAAAGCTCTGAAAATCTAGCAAAGTTATGTCTTCACATTCCACGCTGGAGACTGTTCACAGAGGCCTTTCCCTCAACTTCATTTCAACCTTTTGAGTTCAGAGTCTAGGATAACAATGTGATGGGCTTTAAAATTAAGAATATCTACAGAACTAAAATTCCCCTTTTATGAGTCTCAGCCTGGCGAGTATCTTTGTGGTGACAGAAGAAATGGTTACTGAGTAGACCGCTGACAATGGGATCACCTAAACTATTCCAGAAGCAAAAGGAAGTCACTTTACTCCATAGTACACGTTGCTCTGTGTTCTGACTTGATGGGGAAATGAACAATTGATCCGCGTATGCGGCCATGTGACCTATTCAGAAACCGCTCCGTGTGAGACAATTCACTCTTTTCTATTTTTATTCAACCCTATTCGGAGGCAGAAACTTATAATCATTTCCCTGCCCAATGCACAGCAACCTCTCATTCCAAGTGAATGGGATACAGCGTGGTTATGAACCAGCTGCACTCAGGAAACTAGAAGGCGAGTCTAAGACTTTTGTACTTCTGCATATCGTGTCTTGGGAAACGGCGCACTACCCAGTCAACACTGATTGTCAGCTAAACAAAACAAGGGGAGCCAAGTTCAAAGAACAGTAACGACTATTTTAAAGGGACCTTGGAGGAACAGAGGAATTCCAGGGATCAGTATAATAGAATTTGTGCTCATGTATGCTAGGGTGCTGCCGAGGCAGAGGGAAATATTTGAGGAGCTCTGAAAACACTCCAAAGAAGAGAAATACCCACCTGCCATATAAAGCACATTGAGTACTGGGCGAACAGCATGGGCGACTCTCTTAAAAACTTAACGTGTTGAAGCCATTTTCCTATAGGCATGTTCCTGCACATTTATACAGCAATGTGACTGAAAACAGGACTCAGTTTTCACTTAACTAGTTGAAATATTTTCTTTTTTAAACATAAGGCATTTGTGTAGAGTTCAGCTTTGTCAGGCTGTAATAGACTTGGGGGAACATTAATTTCATTTTTTCTAAGAAAAACATACCTTACAAGTAAGGATTTTGCTTTTCTGGATGGACATTCGTGTGAAATAGGGTGGTGGGGACTGACATTCTGTAGTGCTTTCAACAGCTGTAGACCTGCACTTGGAGTTTAAAGCAATACATATTTACTGTGTTTGTTTGCAAAGACCTTATTGATTGCCATTTTTCAAGGATCCGCTTCATATAAAGTATCGTTTCATAGTCTGTTTGAGATGGGTAGAAAATGTCAAATCTGTATGCAAAGTGTCTAGATTTGGATTCACAAACTCTTCATGCCCATGACTTTCCAGCCCTTCTCCACAATCTGCTGGGGAAGTGATTGACAATCCGCATGAACTCCGTTGATTGGAACCCACAGCACTTCAAACTTTCCTTCGTCTGTACCATCTGCATGCACACCCCCACCCCCCACCAAATGCAGCGAAGTGTTTTCCACAACATCTCGGCACCCTTTCATCAGACTGCTCCTCGTCATTAGGCCGACTTAGCACTCACCTCAGTTGTTTGCAGAGTGTCCTGCTCATTTCCTTCTTGCTACACGAGTGCCCAATGACCACTGGGACCTGGCTCGGATACTTCTGATATTCTGCTTGAATACTGGGAGGTTTCATGAAAAGAATCTCATATTCACATAGAATATTCTCTGGGGATTGTAGTTTATGGAGAAGTTAGATTAGGAAAGAAAGAGTTACAATTTTGTGTAATGGGGAAAGTCTAAACATACAGGAGGATAGGGAGGGCACTTCTTATATGAACTTAGGGTACCAGGATATTGGACTAGCTCTAAAATTGATGCTTAGAGAAGAGAAAGTACTTAAATCGTCAGTGCAGTTGTTGATGTTACATTACTAGCTGGCTGATGAAGTCATAAAGTCACATCCTAGTATGGCTTAGGAGAATTGTGACATTGTTAACAATCTAGTCATTTTTAACTGGATTTTACCAATGTTAGCTATATAACGACTACACCTATGCCCGGAACCAATGTCATCCTTTTCAGCTCTTTAGTTCTATCTTCTGTTGAAACCATTGCTTGTAAAAGTGTATGTGCAAAATCAGAATTCAAATGCTATCCCATGTGACTAGCCATTGGACTAGCTAGTAGCCCCATATTTCCATTATAAATTTTGTTGGTTGATATAATAGACTCACAAAAAGAATGGAGGGTGAAGCCATTAGAGAGGACTTGTCCATGATTGAGCAAAAGCCAAGCTGCTAACCCCTGAACCTTGCTGTGGACTAATAGCTACACTCTTCATGCCTCAAAGAAAGAACAAAATCAACCAATGTAGCCCATTACTCCAGCTCCCCGTGCCCTTCCCCTCTACCAGCCTTTCTCCATTTGCATTGCTCCCCACCCTAGGCTTTCCTCAGTTCTTAGATCTGGCCAGTTTCCCTCATGCTCCAAGGTATTGTAGCTGTCTCTCCTCTTCCTCAAACACTCTCTTCTACCTCTCACCGCTCGGAATCTTACTCCTCTTTTGGTTTTAGGCTTTAGTGGGGTTTTCTTAGAAAGGCCTTCTTTTCTACCACAGCTGAAGCAGTTAGGGTCTTCCCAGCAGCTAGCTGTATAACATCTGCATAACATTCCTGTGACCGTGATAGTGCTGCTTATAGGTGTGATCATTTGTTTGATTAGCTCTCTCTCTCTCTCTCTCTCTCTCTCTCTCTTTCTCTCCTGAAAACTTTGTCAAGACAGCTGTTTTATTTGTTCCACTCTTCTGTATCCCCAGCACCTAGTGCTATGCTTTGTGTACAACAGATACGTAGTTATTTCTTCTCTAGCCTTTACAAGCCATCGGGTAAAATTATAATAGAACCCCTTTTTATATAAAGGACACTGATCGTCTCTCTCTCTCTCTCTCTCTCTCTCTCTCTCTCTCTCTCACACACACACACACACACACACCACAGATAAAGATCTCACTAGTATAACACAAACAAATGAGGAAAAAGAAAGGGAAGGGAAGAGAAGGGAAGGGAAAGGAAGGGAAGGGAAGGGAAGGGGAGGGGAGGGGAGGGGAGGGGAGGGGAGGGAAGGGGAAAGGGAAAGGGAAAGGGAAAGGGAATCTAAACCCCTAGAGAAAGGACTTGAGATGTGACCAGAAGTGGGAATAGTTACTTTGAAAGGTTACTTAACCTCTCCAAACTTCATATACCCTAAATGTTTGGCATGAACAGTGAGCCCATTTGGTTGTCACACTAAAGAGCTAGTGGTACATGACATGTATTAAGTGACTTTGTTGCTTGATCAGTTGTTTGTCATTAAGGCAGATTTTATTATAGCTCGAGGTAAACATCCAGAAAATGTCTCAAGGACAGGCAACTACAACCAAGGAGAGATTAAATCTGTTATTTTTGAAAGTGAAGGAAGTGTATTTTCTCGTCAGTGTTCAGAAATAGGCAAACAGGCTTTGATAGGAGCATAACACAGTCTAATTACAGCACGTGTAATTATATAAGCCCGAGTAGCATACAGGCAAAATGTACTGAGCATCCTTTGTTTCTTCCGTTTGTGTAATGATCGTACATATATAGAGTAGATGCTGGCCAAATGGATGAAAACGGGCCCCTTATCAAAGCCTCTAGGTCATAATGGTGGGAACCTGTCTGTCACATTTGGGGGTGTGCTGGGTGATTTCTGTCAACTTGACAGGAGATAGAGTCACCTGGAAGTAGAAGCCTCTGCTGTAAAATTTCTTCTGTCACATTGGCCTTAGGCAAGACTCTGGGGGAGTTTTCTTCATTGATGATTGATGTAGAAGGGCTCAGACTACAGGAGGTGGTGCCGCCCCTTGGTAAGTGGACTAACCACATGCTCCTTCATGGCCTCTGCTCTAGTTCCTACCTCTAGGTTTTAGCCTTGAGGAAGCTTAGCTTCCTTTCCTGGTGAACTACAGCCTGTAAGCCACCTCCACTCCTTTTCCTCAAGCTGGGTTTCATCAGGACTTTATCACAACAATAAAAAAACAAAGTAGGACAGCAGGGAACCAACTGGATTCACAAAATCAGAGCATCCTGCCTGGGTGGCAGGGATATCATAATTTTATGACTCAGTTTCCTCTGAGTCATCAGACTTTAAATGAAGTCCTGGGTAAAAGCCAGAATCCCCAGTCTTTTTAGTGGTGCTATTTTGATTGAATGGAGAAGTGAGCATAAGTTGTCACTCCAACTCCTGCTTACTTCCTTTTTCTCCCTTGGGAAAGTTCCAGGAAACCTAGAAACCACAGTAGTTGGTTTGAAGAAATATGACCTGATACTCCAAACAAACGATGGATTTTCCTCCTTTGGAACATTTTTATTTTGCATTTTTATTAGATTCATCTTCATTTAATTTTCATTTGACCTAAGGTTTGGTTGTTAGGCAGAAGCTGTAGGAAATTAAGGAGAAAAGTTGAAGAATTAAAAACAAAGTTAAGTTGCTTTTATCATTGACATTTTTTGAAAAAAGCTTACTTAACCACTTGAAATGTATATATATATATATATATATATATACATATATATATATACATATATATACATATATATACATATATATACATATATATATATAAACAATGGCAATTATTTCTATTCAATAGACGCATGAAGATGGTTTTTAGGGTTGGCTTCATATGCTGCTAATCTTGAATTCTTTTCTGTATTGTGAATAAAGCCTAAATTTGTATATTATTCTGTGAGACTAATATGCTATGTATTTTCTGCAAAGAACTTAAGAAATAAGGGTAAAATCTCTGGCTAGAATGATTCTTTTTTCTGTCTCTGTGTATAGAACTCATTACAAACAAATAAAAATCTGTTAGAGGGCATTTGAAAATAATTTCTCTTAACCAGTCATCATATGCATACATATAAAAACAAGAATATTTTCTTGCTGCCATAGATATATTTTCATATTTAAAATATACAATTTGCCTTGGTAATACATTTATTTGTTATGGGGAAGAAAGTTTTCTTAAAAATAGCCATATGCAGTCTAGTCAAATAATTTCTATTTTAGCTTGCTATTGAAGCCTTCTTGAGTTCAGATAGAAATAAAGGGTACACACTAGCATACATTTAAACTCTCAGATGTTAATGACATTCATGAGTACTTTTTATTGAACTTCATGTCATATATTATGTAAAATATTTCTCACTTATTACTAAAACAACCTTTACAATGAAACATTGAGATGCAGAGAGTTTAAACTTATCAAGAACCACACTTTCCATAGGTATTTGTTGCATTGGAGGGTTTCTGTGTAGATGGATCAAGTTGCATCTATCTAGCTTTATGTTTGAGCAAAGTCATTAGTTTCTATCACCAATGAGTTAAGGATAGACTGGGAGATGTGGGGCAGCGATGAAGCCGCACTACAAACATGGATCTGTATTATGGCATCTGATAACTGGTGTAAGCATTGTTTAAATCTAAATTGCCATGACCATTGCTGTTCTGGTATTCTTAAGTCATGCCAAAAATACCACAGAAATATCATATAGCAGGGCTGCATTTCCAGAGCTGTCAAGTAGCTCTTCAAGGGAATCCCACACAAAGCCTGAAGCGGGGTGCATGATGACGGGTAGAAGGTGTTCAACACAGTTGACTTCCCTTCCTCTTCCCTTTCAAATCGCAAGTCTTGTGAACATGATTTTCCCATGCTATAGCTTCAGAAAAGTTAAACCAGATTGAGCCCAAGTCTGCAAATCTGTCCTCAGTTACCCACACAGAGTTTCTGGGATACAGTCTCTTCTTCCAGACTCCCACATAGCATTATTTTTACAGATTTGATTTTCTAGGTGCCACAGATATGAAAAGGCACAAGATTTCATAGTACAAAAAAGATATCAGAACGTTTGAAATGGAACATGGAGAATTTATTTTATTTTCCTTCAATCCATCGAATATCTAAGTAGAAATAGCACACACACACACACACACACACACACACACACACACACACCAAAAGAGAATACTTGCAGACTTTAGTCCTAGAGATAGTAACAAGTCAGAGACCAGAACTCAGATAGAGAACATGACAAGCACTGATGGTTCCTGAAGAAAAAGAACATTAAACTTGACTGTCTTGAAACTGTGTAAATCAGAGATTCAAAATGAACTTCTTATTTAGTAGCTTGCCTTGTTTTTGCTTAGGAAGCTAACAGAGACTTCTCTGTATTTTATATTCATAATTGTTCTCTACTACTGTAGAGGCCAATGCGGCAACCAAATACTAAAGAGAAAATTTTATTCTTGAGTTTAAAACCAGTTGGGTTTCGGGATCAACCTACCCCTGGACCCAGCAATACCACTCTTGGGAATGTACCCAAGAGATGCCCTATCATACAAGAAAACTATATGCTCAACTATGTTTATAGCAGCATTGTTTGTAATAGCCAGAACCTGGAAACAACCTAAATGCCCTTCAATGGAAGAATGGATGAAGAAAGTATGGAATGAATATATATATATATATATATATATATATATATATATATATATTAGACAATATATATATATTAGACTATATATATGTATATATATATATTAGAGTACTACTCAGCAGTAAAAAACAAGGACTTCTTGAATTTTGCATGCAAATGGACTGAAATAGAAAACACTATCCTGAGTGAGGTAAGCCAGACCTAAAAAGAGGAACATGGGATGCACTCTCTCATATTTGGTTTCTAGCCATAAATAAAGGACATTGAGCCTATAATTCGTGATCCTAGAGAAGCTAAAGAAGAAGGTGAACCCAAAGAAAAACATATAGGCATCCTCCTGAATATTAACCTTCATCAGGTGATGAAAGGAGACAGAGACAGAGACCCACATTGGAGCACTGGACTGAAATCTCAAGGTCCAAATCAGGAGCAGAAGGAGAGAGAGCACGAGCAAGGAACTCAGGACCGCGAGGGGTGCACCCACACACTGAGACAATGGGGATGTTCTATCAGGAATTCACCAAGGCCAGCTGGCCTGGGTCTGAAAAGGCATGGGATAAAACCGGACTTGCTGAACATAGCGGACAATGAGGACTACTGAGAACTCAAGAACAATGGCAGTGGGTTTTTGATCTACTGCACGTACTGGCTTTGTGGGAACCTTTGCAGTTTGGATGCTCACCTTACTAGACCTGGATGGAGGTGAGTGGTCCTTGGACTTCCCACAGGGCAGGGAACCCTGATTGCTCATTGGGCTGACGAGGGAGGGGGAGGGAAATGGGAGGCGGTGGTGGGGAGGAGGCAGAAATCTTCAATAAATAAATAAATAAATAACAAAAAAAGAAAGTTCACAATATAAAAAAAAAAACCCGTTGGGTTTCTTAAAGCAGTTCTCTCTCAAACCTTGGTGAACATCCTAAAAACACAGAGAAAGAGCAGTGTAATCTTGTCTTCATTCCCTATGGGTTTTGCTTTTCCATATTCAATTGTTGACCTTTCCCTAAAATGAGTTATTGATACCACTGAATGCATGCCAATCACAACTGCTTGTGGGCACGATGTCCTCTCTTTAGAACTCCAGTGTTCATCAGAGCAACATTTTGGATGACAGGATGGCCTTTCCCATTTTACAGACAAGAAAACTGAGACCTAGTAAAATTTGTACTCAAGTTCACAGCTATCTGATAACAAAATCAGGATTCAGACTCCCTATCAAGTATGTCTGACTCCAAAAGCTATAACTGCTTTCTAGCTGCTAACTTACTGTGCAGATCTGTCCTACCCATGGGTCAGCATTCTTAGATCACTTATAATAATCAGCAGTAAGATATCATGATAAAATGGGTCTTGTTTATTTGTCCACTGTGAGATCGGGTCTAGAATGATTATGAAGTTGACTTCGAGGAAGCAGAATCTGTGTTTGTAAGCCTTCATAATAATAACTAACACTTATAGGGGTAGTTTATCTCTGCAAAGCTTTGTACTAAGGTTTAATTTTGTTTTTATTTTTTTTTAAGATAGGGTTTTCTATGTATCCCTGGCCTAGAATTCTGTAGACCAGGCTGGCCTCGAACTCACAGAGATCTGCCTGCATCTACCTCTCTGAGTGCTAGAATTAAAGGTGTGTACCACCACAGCATGGCTTATACTAAGAGTTTTTCTTTTTTTTGTTGCAAAAGTTATTTATGCAACATATTATTTAAATGGTCCAAACAGAATTCAGTGTTGAATCAAATAAATGTCATTTCCTGACTTCAAGAAACTTATATTTTGGGGTGTGTGTGTGTGTGTGTATGAGTGTGTGTCTGTTTCTGTCTGTCTGTCATGTGAGATAGATAACAAGGAGCATAGATACAAAAATGTAATCTATAAATATAAAAATGAGAATGAAGATGGTGCAGTTGTGCTTGCCACAGTTAGATTTAGCTTTCCACTTGATATAAACATATAGTCACCATGGGAGAGGGAACCTCAGTTGAGGAATTGCCTTCCTTAGAATGCCTTTGGACATGTCTGGGGGCACATTTTCTTTGTTGCTACTTGCTGGGAAAGGTCCTAGGTCAATGTGTATTGGGGGGATACACTTTGCTAGGTAGCTAATCCTAGGTTGTATAAGAAGGGTAGCTGAACGAGAGCCTGGATGTAAGCCAGTAGCAGTGTTATTCCATGATCTCTACCTCAGTCCCTGCCTCTAGGTTCCTGTGTGGGATTCCCTTAAAGATGGATGGATAATGATCTGGAAAAATAAGCCACATTGGTTTTGGTCAGTGTTTTATCCCAGCAACAGATAAGCAAACTGGAACAATAGTGTGCATTGATTTCAGAGAGAAATCTGGCAGGTCATCACTGTGTGGTGGTGACAGTTCAAAATGATGTGCAGGAGATACGTCTCCAAGTTGCAGATCATTTAAGAGTCCAAAGAAAATGTCTACACAGAGGTCCAGAGGAAAGAGAGCACTGGGTCTAATAGAAAAGGAGTTTGTGTGGTGGGGTATCCGGAGCTGGTAAAGGAGACAGATCCGAGAAGGAATCAAGCGCAAAGAGGTACCCAGGGGCCAGTCTGTGGACCTGTAAGGACTTTGGCTCTACCTGTCGGGTGATATAGGTTGCCACTGGGGAGCTGTGAGCAGGTAGGGACCCGTGTGGACTGCTTTTCAAAGCTGCCTGCTCTGCGATGCAGGAAATCTGGCTGACCTTTCCTTCACGTGTGCAGCTTTCAGAGCGGCGGAGCTACAAGGAAGAAGGACTCTCAAAACAATGCTTACATGAATGGAGAATGATCTGGTTGTGGGGTTAGTAGTGACTTCATGTGGTTAAGGGGGTTGTAGATGATGCAAATGTCTGGACTCGGCTGTATGTATGGCAGAAAGGGTGATTCCAGGCATTTTTGCTTCAGCGTCTTGGCTAAATATGGAGGGGAGGGAGACGACGGAAAGAAGAGCAAGGATTGAAGGTCATAATGGGAACTCAGACTAGATCTAGACTTAGTTGGGCATTTATGTTGACAGAGCAATGGGGGGTCCTGCTGTCAGTTTTCACAGAGTGACCTTCTGTCCTAGCATCAACCTGGTTGCTTTAGGGATCTCCATCAGACCCTTAGCCAACAACTCAGCCAAGTACAATCCATTTCACCCCTGGGAGCCTTGTCTTGCTACAAAAGATGGCTGCTTCAGATTCCATATCTTCCATTATTAGGAGTCCTCACTACTGTTGCCCCCATAAATTCCAGGAAATTCTCACTGTACTAGGTTTCCACTCCCAATCCTCCCCAATTTCAGTTCTCTCCTGCTCTCTCTCTCTCTACCCCTCATCTGATCCTCCTGTTCCTTTCCCCACTGCTTGCAATCCTTCTGCAAAATTTTCTTCATTTTCCTACCCAGAGAGTTCCATGCATATTCCCTAGAGCCCCCCTCTTTACCTAACCTCTCTGGGTCTGTGGATTGAAGCTTGATTATCATTTAATTAACAGCTAATAACCTCATATTAGTGAATAGATTCCATATTTGTCTTTCTGGGTGAAGCCACATTTTAAAGTGACCTCATTCAGTACGGTTGTTCATTTTCTTTAAGATGACCTCCTATGAAGGTACAGTCAATATACAGATTCAGATAAGCCACTTGTTAGGGTCACCATAAACCTAAGAAGAGTTGATAGTTTAACATAGTTGGCCATTGAGTTTAAGCTGTGTGAGAAATACAGGATGTGAAAGAAATAAGAGACAATGAAAAGGTGTAGGTTCAATGGACTAGAAGTTTTCATGGGATCGAAGTCCTATAGAACTGAGTGGTGGGGGAAATGAGCTGGAAACAGGGTAGGAGGGGCAACTGTTTTCACTTGTGTTTATGCTCAGCCAGGGCATTATTAGCTGGGTTCAGGTGTAGCTACGAAAGTGAGGGACCAAAGGTCAGAATTTAGAACAGAGGAGTTGGGTCATCTATATGGGCATTGTGAACACCAAGAATTATAATTATTTCTTCTTCTTCTTCTTCTTCTTCTTCTTCTTCTTCTTCTTCTTCTTCTTCTTCTTCCTTCTCCTTCTCCTTCTTCTTCTTCTTCACAACAAAGTGTAATCCTTATTTTAGGGAGTAAAATAGGAGCCCAGTGTGTGTTTACTGCAAACTCTCCACACCAGGAGGCTTTAATGCTGGTATTTGAATCTGCCATTTAGGACGCATCCTTTGCCTCCTGTTCATTATCGCTCTGGCATAATGGTAAGCTTTGTTGTCTCTATGCCATGGACAGTTAAAGGAGTTGGGGATTTTAAAATATCCCGCTTCATTTGTATACCCAACTTTTCATTTACCAACAAAGTTTTATTTATGTGTTATGAATTTATTTATTTGTTTAGATCCTCACAAATTCTAATCGCACCCTCTATTCCTAAGCTGCACCACTAGAGCCCCAAAGTTGATTTACTTAAGCACCTCCTAAAGGGCATTTCCCTGTACTGGTTTGTGCTTCAGGGACAGAAAGATAAGCGTCCTGTGTGGAATTCAGTTTTCTCTACCATTACCTGTGCCAATACAAAAATGTTTGAGTAATTATTTCAATGTTTTATGGCATCTCTCCTTATTATGTTATAAAAAAACAACAAGTAGAGAGGTAAAATGCAAGTTCAGGTATTGGTGATAAGAACCTAATATCTCATGAATTTAATAATTGAGACAAAGAAGGAAATATTCTTGTAAGCTGAAAAAGGAAAATCCTTAGCCTTAAGTGGATATCATTGGATTTTTGCCAGCTGAGTGAGTTTTCAATTAGGAAGAAAAAGAAATCATACTTTAAAAATGTACAAATTGTGGGAAGCATATTTCAAAGATACAATCTAGAAAAGGAGCTGTAATTAGGCATGGTATTATTTATTTCTTATTAGGTAATGCCCGTTACAAAAGGTATAAATCTATGGACTAGATTTATTCAGCTACATCTTTTGCACGATTTCAGGAATGTATGAACGACTATATACAACAACATAAAACTTATCAATGGTGCAGATATTATGAAAACAGGTGAATGTATTCAATGTCTATGTGGAATGATCAGGGAAGTCTTTTCCAAGGTAACAAGTGTTTAGCAAAGTCACATGGAATAGAATGAACCTGTCAAATACAGCATTCCTGAACAGTGTTAGGACAGAGGACAAGCAAGGACCATGGCATGGAATCAGGGAAAGCCCAGCTTGTTCTCTGAACCTCATAGGTGGTATATAAGGCAGGGGGCAGATAGAGAGCACTGGAGAGAACAGACAATGAAGACCCATCATAGCATGTTAGGCTGCCAGCCTTCATCCTAGATGGTAGAGGCGCATTTGGGAGCCTAGCAGCTACAAAACATTCCTATCTGGGTTTTCTGCTAACTGAGTGTCAGCTAGACTGACATTAGGATTCTTTGGCGCCTTTATAACACTTTAAGATGTTTAACTTTTGGTTCTGAGCATAGGTCTCAGACCTGTCCTCACAGATTTCTTCCTTACTGAGTCCTTATCTTTCTTCATTTATTTGATAAATATTTATTGGGCACCCATTCTCTATCTCAGCATGAGCAAAGTTTCTCTGTCTCATGTAGCTTACATTGGTGACACCAACAGGCAAGCTAATACAGAAATATTCTGCTATTTTAAATGGATTGTATACTGTGTTCATTTTTTACTTATTCTTCAAGAATTTTATACATTATATTTTCATCGTATCCTTTTTTTTTCTTCTGAACTCCTCGCAGATGCCCCTCCACCTGTTTAATGACTTCAACTTCATACTATTGCTGTTAGTCCCCGGCAATGACTCACCTTTCTTACAGGACTTTGATCTAGTGAGAGAGTGCATCGTATATATAAGTTTAATGAGCCACGAATGTTAGTTCAAACCATTGCCCATGGATGTAGCCCAAGCATCTGCATTTTGTGTAACCACCAAGGTGATTGTTGGTCCCCATTCTCTGCTGTAGCTTTAGTCCCGTCTTTGATTTCCAGAAATCAAAGCATCGTATATGGAAAGGAGGAAGATTCCCAATCCATTTGAAAGAGGGAGTTACTCTCAAGCTGATAGCTTGCTTAAAGATAGGTTATTCTTCACATGTGAATTTATAAATAGGAGTCAAGGTATCACATTTTTCCTTAAACATGTAAGCAGGTTTTTGGAATTTTACCTACACTCTCAACAATGTTCAAATAGCCTATTCTAAAGACAATAGGAAGGGTAACAGCCCATGTTTTTGAGTCCTTCCTTGCTGGCTATCTTAGATTCACCACTGGAACGTGAAAAGTCTTGGGCTCAGAGAAACAAAGCATGTTGTTCAAGGTCCCACAGCTAGTGAAAGGCAGAGCTAGGATTTAGAACATGAGTTTCTAGAGGCTGACCTCCAAGCTTCTCTGTGCTGCCAGAAGGCCAGGCTACCAATTCTGGAGAACATCTATAGTAGACTCTCTCCTAATAGTAGTGTCTACAGTCTTTGGAGCAGACATTGGAAAGCTGCAGCAAGATATGCATGTAATTTTATATTTTTATAGTAACCATAAGAAAAGAAGTATATTGAAAACTAAAATTAATTATAATAAAATGTTTCAACCTAGTAAAGAACATTTTATAACATATTTTTAATATTCAATTGCTTCAGTTATTAAGTTAAAGTCATTGACACTAAAGCACAAATGCTATGTTCTTGAAACAATTCGCCTTATTTCCTGGGCTTCAGAACCATGTGTGACGAATGGCTCTGGTCTTGAAAAGGATGGGTTTGTATGTTCTCATCGAAAAGAGTCTCAAGTTGCCCACGTCCATGTAACATACAGATCTATCAGAAGACCTGAGATTTTAGCTCTGTCTAATGAGAGAAGATAGAAAATGAGAGTATTTTTGTTTCCGTCGGGGCAATGGTCTCTTCCTCATTGTCCCTCAATCATATGACTGTTTTCTACAGTTTGGTTGACACCTAGTATAGTTCCAGCTTAAAAGCGCTCTTATAAATGGGCTTACATTAAGGACACCTATCAGATGAATAGCGACATCAATCTTTAGCTACTCATTTTGTTGTCCTTGTAGGCACAGGCTCAGTCAAAGGTTGTGATCCTTGACTTTTCCTTCTGTAATATAAGGATATTACGATTCTATTATTTTCAATTCATTGCTCTAATGTGTCCAAATCAACATCCTGGGCCCCTGGTACCATCAGGGTCAGCTCTTTGCTTCTGAGCTTTGTACTCAGCAGGAGGTCTTACCTATCAGAATTCTTACCAAGCTTGAGCAAAAGGAAAAGAAGAAAGGAAAACCATGTTGGAGGCTTGCCTGTCAGCTCTTCTCATACCTCCCCCCTTTTCTGTTCCTCTCTTTATTTTATTGTAAAAGACAAAGAATTTTGTGATGCTGACTTCAGCTTCTATCCATCAGAGTCTGTTTCCCAAAGGGCTGTACTATTACATTATTTGTACCTGAAATGGAATCCATTGTACACTGGGCTTTTTCCTGTTTTAGGCCCTTTCGAGCATCTGTAAACAGGAGAGATAAGGAACATAAAAGGGGCCAGTTTACCTAGAAGATAAGGAAGAATTGTCCAGGGGTTTAAATTGTGCGGACTGGTTTTATCTGGTTAAGATAAATCCCTTCTCGCCTTAGCAGTCAATCCCCGGGCAGTGGAGACATAAAAGGCACAAATTAGCGCTCACCATTTATTTCGTACAATATCCGCCTTGTACCTTGGGAACCGGTAGTATTTACCAGACAAAAGTCTCCCTGGATTAAGCACAATGGCAGTATTTTCTGCTTGGGGGAAAAATAACAGCAGGAGTGGAAGATCCTTGTGAGGAAAAAAAATCTTCAATTATTGCAGTTTGCTTTGGACAGAAGTGTTTGCGTCCTGGTCATCCAGGACCAAACAGGAGCTGTGTCAGCAGCAAGTCTCAGTGATGGAGAGAAAACTCTGTTGCTTTACCATACATGTAGCCTTTGGAGGCTCCGGCTTCAAAGACAGATGGATTGTTCAAACCTCTTTACATGGAAGAGGCTCAGGTCATCAGTCACAGCTCCCTGAAATTATCCCATAAGGGACAGTCCATATTCTAGGTTTTTTTGTTTGTTTGTTTTCGGCAAGTTATGTGGTATAGAAAAGCTTCATGTTTTAAAAATGCATGTTGTTTCTGTCAAATTATATCATGTTCATCATCTATAACAGCCCTATCCCAGCTATTACAAGTGATTTAGGTAAAGCCACATGGGTTGTGCTAATCACGGTCGTTTATAACTAATATCAGTTCTGAAGACAACAGTAGAATGACTTAGCAAGAAGTATCAGAAGCTTAAAATGTTCAGTCTGTTTGTGCCTCCTACCAGCATTGTGAGCATGAAGAAAGTCCTGGGCAGCTATGTGATCTTGAGAAAACGAGAGAGAGAGAGAGAGAGAGAGAGAGAGAGAGAGAGAGAGAGAGAGAGAGAGACAGTCTCAGGTAGGGTTTCTGTTGCTGCAGTGAAACACCATGGCCAAAAGGCAGACTGGGGAGGAAAGGGTTTATTTGACTTACACTTCCACATTGGTGTTCATTGAAGTCGGGACAGGAACTCAAACAGGGCAGGATCCTGGAGGCCGGAGCTGATGCGGAGGCCATGGAGGAGTCATGCTTACTGACTTGTTTCCCCTGGCTTGCTCAGCCTGCTTTCTAATAGAACCCAGGACCACCAGCCCAGGGATGGTGCCACTCACCATGGCCTGGGCCCACCCCCATTGATCACTAATGGAGAAAATGCCTTATAGCTGGATTTCATGGAGGAATTTTCCCAACTGAGGCTTCCTCTTGGATGACTCTAGTTTGTGTCACGTTGACACACAAACCAGCTATGGGGGAGAGAGAGAGGAAGAGAGAGAGAGAGAGAGAGAGAGAGAGAGAGAGAGAGAGAGTCTAGACAACCACCTTGCTGAGAAAATATTCTAAAGCACTCTGTGGAGAAGTTGTATAGGTGAGTGTAACTATACACATTACAATCTTTTTTTGCATATAAAACTTATTATGGTTTGAAAATGAATTGCTTGAGATAGGACAGAAACCAATGTATACCCAAAGGGACCTTGGCTTTTTCCTTTCTCTCTCTGTTAGTTGAAAAAAAATCCATCACTAGCTGTTTGGTAAATGAAAGCTAAAAGCCTACCAATAAGCAATAAATAAACAATTGCCAGGAAATGTGCGCACTAGTGCTCACTAAGACTGAACCCAATTTCTAGTCCGTGAAAATATACAGGCACACCCAGCTGATGGAATAAAATGCTCTCTGCTTCTGCTTTCAGGGATAATCATTTTACATGGATGCTAACCTTGTTCTTATCTATGAAGTAGGGTGTACTGATTCTGTGGTTTTCATCTTTTAGCAATGCATTCCTCATGACTGGGGCTCATTAAGGCCTCTAATTTCCTTCTTTGGAGGTTCTATGTGCCTTCTCCCAAAGGTATGGCTTCCCCATCCGTAGTGAAGAAGAAGTGGGTGCATTCTGTCTTCCACTGAACCGAGCTTCCCTGAGACTGTTTGTAGTTTTTTTGCTATCATAGTTTAATTTGTGTAGTGACTGGGGTCAGCTTAAATGGGTTCAAGTCCTCAGTCTACTGCATACTTCATGCCTGTCCTTGTGTGTGCAAATTGCTTAAACTCTTGATGATTCAGTTTCTTCATCTATAGACAGTCATGTTGGTACCCACTTGAGGGAGTTGGTGAGAACGTTAAGGGAAATGATACTTGTGAGACAGCAAAGTGCTCTGCTCCTGGTAAGCTCTCAATAAACGTTAACTTCTATCTAAGTATACTTAAACGTCATGGACACATTGGCTCCCACAGTGTAGACATATGGAATGTGTACATATCCATCACTACAATATAAATGAGATTTTTAAAAATCTCTGGAGCTAGCAAGTCATATTAAAATGTTCTTTATAGCTTATCAACCTTCCAACGTGTCTTTTGAGATTCCTTATTGAAAATCTATTCCTATGGGAATAAGACTCCTTTCCTCTGAAGGCATTTTAAATATCCAATTCCTTTTTTAAAAGGAAAAACGTCTGCCATAGGAATTTAAATAACTTGAGACTATGAATGTGCTTCTTCTTTCTTTTCTCTTTGTTTCATCGCTGTGTGCTTTAGGGCTATTGATCCAATATTCACTATGATGATTTATTTTTTTTTTGGTTTTTCGAGACAGGGTTTCTCTGTGGCTTTGGAGCCTGTCCTGGAACTAGCTCTGTAGACCAGGCTGGCCTCGAACTCACAGAGATCCACCTGCCTCTGCCTCCCGAGTGCTGGGATTAAAAGCGTGCGCCACCATCGCCCGGCTTCACTATGATGATTTTTAAACTGGGGCTATTATCAGCGAATGGAGTTTAGAATTAGAAAAAAGAAATGGTGTAGACCTGACAATGCCTTTGTTATATGTTTGATATTATTAGCCAACAGAGCTTTTACCAAGACTTTCTGTATGCCAGGCACTGTTAGATGCTGTTTGTGTATCTATGGAGGCATGTTTGTATGCGAGAGCAAGGATGTATGTGTGTATAAGTATATTGGGGTGTTTGTATATACGTATTTGGGCATGGATGTGTGTGTGTGTGTGTGTGTGTGTGTGCACGTGCACACGCGTGTGTTTATGTGGAAGTCTGGTATCAGTTTCAGGTATTGTTTACTTTATCTTTTGAGGTAGGGTCTCCCAGTGGCCTGGAGTTCACCAATGAGGGTAAGCCAGCCAGTCAAAGAACCCAAGGGATTCACTTACATGCACCTCCTCACTGCTGAGGTTACAAATACATGCCATCACACCCAGCTTTTGTATGTGGAGGTTGAGGATCAAACTCAGGTTCTCATTCACTCATAGACAAGTTCTTAACTGACTCTCCATTGCCCTATCCTCCCAAGCATGTGTTTCAATAGACTGTCTGATTGCCAACAAAAAATTCCCAAGACATGGCAGTTAGGTACCAGTGATTAGGCCTAGACTGAGAAACATGAAATCTGTTTTGATGCTCTACTTTCATTGCTTGTCCCACATAGCCTAGCTTCTTTGGCTTTCTATTCTTTGCCCCTTCCCTTAGTCCAAAAGTCTGGTATCTACCAATAATATGCTTCTATTTGGTTTTAGCGGGGGTGAACATCAACTTCTGTAATAATTTCTGATCAAGATGGTTTGACTCTGGTTGGTTTCTCATCCCAATAAAGAAAGGTCATTGTTTAGATCCTGAGTCATGAGTCCACTGTCCCTACTACTTTAACAGTGGTTAAACATACTAATACAGTATTAAATTCCACTTGAGCAGATAGTGCCAGGATTTCAACTTATGCTTATCAGATGCAGATGGTCCAAGCAGCCAACTTACTGGTTATTTTAATTTAAGCAGGTTAAACATTAATGACTATGTATCATTGTTTCTTTTCAACTTTTCCCTCCAATGATTATGAGTGATCTCCCCTAATCCTCCTTTGTAGGCGGTCTTATTTTAGTCAATATATATTTTCCCTCTTTCTGACCCAGATTGTCACTTGTAAGCAGGGTGCGTTGGATTTCCAGGTTTTTGCCTTTTTAATATTTAAGAAAACTCGGTACATGTGGCTAATTATTTTGAAAGCAGAAGGTTTGCTTGTGGTCGAGTTCCTTTCTCCCCATTCTCACCTCAGTGAAAACTGCCAAATTCACAGCACAATTTAGAACCCGGAAGGATTATGCTCACTTAAGAGAAAAGACAGCATCAGAGAAACCAAGTGATTTGTTCAAGGTTGCTCTGAAGAATGTGGAAGAGTGCGACAGTACTGTGTGCTCAAGTGGCTGTTTGGTGCTCTTTTCAGACTACACAGCCTCCTGGAATGACTCTGGCTGCTCAGCATGAGGCACGATGATGAGCGCCTGGCAATGGAGAAATTGATGGTCTCACCATGGAGGACAAATCCTCTGTCAACATTTCATGGTTCTGATTTTGAAGATGATGTTCATGCCCCAGATGACCATAGACCATAGAAGGAGATGCTGTTGTAATGAAAGATTCAGGGACGGACATCAGGATGCTGGTTTTCAAGTCAGGATAATAAGATCATTGTATGCATAGCTAAAAGGAAGGGAGATTTTTCTTTCTTTCTTTTTGGAAACAGGAATGCTCCCTTTATTGTGTCCAGGGGCAGCTTATATAGGGATCCTTAACTGAGAGCCATGACCCAGCCAAACCCACCAGAAACCACTCCCTGCCATCAGGAACTCCTGAGGGTCTCGTGCTTAAAGCAGCTGCAAGCTGTCTCAGAGCAGAGGAAAACAATTTGTTTACAAGAAATTCAGGATCTGGGGGTTCACAGCTCCCAACAATCCACAAAGCTATCACATGAATAAGATCATATTGGGTTTTTACTGTCTTCTTAAAGATCCCCAGAGGCTTAGTGACCAACAGGTTTGTATTCAGTATGCCATCGCCCTGAGAATCAGCAAGTCTCATTTGATTTCATTTCCAAGCCTTTGTTGTGTTTTGTTTGGCTACTTTCAGTCAGTATTCATCATTTCTGTACTTCTTTGGAGGAAGTGGAAATTACTATGATAGTGCTGAACTTGAAAGTGGTCCATATAAACTGCTTCCTCTACAGAAGCTGTACCTTGGTCTCATTCTCCTCCCTGATCATCCAAGCTCAGAAAGTCATCTTGGAGATAGGCCTGGCCCCTTCCCCTCCCTGATCAACCGAGCTCATAAAGTCATCTTGGAGATAGGCCTGGCCCCTTCCCTCCCTGATCAACCGAGCTCATAAAGTCATCTTGGAGATAGGCCTGGCCCCTTCCCTGCAGTCACCTTGTGTCAGGCTCAACCATAGCTGTGTTCTCTTTTAGGAGGAAATGAGTTATAAAATGTTAATAGCTATCTATAATTTTCATTTATTCAAGAAAATTAATTTAGATTCTTTGGGGACATCCTTCACTATCAGTTTTCTTCACTTTCCCTATTTGTCTGTTCCACAAATGGTCCCGAGTGCATTTTTGGTGGTAGGCACATAGGACCACAAGCAGGGTACAAGAGAATTCTTCCTATAAGCATCTTGCCACCCAGAGAGGAGCCAGAGAGGTGGATTATTATAGTTCTCTACGATGACCTCAGAACTATGATTGTAACAAGCACACGAGGCTGAAAGGGCACACCGAGAAAGCCCTTGGGAGATACCACAGTGGTCTTATCTGAAAACGGGGAAATAAGGGTTTACAGATAGGTTCTCTGAGTTTTTATGAGAATCAATTGAAGCAATACACTTAACAGCACTTAAGAAGCCACAGTGCTGTGTAAGGGAATCGTTAAGTGATGTACTCTTCCTGGTGTTGGGTGTACCTATGGTATGATTATTAAAATTTAGAATTTATTATAAGTTTTGAGTATGTTTCCTGGGAGTATGTCTATAGAAGTCCTGAAAACCCTGTGTTAAGTTATCTTTCTTACAAGACAAATACACATGACATAGGCCCCAAAGACAGTGGTGAAGAATCAAATTTAGTTTGCATTTAGAGTGGAGAAGATTCTGAAAGACTTTCATTTTTCCTTTAAAGGGCTTTTAATTATATATTTATCTCTTTAAGTCTTGTTTTGACAAGTCTTCAAATTCCCTCTGACTAAATCTGTGTGTTGCCAGATTCCCCTAGAGACACTGAAAATGTGCCATAATCATAAATAATCAAGCCTCCTTGAATGCCTATGACATACATTGCACTGAAGAAAATAGAAGAAAAAATGAGGCTGTCCCCAAATCAAAGATTTTATAATATAATTGATGGAAATGACTACTATTCACAACAATATTTAATGTGGACTGTATTAAAAACTGAGGGTCAGAGAACCTTTTATTTGTTCATGAGAACAGTGCGAGTCCATTAGCACTTGAAGAAGGATCGTGTTTCTATAAGGTTGAATGTAATGGAAAACTGTTAATCCATTTAATGAGAGGGAGGCATCAACATTTGAAACGAGCAGAATGAATGCCAGTTTCTGAAACAGTATTAATTGCTTCCATGTATTGATGTTGTCATATGATAAATGCGTGCCAAGATTGCATGGATTGCCTCATTTAGTCCTAACAACCTTAAGAAGTTAGTGCATTGACATTCTTATTTTCCATGCTGGAAAATGGAGGTTCAGAGAGATCAAGAAAAGAGTCATTAGACACACAGGGAGTTCACTGACTCTGGATTGATAGCTGGGGAACCTTCATAGGACCCATCTGGGCCCTCTGAATGTGGGTGACAGTTATGTGGCTTGGGGGCAGATTGTGGGACCCCTGGCAGTGGGACCAGGATTATCCCCAGTTCACGGACTGGCCTTTGGGAACCCATTCCCTAAGGAGGGATACCTTGCTCAGCAGGGGTGAGGGAGAAGGAGCTTGGTCCTGCATTAACTTGTTTTGCTAGACTTTGTTGATTCTCCATGGGAGGGAAAAAACGTTTTATATAAAAAATTTTAAAAAAAGATACACAGCTAGTAAACCCTAAGATCAGGTTTAGAATGGCTATTGGAGTCTAAAGTCCATGTTGGAAATCACATTATGTCTCTTTCTGACCCTGTCTGCATCACAAGCAGTCCAGTGAGTACCCCAGATTTGCTGAAAAATTAGCATTTAAAAAACTTCTTGCTTAGCCGGGCGGTGGTGGTGCATGCCTTTAATCCCAGCACTTGGGAGGCAGAGGCAGATGGATCTCTGAGTTCGAGACCAGCCTGGTCTACAAGAGCTAGTTCCAGGACAGGATCCAAAACCACAGAGAAACCCTGCCTTGAAAAACCAGAAAAACAAACAAAAAAAACTTCTTGCTCATGACCTGAAATAGCTTCCTTCCTCTTACTTTCTTTTATCATACTATGTAGAGATTTTTGCTTTATATTAGTGAATCCTAATGTTTAGACTAAATGTTATTCTAATAGAAGAGTCAAACAAATTGCTGATGTGCACTTTTCTGCTAGCTTCTCCTTAGTCACATTTGAGATAACTATAGTAGAGATGCCAAACTCAGATGTTAACCTTAATATGATATAGTTACCTAAATTGCAGAACATACATGGATTTTACCATTTTTATTCACTCATGTCCTTTTGCTGTTAGAAGATATAGTTCATTTCCCCACATCCTCTTTTTATGGGAAATACTTTCAGTATTTATTCTAATAGTTGATTTTGTCACTGTTGTTGCTTAAAGAGAAGGGAAGGCTTTGGGGATGTTGCCTATGCCGGCTCTGAGCTCCTTGCTCAAAAAGATTCTCCTGCTTCAGTCTCCCAAGTATCTGGAACTTATAGGTATACACCACCAGGTCTTACTTCATCATTGTTTTTTTTTTTTAACTAGATATCAGTTTGTATGTTCAAATAGAATGGCATAACTTCAAAATTTATTTTTACTTAATAAATTTACTTATTTTACATTCCAACCACAACCTCCCCTCCCTCTTCTCCCACTCCCTCCATCTACCTCCCCTCTGAACCCCCTCAATCTATTACCCCTCCTTTGTATCTGCTCAGAAAGAGGCAGTTCCCATGGGCATCAGTAAAGCATGGCATATCAAGCTGCCAGAAGACCCAGCACTTCCCTTGTATTCAGGCTGGTCAAGGCAATCCAGCATGAGCAAAAGGTTCCCAAGAGCCAGCCAAAGCACTAGGGCCAGCCCCTGCTCCCATCTCCAGGAGTCACACAAATAGACCAAGATACACAACTGTCACATATATGCAGAGGGCCTAAATGAAAGTTTCTGCACCCCATAAGCCCCTTCACTGACACAATAATTCAAATCAGACCAAATCAAAGCAATTTTTTTTTAAAGCCTAGGTTTAATGGTTACAAATGCTCCCGGATGGCTTTCCAGTGCCCCAGAGAAGAGACAGGGAAAGAAGACCACAAGATCACGTGTTTGTTCTCTGGGTGTCAGTTTAAATACCCTGTGGGAGTGATCTTGAGCATCTCTGAGGAGGGGTCATCGTTTGGTGGGCTTTCTGGGGGTGGAGTCTGGACTGAGGCAGCTCCAAGGAAGGGAGGGGTCTTGGGTTGGAGCCCCACATGAACGCCTAGGTCTGTCCCTTGCAGGCTCCCTGGTTGTTGGTTCAGACTGTTTGTTCCCATGAGCCAGACTACTAATTTCTGTGGGGTTTCCTTTGATGTCCCTGATATCTCTCCCCTCCCCCTACTTTGCTGGCTCCTACAATCCCTTCTTCCTCTGCTCAGCAGTCCTCCATGACCTTGACCCAGTGTTTGGCTGTGGGTCTCTGAACCTGCCTCCATCAGTCAGTGGATTAAGGTTCTCTCTGGACAGCTGGGTAATCACCAATCCTATCACAGGGGATGGCCAGTTCTGACTATGCCTCCACTATTACCAGGAGCCTTAGCCGGGGCCATCCTTGTAGACTCTTGGAAGTTTCTCTTGCATCAGGCTTCTACCCGATTCCATAAAGTACCCCCTTCAGGTCATCCTTCTCAGCACTCCCCCCCCTCTGGCCACCTTCCATCCTCATCCCCAAAGTTCCCATGCCCACCCATCCTCAGTCCAATCAGGAGAGCTTCTCATTTCCCCTTCCCTAGAGATCCATAGGTCCCCATTTGGGTCCCTTCTTGTTACCTAGCATCCCCAGGTCTGGGAATGATAGCCTGATTATCCTTTACTTCATAGCTAATGTCCATTTATGAGTGAGTCCATCCCGTGTTTGTCTTTCTGGGTCTGGATTACTTCACTCAGGGTGATTTATTCTCTGTTTTATCCATTTGGCAACACATTTCCTGGTGTCCTTGTTTTTACTAGCTGAATAATGCTCCATTGTGTAAATGTACCATATTTTCTTCCTTCATTCTTAAGTTGAGGTACATCTAGGTTGTTTCCAAGTTCTGGCTATTATGAATAATGCTGCTATGAGCATAGTTGAGCAAGTGTTTTTGTGGCTGTATAAGGTTGCACTCTAACCAGTAATGGAGGAGTGTTCCCCTTGCTCTACATTCTCTCTAGAGTAAGCCATCATTTGTGTTTTTGATCTTGGTCATTCTGACAGTTGTAAGATAGAATCTCAGAGTCATTTTGATTTGCTTTTCCCTGATGGCTAAATATGATGAACGTTTCTTTAAGTGTTTTTCTGCCATTTGAGATACTTCTGTTAAGAATTTTCTGTTTAGGTCTCTATCCCATTTTAAAATTGGATTATTTGATTTTTTTTAATGTTTATTTTCTTGAGTTCTTTATATACCTTGGAGATCAGCCCTCTGCCGGTGTTCCCACATCCTCTTAGCTGTCGTTTGCCCATATTGTTCCATTCATAGCTGTTCCCTGGCCTTTCTGGTCTTATGCAATCCTGACACTTGTCAAATAAATGGTCAGTTGCTGACTTTCTTTTCCTAAGGAGGCTTGTATGGTCCTTTATTATGATTAGGTTGGGGCTACGCATCACTATCACTGAGAAGGTGTTAGGGAGGCGATATGCCCCCTGCTTGTGTCAGGTGGTACTTGTTGGCAATGCATAGTAGAAGAGGCACCTAAACACTCTTAGGGATGTTAAGCATCTTGAAAAGATAAAAGAGGATCGATATCTTCACCAAGAGTGAGAGTGGGATTGGGCTAGCAGGGCTGGAGTGGGGAGTAGCATGCTCTGTCCCCTGTATCTTATCCCCACACTTCAAACCCCTACAGTACAGAGCAAGACAAGAATCTCTCTGTCCAGTCCTTCTTTATGTTTGACGTCCTCTTAACCCCGGAATTCACTCCCCAGGGTCCTGAGCTTTTGTTTGAATCTGATTTTTCTGCTTTGATAGCCTGGGGATTGTAATGCGGGAAGGAGGGCACTAAATGAGTAAAAAGCATTCCAAATAATAGCCGTTCCTCTCTGCCCTGTCTCGTGCTCTCAGAGTGGTTCTCAGCAGCATTGAAAGACAAGGCTGGAAACCTGGCGCACAGCTTTCATTATGTCTGAGGTGGAAAGTTTATATCAGAGGCTCTCATCATGTGGGGAAATAACAGGATGTTGCAGTAGAGACATTCTCCATAGAAGGCTTTAGCTGGTTGTATAGGCAGGAAATTGCAATCGGCTCAATTAAAGGGACAGTAGTTTCACGTGAATCCTCTAGTCCCCAACGTTAGTGAAAATCTTAGTTTAATTAAAGGAGTCAAATAAGCCGTGTGTGGCTAAAAACGAAGAGAGCGTAGTTTTATTGCTATTACTTCTCTTTTGAATACAGCCATTTTACGGTTTCGTGATTTGAAGTGAATCACGTCAGTGACAGCAGAGAGCACAGTAGAATAATCCAGGGTCCCATGTTTTTTGCCTACGAAGCATAAATAACATTTTCCTTGTCGTTTCTGAATGAGTGGATTAGGCTGGTCTGAAGAATTAACTCATGTTTTTTCCGGTATGATCTCACTATTACAATTCAACCCTCACCGCCCCTCCCCCCAGGAAAAACGCCATAAATCCCCACGGTCTGTGAAATCTGCAAAGAATCCAATTTCAATGTCTTGCTTCATGTAACTGGTGCCACATCTGTGATCCGATATGGCAGCCAGGCTGTGGCTGAGAAATAAACAACACAGTTCTCTTCTCTGGAGGAGCAGTGCACAGAGGACTTTGCTCCACCCTTTGCCTGGGACACTCCGTTGCAACTCAAAAGCTGTAAATTCAGGAGGAAGCTGACTACCTAAAACTTAACTTTTCTTTCCCTTTCTTTCTTTCTTTCTTTCTTCCTTCCTTCCTTCCTTCCTTCCTTCCTTTCTCCTCTCTCTCTCTCTCTCTCTCTCTCTCTCTCTCTCTTTCTTTTCTTTCTTTCCAAGTAACCTATCTTGGCAGTGCGCTTAATCTTTAGTAAACTTGTTATTTCAAATCTGAAGCTATATTAAGGCAAGACACCCTGCTTGCCCTTCTCTAAGCTTAGGCAGTCCTTAGTTATCTAGGGACAATATATCAACACCTTGGTTTACAGAGAGGGGTCGTGTTAGTCTAATTCACAAAACTATATTAATTCTTAGTTGATGGCTGTTTTTGCAGAGAAGTATAAAGTATTTCACCATATAAAATGTTATTAGTATTGTTGATAATACAATTGATTATTATTGTTGATAATACAGATAATACAACTGTAAACTATTATATAACTGTTTACCTAGTAACACTTGACAGCTTCCCAACTAATATCATGTTGTTACATATTTTAATTGCAGACATATTATTGACCATTATAAATATTTTGTACCACTGATATTCATCAATGAAGCACTATTGATAAAACCCAAGGTTAACTAAAACCCAAGGTTTACCCAGAGTTCCTCACAGTTTGCTCACCATCTGTATTTCTGTTTAAGTTCCTATCCAAAGCATTGTGCTACATTGGCCTTGTCTCCTTAGTCTCCTCTTGGCATTTTTCAGTGATTAACTGGAGGATGGGCTTTGGGAAAATATCTACAGAAGCAGAATGCAATTTCTTTGCATTGTGTCAAGGGAATACACTATCAACGTAACTTAATTTTGTCAAACTAGATATACATCTCAGTCATTTGCTAAGGCAGTTGTTGTCAGGTTTCTTCATTATAAAGTTATTATTTCTTCTTTGCCCATATTGTCATCTCTGTTTTAGTCAGATGTCTAAGCCATACTTCAGTAGTGAGAAGTAGCTTGCTCCTCAAAGGCAGAGTGTCCACATATATTATTTGGAATTTTTTTTCTTGAATGGAATAATTAAGTATCTTCTCCACCACTGGTTTGTTTACTCAGTAATTTATTTATTTTGGGGATTTGTCCTACCCTTTGAGAAACAATGAAGTGCTATTTTATTTGTAACTCAGCTTGCTCCAACTTCGGCCATTGATAGCTCTTTCTGTTGGCGGCTGTGTTCCTTTCACATATAACTATCCTTGTCTTCTTTGATCTTTCAGAAGACAACAGTGTTGATCTACAGAGCCTTGAAGGTTTATTTTTTATTATGCCTTATACCAGATGTACACTTAGTTATTGCTCAGAGTTCCCCTGGTTTCTGTCACTGGATAACTGTAATACAAATCAAGACCTAGGTGCTAAGTATGGTCATTAATTTGATGGTGATGTTGCTTCTAAATTTTCTTAGGTGCTAAACGCTTGTGTAAACTAACTCATGCATATAAATATTTACAAATAATATACAGTTCATGAAGTAATGGTGCACAGACAATGCAGTAATTTGTGTTAATATTAAGAAAAATGTAAGTGGGTACTGATATCTCCAGCTCATGATTCCTTAGCATGTGAATCAGTCTAGAAACTTGCCTTTGGCTTTCTGTAGATCCATTCTCTAAATGTAAGAAAGGTGGGTCTACTTTGTGACAGACCCATGCTTCCATTTTCATCTCTAGCATCCACAAACAACAATTTCAGTGGGACACAATCTCATTGGCTAGAGTGTGCTTCTGCACAGTGTATTGAGCTTTCAGTCTCGGAGCCCTGTTCTTCCCCAGTGCTGCCTAGTTCAGCCTATCTTTGCTCCACCCTCGTTAATAAGGTTGTTTTATACATCTGAAGTTCATTTAGGGGTTTTTGTCCTAGTCCACCATAATGGAATGACTAAATTGTTTTATTCTCTATTTTTAAAGTCTTTTGTTCCTTCACGTATTATGTTAGGTGTTTTCTTCCGCACCACTAACTCTTTCTTCAACCAGGTTTATTACATTTTTAAAATCACATTTTCATTCTTAATTTACATTGGCCTGGGGTTCTTGGATGGTGGGAATTTCTGCCTTAATTTTTTGTCATCTTTAGTTTAGCTTCTTTATTAGGAAAGACGGCGCTAACAACAAACTCCCTTTTAGGGTGTTTTTGAGGATCAAATGAATTAAAGTAGTGAATCTGAAGCTTCTTGAATGCTAAAAATTACATGTTTTGTTAAGTTGTCAATATTAATTTTTCCTATCATCTGATTAGGAATCTTGAATATAATTAAGATGAGAAAGCTTTAGATATGAACAGACAATGATAAATATTTTATAATAAACTTATTGAGATACTCATAAACCTAAACTATGGTCTAAAAACTCATTGTTACAATTTATGCATCCATTTATTATTTAATAAGCAGCTGAATATGGGTTTGTCATTGTGATGGGCGACGAGATTTTAGAGAAATATGCAGTCTTTGTCCTCAAGAAGCTTATCATACAGCAGAGAGAGTAAAGATTCTCGGAACTTACCTTAAATACATTCAATGAAGGGATAGAGAAATCAACAATTACTATGGGATTAAAATACAGGAATTAATGATACACAAAGAGGATGTCAGAATATTCTACCATCAGTAAGGTATCGTGATAGAGGACATATGACATGTTCCATACCAGAGGTGGCACACACCTACAATTAGGGCATTTGTGAGGTCGAGGCAGGAGGCTCATGAGTTGAAAGCAGATCCGCGTTACATAGTGAGACCTAGGTAGGATTCCTAGCTTGAAGGAAGGAGCACAGAGGAAGTGGTGTAGGAGATGTGATTGAGAGTCACATGGAGCTGGGACCCTCCAGGGCTCTGTGGACCAGGGTTAGGATTCTGGTCTTCAACTCAAGGACAGTGATTCCTTGCCTTGTGAGTCCTTCCATACAGACTAGGATTCATGAGTCTGGGATTATTGAAGGGCACTGAATATAGCCCTGGGGATTATTTTAAACAGCAAAACTGTTGGGATATTTTGTTTGTGTTCTGACAAATAAAGCTTGCCTGAAGATCAGAGGGTAGAGCTAGCCACTAGTTAACCATAGAGGTCTGGAGGTCTATTACAGACAAGAGGCAAAAAATGATATGGTTAGACAAAAAAAAATAAATAAAAAAAATAAAAAAGATAGACATGATCTCGTCCCTTTTTGTTCTAAGAGTCAAAGAGGTATTCAACTTTTATTCCGATATTTGACTCCAAGTTTTTATTATTAAGACTAATTAAAATCACACATTATAAAACTATGCCATTTGCTGAATCAATAAATGGTGGCTATTTAGGATTTAAAAAGCAGCAAATCTGTCTTGAATTAATATATACTAAATGTTCTTTTATGGAATAAAATAGGGAATGTCCAAATATTTGGATTCTACTTAAAGTAGAATGTACAATAAATAAATAAACTATTTAATTTTATTATTATTTTAAATATTTGTTTTGTGTTGACATAAGAGGAATGACACATATGATATTGGCTATAATCTCTACATCCCCTCAGATGACCCAATTCCTAGTGGTTCCCTGTTGTGAGTTCCAAGTTGAGGGCCATTTGTCATGTCCCGCATCTGGGTGATAACTACCGGGTCCCACCTGACTTATTCTTCCATGCATGAAGGGAAGCATATGAGGAGTGAGAGAGAAATAGACAGGAGGCAGCTGATAGAGTTGGGAGGGTATCTAGTAAATACTGAGGCTTGCCTTGAGTTTATTTCTCATAACCTTTATATACCCCAATCCAGAAAGAAGGGGGAAGGCAAACGGCTTTTTACCAAGATACTAAGAAAAAAGTAGTTACCTTCTTAATATCCAAAACATCAAGTAACTACACCCTATGTCAAAATATCCTATTAGTAGTCACACTGTAGGTCAAGCCTGCTGTCACCTAACCTTTAAGGAACAAGAATATGTCTAAACTCTCTGACCTTTAGTGCAGGGGGAACAGATCTACTTTTTTGGGCTCCCGCAGTACTCCACACTGACAGGAATTATTATGATGCCTACTTCCTTCATTGACTTTCTGGTTTCTGGAATATTCCTCCACTTACACATTTTCCATATTTATTAGGCTTGCTTATTATCTCATCCTTGAGCCCTGGGATGATTTATTCCGAGGAGCATGCCCTCCGGAGTCAGTTCCTATATTAGTTTGGGTCTAAGCAACAGTAAATGTCAACATTGTGAACTTGAGTAAATCATTTAGTCCCCCTGCGATACATTTTCTTCTTATCCCAAATGTGAGATTATGCCTCCATATAGTGATATTGTGGGAACCGAATTATGTTATTAATAATTATCCTACTTTCTCTGATGTTATACTCTTTAAAAATGTCCACAAAACATTGTTCTCTCAGTCTCAATGTTCTTTGGCAGTGAGACCAGCAACTTTGATATTAAAGCTTAGGGCTTCTCTCTCCTCTGTGACTTGTGACTGCTTTGGCCATAGAACATGGTAAAAGGGCATGCAACTTCCAACACCAGGTCTAAAAGGGACTGCTAATTCTACCTTGTTTCCTGGATGTCCTTATTTGGAACCCTGGACTTCCACGTACAAGCCTAATCATTCTGAGAAAGCACTGTCACAGAACCCACATAGAGACTGGTCAGGTTTCAGGTCCTTGGGTGTCAGTAAATATAGTAATTTTTTTAAAGCTGGTGGGGAGGTGGTTCGAGGCAAACTGGAATAATTTTCAATAAAACCTAGCCATTTGTTCTAGTTTGCTTTCTGTTTGATAAACACCACAATTAAAAGAAACTTGAGGAGGAAAAAGGGTTGTTTCATCTTACAGATTACAGTCCATCATGAAAGAAGTCGGGCCAGGAACTCAAGGCAGGAATCTCAGGCAGGAACTGAAGCAGAGACCATTGTGGAGTGCTGCTTACTGACCTACTCTCTTTGGCTGGCTCAGCCTGCTTCTTTCACAGCACAAGACCATCTGCCTATGGGGAGTCACAGCACACAGGGCTGGGTCCTCTCCCTTCACTCATTAAACTAGAAAATTCCCTGTAAGCTTGCTTATACACACTCTGATAGATGCATTTTTTCAATTGAGGGTCTTGCTTTCCAGATGACTCTAGTTTGTATCAGTGTGACAAAAAAGTAATTAGCACAACTGACCCCTTTTCAACTTGACAGATACTTCATTATTAAACGGTAATCTTCAATTTTTGATTATCCCCAAGATATCATGTTAGAATTACCATCATAATATGAAACAATATAGCTTTTAGAGTCTTACAGTCTTCCAAAACTTCAAACACGTTCAGTCTTTTCAAAGTATTCAATGTCTCTTTTAAAAATCGGTAGTCTCTCAGCTGTGGGATCCTGTGAAATTAAAAAAGTTCTACCACTCTTATAAGAATTATTATGACCTCCCCTCTAAGGCAGTGTTGTTCTCATCCTGTAAATTGTGACCCCTTTGGCAAATCTGTCTCCGAAATATTTACATTATGATTCATAACAGTAGCAAAATTATACTTACAAAGTAGCGACAGAAAAAAATTTTATGGTTGGGGGTTACCACACCATCAGGAACTAAATTAAAGGGTTGCAGCCTTAGGAAGGTTGAGAACCACTGCTTTAAAGTAATTTTTAAATAGTTCAGTATTGGAGACATAAAAACTGAGTAAAATCAAGCCAATCTGACATGTATAAATCATTTTCTTACCAAGTTAATATTGGTATCAGTAGGGACCCTAGACTACCATTTCCCTTAAAACTTCCTTTTAATGTGCATTTTAATTTTAATTTTCTTGCCATCTTTCCTTCACTATTCCTCCCCTCAAGCCATGCCCCATCAACAAAGCCGGATTTGTATGTGTGTGTGTGTGTGTGTGTGTGTGTGTGTGTGTGTGTGTGTGTGCTCAGTAGCATGGCACTTAGTAAGTGTGTATGAAGTTCAGGTTCTTTGTTTATGCCATAAGTAATTATATTGTCCTGGGAATACAGCAATGAATGGAACAGACAACCTTGTCCTTCTGGAGTGCACGTTCTAGTTTGGTGAATAAATAACCTGGAAGATAGAAATAAATGGTGTGGAGAAGCCTCAAGTAGAAGCTTCAGAAAGAAACTGTTGGGAGCTACTGCCATGGTAGAAAGGATGACCAAGGAGGGCCAAAATGAGACGATGAAACACCAGAAAATTTTGAAAGATATGAGAGAGAGAGAGAGAGAGAGAGAGAGACATATTTCATGGACAAAATGTGCTTTGTCTAGAAGAATCAGGAGAAGCGAAGGCCTGCTATTAGTGACTGAGCCCAGCAGGAGCATCAGTGAGGCTGAATGTGGACTGAGTGGGAATGGGCTAACAATGTTAGGCCTTGCTGGACACCGTGAGGCATTTGATTCTATCTTTGAGATGGGAGAACAACGGAGTATTTGGGACAAAGGAGTAGTATCATGTGACCTTCATTTACAGGTGCTGTATTGAAAGAGACTGAAGAGGGCAAGGCTGGAAGCAGAGGGGAAAGTTAGGGGACATTTCAGATTCATCGAGGAAGGAGAGAAGAGAATTTAGGCCATTGTGATAGCGACAGACAGAGATGGTGACAAAGTCCCTCCAGATTTGCTGGAGAAATGGACAAGGCAAGGATGCCTTCAGAGTGTGAATTCTGAAAGCAAGGAGTGTATACTACATCCATGCAGGAGGAAAATGTTGGGTATAGTAGAGCAGAAAACAATCTGAGTGTGCTACTACTAGTGTCCACCACAGGGAAAGCTCTCTTTCTGTTTTCAAAGGTTTTTTTTTTTAATTTTTAAATGTATGTGAATGTGTCTCTGTGAGAATATGCCACATGTGTGCAGCTATCTACAGAGGTCAGAAGAGGACGCTGAATCTGCTGGAACTGAAGTGACAACAGGTCATTGTGACATGGATGTTTGAAACCAAATTTGGGTCCTCTGGATGATCCATACTCTTAAACATCTCTGCAGAGCTCAGGAAGAACTTTTTAAAAGTCGAATAGTACTTGCCCCTCAGAAGAGAAAAACCAACCAAACAAACAAATAAGTAGAAACCAGTGTCCCAGCACGAAAGCTCTGCTCTTCTCCTTGGTTAGTCAAGGTCCTTTCCTGGAGAACTATGTGCTGCATCACTGTTTAGCAATCACCGAACAGTTCCTCCTTTGTTGGTTAGAAGAAATCTAGACTCCTTACCATAGCCCCAAGACTCTTCCCCCAAGTACCTTGTCCACCCTACTGTAAACAGTCTCCACCTCCATTGTGGTACTGTCTATGGGTGTATTGTATCTTGCTTTTGGATGCACCAAAATCAGTTGGGATTTGCAGCTACTTTTTGTTTTTTATTTTCTGGACTATTTCCTTATTCATCATTATTTCTTCTGGACTAAAGACTGCTTATGATTATAATAATCCTAACCCATGTGTTCTTTCAGAGAGCTCTTTCAAAATTGAGTTCCTTCAGTGTACCAAACAATTGGTTTCATAATGACATTTCCAAGCGTGTGTGAGTGTGCATGTGTGTGTGAGAGTGTGTTTGTGTATCACTGTTCTTTGCGCAGGAATCTTTACTGTTCTTATTGCTTTAATAGCACTTCTCATCCTCTGTCACAATGCATTTGCTTACTTTCATATTCTTTGACCATGCCCACATCATCCCCTCCTCTCAGATGCTTTATTTGGCTCGTTTGCTATTATATTCATGGCTGTCTTGCATAGAGTTAGATACTCATTAAATATTTGTCAAATAAATGAATGGAACTAAGATAAAAGGCAAAAGAAGAAAATTTTTCTTTTTTTATAATAATAGTTTTTAAAATCAAATATTGTCTTCACCTTGGCTATAATTTTGCTCTGACATCAGTTAATGCATTTTATGGTTCAGATTTTACAAACACTGATGATATTTCAAGTGTGCTTGTATCAGTAATGTAAGATCAGTAGGCCTGTCTGTCCCTGTTGTATGTCTGAAAACAAGCCCCACAGGCCTCAGTTAACCTCCTCGAGCTCATTCTGGACTTGAACCTAGGTCTTTGACCTTGAACCCCTATTAGTTGCATTCTTTCTGGATACCAGGCTGGGTCTTTTTGATACCACAGGCATGGACACTGTCAGAAGCAGCAACACACAAACAAATGGGTCAAATAAAATTAGAAGTGGTCTCAAATTTTGCTGACTCCAGTCTTTGCCCATTTTTAGAACCAAAATCAGATTTACTAATGTTTCTGGCTCCCCTTGCTTGAATAACTCTCTTTAGTTTAGGTACACATTTCTCAGACTGGCAACTGGCAATGTAACAGGGAATCTAAGTGTCTCCCAGGAGTACTGTCCTTTTCAAACATTTCAGACTGTCCTATTTCACAATTTCCAGGCACTTTAATGTCTTCGAGGAGACTGAACAAATGTCTGGTTTCAGTATGTTCCACAAACCACAGCATTTTCCAGTCCTCACAAGGCGAAGGGACCGAGGCATTTCCACTTGGGTTATTTTTGGAAAAGCTATACAGAAGAGGACTCCTCACATCCCAGTTCTCTTGCAATGGCTGCTCCTGTGTTAACCTACCCGTTGGCAAGAATAGTGTGCACTTAGGTTGAGTGGTGCCTGGGGGGTGGGGAGTGTAGGGAGAAAGCAGGGATGCTCCTAGGGAATCTATAGCCATAAGTCCTAAGATGGACACTAATTTTGGAACCCTTCGCTGTTATTAGCTCATTTCCACAAATAGTTGCAACCTGGAATCTGTACTTCAAAGTTTGCTCCTCGGAGTCATGAGTCAGACTTGGATTTAAGGCTCTTTGTTTGGCTTAGGTTTTGTTTCCTCAGGTTTCATGAGGTCAATGATTCTTATATGCATTAGTACATACAGTTATACTCAGGATATATTCATCAATCTAGAGATACAGAGTTTTTACCACATACTCTTTGGTTAATAAATATCAACATTTACAATTAATATATGTTTATGTGCGCATTTTAAAATGGGGTGCAACCCCTCCATAAGTGACTGCGTTTTCGCACTGAGGAAATGTCATTTGTAGGGTTGTAAAAAGATGAGAATGCTGGGCTGAGGAGACGACTCACGGGATAAAGTACTCTTCACGCAAGCCTGAGTATCTGGGTTTGAAGCACTAGAATTCGTGCCGAGTGTGCTTGTAATTCTAGTGCTTCTGCAGGGAAAAGGAAGGCTGATACAGGAGAATCCCTAGAAACTCTCAGGTCGCCGAACTGCTTCATCCAGTATAAAAACCAACCAACCATCACCTCACCACTGCTACCAACACTACGACATTGCCACCACCGCCACTGCCATTGCCACAGCCCTCACCATGAGCACCACCAGCACCAGCACCACAACCAGCAGCAGCACCACCACATCACTACCATCACTACCGGCACCACCACGACTGCCATTGTCACCACCACTGCTACTGCCACCATTGCCATCACACTGTCATCACGGCCACCACTGGCACCAGCACCACCACATCGTCACCATACCACTGGTACCACCACTGCTGCCATTGCCACCACCACCATCACTGCCACCATCACCACCGCCACGGCCACCATCACCACCACAATGTCACCACTGCCACCACCACAACTACTACCACCATAACCACCAAACAACAAAAGACCCCATCTCATTTTACATGCCTACCATGGCATCAATTTTTCTACACACGCACACACACACACGCACACACTGGAATATGTGTTGCTCTTTCAGGATCCCATCCCTGAAGAAAACTTACTCTCACTCTGCCAGCCCTCAGTTGCCAATAGCTCCTCTGTTAGCTGTGTCCCTCATGGGTCCTTTCCCCTTTCACTCTGGACTTTTGGCAGATAGGCTCGTATAGGTTTGAGCATGCAGTCACAACACCTCTGAATGCATGTGTGCAGTCATGTCCAACAAATACTGTTTCGCTGTAGGCATCTCCAGTTTTGAAAGTCATTTTTTTTTCACAGTGAGATTTAACTAGATTACAACCAACCTTTCCTCTGAATTTTGGGAATTGCAGGGACATTATACAAAGATTGTCAGAAACCCATGGTGGGACATTTTACTTGGAGTACCCTCAACTAGACCACATACAGCAAGCAAGTCTTCTGGAAAGCAAGACTAGTGATGTTTCACCCTCTCTTACTGCCTGCAGCTCAGTGACTAGAGCTTGGCTTACAGTATTAGAGCCCAGAGCAGATTCTTTTTCTACTGTCCCCTTATATTCCCTCCCTGTAACCTCTTTCTTTTCCTCATTATCAGCTGGTGTCTCTAAAATCAGGAACCCTTTTGAACATCTATGAACTAATATTTAAAAGTCAGACCTACTCCTAATTATCTTAATAAAGTAAATGGAATTAAAAGTACTTCAATTGAGGTGTGTCTATTTGAGAAAGCAATACTAGGTACATCTAGGATATTTTATGCCCTAAATTGACCCCCTTTTATTCACAAGCCAGCATGTTCTCTTCTCCCACACCACTACTTATGAGTAGATTCTGAACTACCTGTATTGCATTTATATAATACATAATTATATATTGTAGGCTGATAACAGTATCCACTTTCCTTTTAGTCGTGAAACTTTGGAATCTGTATCACTAATTGTTTTGTCTTATGAACAATTGTAAACATATTAACAATAGTGTTGTTGCCTACATACTTTGTATATTTATTGGGTACTACGCAATCTGTGTGCTCCTAAGTCTTCATGAGCTCCAGGGGATGTGGTGAGGAAAAAACAGGTGTACACTTGCTGGCCTGCTTATCAAATATATTCCATTTCCCCAAACAGGAATCAGTCTCCTATGATTTCAGTAACTGCATTCATCTCTCCTTTTTTGGTTCATGAATAAGCTTGTTGTAAATATATGACTTCTGAAGATAATACAATTATTTTTGGAAAAGAGTAAATGGGATAGGAAAAATGATGCAATTATAGTTTAGTTTCAAGAAAAATTTAAAAGGATGCATGAGTATTTCTAAAGATGTGATTGTTCAGTGACAAGGAAGTTGGAAAGACTTTTCTGCACTGATGAAATGTGCCTTTTTTGTGGTTTTGAGGTTCTTGTACATGCCTTGTAAGTACTCAACTGCTGAGCTTTGCCTTCGACTGAACTGTACCATTTATTACAGGCTGAGACTGCTGTTGTAATGTAGGTTCTCATCCATCTCGGCTGGGGTTATAGATCAGTGGTAGAGAATTTGCCTACCATGTACCAGATCATAGGTACAACCCCCAGTACTACAATAAATGAATCAAAGAATAAATGGAACAGATATATAGTATAAATACATATTAAATGCTAGTAACATCTGGAAGCATTTTGCATGAGAACTTTGGAAGGTAGGCTCCTTTTCATTAAAAAGCCATGGAGATTGTTTATTAGGCTTACAGAAAGGGAAGGCTGTTGTCTGCTGTGCTTTAGGAAATCACCATCCCACTGCCTCTCTGAGGACTTGAGGAAGGAGTCAGCAGCTGTTGATCAGCCTCTCTAGGGTAACAACTGTTGTCTCCTGACCTGTGTATCCAGGGCCTGGTAAACCTCCAGAGAATGTCATTGTCGTTAGGAAATGCATGTGCTAACACCCACTGACTTAACCAGGGAACACCCTCCTTGCATTTGAGAATTAAGTGACCACCCAGCCAGAAGGTCTTCTAAACCTTCCAAACTGTGTGTCATTGTGCTGACTTTCACTAGTGCTTTCTGGTCATTGGTCAGTAATTCCTCATTTGCCCTTCCCCAGGCCCTGGCAACTACCATTCCATTCTCTATTCTGTGACTTTGAGTATTTTATATATCTCATATGAGTAGACAAATGTAATATTTGTTCTCTGATTTGCTTATTTCACTTAGTGTGGTGCCTCTAATGTATTAAATGTCATTGCATGTGGAGAGTTTCCTTCATTTGAAAAATAAACAATACTATGTTCATGTATATGCTGTGCTTTTTTATTTGTTCATATGTAATTGAACATTTATGTTAGTTCCACACCTTATTTTTGCTTCTTCATGAACCTTCTTGTCATTTTCCATAGTAGTGGCACTGTATTGCTTTCCTGCCAACAGTGCGGCAAGTTTTGTTGTCATTGTTGTTGCTAACTTTGCCTCTTTTTTAAAATGTGTGTGTGTGTGTGCACGCATGCCCACATGTTCTTGTGTTTGAATGTGGGCCACAGTGTTGCACCTGTAAAGATTAGAGGACCATTTCAGATGTCAGTCCTTGCCTTTCACCTTATTTGAGGCAGAGTCTCTCACCATCCAAACTAACAGCTAATTGGACTGCAAGCTTCTGGGAATTTTTCTGTCTCACCCCACCACCCATCTCCTGGTAGTATTGGGATTCCAGATATGTTCTACTGAAGCTGGCTTTAATGTGGGTTCTAGGAATTCTAACTTAGCATTTGCAAACAGTTTTCCCACTGAGCTGTCTCCTTATCACAGCTTTGTCTTTTCAGTAATATTTGTATGAGCAAGTGTGAAATGGAATATTATTGTGATTTTAATTTGCATTTTCCAAGAATAACAGTGACTGTTTTGGCATGTATCTATCAGCCATTTGTGTGTTTTCTTTGATGAACTCTCGAATGAAGACCTTAACCCATTTGCCTTCATGATTCCTGATACTGAGCAAAGAGCCCAGCATGCCTTTGACTAAAAAGGGAAAAGTTAGAATTGAGCTTGCTTCTAAAATCATTTTACTTCAGACAATATAGGAGCATATAAAACTATCAACATTTGACAAAAAAGGAAATAAAAAACAATCATATCCTGTAATAAATAACAAAACCCTTTGTGAGTGCCTGTTTTTTTTTTTTTTTTTTTTTGTGACAAGTGATTGGGGTTGTGGGGAGAATAAGTGAGCTGAGTGATGACATCTATCCATTTACTGGTAGAAGAAGATGACAGACTAGCTAGTTCCTACCTACTAAATCACACGCAGAAACAGTTAATGCTGTAACTAGTTGGCCAATACTATGTCTGTTTTTGGTTTCCCTCTTTATACCAGGGTGTTTTTTTTTGTATTTTTATCCTCTATTGATAAATATAAAATTGAATATGACTCACTCCTCTTTCCTGGTTGCTGAATCCTGTCCCAAACACTTAAAACTGCTGTGCTATAGGGATGATGTGCATTCGTTGTAGCAAGCCTGTTCCTGAGGATCAGACTAATGACCCTTGCCAAGAATTTGATCTTGGGATGTCTCAAATCCTTTTGCTTTCCCTGTTGTCTCTTCTCTTCAATAATACTTCCAAAGCAGCTGAGGTCCATTTTCTAGAATCACTGAGATTAATTAAAGCCAGTCGTGGGGGGTTGCCTTAGTACTTGAAGCCCACGTTTTTACCATTTCCCCGACAAATGGTGAATGTAGCCCATAAGAAACTATCGCTCATTTTATTTCTTTTAGGTTGCTCATATGTATTGGTTCCCATGCATATTCTTTAACTACCTTAAGGTGCCAGACAGTCTTTCTGAGGAAATTACTGGATATGCTGTTGAAACTCTGTGTAAGTCTTCCAGGGGTCTGGCATGTTCTGATGAGGCTAAATCCTGTCCTTGTACCTTCTGTCCCTGCTCATCAATTTCAATACATTCCTCAATCTTTTCAATTTTTTTTAACTACATTTTAAAGTTTAAATCTCCTGTCCAGTGTTCTGTTCTAATGTCCTTACTGAGGATTCCAACTTGTTCAGTAAATATAATGTCTCATCCTTAGAGTAGATCCGAGAAATTGTCACTATCAAGAAAACATGCTTTACTCTTTCCCAAGCTTTTTCAGGCTTTCTGTGGATTCAGTTGTCCATGTGGGCGCCATTTGTAGTAATTAGGGGCGGCGGGGCTGCGTTCCCAGTACCCCGGCCGCCTGCCCGGCTTATGCCCCGAAATAACAACATACAAACTGTATTCATTTAATTACTGCTTGGCCCATTTCTATCTAGCCTCTTCTAGGCTAATTCTCACATATTAATTTAGCCCATTTCTAATCATCTGTGTTGTGCCCCTAGGTGCGCTTATCGGGAAGATTCTAACCTAGTCCATCCTGGGTCAGAGCTTCATGGCGTGTGTCTGCCCAGGAGCGGGGCATGGCGTTTCTCTGAGGTGTCTGCTTCCGAGAGGAGAGCTGTGGAGTCTGAGCTCACTTCCTCTTCCTCCCAGCGTTCTGTTCTGTTTACTCCACCCACAGGGCCAAGCAGTTTCTTTATTGCTTAACCAATGAAATCAACAGATTGATATATGACACTCCCACATCACATATCATAACTTTTCAACAGATTCTGACAGTTACATTCAACAGCACAAATTCTTTCAGATAATTTTGTCAAATTGATGCTACCCATTTCCATAGTATTGAACCATTTTTAATGAGAAAATATTGAAAACTAAGCTAATTCTTAGAATGAAATAAAGGGAAGGAAAATAGTGTAAGTCTTGCACAATACCTTACATAGTAGAAGCAAAACAATTATTGAACTCCTGGATGTTATCAGTCATTGTAGTTTTTCAGATCTTACCTGTCGTAAGGCAATTACAATGAATTGGAGTAGGTGTAATAATTGGTATTGGCCAGCAGGTGTCGCAGTTGCAGCCACAGGGAAGAGAGATGTTAGCAGCAGTGATGGACTAAACCCACTTAAAACACTGCTTGGCCCTTTAGCTCTAGCCCTTACTGGCTAATTCTGATATTTAAATGAATACAGTTTGTGTGTTGTTATTTCGGGCATAAGCTAGCCAGGCAGCCGGGGTGCTGGGGACGCAGCCCCGCCGCCCCTTATTACTACAAATGGCGCCCAACACATGTTGCTTACTTAGGTACTGAGTAATATGCTTTGTTCAACAAATTAAGAACAGTTATTAAGGTGATCAAAAGATTCTGAGAGTTAGGGCCCAGGATAAAGAGAAAACCCAAAGTTTTCCCATCAGTGCATCAGTGTGAGTTGTGGACTGTGTGCACCGCAGGTATTGCAGGCATCAGCGTGTAGGTTGGCATATGGGTAGCAAGCTGGGCTGTTCTGAGCAGCAGCCTCCTGCATCTGAGGGCCCGCTAAAGTGTGGGCCTGAGAGTCAGTGCCTAACGTGCCGCATGGCTGGTGGACCAATCCCCAAAAGTGTGGACTTTTTTTTTTGGGGTGCCAGATGATGGCAGAAGATACAAAATCATCCCACACTAGTTCAGAATTATGTATAATAAAGCCAGGCTGTGGTGGCACGTGCCTTTAATCCCAGCACTCGGAGGCAGAGGCAGGCGGATCTCTGTGAGTTCAAGGCCAGCCTGGTCTAGAAGAGCTAGTTCTAGGACATGAACCAAAAAAAAAAAAAGCTACAGAGAAACCCTGTCTCGAAAATAAAAAACAAAACAGAATTATGTATAATAAAGGGTTATTTATTTAGGGGAGACTTACAGATCATGGTCCTAGATCACAGTCCTCTGCATGAATGGGGAACAGGAACAGAGTCTAGCAGCCATAAGTAAGAGCCAGAAGCAAGAGAGTGAGCACAGGCTTTATAGCTGCTTATATAGTATAAGAGACAATGCCCAAGTGGGCTGGTATCTTAAAGGCTATTGGCTGAAGGAATGGAAGGAGCTCCCACAGCAGAGAATCATTTATATGGGACTAAAACAAAACAAACAAGAAGTACAGTGATGATTCATTGTAAGAACTTGATTATCACATTCTACATTATGTTCTTATTATTTGGAGTCCAAACTAAAGAATATTTCCAGTTATTTTAAACATTATGACTTCAGCCAAAACCACAGACTTCAGTTTGCCTTTTTTCTTCCTAATTAAATAAAATTGCTATGACTAGTTGTAAGAGAAATATTGTCAGAACACCTGCTTGGTGAGAATCTGTTTGGGGTTCATCGAAGAGAGTCACCCATAGTTTGGCATTTCCCACACGAGATTCATTATTTCTGAACTGAAATAGGAAGGACTGAATGAGGGAGACCTGAGATTTTCAAAATATCCCTAAGGAGTCTTTTAATAGCGACAGTCTGTTTGACTTTCCCTGGGGCACTTCTGAAAGGAGCACCCTCCTAACAACATTGTCAAAGCTACAAAGCATTGTTTATCCGACAGGCAAGATGAGCAATATGGGGATTTGTTTTTCTAAATGTAGTATCGAGAGGATCTTTAGTGCATATGTCATATGTTGCTGTGGGAGGGTGTACCTGCATATAGATAACTGTATGCAGGAGGCCTGAAGCTGCTTGGTCATCATCCTCAAACTCTTACTTATTGAGGCAGGAGTTCTCAGTTGAACCTAAAGATTGTTGATAGACTAATCTAGATACCTAAGTGGTTGAAGAGGTCCCCTGGTCTCGACCTTTAGAGGTCCGGAATTACAGGTGGGCTTCTATGTCCAACATACATGCTTGTGGGTGCTGGGGACCTGAATTTCATCATTTCTGTTGTTAGAGGCTTTACCTTCTTAGCCACTTCCTTAGCCCCAAAGCCCCTAACTACCAATTATCAGTATCTAGCTTATCATCCCACTGCATAGCCAAATTACTTACTTATATATCCTGAGTTTTTAAGTATTAATTATCTACATATCTTTCCAAGCACAAATCTTTGAACATATTGAATGAATTATTTTGATTCTAAAATGTCTCTGTCACCACTACAACAACGGAGCCTCAACTTCATAGAACTGTAAGAAAACTCTATTGTAAATATATAGGTATTTTCCTATAATGTAATGTATAGAATTGTATCCCCATCATCTAAGTGTCCCATTGGTTATTAAAATAACAAACTATGTATAATAATTCTTTTCAAGTAAGGGAGTCTGTTAAGGGGGGTGGGTTGTTCCTGGTTTTGACTTTCATCTTTTCACAAAATCCCTTGAGATTTTGTTGCTTGTTATTCATCCTAGCTTGGATGTCAGTAATGATTCAGGGATACATTTGAACTCATGATGCTCATGTGTCTGCCACGTGAGTACAAGTTCAAGTGGAGATGATGAACTCCCAATGCGTGCTGTTTTCTCCACACAATTTAACAATGCTAATGTTAAAATGACTGATTAAAGAGATTATAAGAAACATTAAATACCTCATGTGTGTAACAAAGAACTATTTTTATTTTTCTGATATGGATGTAATAAAGTAGGATAATCAGCAACCATACCATAGCTTTATGATCTACAGGGATCAAGGTTAGGTTTCTAGCCTTGCACATAACAGTCCTTTCCCACTGAGCCATCTCACGGGTGATCAAATTTGATTTGAAGAAATATTACATTAATAATTTACTGTCTTCTTTTCAGATTGTGAATGTAAATTCATTCAAGGATAGAACACAGGACAATTTGAATAATAAATTCTCTTTGCATATGAAATAAAAACAGACTGAGAAATCCATGGGGAGAAAACCAGTAGACAGCATTCCTGAATGGCTTTTGCTATGGTTCCTGGTTATGTTCTTCCTTGAGTTCCTACCCTGACTTCTTCTCCTGATGGACTATGATCTTCAAGGTGAATTAAAGTCCTTATTCCTCACATTGCTTTCGTCACCGAGTTTATCACAGCAGTAGAAAACAAAATAGGACAGTGTCCCTTCTTTCTTTCTTTCTTTCTTTCTTTCTTTCTTTCTTTCTTTCTTTATTATGTATACAATATTCTCTCTGTGTGTATGTCTGCAGGCCAGAAGAGGGCACCAGACCTCATTCCAGATAGTTGTGAGCCACCATGTGGTTGCCGGGAATTGAACTCAGGACCTTTGGAAGAGCAGGCAATGCTCTTAGCCACTGAGCCATCTCTCCAGCCCTGTCCCTCTTTTTCTATGTCATAGTTTTATCTGAGAACTATCCATGTGCCACAGAGAAAATTACTAATTATATTCTTTGGGGAACAGTCAATATGTTAGGGGGACAGACATAAACACTGACCACAGACACTGCCTCATTGAAATGTTCTTCTAAACAGGAGATGTGTCCAAACGTTTCATAGGCCTTGCAGAATTTTGGTGCCATTTCTATGTGCAGTTAATTCCAAGATTATTAAAAAAACAGTGGCTGCCTTCAAAACTATGTTGTTTGCAGATTTTGAAGATAGCCCTGCCCCCAATGTCCACCAAACCTGTCAGTCTATATTATGCCCAGATAAGTGGGTTGAAATTGGTATTCATTTGCATTTATTCATTGAAGAGTACCTTGGCAGAGAAAGACTTATCTTCTCAAGGGGTAAAGTGCTTTGTCCTCAGTGATTGTCCAATAAATATTTGATGTTGGTTGAGTAGATAATGTTGACGGTGTCCTAAGTTCACTTCCTTGGAATCATGGCTGTTAAACTCTCTGCCAATCAAACAGATAAAAATAGGTGACCCATCAAAAGTGGATGGAAACCCTATAGTCATCAAGAAGCCACTTGTTTTGAACTAGCAGGCATTTTCCTACTAAGACCTTACTCTGTGCTTTGGATGGTTTGTCTGCAGGAATTTAATGGCTCAGCTATCTTCTATTTTGTCATAAAGTTTAATACTATGTTGTCAAGGTAATGGGCCAGAAAATAGGACAAAAGTTTACAAAGCAGCCCTAAAAATTTTACATTTCATTTTTTTTTTTTTTTTTTGCCAGCGTGAAATGATAAGCCCATTTAGGGATGTTTGCTTCAAAATTGAAGGTACTATGCATAAACAGTGCAAATAGGAGCTATGATATCCAGAGACCTTTGGGAAGATTATGCCGGCTCTATTCATGTGTGAGTAGATTAGAGAAAATCCTGAAGGCTGTGTCTGTTTACACAGTCCATGTTCTGTGGTTTCATGTGCAGCCTTACCATGGCTTGGTTTAGAGAGTCAGTAATGCATCGTGATGCTGATGGGCAGGAAGCTGGACTTGAGCGAGGAAGAATTCATCTGGGAGGAGTCTCTGAGCAGAGAGAGAGAAAGAAGAAAGGATTTGGGGGTGACACTGTTGAAATCCACAAAGCTTTGGTGAACAGAGAAAGAGCACCAAACTTCTTCTGAAGGAGTGGGGCAAGAGACAGTAAGGCAAGGAACCTACTATCTGTGAGAGTGAGTAATAAAATTGTTTATTGTTCCTGCCCAAAGAGAACAGAATTAAAAGGTTAAGGAAAGCATAAAGGAAATTAGCAAGTCTACAATTACTGCAGCTTATTGCAAAGACGTGGTTGTCTGTTTCTTTTCTTTCTGTCTTTTTTTTTGGGGGGGGGTTGGGGGAGCTTGGTTTTTACCATGAGAATTTTGTATTGCTTGTCTTCTCCTTGAGTTTGCATTTATCTTGCTGAAAGAGATCATTATCCTATGAAAAAAGGTATTCCATTGCTATTATCTTTTAGGTAATTATTAATATCATTTTTTATAAATGGATATAATTAACTCATAGACTGGCAGCTTTCTTTAGAATTTTCTCTTTTCTGCCTCCTGAGCATATCCTGATATCTGACTTCAATGTGTAAATATCTGTCTAATAATTGATTAAGTGACCCCCATTCGGGTCCCAGTTAACTTAGTAATGGAGGCTGTCAGGCTGAACACTAACATACTGATACAGGGTCAACATTAACAAACAAAGGAAAGATATGTAGAGAATAAACCATGCAGGCAAATCCCCTGCAGGTCCCGTTTACACAAAGCTGGGATGTTAGGGGAGCAATGTTAAAGGAAAATCATTACAAGATTAATAACTTCTACATGTGATTAAAAATTCTATGTACTGAGAGTAGGGGGTTTTCTTAGAAGATTAATTTGAAAAAATAATGTGCCAGAGGCGTCCCTCAAGTGTCCTCGTATCTGTCTGTTCGCTCTCTATTTCTATAAAGGGTAGAATTTGACCCAACACATTACCTTGCCCTCAGTACCACTGCACAGCAATTCTTTCATCTACAGATTTCAAAGTGTTTTTAAATATGTAAATTAGCAAGCCTCCTCACTTCTCTCTATAGAAATGATTCATTTAAGTAGCACAGAAACTTACCTAAATGGCTTTTTCAAGGTCACTGGAGAAGTCTTCTGTGTAATCTGGATATGGATATTCAAAGTGTAAAAATACCTTGCAGACTCAGTGCAGATCTAGGTTCTTTGAAACCCTTGGCAAGTCACACTGAGGGAACAATTAGTTTTCTTCTTTAATCTTTACCAAGAGCCTTCTAACAGCTGGACTTCTCCCAAGCCCAGAAAGCAGCCCCTGAGTCGGAAACTTCTGTCTGGTTTGCCTCCAAAACTGTCTCGGCTTTCTCTCTCTGTCTCTCCCTCTGTGTCTCTCTCTCATCTATCTATCTATCTATCTATCTATCTATCTATCTATCTATCTATCTTCTATCTATCTCTCATCTATCTATCTATCTATCTATCTATCTATCTATCTATCTATCATCTTCTATCTATCATCTATCTATCATCTATCTATCTATCATCTATCTATCTATCATCTATCTATCTTCTATCTATCATCTATCTATCTTTCTGTATCTCTCTGTGTATGTGTGTGTGAGAGAGAGGAGAGAGAGAGAGACAGAGAGAGAGAGAGAGAGAGAGAGAGAGAGAGAGAGAGAGTTATTCAAGACAAGACCTCACTATGTAGACCTAAACTGACCTACACTGACCTACAACTAATGATTCTTCTGCATCCATCCCCTGATTTCGTCCCTAAGTTTTGGAGGTAGAGGGAAGACCTTGACTGAGAGGTCAGAAAGTGTCTCCAAAGAAATGACCTCTCTCGGTTCTCAACACAGCAAATGAGAAATGACAGCAATCTAATTGAATAGAACTGCCACCCTGCATAGTGACACTTAGGTGGGGTGGAACAAAGGCCACTCCGGATTGCTGTCACTTGCTTGGTAGAAACTGTATGATAAGAAATGGCATGCATAGTGGCTCATTCTAACCTAATGGAAACTGCTTCAAAATAAAGACTGCCACACCCCATGAGTGTACACAGGGTTACTGCCTTGCTTGTATTCATTGCAGGGTGATAAATGAGTTTGTGTTTTTACCTGTTCTGAAGGGAGTTTTCTTTCAGTAACTTAACAAGCCCTCCACCCCACTAGGTTTATACATATGTGTCCGCAGACCTAAATAATAACAATTGCTTATTTAAGACTTACTTTGTTTGTTTTCTCCTACTTCCCCCAGTGAGATTGACAAACTTTTGCTGTATACGTATTTTTGTTAGCGTTCATTGTAATAGACTTAGGATATGCTGCAAGCCCCATTCTCTCACCGTCCCTTTCACAAGAAGACAGACAATACACAGAGACACATCTTGTGGTCACTAAGGAGGTGACACATCTTGCAGAGTGGGTACAGAATGGATGCATCATGGGATGCCTGTCTTCCAAGCAGATGATATTTTTACTAAGCCCTACTATATGCTAATAAATCAGACTTAAAAAACACAGAGGGGAGAATGCCCTTGTAGATGGAACCATGAAAGTAAAGACCAAAGATCAAGTAGAAGAGGAGCTTGGCACATTAGAACCCAGTCACAGCTTGGTGAGCTAGTGTGAGATTAGGAGGAAACATCCACAGAGAAAAAGCAGACTGTATGTGCATGTGGAAAGACTGTGGCTTTATTGCTAAAACAATGACCAACCTATTGTGGGCTTGAAGTACTATAGTAATATGCTCTGATTACACATTTTTAGCAATTACTCTCTTTTAAGCAGCACATAAAAACATAAAAATTATACACACTAAAGTCGTCAGACTTACTTTAAAACTTAGAAATTATAAGAAGATCTCCTTGCTTGCAGGAGATCTATGTATTTACTATTTCAGCATGTGGAGCAGGTTTGCTTGCATCTTGTAGTCACTGAAGACCCTGGAGTAGAAAATAGTTTTTGTTCTCATTTTAATCTTTTAAATGAATTTTTTCTTGTGTGTATATATGTGCGTGTGTGCGTGTATGTGTGCATGTGTGTGTTTATGGCTGTGTGTAGAGTTATTTTCAGAGGCCAGAAGAGGGCATTAGATCCCCTGGAGCTGCAGTTATAGGCAGCTTCAGGTTCTGCACTGCACGGGTCCTTTGTAACTTTGGAAGTTAGTTTCTTAACCACTGACCCTCTATTCTGTCCCTCATTTTAGTCTTTACCACACTATGTTCTTTAACATTTATAATCTCAGAGTGAAATGCTGTTTTAATGGAAAAGACCCACCTGGCACCTTCAGTCTCTCCATCAGTGGTGGGTGGAACTCTTGCCTTCCAGGATCAGGAACCCCACATGTTCCTGTGACCCAGTCTTCCTTCTCTGTGATCCCAATCATGTGCTATGCAGATGCCTCATGCTATGAATCTTACCACTTTTTTATTATTAATTTTATCGAGCTCTACATTTTTCTCTGCTCCCCTCCCAGTCTCTCCCCTCCCTTTCAACCCTCTCCCATGGTCCCCATGCTCCCAATTTACTCAGGAGATCTTGTCTTTTACTACTTCCCATGTAGATTAGATCTCTGTCTGTCTTTCTTAGGGTCCTCATTGTTGTCTAAGTTCTCTGGGATTGTGATTTGTAGGCTGGTTTTCTTTGTTTTATGTTTAAAAGCCACTTATGAGTGAGTATATATGATAATTGTCTTTCTGGATCAGGGTTACCTCACTCAATATAATGTTTTCTAGCTCCACCCATTTGCCTGCAAATTTCAAGATACCATTATTTTTCTCTGCAGTGTAGTACTCCACTGTGTAAATGTACCACTTTTTTTTTTAAAGTCAGTAAGATGTTCTCTTCCCTAAAATGTTCTACTGCTGAGGTCGAAGGGCTGGAACTATCCTCCTCCCTTCCTATTTCTAATAAGTGTGAAGGAGCTTGTCCTTTGGGTACTGAGAACTGGGTGGCTGGAGACCAGGACTATGTCAGGACACATCTGAGTGTGGGGAAAGGGCACCATTAATAGCTAGGAAATGTATAAAGTTGTTCTAATGATACAGAACTAGGATATATGGCTGCCTTAGTAATCACTGTAAATAAATTACCAGCACAGTAGTGAGGGTTGTGGTCCTGGAGCTCTTTATAGGCAAAGGATAATAGGGTGACTCAGTTCGTTTAGGACAATGGGTCCCAAAGCATGGCGACATCATCCATAGGTTGATACGTGCAAGTGACCGGCCATCAGGATCAAACAAGACAAGTGACACTTCAATAATTCCCCCCTTTGGTCCTTCATTAATCTCGCTAATTATTATAAAGAGAAATCCTCAGTCGGATGCCTGATTAGCATCACCTCCTCTAACCTCTGCTAATAACCTTCCTTCACTAATGAACCAACTTCAGAATTGAAATCTTTAAGGAAGGAATGGTGCCTGGCTGGAGTTTGATATTACCGTGTTAATTAGATTCATCTGGACTCTTTTCTTCTTCTCAAAATTTATGCTACTTCCCAGGTAGGATTAGGATATAAAGTTTAATTTTAATGCATGTTTTGAAATAGAAGGTGTAAAATTTTAATTACTCCTGTTAAGCGTTACGGGACTTAAGGAAAAGAGAAATCCCACATGTAGTTGACATATGCGAAGGTTAATCTTAGTTTTCAACTTGACTGGATTTGTAGATTTGGATTCGACTAATACCTGGGTTAGGGGGAGTGCCTGTGATGTCTTTTCCAGGAAGAATGATCTGAGAGTGAATTCTCCTAGAGTGGGTAGCACTGTTTCGTGCTGGCCCAGGTATAAGGAAGTCTGAGTAAAAACTGTGCCTCTTGCTTATGGTTAGTAAATACATCTATCCCAAATCCATTAGTGCTGCATCCTTCACTGGCATCAGAAGCCAGCATTTTTAGTTTTCCATTGTGAACTGAAGACCCATAGTTCTCTGGGAAAACTGGTCATTGGCCCTAGATGTGTGCTACAAGGCATCTAGCCTTGTGACCTGAGTAGCTGTTCTCAGACTCTTGAAGTGCAGGTGGCTGTCGTTGGATTACCAGCCCCATAGCATGTAAGATAATCTAATAAATCCTCTTCTATAATATGTATCTATTCTATCAATTCTGTTCTTTTAAAGGACCCTGATGAACAGAGTTTGCAAATGACTATTGTTTGGGGAGTCATTCAGTGTAATGATTCCCTTCCTTCTTTGTTTGTATGGACCACTATACTAAAATTCCATTCTCTAGATGGCTTAAACAGCAGGAATTGGGGGACGTCCAAGACAAGTGTCACAGCATGGTTGTGTTTCCTATAAGGACTGTAAGGAGCCTCTCAGTGTCAGTACAGAACACACCTAGACATCAAACTTTCAGCACAAAGATTTATTACCGGGGGGAGGGGGGGCGGCGGAATTCAGGTGTGAGGGAGTAGATTGGATAGAGACAGGGAACAGGTGTTTCTGCAGGGGCTTTTAAGGATAAAAAGGCAGGGTCTATGCTAGGGTGAGTTGGTAAGTTCAGATTGGACATGTTAACCTGTGTAGCCAAATAACGAATTTGACTGCTGGACTTTGGGGTTTTGGTAGTGGGACCTTGGAGTTTTAGTCAGGTGTAACAAGGTGGTCCAAAAAGGGACTGGACCTTGGGAGCTAGCTTTAGGAAATGTAATCCAGCAGTTTAGCCAAGGAGAGGGAAGGGGTGGGCAAGACCTGTCAACACCGTGGTTGCAATGCTCGGGTCTGTTAGAGAGCCCTCCTTGCATGTACACAACCAACTTCCTGCTGTATCTCTCACGTCTCCTTCTGTTCTTGTAAAGACATCGATCTCATCTTGATGTCTTTACTATCACAACCTTTCGCGACTTATTTGCCTCCTAAAAGCTCTGCCTCCCAGTACCCGCACATCACGGATGTTTGTATTTACACACTCTATCCCATAATGTTAGTAGGTATTCAGTCTGATTCCAGATCTTAGCCATTGTAAGTAATGCTGCAGTAAACAAGGTTGTGCACCTATGTTCATAGTAAGCTGACTTAGTTTCCTAAAGCTATACAGCCAAGAATGATGTAACTGGGCTGTGTGGCATTTCAGTGTTAGCGTATCTGAGCAGCCTATGTCCTGATTTCCATAGTGGATGTTCTAGTTTGTATCCCTACCAGCAACATATAAAGGTTCCACTCCCTCCACAGCTTTGTGAACATTTATATCATCTCTTTCCTAGATAACAGTATCTGACTGTGGTGAGATGGGACCTCAATGTTCTCTAGTGCGCAGTTCTAAAGATTAAACCGTTGTTGTTGTTGTTGTTGCTGTTTTAACAACTTTACCAGAGCCATATATTTTTCTTCTCGTAGCAGCCTTACCTTGCTACTGCAGAAAAAAAATGAAAGCATAACACATTGAATTGTGTACTAATTTTAATCCAGAAGAAACCTGTTTGGTGCACATTGAGCGAAACAGGTGTGGGCAGATAAGTGCATTCTTCTAAGACTGGTACAGGTGTCCCGAATGTCTATTTACATTTTGAAAACATAAGGACATTAGCATGGTGTAATATTGTTACCTTAATCATCAGCTGCTAGGAGGCTCACAAATAACAATAGCAAACAGCAACAATAACAACGAGTACATACCAAAATAATAACCTGCTCTTCTCTCAGTGTCTTCTCTGTCTGCAAGGGGTTCCCTGTTCAAAGTCTGCCCACACTGTTATTTGATGTTAATATTCTGTAGTGATTCAGGCGGAGATAGTATGACCTTATAGCACTTTGTTAAGAAACACAGTTAAGCTAAGTGAACAACCTGTGACCAGGAAATGGACTCCTGGCCGTGCACTCTATTCCCACTCAGTCTAAATGCTAATAACTTTAAAGACTAGTACCCAGAAGAGCTATGGAACTGTGATCTTGGCTGCACCCTCTGTACCCAGGACAATGCTGGGTTCTTAGAATACTCAATAGGCACAGCTTACTTATTAAATAGCAAGACACATTTGTACCGCGTTCTGTACACGGATATTAATACTCACTGTCATGTACCAAGTTCACACAGGGACAGGCGTAGAATTCAAAACTAGATACGTCTGACACTTAGGCTTTAGTATCTTTCCTCTACAGAACAAAAAAGAATTGTACGGCTTCAAAAAGTGTTTTATATATGAAAAGACAAAACTCTAATAGTTCAGAGTTAGAATAAGGTTCTTTTGTATAGTCAGAGGATAGAAACATCAGAGAAAGAGAGAGAAAAGAAAAAAGAATTTCATTGTGCGTCTGGAATTGTCTCAAAGATTTTTCTTTCAATGGTCTGCCTCTAAGAGTTCGAGAAGAGACTTCAAAGAGTGATAAATATAGACTTTGTTGAAAAAATAAGTATGGATATACACATACATGCATGTGTGCATATACATGTATATATACTTCTCTTTATATAGAGAGATCAGTCCCCTGCCCCCTTCATCTTCTCTAGTTGAATAGATTCTCTTTACTGGTGTGGGGCACTGAAGAACTCAGAGAGACCCCAATGACTGGATTTCTCCTTCACGCCTATCTCTCTCTGGCAGGAGGGCTGCTGTCTGGTGTGAATAGACAGTCATAACTAGAAAGAATCATAACCAGAATGTCTCCAGAAGGTAGCAAGAAGTAGCACCAAACAGCCTTTCAAAAACATCCATTCCCTAGAGTTGCAGATTCCTGTAGCTTTAGAAATAATTCACTTTGGTAATGCTTCACCAAGTGTAGCAGAATCACCTCAAATGCTGGAGAAGCCACATGTTCAAAATCTAAATAAAAGCTTATCAGGAATTTGGTGGCCCTCTATTCCCAAACTTAATATTGTTGTTTCATTTCATGGAGAAACATGTGTAAGTTCACTATATTTTTCCATGTCAGGTGTGAGGTCCAGCTTCTGTGTCCTTCCATCAGGACCCCTGGATAGAGTACATAAATCCAATAACACAAATGGTGTTTTTCTTTAACAACTGTGAGTTGGATACTGGATGTGTCTCTGAGAAGAACCCAGTAAGATGGACCTTTATTTATCATCCTTGCTGACTCATATTCCCAGCTCTGTGACACAATACTTTGCTCATCTGGACCTTAACTATGAATTTCACCCAACATGTTTAAATTGGTTGACTTGTGTTTCTTGGTAGATGTGACTTGGATACATGATTCTTAAAATATGTTTCTCTAGTCACAAGGTGAACCAACAGGAAAAGGTGAGTGATTCAGAAAGCTCTATCCCAACTCCTAATGAACATTCTAGTACTTTCCACAGGGGTGGATCCTGACAAAAGACCAGCTGAGCTGATTCAATGTAACCAACAGATGTAAGCTCTACCACCTGAGCTGAGTAACATCAACTACTTTCTTTCACCTCCTTATGTCACTTTATTGTCTAATAACTATGGGCAATAATCATTCTTCCCCAAAGACTTCTTTTGAGGATTCTTAATAAATGAAAGGCATTTGGGAAAAAGTGGAACACAGTGCAGGGAACTATGTAATCTAAATGCTATCAGTTATACTCTGCCTTATCTTGGTACTCTTGGTATGCAAAGCTTTTCTTCCAGGTATAGCAGATATTAATTTAATTAATGGGTGAGCAATTACATGAGTTTTCATACCAATGTTTTCCCTGTTTTTCATTCTGCTTTTTATTTTCATAGAATATATTTAATGTAATATCAATTCTCCCCATATGTTCTACCCTTTGAGACAAGGCTTCAGAATATAATCCTAGCTGGTCTAGAACTTGTAATACCAATCCTCCTGATTCATCTTCTTGAATGGTGTCAAATCATGTTGGTATTTCCCATTTCTCATCAATTCTCCATACAAGGTTTCTGCAGATGATGTACATGATCAGTAGAAGAAACTTATTAAACAGGTAGTTGTCCAACTAGATGACAAGGACACTCTTCCTCCAGTAGTCAATACACAGTGAATGGTTTGAGCTGATGGGACTTTGAGACTTTGCTTTTCTGCTGCTCAGATTATCTTTGTACAAATGCACCATGTACAACATAAACTCATCCCAGTGTTTCTAGATACGAGATACTCAAGATGGCAGGGGCAGAGGGGGCCTAGGAGTGGTGTGGAATGCTAGCTCCTAGGTGTTTATTGTTCATCCTAAACAACTGCACTGGGATCATTTGTAGTAATGGAACTCTGAAATCTATTCGGTGTTGTAACTCACAAAGGAAATCTTAGGTACTACATTCTGATCTATTTCATCTTCAAGCACAGTAATCACTCCCCATTCCTTCACCTTGCTCTGTGGTAGGCAGCTGTGTATGTGATATTGGAATGCTTTGTATATAACTTACAGGACATAGGATGGCCAGAAAGCTTCCTGTCCTCAAACCATTAAGGACCGGGACTTTGCTGGCTGATTGCTGCTTATGACCATGAATACGAAAACAGAGCAGGTGGCAACAGTCACACATCCCATCTAAATTCTTACCTGTTAGTCTCATTTCACCTGGAGTGATTCCCAGAGAGTTTAAAGACCTTATTCTTTCCTCTATTTAATCTTTGCTCTTTTGGGCACCAGACATCAAATACCAGGACAGACAAAAGCAACTTTACAGAGGGATACCTATCTCCACATGCTCAGGGAAGATGGAGGTCCAGAAACATACCACGAAGATCTTAGTTTTATAACTCAAGTTTATTTTTGGCACAGAGACATGTTATGGAATTAAAAACAAAATAAACAACCAATGACAAAACAAACAAACAAAAACTCCATAATAACCCCTGCCTGGGAAAAAGAATGGTTTTTCCAGAGTTTACTCCATTGTTGAGTCTAATGTTTACTACTTGAGAATCGGAAAATTGTGACCCATTAAAAAGAAATTCTGCGACAATAATTGATAAAAAGAGCACAGGATAAGATTTATTAGACAAAGACTTTAAAGCTCTTGTCTTAGTGATACTAAAATCAAGATAACAATGTGCAAATAAAATGCGAACACCAAGAAAGAAATAGAATACCCAAAGAGAAATAAAGAAGACATTTTTGACCTGGAAAGTGACAATAGTAGCACTAGAAACTGGTTGTTAGAGGACCTCCAAAACAGACCTGGCCAACAGATGAGCGAATTGGAGATAGAAGAAATGGAAATTCAGAATGCTGAAGAAAAGATTTAATAAAGTGTAGGAGGAGAGCTGCTTGTTGGTTCCCTGCTGCCTGGTTAGCTTAGACCTGGAATAATCACAGAGAAACCATATTAATTAAATCACTGCTTGGCCCATTAGCTCTAGCTTCTTATTGACTAACTCTTACATATTAATTTAATCCATTTCTATTCATCTGTGTATCACCACATCATGTGACTTACTGGCTAAAGTTTTGGCATGTCTGTCTCTGGTGGTTCCATGGCTTCTCTCTCCGCCTTCCTTCTCCCAGCATTCAGCTTAGTTTCCCCCACCTACCTAAGTTCTGTCCTGCTATAAGTCCAAAGCAGTTTCTTTATTCATTAATGGTAATCACAGCACCCAGAGGAAAATCCCACATCAATAAAGCAAGCAACCATGTACTATGGCACACACTTGTTGGAGTATTGCATGTTTAAGGCCAGCTGAAGCAGTTTAGTGAAAGTCTGTATAGAGACAGAGGTAGGGAAAAGGGAGAAAAGGAAGAAGGCAGATAGAAGAGAGAGAGACAGAGAGAGAGAGAGAGAGAGAGAGAGAGAGAGAGAGAGAGAGAGAGAGAGAAAGAGAGAGCTAAAAGAAAAGGGCTAGCCCCCATTACCTATCTGTTTTGTGGGGAAAGCTGTGGGGAAGAAGTGCTCCCTCACCCTACCCATCAACTCTTGGGGCAGGTGGGAGAGATAGCCCTGTGTTCATAAGAGAGAGCCATCCCTGGCCTCCACCAGCTGCAACACTCGGGAGAGCAGGCCCTGCACCTGGCCAGGGCAGCACAATAGAGCCAACACTGTTAGTGCAGGTATAGGTAAGCCTGCCCCAAATGACAGTGGGAGAGCTGTCCATGTTTCCCATCTGGCGGATCAACCCTACAGCTGCCTAGGCCCAGACCCAGGCTTGTGAGTTGACCTTCCCCAACATCTACCCCATCTATGATCTGTAAACACCTGGGGCCTCAAGCCAGACCAAAGCCAGACCAAAGACTCTTTGCAATGAACACTTGCAAGTACAGATGTGTGGACAGAAGGGTACATGGCATGGCTCATTGGGTTGTTGCACTGCAGCTTCCATGATGAGATTTTTAATTTTCCCCCCATTTTTATTTTTCTCATTTTATTTTCTTCCTTTTTTTTCTCTTGAATTTTGTCTTATTCAGTGGGGGTGGTTGCAGGGGTGGAGGTACATACAAAGGGATGACAAATGAATGGGATCAAGACACATTATGTGAAAAACACATCCAATAAATAAAATATAAAAATATACTGAGAAAAAAAGAAAAGGGGCTGGCAATGTAGTTTAGTGGTAGAATACTTGTTTAGCTTGTATGAGGTCTTGCTTCAATCCCTATTCCAAAGAAATTCAAGAAAGATAGAAAAGAAGAAAGAAGAAAGGGAGGAAGTGAACAGAGCCTGTAGCATGTAGGACATGACCAAGTAGACCAATATGAAAAGTTAGAATCTTTGTACAAGAAAATAAAGTGGGAGAGGTAGCATTTGAAGATATAATACCTTAAGTACCCAAGTTTGACAGAAGGCATAAACTTTAACATGTAATTTATTCATCAATCTTGAAGTAAGATAAGCCAAAAGGACAATAAGATGTATTATAACCAAACTTCAAAGCATGGCTGAGGGAATTTGTCACCGGTGGATCTTCTCTGTGGGAAAGGCTCAAGGTTAGTGGGCAAAGTGGAATGAAACTGCCCAGGGCCGTGACTCAGATCTGTGGAGGAAGACCCGAAAAGGCAGATACGCAGATAACGAAAGCTCACGATGTTCTGCAGCACTTTGTAATTCTGTTCTTTGTTTTGTACCTAATTTAGGAAACTGATATAGGAAAACATATTAGTCCCCGCTAGTATTATTTTAAGTTTTGTTTGTCAGTCCTACATTTTGGTTTCTACACAACCCAAGGGATTATCACATTTAAAAGAATTACTAGTTTATGTTTTTGAAATTCGGTATATAATCAAGCAAGTTTTTTTTTTTTTATTTTTTATTTTTTTTATTTTTCGAGACAGGGTTTCTCCGTAGCTTTTGGTTCCTGTCCTGGAACTAGCTCTTGTAGACCAGGCTGGCCTCGAACTCACAGAGATCCGCCTGCCTCTGCCTCCCGAGTGCTGGGATTAAAGGCGTGTGCCACCACCGCCCGGCTCAAGCAAGTTTTTATACCAACACACAAAAGAGATGGGTTTAATGAGGTAAAGAAACAGAATTTTGTGTTACTGATTTTAGACAGGAATAAAGTTATGCTTAGGGCAACCAGGTTTGATTCCTATGGTAACCACAAAGAAAATACCGATAGATTGTATATAGATGGGATTGGTAAAGAAATTTACTACAGATATCAATGAATTACAAATTATATTAATAATCCTAGAGATACTGGACACAATCTATGTAGGGATAAGTCCCGCCCCTTAGGGGGCGTGTTCGCCTCGGGCTAAATGTTGGCCTATAAATTTGGCAAGCCTGCTCCCAGCCATCCCTTTCTGCTTTCCTGGTCTCCGCGGGAACGGTAGTTCTGTAAGTCTATTTCGCCATTAAAGCTATATATATTTTTACAATCTGTCTGCATTCGTTTACGCCGTTACAAATCTACAAGGAAAATAGGCCACAAATAACAAAATGACAGGAGATAAGCCTTACCTTACACATCATGACTTTAAGTAAGAATGGATTAAATTATCTACCCAAAAGAAAGATAATAAGAATGGCCAAAAATGTATTGCCTAGCTATAAACTTTCTACAAAATCTCATTTTAGACCCAAAGATGTAAATGGACTGAATGTAAGCAACTGTAAAGATACATGTAAGTTGCAGCAAAAAGAGATCAAGATAGTTAAGCTGGTATTCAATAAAGACTGGTAGATTTTTTTTTTTAAAAAAAAAGGAGAGAAGAGACAAAGAGTGTTATATATTAATGAATAATTTAGTGCAGTAAGATTATTTGCTAATGGTAAATGTTGTGTGCCTAATAACAGAGCATACAAAATTTAAACACAAAATGACAGAATTGAAGGAAGCAATAATCTCGGTATGTCACTTTTAACAATGGATAGGACAATATAGATGTACAGAAATAGAGGTGTTAGAAAACACAAAGAACCAGTTAGAGCCATGAACACATTCAGAATTACCTACCCAGAAACAATGGCACAGGCAATATTCTCAAGGGCACACGCTGCATTTTTCAGGATTACCATGTATTAGGCCCCTAATGAAGTCTCAGTAGATTTTTAAAAAATGATTATTATATGAAGTATCTTTTCTGGCTAATACAGGATGGAATTAAAAACCAATAGCAGATGTGAGGCTGGAAGTTCACAACTTTATGGACTTTAAATAAGTCATTCTTAAACGACAGAGCAAAGAAGAAATCATAAGGAGGGAAAAACACATAGAGACAAGTGTAATTGAAAGGTAAGACATAAAGGGGGTGGGTGGGGAGGAAAGACTCTGCTATCAGAAATAAAAATGTAGTTATGAGATTATTATTTCTTATTCAGCAGAAATAGAAATATTATAAACAAATGCTAATTGAATCAAGAAAAATAAAATGGTTGAATTCCTAAAAATATAAAACCTACCAAGTCTAAGTAATGAAGAACTAAAAAGTTGAACAGATCTACATCTGACAATGATATTTCATCAATAATCAAAAATATCTCAAGACATATGAACACTGGAACTATTTATTGACTTCACCAGTAGATTACATTAAACATCTAAAGACAAAAAATAGCATCAATCATTATTAAATTTTTCCAGGAACTTGAAAAGATGGAAACTTAATTTATCCTGTGACATTGCTAGTAATATCTTGGTACCAGAATCAGATAAAAACACAAGGATACAGACCACTATCCTTCTGAAAATGATGCAAACATCCTTAATAAAATACCAGAAAGCAAATTTTATAAGCATAATAAAAAGATTATATACAAAAGCCTCGGGGGGCTTTTTTCTAGAACATAAGGTTGTTCTAGCATATCAAGAAGGACCACCACATTAACATAATGAAGGGGGGGACACAAAGTCATTGCAATTAGCTCAATTTTTTTTTTGTCAGAAGTCAATGTTTACTCATACTAAGACAGGGAGGGTGGATATTGCTAGGGATACAAGGAGGTAGGAAGTTACTTAATGGGTATTAAGTTTTAGTTGACCCAAATGAAGGAGTTATGGACTGTGGCATGCAATGTTATGAATGACACCATAGAAGTATTTGCTAAAAGTGTCTAAGATGCTACATTTTATGCAATGTATATAACAGCACAATGCAAATTCTGGAAAACCCACAAGGGTATTTTAGAAAAAAAGATCAAAGATATTTCAAAAGATATTTGAAAGAATTTTTGGAAATTCCTTCTTCCTCCCCCTCCAGTTTCTCCCTGCCCATTTCCTCTTCACCCAGGTTCCCTTTTGTTCTTCTCCCTTAACAAAGCTCTAAGTGTATGTCTTTCCTTGCAGGACACTTTCAGAGAGGGAGGGTCTTCTGTGCAGTAGGATCACGAATGCTGGGAAAGCAGATAGGGTGTAGATTTGAGAGAGCTTGCAATGCCTTATTTAGCCATGGTAACAGTAGCCTGGAGTCCCTGATGCTGAGGAGGAACGGGGAAGAAATATATACTATCTCTTAGTAATTTGAATGTGACTCTACAATCTAATCAATCTTTCCCCAGAATCCACAGAAACAGAAATAGTCATTAAAGGTTATGATGACCCTTGGGAGATATTTAAATGCGGTGCACAGTAATGCCACTACATGCTGTAGGACTCTACCTGGCTCAGCGTTTAGCTTTCCTATTTTAGCACAAAAACAGAGTATGGTGATAGCCAGAAATAGCAAAATATCTTGCCTTCCTGTGTCCTGTAGAAGCCTTCCCTTAATATAACTCACTGTCCCAAGCCTGTGTATTGACCATGTGAATTCTACTTTTAAGGTCTCCTGAATCACAAATTTCCCCCTTTTCCTTCGAATTTTCTGTTTTACAAGGAACCTCAAACAAAATCCAACAGAGTCACTGTGCTTCTGAAAGCTGTTTAAAATTGCACCCAGGTAACTGTAATTTCTGTAATGGAGGCCATTCCTCTGGTAATGTGAAGTCACACTAAAAAAAGGTATTTTGAAATTCTTTAACAGCGTATTAAAATGCAAATCGGTCTTCCTATTAAAGATTTCTGGAAGTTCTCTGACAACACATTTAAATGCAAATTGCTGAAGTGTAGATGCTAAAATTAAAACGGGGGAAACATAATACACCTTCATGGAGGCCGCCGATGACTCTAACAGGCAGAGAGGAAGGTTGAGCGCTAGGCCCCCTGAGCTCTAATCACTCTGGACCAGTGAGCAGGTCTGGAGCAGCCTGCCAAGCAGAGCCGGCAAACAGTTCCTCCTCCTCTGCAGCTTGGCCCCAGCGCCAGCCTCAGCCGATTAGACACAGTGCAGCCTATACTTTCCCCGTCTCCCTTATCGTGATGCATGGACAGCGACAGGCAAAGCTCTACCCCTCTGGCACTATTTATTTTGTGGGGCTGGCTGCCTTGTCATAATTGCTGCCTGTTGGGAGATTTCTCCCTTCTCCTGCTGTCTCCAAACTGGATTATCTGAGGAGGCAGATCCCCATGGCAACAGTACAAGCACATGCCTTTCCACTTGTGGTTTTGTGACACCACGGGGTCTTTCTAATTATTCCAAAGAATGTCGCAGGATTCTCGAAACCAAATTCTTTTTAATTCACTCTAAGTTTAAAAATAACTGCGCTCTTCTGGTTTGGGGCCGCTCAGTGGTGGCGAAGGGAGTGGGTAAGGAGTTACATGAAGGGCGACAGCAGGCATGAAATGAAGTGAGGAAGTGCACGCCAGGCGCGAAAGTCCAGCGTTAGAGATTGGTTTCCAGCTCGGTGATTTCTTAAGGATAGGCGAATGGAGCTCCGGTCCCTAAAGCGTGATTCCGAGATCCACAGCCTCTGTTCCTCTGAAAAGAACCGTTTTTGGCAAAGCTAGGCACTCCATCCTGTGACACTGGCTGCCCAGGTGGCCCGTTTTGGTGTGTTTCTGTGTGTCTCCTGGAAAGTGTCCTGATACATTAAGTATCTTTGGCAGTTTTGCTTGAAAATTATTTTTTCAAGGAATACTAATAACATATAGCTAGACTTTCTTTTTAAAAAGACTTTTGGCTTAAATGCGACACTCGTTTTCTTTCGCAGAAACAAACCTAATTATGGCTTTGCTGTGAACCTTTCATGACAGTTTCAGGAGAATATACATAACAGACAATATACATAACAGTTGTATATGTTCTCTTAAAGTATTGCAGTTCTACAGTACTTGGTTTTTCATCTCAATAGTACTTTTAGGGGGTGATTTGATAACTTACCTCATTTTCTCTGGTATCGTGCAATACTATCTATCATAGTTTGTTTAATCGGTCCCTTAAAGGCAGACATAGACTATTACTATTGCACAGTAACAAACAGTCCTGCAGGGAATGATTTCACATGGAGCCCACAGCTGGGTAACATAGAGTGGAAACATGCTATGGCTCCTCCTTCATCACAAGGCTCCTGGCCAGCATGACTGAAACAAAATGCAGGTAACATGCTGAAAATGCAGGTAACTAGCTGAAAATACACATTCATTTCATAAAATTTTGCATAGCATGGTGGTATGCAGATTGAGAAACCCCACAGGGCTAATCTGTATCTCATGAACTGCCGGGTAACTTTCTGATGAGGAGTTCAGAAGCCAATGGAAAAGAGAGACATCATCTGCTTCACTTTCAATCACTTGACTTGCGCCATAGTATAATGTCTGAGAGAACAGACTATCAAGGAAGGATGCATCTTGTTCAAAAGCTCCTAGCAAGGATAGAATCAGGTCCAGGATTATCAAGCAGAATGAAAAACTGAGTTTGAAGAATTTATATAGGGTTAACTTTTTTGATATACAGTCCCATGGATTTTTAGAAAATTCCGCAGTTCATTAAGAAGACATGCAAAAAGTCACTCATAACTCCTTTGCATTAAATCCATACCCCATTCCTAACTCCTCACAATTGCTGATCTCTGACACAGTACAATTTCCAGGATGTCATACAAATAAATACATATGGCATTTAACATTTAAATCTGGCTGATTTCACTTACGTAACATGTTTAAGGTTAACACCTCTCAGTGATTGCATTAGATACTTGTTCTCATTTCGGAAGCACAGTCCATTGCTGACTTCCAGCATGGCTTGTTCATCCACTTATTGAAGGACATTAAGATTATTTTTATCTTCTGGCAGTTATGAATCATACTGCTATAAATAGTAAGTATAAATATATGTGTTTTGTGTGAAGATTACATTCTTAAATGATATAAAGCAATGCAGGATTGCTGGGTTATCCAGCAAATATATATCTGGCATAATAAGAAATTGCCAGGTTCTTAAACAACATGATTGTGTCATCTTGCAATCAGGCAGAATAAGAGTCACCTACAATTTTGTCAGCACTTGGTGTTTGTAATGGTTAGATTGTAATCCATTTGTTCAGTTTGTAGTTCTACATTTTGTGCTTGTAATTTGAACATCTTTTGAAGGAAAATATCTGTTAAAATGTTTTATGTAGCTTATATCAGGTTGTTAGCTTTCTGCTGCATTTTGAGGTTTGAACATTTATCTTCAGATGTAAGTCCTTTATTAGCGATGTAAGTTTTTGGTTATGTGTTCCAAGAAGGAGATGGCTTCCACATTTACTATTTCAGAGAGAAAGCATTGAATTTTGCTTTTATCAACATTTTAGTTTTTGGTGTTTAAAGACAAAATTTTGATAGAGAAGGAGGTCTTTTGGCTGCTTCTGCCTTTGTCTCCTTATGGTGATAATCTTGTCATGTAACCTGGGGTGTTGCTTTAAACTCACCATCCTTCTGCATCAGATTTCTGGGTGTATTATAAGCTTCTGTCCATACCCCTGACTCTAAATTTGATGATTTAACTTGGCTTTTATTTCAGTTCTAGAGTCAAGTGGCTCTCAGAATCAGGGCAGGGAGAGAGCCGTGAGAATGCATGTGGTTTGAAAGCATTTAAGGTCAGAAAATGGAAATGAGATACAGCAGACAGAGCAGGGTGGAGACACAGGATCACTGACCGCCTGTATTCCTTCACCTTGCTCAGACATGGTCTGAACTGTAACATCCTGTTACTGAGTCAAGCGTGGTTACCCTGATTGCCTGAGACCCAGCTCTGTGTTGCTGTAAATTTGGATTCTCAATTAATGTTGCAGTTCATTACATATGAATGTATGCAGACTCCCTCAAGAAAACTTTAGCTTGACTTAGAAGTTGTGTGTTTTTCTGATGTGTCTAAGAACTCTGCCTAACCAAAGATTTCTAAGATCTTCTGTGATGTTGTCATCTACAAATGCCATCGTTCTGTTTTCCATTCAAGTAGAGTATCCATTTTGAGTTCATTTTGTTTACTGAGCACAGTATAAACGGAGTTGAGTAATTTTTGTTTCATGTTTCTATTACATAATAGGCAGCACTATTTGTTAAAATAATTATTCGGTCCCCAGTGACCTGTTTGTGCACAGTTGTTAAAAATCAGTTCCAATTCCTGTGTTTATTTCTGCAATGTATACTTATTTCATTGCTGCACATAAACACATACTCTTCCATAGCACTAAGTTTATTGTAGCTTTATCTTCTTTAATTGATTAATTAATTGGTTCAAGGAATTGAATTCAGAGACTTGCTCACAATAGACAAGAATACCATCATTGAGTTACATCCTTATTCCATAGTGTACTCTCACTATGAATTTATTAAAATAGCAGTGAGCATTCTAGTTTTTGTTTCTTTATTTTGAGACAGGGTTTTTCTGTGTAGCCCTGGCTGGCCTGGAACTTTCTCTGTAGACCAAACTGGCCTTGAACTTGGAGATCCACTTGACTCTGCCTCCTGAGGGCTGTTATTAAAGGCATGTGCTACCACTGCCTAGAGAGAATTCTATATTCAATAGTAGTTTTTAAATTCTCTCGGTTATTTTATTTCCTTTGTTTTTTAGCTATAAATTAGATTTTTCACTCAGGAACTAGCCTGGAAATTTGATTGGGTTAGTCTTACATTTATGGGCTATTTAGAAAAGGGTTGAAGAAGATAAAATTTTTTAGATGTTGAAGACTCCAAACCATGTCCATGTAATGGTTAGTCAAGCTATTTTTCACGTTTCTTCTTTGATGTTCTATGTATTTTAACAGTGGAGTCCCAACTCATTTTATTAGATTTATCCCCAAGTCTGTCTGCCTTTATTTCTTCCTTTTTTCCTTCATTTCTTTCTTCCTTCCTTCCTTCCTTCTGGTCTGTTGATAAAACTTTGATACTTAAATATCATTGCTTACAGTAAGGAAATATGACTGATTTTGTTTATTGATCTCAGTCCTCTGACTACACTTAATTGTTAATTCCTCCAGTCAAGACTCCCTTTGTTCTAGGTGGTTTTGGATTTTTCATTGCAAATAACTATTTGGCCTGTCAGTAGTTTTGTTGATTCTTCTCCCATGTGAATATATTTTCTTTCTTTTCTTGTGCTTTTGCAGTAACTAGGGTTTTTATTATGTCCAATGGAAGTGGTGGAATGGATGTGTTCTTGTCCCATTGATTCATTTATCGTTAATTATGATGTTGGTTGTGCATTTTTATAGTGATGCTCAACCAGCTGCATATTTTTATAGTGATTCTCAATCAAATTAAAGGATATTCCTGCTATTTCTAGTATGCATAGAGTTGGTATTTTTTTTGTTTGTTTAAATCTTAAATGAATGTTGAATTTTTAAATGTTTCTTCAGGAATCATTGATGTTCTCCTTCGTTCTGTTAATAATAACTACTGATTTTCTAGTAATGAAATAGCCTTGCATTCCTCGGATTAAGCTCACTTTGTCCCGGCTTTTGCTTCATTTTCTTTCTTGCCTGAACAGACTTGCTGGTATTTCACAGAGGAATATTGTGTCTAATATAATCATGAGAGAGAATAGCTCTACAGTGTTTATTTATTGTGTTCCCTTTGTCTAATATTGGCATCGGGGTAATGTTGGCATCCTGAAATTAGTTGAGTAGTGCTCCCTGCATGTCTGCCTCCTGGAAGATATCATAAAGACTGGGCATTTCAAATTAACTCAAAGATTTCAGACCCAAAACTGTCTAGGCTTACAGATGGTTTCTGAAGATTATTAATTATGATTTAAATTTTTTCACTAGGTATTGAAATACTCACATTATTGATTATTCCTCTATCATAAATGAGTTTTGGTGATAGGTCTTTCACTTGGTTCATTTTATCTAGTTGCTAGGTTGATTTTTTCTTTTTTTTTTTAGTATTTTCCTGGAATTCTTATTGTGTCTACAGAATGCTGATAGTTTACATTTCCTGTTTTTATTTTCATTTCTCCATCTGGCTCAGCATTCATCTTTTTGTTTTGTCAAAGAAACTGCTTTTAATTTTATTGACTGTTTTTCTTATGTTTTTTGTCTCCATCTTACTATTTTATATTATTATTACTGTTCTTATCTACTTCCCCTTACTAACTTAAACTAGCCGTTCATTTCTATTTTTTAAGTTTTTTTCCATTTCTTAGGTTCGAAACTTAAGTCACAGAGTTTCTTCATATTGAGTATATGCATTCAGTGTTAAAACATTTTCATCATTTAAATATACTGCCAAATTTTGATATAATGTATGCTCAATTTTGTTCAATTCTAGATATTTTTCTACCATTTTTCCAACTTTCCTTTGACCCATAGTTATTTAGGAATGTGTTGTTTAACTTTCATCTATTTGGGGGATTTTTTTCCCCAGATGTTGATTCCTGGTTTCATTTTCTTTTAAACAGAGAATAATACCTTGAATTATCTCAACTGAGATATATGTAAGTTTTTTTTTCCTGATGTAGCACCTGTGTTCTCATGCACTGGATCACATATGCACTTGAGGGGGGGGAAAGCAGGTGTTATGTTATCATTGAGTGGAATGCTTTGTAGATGTTAATTAGGTCAAGTTCACTCATGGTGCTGTTCGTGACTAATAGATCCTGCTGACTGTCTCTCTACTAGATCTCTTGATTACTGAGAGATAAGTCTGCGTGTGTAATTATGCATTTGCCAATTTTTCTATTTGTTGCATCCATTTGTTTCCTGCATGTATCTTGAATAGCTAGCATTAGGTCCAGAAACATTTAGCAGTTCCATGATTTCTTCACAAGCGGATCCTTTTTTCTGCAATTTGTGATGTTCCTCTCCAATTCTGGTGTGATACTGTGGGTTCTATGTTTGGTTTTCTTCCAGCTTCCCAGCACACAGCTCCTAAGATTTCAGAATCTATGGAATGATGAGGGTCTTTTATGTACTGCTAACGTGTGCTTTATGGAAGCCGTACAGTGCTTTACATAAGAATATCCATACCAGGATGATAGGATTTGAATGGTAGCCTCATCCTCCAATGCGTGACGGGTGGCAAAGGCAGGCTGAAGACTGAATAGATTATGAATGACAAATGATTTAACTTGTTACACCCACACAGCAATGCATTCATAAAACTACAAAAGAATGAGTTCAAAGAACTTTTTCATAACTGAACTTGTGGAAGCACCCAGGGTGTATCTTGCCAAAGAGGCCTTGGAGACTCAAGGCTCCTCCCACATGTCATGCCTTAGCCATCCTTTATCGGTGGGTTGTGTCCTTTAGGCTATCCCTTATTAATAAATCAGTATCTTTAAGTAACATTTTCATGCATTGTGGGAGCTTCTATAGTGAACTGATCAAATTAAGGAAGGGTCCCCGATTCATGATCATTTTGTCAGAAGTGTAGGTGACAGTCTACTGCTTGGGACTTGGTATCTGAAATGATAAAAGGTTTTATGAGACTCAAGTCAGATTTACTGTGTTGGGTGCTTTTGCTAAAAAATGCATCAACTCCACTTGACCCTGCCAGCCAGTGAAAAGCAGGATGAAAGCAGCCTGGCATCTCTGGTTTTATTTGCATTTGTGTCCTTTAGTGTGGGTCAGATGCCTTTTTCAGTCTGTCTGTAGGCATGTTTACCACTTAAAAGGGGTCAGTCTAAAAACTGATAAGACATGATTGATTGACCCTAAAATATACCAAACTCATCTTGTTCCATCTCAAAGCATAAAGACAAGATTAGATGAGATGTTTTATTTCCAGCTTCCAGAATCTTCTCTCCCATATCTTCAAAGAGGTGGCAGAAAATTGGCTGTCTTTATTTTAAATCTGCAGTTAAGTTAGAATCAAATTGAGAAGCAGTGGGACCTCCCAAGCAGATTTTCCCCTAATTAGAAGCAATTACCACACAGTGAACATGGAGGCTGATCCCCAAGTAGAAGCAGTCAAGCCCTGGGAACCAGATGGCCTCCTCAAGTGGTAAGGGCTTCTCCAGAGCCTGCTTTTAGAACCTAGAACAAACCACAATCAAGTGGACCACAGTTAGCCAGAACTAACTCTCTAACATGCTAGTCACTCCAAGCTTCCATTTTTCCATTATTTAAACTTATTTGTGCTGAGATGTTTCATCTGCCTACCTTGTTATTGTCTTATTAGTTGACATCTTTTCCTGGTTTCTGGGCACACTTCTGTTTGATTTCTTGGGATGGATAGCTAGCCTGGCCTTTTAGAAATCTCAGAGCTGAACTCTGGGCCAGGACTCTGGTTAACAAAAGGGAAAAAAAACTCTTGTTTTCTCATCTTTTATCTAATAATTTCTCATACCACTTTTCTGCTCATTTATTTGATGGGGTATGGCTTGATGGGAAAGGAGCAAGGGAGGCAAAATCGGACTCTTGAGAACACCGAGACCCCCTCTGGCCAACCTTTCTGATATTATAGAAATATTTTATCTGAGGTCATATATAAGTCTCCATGGGGGTCCAGCCACATGGCTGAGGCATGCATGAGTTCAACTCTGAAGAATAAAAAGGAAAGTTAGTTAGTTGTGAGAAACATGCTGGCAATCCTAGAGGCAGGAGGATTGTGAGCTGCAGGCTAGCTTGTCTCAGATAGCAAGATTTTGTCTCCAAAAACAAAGAGAAAAAAAGAAAAACAGAAACATTAAAAACACAACATTATCCCCACCCCACCTATACTTGCCTTGCAGATGTCCCTTTTCTTGTTCTCTGATTAATGAGGGGAGGAGGAAGATGCCTCTTGTGGTGTTTTTTGTTTACCCCGCTTCACACAGCTGGGGCCCAGGCTCTTGTGCTCTGAGGAAGAGGGGTTTTGGGGGGGGGTAGGAATGTTTCTATCATATTGGCCATACTTCCGGTTTTATTATTTACGCATTTTTAATTTGTGTGCGAGTATACGTGCCTGCCCTATTTTACAAGTACTACATGCATGAAAGTGCCTTCAGGAAGTAGAGTCAACTGCAGGCAGTTGTAAGCCACCTGACACAGGTGCTGGGAATTGAATTCAAGTTCTCCCTATGAGCAGAAAGGACTGAGCTCTCTTCCTAACCTATCTACTATTTATTTTTGAATGCAACCAGATAGTAATCTCCTAAGAACCATTCAGAGACTATCTCTGTAACAAATAGGAGAAAATGCGTGCAGTAAGCCTACTTCGTATTCATTTCTATCACTCATCTCTGTAACAAATGGGAGAAAATGCATGGAGTAAGCGTACTTCGTATTTATTTATAACACTAGCTTTTAAGCCAGGTTTTCTCATTATTTTATCCCACATAGTGGACGACAAACAAACAAACAAACACTTTCCCTTATTGATTGTTCTTTTGGCTGAAGATATCTTTTTGTTTGATTATTATACACTTCAATTTTCATTTCAATAAATATAAAGCAATAAAATTACTTCAGTCAATTACATGTTAATTATAGATGATGTATGTGTTAGTTTGAATCCGAATGGCTCCATAGGCTCATGTATTTGAATGCTTAGTCATCAGGGACTTGAGAAGGATTAGGAGATGTGGCCTTGTTGGAGGAAATATGTCACTGTGTCTGGGCCTTTAGGTTTCAAAAGCCCAAGCTAGGCACAGTGACCCTCTCTTCCTGCTGCCCGAGGATCTGGATCTAGAGCTCTCAGCTGCTTCTCCAGCATCATGCCTGCCTGCACGCTGCCATGCTCCCTGCCATGATGATAATGGTCTAAGCCCCTGAAACTGTAAGCAAGCCCCAATGAAGTGTTTTCTTTTATAAGAGTTGCCTTGGTTCTGGTGTCTCTTGATAAGCAATGCAACATTGACCAAGACAATGTTTCTTGGATAACTAGCCCAGAACAAACACAGAAATTCTTTGATGTAAATGAGAGCTGATTCTTAGAGACTTAGTTTCAGAAGATCACAGCATAGGCATAAAAATCACGAAAAGAGGGGCGCAAATAAGAACTTTGCCGACCAACTGTGCAAACCTACAGCGAGCAGCTTGCATCAGTATGTGCCCCTTAGTTTGTGATCATAAACAGCTAACAGCATTGGTGTAAGACGTTTAGAACTAGAAGGACCACACTGCTTCAAAAGCAGTTGGATCCAGTCATTCAAACCTTAGAGCTTGAAGCCCAGCTTTTGGTATATGTCTCATATAGTTTTCTTTTGATTTAATGCTTAGACTAATTATTTTCATGACTGCTGTGGAAACTCCTCAGCCAATAGCCTCTAAGATAACAGACCACTTTGGGCATATATACACAGACATAAAGCACGCACAGGCTTCTTGACTGCTGGATTTGGTTTCAGCTCCCAGTGCATGCAGAGGACTGAGGATTGCTACTCTTTCTGTGAGTTTATCCCAAGATAAATAAACCTTTGTTATACTCCATTCCAGGCTGTTGTGGAACTATTTTGTATGCCCACGAATTGGCGCCCACTGTCTGGGGCACGGATCCACTTACACTTAAGACCTAAAAAAAAAAAAAAAAAAAAAAAAAAAAATGTTTAAGAAAAAAAGAGAACTTTTAGACCCATAAAAACGGGAGCAAAGTGTAGCTTCTTGGTAGCTGCATTTTTTTTTCCAGATAGGCTGTTTGCTGGCTGCAAGCAGAGGAGCAGCTCCTTTAAGAGCTAACTTCCTGGTTCGTGCTGGTCCTGTTATGGAGCACTTTAGTGGGGTCTTTGAGCAGTGTGTTACAAGTTGCTTAATGGCAACATAGACCTGCTGCATCCTTGGAGTTGGGTTGGAGATCGTGACTCGCAGAGGTGGTGAACATACTTCCGCCATGTTGGACTGGGCAGAGCAAGCAGGCAGGGCTGTCGAGTTGGTCCTAGTCATGCCCACTTTATATTTGAAAAAACACAAAGATGCTCCTGGTCAGAAAATGATTACAGATAAGTAATAAGACAGATTCAGATGATAAAGACCTCCGTCTGAATGAATCACAATGTTGGATAAATGTATTTAGACTTGGGAGAGAGAAGAAAAAGAATATGGACATAAAAAGGAATAGTTTTAAAAGTGAAACAAAGTCTTTAAAAGAGACAATACAAGTATTGACAGTCATAGATTAAAGGAGTAAAGAAAAATAAGCCACGTAAAGATGGAATATACACAAAGAATCTGGATTGTGTATACTATTGTGTTTTCTTTGAATTTTTTGACAGCAGAGAAGTATTTGATTCTGGGGGCTGCTAAACTAAATCAGACAAAAAGCATACATGGGCCTCTTGGCTACTAGATTCAGTTCCAGTTCCCAGCACATGCAGAGGACTGTGGATTGCTACTCTTTCTGTGATTTTATCCTAAGATAAATAAACCTTTGTTATACTCCATTCTGGGTATTGTGGAACTGTTTTCTATGCCAACACATGACATGACCAAGTCATAGCAACTCTAGCTTTGCAGTCTTCCTTCTGAGCAACTTCAGCAAATAAAATAACTTTCCCGATCTTATAACGGAAAGTAGGAAGTTCACATGGACTTCTGTGGGTCAGGTTGTTCTCACTGGCCAGACCTAAGGATGAAAGCAGAGGTGTGCTCTGTCCTGTCTTTCCAAACAGATTTGATGCCCGGTAAGAACAAGCGCTTCGAGTGACATGGGGTCCTGAGAACAGTAGAAGGGCACGGATGTGAAAGGCAAAAGAGGCCCCCTCCGCTGTGCAGTCGACGAGAAAGGGTGGAAGGTTCTGAAGAAAGGCTCTCCCTACTTCACAGCGTGACTTAGGAACCTATTCTCTGTGAGAAGGAAAGCTCACAGGCTGGGCTTCTCAAACCCTAACAGAAACAATTCTCTTGCATCCAGGGGAGGAAGTAAATATGCTGAGCCTTTGTAGTCCCTGATTTTCAAATTGACATGTATAGTAAATGCTGTTCTCTGATAATGTTGAATGGCATGTACGGAAGACAAGCTATGCCCTTTTTGAAATAATTGCTACCTGCTACATTTTGTTACTTATAAAAAAATTTTAAGGAACAGATTGCAAGTTTAAAAAGATTGCCTTTCAAGTTAAAAAGTCAGATATGCCTTTTGTGTCAAAATTTTTAGAGCTGTGGCAAACTCACTAAGAATCAAAAGCAAAATTGTTGGAAGAACAGGGCAGACATTTCTAAACTTGTGACTGTTCCTTTTCTGTCTTAGTTTTCATGGTGAAAAGGTTCTGCCTTTCAGTGTGACTTAGAGCCAGGTTCCCTAATTAGTTACCCCAAATATACCTCTACTGAAGCACCATAGGACAGTCCCTAGTAGCATGGTTGAAGTGAGAAGCTTGAAGACAAAGTGGCTCCTCAGAATATCGAGCAGGCCTCTGAGAAAACGATATGTGCAAGTAGATATGATGTAAGGAATACATGACTGCTGTCGAGGCTGCTACATCACAAAGAATTTCCTAGGAACCATTCAAGAGACAGGAGATTGAAGATTTCCTGTTTCAAAGCCAGAGTGACCATTAGCACTCAAGGGAAAGCAAATTTATCTTTAACATATTTGACACAAGGAGAAAAATATAATAAAGACATGACTTCACATTTGTTTTGGTTGTTTGTTTTTCAAGTCATGTGTTATGATTTAACTGTTAAGTATCCCCAGGCTCATGTGATTCATGGCTGCCTACCTGGTGGCTGTAGAATTGTCAGGACGCAGGCCCTCACTGGCAAGTGCAGGTTGAGAGAGCTTGTGGGACTATAAGGAGTCGACCTCTCTCTCAAGCTGAGATGATGAAGTTGAGCATTTGTCAACCTCTCCTCTGTTCTCTGGTCCTCAGTCCTGTAAGGGGCCTTGTGGTCCTCATAGTGATGAGAATATAACTATGATTGTGCTTTTTTTTTTGTTCTGTCTCCAAGCCCACTCATCACACGTTGTTCCTCACCTCTCTACTTTATGTAGAATCAGCCTTTGGCATTGTCTATCTGTTTGGAATCCGGTAATATTGAGGTTTTGTTTTGTTTTGTTTTGTTTTTTTCTCAGAACATTGCAAGCTTACCGTTGCTCTTTCCCTGGGTTCTATTGAAAAAATTCGAATGATGTTCATGTCCCATTTGCCTCCCAAGCATATACTTGACCAACAATTAAAGGAGCATTTCTGTTTTCATTGGAAGCTTGCGCTCTGTGTTTCTATCTGGACCTTTTGGGCTCTGGTCAGGACTGATGATGGTTGGTGGTTGACTAGGATGACATTCTTGTGTCTGACATGAGAGCACACATGCAGGAAAACCATTTGCAGTTCATGCTCCACTTCTTCAACAGAATACTGGAAGGAGCAGTTTTTAGAGTTGGAGAATTTTTTGTTTCAACCACAGGTTCAAGCCTTTGGAAACAGACGATGGTAGTATGCTCGTCGCTGCCACTATAACATTATCTGTTTAGGAGTATTTTGGTGTTGTTCATTTTTTGTTTGTTTTTTAAGTTTTCATCCTGGTCTGAAGTCAGGGAGGACTAATTTTTCATGAAGTCTGGAGAGTTGGGATTGATATTTTTGATTGCATGTCTTTATTCTGTTCTTATATATCTTCCTTCTGGACAATGTATTTGGGACAGTTATATCCCAAGTATATGAGAGAATACATATTCTTTCTTTCTAAAATTGCCTTTCTTGTACATGTTTTTTACATTTCTGAATGTGAGGTATAAATGGTCCAACAGAATCTTCCAGAGATCACTGTGATCCCTGCTGTTATTTTGAGCTCTAACCTGATTGTGCTAAATTCATAAATGTTTGTACATTTTAAAAGGGCTCCCAGATCTGTGGAAAATAACTCATTTTAATAAGCAATATACCTTGTACATCTTGTATGGCAAGCCTTAGATAATTTAATGATTTAATTTAAAGAGTAGTTATGAATACCCGCATGATTAGCTACCGTCAGAGAGGCTGGTGCTGGGCTGGTGAATAAGACGTTCTTGCGGCATGAGGGTTGGAAGCAGGAAGCAGATGCCCTCGCTTATTGACATTCTGCATTGTGCTTCAGAGTTGTCATTTAATCTTGTACTCAGATACAGCTTTATAAGGAATAATTCTGCCTCTGTCTTTAATGCTAATTTTAAGAGTATTTGCAAACTTTCTTTATATATATCAAGCTACCTTTAACAGCTTTAACAATGTCATGGTGCATTCCTTAGTGCGGCTGGGGAGAAACCATTTATTTTCTATGATAATTGTGGTGAGGCAGGAGGGAGAGCAATGCAACTGTGTCAAACACTAATTAAGCATTTACTATGTATTGGGTATGGACTATAAATATATTTTATGATTTATCTCTCCTAATCTTTATGTGTTTCCAGAAATAGATACAAAGACAGGATTGAATTGGCAAGCATTTTGTTATGGAAAATGTCTTCAGTGGCAAAACGAGGGGAAACTGCAGAAGACTGGAGGTCTCTTAGGTCATTGCGCTGGCTATTCTTGGTGGTCAACATGACTACACCTGGAATTAGCTAAAACATAAGATTCTGGGTACCCCTATGAGGGGTATTTTTTTTGTTGTAATATGAGCGGCGGGCTGCTTTTTACCACCCTGCTAACTTTACCCGAAACAATTACACGGAAACTGTATTCTTTTAAACACTGCTTAGCCCATTAGTTCCAGCCTCTTATTTGGCTAGCTCTTTCACATTGATCTAACCCATTTCTAATATTCTGTGTAGCACCACAAACTGGCTTACCAGGAAAGATCCTGCATCTGTCTGAAGTGGGAGAATCATGGTGACTGCCTGACTAGGCTTCTTTCTCCCAGCATTCTGTTCTGTTTATTTCGCCTACCTAATTTTCTGTCCTATCAGGCCAAGCAGTTTTCTTTATTAGTTAACCAATGAAAGCAACAGATAAGATACAAGACCCACCTCCATCATTTTTTAATTAAATAATTTGAAGTGTGAAGACCCACTATTTTTCTTCTGTTTTCTCACATGCATTGCATCCCAACTGCAATTTCTGTCCCTCTGCTTCTCCCAGTCCCCCTTTCACTATCCACCAGACCCACAATTCCTTCTACCTGTTATCTTCTAAAAGAATAAAAAAAACTGAGTAGGGGGAAGAAAGGCTGACATTTTAATACAGATCTTTTGAGATGGGAAGACCCATCTTTAGTCTGGGCCACACCTTCCACTACAAGCCTATGGAAAAGTCATGGAAAAAGGAAGATTCCTCTTGTTGCCTGCTTTCTTTGGCTCTTGCTGGCAAGTTCTTTCATTGACATGAGGGCCTACTTCTATGGGATTCTATCATGAAGACCAGTTGAGATATCTAGCCTCGTGGACTGAACAACAACTGGATTCTTCATGCTCCTTTTGGTAGACAGCTATTGTTGGGCCAGTTGAACCATGGCTTGTATGCCAGTCTAATAAATCCCCATATATATTATTTTGTAAGTTTTGTTCCTCTAGAGAACTCTAGTCATGGTCCCTGTTTCTCCTGAAATGAGAGTAGGAAGGGAGGTCAGGCATCATCTTAGACTGTTATCCATCAGATGGACATTATACAAGGTGTTTGTAGTAGTTTGAATAAGAATGGCCCCCATCAGCTCATCTATTTCAATGCTTGGTCTTGTTTGTTGGAAATGTTTGGGAAGGATTAGGTGATAGGGCCTTGTTGGGCTGGGGTCACGGGTGTTGGGCTTTGAGGTTTCAAAAGCCCTTGTCAAGCCCATTCTCTCTCTCTTTCTCTCTTTCCTTTCTGTCTCTCTGTCTCTGTCTCTCTCTGCTTCCTCCTTGTGGGTCAGGATGTAATCTCTCAGCTACTGCTCCAGCCTGCCTCTTTTTGTCACACTTTTTGCCATGATGATCAGGGTCTAACACTCTAAAACTATAATCAAGCTCAAAATTAATTGTTTCTTTTTATAAGTTGCCTTGGTCATGGTGTCTCTTCATAGCTATAGAACTGTAATTAGCACTAAGACTGTCCATGGAGTCCTTCAGTGGAAGTTGGCTGTCAATGTAGCTTCAGATCTTCCAGAAATGGGCCTGTCTGAATATGCTTCCTACAGTCTATCACAAATGGAAAATACCTATGCATGGGTCAGGGGCACAACACTGGTGTGGATGCTGGTGTAGCCACCACCTTGGTAAACTGATTGCTGATGCTGACTGTATCTAAAAGTTCATAGATGCACTTACAACTATTTCATTTTGCAGGTGAGAATACTAAGGCTATACATAGAGTCATTCATAAATCTGGGGAAGATTAGCAAGTGACAACTGATAACCAGGATCTTAACCATTGTAGTCTGATGTCTAATTCTATGTTTTTGGCTAGATCATCATTTCTTAAGATTATATTTTGATAGTTTTATGTGCCTTTAAAGAAATTCTAGATTGGTAGGTCTGGGATGGAACTTCAGAATTTATGTGTTAAGGGCCATTCTTGATAATTGTTTGTTTATTAATGGTTCTTGAATCAGACTTTTATATAAGCTACTTTGGAAAACAAAACTTCATTTGGATGCCGATAAGGGTAGCTGATGTTGTTTTTAGCAATTTCTAGTTGCAAGTCCTTGGACGATTTGCCTAAGTTCATGACACCCTGTTTACAACTGCAAACAGGGGTGCTAATAACATTGCCAATTAATAACACAGGATTCATACCAGGTTAGTGTGAGTTCCCACTGGGCTAGATGTGAACATTGTGCCTGGTCCTGCATGCACAGTGCAGCTGCAGGGTGTGATAAGCCTGTTCAAGGTATGCCCCTCCCCCAGAGAAAAGATACTTCTCTGAGTGTATCTGTCACCAATGATGGGAGGAAGATGATTATTTGTCAAATGTCATGTACTTTGAATTTGGGCTTGTAGGCTATGTGTCTTTCAATCCTATGAGGAAAAGAGGAGTGCCATTTAGTGAGGCAATAAATCAAAGAATGAATTCACCTCTATTTCTACAGTAAGACACATAAGGTCCTCTGTGAGCATCCCGGTCATGTGACAGGTGTGGGAATGGAATCCTTACAATGGCCTTTCACTGGCGCACTTGGGTTCTGTATTCTCCACAGTGCTGCCGACACTGTTAACAAACTGACATTGAAAGCACATCAAGTTGCCATGGAACATGATGGAAAATTTCATTTATTGGTTGTTCTTTTCCCCAGCTTCCTATGGGGACCAGAATGTACCCAGTGCCTGCAGCCTGCTACATTTTACCATTGGGTGCAAAATGTACCAATTGCTCATAGGAAGCAGTCACAGGGATCAGCTCAAATGCTTGTCTTTAAGTGAGGAGAGGTTTCAAATAGTGATGTACCAGTTGTTAATGCTTTGTCTGCCTATAGCTATCTGCCTGCTCTCTCATGGGCCCCACATTGCTTAGCTTCCTTTGTCTTCCTGGGACACAGTGTGGTTGAAGTCGGCTGCTGAGAATTCACTGTTGCCTGATGACTCCTTTGTGTTGTTGAAACAAGATTCTGAGCAAAGAGGAACGTTACTTAGCCTCCCTTAGTTTCAGTTTATACAACATTAAGTAATAATCTTGATTTTAATAAGTATGATCATTAGCTAGAGGCATTCCTTTCCTAACACCTAGCTGGACACTAGACTGTGGTAAGTTGTCTTCAATATTGATTCCTGCTTCTAGTTAACAAAATAGTACAAAATAAACTTAAGTTTCTGGAAATATTTGATAGCATAAAATTAAGAAGTTAAAAGATATTTATCAAAATAAAATGAAACGAACACCCATCTGGTAACTTTTTAAAAGCAGAGTGCCATTCTATAGCCTCTGGTGGTGGTTTGAATGTGACTGGGCACCATAAGCACATACAATTGGATATTTGGCCCACAGTTTGTGGAACTGCTTAGAAAGGATTAGGAGGTGTGACCTTTAAGAAGAGGTATTTTACTGGGGTTGGTCTTGGAGATTTCAGAAAGTTCATGACATCCCTAGTTAGTTCTCTCTGCCTTGTGTGGATCAAGATTTAAGCTGTTAGTTACTGCTCCAAAGCTATGCCTGCCTACCTGCTGCTAGGCTCCCTGTCATGGTGGTCATGGACTCACCCTCTGAAACCCTAAGCCCCCAGCAAAATTTTTCTGCTACAAGCTGCAATAGAAAAGTGACTAAGGCATCTAGGCTTGCCTAGGACTCATGTTGTACTTATATGGTCCAGACTTGGATGCTTAATCTTGTAACTCTCGCTTTAGTCTCTCATTGTGGGTTTACACGGTGTTAACCACATACCAGGCTTCAAGGTCCATTTTCATAAATGTTTGTTAAGTCTATAAAAATAAGTAATAGCATTCTCTCTTATGTAGGTCTTTCAGAAAAATAATTATGTATGGACAAAGATGTACCAAATAATTTTTTTGGGGGGACAGGGATCTTTCTTTTCTATGGTTTATTCATTTTAAAGATGTCAATGACTCCCCAGTTATTGAAATAGTGAATATACAGGGAGAGGAAGTTTTCATTATGACTGACTTTTCAAAGATTCCATGTTCTCTGTCAATACACTTAAACTTGTTCATACTGAGTATCTGTCAGCCATGTGCTTTATAGACAGATGTCATCATTCCTCATTTGGCAGCATGGCATTCCCAAGGCATTTCTTCTAAAAAAAGCACCATTTTATTTTCTCTGAATGCCTGTCAAGAAGTATAGTTTTTATGTTTAGAAACATCCAGATAATGTCTTTGGAAATCATCTTTTAAGTGTTTGAATCATTCCTTCAGTTTTATACGAACTGTATCCTCATGGCAGGCGATTATATTCTTATTCAGACAGAGTGGTACAGATTTTTAAAGATAATTAAATTAAAACTATCTTGTTTCAAAAGGATTGTGAGTTACAAAGATTTAACAGTGAAGGACAGTAAAACAAGGAAGAGAGAGAGAGAGAGAGAGAGAGAGAGAGAGAGAGAACACCTAAGGAGCAGGGTAGCAGATAAAGACCCGAGGTGTTTGGTCTAAATGGAGAAAGTACTGTTCTGTGCTTGAGCACTGGATATTGGGGTTCTAAGGAGCTGTAACAGAACAAACTAAGACATGGAATTCAGCACAGAGTGCCTGTAGTAATGAGGTCGCTTGTTGGTTCCAAGCTGCCCCGCTAGCTTTGACGTGAAATAATTATACAGAAACTGTATTAATTAAATCACTGCCTGGCCCATTAGCTCTAGCTTCTTATTGGCTAACCCTTACATATTAATTTATCCTGTTTCTATTAATCTGTGTATTGCCACGTGGCAGTGGCTTACCAACAAAGTTTCAGCATAACTGACTCTGGCAGCAGCTCCATGGCTTCTCCCTGACTCTGCCCTTCTTTCTCTCAGCATTCAGCCTAGCTTTCCCGACTAGTTCTATTCTTCCCTGTCATAGGCTCAAAGCAGTTCTTTATTCATTAACCGATAAAAGCAACACATAGACAGAAGGACCACCCAAACCAAGTGCCTGATACTCTTTTATGACTTGGTGACTGGCATTCTGAAGTCATATATGTTAGAAATCCAGATGTTCTCCCATCCCAGCCTGTCCTCAGTGACTCAGTTCCTCAGCAGCTAAGTAATACATAGCTGCCAATCCTTTAAAAGGTCCTGCCATCCCAGAGGGTTGTCTTTTACTTTCTGTCTGTTTTCTGGTCTCTCCCATCTGTCTGTCTGTCTGTCAGCTCCCCACTCTGAGATGGTCTTTCTGTCCTTGATCCCTGTCTCTTCTCCCCCATTAAGCCTCCTAAGTGATGTTGGTTACAAGGTGTGATCTCATTGTGATGCACATCTTGGCCCCCACCCACCAAGGTACCTCTGACACTTAATCCTTACAATACACACCTGGTGAAGCCAAGATCCCCTCTCCTCTCACACTTTCTGGTACTAATTCCTGCCTGCCCAGATCACTAACTTCCAACACTCTGGTGTGATACACATCCTGACCTTTTGTTTTGATCTGATCATATGTTCCCTGTGATATTTTCTTTATCCTTCCAGGCAAACTTTATGATGAATTTCTCTTTATTAGAACATGGCATATACCATAAATTCAACAAGGCATATTGGCTTACTTAGTCATCTTTTACCCTCAGTTAAACTGTGTACTTTAAAGACAGGCATTGTTAAGTAGATGCTCATAATTATTCCATTTGAATTATACTGAGTACATCCTGCTTGAAATTTTAGAGAGGAATATTCTATCCACAAATCTTTAGTGATATATAATCAAAAAATTATAAAACCAGGAGTTATTAACTGGAGATTATAGCAGACCCCAAAACATGCTAAGAAAAAAAGAATGTCATCTTCATTTCTGTTCATCATCATCTTGAATTTCACATTTTTCAAAGCTATAAATAGTAGCTACCAGTTCAATATGTGACCTCAGCATGCATTTGATGGACAACACACCTATTTATTTATTTACTTACTTAAAATCAGTTTATGTTTGTTTCTTTGCCTGATACTGTGATAAAATACCAAGATCCCCCCACACCCCCAAAAAATGCTACTCAGAAGAAAACAGTTTCAGGGCACAATCATGTCGGGCAACAGGAACTCAAGACTATCACAGTCAGGAAGCAAAGAAGCAAAGAGGTCCAAAGCTTGTGTGCAGCTAGCTTTCTTCATTTTATAGGTCTTAAGCCCAAGGGATTTTTGAGAGGTTCTTCTCACCCAAATAAAATTAATCAACATAATCCCTCACAGCCACACCCAGAGACTAAACAATCTCTCACAGATGTGTCTGGTCCCCCAGGTGTTGCCAGATTGTGTCCAGTTGGAATTTATACTAAGCATCACACACCCACATAGTTATTTCAGGTTCAAAGAAAATTGCTGAAGGAAACAGTTCTCAGAATTAAAGTATTGGTGTACTGTGCGGATGGATGTTACCGTTTGTCTAAATATATGTAGAAACTATAATTCTATGTGGATTTTATATTATTTTAACTATTTTTCAATACACTGGGCGATTGTGACCCTTTGCATCTTATTTATTTGTTTTTGCACTTAAAATCTAACAGGAGGAAGGGGCAGATTACTGTAATCTCTAAAAATGTGACATGCTCCCTGACCTCTACAAGTGTTGTTAGCCCACTCCCCTTTCAAGGAATGCTGCTTTGACTTACCACTCTTGTCCTTGTTCCTCCTTCATTGCTCTCTCCTCCACATTGGTTCTCTATTGCATGGATTAAGGGTCCTTTCCAGGTTTATAGTAATATCCTATTTTTTCAAGCTTTTAAAGAGATATCATCTGAAATCATGAGACTTCAGCAATGACCCATATCATAAGTAAACCAGAGAAAAACACAAGTACCATTTTTCATTTTTCCCCATTATTTAATAATCTATGTTCCTTGTTAGTATGATTTTTTTTTTAAAATGTGTCTGTTTCAAAAACTAAATGCTTGATAAAGGTTTTCTTTCCTACACATGTTCTGGAAATCAATGGTATTTGTGTATGCCTACAGTCCGGCCTGTTTGAAACAATGAGACAGAGGGGTTGATTGAGCTCCAGAGTTTGAAGCTGGGGCAGCATAGCAAGACTCCATATCAAACAACACATCAGTGCACTGATTATCTTTTAGTTATATGCATTTATTTAGGTAGTGGGTGGGGGAATGCATGCTGTGGCATGGATTTGGAATTCAGAGCATAATTTGTGGGCTATGAGTTTATTCCTTTATCTTATAGGTTCTAGGAATCAAATGTAGGCCATAACCAGGTTTGGTGGCGTGCACATTTACCCAATGAGTCTTCTTGGTGGCCCTGGAGTTTTATTTTTATACATCACTACTGTCTCTGACCTTACTCACTGCTGAGATTTTATTTTGAAGTATCTTTTAATTTTAGCTGAAACTTTATCCATCCTTAGAGACCTCCCATCGTATTCATATTAAGCAGGAAGGATGGTAACCCATTTAGAAGCCTGCATCTGGAATTCCAAAACCCCTTAGGTCCATGCCAATTTCAGCGATGAATTAACTACAAAAGCATAGTTTAATAAACCAGAGTATCCATTTCACTTCATTAGTTGGTCTTTTTATGTAATTAAACAAGCATCCAAGTGCCTTTTACATATAATGTTGGATGTTTTTAGGAGATTATTAAGTGGTTTAACTAGATTATGAGCCCCACATCTTGGTAAATTAAAACTGCAGTGTATTTTTGAATGAATACAGATGAGTCATAATGTACTTTGCTTTTGCTGACTCTAAAATGAAAATAATGACAGAATAATCAAAATGGATTATAATGAATTTTTAAACAGCTATTGACTTTCTTTCACTCAATTCCCATCAAAAATATGCTGATAACCGTAATTCAGTGTCGCTTACTTTTTAACTAGATGCCTGTGGTATGTGTTTTCTAAGACTCACAGAGCTACTTAACAGTGTCCTTGATACCAAACTCTCTGGTACTTATGGGCATGTTTACAAATGGAATTTATTTTATAAGAGCTCTCTTTTCTGTTTGTGAGCTCATTATTATTTCACTCATACTTTGTGCTTATATAATAGTTAAATTTTGTGTGGTTGTGATTTTCTTTGACCAGAGTCATTGGGACAGTGAGCTGTGTCACGGGGTAGGGTGGGAAGGGCCTTTCTGAGCACTTCTGTTTTATAGTAGAGATTTGGGAATGGGGGGAAAAAAAAACCTTTCTCTTTCCTTCAAAGTGGAGTTTCTATCCCAATGCATTTTCTGAGTTGAACAAACTGACTTAGGTTGTGAAATGGCACAGAGCATGTGTTTGGAGTTGGCAGTGTGAGGTTCTAACTACTGCTTCAATATTTATAACATGCATATACCAATGTATATATGCATAAGATGCATATATATTTAACCTTTTGAAAACACCAGTAGCTCTGGCTGTAAGAGTAACTTCCTCATCCACCTACCACATACTAAAAATTTATTATTTAAAAGGCAATGTGTTAGTGATCAAGGTTAACTCTTGGAGAACTTACTGTTTTGTGTGTGGCATGCGTGTGCCTGTGTGTATGTATCTATGCGTACGTGTGTGTGTTGTACAGCATATATGTGAATGAGCACATGTGTATGAGGGTGTACCCATTTGAATGTGCATATGTGGAGGCCAGAAGTTGACTTCATATACTTTATTCTATGCTCTCTACTTAATTTTTTGAGACAGAATCTCTCCTTGAACCTGAAGCTCTTCATTTCAGCTAGACTCCCTGGCCAGGAGGCACTTAGGATCTGCCTGTCTCTGTACTCCTAGAGACGGGCATATAGTCATGTGCCATCCTATCTAGAATTTTCACGCTTGGGACAGGAATCAAGTTCTCATGCCTGTGTTAACATTTCACCCACTGAGTCATATAGCATACCCATGGCTAACTCCCTCACTAATGGAGGGTAATAATTTATGTAAATTAACCATTATTTGTTAAGTATAGTGATTAAGCAAAAGGCTAGGTCTCTAGGAAGGACTCCGTAGAGCATAGACACTTTATTATCAGTACTAATAACATATACATCTACAGTTGTCTAATGTTGGTTTGATCCAGTGCATTGGATACTCTCTGTCATACATAAGATTCTTCTTGGGTAGGATTCTTTATCAGCAAAATCCCAGGAAAGAGTTTGTGTCCATCATTACAGAAGTTCTCCCAATAAGTGTAGTAAGAACAATAGAGAGCAGTAGAAGATACCAGAAAAGATCAAGAAAGGTAGAACCTATGCATGCCAATGGAGGCAGCCTGATCCTTCAGGACACTTTGAAGGGGAAAACATCCCTCAGGTCAGTCTTAAGGAGACAAGGGTTTCCATACTTTGGTACATGTTAGTCAGTGACTTAGGGTTACTATGGGGACTATGGTAGGCTGAAGAATGGCCTTTCAAAATGTCCATGCCTTAGTCTCAGAACCTGTAAATGGATTATCTTATATGGCAGCAGCAGCTGTGGGAAATAACATCTTTAGGCCAGGCAAGTATCTTGGATGATGTAGGAAGGAATTAGATGTGGAAGAATTTCCCTGAACCTAGAGAAGTGTGGCACCACTCTGAATGGAATAAAGAAGCCAAAATGCCATGAATGTGCAACCCCTGGAGAATCTGAAAACAGGCAAGAGAATGGGATCCCCCATCACTTCCAAAGGGGAAAATTGTTTGGCAACACCCAGTGAGATTCATGAGTGTCTTCTGATTTACACAAATTTAGTTAATAAAGTTTCATTCTTTCTATTTATTAAATCAAGCCATTGTGATGTTATGATGACTACAGAAAGCTAACACATTACTTATAAGCTTCTTGGCTTCCGTAGTCTATCAGTTCTCTGCTCCTTAATTTTGGTAGCCCATGAAAATTTATCCAAAGAACAGCAGTGGGATGGGTCCTGGAGTTGGAGGAAAAAACACGCCAAGGCAGAAAGAGCAAAGAATTTTGGTAGATCTGATGGAATCCATTGCAGATGGCAGAACTTTTCAGCTGAGCAATGAGTGAACGCAGAGTTGTGAACCATGAGTGCAGAGAGGCTATATCGGGAAACAGCGTGCCGGCACTTCATTCTCAGAGTGTGCAACAATCAATCCTTTTCTTCGCATCCAGTTGTTTTTCCTTATCTTTAGGTTCTTGAAAGTCCAGTGGATTAGAAAAAGGAGTCTTCTTTAGATCTAATAAAAAAAAGAAAACTTTAAAACTCATCTGCGCTGTAGAAATCTTTCAGAAATGCAGTGATTCTTTGGAGAATTTTATTCTGCTCTATGTACCTGACTTGTAGACGGCTGTAACTAACCAGCTGGAGAATTCTCTGTCCTCTGGAGCATTTGGCTTGCTTGGCAGCAAAACAAAACACAAGTACCTAGGAATGGAAATGGAGCATTCTTTAGAAGCAAATGTTTTGAGAAGTAAGTTAAGGTCAAGAGAGACTAAGCTGAAGAAATACTTCTCACCATTTGATGTTTGCCTTCCTCCAGGCTTTCTCTTTTCTCACCGTTTGCTTCTGCACTCCCAAATGAATTTCTCTCTTACAGTAAATGTAGAATGGAGCCTCTGTATGTGGATGATACTCTCTACAACCTTCCATTCAAGAGTCAATGGAAGATAAGACGGATGAGATAGCAACATAAATAACACAGATTTGTTCAGGTTCTTTAAGGCATGATTTCATATTGCCCATCCACAAAAGACGCTTTAAATCTAAGGAAATGGGAATGAACTCATGGGCAGCAGCCTGGAAGGTGCTGTTGTCATCAAATAGATGGTGCTATTGACTCCAGTTCCCTCTTCTAGTGGCTTATTTCCACAAAAAATGTTAGTAGTATTTTTCTTGCTGCTCGAAGAACAATGGCATATCCTTTCATGAGAACACCTTCACTGCAAATAGGAGAAAATTTGATCCAAGTATGTTTAAATAATAGATATTCGTTAGTGCTAAGAAGTCCGGAGACAGAGGCAGCCCAGGATTGGTTTGGCGAGGCAACTGAGGATCCTATACTTTCTGTCTTATAAGATTCCTGGCTTAAAGTAGTTTGTAGAAGTTTGGAACCATGTCTAGATATACAGATCATGCATAGAACGAAAAAAGTTGCTTCATTGAGACTTGTTTTAGTATGGATGGAAGCACTGCTAAAGGCCTATCTTTGGTTTACTTCTCTTGGTATCATGCACCAGGTCCAGAAGTCAGGCAGACATTGGAATTGAGCATCTATAGCAGGTATTCCTGTGTTTATGTTGAGAGATTGCCTCTACCAACAAGGAGCAAGAAGATTGCTATGAGACAGTCCTGAGAATAGTTCCCTATTGTCATGATAACACAATGCAGTAATGTTGGCAAGTGCTTAGCATAACAGTGCATATAACCACACCCCGTTTTACCATACCTTCTGGGGCAGTGCTTTTTGCTGTGTTAGCATATTTAGGGACTGCCAGCCTTATCAATCTAATATTTGAATGAACTTTGATCTGTCTCTCAAAGATACAATGATGTGGGAGTGTCATATATCAATCTGTTGATTTCATTGGTTAAGAAATAAAGAAACTGCTTGGCTGGCCCTCATAGGTTAAAACATAGGTGGGAGGAGTAAACAGAACAGAATGCTGGGAGGAAGAGGAAGTGAGCTCAGACTCGACAGCTCTCCTCTCGGGAGCAGATGCCTCAGAAGAGACGCCTCTCTGCTCCTGGGCAGACACACAGGATGAAGCTCTGACCCAGGATGGATGTAGGCTAGAATCTTCCCGGTAAGACCGGTGCTCACAGATTATTAGAGATGGGTTGATCGGGATATCAGAATTAGGCAGTAAGGGCTAGAGCTAAAGGGCCAAGCAGTGTTTAAAAGAATACAGTGTCCATGTAATTATTTCAGGGTATAAGCTAGCCAAGCGGCTGGGGTGCTGGGGACGCAGCCCCGCTGCTCGAATTACTACAATACAAGTCTATAATTTTTTCTTCAAAAATACCCAGAGCATCTTCACCAATTCACATGTCAGCCTCCAGCTCTTTGTTAGTTAGATCCGTTTAGTCTTCTGTAGGCTCTTGAAATGTCTTTTCATTCCCTATCCCAAGAAGCAGAATGAAGTCTCAGGAATGGAGCAGGGTGACACCGAATTCTCAGGAGGCCAACCACAAAGTAGGATCTTATAGGTAAGAAAAGCAGAGTAATTTCCATTAATCCGTTACTGAGTGATTTGATGTGGCCCAGAATTTTGAACAATGGATTACTAACACAGACTCTTCAGAACTGGGCCCAGACTCTTCCCCAGTGAGTCTGAGAAGGGAAACAAGGCTAATGCGTTACTCATGAGGAACTGCTCCGCTCCATTTCTCTGACAGCCTTGTCACCGGAACAACACCTAACAACCTAGGCGGAAGTGATTGCCAAATGTTCAAGACTAGAAAAGATCCCGCTGATCTTCAACACACTTTTCTCCTTTCTCTCAGGAATTTTATTTCTTGTGTCCTGGGTGGTGGTCCCCACACAGCTCCAAGTCTGCCTTTGTATGAAAATGTTTATGCTCAATGTTAATGCTATGGATATGAGTGGTTGCTCCACTTGGGTTCCAGTTTTCTTTCTCCTCCATCCCAAGTGTGCAAGATGTCCTCCAGTTTGGAAAGGAGAATTAGCTCCATCCACCAATAATTTTTTCACCTTAAGTGTTTGTGTATTGTCTGAAGGAAGGTACTCAGACAGTTGTTTAATTGCAGAAGCAAGTCAGTCAGTGCTCTCTACTTTGGGAACTGATGGAGGAAGGTCATTGGCTAATAAAGGAACTGCCCTGGCCCATTTTATTGGTTAGAGGATAGGTGGGAGGAGTAAACAGAACAAAATGCTGGGAGGAAGAGGAAGTGAGCTCAGAGACTCCACAGCTCTGCTCTCAGGAGCAGACGCCTCATCAGAGACGCCATGCCCTGCTCCCTGGCAGACACACGTGATGAAGCTCGGACCCAGGATGGACTAGGCTAGAATCTCCCCGGTAAGCGCACCTTGGGGTGCTACACACAGATGATTAGGAATGGGCTAAATTAATATGTGAGAATTAGCCTAGAAGAGAATGGGCCAAGCAGTGATTAAAAGAATACAGTTTGTGTGTTGTTATTTCGGAGCATAAGCTAGCCATGTGGGCGGCCGGGTGTGGGGGACGCAGCCCTGCCGCCCCATATTACTACATTTGGCGCCCAACGTGGGGCCCACGTGATGGAACTACAGGGAACAAGATTTCCTAGTATGCCTTTGTGGGCTGTTCTCCCCAGCTTGTAACACTGGCATGACTATCATTACTATCGTTCAGGCTACTGCTAAGGTAAGACTTTCAAAAGGTTATGTAAGTTGATTGAAGTCATCCAGCGGATGGTAACCAATATATTATTGGGTCTTCCTATCATGTTAGACTATATCAACAAGCTTATGGCTAGTGGCCTTGGGAGAGGTGGTATCAAACAGAAAAGTCTTTATTTCAGTATAAACGCGGTATAGGGTCAAACACTCACATATAAGTGGGTTGTTTAACAGATTTCTCTATTAAAAGATAAAATGTGTCCTAGTTTGCCTCAGCTTCATAAATATTGAAGAACTAAGGCTATTATTTTTGTTTCTTAGAGTCTTACTCAATGACTTACAATTTTAGATACACACAACTGCAGAAGATTAGAATATTGTCAAGTATTGAAAGAATGTAGGAACAGAAAACTAAGTGGGAAGATAACATATTTATAATAAAGCATAATATAAAATTAAAATTGTGTTATCTATAGTATTTATCAATATGTGTTACAAGAAAAAATTAAAAGTGTAAATATTATTACAGGTACAGAATTAAGTGTTGTTTGTTTTACACTAAGGAATGAAGGTACTCTAGCCCAGAAAAACTCATCAGGAATCATTTATGGTTGGCTAACTTAGAAATCAATGCAGATTGTTTCATGATCAATGCACCTGCATTGCTTTTAAACGAGTCGAATGTGCTGACTAAGGGCGTCTGTAATGGAGCCATTCGGCTGCTCTCAGATATGACCCGAGTACAAGTTATGATAGTTCTCCACATCCCAAAGCGAAGGGCATTACATCATAAAATCTATAGACATGTAGGAAGAGGGCAATCTCTTGGGTTTCTGATCTAGCTAGGTATACATTTGCAAAAACAGACCTAGATGCTTTGTACTTGGTATCATAAAATATGTGTTTGCTTGTCTTCCTTCAAGTCCTTACTCCATATATCTTCTCTTCCATCTTTACAACTTGCCCTGCATGTTGCTGCTAATTGGGGCACCCAGGTTTTAGAGTATGTAACTTGTTATGTTGAATGAGTATGAATTCCTTTCTCCTATTTCACTGAGATAATGTGACAGGAAGCATTTTGTAATAAGCAGAACACTCTGCCATATAATATGCAACCTATAATTGACTTTGTACATTCAAGTCTGCAATAAATACTTACTGATCATCTAACCCATCACCGACATGGTGGTAATTTCAGAGGATGTGAGGTGAAGGAGAGAGATCCTGTTAACGAAAACCTGACACTGAGGGATGATGAAGTCATAAACAACGTGACTGAGTGAAGCCGAAGAATGAACCCTAGGAATTTTATACAAGGAAGCGTGCATCCTAGACACAAAGCAGAAGTTGGCTAGAATAGTGAAAGCAGGACATATTCCCACATGGGATGCATAGAGTAAGGACACGTTATGTTCATGGAGTGGAAAATAGTTCGGAATGCATCGTGAGGATGATCCAGGAAGACAGGACCAAGAAGAAGATCCAGGAAGATAGGACCCACAAGATTACAGAGGGCCTTGAATTAAATGATATAGGAATAAAATGTTTATTTTCCCTGAAGTCATAAAGAAGGATTAAATATAGAGAAATAAGTGGATAGAAACCCCATGAAGCTGTACTCCAAAAGCACTGAACAAAATAAAGGTAAAGAAATCTTCAGATGTCGTTTAGAATAGCCATAGAGGTCAGGATTAGTTAAGGGGACACAGCAGCAGAGTTTTCAACAGAAAGGATACAGAACGCAGTGGCACAAATGGTTAAGGGGGAATAATAGAGCAGGAAGACTTAAACTGGGATGGGAGGTAGAGAAAGGAATACAGAGATAACAATAAGGACCTTTTGAAAAAAGTCCTATGAAAACTTGCTAGTTTGAAGATTTCCTCTCTCTCTCTCTCTCTCCTTCTGTCTGTCTATCATATCTAGCTATCTATCATCTTTCTATCTAATTTGTCTATCTACATGTACATATGAAAAGAGTTAAAATGAAGTCTATAATGAGGAAACAATAACTCTATCAGATGCTATAGACTAGTAAATATGAATCTCAGTGCCAATAATGGGTTACTCTGAAACATAGGTCTTAATAATGCTATTGGTTACCTATCAGAACTTGAAGCAAATGCAGCATACTTGATTCAGAGGACATTGAGAAATCAAGCTGGTGCTGACCTGGAAGCTTCATCCCTATTGACAAGCTTTCATATGCTAGAAGGTGCTATGCATTCTATAAGTAACCATCAGCCTTAACCAATTGTGTACTTTCCCAGCAACAGAAACAGCTGGCCTGGAAGGACATGCCTACTGGAGCAATAGTAGCAGGAACATCACAGGAGTACCCAGCCACTTTATGATTGATTTTAAGTCCAACTGCACAAAAAGAAATCCATACCTGGCACCATTGTCAGGCCAAGAATCTATGACTAGACAGTCAAAGACACTAGGAGAGAAAATACTACTATTATTCTGACAAATAAAAATAAAATTGACTACTAAGACTTATTGTTATATACAAAAATTAATGCATCTCTCTCAGTTCTTATCAGAGAATTGTAGTAGATGGTGATGCCTGTTTGTAAGGAGATGGTGATGTCTGTTTGTAAGGAGATGGTGATGTCTGTCTGTAAGGAGATGGTGATGTCTGTTTGTAAGGAGATGGTGATGTCTGTTTATAAGGAGATGGTGATGTCTGTTTGTAAGGAGATGGCGATGTCTGTTTGTAAGGAGATGGTAATGTCTCTTTGTAAGGAGATGGCGATGTCTGTTTGTAAGGAGATGGCGATGTCTGTTTGTAGGAGATGATGATGTCTGTAAGGAGATGGTGATGAGCGAAGAATTCCACAATGGCTTAAGATGCAGAGAATACGACACTGCAGAGACAGGCAGAGGTGGTACATGCCTTTAATCCCAGCATCCAGGAGACAGAAACAGGAGGATCCCTGTGAGTTCAAGGACAGCCTGATCTACAGAGCTAGTTTCAGGACAGGCTCCAAAGCTACCAAGAAACCCTGTCTTGAAAAACAATCAAACAAACAAATAAACAAACAAGACACTGAAGAATACTCAGCCCTAAAGAGTGCATCACACCCCCTTCTCCCTAAATGCAGGGATCATTGCTGAAGAGATGGCAGAAAGACTGTAAACCTCAGAGGCAGCGGATGATGGAAAGGAATCTGTGCTTTCTGTATACAGAATGATGGCTACATGTGAACTCATAGAAGCTGTGACAGTATGCACAAGGCCTATGGAAGCTCAAACAAGACGAAATCCCAACATAGAGGAAAGATGGGCATGGAATCCCCCCCCCCCCCAATCTGAGAAGCTACAGGTAATTGGTAGTTGCTATCCAGAGTAGAGTTAGTTTTTAAGAGTAGCTCCTGGTAAGTAAACCACACTCCAGGGGAAGATCACATGCCCAAGAGTTAGAGCAACACAAATTGGACTAGATGGATTTTAAAAAGAAGAACATAAAGTTGGTTGGTGAGGAGAGGAAGGGGTAAATATGATCAGGACACATTGTGTTAAGGGAATGGAAAGATGGCTCAACAGTCAAAAGCACTTGCTGTTCTTGCAGAGGACCTGGTAAGGTGCCTAGTACCTGCATGGTGGCTCAAAGCTCCATTCCCAGGGATTCTGGTCCCTTCTCATCTCCATGGGCAGCAGGCATGCACATAGTGAGCATATGCAATGTAGGAAAAAGTCTCATACATATAAAATAAATTAATTCTAAACCCCCACATACTACAAAATTCTCAAAAAAGAAAAACCCAATCAAAGCATTTTATAAGGAAATCCTTTGATACAGGACTGGCTTGAACTAGGGATTCCCTTCCTCCCAGCCTCCCCAGGGCCAGGAGTAAAGCATGTGTAAACCCAGGGAGATGTGAATCCTAGAGAACATGTAGTCTGGATCCTCAGAAAACCCCTACACTCTTTAGAATGTTAGATATGATTTAGGTTTTGTTTGTATCTTTCTCATTGTTTCTTGCCAGAGTATCTATGAACAATAGGTGCTTAGAAGTGTTTGCCCAATGTGATCTTGACCCTGTGAATAAGGAATCATTGATAAAGTTCTGTAATTTTTCACAGCATGGAAATTACCCCTTAGAGTATCATTCTATGAAGAAAATCTAACTTGATGCTTTCTTTAGCTATCGGATGCTTAGCAGTTAGCACCCCAGAAAGGTTATCTTTTGGGATCTTCAAAAACCTAATTTGAGTTTTAGATACTTTTAGGATTCATGTAGATGGGAATGAGAAACCTCAAAGGCTCCACTTAATTTCATTTTCTGCTTTTATTTAATGTGTTATTGTTCCTGTTGGTGATATTTTATCCATTGAATTATTCTGTGGCAGTGTGTTTTCAATTAACTTTCCCACCAACACTGGGAGGCAGGTTTCAGTACTTTCCAAACGTGAGGATATTACAGCACAGACAGTAGCCGTTTGTCCAAGGGCAAAGGGCATGAGTCAGGAGAACTCCTGCTCCCAAGGCTCATTGGGAAGTGGCCAGTATAAAAAGTGCAGAGACTTATTATTTTTATTTCTTTTTTTAAATTTATTTATTTATTATGTGTACAACATTCTGCTTCACACACACCACAAGAGGGCACCAGATCTCATTATAGATGGTTGTGAGCCATCATGTGGTTGCTGGGAATTGAACTTATGACCTCTGGAAGAGCAATCAGTGATCTTCACCTCTGACCCATCTCTCCAGCCCATGAGTTCGAGACCAGCCTGGTCTACAGAGCTAGTTCCAGGACAGACTCCAAAAACCACAGAGAAACCCTGTCTCGAAAAACCAAAAAAAAAAAAAAAATAAATAAATAAATAAAAAAAATAAAAATAAAAAAAAATGTGCAGAGACACGGAAGAATGAGAGAGCACAGTGGATTCTAAAGGACCCTGTGTAGGATTCCGAGAGAATAAGCTGAAGGAAGAAAAGAAATTAAAACAAACAAGCAAACAAAACAAAAACCAGAGAAGCTAGTTTTTAAAAACAATGTGAAGAGTTGCAATAAGTACAGTAAATGTTTCTGAATGAAATGAAGTGTGAATGGCAGACCCACAGGAATTTTAGGGTAGGGAGTGAAAGGTACCTTCACCCATGTGTTACATTGTATCCTTGGTGTAGAAGAACTAATTGAGCACCCCCAGCATGGCTGCTTTTGTGGCCTGCAGCTTCCCTTCCCCAGCCTATTTCTGGACCTGTTAACAAATTCACAAGCTTCATCCACTGACATATATTTTTTTCTGGATAGAATCAGCTTAACTGACTCCTGCTTTCTGAATATTTATTATTGAATTTTAAATACAGTATCAAGGAAAGGATAACTTAACTATTCAAGAGCCCATGTTTTTGATTCTAGGTCTGAAATTCACATGTTCAGTAAAAGCATTTGCTCTCATCTCTAAGATGTGTTTTAAAGTGATATAAAAAGCTGACTCCGGGATTGCATATGGAGGATAGAACACATTGTACAATTTGATACAGAGAGAATGATTAAAAGGCCAGTCATTGATTATGTCTTCAGTTCTTTGTTTTTAATCAAATTGGTTCTCTTTGGGTTAGCTGTTCCAGGGAACAGAAATGCAGCCTATAGAACGGCTATCAGGGTGCTATGGAATATGGAAATTGTTTCCATGATGAGACCCAGGTCGGATATTGGCTCTTTGACTTTGAAGAAACCATGCCTTTCCAGCTCCAACCCTCCAGTTCACATGAGCTGGTTAAATGTGGGAGCCTAAACTTAATTGTCATTTGAAGCCTAGAAAGAGAACACAAGAGAGCAGGCAGGAATTAAGTCTGTGGTAGGTGGAGAGTGTGTAACAACTTGGACCAGGGTGCTATGGCTGTAAGCTTACCTGAAAATACCTTACCCCAGTAAATACACCAGTGCCACCATTTGGTGTCAACAGTACGCCATTATGGTACTGCTTCCCCGGTGGTGCCATTGAAATTCTTCCCATTTGGATATAAATGACCTGGCTCAAAATGGGGAAAGGACTGGAATTATTGGCACAGTCCTCACCAAGACCAAGTTGTCAGCACAAAGCAAATTTATTTGCCCTAGAGGAACAAAGACAGGGGATAAGAGATAGGGAGATAGGGAATAGGGGAAAGGGGGAAGCAAGAAAGAGGGCGGGGGTGGGTGGGAGGTATATTTGCCCCAGAGGGATAAAGGATTGCCTCTGGATAAAGTGGCAGGCAGCAGACGTGGCCCATAGGCAAATGGCAGTTTATAAAGGGGAAAGGGGAAAGCCCTATACTAGGAGGAGTACATTTGCTTTGATTGGGCATGCTAATTAGCTGAGTCAAAGGGGCTTTTGATTGCTGGACTTCAATACTTAGATAGCTAGACCTTGGTGATCAGCTTTATGTGGAGGAAGTGGTCAAATAAGGGAATAGACCTTGGTGGCTAGCTTTAGGGAAGTAATCTATGGTTTTCGAAAGGGACAGGGAAGGGGGAAGGGCAAGGCCTGCCAGGGCCATGTTTGCCATGATCCAGCCCACTAGCACCTTTTAAAATGGTATTTCAGTAGGAATAGAGAATGGACGACCTACATTTAAATACTTTAGACTAAAGAAAAACAAAACAAAGTAATAATTTAAAAGGGATAAAGATGAACTTAGCTGAGGTAGGACAACAACCCCCAAAAACAGGGAACCATGGTTATAAACATGTTCAACATGAATGATGCCTATGGGTAGTATTGCTGTGCAGAATGGATAAGGCAGATAGATCAGGACCAGTGTGCTGTGCAGTCTTAGCCAAAATTCCACCTACCCAACCATGACTCATTATGAGGCAGTCCAGATGTGGGCAGTGACCTTTAGAATGAGTATGAAGACTCTCAGAGGCACCAGGGCTCGCAAGCACTGGAAAACTGTTTTTTTTTTTTTTTTTTTTTTTTTTTTTTTTTTGGTGATACCAAAAGGAATGTGAATTGATTGGGCTGGAGAAGAGAAGGGAGAATGTGGTTCAGTCACTGCTGTTGTATGGCTTTCTCCCCCCAGGAGGAGATGGGAACGGCTGTCTATTCACCTTAAATACCAAAGTGGCAACAGAGCAAAGAAATGACTCCACCCGAGTCTAACTTAGGGAACTACTGAGTTTACTGCTGTTACTTGTAGCATATAAGAAATCCCAGGAAGATGGACTATTGAAAAGCCCATCCAACTGTATCATGGGTACTCCTTTATAACTTGTAAGCATCTTGTGTGATTAGAGTCTCCTTTCCCTGGCAATTGTTGACTGCTTTTACTGGTGAGGTTACCCATGAATGTTCTGGGCTTCTGGACTTTTCTGGAGCCTTGAAAGTTTCATTTATTTCTCTGGTCTCAGGAATCTACCTTCTTCTATCAGAGGATGTTTCAATTCAGAGGACGTAGCTACACAACACATCCACAAGGTTAGGGTGTGCTTTTGTGCTGAAGGTAATGCTACACACCTCCTTTGTTCTAAGTGGGAGAAGCTGAAGCAGGCGAGCTTCAGAGAAAGTGACGGAGATTTGACTGTGCACTGGAACCACTACCTGGGTGCTCAAACTTGAGCATCATCTACTGAGGGATGGCGAGATGCTTTGATCCGAGCTGATAACTAAGTAGAGCAAAGGCAAATACTGTCTCTGGCTCCTCTCAAGATGAGCTGAGAAGCAGGGCTGTGACTATCTAGACACTCACATCCTCATCCTCATCCCTACTTCCTCTGGGGTACTTTCTTCCATCAGGAGAGGGGAATATCACAGAACAGAAGGGCCAAAAGTTCTTTGGGGGTGCTAGAAGCAAGCACTTCAAGACCACTGAAGGTGTCAAGTCTTTTTTTCTTCCTCTGAGCGTTGCTTTCTCAGACTTGCCACCCTGATTTTTGTCTATTGCCTTGATGAGTTTGCATTATCTGACATGTAGGAAATTTCAGTTTAGACTTCCTTAGAGCAAGAGGTTAAAATGATAGACCACACAATTGACTCTAGTTCCAAATTCACAGACAAGACTCCATGATGTCTAAATTGGGTCAACCCTTCCATGGACTAGAGTGGGAAGTACTTGGGCTGAGGATGGTCAGAATATCTACAAACCAAGGTGGTCATGTGATCTGGGTGATATTTCTAAAGTTTGTAGGTTGGAGTCCTAACCTTCACTGACTCAAAATATGACTCTATTTGGAGATAGCATTTGAAGAAATAAGTTAAAATGTGGTGTCAGGATGGACTCTAATTCAACTGGACTAGTATCAGTCTTCCTTTCCTTTCATCCATCCTTCCTTCCTGCTCTTTCTTTTTTTCTTTCTTTATTCCTCTCTCTTTTACTTTCTCTCAACCCCCCCTCTCTTTCCTCTCTCTCTCTCTCTCTCTCTCTCTCTCTCTCTCTCTCTCTCTCTCTCTCCTTTCTATTTTATAATTCTATATAATTCTAAGCCTAGAATCTAGGATCCCTGTGACTAGGTGAAGCTTTCTCACTGACTGCACCTCTAGGCCATGAGTGGACTAAGTCTTTCTAAGAAAAAGGCAAAAAAACCAAAAAAAGCAGGAATTCATGTATGCTGAAAAAGTCCCTGTATAGATAAGGCAAGAAAGGGCTTTTCTGTAGGCCAGGTAGAAATCTCGGAGGAATCCAAACTTTCCAAATTGCTTATTGTGGAAAAATACTCTTGTTTAAGGCTTATGGCCTACAGCTGTTCAGTCCCAAAGAAATACACAGGAGTCTACATTAATTATAAACTTGTTGGCCTATTAGCTCAGGCTTCTAATTAACTCTTAGAATTTACATTACATTCATGTCTATGTTAGCTGTGTGGCTTGGTACCTTTTATCAGTGAGGCATTATTTTGCTCCTCTTTGTCTGGGTGACGACTGTAGACTGAGTCTTTCCTCTTCCCAGAATGCTCTTGTTCTTGTTGCCCCACCTCTACTTCCTCCCTGGCTACTGACCAATCAGTGTTTTATTTAAACAATACAAGTGACAGGGTTCAAGACCATTGTCCCAGAGCACAGCAGTGTTCCTAAATCATTGCTATACTTGTGGTTAGAGTAGAAACTCCAGGCAAGAGGAAGCAACAGTGATTTTGCAGTTCCATTCTGTCTGTTGCAATAGAAGAATCTACCAGAACCATGGCCATTTCTTCCCTTTCCACACCTCACCAGTAGTCAGAACTGTGAATCTTTTTCTTGTTCTTTTGTCACCCCCTGTAACTACTGCTGGTGGAGCTGTGTTCTAGGTTCACACCTCTCTGCTGTGAATGTCAGTGAAGATGGTATTCCTGCTGGCTTTGCGGTGCTTGGAGGGATATAAACCTACTGGGACCCTTTGCCCTGATGTGAGCACATTGCTTTCTCAATTTTCTGCTTGATTTGGACCAGGACAGGCTAAGCTGGGATTGATGGGCAGTGAAAGCCCAGCTGTTGGCATTAATGCATCTCACCTTCTAACTCCATGGCTACACAGAGTCTTCTCCATTGCTAAAAACCTTTCTAAAGGCTTAGAGACAAGGCTAGATATTTCAACTGTTGTTTACAGAGGCTGGGAATATCTTTGATGTATTGTGAGCAAACCATTCAATTTAACACTATTTTCTAACATCCAAGAACCAAAGTAAGATTTCTTTTCTCTGATTTTATTTGGAAAAGTAATTCTAATATCCTAAAATTGCTGATGACTTTTTACTTGGATGATCACCACCTATCTGAAATACCTGAGATCAGAAATATATTTAGAATTTGGATTTGCTGTAGGAGTGAAAGTTATAATATTTTAATGTACATAGTGAGCTATTTCAGGAATGGCACACAAGCCTAAATGCAAAATTCAGTCATGTTTCCTATACATGTGCTACCATAGCCTGGAGACAATTTCATGCTATATTTGAAATCATTTGTATATGAAATAAATTTTCATATTAAGGAATTTTCTGCTTGTGATATTATGTAAGCATCCTAAAATTTTGTGAATTTTAATATTTTGGATTTCAGATTGTTAGGTGAGGGATCTTCAATCTGTGTTTTCAAATATAATCCTGGATTTTTTTTCTCCTCCTCCTGCTCTCTCTCTCTCTCTCTCTGTTTCTCTCTCTCTGTTTCTCTCCCTGTCTCTGTCTCTGTCTCTCTGTCTCTCTCTCTCTCTCTCTCTCTCTCTCTCGTGTGTGTGTGTGTGTGTGTGTGTGTGTGTGTGTGTCTGTGAGTGTGTACTGGATACTGAATCTAGAGCCTTATCCATCCTAGGCTAGTGAACATTGAGCTACTCCTCCAGATGTCATTATTTCACTTAATAGTCATACAGTTTTTAAATAAAGCAACTAAGGCTTTGAGTTTAAATTACGCCCAAATTTTAAAGTTTGTACAAGCTGACCCCATTTCTAACAAGCCCACCAGTTTAGATTGGCATCTCCAGGCCTTCAATACACCAGTGCTGAATTGACTGGATTAAATAGCCTTTCTATTACAGAGACCTAACACACGCTGAGTCTATTCATGCAATAGACCCTGTCATGAATACTGCTGCTACTGCAGCTGCAACCAACTTCTATCCCAAATTCCTAGCCAAGAAGGTTACTGAACAGAGCTTCGGGGAGATTCAAAGCCCACAAGTGTCATTAAGGATTAAGGTATATAGCTAATCTTGGCTCAGCCGTGCTATAGCTTAAAAAGGTGATGTGTTGGATGCATTTGCCATGCTAAGGAGAGAACAGCCGAATGTTAACCAGAACATAAATCATGCTGACAGATGGTCTGCCTGGCTTGGTCTCTTAAACAGCCTCTTCCTCTCTTACCAGCACATTATTGTGTACCTATTAGTACAAAGAGGATAACATAAGATACGGTGGGCTTAGGTGGGAACCTGGGCAGCCTTTTAATATCTGGAAGGAAAGGTTAGGCTCCACAATTATAATTGCCTTTGGTCTGCTAGCCCATAAAAGCATCCCATTTCTTTGTATCACAGCAGCCCACCCCATCAGTACACTTAAAATATATGCTCACATTCTGCCTGGCAACCAGGATAGCTCGCAATCACAGCCTCACACACAGCACTGGAAATGGCTACCGCCAACCAGTCAGATAAGCATTCACTCTGAGGGTAGCTGCTGTCCCTTGACTTTATTTTTGTTGGCTCAGTGGGCTGATTCTAATTTGGACTAGGCAAAATTTAGCTTGTCTGAGGCTGGTGGGCAGGTGTTGATTTTTGTAACTGGGCTTTTTGAATTCTTGGGCTATCTAGATTTTCCAGGCTGCCATCACCTTACCAGGAAACTGTTTTGTTTTGTAGCAATGTGGTGTCTTGGCAAATCCTTTCCTGTAATGGTTTGATTGACAGTGCCTTGACTATGGTGTGTGTGTGTGTCCGTGTGTGTGTGTGTGTGTGTGTGTGTGTTTGTGCATGTGTTTGTGTACATGTGTGTGTGAGTTAATCTCACGCACAGGTAGAAAAAGATGACCTCACTCACAAATCATGGTGGTGAGGAAGAATAGAACAAAGAAACCCATGATAAAGAAGTTAAACAGGGTGAGCAAACAGGGAGAAAATGTGACAGTTCCTTTCTTCCTCCTTCACGAGCACCCACTCAATGCTGAGCTGTCATCATGCATCTCACTGAATTCTTAGACCTAAAATTTGAGGTTAGCTTCATAGCTGCTTCATGGACAAGGAGACAGAGCCAAAGTCACGCTGATTATAAATGGGGCTGGGAACCAATATAGGCTAATCACACCCCAATGCTCACACCTCTGTCTTCTATGATGAACTGTCACATTTTTTTGCAACACATTCTGCTTTTCCTTTTCAGAAAAACAAACTGATCAGTAGTGAGGGGAGGTGAAATGCTAGAAGCGATCAACAATGTCTCCTTTCCTGTTGTGTTCAATGGACAGTTATATGCCAAGGCACTCAATGCTCTTCATGGATTCTTAGAATACCCAAACGCAATACTCTTGATATATTCTATAACTCCAAGAAGGAAGTTACCCACTCAGGAGAGCATCCTCTGTCTGGACACCCAAGGCACTCCTATTTCTTTCATGGGATAGAGGGGTTCAAGGTAAAGCCAATTGCTTATAAAAACCCAAGATGTGTAATGTGGTGACACATTCCTGGCTTGTTTTAAATGAAGTCTTCATTGTTTGTAATATTTTAGTCTTCCAAGTCTTGCAAGATTGGGAAATGAGCCAAGATAATTTGTAATCTTGATGACAAGAGTCCTGGGACTGGACAAAATTCTGATACTGTTTTGGCCTAAAATATTAGTATCCAATCCCCTGAAGATCTGAGTACAGATGGCAGAATAGACCTCAGGGGCATAGCCTAGAGACTATTTACTGATTTAACCAATCTGCAGTGCAATAGCTTCTTTAAAAATTCATATGCCCTTGTGTTCAAGAGCCTCCCCCAAAAGTGTCCTGAAAGAGATTAGGCAGTTGGGGGGATGGATATCAAGAGGCGAGGAGATACTCACTTGGAAGAATTTATATCTCTGTGGCTGAGTAAAAGACTATGGGAGCAGCAGAAGGGTGGGAGGAAGAGTGAAGGAGGAAAATTTGTATACAGGACAGGTTATTTTGGGTTTTCCATTATGTCATTATATATGTTTAAAGCCTAATTTATGAAATGGTTTTATATTTTATGATTTCTTTTTCATTTTCTAGTATAACTACAATTTGTTCAAAGTAGAATAAACACTTTTTAAAAATCACCCATCCTAACAGTTAAAATTAGATATTAAAGTTTGGCTGATGGCTGCTTTTTGGCACACAGAAGAATTCCTCTTTGTTATAGCCAAACTCACTGAGGTCACTGCATTTTCTCTACTTGCCCAGGTAGCTGCATAGTTAAATTTTTATAACTAACCCAGTTAGCTGCTCAGAATTAAAACTACCCAACTGAAGAAGGCTGACAGCACTTGGCTTGTGTTCCTTTCTTCCCGGTATTCTTCCTGTTTCTCCAGAGTCCTCACTGCCACTGGGCAACACCAGCAAGTTACAAAAACCTCCTCCCCATTGCAAATGCATGGTGCTCCTCATATCATTGTTAGACATTGGTCTTTTCAGAGAGTACTATGGGATCTATTTCCCAGTGTCATTGCAGGTGGTCTTCTATTACTGAAGACAGTGGTGGTAATTTCGTGGCAGTCCCCAAGTAGGAATGGCAAGGCTAGACCATTCTTTGGGATTTGCAAAAAACTCGTGAAAAGCTATTATCGCTGAGACAGTTGCCACTTTTTAAGGTGGAAACAGTAATGATAATTAACAAGCTTATTGTCAAGATGATGTGAGTTGTTGCTTGGCAAACGCCTGGCATCTACGAGATTCTTGGCAACAGGTCTGATGTCCTTGGAAATATTACAACTTTGATTCAACTCTATTTTCAAGAGGTATGCTGAAAGCCTAATTCCAGATGCATGCAGATATGTGCAGAAAGAGATGTAAGCTCACCACAGTATCACCTCTAATAGAAACCATTAATTACTGAAGAATATGGGAATGGTTAACAATGAAGTCACTACCACACTCCAAAGTCACTAAAAATTACTTGGTATGATTTTATTTGGTGAAAAGAAAAAGAAAAGCTTGATATAGGTTATGCCATATAGAATAGGTTGCTAATCAAAGATAGTGTTAGTTACAGCTCCAGATATTAATGCAGGTGTATGAAGCCAGGTAGGCTATCCAGCCAAAGTCATTGAAAGGCACTTCATAAAAATACAGACCCTCGACAAACTGCACAAGTTATAAACTTCTGGTTTTGTTTTCTAAACCAGAAGGTATAGATATTAGAAAATTATCTCTAATTTTGTTGATAGAAATTTTAATAAAAATCTTGGAGAAAAACATTTTGTTTTCTTGAGACAGGCTCTCTAACTCAGGCTGGTCTGGAAGTGAGGTAGCCTAGGCTGCTGTTGAGTTCAGAGACCTTGATTTAGCTTCTTAAGTGCTGGGAATGTCTTTACAGACTCACCCAGAGGAATATTTGACTACTCTCAAAGACCTGTTTCAGTGTAATGAAGCAGAAATTCAAGATTAAGTGCCATACTCTCAGGCTAAAGCAACCCTAGCATTTTGTTTGTTTTGTGATGCTGGAGATTGAATACAGGATTTTGTGCAGCTAGGTGAGCATCCTACCATTGAGCTGTATTCCTGTGAAACTTACAAATCTTGAAATGGCGACTTCTGTTTCTTTTTTAAAATAAGCACTTCAAAATGAATGTGAACATTCATTGCTTTGTATGATTTAAAGCCCCTACACGCATACATCATTAAAGGCATTCGCTCCAGACCATTCAGCACCTGTTTGTAAAGGATTTTCCTGGTGCTAGCACCTTGCTTGTTCCATCACAGGAACCATCTCTCCGAATTTAGAGGGTAATGTGTCACTCCTAATCAAAGAAAAGGAAAATGGGCAGTGCATTTGTTTGTCTCTCTGGACAGGATGAGAATTGAGTCTTCTGTCTCTAACATTGCATGTCACTTCTGCCCTGTGGACAGCAACTGTGTCAAAGCTTTAGGACAGATCTTAGTCCCATCATCCATGTTCATCAGCTTTCCTCCTCAATACAAATCACTCCAACTAAACACATGTATCCGAAGTAAAAACCAATTTGACTTCTAATACAGCTTTAAGAAAAGTCTCCCTACTTCTGTCTGTAATCAGGTTACTGTTGCTAAACCTTACCCATAGGAAAATTTTGGAGCTACCCAAAATATAGAAGGAAGTCAGATTGTGTTTGTTAATTTAACTGTCAACTTGGCACAGCCAAGCATCATCTGGGAATAAAGTCTTTATGAATGATTGTCTACGTTAGGTTGGTATGTGGGTGACTGTCTTGATTACTAATTGAGGTGAGAACTAGCCCATCGTGGGTGGAACCACTTCGTAGGTCTTAAACAGTGTGAGAGGGGATAGATGTAGAAAGCAGCAAGAATCCATGTACTCTTCCAGTTTGACTGTGAATCTGATGTTTAGCTCTCGCCTTGTCTTCTCCAACATAGTAGGCTGGAACCTGGGTCCTTTAACACAGTAACAGAAATAAAACTAAGACAAAAGTTAACCTAATGTAATTCAGTAATTTAAGTAGTTTTGTGTTTAAGTTTACTTTGTTGCACTGATGTGGTCTAACAACAGAATGCTGTCTGTGGTCTCATACAAAGAGGAGACTCTTTGTTCACATTAGTAAGATATTTGTTGCATTATATTAGTAAGATTTGTTGTTATATGTAGTAAGAAATTTGTGTGACAATATTCTTGAGCAAAATAAGTTCAGGGAGGAAAGATGGATCTTTGGTCAATTTTTGATATTTCTTTGCATCGTTATTGGCAAAGCAGAGTGGCAAGCAACATGGTATTCAAGAAGCAGAACTAGAGAAGAAACGTGCTGATGGGTTTCCTTTTGCTTTCTCTTTTTCATCTGGGGCTCCCATACTCTCTTAACTACTTTGGAAATGCCTTTATAGACTTACCCAGATGAGCATTTAACTGATCTCATAGGGAGGCTTGCTTCAATGTAATCAAGTTGACAGTCCAGATTAACCATTAGACTCTTTCGAAAGAAGAAGGTGTCTACTGCAAAGTATAATATAGAATAATGTGTGGTTGGTAAAGTCCTTTAAGGATGTCCAACAGGCTGAAAGAGGCATCCTTTATCCCTTTTTCTATTCTGCTTCACAGCATTTAGGGTGTTTCTGAAGTGCATCAGGATACACAATGCCAACCATCTGCAAGAGAAGTTGACAGGGAGAGAGGAATTTGTTTCTTAAGAACTGTCAGGTGTATTTTTCTTAAGAGGTTTTTAGAGGAAGTTTTAAATAACTGTGTTTGTATGCATCAGAAAAGGAAGCGCTGGTCGGAAGGCATGAGTAGTTCTGATGATACTAATGGTGGGGAAGCAAGAGAGTGGGTAAGGAAAAACACGGCCCACTGCAGGGCAGATAAAGACTCTCTGGCAATTTTTTGATGCAGAAAGAAGTTGAGAACACACGGCTTCAAACTGCTATTGGAGGTGAGTGGGAGTATTTTTCTTGGGAAGGGTTCTTTTTTGTGGCTGTAAATATATCAGAAACCAATATAAGTTTTAAAAAAAGCAGAAATACCAAATATGCTAACAAAAAAGGCACACTGGCATTAAAAGGTAGCATCAAATGTGCTAGACATAACTAACCATTCCTACAAAATTTCAACCTTTATGAGCATAAATCTGCCAAATGCAACCTGCTTGTGGCAGCTAAGTTGTAGCTGAGCAGTTTTATGGTGATGGTCCTGGGGCTTCAATTGTCCCCTATAACCAGACAGACATCAGGTCTACCTGAGTTTTCACTATTGTAGAGTAGAATAAACGTTTTAAAGGGAAGGGAGAGTTGAAAATTTATTAAAGTCATAATGCGTTCTTCTTTATGAATACTTTCACTGTAACTTAATGGCTTCCACAATATAGTTACATTTTATAAAATGGATCATATATCTCTCTTTAGTGATGTTCACCTTCTGTATAATTATGGCTTCCTCATAGTGATGAGTTGGAAGCTTCTGTGTTGAAATTGACCTATATGGGTAGGCAAAGTAGAATGTTCATTTGCCCAAATTAGTTTTGTTCTCAGTAGCCACCACAGTATAAGTTCAAAATCATTAATACAAATAACAATAGTATCTATATGTATTGAGCCCATGTCACACCTTATACTGTCTTAATGGAAAGTCTAAGGATTAGTACTACACGTATGTTATTTTATTATCAACCATTGAGGTAGTGTCATTATTATTTCTGCCTTTCCTAGACAAGAAACTGATATTTGAACAGGTTGTTTTAATTTAGGACCACACAACCATTAAAAGTGGATTTGACTTCGAACATCTCATATTAGACTCTAAGCTCTTCATTCTAAGAACTACGTGAAAGAATAAAATTATTTGAATAATTCCTTTCATTGTTATTTTATTTGAAACAAAGGAGATTTGTTAATTATTAGATTTAATAGCCAACATTGGTAGGCAGACCCACGGTATTTGTGTGGCATGAAAGTACTCTGTTTTTTATTCAGTTTATATTTTGTGAGCCAGAGGCATAGAATCTTTGCAGTACCAGGGGATGTTCAACTGCAGCGAATTGAGATAAAGCATCACTGTCTTGGGAGTAATGGATGCTCTAGCAAGGGCAATTTCTCATCCAGTGAGGTTTTAGGTTGTTTCACCCGCTATCCTTGTTGTAGTGTACATGCTTGGTAAAGAACTTTATGATATGTGCTGTATTCTCTCTCGGGGAAGACTGGTCAGGCAGTCCAATTATGGAACTCTGCAAAAGCCTGGAACCCAAATTTAGAGCATGGCCTGAGCCTGTGTCTCTATTGTTGCCAAGCTGACAGTACATTAACTTTTGTATGAAAAAGCGTATGTGTGGGGTCCATGAAGGACTATATAAGCAAGGAATCTGTCCGTTTTCTCTCTTGATTGGTCAATCACTCATCTGTATTCATTGATACTACATTTGCAATTTCAACCATTACTGGCTTAAAAACAGCTGTAAAAATGTGTATTTATTGAACACATGCAGACGTCTTTCTCACCATCATTCCCTACCAGAAACAAGATAGCAACTGTTCATAAAGGACAGTTCAATTTACAATGCATTAGCTATTACAAGTAGCCTAGAGATGGTGCAGAATGCACAGAAGGCTGTGACCAGGCTATGTGCAAATGCTGCTATATCTTATAAAGTATTTGAGCATCCATGGATTTTAGTGTCTGTAATAGAGAATGTTGAAGTGAGAACCAATAAATGGTAGATACTGTGACATGTGCTTTCCTTAAAAATAGAAACCTTATCATTTTCTTTGGAAATGGGCATTTTATGATGTTAGTTAATGAACGGTTATTTTCTGATATTTTATTATTAGTGCGTGTAAGTACATGCAAGTGCAGGTACATATATTCATGATGCATTATGGGGCATGCCTGCCACAGCCTGTGGGTGGTGGTCAGAGGACAACTTTGTGTAGTTGGTTCTCTCCTTCCACCTTTATGTGGGTTCTGGGGATCAAACCCAGGTTACCAGGTTTGTGTGACAAACACTTTACCCTCTTGAGCCATATTGCTGTCCTCGGGAACTCTTTTTAAGATGCCCGTAAAAGCACACGCACACAGTGAGAGCAGGAAGTGCAGTTAAATCAGAAGCATTTCATGCCAAAGCCCTGATGGGATAACCACATCACAGCATTGTCTATGTCCGTGCCTTAGTCTCACCTTCTTACCCCCGACAGCTGCTTTTCTATTCAGTTGAGACGTATAAAAGCATGAAATTTCCTCAATGATAGATTTGCTGTAGATAAAATGACAGCCTGGAGGGTCATTTAAAGCTCAACTCTTGGTGTTTATCAATCTTTTTTTCTGTGTTTTGGATTGTCCATCTAGGTTTCTGGTGGACCATAATATTAATTAACTTATTTATCTATTTATTATTTATTTATTGTCGACCATGCTATTTCTAAGGCACATGCATATCCACAGTATGAAAGACTATGACGGGAAGGTTCACTTTCCCAAGAGCACGGCAGTCACTAGCACCAGGTGATGGACAGTGAAGATTTAAGTATTACTAAAACATCTCTTCCTCAACCTTTCCTTGGGGAAACCCCACAGTTGATAACCATAGCTGAGTAGACCTGAATGGGTAGAAACAACAAACCTACTCTATTTCCCTACTTCTCTCTTTGAAGCTATTTCCTACTCATTCTGAATATTTTTATCTGTGCTAAGACGTCCTTTATTTTCCCCATTAGTTTCCAAAATATGAATATCATTGTTTCTGCAAAGCATAAATGATGTACCACTGATTATAGGACTTTAAGCAGTAGAGAGATGCAGAAGGTAGAAATGGCCATTTTTTGAAAACTCATTCACCATAAATATAATAATAGTAATGAGAATCAAAATAACATTTATTGAGTGTGTCCTAGCTAGCTTTAATTTTTTACTTGACACAGCCAGTGTCATCTGAGAAGAAAGCCTACAGCAAGTAATTTCCCAGATCAGATTGGCCTGAGGGGGATTAACTTGATTATTAATTGTTAAAGAAGGGTACAGCCAATTGTGTGATAGCATCCCTAGGCATATATAAGAAGGCCAGCTAAGCCTAAGTATAAGATTGAGGGAAAGCTGGAAATCAGTGTTCCTCCAGGGTTTCTGGTTCAAGCTCTTGTTTGAGTTTCTACTCTGACTTAGCACAATGATGAATCATAACCTTTAAGTCAAAATAAACCTTTCCCTCCCTTGCTTTGGTCAGAAAGTTTTCTCATAGCAAAAGAGCTGAAACTAGAATATACTGGTAAGTGGAAGCTAAACTTTTCATGCATATTGGCACACACACAAAGATACATATGTTCAAACATACACATAGGCATATATATACATACACACAAACTACACATAGATACACACATAGCACATAGACACATGCATAACACATAGACACATACACATAGCCACACACATGCACACACATACACATACACAGGCATGCATGCACACACACCATGCACATACCTGTTTCGCAGTAATTCCATGACATAAGTGCAATGTAAGGTTAGTACATGAGAGGCCCACGGCTGGAAAGGCAAGATGGCTGTACAATGTAGGATAAGGAAGACAGATCCATTTACTTATTAAAATTGCAAAGTCTGTGTTGTATGGTATTTCGTCAAATCAGGACTCATCAGCACTGAAAGGGTTAAAGAAGAAAGGAAAAAAGAAAGGTGAGCTGTGCACTTCCAAGGGTTTTATTTTAACTTAAAAATATACACTTATCCCAATGTGGTGGCATATATTTATAGTCCCAGCACTTGGGATGCTGAGACAGGAGAACTGTCATGAGTTTCCTTACCTGGAAAGATCCTATCTCAAGAACACCAAAGAAGAAAGTGTGCATTCATGCTGGAATTCCTTAGTTATTATGTAACAGTAGGCCGGAACAGTAGGCTGGTGCAGAATATAGATTCAATTATGGCAAGACAATTATAAAGCGAAGCACAATTAATAAAACTCAGAGACAAGTATTGGGGTTCAACCTGAAGACCAGAAAAATAAAGCAGCCAGCCACTGGCTCTTACCTTGACCTCAGTCCAAAAATGTGATCTTGTTTCCAGAAAACTTCAGAATGAAATAGATTGAGAGCTGTCTCCTCCTGTTTTATAATCCTCTTTAGTTCTTGGATTAAGGGTGTGCACCACGACAGCCTGGTTTCTATGGCAAGCTAGTGTGGGATTAAAGGTGTGTATCATTGCTGCCTGGTCTGTAAGGCTGCCTAGTGTGGCTCTTTTACTCTCTGATCCTCAGGCAAGCTTTATTTATTAAAATACAAATGAAATGCCACTACAGTAAAGGCAGCATTTTTCTTTGTAGTTTATGTTTTTTCTTGTTGATATAATTTTAAAAGAAAATTATGAGAGATACCAAACTGGTAGTTACCAGTATGGGACAAAGCTTTTTAATCCTGGGAATGGTAAAGGCAGAATTGCCTGGGACTTACTAACTACTGGCCTGTGCATTATTACACAGAATGGATTTAAGGGTGATTAGTGAGGTTAGTGTCAGTGAGGAACTCTACAGTGTGGTTATCAAAGGTGCTCAGTCACCTTACAGAAGTTGCTTAGCACAGACACCCAAGACCTGCTCCATCATATCTAAGAATACATGCTGATCAAATCTGTCTGCCTGATTATTTGCAAAAGCTTCATATTTTGAATTATTTGTATCTAAATTTGTCTATGGTTCCAGTTTCTGACTTTAAAACATGAATAGAAGGTTAGGAGTCCTCAGCAATGAGAGAGCATGTACTTACTATGATGTTAGCATTTGCTGTCCTCCCTCACAAACAAAATAGATGATAGATAGATAGATAGATAATAGATAGACACACAAATGAAACAAAGTAAGTCTTCAAAGCTGAATTTAAAGTCATACAGTGAATTTTCCCAAAGAAGAATTTCTGAAGCTGCCTCCTTGAGTCTGGGCTCATACATCAGCTGCCGAGCTGCTGGGCTGCCAGATCACTGGGCTGCTGGACCACTGGGCCGCCAGGCTGCTAAGCTACTTGACCACTGGGCTGCCGGGCTGCCAGGCTACTGGACAAGGGGAAACAGCTGACTCAAACCTGCTTTTGATAGAAAGTACTAGTTTAGTTTCCACGGTGTTGGTGTTTCTCAGCACGTGACATATGGACCATGTGTTATAAGATACTAGCTTAGTGACTCACTGTGCAGACCTGGGAGTTCAATAGCTTTAAGAATGGGTTCTAGGACTCATGAAGCTGGTATGAACAAAGCAAAATCCGAGAAAGTCATGCCATATCTGTAAGACCTTGCATAATCTGATCTTACCCACTGTTTCCGCAAATAAACAGAAAATGCCTTGGACCTGCAGTATTAATTCTGACTTCATCCTTAGTTCTTATTCTTGGAAGGTGTGCCCTCACGGTTTCCCGTACTAGGCTGCTTGGAAATCCCTCCAACCTCTTCTCATACCTGTTTCTCTCTGACTTCCTTGGTTCCCACGTCCCCTATATACTGAACTTTTGAGCATACACCATCCAAAATTGTAATTACATTTTCACCCATGTGTATCTCAGGACAAATCAGGATGTTTTATTCACCTGTATTTTCCCAGCCTCACTCCCCATGCTTGGCAAATACCACTCAATAAATATTTGCTGGACGAGCGAGCAAATACCCCGGCAAACACAATTTCCATTCCGTATCCCACCATGCTCAGGCTGGAAGCATGACTGAGTTAGCTGCCTTGCATTTCCCCGGGTGTGCAATGCTTTCTTTCAGTCCCAGGTAAAGGAGATGGAGAAGAGGTTTTCTTCACGAACCACCCTTGCAAACCTTCTACCAGTTTTGAAAGAGGGATCAAAGGCAGAGCCCTGAGTAGCCAGCTCTTGCCTTTGTTACTACTTTCCTTTTACAGATAAGGGCGGAGGAGGATTTTCTGTATGTCTCACCGCAGGCTTTGATCTCACTCGGTTGATGTGAATGATACCTTGTCCACTGCACATTACTTGGGACTTATATAAAGCAATAAAGAGACATCTGTGAGGCAGCCAGGTGACGCTGAGGAAATGTATGGGCTTATGTCATTAGGTGTAATGTATTCTCAGCAGATACTGGGCTGCGTGCATAATGTGATTCTTGGAGTACCAGTGCAGATACTTGGTTACAGTAGGTGATTGCATTGTTTTGCCACTTTCAGACTTTTTAAAGGGAAGCCTGCGCTCTCTTATTGGATTTGTGATTCCAACTCAGATTCAGCACATTTCCCCAGGGTCACCTTCCATCGGGCCATGCATCTCATTGGCCCTGCCTGACAGCCTGACCCAAAATGCTTCCCAGCAAGTGCCTGAGCATGCCCTTTGTGGTTACAGAGACTGCTTGGAGAAGCAAGAAGAAAGTCCTTGGAGAACACAGAATCTGATTTTGTAGTTACCGCTGGCAGGTTTCCCAAAGGAAGCAGGGAGATACTGGTGATGGTGTTAGGTGAGTCAAAGATGCAAATTTACATTTTGGCTTGAATACTTATTAGGATAAAATACGAATGCCCTGAGAGAGAAGATTTGACATTTGTAGAGAAGTTAAGGCACCTACTCCGGTTTAGAAGTGAAATAACTCACCCTCCGCCTTTGGGGGTCAACCGAGTGCAAAAGCAATAACCTATATTAGCGGTTCTCAACCTACGGGTCGCAGCTTACATGAATTACAGGTATTTTTAGTAAGATAGTTAATACTCTGAATTCTTAGGACTTTTTCAGGCATCTTTACTGTTATTCTACCTTTCTCCTCCTTCTGTATTTCTCGGCCTGCTTCCTCCCTACTTAAATCCCCACCTCCTTTTTTTCTCATTTATTTGCTCAGCTTACAGTAGCCCACTGTTCTCGCTGTTGCATCCCCATTCCTCCTTCCCTGACAGGTTATGTCCTCATTTCTGAAGACTTGGAGCTAGGAACCTCATGAGAGAGAATAGTCAACATTTATCTTTCTGGGTCTGAGTTACCTCTTTCAATGTGACTTTTTTGTGTATGTGTGCTATCCCACTTACCTACAAATTTTACTTTTCTTTACAGACGAATAGTATTATATAGTGTTTATGTACAATATTTTCATTATTCATTCATCAGTTGAAGGACACATTTAGGTTGTTTCCATTTTCTGGCTGTTGTGAATAGCCAACAAAGGGGAAGTTCAGGAAGCCCCAACTCTACACAAAGAACTGCAGACAATGAAGGAAGGCATGATAAGGCTGTGAGTTTAACTCAGACAGCTATTTTCTGATGAATATCCTGCAAATACTGTTCACTGGATAAGTTATGTTGGGGGGTTGCAAGGTTCAACAACAGGCATTTGGGGAAGTTTCCTGAATCTCTGAAAAGACCGTGGCCTCTTCTGTTATCTCGTAGGGAACTCTTCTTCAGCCTCTTTGGTGTCGCAGTAAAAATGAGTGACCGCTTTGGGTAAGATTTCTAGGTCTGTTCATAGATCCCCCCCCCCCACCCACACACACACACACATAACAGGCCATCTCTTACAAGACTAAGAACAACGAGGAAACTTCATTGGAAAACTGTTGCTTGATTCAAAATGGCTCTGTTGATGTCTCATGACATGAATGTGTGAGGTGCTTGCGAGAACTCTATCAGGGAGATGACATTTTTTTTTAAAGTTACCCTACTATCTATTCTGGTGAGTTTACTTATAAACGTGTGAATACACGAATTCATATTGCTTATATTTCTCAATGTTATATAAACTTACACTGATGTGAAACTTCTTTTCTCCCTCCCTCCCTTCCTCCTTTTCTTCCTTCCTTCCTTTCTTGCTTCCTTCCTTGCTTCCTCCCTTCCTTCCTGTCTCCTTTCTAGACATAGTGCCTCTTTTCAGTGGCAGGGGTAATGACCTATTTCCTAGGACAATAGGAATGAGCTAAATATTGATTAAGTTTCACAACCTGATAAATAAAACCTGGTAATGTCTCAGAAGCCTTTCCTCAGATCTTTGGGGAAATCTCAGAATACCAGTAGCTTCCAATCTCAGAGCTGTAATCTTTCTAAATTTAACACGACCTGCATGCTCTATGAAGAGTCTTGTTCTCTAAAACCCCAAGGCTGAAGAGAAAAGGCATTTGGAAGAATGCATTGTAGAGTTTTCCCAGCCTCAATGAAGGTATATGATGTTTCTTACATGCGTTCTTTGCCGCAACTCATTTGCTACTAAGGATAGGAGTGATTTCAGAACTGAAAAATGTTCCTTAAACACTGAAAATGGCAGTTTTTCTCTTCATTTACTTTTTTTCCACACTAGCCTCAGGAAAGGGATAGGTTAGACCATAAGTAAGTGATGGGAATCACGCACCTCTTGAGCTTGTTTACTTATTTGCCTGTGCGTGTATTAATATGTGTGAACATCTGCGTGGGCACACACGGAGGCAAGAAGTGGGCGTCAGATCACTGGGATTTGGAGTTACAGCTATTTGTGGGTGCCCAGGTTTCTATGTTGGGTGCTGTGATCTGTACTTTGGTTGTCATGGTTGTCTAGCAAACATTCCTAACCATTAAGCCATCTCTCTTTTCCCAATTAAGCACATTTCATATATGACACACATTTCAATCCTGAGAAAAATTGCTGTGTTATATCAATGAATTTGAGAAATTCCTCCAAATTCAGTCACAAAGCTGTTTCAAAACCTTTGATTTTTTTTTTTGTTTTCTAAAGATTCCTGGTATTCATAGTGCACTGTGGAATCTCCACGAAACTGAAAAATACAGACTTAGAAGGCAGTCAGGGAATTGCTCTGAGCACTAGAATGGGCAATAATGTTAATCTCCAATGGGCCCACAGAAACTGGGGCAAGAGAAGAGACTTCTGATGGAAGCTAGGCAGTAAATAACAGTCTAGCATGCTTCGGTCTTCAGTGCCACCTTGATGAGCCGGAGTTCTTTTTCATTCCGTTGACGTGCGTCTTTCCGCCTCAGCAATGTAGTAATGTACCCTAATTACTGCTTAGTTTGATTCGACGGCCTTATTCTATTAGATAAGATGTGTTAATTACTCTGACGGCGTTTTGTGGCAATAATGGCTTGGTGTTACATTAATAATTTCGAGATCATGAATAATATGCAGCACCTCTGTGTCTGAGCTGTTCTTAATTTGTTTCAGCAGTGCTGAAGTGTTTAAAATGCAGTTTCAAGCATGTCTTCTCAAAGGAGGAGGGTGATGTGTGGATCGAGCTTTTATTCTCCTCTTAACTCTATCCCCGCCATCCTAGCTAGTGGGATTGTGTACCCAATTAGTGAGGTAAAAATCCAATTTTAGTTTATTTTTAAGAATGCAAGTAAATCAAAACAAAGTCTTTGCTGACAAATGAAGGTGAAGAGTAGAGCGATATAAATTTTGTGAAGTTGTTTTCTTATAATGAAGCCCAGGGGATATAATTTTACATCGGGATTTTGTTTTAATGCCCTGAGTTTCCTCAGAAAGTCATGTTTCTCCTTCTGAAACTGTTCTGTTCCTCATCTGCATGATAATTGAGCAGTAGACACAGGCTCCGTCTACCTGTTCAGTATCCATTGCTATAGGTGACAGTGCCTTTGTTGACCAGTCATTTCTGAGGGACAGATGGGCACATTCTACTATCCTGGGAACAGGGGCTGTCTGAAGGTGGACTATGATGTAAACTAGTCCATCTATTTTCATCTAAGGGTTCTTAGAGTGCCTGGGGAGGGTGTGGACTAAGAACAAGCAACATAAACTTTTAAGTTACTGACAATAATTGTGTCACAGTGAAGGGAAAGTTTATTATCACAGCCGAGAAGCAGGACAGGCAGGAGGAGTATGAGAGCAATCGGTGTGGGCAAAATTTAAGTCCCTGCATACAGTCAGGCTTCTAGTCAATTGCTGTTTGCTTTTTAACCTTTGTACACTCAAATATTTCAACTACTTTTGTTTTAATCATGTCTGCAGAATTTCTATAACTCACAATAACAGACTAAAGCTACAAATATCTTATAAACTCAGGAGTGAGTTTGTAGAATCTCTGTATTTTCCCCAGCATTTCCATTTTGATAGGTGAGATGTATTAGTAACTAAGCTGTACTACAGAAAAGGTGACAATATAATTCATTTAAGGTAAAACCAAGAGTAAATGAGAGCAGTGTTAGTGTCTCCTAGAAACCAGCCTGCCCCAGTATCTAGACTTCCCTGTCCTTGGCATTGGACAGCACGGGCGATAGAGGCCTCTTTGCACAGGCACACAGCACATTTCAGAGCGCTGCGACCGAATCCGCTGTTCTGTTCTTCTTCCTGTCCACGAAGACTGTTTCACAGCCATCGCGTGTACTAAGCTTGGTTCAAAGTGGTGTCGGTTTAGTGTTGCATAGGAATTAAAAGCATAGCCTTGAAAATTGGAGACGTGTTATTAAGGGGGCAGCTCAGCTACTGTGTAATTCACTCCGTTTCAAAGTAGTCCACAGGTGACATGAGGTATCGGTAGCATCAGCCTCATGGTGGCTGTGGAAGTCTAATGAGATTAACCAAAAATACTAAACAGTAGCATCTATGGTCTTCCTTACATGCTTAATAGTTGTCCATAGTGGTTGGAATGATGGTGACCCTCCCTCCAATCATAATGGAGATGCTGGGGAAGGTCCACAGAGACACTAATTACTCACCCCTGCTTTGGGACATGCATGGGTTTATAAGATATTTCTAGTTTTAGTTAATTGTAAGTTATAAGAAATCTGTAGACATGGTTTAAAACAATGGCAATAAACATGTACAGATCCTTTTGAATAGAAAAATTTATAGATCTTTGGCCTTACTCCCATGTTTTGAAACTGTATTGAAATAATATGTTGGGAATGGTTGATTTTGCACTGATTTTGAGCCCTGACCCAAACTTTTAGGTTTCTCTCAGTTACTTTTGGAATCTCAGGGGCAACCTCTCTTTCTTGTTCCCAACCTTGGTCTGTGGCTCATTCTCCTTCTCCTCTATTTTTTCTGCTTGTTTTTTTCCTCTCCTTTTGCCTTCAGTTTAAGAACAACTTTATCAATCAATACTTACGTCCTTTCTATGCAGTCAATATTCATTATCATTGCTATTGTTATTATTTCCCAGTCTCCACATTAAAGTCAACTATTTGAAAACCAGAGACATCATTTCTATTCATTGAAATATTTATCTCTGTACTTCAAGGCATACAATTTCATATTAATCACTTAATAATAAGGAAGATTAACAGATAGTACTTTGCTATATTTGAAATACATGATCGAACTCTGCTTAATAGCACCAACATAGTCCTCTGTTAGGCAGTGGCTATGACAGCAGACCGCAGCTTGTCCTTCATGGACCGTCAGTGCTCCGCACTGTGACTCTCGTAGGTGAGTATCTTGATGTGTTGGCAGAACAATGCTTCAAAGTTGCCACGAACAAAAACACAGGACAAACACTGCATCTTTTTATTCATTTGGAGACTTTTCTACAAATTGCTTTCACAGAGATGGAGAGCAGGTATGGCAGGAGAGACGATGCAGAAGCCCAGCTGACAAAACACAGCCACATGGGAAGATTGCTTTCTGGTGCTCTGTACCGCTGCCTGTAATTGACAGTAATTTGTTCTGTATCTTAGAAGGATCTAGACATCTTGATGCTCTGTGTCACAATGGACTGCACCTATCCGAGGAGACATGCTAACTTTTCCATGACATACTGGACATGTGGATTGAATCGTTACACTTTCTCCATTGGTGTGCGCAATGATTATGCCTGTGTTTAAAAACACCTGGAAAGGGTGGCAGTGCTAGCCTTTTGTAGCTGTGTGCGCACAACAAAAACACTATAATTTTAAAATGTAGTTTATAATCTGCATCCTTTAAAATCTAATGCTGGGTTAGTTTTCATTATTATTATTTTAATTTTCTTATTAAACTTTAATTATTTACCATAGCAGATTATTAATCAGTAAACTTTAGTCATACAAAGTGTAATTTGCTCATGGGCGGTATGATTAAGTGGCAGCGTTCACTGGAGCACTGTGAGGGCTTCTCTGGGGTCCAGTTTTGAGAAGCATTGGTCTAGCGAGGTGACAATCAATATAATAAGTCTAGGAGGTATGTTGATCACTGTAGTAAATCAAGTCTGACCCACAAGTCTGCTTTTCATTCCATGTAATCAGTGCTAGACCAAAACTCTTCCTTCTCTAGTTTCTCAGGTTCTGTCCTTGGGAAATTAGTTATTAGCTGATTTCTCATGCCATGATTACAGTTTTGGTTTCTTAGCCCACATCATTTTGGTTACTTCCTTTCTGAATGACTGATAGTTTGCCTCATATTCTCTGTCTCGGTCTCTGTCTCTGTTTCTGTCTGTCTCTCTGTCTCTCTGTCTCTCTCTCTCTCTCTCCCTCTCTCTCTCTCTCTCTCTCTCTCTCTGTGTGTCTCCATCTTTTTCTTTCCAAGGTCTTATGTGTAGCCAAGGATAATCTTGAACGTATGGACTTGCTGCCTCCACATTCTGAGTGCTGGGCTCACAACTGTTCTTCATGCCTGGCTGCCTGATTATTTTTAAAGAATAAAGAAAAATTTGTATCTAACTTTCCATGTTTCCTAATGAGTACTGCAGGCAGAGCCTCAACATGTCTTCATCTTGCCTATTGCTTTTTTAAAAGTTGATTTTAGAATTTCATATATGAGTACTGCATTTATATCCCCCTTCTCTCTCCAGTTCCTCCCATGTCCTCCCCACTCTTTCTCATATTCATGGCTTCTTATTCCTTAATTATAACTGTTACATGTATATGTGTCTAAGTTTATAAATACATTCTGCTGAGATCATATATTGTTTCTCTTACATACTGAGGGCTGGTATCTTGAGTTGAGATAATCTACCATCCTAGAGAAGACTGATTCTTGCTCTCCCAGAAGTCATCAGTTGCCTGTGGTTCTTCTAACGGTGAAGTTCTTGGGAATTCCTCTATTTACCCTGCTCTATCAACTGGTGTCATTTTTATTTTAGTCCTGTTTAGGCACCCAAATGATTAAGCTTTTTAGTGTGCAACTTTCCTGTTAACAATAGAAGACAGCATCATGCCGCAGGCGTCCCCACCTGGTCCTCTGGATGCTAACACCTTTTCTTCCCTCTCTCCTGTGATAGTCACTGAGTCTCAGGTATAGAGATTGCAGTGTTGATGTACCAGTTGGATCTGAGAACCCCAGAGTCGCTTACTCTCTGCACTTTGACTAGTTGTGGCTATTTCTTTACTCTCTCATATTAACTGCATATCATTTCTCCTCATCTAAGCATGAATCAACTATGGAACAATGAGAATTTATAATGTATTTAGTCCTCAGACTCTATAGAAAACCTTAACTGACAAGTGTTATTTCCTTACACCACAGAGCTCCAGGCCTTCCTTTAAGTGACCAATAGAAGCACAACCCATAGTACTTGTGGCTGGAGATGCTAGCTCAGTGTTTTACAAGGGTTTCCTCACACAGGGTGCTTTGTACTGAGATAAAAACATTTTCATTTCTAGGTGAGGATGATGGATAAATGTTCTAGTTCATTGATTTCTCAGCATTAGTGACAGGCAGATTTAATGTGACTTGTTTTTTAGCTGCTTCAAAAGTGAAGGGTTTTATGTTGGTTAAGATTTGTGAATGGTTTTCATAAAGCTCGCCTTAAAAAATATTACCTCTTTTACGAAGTTCTTTCTTCCATCCCTTACATTTATTATAGGTGCTAATACCACACCTGGGTCTACCCAAAGGTCTTTAATGTCTTATTTTCATCTCCTACAGTTTCTTTTGCACTTTGCTGCCCTTCCCTTCTCCTTTCTGGATTCTATCCTCACCTATATTGAGTTGTATGCCCTGTGCTCTCCATTCCCTGAACTTTCCAACAAGCTCTTCCCTTCTCATGAACTCTCTTTCCTTTTTAATGGAGCTATTTATTGCTTAATCTCTAATTATCAATTGGGCCTGTCAGACTTCACTTTGGAGAAGCACTCTACCCAACGGCTTCCAAAACTCCAAGTACTGCTTCCTGTCAAAGCCTCATCACAGTGCCTCATATCGGCTCATTGAATGGCTCAGTACCATCTCCCCTCAACTCTGTAAGCCATGAATTAAGGAGCTTGGCCCTATTCATTGTCTGATACTCAATGTCTAGAAATGAGTGGTATATAGTAAGAATTCAATGAATATTTGATCAACTAACAAAATATTTCAAGTAGAAAGTCTACCATGTGTGAATGTTTTCATGTGTATTTGACTTCTTTGTAAGAAAGAAGCTAATTAGGAAGAAACTAATTAGGAAGAAACAAGAACCCCAATCAAAGCTGCTTTTTATGCAAGTATTTTATGTAATGAAAAGGTCTTGCCCTTGCTTTTTCATTGAACTGAGGTTACCCATGGAGGTAGAGTGTATTATGAAAAGACATTTATTTAAGTGGTACAGATCCGGGACTATTTTCCCTATCAGTTACCTGTACATCTTTCTCTTTTCAGAAACATACAACCTCTCTAAGATGCGCATTTAAGGCAGCAACAATAAACCCATAAAGTAAATTGACTTTAAAAGAGTAATAGTAAATATAGAATACCAATTTTATCAGAGATGATAAATGCCATAGAGTAGCAGGAGAAAAAGAAAATAATTATCTTGCTAGAGGAACAACCACATTTATCTATAGTGTAAGCTTAAAAAATGTTTATTGCCTTTTCCATCAAGTATACCAGTTTATAGTGGATTGAAATATTTTCCCATCCATTCTATATGTGTAACTCAAAGCCCCCAAACTGAAATGAAAACACTTGTCACAGGTGTGTGTCACAGGTAAAATTGGACCTTACAAATAGTCCTGTTTTTAATTTTAATGCGTCCCACTGCTTTTTGACTAAAGATATCTGTGAATAGGCTTGGGTGGTGTTTTCTGATATCAATATTCCCTGTATTCTTAGAAAAAAAGTTGATGTTTATTGAAAGAAAGAAGAAAAAATAAATTGTGTGTGTGTGTGTGTGTGTGTGTGTGTGTGTGTGTGGTGTCTGTGTGCTATATGCACACGTGTGAGTGGATGTGAGTTCCTGTGCATGCAGACAGAAGCCAGGGGACATAGTTTTCCCTACTCTACTAGTTTCTGTCTATTCTTTGAGACCAGGGCTCTCAGTGGCCCTGGAGCTAGGCTGGAGTGCTCCTTTCATCTCCATCCTCCCTGCTCATAGTGGGATTGTAGGGTCATGCTCCCACCCCCGGCTTTCTGCATGGGTTCTGGGGATGAGAATTAAGGTCTTCATGTTTGCTCAGTGTGTTTATTAATGGAGCTTTTTCCCAAGCCTCTGTTTTGTTAAATGTTAATTGTTATATGTTCATGTTCAAAGTGATGTGTTTCGTTATGCCATGTATGTTACATAGTTCACTCATAGTAACCCACATTCCTCCATGTTTCCTGCCTTCTTAGTTTCTTTTCTTAAAATACTCATACTTCTATGTGTGTGTCTGTGTGTGCATGTTTGTGTGCTTGGGATGGGGACTGGGAGTGTGGGTGTGGGAGTGTGCTCTAAATTATGTAGATGAGAGAACCTATGATCTTTGCTTTTCTGATTGTGGCTTATTTTGTTTAGCATGTTATAAAGTTTCATCAGTTTTCCAAAATATCATGTATCTTTTTTTTGACTGAGTAAAATTCTCCTGTATAAGGTGCTTCTGTGTTCTAATTCTTTCTCTTTTGTAGAAATGAAATAGCCCAAGAATGTTTTTCAGAAATCAAGCCTTAATAAAATTTTTTTGAAATGCCCTTAGCGTCATAAAACACTCTATAAAATTGGCACATTGTGGCCACAGTTTAAAGCCTTTCTGTCCCTGCAGTGCAATGGTGTGATCAGTTTCCCACGGAAAAACTGGAGAGTTTAGGATATGATTAAATTTAGTATTATGGAGTAGTTCTAGCAATATGGAGGAACATAGAGCCTTGTGAAATCCTGGGCATTCAACAGTGAGAGGGAGCAAGACACAGAACTTGGTGGTAGTGGTGGTGGTGGTGGTGGTGGGGAGTAATAGAACAGGCAGTGGTGGTGGCGCCTGGGCCTCTAGATCCAAACACAGCAACATTTTTTCTAGAAAGAAATTCACAATTCTCTCTCCGGAGGCCTGCTGCTAATCATATAGTTCCTGGTAATATCGAATTTGGAAGTTGCTTGTTTCAAAATGAGTCTACTGTCTTTTAAGAGTGACATGTACCTACTCAATTTGAAAGTTTAATAGTTCCTCATGGAACAAATAGTTTGCATATTGCCAGTGCATCCGTGATTAAATATAAACACGTATTTAGAGATCAATTTAAAATATTTAATTTTAATAGTTTTTAAAATCCAGATTTGTATTTACTGTATGAGCTGTCCAGTCTTATGTCAATTTGACACATTAACTAGAGTTACCGGAAAGAAGAGACCCTCAGTTGATAAAAATACCTCCATAAGAGCTGGCTGTAGGAAGTTTTATCAAGTAGTGCTTATGAGGGAGGGCCCAGTCCCTTGTGGGTGGTGCCATCTTTGGACTGGTGGTCCTAGGTTCCATAAGAAAGCAGGCTGAGCAAGCCATGGGGCCAATCCATTAAGTACACCCCTTTGTGGTCTCTGTATCAATTCCTCCAGGATCCTGTCTTGCTTGAGTTCCTGTCCTGACTTCTTTTGATGGTGAGCAGTGATGTGGAAGTGTAAACCAAATAAATCCTTTCCTCCCCATCTTGCTTTCGGTCATGGTGTTTCATCACAGCAACAGAAACCCTGAGATACTGTATGCTGAGTCTATTTCTGCTAGCAGGTACAGGTCTTCCTCGTTTCACAAAGCAGTCGTTTTATAAGTCTGCGTCGTGGGCACGTCATCTCTTACTATATGGGCTCCTAATCACGGGTGCTTGGGTGTTTGTAAATTTCTGGTTTTGTTCGCAATGCAGTGAACAGTCGTTGGTGAACTTTTGCAGGTGAAATTCAGGTTGCATCTGAAACTACGGCATTTCAGGGTTGAGGGCACATGCTCATTTAATTTTTGTAGGTAAATGCTAGAAAAAAATTGGCATCAATTAGTTTGCGAGAAGAAGCATATCACTAAATAAAAAAAAATGGTTTACTTTTCTCTTTCCTAGTAGGTGAGAAAATTGAGTGCAGAGCGGAGCTTTTTTATCTTGCAGTCCCTACTGCAGCCAACAGAGCACTCAGTAGGTATTCGCAGAAGGAAGGGGTGAAGAATGAACAGACGTGCTCATATTTCAGTCTATGTTGCACTATCAGAGTTATGTCAGAAGCAATATTAAAATCACATGCTAATTTGACAACTATACACATTTTGATAGTTCTTGGGAAGGCGCATATGAGAATGTGAAAGAACCAGGCAATTACACAGAGCCCCCTCATGCATCTTAGTTAGAGGCTCAGGGAAAAGAAGAGGCCTTCCAGACTCAATCTATATTTCTTTTCTTTCAGACTGACTATGCTCTGAGGCGACCAGAGGTTCTGCTGTGATTTCAGAATGTGGAAAGGGATGGACGGAGGCACACTGTCCTCTTTTCCCAAAGCAAGAGTGCGCACCCTTGCCAGATTAATTGGGGCAGTGTTGGCTGCACCATGCCACTGCTCATCTATGTGATCACTGATTAAGGTTCCTAAGCTCTCAATAGATAGCCTGTCCCCTCTTTACTGACCATCAAGTACTTCATTGTCCAGTCTAAGTGTGTTTCTTGTGATTCTCAGCTACTCCAAATACTTCTGACAGCTAGAGACATACCATGACTTTTGAAGAACAGTTTCCTGGACTCATTCTACCACATTCCATTGTGAAAAGTTCTTATCTCCCCAAGTCTTAAGTCTTACATCATATGCTAAAGCTTTAAACTAGAAAACCTACCCAATATATTAGTTACTTTGCTGCTGTGATAAAATACCGTGACCAAAAGCAAATTTACTGAGGCCAGAGCTTCTTTCAGCTTGCTGCTCTAGAGGTTTAGAATCCATAATGACAAGGGCTGCACGGCCATATGCAGCACAACCGGGAAGCTGGCTGGGAACACTTCCATACATGCACAGGAAGCAGAGGGGAGAGGGAGAGAGAGCAGGAAGAGAGGCAAGACCAGGAGCTCTGAGTGACACACCCCTTTCAGCAAGGCCATATTTCCTCAAGATTGCATAACCTCCCATGCAGCTTCATCATCTGAGGACCAGATGTACAGGATGCTTCTGGTTTCTTATCAGCCATTCATAGTTCATGTTGGCTACCATAGTGATTTTTCATGTGTACCTGCAGTTTGGGTGAATAAGCTATAAATATGCCATCTACCTATAGTCAAGCCCAGAGACACAGAGTAAGATTTTGTTGTTGATGATGATGTTAAGAGCTCTAGAACTTTCTAAGGCAAGTTGATTTGAAATACCATCTGCACCCACAACACCAATGCCCCTGGGAGAGACAAGGTGCATCCTAGAAGTATTTACTTCCTCCTACATCCTCACCAGCCGGATGTCTGGCTGGCTGATGAGCCCAGGCTGTTTCACTGCAGGTGTAATGAATGTCCTAGATTACCTGGTGACTTTGAACTTTAATTTTTATTAGCTAGGTTCCCTGGAAGAGCACCCCTGAGCCCCTGTAATCTTTAGGAAGTCCTTTCTCTGCAGGCTGATAGAATTTATGACCTCAGGTTGGAAAAGCATAAAGATGAGATGATCCTCCTGAGAGCTCTGTCTCTTCAGGTTAGTGTTAATGGAGAAGCCTTATTTACCAACTGGATCCCAGGGCTGTAAAAAAGGAAATCCGCAGCTGAGTTCTAAAAGACGGCTCTGGTTCAGAGCCGTTGCAGCATCTATAATTGATACTGCAATCAATGAAAACATTTTATTGGCCATCTCTGCTTTTACTACAGGAAACTACAAAGCTCTATTTTGTACCATAACAGCAACAGATTTTGTTGGTGGCCATGAATCAGTCTGTTAAGTATATTTGAAGGAATGTGGATGTTATTGAAGTTGGATAGGAATTTTCAGGTAGTGCCAAGAAATGAATTTCTACAAATAAGCAATCAGTCAAACAAACAAACTCAGAAACGGGAGCACTTGCTTAGGCCTTACAAGATTGCAAAATACATTAGCACATATCATATGTTCTGTCTTCCAACTCCAGGATAACTTGGGCAAGGTCTGAGTTTTAGCTATCCCATTTTAGATACGAGTGTGCATTTGAGGTTCAGAGGCCTTGAGTGATATAAGAATGAGATTTTCTTGAGTAGTGGTCTCAGTGTCTCGTGTGTGTGTGTGTGTGTGTGTGTGTGTGTGTGTGTGTGATACTTTGTAGCTTCAAAACCGAACAAGGAAAAATGTAAATGCTTCATTTCTACACACACCAAGTCCTCAGAGTAAAAAGTTTGTGTACAAAGTAAGATAGTAATTTGTAAGCTTTACCGTCTATTAAAATGATATAGGGTCACACGGGCAGTTCACTTATTCAACACATTTAGGGTTCCTTTCCCATTGAAGAATCTTCTGACTCTTACTGTGTTACTCACTTGTTATCTCTTTTATTGGAGAGTTAGTGGATGTTTTCTGTGTATCAGACAGTGTACTGCAGAAGATAAGTAACACACGATCAATGCTTTTAAGAGTAACAGTAGCAGTATAGATAATATTACGGTAGTTTATGATGGACCAAGTAATATGCCTAACACTTAAGGCAAATTATAAGATTTTAATACTGTATCTCTTATTATTTCTCTTTTTTTGCATGTAAAAATTGAAATCCACATCTATTAGTAAGTCATTAAATGGCAGATCTAAACTCTGTTCAAAGGAGGAGCAAGATGTTGGAGGGGTATATTTTGAAGTAGTTAAGGGAGGAGGTGGATGTGAATATGATTAAAATGTGCTGTCTGCATGTATGGAATCCTTGAAGAGGTAGTAAATATTGTTTCAAAAAACCTTCATTCAATATCTGGTTTGATTACAATGCTTATACATCGTCTACTTTCTTATTCTTCTTCCCCTTGCTTTGCTAAGGCATGAGGGAGACAGACAGAGAATAAGATAAAGTAGCATGGACCAGAGGAAGTTCAGTGACAGAGGGACAAATGAATTATAGGAACACAAAGCAAACAAAATAATGGTAGTTTGCTTTAATAAATAGAATGGATTGCACTTTAAAGTAGTCATGGAATCCTCCTTGGCAAAGAAGAAAAGTTAACCTAGGAAGAAAGGACATATGGATTAAATTGTAAGGTCACATCTATGAACGTCTGCCTCAGTGTCATGGAAGACATTCACTAGTCACTGACGATTATTGAGTCTTAGAGTTCATAGAATGAATCAGTTGCCTATGGTGCTCTGTGTGGAGTAGGCATGATGCTTTCTTTAAATTTGTTTTAAGCTAGAAAGCACACCTCACAGTTTTACGATAAGCAGACCCCAGAGCACAGCATCACCACTGATCTGGTAGATTCAGTTTCTAAATAAGCCCGAGGCTATCTCACAAGTTAATAAATTCCATTGCACTGGTCTTCAGTTTTATCAGGTCTCCATAATAAGGTGATTGCTGCTTATATATTCCGAAAGACTTCCCTTTCACATAGGAGGCAGTAGCATTGGTTGAAAAGCAGGGATCTGTAATTACCCAGAGCAGGAAGAATGAGAGCTGTCAGCTGTCAACCAGCGGATGCTTCTCGCGGTGGAGCAGAGTCACAGTGGGAGATGGGGCGTCTGTCCATTCTCTACAGATTTAAAGGCTTTGAGGTTTTTAAATTAAAACTAGGATGCCGGTGTCACTCATCAATACTGGTATCATATCATCAGGAACCTGAGAAAATCCTTGGAGTGTTGAGTGCTCTGTCCTTAAGAAACAGTGACAAAGTCCCCAAGCTGCCTGGAGAAATAAGGGGAATTTACTGAATGTAATTATTCAGAGAATTCTTTGGAGTAGTTGAGTCATACTCTCATTTTCAAGTTGGAATTTTCCTGACTCCCAGTTCTATGCAGGAACTTCCTCTATGCCCTTAAAGTAAATCCTATAATTAGAGCTTGTGACCTTCTGGTTACCAGGAAGATGCCAAGAACTTCCATACATATTAAAAACAAAAGGGAGGAGCTTTCCATAAAAGACAATAGGTTAAGTACTTTCTTAAGGATTACTTTCTTTCATTCTCCTGTCCCTATTAAACACTCCTTAAAATAATACATGGGGGATAAAAGCAAAATCTCTAAGGTCAAAGAGAATAGTCCAGGAGGTGATATCTGTTTAGTAATGTCAACATTTTGGAAGTGAGAAAGCAGATGCACAAATGGTAGCTGTCCTAGCAGGAAAGAGAAAACAGAGTCTAAGCAGAGATGAAGGATGAAAATAAACCTAGGGGTGACCAGCCTAGAAAGTTTGGAAAATCCTGGTTACCCACATATTGGAAGGAAAAGAAGGATGCTGATTAGATTTTGTCAACTTAACCCAAGCTAGAGTCACTTCAAAGGAGGGAACCTCTGTAGCAAGCTTTCTTTTGCATCACCAGCCAGCTCCCAAATCATGACATGAAGACTTCTTATTAGCTAGGAATGCTTGGCCTTACCCTATGTTTGTCCCACTAGCCTTATCACTTAAATTAACCTGTTTCTCCTCATCTACATTTTATCTTAGGCTTTTTACCGTTCTTTGATTCTTTTTCTCCTACTTACTCTGTTTTCTCCATTTCTGACTGGCTGGTTGGCTGGTCCCGGGGGCATCTCCCTCTCCTTCTCTCTCATTATTTCTTGTTTTTCTTTCACCCTGGAGCCTAGATTCCTCCTCTTACTTATTCTCTCTGCCCACCAGTCCTGCCTGTTCCTCTAGTGCCTAGCTATTGGTTATTCAGCTTTTTACTAGACCAATCAGGTGCCTTAGGCAGGCAAAGCAATAAATTTTTACAACATTAAACAAATTCAGGATAAACAAATGTAACACAGGGTTACATAATTAAAGTAATATTTCCCAACATAAACAAATGTAACACATCTTTACATAGTGAAAGTGATATTCCACAACATAAACAAATGTAACACATCTTTACATAGTTAAAGTAATATCCCACAACAAACATCAACGAAGAGGTGTCTTTATCAGATTGACCTGTGGGGCTTTCTATAAGGTCCCAACACACTGTGGATGGTGCCACCTTCCAGGAGATGGTACAAAGCTATATAAGACAGCAAGCTTAATAAGCTATGAAACTCAGAGCAGTTAGTAGCATTCTGATGTAGGTGTGCTTTAGGTCCTGCCTCCAGGCTCCTTCCTTGAGTTCCTGCCCCAGATTCCCTTATGGTGAACGGAGCCTATAAAGGGAAACAAAGCCTTTCCTCCCCATGTAACTTTTGGTCATGATGCTCATCATAGCAATAGAGCATGAACTAGGACATCTGAAATGCTGTCCAAAGAAAGGCTTTGCAAGGAAGGATTCACCTATCGTGTGCAGCCCTGGCAAGAGAGGGCAGTTTCCTTCAGATAACTGAGAGGGGAGACCTAGTACTTATGGATGGCATGCCCAGTAAGTGGCAACTTTGCAATACTGTACTGAAAATGAAGGGTTTGTATTAACCTCTACATTGACTCCGAGACCCCTCAACTCCATCCGTGGAATATCTCACAGAATGGTAAGGAGATCAACATGAAACTGGGAGATCCCTCTCTGTCAAAGTTATCTGACCAGAGATAGGGTGAGGAGGACGCTGGAGATGCTAACATTCGGCATCGCCCCAAAGAATCAGTTCTGCCTGCGTGCCATCTTCCTCCTCTAAAACCCATCAGCCATTTGTCATAATGCTGTTCTTCCTTTTCCCACGACAACACATAGCTTTAAAAGCAATTTCATTGTGTACTTTAGGACCTCCGGGATGAGAGAATTAATAATATAAGAACATTCCTGCAATCTGTTCTGTAGTGCTGAAATCGCTGAGCAGTTGTACAGGAGCACAATGGAGTTCTTCAGTCAAAGCTTTGGGAAAATAATATTTATTTGCTGCAGAATACAGCTTTTTTTGTTCTCGCAACTTGGCCACAGCAATGCAAAAAAAAAAAAAAATCCTACCTCAAATCTTACTTAGAACCGTATACCATTATTTAGGCAAAGTGTCCAGGCTAGCTGGGTGGACGCTTTGGTGCTGGCTGACATCACTTAGCTCAAGTGGCTTTGGGTGGCGGCAGGGGACTTGGCAAAGGTGCTGATTCATTCTCTGCTCTCCCTGACAGTCTCTGTGTGTCTGGGGGCAGTCAGATGTAGGCTTCTTTAAATTGTCCAAGCTAGGGAAACTGGAGACAATCCCATGCTGCTTCTTGTATCTCTCCAGCATCTACCCTGGGCATGTTCACAGCAGATGGTACCCTACTTACATTATAGTAGCAAATGTCCCAGTAAGAAAGCATGCCATGGGGCTGAGGATAGAACCATGATTTGGTGAGTGATAAGCTCCCTCGGTGCCACTGGTCTTCCATACCTAGGTCTACCATACCTAGGTCTACCATACCTAGGTCTACCATACCTAGGTCTACCATACCTAGGTCTGCCAACCCTGCATCTGGCCCTTGCCATGCAGCGTAGACAATGTGGATATTTCGGGGTCAGCTTTACCCAACAATTTCCTCTCAGATGAAAGGATTCCACACTGTATACTTTCAAACCTCTGTACTTAAACACACAATGCAACCTGAAATCAGAATACATTTGCCTTGACAATCAAATGACACAGAAGATAAATCCTCCAGGGGTTTGAGAGGACCAGTTTATTCAGAAGATGAGCTGCTCAGAAAGGTGTGATTGCCAAAGGGTTTACCAATATGTGGTTGCATTCCAGATCCTCTTCCCGAGTTGAAGTGATGTAATGCTTTAGTGTGTCTTCTGATTCATCTTCTAAGTCTATATCCATGGACCACATACAGGGTGGGATCTTAGTGGAGTGAGCATCTTTCTTGTTTTAGGGTCCAAAGTGAGGTGACCTTTAGAAATCATTTGATTTCTGCTTCTTTACTGAGAAAGAATAATGATTTATTTGTTTAAAACAAGTTATCTCATGGACTCCATGACACAATGAGACAAATGGATGTTGTCATTAATCTAAATGTAAAATATTCTAGACAAATTAATAATCTTATAGTATCATTATTGTGGCATAAGGTTGTACTTATGTATGAATACCACCTCCAATAAGAGGTTTTATTGGCTAAACGTGTTGTGTCCCAGGCAATATGTTAGGCACTTCCATAATTTTATTTACTCATCATAATGTGGGTATGGAAATGTCACTATGATCATTGTTTTATAGAGTCTTGGGCTTCAGAAAGGGAAAATAACTCAGTTTTGCAAAGCAATGAAAGGGTGTATAAAAGGAACCTGCTAGTTACCAGAACATGTCAGGTGACTTAGTGTTCCCTTGCTACACACTGGAGCAATCCTTTGCAGTTCTGAGCCTCTTGTACTCTTCAGGGCAGTCACCTCAGAATGAGATCCCATGATGGTAATTTGTTGCATTAAGTAAAAGAACATATTGCTAATTAATAAGCACCTATTGTGTGTAGCAGGCTACTAAAAGTGAGGCAGGAAGATTAAAACGTATGAAAGGCTTACAGGTAACGTGGCCCACACCAAAGCAAGCAAATAGCTTATAGACATGATTGGTAGAGGGCAAAGGCCAGGTGAAGTTGAGATCAGAGTGAAGGGATATGTGTGTGTGTGTGTGTGTGTGTGTGTGTGTGTGTGTGTGTGTACGTGTGTGTAAACTGTTTTTATTTTTTTTGGCAAACAGTAATATTATAAGGAAGATGCTGGGTACAGAGAGTTGAGAAAGACAGTTCTTGCCCCCGGAAGATACCAAGTTCTAGTGGAAGGCACAGATGGAGGAGCCTTTTCCCCAGCAACCATGGTGCAGCACAGTTAATAATAGAAATAACTTTGAAGTGCAGAGTTGGGGACAGTAATTAAGTGAGGGAAACATCGTAGGAAGAGGTAATGGTTGAACCGAGCTGAAAGATTAAAGAGAGGAATGAAAAGGAACCCTCAGGATAATATGTTCAAAAATAAAGTGGAAAATCCAAGCAGCTATCCAGTAAATACAAAGCATCAGAAGCTAGATGCAGCCAGAGAATGAAAGCGTGGTCAGAAAAGAATGCCAAGAGACAAGCATGGATCAGGCATGAAGGACCATGCTGAGAAAATGGGAGCTGTCGATTTTTAAAGCCTGGAAATCCATCAGGAAGGAAACATAAAATGGCTGTTTCAGTGTGCAGGCCTTGCCTTTGTTTTTAAGGACCAGTAAAGGCAGAATGCTGATGCCACATGTCCCTGCCATGACTCTCAGAGACAGTGCCCTCTGAGTCAGACAGCATCCTCACACTGACAGAATCCAGGCAGACAGGCTCTCCTGTGCACTGGCCCATACAAAATCAGAGCTGCCACATAATGTCTCTGAGAAGCTGTAGGTCTTCTTGGTGCTGGAAGAGCTGGGCCCCTATTGGAACAAATTCCTGCTGTGTCTGATGACCTGGCTCCGGTGTCTGTAACTGCAGTATGGGTACTGAGTGAGCAAGCATGAAGATGATGTTCAAGCTTAGTCCCAGGCCACAGTGGTGCAGAAGTCTGCTACTCCAAGGCAGGAACAGGTTGTGCAAGAACGAGGCGAATGGGAAGCCAGGGGGAGCATCTGTATTTGCAGACTGTGAATTAGTAAGCAAGCTGCCGTGACAGAGCCCCTGTAATGTCTTTTGCTCTGATCAGCCTTAAAATCTTTTAGAAACCACGTGGCTCCCTGTCCCCTGCCTTGCTGATGGTCTGAGCCCATTGCTGCTGTGCTCTGGTTACATCTAGGACACATTTTAAGACCCTGCATGTTTCTCACCTTTTAAAATTAAGCAAGTTGCCAGGTTTCAGTAGGAGACACTTGGCGAGCTTGTTACCATGATTTCTCTTGGATGAAAATGACAAACTGTTCCAGGAAAGCAGTTCTGGGAAAGAAAGGACCTTTTCTCATGCTTCAAAGCCAGTCAGCTTCACCCAGATGATTCCTCTCCCTTCAGAAGCCGCCTCACTCATTCTCATACCCGCAGGGTACCCACACTCACACCCCTGTGTGTATATACTCAATTATCCGTGTCCCATACAGTCACAAAACTTCACAGAAGCACATGGAGATCTGCGGGATTTCATATTACCTTGAATTCACAGGAAAAGAGATGTCTGCATGAGTGGGTGTCAGTAACGATAATCGCTAGTGCATGCAATTTTCTATTTCACTTTATCCATACAGTGTTAATTTTGACAAGGCTCGGTAGCTGATAGAGAGCGTTATGCTGGCTTGACGCACCATGCCCGCTCTATTTGTGTTCGAACTTGGGCCACCACGTTGATTTCTAATGTTTGTGGTCATAGCCAAAATGAAAATAAAAATCTTTGCATATGTATCGTTTGTGTATGGAATAATTTCTAGAGGAAAAGCATCCTAGAGCACTTTGAAAGCACCATGAAACTTCATAGCTCTCAATAATTACTTTCATGTTGATTTTCCAAACAAGCGAAAGCCTTCTGTGTCTGTGGTGTGTACCTGCACCAATCCCTGTGTTTTCTGAATAGTGGGCTATGGTATTACAGTGCCCTTTTTCTGCCAGCCTGATAGGTATGTTGGAAAGAACAAGCCTGCTCTGATTTGAAATTTTATGGTAGTAGAAAGAATGAGTTTTCTCAAGCACTTACATATTTTCTCCTATGAATATTATGTATTTGTTTCTTTCATATATTTGATGTCTATGTGTTTCTTCTCATAAAACTTAATAGGCTTTTTAAAAATTAGTGTAAATATTAAACACTTGGATAAAATATTAGATATTTGTAGACAGTAATAGCTTTCCTAACTGTGCATGAGATTTGTTCCTTTTTCACAGCAGCCAGCACACTGAGAGAGCAGCCCTGACTTATTTATAGAGTTGGGGTGGGGGCACCAGAGGCAGACTAGTTGGATCTTAGTTCTGCTATCTACTGCGGAGCAATAGAGGAAGTGGAGACATTTTAAAAATGCCTACTCCGTAAGTTGTGCATATTGAATGGTTAGTATAAGTATCAGACAAGGCAAGGATACTAAATAATAACAAGGCGCAGTGGGCAGAACAAGAACTTTTCAGACTAGTAGGCTGAGATGCAAATCTGGCCTCCATCTCGTGTCTGCACAAATTTAAGCAAGTTGTTTAACTACTCTGACCTTTGTTACTGGCTTAACGGGTTGCTTAAACAATGAACTAAATTGAAAAGTCTCTGTAATGATGCACAGGATATAATATATACTTAACAACTACAATAACTAACTGATATCGAAAAGTATATATGAGTAATTTCTTTGACAGGGCATTTTGCTAGTTCTGGCAAAAAGTGTCCTGAGTCCAGAGAACAGACAATTTTGAACTGATCTTCAGATACAGATTTAAATGTCAGAGATAATTTTAACTGGGGTATCATGACAGAAGCCATAGGGTTCTGTAGAATAAATGCATCATTTGCTTTGGACCTACCAAGAAGAACAGTAAGTGAACACAGCATTGGACTAGCAAAGACCTGGCTGGCAGTAAGGGCTTGAGGAATAGTAGTAGCTGATGGTGATCAAACATGACGCTAAGCTAGGGGATGAGGTGAGTAGTGAGTTACAGGTATAAAGGAAAATGAGCCAAAGTCAGTCATGAATTCTGAGGGTGAAAAGTCCGTAGACTTCTCTTTGAGATGCTCTGAGATGATTGTGAAACAGCGAGGGGCATAGTCCAGGACAGTTTGATGGTCCTTAGCAAGAGAGATGCTATCCCCTGCTCTAGGATGCACTGAAGAGACATGACCCCTATTTACTCATCTCCTCGGGCTTGAGTCGAACATTTTTTTTCCAGATAAGTGCTTTGACACATCCACGGAACAACTGTCTGAGCCATCTAGATTAACATCAGATTTAAGCAGCAGTCAGGTCTACTATGTGTCAAGCTTTTACTCTGCACAGAGACTGCCTACCTTGTGGCGGGCATCAGGCCCTTTAACCCTATTAGTAACTGCCTAAAAGCAAGCGAAACACTGACTCTCATCTAAAGGATGAGGACGTTGAAGCTTGGAGAAATCACATGGCTGGAAGCCATGAAGACTAGATTCTCACCTGGGCTTGTCTCCTCTCCTCTCGGCGGCATCTGCTCACTCCACCCTGTCTGCACCTGCTATCCACCTGCACTCTTCCCTTCTCTCTCTTCACTTTCCTCAAGTCCATTATCATCCTTTCTCTCTGCCTCTTTCCCCCCTTTGCCCATGCCCACTGTCTGCTCGGTCTCTGGGGTTTTGTGGTGTCTGTGACTTATGGCTGGCACGCTGCTGCGTGATTCTGTTTCAGTTTTTACTTCTGCATGATGCTACAGCACTAGAAAAGGCTCTTGGTGTACACACAAGCTTGGACCAGGCTATCCAGAAAGTGAATGCTTTAAGGCTGTTTTAGCCAAAGGTGCCAGAGGTAGGAGGAGCATGCTTGATTGCTTTCTACTTCCGTTCCTGTCTTCTATGCTCTTTTCTCTTCAGTTTTCCACAGACAGTTGCCACGTGAATGTCCCATATCAAACACCATGTCAAGTGCTGGGGGTAAAATGGACTTGCAGGGAAAGACACATAAATGCAGTGAAACATGACTTTTGATGCGATGAAGGAAATACATCTGAAGGTTGCTGCTCAACGCTGTCCTCATTTTGCAGTAATAGCCTGCTATTGCTTCTGTCTTTTATATAAACCCTGAACAGACCTAAGCTTAGACCCAGAAGAAGCCACCGGTGGTTAAAGAGAAAGGGGCACCAGAGTCATTCGTTTCCTTTCTCTCTTTCTGGGAACTACAGATTTTGAAGCATATGTCAAATAGGATTCTAGGGTTATAGTCGCAACTCAAAACTACAGGGGCAGAGTTGGAGCGGTTGAGCTGTTAAGAACCTGAGGGTTGGACAGCACAGCTGGGGCCATGAAGCACAGTTTCTGGGTGTGTCTAAGAGTGATGGACTGCACATCTGTGCTGCTCAACATTGAGTTTTGTAAATATTCTATGTGTGCATGTGTGTGTATGTGTGTGCATGTGTGTGTGTATGTGTGTGTGTGTAGGGGTAAATGTGTGTATGTGATTCCATGTGTGTAGTATTTATACATGAATGCTAATGCCAGAGGTGTCTTCCTTCTTTTTTTTTAACAATATAATATTTATAACTATGAATATGGTTAACAACAAAGAGATGAGAATAAGACCCAGGAACAGCTGGGTGGTGGTGGCGCATGCCTTTAATCCCAGCATGCCGAAGGATTTCTGTGAGTTCAAGGCCAGCCTGGTCTATAGAGGGAGTTCCAGGACAACGAAGACTGTTACACTGAGAAACCCTGTCTCAAAAAACCAAAAACCAAACCAAACCCAAACAACAACAACAAAACTCCCAAGGAACAGCAAAGCAACTTGAAATGCCAAGACACCTATTGATTTTATTTTATAGTTTTATATGTGGGAGTGTTTTGCCTACATGTATATATGTATACTACTTGCCTTACTTGTTCCTGTGTATGCCAGAAGAGGGGGCTTAGATCTCTTGTATTTTTTTTTTTTGATTTTTCGAGACAGGGTTTCTCCATTGCTTTTGGTTCCTGTCCTGGAACTAGCTCTTGTAGACCAGGCTGGCTTCGAACTCACAGAGATCCACCTGCCTCTGCCTCCCGAGTGCTGGGATTAAAGGCGTGCGCCACCACCGCCTGGCTGATCTCTTGTATTAGAATTACAGGCAGTGCTGAGCTGCTATATGGGTACTGAGGACTGAAGCCAGGTCCTCGGGAAGAGCAGCCAGTGCTCTTAACTGGTGAACTATCTCTAGCCCCTACTCTTATTGATTTTAAAAACTATTGTTCTTCTCATAATTCCCTTCTTCTTTTTTTGTATTGAGCCAGGATCTCTTTCTGAGTCTGAACTTTATAAATGTTAGCTTGCCAGTGGCCACCAGGGTGTTCCTGTCTTCAATTCCTTTGTGTTAGGAATACAGATATGCTCCACCAAACCTGGGTTTTTACTTGGTTCTTGGGGACCCAAACTCAAGACTTCATGCTGGAATGGCAAGCGCTTTACTGACTGAGCCATCTTCCCAGTCCTCTCGCTGTTCCACTAATTAATGGGTTGAAGTCTTAGCCCCTGCTGCAATCATATTAGGGGCCTAAGCATTTGGGCGACAGATAGGTATAGACAAATACATGAGCGAGGGTCCCTGAAGCATATGTAATGCCTTAAAGGGGGAAGAGAGACTTCAGATCTCCTCTGCCCATTGCGTTAGGGTAAAGGAAGAATGTGACAGCCTCTGAGGCCACACTAAGAAGCAAGGCAGTAAGCAGTTTGATCACGGTCTTCTCAGAACTGAGAACTGGGACAACTAAATGTATGTCCTTTAAGTCACGTGCTTTAGTTGGTCTATTTAATTACATCACCTCAGCTAACCAAAAAGGACACCACGTTTTTCTAGCACCAGGATGTGCATGTCCTGTGAATGACTGGAGGGATCAGAGAGTGTTCTTCCTCTCCTCCGGGTGGGATGAGAGAAGAAGCAGCAGGACACCGTTCTTCCTATTCACCCACAGAGAAAGTGTTTCCCAAGCCACATATTGGGCAAGAGGCAGTTATCACAGAGAGTATGGAAGTACACTCTGACAAGCTGGGCCTTGTAGGGCCTGACCTCAGCCAAGCGTGCAGACATCTAGCCATTGTGAACCAGATGGGAGAGTAAAGTGTCCTTTCTGTTCTCAGCAGAGATCTGAGCATCTGCCATAAATGGGACTCTGAGCTAGACAGGAAGAGGGGGTTGATTTCATCTCCAGCCAGATCACCTTTTAAGAATGTTCTCACAATGGCAATCTCTGGTTACAAAGAGCCAAGCAACTGAAGATGTTCACATACTATTTACTTATATTATACATAATAAAAGGGGACATCAGCCACCATGAGCTCCTATTTCTTAGCCCTAGGAGGACATAAAGGTTAGACTTCGGGGACAAGCATGTCCTTATTTTCTAGTGGTAGATATTCATATATTTATTAAGTGAACTAGCTGAGTACACCTAGCCCCACAGGAAATATAAATGTTAATTTTTCATTCATTTCACACATTACCGGCAAGCATTTATGTAACAGTGGAATCCTGTGAGTTAGTTTCATGAATTTCTTTTTGTGAGCCACCTCATGGGAAGTTTAATATATTATTACCTTTGACTTTGTCTCAGAAATCTCCTGGGAATGTCTGGCAAATGGGACTAACCACAAAGTTACATGATGTTAGGAAGTTTAATTACCAGAAAGCTCATAGAACACACATGACACTAACTAATTTTATAGGCTGGGTAGCAATTACATTCTAAGATTTGCTGGGTGTTTTTAACCTGTAAGTTCAATTTTCCTAAATCACATTTTTTTAACTTATGGAGGTTGTAAAATATTGGTTTATTTTTCTGGTAGTTCCTTCATTTATCTGAAAGGTATTTACTGAGCATGTCCCAATGCCAAGGACTTTGTAAGATAATGGTATACAAGAATGCATGATACAGATAAGGGACTTGCTCCATATCTGCCAGGGCTGTTGAGCTGATGTAAGCGTTACAGTGTGATTAAATTTGGTAAGAAATTGACTTCGCATCCATTCAGCAACAACCTCGAGTGGCTGCTGAGTGTTTACTGTATGGATAACACAAATAAAGACTGGAATGCTCAGAGCTGTTTGATTCTTAGTATGTTTATACTCAGCTGGCCACCAAAGACTGGTGGCTCGCAATCTCAATGGCACAATTCTGGTGGCAGAGACTGACTCTGAACAAATGGATGGGAAACCAAGAGACATTCACATCCTTTGTGTACTGTGGAGGATAGATGTGTGTGGTGCTGTGCAGGTCTTGGAGGAGGCTGGCTTCAGATGGGGGTTAGGATGGGCTCTGTATGAGAATGGGGTGGGAAGAGGATTGCAGGCAGTGTGAGCAACAGTGTTGAAGTCAAGTCCGAGATTCCCCAGTTTAGTGAATGTAGGGACACACTGACTTGTGGGCCCATGTGTCCCTTTTCAGGTGTATGTTCTTGATGGGCGGTTCTGCTTTTGGATGGTTAACCCTTTGCTCTGGGAGAACTATTTCTTTGAAGAGGCATGTGAGATGTTAGGGGTCAGCAGGAAGACCCCTCAGATCGACCCCAGTTGTTTTCTGGAGCTGCCATCTCTGTCCTACGTGGTACTTGATGCAGGAAGCTGACTCCATGTCCTGGTGGTTCCAGACATGTTCTGAGTTCCCCGACACTAGGTCTCCATTGTCAGCACAGAAGTATTGTCTTCATCTGATTTCATTTCTGACTTCTCAGGAGAGGGAATGCAATTTCTTTCCTGTGCTCACTTTCTTGTCTGCATTCAAATGCTTCTAACTTTTCTCACTGCCCCCATCTTAGGTCCATTTATTTGTCTTGCTTACCAGACTAGTTCGCTGTTTTTTTCTACCTATGTCATTTCCAATAAGCCATTTATCTAGTTCTCTTTATAATGCTATCTTTCCATGGTTATGAAAAACTTTTGCATCTACTGGAAAATTTTATATTTAAGGATATTAATATATAATTATAATAAGACAATTATATTATTATAGTTATAATCATACTATAACTACATTATATGCTTATAACTATAATGAGCATTACTGTTGCTATTATTAAGGTTCTTTTTGAACAAGTTGAGAGAAAGAAGGCAAGATCTGTGGGAATTCAATGTCTCTGTCCACTTGGGAGTAGAGAAAGATAATAAGCCCAGAGGGGGCCAAATATAATTAAGACACATTGTATATATCTGGAAAGTTTCAAAAAATAAGATAATATCATAATAAATCTTTAAGATAAGAAAAAACCCACCAAGTATAAGAAACACATACATGGCTGACAAATGAAAAGCCTGTCCCTGAAGTCTAGCTATAGATAAAAGAGCTTAAGATTGGATAGCTCATTTGTTTGGCTTCTGAAGAGGATCCTCCGGCTCCCTCACTGTGTGCTGGGTGACATCATGGGAGAAGTATCAGGGACTTAGGAACGTCTTGTTCTTAAAAGACAAAACATTGTAATCTTTACTCTATGGTTAAACTGTCATGTAATGTTAAAGCCCTTCCATGTCTTTTGAAAATAGCCCCTCAGGCACCCAACCCCACCCAGGTTCAGGATGACCCCAAGGCTCTATAACAGAAAGAGAGACACATGGCAAGAAGTTAAAAGCATTAAAAGCACCGTGTCCTTGAGAACAGCTAGAGGACAAATCGTTTCCACAGCTGGTTATTATTGTTTATCCCATGGTGTAAAATGAGTGTCAGGAAGCGAAAGGCTCATCCGTGGAGAGGAAATTCATTTGGGAATCCCAGCATCCCGTCTTGACTTCCCCTGTCCATTTCTTCTGAGTAGTTGTAAGCTTTCTCTTTGATGAATATTAATTTGCTCTTTCTCTTCTTAGATTTTTCAAATTTATTTTTTATACCTACCACATTTTTCCCTACCCCTTCCTTCCACTCCCCCCCCATACATTTCACAGAGAGGGTAAGGCCTCCCATGGGGAGTCAACAAAGCTTGGCATATCAAGTTGAGGCATGACCAAGCCCCTCCTCCCTGTATCAAGACTGAACAAGGTATCTTATCATAGAGAATGAACTCCAAAAATCCAGTTCATGGCTAGGAATGCATCCTGGTCCCACTGCCAGGGGACCTACAAATAGCCCAAGACACACAACTGTCAGACGCCTGTTTGGTCCCATACAAGCTCCCCAGTTCTCAGTACAGAGTCTATGAGTTCCCACTAACTTGAGTCAGCTATCTCTTTGGATTTTCCCATCATGATCTTTCCCCCTTTGCTCATATAATCTCTACTCCCTCCCTTCCACTAGACTCCAGGAACTTGGCCCAGTGCTTGGCTGTGGATCTCTGCACCTTTCAATCAGGCTATGCCTATCATTTCTACTGGGTGCTATAAACTCTTTTGATGATGTTCTGCTTTCTATCTGCTGCATCTGTCTATCTATCTATCTATCTATCTATCTATCTATCATCTATCTATATATATATATATATCTATCTACCTATCTGCTAATAGATATTAGTTCTTTTATTTTGTCTCCTTTTACTTAATAAACTCATTTATTAAAAGGTAAGACAATCTTAGTTCATTCTCAGAACTGTGCAGAACACTCACAGGGACTCCTGGAAGGGAGAAATCCATCCATCCTTTCCAAGGCCAGCACCCCAGGGAACCAAACACTTTGTCCTGAGCTTCCCCTCCTCACAGGGACACCATCTCCACTATCACTGCACTGGGTACCACATTTCTAACATGTGAGTCTTCTGACAAACTCAAAATCTATCTAAACTAAAGCAATGCCAATTTCTATTTTTGTATCTCAAATTACAAAAATTAAAAACCTTCCAAGGCAATGAGTACAGAATGCCAAAAATGGAGGACTAGTTGTTCTTTTTATGACAGAGAAAAAGATGAAAATTATTGTGTTTGAAGCATGTCAGCCCTGTCACAGTAAAGATACAAAATAAAGATATATTTTATGACATTATTTCAATATTAAATTATAAAACACCTGGACATATTGAGTTCTTATTTTTTTAAAAAAAATATTAAATTTATCTAGGCAGTGGTAGTCATGTGCCTTTAATGCCAGCACTCAAGAGGCAGAGGGAGACAGATCTCTTAGTTCAAGGCCAGCCTTAAATTGGTCTAGAGAATGAATTCCAGAAGAGCCAGGGTTACACAGAGAAGCCTGTCTCGAATAAACAATAATAATAATAAAACATTTATTGAAAAAATTCTGTGAGTATGAGTATTTTGCCTGCATGTATGCATGTGTACCATGTGCATGCCCAAAGAGTTCAGAGGCCAGAAGAGGGCATATGATCCCCTAGAACTGGAGTTACAGACAGTTGTGAGCTATCATGTAGATACCGGGAACTAAAACCAGTTCTTTTGAAAGATCAACAAGTGCCCATAACTGCTTAGTTGTCTATCCAGCCCCCATATTAATTTTTAAAAAGGAGTCTCAGTTACATGAATAGCGACTTACATGAATTCTTAGGTGAGTAGGATGGTCTTTCCTGATCCCATGCTGCCCTTCCTGCTGCACTGAGTGCCTAGGGAGAAGTTCCCCTTAATCATAGACATGCCAATACCGGACAGTTAGAAGCTTGGTGCTTTGGAAGTTTGGGTGTGCGGGTCCAGGCACAAAATGTATGGTATTTCTCTTCTAAGATAAACTTTTCTTTCATAATGTTTTTGCTCTTTTTCTTTCCTGGTATTTCCACTTTGCTACATTTGTGCTGAGATTCTTATTCTACTTTTCATTAAAATTCTTAGTTTTATATATTTTGTAAAATTTTCACATTGGATTCCCAACCCCTAATTTCAGAGATATAAAAACATAATTCGCAAGAAGAGAATTGCATTTTTGTGTGTATACATCTATATATGTATGTATTTAGTGTCAGGGCTCAAAGCCAGGGCCTTGTATATGCTAGGCAAACATTCTGCCACTGAGTTAAATCTCTGACTGTATTTTAGCTTAAAATTTATGGCTGAATACCACCCAAAGTAAAATATTACTTTAAAGTGGGTTACAAGGTCAGACAGAAGATGGGCACTGAGTGAATGGGTAAGCAGTCCCAGGACACTGATTCCTTCTGTTCAAACTTTTTTATGGAGATTTCTTGTTCTTTTTTCCTCAGTCTGAGTCCTCTGCTATTTTTTTTTTTTTTTTTTTTTTGGTTTTTCGAGACAGGGTTTCTCTGTGGCTTTGAAGCCTGTCCTGGAACTAGCTCTGTAGACCAGGCTGGCCTCGAACTCACAGAGATCCGCCTGCCTCTGCCTCCCGAGTGCTAGGATTAAAGGCGTGCACCACCATCGCCCGGCTCCTCTGCTATTTCTTTTCATCCTGTCTGCACTCTGTCGTGTTACTTTGTTTATGTTTTAACAAACAAAGTTGCCTGAATATCAGTGTGCAGAGCTAAGTCACTAGAGGACAGGCAGTGGTGGCAAAGACCTTTAATCTGACCACTTGGGAAACAGAGCCTTCCCCTACCCCCACCCCAGGCTATAGGAGATTGAATCTATCTAAAAGAGAAACAGAGTTCACACAAAGTTGATTCCAGCACTTGGGATTATACACCTTTAATTCCAGCACTAGGGAGGTGGAGACAGGAGTGATATGGCTGGGCAGAAAGTGGAATATAAGGTGGGGGGAGACAGCAGCTGAGTGCAGTCGGGGAAACGCAGTCAGAAGACACAGTCTGAGGACAGGATCGCCCCTTCGGTCTGAGCATCAGTAGAGGTAAACGTTTTCTCTAGTGGTTGGCTGCTCTGTTTCTCTGACCTCTCACCTTTCACCCCCTAATATCTGACTCCCGATTTTATTAAGAACAATTGGAATTTGTGCTACAGTATCCTGTTCACCTTATGGTAAAAAGAGGCCTGTTGTAGACAGGCCCAAAGCAGGGGAACATGTAACAAACACGATAGCTGATTATGATTCGTGCCATTTGGACAAATGTGGCCTTTGGGACATTTAATGTTTAAAAAAGGAACAATCAAAATGCATTTAATTAATATACATTATAATGGCTCAGTCAGAGTTAACTTAGAAAAAGAAAAAAAAATGAAAATAACACTATAGGCCAAGAGACAGTCCTATACAGACAGCAAGGGAAGAACAGACCATCTGAGGAAAAAAAATAAAAAGACTGGACATGAGAGAGTCTAGACAGTTCAGGTCAGGTCTCTTGATGTTTGACCGACTTTGATTAGGTTTCTTCTGGATACTTCTTAAAAGCTGCCCCCCCCCTGCCCCCCAGAGCTCTGCAAAACATGTGTTCAAAGAGCTATCAATGTCGGCTTCTCCTAGCAGGCCCTGGATAGACAGAACGTTGGACCTGGCATCATGGAGAGCAGACTACTTCTCCCTGGCAACATCCACTCAGATGTTACTGCTACAGTGGTAGTAGATCTGAGGAACTTCACTGCGGGTATATTAAAAGGGCGGCCACTGGGGAGCTCTAGAGAGTTTGATCCCTTGGGTTTTCGTACGCTATGACAGCTACTCCATGCATGACCCCTGTCTACTTGGAAATGTTGACTGACTCAGGAAGGCAAAAATTGTCTTGTCTCCAGATATCGTGATAGCCATCAGCTCCTGTTACAGCCCCTTACCCAGGATGCCTTGGGTGGCTCCCCAGTAGGCTTAGCTGCTCAGTGGATAGTGGTGATGTTTGGGTCTGTTGGGGAAGGTCATCTTGATGGCTTTGGTGGGTAGACTGAAACGTGGGAAAGACCTCTGTGACTCTGTTTAATTCTTCTTCTGGCAGCTTTTCAAGTACTTGGCATTAAACCTGGGCTAGAACAATGGACCTTCACTATACCAGGACTAACAAATAAAGGAGACTTCCAGGCAGAAAGAAAACTGTGGACCATTATAGGAAGATGTGGAGGTGCAGACTTCAGAAAGGAAGGACAGAACGTTGGGAAGGCTTTTTAAAGCTGTTCTCATGATTTGAACTTGATTCTGCAAGTAATAAGGAGCCAAACAACTTTGGGAAGCAGGATCAGACAACATCATTCATTATCAAAGAAATGCACATTGAAAGCACAGTGCCCTAGCAAGTCATACTTGTTAGGATGGCAATGACATACAAAAAAGAAAGGAAACAACCTACTGATGAGGATGTGGTGGAAGGGGCACTTACCTGCTGAAGATGGGAATATCAACAAGGGCAGCCATTGTGGACAACAAGATAGAAATTTCTCATGATATTAAAGACAACTGTCATATGGCCCAGCAATGCTATTATCAGTTATACATCCAAATGTGTGAAATTAATTAATGAAGAGACAAATATAGCCTTGTATTCATTGAACTATTATTCAGTATATCTGTGATTATGGAACTAGCCTGAAAGTCAATCAGCAGATAGGAGCCTGAAGAAAATAGAGTATTCATTCACAATTCAGCATTAAACAATACTCTTATTAAAGCTAAACAGCCTTAATAAGAAAGCAAATCCTGTCATTTATGACTTGGATAAATTTGGAAATCATATGTTAATTGTAATAATCCACACATAGAAAAGAAAATTACTGAAAGACCTTAGTGTCAGAGAAGTTGGCTTTATAGATATGACTAAATGGTAGGTATCAGAGGCTCGGGAATGAGGGATCCTGGCAAAAGGGTATTTTGGTAAGAGATGAGTAGCTTTATATCTGTTGTACAATAGGTTTGCTGTAGCTACTGTGCACAAGAAAATCACTAAGAGATTTGAATGCCTTTTTTTCCATGAAAATAAGTATGTAAATTAGTGTGTGCGTTATATTGTTTGACGTAGTCAGTAGTCATTGCAGACATGTAAAACATTCAGTATGTATCAATAAAACAGAGCAATTGCCTGACAATTAGAAACAAGGACAAGAAAGCTCATGAGGACAAAGTATGATCATGTCCAACTCTTAGAGTTCCATAACTGTGAAGCAAATGCTGGGGTGTCTTGTTCTCTTTGAGACTGGAGATTGGTGCCGCAGGTGAGAGAGGTGAACAAGGTGAGCATGTGAACAGTCTGCAGGTGACATGAACAAACATGGAGTTAGTGGTGTCAGCTGGTCACCTTCCCTCTCCTGCCACCCGGGGCACCCACTCTCCCCTGCTTACTCTGCTGAACTTTGGGCTGTGTGGCAAATTCTTCTGAGTGTCTTTCGGGACTTGTAACTCACTTGCTTTTTGATTTCTGTGGTAGCCAAATTAAGTAAATTGAGTACAGCCCGCAGAGAGCTGCTGAGCTGCAGAAGCTAAAATGTACAAGAAAGCAATTTGATTGTGCCCTGTCTCTGAAGTTTTTTCATCTGCTTCAGTGACGGTTCTTGCTATGATTTCAGATCAAAGGGTATGTATGAATTTATTTTTTCATTATTTTCGTATGTAAAAACTATGGCTGGTGATTTATGGAGACATGTCATCCAACTTGATAATAATAGGGTTTTGATCCTCTTCTTCCAGCCGTTTATTTATAACTTCCACGTACCCACTGCTCACTGATACTGATACTTCTGAAGCCAGTAATTTGCCTACGTAGGAATACTGAATCAGCCAGTAACTTGCTTTTAATTAGATTTTCCTCATTATATTCAGCTTCTGAAGGTAGCATGTTTTCTAAGCTGCACGAACTTAGGTAACTACATGGACACCGGCCAGCCAGAATCTTAATTTAGATGTAAACTAGAGCTAATATCTGTATCTGTCTCCCTCACCCATAGGGAGTTGAGGACCTAGTATGGTGCACAAAGAGTCCCGTAAGATCTTTAGAAGAAACATCTGCTGAGCAAACTGTTTTAGAAGACACTCTTTGCACTGACTGATCAGCTGGCCCCGATTTGCTAGTTACAATAGCCATTTACCTCCTGGTTCGAGATCACAAGACCAGCAAGGTGGGGGCATTGAACGTCATTTCCAAGTGATTTTCTGCTAGCTTTCCAGGTGAAAGCAGTGGAGTTAGAACGAGTAGAGTGGGGGGTGGTGCAATGGTTAAAACGCAGCTAGAAGGACTGGAAAGATAGCTCAGCAGTTAAGGGTCCTTAGTGCTCTTGGAGAGGACCCAGGTTCAATTCCCAGCACATGGATCAGGGCTAGCTGTTTCAGGCCATCCAAATCCCTCTGGCTTCCCTGGGTACCTGCTCAGATATCGTGCACATAAATACATAATAAAAGTAATAAATAAAATATTTTCGCACAGGTATATACATAGGTACATAAATAAACTGTGTGTGTGTGTGTGTGTGTGTGTGTGTGTGTGTGTGTGTGTTTAAACGGAATGAAGCTAGAGGCACAAATAAAGAATAGTTAGGTTCCTGCCATTGTTTTCTCAGTAGCCTTGGGACTTAGAATAATCTTCACTCTCTAAATCTAATAGTTTCTTCATTTATAAATTGGTATAATCCACTGAATTAATTTGATTTCATTAGTGTGAAAATTTAGGCAATATGTATAAATTGACCATATCAGTGGTTCATTTTAATAACTATAATAATGTGTGTTATCATCTTTTCTGTCCACTTGAGAGGTATTCTAAAGGGCTCTCTAATTCCTGTATTTCTTGGTTGTGCGATTTTACTAAGGGATGGGGGGATTAATGTATCTAACTTTTAATAACAGTGAGTGCTATGGAAATATATGCAAATAGCAGAACATTGCAGGTAGTTGCTCATTCTTGTGACCCACTTTATTTGAATATAACATAACAGAAATAAGGGGCTCAGCATTTACCTATGCTGGTGGTTGTTTTACAGAATCCATTAAAAAGTATCTTGAAAATAATTTAAGTAACTGTTACACACACACACACACACACACACACACACACAATGTTTTTTTTTTTTTGGCTTGACTTCATTTTCAATTATAAAACATATCGGTAGGATCCTTTTAGGAAAGGAGCAAAGAAACACATCATTGAATATATAGCTTCAATTTCAAGTGATCTGTGAATGTGAAAATGTGGCGAGTAAGCCATCTAATTTGGAACAATATGGCAGCTGGGCCTCCATGGTACAAGTTTACAGTCAACACCAGGGTAGATCTCGGGAAGCTGATTTGGGAGGATCCCATTTTCAAGGCTTGTGTGGGATATAGAACGAAGCAAGGCCAGCGTGGGTAACTTAGTGAGAATCTTTTTCAAAATAATAAATGATGGGCCATGATAATAACACACAGGTAGGATGCTTGCTTACCATGGAAAAGCAAGTCTGTGTGTGATCTCTTCTAACAGAGGGAGAGAAAAAGACAGAGACAGAGAGATAGAGAGAGATGGACAGACAGACACGGACAGACAGAGACAGACATTTTCTGCTGTTCTTACAGGAGATAATACAAAACTAATAGACAATGTCATCTCCTATAAGTAATTGCTATAAGGCAACAAAATATATTTTCTGGGCTCTTCAAAAATAAGTTTATTATTCACTTTCTGATATGTATACTTAAGTTTACACATGTTTATGTTTTATAATGGACTATATATGCAATAGCATCTATATCTGATATATATTATAAACACCATTATGCAGTTTTAAAACAATTCAGTTCCATAACTTGTTTTTATTATTGGATAAGTAGACTTAGCTTCAGTCTGAATTTATTCAGATCTATCCAGTCTTAAGAACTGATACTGATAAATCTACTATATACATGTAGTATGTTAGCTTGATCATTTTCCTACTCTTATGTCCCACAGATGCTGTAGGATCCTTAAAGAATACGATTAGGGCCATAGACACCTTCAAAGGAACATTTTGAGTCTTCAGTATTTACATATACTTTCAAAGAAATCCTGGAACCCCTGATATTGATTTTAGACTCCCAATCTCACCTGTGGTCAGTGGAAATTCATAGTTCCTAAACTTTGCGGTTCTTGTTTTATATGCAATCACATCTAACATCTATGGTAAATTTTGAAACACAGAGTTTTGATGTCAGTTTGAAATTTAATGATCAGTTTTAAATATCCTGCTTTCAAAATTTTTAGCAAACACAATTTGATAAAATAAGGTTTCTGTCGCTTGTAGGGGTTTCTTTGCTCTGTCTATGGTTGACATAAAATAAGATTTTCATGCTCATCAAAAAAAGTGAATTAATGAGTGTGTTTCAAATAAATTGTACAAATCATCACGGGCCCTGTTATGCTAGGATGCTACTTTGAAATTTATTTTAGAGTGCAATGTAATTGAAGATGTTATAATGAACAATGGCTTAAATTTCTTTGAAAGTCTAATAACGAATCATAGTTAATATTTATGGAGCACTGAATGTGATAGGCAGCTGTATCAAATTCTTTTCGTGCATTTCCTTATCTGGTCCCGAAATCATCACCAAAAGGCAGGTGATTTTGTCTACCTCCTTGAACAGTTATTGAAAGTGAATTTTATAGAGATTAAATGATTGCCCAAAGTCACAGATGGAGAACTCTTGGGAGTCATGAAATATGTCTATCACTTCTCTATCTGTGCCCTACCCTGTGCCATTCTGTAGGTAAGCATCTTCAGATGGAAATGATTTCTCCTCCCCCCTCTCCCCTTTCTCCCTCCTTTCCTCTTCCCCTTCCTTCCTTCCTTCCTTCCTTCCTTCCTTCTTTTCTCCTTCCTTTTCTCCTTCCTTCCTTCTTTCCTTCCTTCCTTCCTTCCTTCTTTCCTTCCTTCTCTCCTCCTTCCTTCTTTCCTCCTTCCTTCCTTCTTTCTTTCCTTCCTTCCTTCCTTCCTTCCTTCCTTCTTTCCTCCTTCCTTTTCTCCTTCCTTCCTTCCTTCCTTCCTTTCCTTCTCTTTTCAGTCATTCTTCCTTTCTTTTGATCTGTCCTTTGGGTAGCGGCTTTTATATAACATTGACTTTGCAGAGTAAAATAAACACATAACATTGTAAGTAAGGGAAAAAAATGCTCTAACCCTCAGTTCTCCTCTTACCCAAAAGCGTATAGAAGGATGCAGAAGATAACCACCTTTTTTGAAAGGTATCAGTTTCCAAACTCCCCTGGCAGAGGCTGCTGCTGGGAAATGAAGTAAGGAGTGGTTCTCAGTGCAAAGAGAGAAGTAGGAGACACGGAGAATGGGCATGTCTCATTTTTGTGGGCCTTAGAATCTGCAAATGCAAATGACGATGCCATTTTAAATCCAACTACAGTTCCCAGGTTCTCACATCTACTAGCTATTCTTTCATTTCTTTTTTTTCCCCCTATGTGTCTGTTTTTCTACAGCTTCTGATAATTGCTTCTAATTTCCATATTTCTTCAGGCCACTCTCAAGTATGTCTTGGGAATACCAAGCTAGTTTCTGGCTTCTTGCTTCCTTTTCTTTCATATCCCCCATCTCCTTTTATTTCCCTTGCCCCAGTGTGGCCTTTTTGTTCTTATTTCTCTATAAAAATCCTGTATATTCTTCTAAATCAGCTTATGGCTGGTGAGGTCAGCCCATTTGGAAGAAATATCTCTACAGACTCTGAGACATTAAGAGTGAAAGCTTTATTTCTGTCAGCATCTTTCTTAGGAGCTCATAGAATACATTTAAGTTCTAACTCTGTTCAGTTCATTGCTCTCTCATTTCATATGTGATAGGCTTTTCCCTAAAAAGATCATAACGTCTTAAATTTTAGTTCCCATATAGAACCTATACATACAAACTTACTTGAATAGTATGTTTGGCTATTTTCCTTTGCCCGCCCTGAATGTATGTAAGTGTGTATAGGGCAAGCAAAGAGCCATACAAACAAGTATACAATTGGCTTGGCATGTTTGGATATGAACAACTCATTTCTGGTTCTTTCTTGAGTTATATCAAATCTTCTTTGTCTGTAAGGAGAGAGAGGAGAAAAGGAGGTTCTAGGAAAGCAGTATTTCAGGCTCCTCATCTAGAAGAGCTTTTAAGTCCCCTTTCCCCCAAAGGATTTACTTACACAACATATCCATCTCTTTAGAAAACAAACTTAGATTCCCCCTTGAAGAAAGCAAGATGGGAAACCTTAGGAATAATGTGTGATTCTCTTCACAAAGAAAGCCAATTTGACTCACTTCAGAAGTCATTCATTCAAGCAATTTATTTAACAGAATTTACTAATCTTTTACTGTGAGTAGCATCCTTCTGACCAACTACAGTTTTAAGTGAAGAAAAAAGAGAAACGTCTCTGATGAATTTACACTGCAGTCCCACAGTGCCCATAGCGGCATGGAGGGGGGATGGCTGATTAGGGCTACTAGTCAGCTGAGACATACATGCAGAAAAGTTGGGTATGAGATAGTATCAAATGTGTAGTATTTTTTTATTTTAAATCTTTTATTCATTTTACATAACAACCACAGATCTTCCTCCTTCCCCTTCTTCCTCCCCTCCTCCCACTCCTCCCTCCCACTTCAACCTGGCCCCCATCCACACCTCAGTAAAGGTAAGACCTCCCATGGGGAGTTAACAAAGCCTAGCACACATCAAGTTGAGGCAGGACCAAACCCTCTCCCCCTTCACCAAAGCTGAGCAAGGAATCCCACCATAGGGAATCCCAAAAGCTATGAGCAAGGGAAAACTAAAGGGTCCTATGAAGGATAAATAAGCTTTTGGGTTCTTCCTAGTGGAACAGAATGTCTCTGGCATACACGGGGCAGACTGTGTAGCCTGACTGATGGCTGTAGAGCCCTCTGTCTCCAGGTATCATATAATGTGGTGCTAATGGAAGAGGAAATTTCCAAGAAACTCTTTGTGGCTAAGGCTACAGAACAAACAAATGATGTGGGAGTTCCCTCTGTGTGCTGTGATTACCATTAATGAATAAAGAAACTGCTTTGGACCTATAGGAGGGCAGAACTTAGCTAGGCAGGGAAAACTAAGCTTAATGCTGGGAGAAAGAAGGGCAGAGTCACAGAGAAGCCATGGAGCTGCCAGAGACAGATGCTGGGAACTTTAGCTGGCAAGCCACTGTCATTTGACGATACACAAATTAATAGAAATGGGTTAAATTAATATGTAAAAGATTAGTCAATAAGAAGCTAGAGCTAATGGGCCAAGCGGTGATTTAATTAATACAGTTTCTGTGTGATTATTCTGGGTCTAAACTAGCCAGGTGGCTGGGAACCTACAAGCAGTCTCCCTTCTCCAACAGAAATTCAGATTTACTGCTTCAGTGGCAGAACCTGGCCTTATTTTCCTATCAGAAGAAGGCTTTTATTTCCTAATGTCATAATTTGTCTAAATCTTTGAAACCTTTTTGTTGATTTAGGCAGATTTCTCTACAAATGCTCATTCATTTAGCTTAAGTTACTGGAGGTTAAGTTAGAATGTAGATTTCTTCTTTTATTCCTTTTTACTTGTAGGGAAAAAACTCCAGGAAACAAAACACATTTCCCCTATAACCCTTTAAGGTATTGAAAGTAGTCACGAGGAAAATAAGCTCCTTCACTGCCCCTCTTTCCTGTCAATCATTACATTTGTCTCATTTCTAGTCTCTTACTTTGTTCTCCTCCCATATCTTTCACCTGTTAGGTCTTTCTTTTATGAACAAACCATACATTCATGTACCTTGCAAATTAATGAGCACAGATCAAAGGGTATGAATCAAAGCAGTTGATTCAAGCTTGCCATGGCTTTTCTCTTTCAAAGAACTGGTAACTTGTATGGAGAACTTTGCTGCACTTTTGCGAGTGCTTGGCTCCTTGTAACAAAGGCAAATGACACTTAGGTTAGGGGATGGGTAGCTCTTACAGGTGCCCATTGACTTGCCCCACCAGCCTTTCACTGAAATGAGGAGATTTGCTTGGTGAGGTCCAACTCTCAACGTTGCAGATGAAATTATTTTAGTTTCTTTTCCAGTTCTGTGACAAAAATATTAGGAAAGGGGGTTTATTTTAGCTCACAGTTCCTGGTTACAGTTCATCATTGTGGCAACATCACAGCAAAGGGAGCTCAAGGTGGTTGTCACATTACATCCAAGAAGCTACATGGAAGGAATGCATACTCATGCTCAGCTTTTTTCCGAGTCTCAGACAGTATGGGATTCCTTGTCTAGGGAATGATGTCACCCAAAGTGGGTAGATCTTCCCACCACAATGAATGCAATCAGGATAATTGTCCACAGATATGACCAGGAATCAACCTGATCTAGACAATCCCTCATTGAGGTGCTATCCCTCTTCTCAGGTGACTCTATAATGTGTCAAGTTGAGAATTAGAGCTAACCATCAAAGAAGTCAAAGAAAATATCTGTTCAGTCACACCATAGTGGAAGTACACACAGTCCAATTTCATTCTTATGATTGAAATGTAATACTACATTTTTTATGTGGTATTCTACTGTGGAGGTAAAATAATCTACTCTTAGTACTTCAAGCTCAAAGGTATTTTGCTGTTGTTAACCAGTCACATCTTGAAGATTTCTACTTACTCAAAATATGAATGAATGTTTTGAGCTGAGGAGTGAAAATGACATTTTGGTATGGCATATCAATTAAGTAGATCAGGTAAGTTTGTGTCCAGATGCTAACTCACCCATTTATAACTTTGAACAAACCATTTAAACGTTTAGATTTAATGTTCTCCATTATAAAATAGATGAGAACATAGGAACTTTAAAAATCACCTCAACTTCCAAAAGAACTGGGAGGATTACATGTGATGAGGCATACAGATTGCTAGGTGTAGCCTCTGACATATATTAAACACAGCAATTTCTACTTTTTAGAAGTAGTGGTGTAATTGGCATTATAAAATATCATCTGTAACTGTCTCAGCAATACCAATAAAACTATGCTATAGCTAGTTTTGTGAAATGTATCAATTTTATGAATTGTGAGATAATGAAATTTGTATCATTTGCATCACTGTATTGTCAAGCTTAAAATGCTGATGCCAGCACATCCGTACAAGAGGAAGAAAGGCATGCCAAGTGTCCAGCCAGTTATGGATAGAGCTGGAGAGGTAGAGACTTAAAATGAAGGAAACAGGCTGCTGTCCTACCTGCAGTTCTGGCCAGTGCTAAAGATATGGGGACATTGGCAGCTAAGGCAGAGGTGGGGTAGTTTCTACCTCCACAGAGGACCAAAGTTTCCTTCTCCCTGGTGTTCCTACACAATGCTATCTTAGGGGATGTGGAAACAGAATTTCTGACTCTTTGTTGAAGGCTCTAATCTTGTAGGGCAGATTTAACAGGGAGAAGTACAATACAAATCACTATGGACATCAGAGTTATTGAATCTGTCTGGTGCCAGAGACTGTTGTCAGAGTCTGGGCAGACAGAGATAAATAAGATGTAACTGAGCTATGCTTTATCTTTCCAAATCCTCGCAGCACAGTGAATATTATAATAAGTGGCGGAGAAGGGACTGGTTAAAGAGGGCCTGATTTTGGAGATGGACCTTGAATAAATAAGAGTTTACCTGGTAGAGAAGGAGGTAAAAAATGTTTGGTTATTAACTCTTCAAGTCACTCACAATTCAATGTATTCTCTTTGTCTTGGAATCTGGGAAAGATACTCTTTCCCCATCACTTTAGTTAAGCTCAAAATCACCTAGACTGTCATTAAAAAACACAGTTTTAAATCTCTACCTGAATCCCATTAAGCAGGAAACACCCTGCAGACCCATTACTGGCTGGCCACTTGAGATGCCTTTCTTCCTCTTGTACGAATGTGCTGGCATCAGCATTTTAAGCTTCACAATTCAGTGGTCCACTCCAACCTACTGATATAGCATCCATAGATGTTGTCACAGGTGTTGAACTTTATAGTAAGCGGAGATCTAGAGGTTGTGAGAGGGTTAGCAATTCTTCCATTTTGAATCTTCTGGGTATGGCGTGGGAAATTCTCCTAACACGGGCACATTAATATGAAAGGAATAGCTCCCAAGGATTACCCAAAACTATGACTTAGTATGCTTGCACTTGGTAACTTCACTCTCCCAACACATAAACAACATAGAAACATATCCAATTTTAATTGGTACTTGGAAATTGTTGACATTTGGAGACTTTTGGGAATCTATGCCTTCCACGCAGATGGCCTATATGTCCCTACTTTCAAGTTGTCCTAACAAAATATCATAACCTACAAGGCCCATAAACCACCAAACATGGTTCCTCCTAGTTCTAGAGGTTCAGCCTCTAAGACCACAGTGTCCAGCAGATTTGGCAAGTGTGTGAGGACCTGCATTGTGATTGGTAGATGATATTCTGGTGGAAACCTTAGAGGGTAAAAATAGCTAATGAGTTCCCTTGGGTCTCATTTTTTTTTTAATGATTTTAATTCTATTCCTGTGAACTCCTCTCCCAAAGGTCTCACATCTCAATTCTATCACTTGAAAATTCAGATTTCAAGATGAAAATTTGGGCACAGAATAAGTGTTCAGACAAAGACAGCCTATCCTCTGCAGTTTCCCGAGGGTTCATCTGTAGACCCACACTTTGGATTGCTGTCTGGTTGCCCAGTCCAGTTCCCTAGCAGGAAACCAGGGCTCAGGTTCAAAGTGTGGCCACTTCAGCATTTCAGAAACGAGCAGAGGCTGAGGCAGTCCTGCATTGTAAAAACTCGCTGGATTGAAAAACCACAGCCCAGGTGTCTAAGATGCCCTAGCTCTGCAGGACTGCTTTTAAATGGAACACCTTCCCGGAGTGTTTCTCACAGTTTGGGTTACACGCTCTTTTCATTTACAGACACCTCAGTGTTTTCCTCAGAATCATTTCCTCTCAGCACCTGGCAGAGGGTGGCTCGAAGAGGCAGACGCTTTTCAATCGAACCAGATTGTCTTAAGCAGGTCCTCATTAGCCTACTTTTGTGAGGAGAGTAGTCATGTCTTTCAGGAATTAAGAGCATAGACAGGGTGAAAGGGGGAACTTTGAAGGTTTTTTATTTTACTGTGCTTGCTGTTCATCAACTTCCAGCTTGCTTCTTTCTATGATAATTGTTATATCTATTGTTTTTCCCCTTGTGCGAGATTTTCATGCTTCTTAGTATAGAATGGTGAACTCAAATGGGGGGCAGTATTGCCAGGGTGTGTGTGTGTGTCCAGGGATGTGTTCTATTAACATCTAATGAGCAAGGCTGATGATGCTGCTGGACTTGCCACAGTGCAGATGACATCTCTTTATGACAAAATATCATTTGGCCCAAAATGTTAATAGTGCCAAGGTTGATAAACCCTGCTTTACAACAAATTTTTATTTTATATATTGATGTTTTGCATGCCTGTATGTGCATGAGAGGGTGTCAGACCCCTTGGAGCTGTAGGAACAGACAGTTGTGATCTGCCGTGTGGATACTTGGGAATTGAACCCAGGTCCTCTGGAAGAGCAGTCAATGCTCATAACCACCAAGCAATCTCTCTATTCCCCAAAAAACAGGTTTGAAACAGGTACTTTTATAATGGAGTCAAGGAATCTATGAATGGATTATCAGGACTTTGTGAACTTCTCTGAAATTTTGTGTAAAAATTTGTCTGTATGCGCCTTGTCTAGTAGGAAAGTGTTAGGATTTTCCTCCTATTGACAAATTCTTAAATAGAAAACCACACAATTTCTCTCTGACACATGCTATGCTAAGGAAATTCTTCACACTATTTTGTGCTATAAACTGTCTTTGGCCTTCATCAGGATGTGTTTAACGCTTTTCTATAAATGTACATAGAGGAGTAGGAGAATTCTCTATCCTCTAATAGTTGGGACATGCAAGCCTTAATTAGTAATAACATAACTATCAATATCAAATGGTCCTCATTGTCATGATCAACTGCCAAGATTACCACTTTGATAAGTTGAGTCCTTTTCAATCTTTCCATACTTTTAGACAGTCCTCACTGCTAAGGCAGAAATTGTGCATTTTCTTTTAAAGAAATGCTTGAAAATCTCACAAATGTATATATAGAATCCCTTTGTGGCTGACTACCACCTCAGGCTATGTAATCTATTGGGATAGAAGAAATAAGGATGGTCCTGATGGTATAACAAGTGCCACAAGTATATTAAATATTTTCTCAAGATATCCCTATGTGCTAAAAACAGATAACATTTAGGAATCTTATTATGGATACAAAACACTTGCTAAATTAGGGCATGTACTCAAATCTGTGGCCTACATAGGTTAAAAACCCTGTAAAAATCAAACTTCATAAATTTTGGTCTCAAGACAGGCACATTTTATAATTTGCTCTATTGTTATGAGGCTGGTATTATTTTTTGGCCTTTGCATCAGATTAAGTCATTAAGATCCATTAAAAGAATCCTGTAAAATTAAGGCATTAAAATTAGTTTTCTCTAAAGCCTATTCCAAAGTAGAAATCTATGTAGGTTCATTCATTCATTTACATGTTTCGTTTTAACTTATTTTTTTCCTTTTTATTGTTTTTTTACTTTTTTAATTAAGATTTTTTAATGCAATCTTTTTTCATTTTACATAGCTATCCCCGTTCCCACTCTTTCCCTTCCTCTTGCCCCACCCATCTCCCCCCAACCCCTATCCACTCCTCAGAAAGAGTAAGGCTTCCCATGGGGAGTTAACAAAGTCTGATACTTCACTTAGAAGCAAGATCAAGGCCCTTCCCCCTTATCTAGGTTGAGCAAGGTATCCCTCCAAGGAGTGTATGCTCCAAGATGCCAAGTCAAGCGCTAGGGATAAATCCTAATTCCACTGCCAGTGGTCCCACAGACCTCACACACTTTAGAAATCAGTGTGGCAATTTCTTAGAAAAGTGGACATCAATCTACCACAAGACTCAGCACTATCACTCTTGGGCATATACACAAAGGATATACACTCATACCACAAGGACATTTGCTTAACTGTGTTCACAGAAGCATTATTCACAGTAGCCAGGGGCTGGAAACAACCTAGGTGTCCCTCAACCAAAGAATGGATAAGAAAAATGTCGTGCATGTACAGAATGGAGTATTACTCAGCAGGAAAAAATCAATGCCATCATGAAATTTGCATGCAACTGGATAGAACTAGAAAAAAAAAACATCCCGAGTGAGATAACCCAGACCCAGATAGACAAAAATGGTATGTACTCACTCATAAGTGGATAATAGATGTAAAACAAAGAATAGCCAGCCTATAGTCCAGATCCCAGAGAAGTTAGATAACAAGGAGAACCTTAAGGGATACATACATGGATCCTCGTTGAAAGGGGAAACAGACAAGATCTCCTGAAAAAAATGGGAATATGGGGGTGGAGGAGGAGGGGGAGGGAAGAATGGGAGGGAGGAGAACATGTGGGAATGGGATGCTCAAGAAGGGGTAGGACAGAGAGGGAGAGCAAGGAAAGAGATATCTTGATTGAGAAAGGCATCAAAGGGCTAGCGAGAGACATGACACTAGATGATGAAGACAAGGAAAGAAAATTATGCTGGTTTGCTATGTAAATTATAATTCAGTAGTGAATGTCTGTGGAAAGATGCGATTCCAACAGGACGGGCCTGGTTCATCTGTTAATGGCAAACTTCCTTTAAACAAGAAATCACATTTTCCTCTTCAGTATCTTAAACGATGGTAAAAAAAAAAAAAGGTCACCAGGGGCCAGGGGCAAGGGCTTTGTTGCTGGTTCTGGTTGGAATACCAGCTCTAAGTTTTACTCCACCATCTTGGACAAGAGAGGTAACTCTCTTAAGACTCAGTTTCCTTGTATTTGAGTTGGGAATTATAATATAGATGTCGCTAACTATTTTAAAGGATTACACAACAGGATTGACTAAACCGATGCATGGCAGTACTTGGATGTCAGTACTGAGGAAAAGTTAGCTCTGGAGTTGTTGGATGTGAGCATGCCAAGAGAAAGTGCATAGCTGTGAGAGATCAAATCCAAGCTCAAATACAATCCCTGACAACTAAGGGAAAGTGAATCCACCAATCCCAACCTCGCCTTCTTATCTGTTAAGTAATACTAATTAGACACACGACACAGTTGTCATAGTTCAAGAACGTGAGATGTGTCAAGTGATTGGGACAAGAATAGATGTTTGAGAAGTATTTTCTTCTTTCTTAAATCTTTTCCGTTGTCTAAGTTTTCATTGATTCTTTACTGAAGCATCTCTAGAACTACAATTCACCACTTAAGTTGTCCATTTTTAAACATTTAATGCATGCTAACCTGAACCTGAAACTCAAGGTCAGTCTTCACAGTGGCTAATTGGAGATATCAGTGATAATGGGACTGACATACCCCATCAATATATCTTTGCACAAGAACACTAGCAGCGGTGCTCACATCTTCCTTCGCCTTGCTTCTTCCTGCTCATTTGTGACAGGCTGTCTGCTATACACTGATGCTTAGTAAGTTGCAGTGAACTCTGCTCCAGGAATATCAGAGTCAAACAGGAAAGGACAAGCTTTCAGAGGCCGGTTGCCTCTGGAAAGGGTGTGTGTACCAGGGCAGGAGGGCATGTTGCTGAGCTGCCTAGTTTCATTGAAATCTCATCTCATCTGTGCTTGTCAGGATCTATGTGCCCAGTAGGACACTTCTCAGAAATCAGCAATAAGTGCTGGAGAGCTGCTTTCCTGGTCTTCATCTCCCGACTTCTACCTCTTTGAAGCCCTTTCTTGCCAAACATTCTTTGTGACTATGTGCACTGTAAAGACAATGCCATTTAATGCTTTCAGATTTTGCAGAGTAGCCAAGGTATTTATAATGCAGTTTGATAGACTTTAGTCAGAAGGGTGATGAAACAATCAATTCCACATGATTCAGATTTTTGTGAAATTTATTTCCGCACTTAAAGATATATTTGAAGAGCTAGGAAAGGTAAGTTGCATCCTTAAATCTTTAGCTCTCAGGTATTTGACTTCTTATGGTCATTTTTGGAACCGAAATTATGTTCTAAATTTCAAGCAATGAAGTCATGGTCCAAAGCCAGGTTCATGCCCTTCCCTGATTCTGAATCCAGTCTTCTTGTATCGAATGATTGTGTGAAGGTAAGTCTGCCATTACTGCCAAACTTCAGCACCTGCAATTCTTGACTCTAAGCCAGGGCTGGTGGTTTTTTTCTTTTTTTCAAAACGACACACTAGAAAGGAGGATTAGCAAAGCAATTTTTGCTTTTCACTTTTGATTTTCTCTCTGCCCTAGTGGGTGTGCCCGGATGAAATTGAGAACTGGTGGGCAATGCTGAACACGTGTTGGTCGTAGTCTGTTGCCTTCCAGAAAGTCAAATGGAACAATAAGCATGACTCTACAGGCGACCACATGGAAGAAATTCAATGGCAGTATTACCGCAGTCTGCTCTGAAAAGTAGAGTGTGGCTTATTAATATGTAACTATACAGCCATTGCATATTTAGGATCTATAGAATACATAATTAGAACCACAGTGACTATAATTTATTGTCATCAGGCACAGTGAAGACTCTTCAGATAACCATGTACTGTAATTATGTAGTAATTGCTATTCTTTGAGTAACAGTAGTTACCAATAAAGTGAAAGCTGGCAAGTAATTGCTTTATAATTATTTTGGGAAAGGAATTGTTGCAAGTTAAAGACTGGAGATAAACAGACGAATATTTCATCCGATAGACAGGGCTCCTTGGCTACAGAGAGCTCCACAGACACAGCTGGACAAGTCCATGCCTCTTGCCTTTCTTTTGTTATTTGAAGCAGTTTGGGCAGTAGTTCAAAGCATACAAATTGAATCCTGCTTAGGACCCTTGGAGGAGGAATCAACAGTGATGCTTTCAAGGTGGGCCCCAGCTAAATCAGAACAGAGCAAAGCCTCATTCCATGTTTTAAAAAATCTCCTCCAGTTATTCCTTTGATGATAAAGCTGTTATTTCCACAAACCTAGCAGCGAGCTGATCAATCCTACAAGCGTTTCTATTTGTGATTTTTAATAATTATCGTGACAGCTCTTCTTATGCTTCATGCTCCTTGTGAGATATTCCTTCTAATAAGTATTGTAGAGGTTTCCCTGGGAGATTCTTTGATTTGCTATAGCTCCTAATTTATTTGGTACCAGATGGAGAGGATTAGAGATAGAGAATTCACGGGGAAAAAAAAACAGGTCTAAATTGTCTTAAGTTCTATAGATGTACAACTGATTTACTTATTATTATTTATTTTACCACTAATTCTAATTAGATCAACAGGGAGATTGTTTTGTTACTATTTTTTTTAAGTTGGTTAAAAAAAACCCACAGATGTAAATTAATTTAGCTCATGTAGGATGAGCATTTCCTCCTTTTCATTTCCTAGTCTCATTTGAAAACCTAGTAACATAATTGCATGGATCCTGAGGAACAAAACCAACAGGAATCAATACACTTATTAGCTTGAGGTTACTTTACCCTGTTATTTTTTTAAAAATCCTTGTGTTGCTAGGAGGTGTGAAGAGCAATTAAACAGGATGCCAGAATTTCTGAGGATACAAATAAATGTGTTGATGTGTATAAGTTAACAATTAGTGGACAGCCCACTAACAGATTGGAGTAAGTGGAGGACTATTGTTTATTTATTTATTAATGTGAACATATCTAGAGATACTCCATTGAAACCATTTTCAGGCTTCTGGTCAAGAGAGAAAAAGAAAAAGAAAGGTGTGAATATTATTCTGCTATTGAAAACATTGATCTATAAATCTTTCAAGAGTTTTCTTTGTTTTGTCTTTATATGTATTTGACGTACTTGGAGTGTACACAAAAACCCATGTACTTATCTGCATATGTGGGAAGGGTAATTAATGATAGTGATGGGTGCTTTGTAACAATTTATCATCATTGTTACTGTTTTAGTTATTTAAAACTGGTGTATGACAGACACTGTTAATCCCTCCACTCTCCAGTAGCCTGTCAAAGATTTGCACGCCAGAAATCACTTATGTGTGGAAGACTCAACCCCAGAATCTCAAAGAGCTGCCAATCCAAGGAGGGCTATTGTTTGTGCCAGGAAAACCTTAAGCAAATCTCTAGACTTACACAGAACTTGCGCTTCGGAGATATTTCCATACGTTTTGGTGAAATTTCTAGGGTAACAAGTTGGAAATTCCAATACCTGGCATAAACTCAAGCTCAGACTCTTGGTGGCTCCAATTTTGGAGGGGTCTATGCTTCTGCATGTTCCTGGGCCTGTGATACCGTCTAAAGAGACTTGGGAGGGGTCTCCTGACTATAGTTGTGAGGTTTGCTCTTGGAACAAGAAGGGTGAGTCATATCCCAGGTGACTAAGGACTGGACTCGTAATCTGGCTGCAAAGGTGAGAGCCACATCTAAGAACAATCAGAGCAAAAGTCTTGCCTAGTGTATCACTCTGGTGAGTGATAGTGTTTAGAACCAGTCGACTCCTCACTAGAAAGACCTGGAGTTTCTCATGTACTTTGAGAGGGTGGGTTCTGAAAGCTCTGGCTGTTTTGAGAGGGATGCTGAGAAAACCGCTTTGGCAATGCCCACACAGCTGCTGGCCTTCGTAAGAATTACTTTTTACCCCATACATTGTCTGTACTCCTAAGCCCATTGTTGTGTTCATCATGTGGTCTTGTCCCTCTGATCAAAACTTATCAGATAAGAGAAGGGTGGGTCATGCCAATTCTCTTCCTTGGGATTTAGAGCACTGATCACATTAACCATCTGAATTTTAGGCAGAAAAACCCTGGATTTGGGTGAAGGGTAAGTGTTTTGGCTTGGGGAAAAAGGCTGGTATACCAAGAGGGAAGCAGATACCTTGATGGGTGGCTACATGTTATATAAATAAAAACTTCTGTTTTTATATAAAAACAAATAACTTTAGCTACAAAGTTCTATAAATGAGAATACGTTATTATTTACTTCATTGTTTCTTTAGCATTAAGTCTCAAAATATATTCTTCTTTTTTGTTGTTTGTCTGGGGGTGTGTTAAGTGTATTCCTCCCTGCTTTAGAAGATATTTTATTTATTTTATTATATATGTCTATTATATATTTCTTTATTGGTCACTTTTATTTGACAGTTTCATACATGTAAATAATGAATTTTGGCTACTGTCTGCTCTCCCCTCTTTCATTTCTCTTCCATTCCTGTCAACCCCAGAACACCTTTGGGAAGTATGAAAGCCAGCCCAGCAGGGAGGAAGCTTCCACCTTCCCTTCAGCCTGGTTTCTCTACATCATGCATAAATGATATGTTGTGTCTCCAGCGAGAGGGTTCCACCATCTAGTTTCAATGGCCAACTGAATGTCAAAATGGTATTTTTTGGTGGGGGGGGCGGTATTCTGGGACCTCCATGACCCAATTTAAAAGGTTTTATCCCACTTCTGGTTTAAGTGTTTTGTTTAATAACTCATGGTTTCTGACCAAAGCTTTTCCTAGACTTGAAGAATATCTTTTAAAGTTTTAACAAACCTTTTTTAAAAATTTGGTTATAAAATAGTACACTTCCACATGGCTTTTTAATATCCCGTCTTTTATTTATCCCTTCCCTACTGTCCCCTCATCTCCCTAATCCTCTGACCCTTGCCTTCTAATAGCTGTCTAATCCAGTATCCTGCCTTTCTTCTTTGATGTAGCTTACATTCTACTGTTTCCTTCCCACAGGACATACCCCCCCCCCCAAAAAAAAAGCCTCTATTTAGATTTCTAGTTTCTACAGGAAAGCTAAACTGAGGCCACAAAATTAGAAATTCAAAGCGAGGATCTGCAGGGGAGAACATGTGGCTTTTGTTTGTCTGTGCCCGGCTCACTTCACTCACTATAGTTTTATTCTAGTTTCATCTGTTTCCCTGTGAATCTCAGTTGTTTATGGCTGAATAAAATTCCATTGTGTATGTGTGCCACATTTTTATTATCCATTCGTGAGCTAAGTTTTGGTCTAGGCCGATTCCACTTTCTGCATTGTGAAAAGGCCCGCAATGAAGGTGGATGAAGAAGTGTCTTTGTGGTAGAATATAGAGTGAGGCCTTTGGGTATATGTCTAGGAGAGGAATAGCTAGGTCATATTGTAAGTAGTTATATTCTTATTACATTTTGAGGCATTTCTACATTGATTTCCTTAGTGTCTGGACCAGTTCGTACTCCTAGCAATAGTGAACAAATATTTCTCTTCCTACATGGTCTTGTCAACAGTGGCTGTCATTTGATTTATTGATGATAGCCATTCTAACTGGGGTCAAACTGGAATCTTAAAGTAGTTTTAATTTGTATTTTCTTGATGGCTTTTTGAACACTTTCTCCCATATTTATTAGTCATGAATACTTTCTTGAGAATTCTCTGTTAAAATCTATAGCTCATTTTGTCTGTGTTATTTTACGTTTTATTCTGTTGTTTTTTATCTGTTTATTTTTTAAAAAAATAATCTTTTCTCATTTTACATACCAATTCCAGTTCCCACTCTCTCCTCTCCTGCTGCTCTCTCCACCTTCCCTGCACGCCTCAGACACTCTTCAGTGAAAGTAAGGCTTCCCATGGAGTCAACAAAATCTAGCACATTGCTTTTGATGCAGGACCAAGCCCTCTCCAGTATATAAAGACAATGGGTTCCAAAAAGCCAATACAAGCTGTAGGGATAAATCCCGATCTCACTGCCAGTGGCCCCACAGTCTGCCGCAGTCCTACAACTGTCACCCACATTCAGGGGACCTAGTGTGGTCCTATGCTGGTTCCCCTGCTGTCAGGCTGGAGTCAGTGAGCTCCCTTTAGCTCAGGGAAGCTGTTTCAGTGGGTGTCCCCATCATGGTCTTCACCCCTTTGCACATACTATCGCTCTTCCCTTTCTTCCACTGAACTCTGGGACCTCATCCCAGTGCTCCACTGTGGCTCTCTGCATCAGCTCTCATCCACTGCTGGATGAAGGTTCTAGGATGACATTTAAGATAGTCATCAATCTGACTATAGGGCAAGGTCTGTTGTTGTTTTGAAGTTTCTTTATGTATTCTACATATTAATCCTCTCTTAGATTTACAGCTGACAAATATCCCCCACCCCTATTTCTTACCTCTTCACTACTGGGCATTTCCTTTGCTGTATAAAAACTTTTTATAAGGTCCCATTTGTCAGTTGTTGTGGTCCACACTGGGAGGACATACTGAAAAGAAGGAGACAAGAGAATCATGAGTGCCTTTTGCTTTTTGCTCATAGGGAATTTACACTAGAACAAACAAAGAGCCATATGCGAAAAACACAGCTTTCTGCAATGAACACTGCTCATGTCTCACTCTCAGAAGGACTGAGCCCCAAAGTAACCTTGTATGACATCAGTGGGTCACAGTTCATAGCCTTCCTTGTCAAAAAATCCCATCAATGAAGTAATGTTTACCTTTTGACACACCCTGACATATTTTTCAAATGCTGACATACTAAATATTATCAATGAGTTTTACCATCTGCAGAGGCAGGTAAAAATGTACCTTACCCTATTCAGGAGCTTACTTCCAACTCAGATTTAAAGATACAAGTAAGACATTATAAAAAGTCTTAGCATCACTATGTATACTGGTGAGTTACAGCAAATAATATACATTCCTATAGCACGGGTCTGTGGATAATAATGAACAGGTTAGGTTTGTTTGTATGTGATAGGCAAAATATTGTTTTTATATAACCTTTGTACCTAGTGATAATACTTATAAATATGTCATCTTATATTAAATTTATCAATCTTATATTAAATTTATCAATCAGTTGACTTTAAAATAGGAAAAAAATTATCTAGGTAGACTCTTTGCATTAACACAAGCAATTAAAAACAAAAGGAATACCGGGCAGTGATAGCATATACCTTTAAACTCCTAGGAGAGTTTAGCTAGATCTCTGTGAGTTTGATGTCAACCTGGTCTACAGAGCTAGTTCCAGGACAGCCAGGTTTATTACACGGAGATTCTCTCCCCCACCCCCAAAAAAAAAAATAGAAAAAAAATTAACCAAAAAGGCAGAAAGGAAGGGAACTATACTAGAGATTGGAAAGGTGAGGGTTCAACTTGGCGTTGTTGGTTTAGATGAGGATTAGTAGAAAATAAATTTGTGTCCCCAAAGAAACAGAGAGAGGATACCTCTAGCAGGCAGCTACAAGGATAAATCCACCATCTGTTTCAATGAACTTGAAAACATTCTGTCCCAGAATCTTGAGAGAATAGCTCAGTCCAGCCAACACTTTAATTTGACTTTGTGAGATCAAGTAAAGAACCCAGCTGTGCGTGGACTTAGGACCCGTGCATAGGAAATGCTTGTCTGAATTGCTAAGCCCCGTAATTAGCTATAGGACAGATATAGACCTAACACACATGTGTCCTGGGCATGGTACCCAGTCTTACATTCATTCTAATCATGATTATCCTGCCATCTCAAGAAGCAGGACTGCTTGCCTTTCTGTTACAAAGGAGGAGCATGAGGCCCATAGAGGTTAAAACTCTGTAATGAAAATAAAGTTTAGTGACTGGCAAATCCACGACTTCAACCTGTCATGGAAGTGGGGGTCCCAAGTCAGTGTGGTTTGCCAAATAAGATTTCAAACTCTGGCTAATTGGAAATGGGACCCTGCTTCATTCTGGTAATGAAAGGGAATTACTTGAAACATTCTCTGAGATAACTAATCTTATCCCGTGTCTGCTTGCTTTATCCTAGACTGTAAAAAGTCAGACAGCAGCTCTATACCTACACAGAGGGGCTGTGCTGCCCCACAGGCCAGTTTAGCCTTCGTCAGCCTGTGGTGGAAGGTGGGGCTCATGTGGAGTCGGGCTCACTCCTGCTTGGCAACCTGAACTCAGCGTCATTGTCCAGGCTCTGAAGCATGAAATGGGGTTTTGCGCTGAAGCCTGGGAGACATGGTGCTTGGAGTTTGGTTTGGCTATTTTCCCCCCTGCTGTTTGTTTTTAAAGATGAAATAAGGGCAGGCATGAGAAAGGTCTCCCAGGTCCTCTGCTTGAGATGGTAGTCACTGTTGCATTTAGGAATATAAATGAACAGAGGCAGGGCCAGCTCTCTGAACTTCAGCGTAAAGCCCATGTTTAATATGCAGTAGTCATTCTGATTATTACCTCAGCTTTTATTATGTGATTATTTCAGAGGCATGCATAAAGCTTCCAAAAAGACTCCTCTACTCGTAATTCAGGGACCTTTCTGTTATGTTACTTTCAGATTAATGTCCTATACAATGTATTTTTTTTTCTTTTTTAACCTTTCCCAACACTCTTCTGACATCTCTGAAATACACATTGTTATAAGAAAATAGGAAGTACCATAAAGAATGTTAAGTATTGTTATTCAATCTAAATCATGTAGGTTTTCGCAGAGCATTTCCTGGGTGTCAAATGTATCCCATAGGCAGATGCATTTGACAGGATTCTAGGTCATTCACAGATGACGTATTTGCTGTGAGCTTTTACGATGAGTTGTAAGGAAGCACGAGCAATGTGTTAAGGACATGTTTTCTCAATGAGGCTAACATGGGTAGGTTGTAAAATAGTGCATTGAAGGGAAAGTATTAAGTGGATAATATATAGGGAGCCTAAAGGTAGAAAGACAGTTTGGGGGATCCTCCTGTCTGCTTCAGTGTGTGTCTCAGTTTATTGGATTACTTGCAAAGTGTACACCAGAACAAGAGTAAACTCAAAGGACCATAGTCCTCTGAAGAAGCTGTGAGGAGCACTAGAGGTTAATGTTAAGGCAGCTGAGAGATCAGGTAGCTATAAGCCCTGACCGAGATGTCTGAGGTCCCTTATATCAAATGGGAGTAGCTGACATCTTTTTTCCTAGTTCTACTCACATAGACAGATAAGCAAATGCCTAAGATAGGGATGTTTGCTTACAAAATTGTCTCACCTGTGAGCAGTCGGCCCATGGAGTGTTGTTTTTATTTATTTTGTGGTGGCAGAATTTACCTAGGGTTACCCTTTGGAGAGCAACTGTCACAGAAGCAGGTACTAGTAGGGACCTGATCTGATTCATCTTGCAGACAAGAAGTTTGGAACACAGAGAAGTGAAATTGTTTCTCCAGGGTCTCATAGAAAGCCACTGGGAAGCTTGGGTCACCATCCTCATCTTGTGACTCTCATTGGAGGATGTAGAAATTTCATCTCGTGAAAGGATGGGTTGAGCCCCGGTCCTGTATTGACAAGGGACAGGGACAAGACACAGAGAAAGGTATAGCACCAGATTTACTTATGTTCACTTCATGTTCTTTCCTTTCTATCTGGGGTTGAGTGATGGCAAGCGTGTGTATGGGCACCCATGTACATGGGTGTGCTTATGTCCATAGGTTCGTGTACCTGTGGTGTCCTCCTCATTTTGTCTCCACCGTATTGTTTTGAGACAGTCTCTTACTTCCTGTAACTCACTTATTTAGGTAGACTGACTTGCCAGCAAACGCCTGGGATCTTCCCATTTCTGACTTTTGGGATTAGTGTGCAAACCGTCATGTCTAGGCTTTTACTTGGGTGTGGGGCCTCCAAACCTAGGTTTTCATGCTTGCATGGCAGGTGCTTGCACAGTCAGCAAGGAGTAATATCTCCATCCTTCTGCTTCTGCTTTTATATTGTTTCTTTTTAGACTACATGTCAGCCTAGCCGTTTGTTTCATCGCTAGCACTAGCAATGGAGATTGAGCCAAGTCTTCCCATGATAACTCTATGCTGTCCCAATGAGACAGAACCCCAGTTCCTTAATCAACCTGCTCTTAGAAAGCATCATAACACAATTAATATTTAAAATAAATATATATTTATTAATTTTTGAGGATGCCATAGAAGGCTATTTTTCATTGATCATACTCCCATGACTCTCTCAAACCTCTTCTAGATGAACACCCCGACCTCCCCATTCAATTCCAACTTGATGTCTTTTAAATAAACACATAAATAAATAAATAAATAAATAAATAAATAACTTCCCAAGTACAACTTGTGCTGCCTGGAGCCAAGAATTACTTGTCAGTAATGTGCTCATGTCATTCAGAGACTGCCCTATGACAATGTTGCCTAAAGTTTTTTGAGACAGATTTTGTTTTTTTTTCTTTTTTAAAATTGTTTTTATTGAGCTAGATGTTTTTTTTCTGCTCCTCTCCCTCTCTGCCCCCTCCCCTTCTACCTTCTCCCATGATCTCCACACTCCCAGTTTACTCATGAGATCTTGTGAGACAGGTTTTGTATATATAGCTCCGTAAGTCAGAGAGCTTTGACGTAGCGGTAACCAAGAGTCCTATTGAAATAATTCTCCTCTGACTGAAGCCATAGTTACCTTTTCCATAAATATGAGACTTGAACTCTTCTAACATGTGGGGATAGTTGGAAAGGAGAGAGTGACTCCTTAGGCATCTATTCAGAGAAGAAGTAGTACACAGTGGTTATTTATGGGAACATATGCAGCAATAAAGATCGAGGTGAGCTTGCTAATCGCTTATAACAGCTCCTTCGTGTATAGGCATCACCGCCATTATACACCAGAAACAAATATCTGTAAAAGATACAATTGCCATGTAACAGATAAAAAGAATTCCTTTAGACTGTGAAATCTCCATTCAGCTCTAATAATAATATTAAAAAAAAACCCTAGATTATTCCATTTCCTCTTGAGGCAATCACTTGCGGAAGAAAGCTATGGCTCTATTGGAGTTGAGTGTCTGGTTCTGGTCACCATGGTCCCGCCTCCACTTTGCTTGCTCTGTGAACAAATGTCTAGGTTTTATGACTGTGGTCTGCATTGGCATTTGCCACATAAAAGCAAAAAGTCCTGTCTAATATTATCTTAGCTATGGCGTGCATGCTCCTCTCACACCTGGCTGTTCCTCGAACACATTCTCTTCACCTTGCACAGCGGTCTTAAGTTGGTGAGGTATTTCGGGATAAAATTTTATGTTACTAGTGCATGGTTTGTGAGGGTTCCCTTCCCCCAACATCCACAAACCTCATCCTGCAATACATGACTTTGTGGTCTGGAATAAAGGAGGTTATCCTTGTTCATGTGTTTTTTACTATGACTTAGAGGCATGTGGTTTAAGACTATTTTGAGGTTAAGAGTAAAACATTAAATTATCAGGAGACTTCCCCTTAGTGATGCTGTCCCAGGCTTTCTGTCTCTCTGGTAGAATGAGCAACTACTTCCCTGGACCTCCACCTGTAAGGTTCCTCTACATCCCCTGGTCCCTTGACACCAACATAGCAACCGAAAATTGCTGATTCTGTGTCACCAAGCAGAGGATGGTTCTTAATTTAGAACTAAGAAATATTTATTGAAAACATTTCCTTTCTGCTGGTGCACCGCATATGGAGCAACAGCCAGGCGAGAGCAACAACTAGCTAGTAATGAATAATCGGCACTCTTCGTTAACAACCTGGAGATGTCCCCTGTCTCTCCTCCCAGGAGCTGTCACCTGGAGCTCTGTTTGGTGGCACCTCTTCTCACTTTCTTACTCCATTATCAGAGCAAGGAGGAATAGAGAACAAGGAATTGGTTGTATCTATCTCATTGACAATTTAAGGATTATCACATGGCTTTATAGTTGAGCACCAATAGGAATGGTCAGTAAATTTCTCATTCATTCATTCATTTAGTTGAAAAGCTACATTAACATGCAATTTCTAACTGGGTAGATTTGAGAAATGTGTTTTTACACCTCTCTGCTTTAGTTTTCTTATCTATGAAATGTGATTAATAGCATTGGCCATCTAATTAAGTATTTGGAGAAGGATTACATTGTAGAATACACTTTATCTATAATGTACAATAAACCTCTGATATAAGTTAAAACATCATTGTTTTATTGACTTGCTTAACCGTGGTTTATTAAATGTCTCTTTGTGACCGTCACTATATGCTGGAGACATAAAAATCACAAGACACAGATATATCAGTGATATTCTCTTACTGTTGGGACAAATGCCTGACAAAGGTGACTCAAGGAAGGAAGTCTGGCTATTTAGGCTCATGATTTGAAGGTGGGGAAGGTGTGGCAGTGGGAACCTCTTAGGTGATCCCAAATCCAGCCTAAATGACAGTCCGTATTAACTGTCACAGCAGTTTTACTGGGAAGGCCATTGCTTGGCCCAGGCTGGGGTTTCAAACTCTACACACAACTAGTTATAGTCTGGTGGTAAATGTTCCACTTTCAAGCTACATGTGTATGTTAGAAGGACTTTTGAGCAGAAGTCTACCTCAGCCCAGTCCTACAACAAAGGCAACACCTAAATCATGTCAAGTTCTTCAGGTACTAGATATACAAAGTAGGCAAGTAAGGTAGGGAAATGATGTGGTGAAGGTTTGGCAATGGGGCGAACTCTGTATAATGCCAATTGAATTCAAGACGTACAGCCAGAATGCTGTATTTTTGTACAAGAAAGCCGGAACCTTCTGGGATCCAGATCATGAAATCTGGCACCAAGCAGTTTACAGACTCGTGACCCAGTATGAAGAGCCTGAGCAGAGAGCTGGGAGGAGGTGAGAGTTCATTTTTGCCTGTGAAGAGTTGAACTGGGCAAATTCTCCACAGAGCCAATTCAGGAAAGGATGAAAATAGAGTGGAGAAGAAATGATCAGACTTTGTCTAAATCCACCAGGAAGGGCAATTGAAGACACTGCGTAGAGTCGAGAGAAATTGAGGACACAGAATGAAAAGACTTTGGCAAATGATGTAATGTGGGGTGCGAGGAAGTTAAAAACAACCCCAACATTCTGGCTTAGGCAGCTGGATAGTGTCATTAACCAAAATAGGAAAAAAAGAAAACACAGGAAGCAGAACTGGGCTGAGGAGAACAGAGGCTCACACGCTAGAGTCTATGGTTTGTCCTGATGCTTCCTGACTTAGGCTAGTGAGGAGCTTGGCAGTGGTAGGAGTGGAGGATGGATGGACAAAACCCAGGAAGCGTATTCAGCACACCATGGAAGTACCAGGCTCAGTTCAATCTCCATAGGTAAATGAAATCTTTTTTTTGCCAGAGATAGAAAAAGAGGCATTGATTTTCAGATCGTTAAATGATGAATACCCATTATAAAAAGAGAAAAAGATTTCCTGCAGCGTTAAAGAGAATATAGGTCATTTAGTGATCTCACCATCCAGAAATAACCACCTGGCGAGTTTGGGAGTGCTCTGTTTTTCTTTCTTTTGCTGTGATAAACACCATGACCAGAAGCAACCCATGGAAGAAAGAATTTATTTCATCTTATTGCTTATAGTCCTCCATGAAGTGAAGTTGGACAGGGATTCAAGGCAGGATGCTGGAGGCAGGAACTAAAATGGAGACCATGGAAGAATGCTGTCTACTGGCTTCTTCTCCACGGTTTGTCCTGCCTGTTTTTGTTTACGGCTTACAACCACCTACCCAGGGTAGCACTATCCACAGTGAGCTAGGTCCTCCCATATCAGTCATGAATCAAGAAAATGCTATATAGACTTGCCTAGAGGTCAATCTGTTAAATGCAGATTTTCAGTTAGAGTCCCTCTTCCCAAATATGGCTGGGTGTGTGTCAGACTGACAAAAATTGACTAACTTAACTTAGGTTGCCTTTTGTTGTCCTGTTTGAGATTCAGTGTCAATTCCTGCATCCCTCTGCTGCTTATTAATAAGAGCATATAGACCACAGCACAGAAACTAGTTTAATCTTGTTAATGATGACAGTTTGCAGCTCCTTAGGATGGGTGACAGAAATCATTAAGTGTCTAAATATCCTTAGAAAAAGTTCATAGATGTGAAGTAAGCTTAGGCATTAAAAAATTGACAAAGCAAGTCTTACTGTCTGGTTGATAATTGGATGTTTGTCAGTCCAGGTTCTCTCATGGACAATGGAGAAGATATATGTCTTTCCCATTGTTACTTAAATACAATAATTACAAACTTAGAGGTTTAGAACAATACAAGTTTTATTTCTAGCAACAAGTCTGAAATGAATGTTAAGCTTAGAGCTAAAATCAAAGCTGGTTCCTCGGAGAGGCTCCAAAGGAGAACCATTTCCTTGCTCTTCTCCAGTTTCTAGATTCATCTAGAAGCATTTAGCTCCTGGATGCATCAATTTAATTTCTGTTTTGGTACATGTGGTGGTTTGACTAAACATGGCCTGAATGTCTTCATAGACTTGGATGTTAAGTCATTAGTGAGTGGAACTCTTTGAAAGGGTTAGGGGTGTGTCCTTGTTGGAGAAAACGTGCCACTGAGGGTGGACTTTAAGGTTTCAAAAGATCACGCCAGACCCACCCCTCCTCCTCACCCTCTTGACCCTTGGATCAGAGTGTACCTCTCCCTGCTTCTCTAGCACTGAACCTGCCTGACTCTGTGACCTCTGCCATGATGATAATGGACTAGTCTCTGACATTTTAAGCAAGCATCCAATTAAATGCTTTCTTTTATGAGTTGCCATGGCCATGGTGTCTCTTCTCAGCAATAGAACAGTGACTAAGAGTCCACACAACTCAGCACAGTCTCCCTTGTTGATTCTGTTGCTTCCACGTACAAATCCTTATGGTTTCAGTGGGGCTCATGTAGGTAAATCCAAATCCCTTGGTTACCTATTTCTGCAAAGTCTTCTTGTGTTGTGGATGACAGTGTATTCACCTGTGCCATGCATTAGACTGTGCGTATTTTCTAGGGCTTATTTATTCTCCATATGATAAATATTACAGAGACAAAATAGTAAACTTCCAGGAAGCAATGACTGAAACTGGAGATAATCTTGTATCACTCATTGCTTGGCATGCATACCTGATTCATCCGTCGGCATTCCTGACACATAGGGCTGATGAGGTGATCTCCATCTCAGAGGAGCAATTTCTTGCCTTGACAGGGGAAACGTGAGAGGGACAGTGAGGTTATTATTTGAGATGGTGGGAAGATTCCCAATCATAAAACATTCTCTCCTGCAGAGAGTACTGTAGATTAAATGGGAAGAGGAAGGTAGCACAACTCAGACTTCTCTGGAATCTTCTATATGTTTTCCTAGAATGAGATTTCACACTAGTACTTCTGTTTTTCATTTCTTCCTAGTGCAGGTGAAGTTTGTGGTAGAAGGGAAAGTAGAGCATACAGAACAATAGCTCCCTAAGCGGTGTTACACTGTGCTCAGCAAATGTGATCGCTATCCCTGTAGCCTTTCTTATCTGATTTCCATGGTCCTTGTTTTGCTGTGCTTCTCATTGGGGTTCACAGAGACAGATTTCCTGGGTTCTGCATTCTTAATTTCTATCCAACAACTATAGGGAACAAATCAACCAATAAAACATGAAGCCACTTTCTCAGGACGACTTACTTAGGGACTGTTGCTGTTTCTCAGTCCAAACTGCTTTGCATATCATTCCATACAAAAACCGTATTTGTTATGACATATTTTAGGTCAATTATGTAGCACATCCTACTGCTTGCTTGTCTCTGGAGAAGGGTTTGACTTTATGAAAACAGCCCAGCCATTGTCCTGCGAAAGTCTTTATTCAGAGTTTCTTCATCAAGTAGATAATGACTCATTCAGTCATGATTCATGGTTCCTCGTGGCTCTTACCTGTTTGAGAAGATATAGAGAAATGTGATCATAAATCCTTAGCTAGCAGAAATGCTAGAAAACTCATAACTCCTGTGACCCCTTAACCTTCTGAGTCTCTAGACAGATTGCCAGTCACATACTTCCACCCTTATCAACTGTAATAGATATTGAACTGACTCCCTGAATCTGTTATATAGTGGGGAAGTCACAAAGCTTTCTACAGGTAAGCATGGGAAGGTAACCTAGGTCTTTTGTACAAAGTATAAGCATATGAGTTTTCTTTCTTAAAGTCATTTACTTAAATGGAGAGGGCTTGTCTTGGATTTCCCTTCTTTTTTTTTCTTTATGGTGAGCTGTGTCATGTATGCCAAGAATGTATTGACCCTGTCAAAGAAGACAATATCTAAGGTGATGGTGAGAATGTCAGATGGGTGGGGTGCTAGTACCTGAAAGGTTTTAACAGTAGAACTTGATGTTGAGTAAGAAAAAAAGTGTCCTTATTCTAACCATTATACTTATGTATCTTCTTTTGTATAACATGAACACTTGTCTCAGTGTTCATTTCTAAAAATGGAGAAGTGAAACTCTAGGAACACTTGCTAGGAATGCCACGTCAAAGCCTTTTTCTTATCTAACCCTTACTCATTTTGACTATTTATGTTTTTTTTCATTATATATTCATTATACCTCTTTCAGTGCTTAGCCTCCTGCTGGTTCACAGCTAACTCATTTCAGATACGTATTTCCAAGGGCATTGGTTTCATATTGCATGTACAGAAGGCACAATCTTTATCAAAGAGACATACACAAAATACATATGGAATTAAGTGGGTAAACTATTGAAATCTTAGTAGTTGGTCTGGTAATATTTTCTAGTGAGAGATGAACTTTGCTGTGAAAATAATTTGATAAGACCTCCTCCTGTCTTTATCTGTTTAGTGCTACTACAATATAACACCACAGCGAATAATTTATGAAGGAAGTAAACTAATTTCTCACAGTTCTGGAGGCTGAAGGGAGTTTATCATTGAAATGCCAGTATCTGCTTATGGTCTTCTTTGTATCATCATTTTGTGGCACAAAATCAGATGGGCTTGATGTATTGAGATGACAGTAATAGTTTATCAATCCTTGGCTCAAGAACCTGTTCTTGCAATATGAAGCCCACCTTTATAGTGACAATATTCGTGCTTTTTATTCAAAGAAATAAAAGATTGTTATTTTTTCTTCACATGTATATATGAGTGTTTACCATACTGTATATACATGCCTGTGGATGCCAGAAGAGGGTGTTTAGTCCCCAGGAGCTGGAGTTACAGGTTGTAAGCTGCCTGAAGTGGGTTCTAGAAATTTAATTCAGTTCCCCTGTAAGAGCATTCTTAATGGCTGAGTTATTGACTGAGGTTTCTTTCCCACCAGGTTCCACAGCCATTTAATCCCAAATAAACACAAAGAAGTCCACATTAATTATAAATTGATTGGCTTAGTATCTCAGGCTTCTTATTAACTCTTATAACTCATATTAGCCCATAAGTCTTGTCTGTGTTAGCCACGTGGCTTGGTACTTTTTTCAGCAAGGCAGTCACATCTTGCTTGCTCTGTCTGGCTTCCTCTCTGTCTGGTTGATGACTGCAGACTGACTCTTTCCTCTTCTGTTCTGGCCCTGCCTATACTTCCTGCCTGGCTTCTGGCCAATCAGTGTTTTATTAAAATACAATAGACAGGTACAGACCATTGTCCCACAGCACTGAGTCATCTCTCCAGCTTCATTGGTAGCATTTGTGAAGGCAGAGCCCTTATGACTTAACTAGGTTTTGAAGCTTCAACCTGTCAACACTGTTGTGTTGAGGATCAATTTCTGCAACATGAACATCACAACCATGATTTCTTTACTGCAATGTGACTTTCTGGATTCCAGGCAAGATCCTAGCAAATGACTTTCATGATGAAGGGGCTAGTCTGTGTAATGGAAGATTTCAATTAGCCTTTCAAACTTGGCCATTCTTTATGGAGCTATTCTCTGCTCAAGACAGACAACACATTTTGAATATTTTTTTAAAAGACATCCTTGAAATTCTTTGACTTTATAACACAAAATTCTCCAAATTAAGTATTAATAGAAGTCCTGGGTGTGATATACAGGAGTAAATGTTTGTGTCTATACATAAAAGTAGCAAAGACTAGGAAACTGGCCCAGTAAAGCAGGCAGCTGATGTTCAGCTATTTCTTATTCATTCCAAGCATGGAAACTTGCTAGTGTTACCAGATCTGATCTTCAAAAGAACACAGAAATCATGAACAGTATTGATATTTCCTAACAGTATTTACATTATACAGATAAGAAAATACAGCACCAAGTGTCATAGTGTACACCTGTACCAGAATAAGTATGGTTGGGGCAGGAGGACCACAGGTGAAGTTCCACCTAAGCTGCATAGGTAGTTCAAGGTTACATAAAACCCTGAAAACAAAATAAGAAAATGATCAAGTATATCAATAAATTACTTACCTCTCTGGTATCAGGATTACTTTTCTAAGATAATAAGATTATTCTTCACTTAATCCTTTCTTCTCCAGATTCATTCAACCTGCTCTACACAGTTAAGATTCTGAAGACTGGAAAAAGAGGAGGAAAAGTCCTCTTTCAACTTGGTTCTCTTAGCAGGTTACTAATATCAATCAATGCATTCACATTGCCAAGAAACACCCGCTGCGGATGGGTTTTCTGCAGGCTGTTGTGTGGCGCTTCTCATCGTAGGTTCACTGTGTTCCCAGACTCTGGAATGGATAGGCATCTAGGAAAGGGAACAATGACAGTAAAACACCTATGTCCTGTGCTCTTCTTTCGTGGTGCTAGTTTGTTGCTCAATTATCAGAGCAGTCATTGCTGTTATGTTTCATCTTACACAGACTTTCTTTTCCTTTGACTTCTTCTGGATCAACTTGAGGAGAATTATGTGTATGTACATCTTATTATATGCAGTATATATGGCTTCACCCTTCTGGAGGGAGGCATTAATATGAAAAAAGAAAGAACTCAGGCTTGTGGTACATATTAGTGGTTAGAACACATCCTTAGCTTCTTCTGGATCAACTTGAGGAGAATTATGTGTATGTACATCTTATTATATGCAGTATATATGGCTTCACCCTTCTGGAGGGAGGCATTAATATGAAAAAAGAAAGAACTCAGGCTTGTGGTACATATTAGTGGTTAGAACACATCCTTAGCATGTGTGCAGCATTGACTTCAATCTCCAGGAGCAAAATCCCAAACAAAATGAAACAAAGCCAGCCAAACCAAAGGTCTTCATTTTCCACCATTGATTCAAGTTCTCAAGGGGGGCTTGAGATGTTACAGATGTTGCCCTTCAAATCTAAGGGTATGGACTTCCCTCTTTGTTTTCTCTTTTTCCAGGTGAAGGAATGAAGGAACACTGCTAGCCATGTGGATGGGATGGGAGGTTTGTGTAGAGGTGCAGGGAAAATCTGTAGTGCAAAGTAATGGAAAAAAACAGATAAGGAATTCCCACCATGAAAGTGAAACGAGACTGACGGGTATATGAATAGATCTTCTATTGTTGAGTAAAAAATAAACCCAGTTCTTGGCTTTGTCAGATTACTGATAAGTGATTTAAAGAATGCAAATCTATTTTTATTTTAATTTTTTTCTAGAGATACTACACTCATACCATAATATGTTCTTCACTGAAATCTTGCCACAGTCAAAACAGTTGCTTGGTCTCATGTGTGTATAGTAAAGACAGTCTGTAGGGTTTTTAAATGCACATTTTGATTATTTTTTTATACTGTTATCATTTTCTTGTGTAATTTGAGTTGGTTGGTTTAAGCTCATTTAAATCATTACTCATGTTCCACCAACAGGTGATTAGCTTTGTTAGGTTTACCTGCATCAAGGCAGAAGAATAGACGTGGATTTTAAAATTACACAAGTGAACAGCTAACTTACCAGGCACAGAGTGAGCTGGAACAATGTCGTGTTTGGTCCGTTTTCTCTGCTTCACTGCGCACAGACAGATGATTGCTTTGTCTTAAATGACTTTGTACACCTCATTGATCTACTAATGCCTGTCTTAGGAGAAAAGGCAAGCTTCCATGAAAGGGATTTTACTGTATTAATTGTGAGCTTTCTGTTAGATGCTTTGGCTTTAGAGCAAATACTCATTCATCACTATGGAAAGAAGGACAGACACTGGAACATTGATGTCTGTGATTTACAAAGAACTTCTTGTCTCTGATACAGTTATGTTCAGAAGAAGATGCTGCTTATCATGAGATATTTGAGGCAGATAATTGCATTTTACTGATCCCCACCTTTTCCTTATCTTCTGCTTACTCAGGTTTCCCATTACTATAGTTGTCTTGTCTCCAAAATATTCAGTTGTTTCTAATGATGTCAAAAGATGATTTATAGATATCAGAAAGATACATATACAGTGTATGCAGTAGGTTGAACTTTTAACTTGGGAGGATTAGTAAATAGAGATACTTCATGATCTGAAATAAGCTAGATTTCATTGGGATGAAATTGTGACAAGATGCTCAATATTCATGTATTAAGTGAATAAATATTGAATCGATTTTTAGCCCTTTTTGCTTTAGTCAGAGTTACGGGAAAGTTGGCAGTTTGCTCTGATTATAGCAACACACCCAGCAGCTCACATCATATCCTCGGGATAACAGATACTCTAAGAGCCCAGTGGCCTGCAATTCAGTATGGAGGATGTTCTAAAGCCCCTAAATTGCCAGTTAGAGTAGACCCGAAAGAATCTGTTGGTGTGCCACAATGATTCTTACACGTCTATGTTTATCCCAGTATATTCAACATAACCCAGATAGTTTTGAATATATACATGCATATATTTATGAATGGATAAAGAAAATGTGGTATGTACACAATAGCACAATAGAATTTTATTTGACCATCAAGAAAAACAAAATTCTGTCATTGGCGTGAAAATGGGTGTAGATGGAAATCGTTATTAAGAGAAATAAGCTAGACTCAGGCACACAGTGCAAGTTTTCTCTATGTAGACTCCTCATGCTATTTGTATATGACTTGGAAATAGGAGGAGGGTTATGTGAGGACAGGGTGGAGACTGAATGACTGAGTGAGTGTCTGGGCACAGCCATGAGAGTCGAACAGTGAGGTGAGCAGTCCAAAGCACAGGATTTAATTCACATATGTGAGGAGGTCACCATGAAGTCCACTCTAATTGGAAAATAAATGACGGTATTGAAGGGAAAAAATGCGTGGCAGGCAGAGTGTCCTTTCTTTAGTCATTCCTCAGACACTGTAGACTGAAATTAGAGAGCATTGTTTGAATGTGTGCCTAGGAAGAATTTATAATAAAAAAATTAAAATATCAAGTGACAAATGAATGGAAGGATGCTTGCTCTTGAGGGAAACTGTATATACAAAACAACCTAGGGTCTATTTTGAGCTCATTGACGGTTCTTCTTGGGCCTTAAAATCTGTTTAACTTCTTTCTGGGTATTCTTGCGTTATTCAGCATGCATTCTCCTCGCATCAGGAGCACGGGTCTGTACTAGCAAGCCTCTACTCAGTTCTCATCCTCCTCTGTGCTGCTTGTGCACATCGCTCACGCTGTCTTCCGCCGGATTCCTTCTCCGCTTGGAAGGCACAGAGAACTCCAGTAGAGCGTTCAGGCTGCTTTTCTTATCCTCTGAGAGGATGACTTTAGCACTGCACACTCCTCACCTCTCCTTACTCTTCCCATCTTGAATAAGCAGCAGCGTTCATATTCCCTTGCTACAGATGGACAGCATGTCAGCTTCTCTGGTGTCTGAAAAACAAAACAGAACCAAACAAACACCAAACAAGAACAACCCAGACAGATAGAACCATGGTTGAAGAGGATCTGAGGACTTTCTTCAGTGATGGATGGGGATTTAAAAACGGCCACCGTGACTACAAACCAGATTTCGGGTCAAGTTGAGGAAGGTAGCTGCTATTCTTTCATCCTAGAGAGATGAGAGTTTCTGCAGGCGGAGCTCACATCCACACCCTCCTTTTCCCATCTTGCTGAGTTATTCACACCCGAGTTCAGTTTCTTTGATTTGAGGCACTCAGATCTATTTTTTTTTTCTGTGGGGGATGGGACTCCGGATTTTCTCCCCAGCAGCTTTTCATGCCACTGAACTGCATCATGTGTTAATAAGCTTTTTACTGTGTTAAATTACTTTGTTTCTGTAGCTGATTTGAAGGCAAAAAAGGCCCTAGAGGGTGAAGGGGGGAGAAAGCATTCCAAAGTAATTAGAATGATTACAGCAGCCGAAAACATTGCTTTCCTAAAACTGTAATATTTTCTTGGTAGATTTCCTACTTACTGTAGTCTCAGGGGACTCTTGGATTGGTGTCCACAAAGCAAATGGGCAGTTTCTATTACAGAGCAGAGGGCTAGGCAGGCGCGGGGATTTTGAAATGCATGGTCCTGATAGCTCATCTTGCCTATGTTGTGTTGGTTCTAGTTGTGCCATCTGTCCCCACGGCCTCCTAAGTTTGAGGACTAGCACAAACTTTGAAATACTTGGTCATAACCTGATATTATTCCTATGTGAGAAAGCTATTCATTAAGTCACCAATTCCTATTCCTGAGTGATTGGGTTGCCAAAGCACCTTCTAAATATTCATGGTTATACCTGTAAGTGTGCATTGCTCAACCTTGGTCGGAGAATCTTTATAGAGAGTTAAATTCAGAGATACATAACTAGACAAAGTGCTGAAAATATGTGATCTGCGTGTTCAGCTATTGTCGGGTCATACATATAAACTGTCAGGGGCAGAAGGAACGTGAGAGCCTGACGTTGGGGGGACAGCTATGAAACGTGGACTCATGAACACAGGAGGGCTACTGAACACATGAACTTTCATGAACTTGTGGTCGTCTGCGCAGAGGGCCTGATACCTGCAGCTCCCCCAGGCTGAGGAACTAGTGGTAACTGCTACTGTGGAACAGAGAGGCACTTTCTGTTCAGGCTATGGCTGCTGGCTCCATACTCATGAGCAAGTTAGCACTGATTGGATCAGATAGTTATTCAAAAACTAAGAGAACATGAAGATGAGGTGGAAATATGCTGGGGGAGGTTTGTGAGATGGCAAAGAGGAGCTGGCAGAGGCAGGGGTAATGGGGGTATATATTATTAAAATTCATTTTACACATATATGAAATTTTCAAAGACTAACAAATCATAACAAAGTATAGTTAGGTAAGCCAAATTAGTAAATGTAGTAGCTGTGAATGGAGAGTAGCAAAATTTTCACTTCCATCGGTAAAATCAGGCTTCTGTGCAGTCAAGCCTGCGTCACTTCTTTTTGTGGGGAAAGCTGGGCTTGATTTTCTCGAGGAGTAGAATCTACTGAAGCAGGTGAGGGTGTGCGATGGAGTTAGAAGGTTTCATTTCCTTCTCTCCTGCCATCCATCCCATGCAGATCGGTAGTGCACCAAACTCATTTTGGAATGCTTTCAGGTTTTCACAAAATCGTTTGCCCATCGTTTCCTGTAATAGAGCAAAAGGCTCCCGCACTCTCGTGAGGCATGAGAGATGGTCAGCAGGACAAATGGGAGGCAAAGAGGACTGGCAAGGAGGCTGCTCTGTCCCCCCTCGATCCCCTGGACTGTCTCCACATCCATCTGCAGAGCTCTCTAGGTCTCTGAAGAAACCCCCAAATACCTCCCATGGGTGTGTTCAAATCACATGCATCTCCAGCTAAAGTTCCCTGCAAACTGAATTACCTGGTCTGCTGCCATTTTAGCACAAAATTATATCAAACAGAGTTTTCCTTTTCTTCTGACTTGGGGTGCATTTTTTTAGATGTATTTTCAATGATTTTTGTGTGCGTTGTTAATGTTCACGTGCTGTTTTTCTAATGTGGAAATGAAGGGCTACCAATCCATGGGACTCTTGTCACATGACTGGGGTCTGTATTTAGGATCTTACGTCTGGTTCAACAATGATGTTTTTAATTATGGTCACTTGGTTACTCCTTAGAGTTTTGGGATAGACAATTAGATAACCGAGTTTACTAGTAGAGAGAGTCAGTAGTATTAGGGGACGGCCCTTTCCTGATGCGAAATGCACATATTCCATGTGACTGGCTGCACACAAGAAGGCCAGTCTGCTTCCTACCCTTGTTAGGAAGTCTGATGTTCCGAGGCGTCTTGCCTACAGTTTCGTATTTTGGATAGTGTCTGAAACCAGGAACAATAATCAGCAATCTCATACACTGTTACTTCCTCCATGGTTCACTGTCAGATACTAATGGACAAGCTTAAAACCATGCGCCTTGATTATAGCTGGTACCGAAGGGAACTTTTGATTGAGACTCTAGCCTTTCAAATTCAGAAAAATGCTTAAATCTGTTTGTAGGTACTGATAACTTTAGTGATGGAATTATTGTCTAATAGCTGCAAATCACTGGTAACAAACACACAATCAGGATCTGTAATATATATAATTTGTTATTTATTATTCATGCTCAGTTTTAAATATCCTCCAGTAACATATATGGGGCCAAACCATGGGGCTTTGGATTCTGTTTCCCTTGCATTTGCTTTCCCTTCTGAGTTGAACTTTCTGTTCTATTTTGAAGGTTACTCCTCCTTTACTATCAATGGTTAGAAAGGAGTAATTAGCATTTTTCCATATTAAATTTCTATGTTTTCATTTTCTCTAGACATCTGTTTTGTGCCATTCTGTCACTACAGAATACTTTTTTCTTCAAAATATAAAATGTAGCCACCATAAGTTCCCAAGTTCATGTGTTACTTTCCCACCTTCTTAAGAGAATGACTAAAACCTATTGCTCCTGCTCAAATCATTAGTAGGTGTGTGTGGTGGGTAGAGATGAACAGGATACCTGCCGAGCAGCTCCTCAGAAGCCAGTATTGCAACTTTCTGTGTGGACTCAGGGAACTCTTATGTTAACCTCTCTCTTGAAGGGAAGCATGGTTCTTTTTAAAAGTTTTGCATACTGTCTCTTTTTCCTTAAAATTATTGGTGTGGGGGTGTTAAAAATATCATAAAGAGAGATAAATGTAATCAAAATATATTGGATTTATTGTAGGAATGCTATAGTGAAACACCCTACTCTGTATATTTAGTGCATATTAATAAAAATAAGCAGAATTACTGGTGGTGGAGAGTGGGGCCGAGTTATCTGGTAATCACTGTTAGGGATTTTAAATGTTGTTCTATTAAGTCTTCCGTGCCACCGTGCTGCCACTGAGCGATTGCGTGCCTGGAAATGTATATATACAGAACATGATGAAATGTATCCATCTCCTGGATAGACTGCAAAAGTTGGCTAAGAGCAAAACAAATACTTTCAAAGCAAATACTTTCTAATCTCCTGTCTGCTATGCACTGAAAAGCTATTGACTTTTTCTCTCAGCTGATGGGGAAGGGATCTCTATGGTGAATTGTGTGTCTAAGGTGGGTTCCTCTCACGATTTCAGCTCTGTCACTGAAGCATCCCAGCTGTACAATACACAATCCCAGCGAATCCCAGATACCTTAGTGAAGTCAGTGGCAGAAAGAATCTATTTTGGGAGATTTTTGTTTTGTCATTGACAAAAAAATGCATTGACTGTTCAGTTGAGGAGACTGCTGTGTTACTTAGTGTTCTAAGGAAGCTATTGACCACTCTGTGGTCAGAGGTATACATAGTGTCATGGTCCCATTTATCAAGTGTCTCCCTGACTTTCTCTGTCATTTATGCTTTTCCCTACTGTTGATTCTGTTTCTACCCATGACTGCATAGACCATTGTAATGCTTAACACACTGGCACTAAATGACTGAATATGTGTGTCTGCTGGGATGGAAAACTTACCCGCATCTCTGTATAGGTCTAGGATATCTTAGCATGATGCCACACATCTATGAGGTTAACACATGTAGATCATTAGAAAAATAAAAGTTGATATATGCCTACATGCTTTTGAAACTGTGTTTTTGAAAAATAAAAAAAAATCAACCATTCCTAATCAGGAGAACTCATGCTATAAGAGTTTGGAAGAGTCAGTGCTCATGAGATGCATTGGAAAATGATTGTGGGACCCAAGAGTGAAATAGACCTTATTCTTGCGACAAAAATAGGATTCCAGAGATGTCAGACTGACAATAGCTTATATCTGAAGGGCTCTTGACCAGTAGCAAAGCACTTAACGTGTCTGCAACTTTGTGAGGGTGATCTTTTAGATGTCTCCACGTCATAGACAGAGAAATAGGTTCATTGGAAGAGGGCCAACGGTCACATATTTGTTAATGTAGTCCAGGTTCAAGGTCTGGTTTCCTATGTCTGAATTCCATCCTGCACAAAGGAAAACCTACTCAGAGTGAAAACATCCTGTTTTATGTAATATAGGTGATTTTTCTCTAGACATACAAACTGTAAAGTTAGGCCTTCCATTGTTTATTTGGATAGGAATTCAGCTATGGCTTTTGGAGAAGCTCTAGTATAGGAAGGAGATTCTCCAGCGAGAGCTGTGGATGAGGAAGTCCATGAGTATGACATCTGTCAATCCCATGAACAACATTGTAGGTGCTCTTTTCAGAGTGGATCTCTTTATGACTAAAAACATGGGGCAGCCAGAGCTTTGTTACCTGTGGACACAGCACTATAGTCCAGCTTGCAAAGCAACAGCCTCATAAGGCGAGGAGTTATTGGACTTCAACACCACTCTTTTGAACTGGTCAGAAGTTCTGTGGGAACTCTTTGGTAATCTACCTGAAGATATCCACTTGGGAGGCAGCAGAGGCAGAGCTGGTGATCTCTTCATTAATTTTTTTCATTTGTAAGGTCAAATGCCGTGGGAATCACATTGTTTATTATTAACCAGAAGAAATGAACTACCTTTTAATTTTAGAGCAACCTTTAACAGAAGTAGACCACTCTCCTGAGTGTTGCAGCTGGTGGCCGGAAGGGGCTCATTTCCTGCCCTGCTGACCTCAGGGACAGCTCTGCCACCTGCCTCAGGTGTGGATGGTGGGGGAAGGGGACATCTCTCCCCCACCCATGCTGCCACATGTCAGAAAAAAGCCACCCCATCTATGATCTGCTGGACCACAGGAAGGTAACAAAGCTGCAGGATATCCAAGAGAAGCGACAGTGAGGGTCCGTCTTTGATAGAGTAGCAGATACCAGGGTCCCAGAAACTCGCAAGTAGTGATACATGGACAAAAAGGAGTTTACTGTGTGACTCACTGGGCCACACTGCAAATTCCATCATAAGATTTTTTTCCCTTTTTTTTTTCCTTTCTTTTTCTCTTAAATTTTATTTCGTGGGAGGGAGGTTATATAAGAGCAGAGAGATGGGTAATGAATTGAATAAAGATATATAGTGTGAAAGATACAAAGACTAAACAGAAGAGAGTTGGAAAAATTAGAAAGTGCACCACTTTCGTGTTGGTGTTCTCCCTTCACTGCAGACCTAGGTCCTACATCTACTAGAGTGCATTGGGTATGGTCCTAAATTTCACACACATCTAAGATTTTATTCCTGGTTTAGGATTATTTGAATATTAGATTGCACAGGGTATCTATACAGTCAGTGCAGGATAAAATGTTAACCCAAACCCTAAACAAGTAAATTACAAGGTCTTATCTCTGTGTACAAATGGAAGGAACCGTTTTCAACTTCTGTGATTTGGGATAGAATTGAGATATTTTATGTAATGTGCTGTGGCCTGAGTTAACATTTGTGGTTTCTCTCAGGCATATTGAAAGTCAGCAATATGGGTGCATATTAATTCATTAGGTAATAATTATTGACCATCAAAAACACTTGAGATACAGTATTCAAGACAGAGACTATATATTGACAAATGACATCCTCCTCATACATTGGGACAGAATGAAGTAGACTTGAATGTGTGAGAGAGAAACAGCCTGTGTGAGGCAGGAGATGTCAGAGAGAAAAGGAAAGAGGCCAGAGCAAGGAGAGACGGATGATGAGGGGTTCTGCGGAGGTGGTCCTGGAAAGCCTTTTTGAGGGAACCAGGAAGGCAGTGTAAGAGATCAGCACCAACCACCTCCTCCCATCAGTTGGGACCCTCTGAGTTTGTGTGTTATAATAGCAGGTGAAATAGATCTAAGGGTAGAGGGGCATCTGCCCTGAGCACATCGTTAGAAAGAAATGATTGTCAAATATAAAAGGTAGCATGCAATGAAGAGTTAGAAGAACCGTAAGGAATATGGATGGGGTCAATGAGATGGCAAGGTGGGTAAAAGTACTTGCTGATGAGCCTGATGACCTGAATCCATCTCTCAGACGCTCACAGAGGAAGGAGAAAACCAAGTACCACAAATCGTCTCACATGTGTGTTGTGGCATCCACGAGCATACACACAATTACTGGGCTTTCAGTGAATAGAGAATCTCTGAATAGTCACTGTGCCCGTTGCTCCCCCTTGGAGATATTCATTGCCTAATCTCTTATTTTAAAAATTCTGTTTACAAGACTAACGTGTCCTATCATTTATCTCCGATGCTACACACTCAATATTGTATGCAGTTCTCTTAGACGAATGTGAAGGGAATTCAAGCCGGTCTCACTCTGTGGTATTATCTTTCTCTGCGTGGGAGGTGGCTGCCTGCCAGGCCAAGGGCATTTTCCTGTTTCTAGTACTGTTCCACCTTTCACTGACTTTAGACTCTTCTACGAGAACTAGGAGAGATGTACAGTGGCGCCCCCTTGTGGCAGGAGCTAGAAATAGAGATATTTTCAAAGGAAAAGGGAGTTGTAATCCAGGGGGAGAGGAAGGATGTTGAGTTCATATATACTCAGGTATTGGGAGTGTGAGAGCGTTGGCATTCAGGGTACAGCTTCTTCATACTAAAATTCATGTGACTAAAACAGAATTCATAAGCGGGACTATTCAGAGCTCAGTTGTAAGAAGCGTGGTGTGGTTTGTTTTGTTTCATCGAGATGGAGTTGTGTAGCTGCCTAGGACACAATTGTGTTGTTTACCCAGCTTCCCTGTCCTCGCCATCTCTTCACCGTCTGCCTTCTTTCTTGGTCTTCCTTTGGATTCACGGTGTTTGGTATCTTTCTGAGCAGCCGCTACTTCCCTAATTCTTGATCATTTCCTTCTCCACCTTTCTCCTGAGACTTAACCCAGGCTTCTCTGACTCAGACATAAGGCTCCTGCATTTACCCCGAGCTACCCCAGCATCTTATGCAACACTCTGTCCTTCAGAAGCACTCAAAACATGTTTCTCGAGGAGTTGTGATGGACTTTAATTTGTTAAGTAACTCCCACTGAGCACCACAAGCATTTCGGTAGGGCTTCTGAGAGACACGCTTTTCCATATAGTGATGACGGAGAGTTCAAGGTGCTAGAGATGCTGGGAAGGACATATTTATGAAGCTAAGCACTTGATGAAGTTTTTTTCTGTTACCGCATCAATTCCTTTGGGCTGAGTTTCCGAAATGAATTCCAAGACTGAAGGTCACACTTGGCATATCTATGCAGAATCTGGCCCAGGTGTTGTATTATTAATTCTCCTTTCATTAGCACTGCCCCCACCTGAATACTTCTAAGGCCGACCTTCTTAAATTGAGAGACAGGAGGCACGAGCAGAGAGGAACACATGGACAGACAGAAGTTTCCAGTTCACCTTCTGGCTTAGCTTCCAGACTGCAGCATGCTATTGGGTGAGCCTCCTCAGTCCTCTCCACTTCCGTTTTCCTCCTTGTAGGATGGTAGCCTAACCTGCCAGCTGCAGGTTTGGAGGGCCATTTGCTGATAATGGGTATAAATTCTTTTTCTAAAGCATGAAGTAGAGAAAATGACGCAAAGGTATGTTTAATTCTAACGTTTGGATTTGCACTGTAAATCCCAGATTAGTGGCTTTCGGCCATGCACATTTCCGCTGATTTGTTGATCCCTACCAGATACTAACAGCAAAATTGTTTTAAATTTGCTCATCCACGTGGATGTGTGGGACTAGCCTAAGGAAGGTTGCTTACTACTGTGTACAGATGGTAGGGAAAAATCAACATTGTTCCTTCCCTTGGTGAGGTTAGAAAGGGAGAAAGATATTAAACAAACTCATGAATAATTATAAAATTATAAAGCTTAATTAAAAGGATGCCAATTCCAGGAAATGTTGTGCAAGAGAGCTTTGGGGGAGGGACTGTGGAGGCAGAGAAGGAAGAGAGGGAGGTCTTGACAGAGGCATTCAAGGAGGAAAGAAATGCAAGTAGCAATGCTTGCCTGGGGGAAAGGAGGGGAGGAGTGCTCTGAGTGTCCAGTAGTGGACAGAGGGATGCAGAAGGATGCTGTCACTGGGGTGGGTAGGACTGGTCACCTGACATGAAAACTGTGATCCCACTGAAACATGTGAAAGCATGACACCTATAGGGTGACTAGGGTAAGATGTAAGATGTGTCTGTGGGTGCATGTGTGAGTATGTGTGTGTGTGCATGCGTGTGTGTGTGCATGCATGTGTGTATATGTGTGTGTATATGTGTGTATATGCATGTGTATGTATGTGTATGCATGTGTGTTTGTGTGTATGTGTGTGCATGTGTGTGTGTGTGTACGTTCTCACTCCATGAGCTTTGTGTGAATGAACAGATTAGCAGACACTAGTAGCGAATGTAACGCAGTGGTCCAGGCAATGCACATGGGTGATGGTGGCCATCACGGGCAATCTTCATTCATGCTTCCCCTTTCTCCCTCTTAACTCCTGGTGCACTTAAGATTTCATTATTCAGTTCATGTTAAGGCTGTCCAGGAGTTTTTCAAGATTTCCTCTGGTCAGTGACACTGAGAAGTGATGTGTGTCTTTCCTGGAGAGGAAGTTTAAAAGCAAACATTGTATTTGCTGTGATCTTTGCCTTCTCCTTTTCTGTGTTTAGAAACATGTTGGAGTGAAGCCTCCTTTGCTGTGAGCTACTGAGTCATCCTGATTGTCAGAGGACCCTGGTGCCGACACTGTATACACTGTGCCACTGACGTTTTGGGGTTCTTTGTTCTTTGTTACTGCAGAGAAAGTTGTCTGGACTGTTTTTGTATTCACATATGAGCATATCAATTAATTCCCAAAAGCTTTTTTTTTTCAGTTTTAAGCAATTTGGTATTATTAATATAATGGCGCTTTATCTTTTCACCGTCTACAGCAATTTTACATCAGCTGACCCCTCCCATTGCTTTTGGCAGAATTGGAGTTTATTCTATGGCATTCCTTTTATACCTTGATCAGGACCAGTTTCAGATTTTCTTCCTGAGTTTGCTACATGTCTGTCATTCAGAGTATAGGCAGAATTGGAAAAACAAAACAAAAGCTAAGTATATGGAAAGTTTGTATTGCTGTGCTCTATTTTGTTAATTGATGGCGAATTTGTATTTTTCTCTATAAAAATACTACCAAGACATGAGAGATACTTTTTATTTCCATGCCACTCTTAATTTATGCAAAACCTCAATTATATACATTGTCAGTGTTCATATGCATGTATTTATGTATGTGTGAACTGTATATTGCATATAAAATATACATGCATCTATGTGCATATGTTTATATACACATATATAAAAATATCTATTTTAAGAGAGCCAAATTAGTTCTTCCCTGCCAGCTGCTTGCCTATTTCTCACCCACTTGCCCAAGTTATGGGAGAACAGCCTGTGTATTTAAAGTGCTGGCCCATACCCTGGCAACCCAGGTTCCAGGGTTGAAATGGCACGTGAACTGTGGCGAGAATGGGAAGAGTTAATTGCCTGCTTTATTTTGTTGGGAGAGGCAGCTTTCATTTCACATCCATTTCCTGCATTCTCTGTGCCAGTTTGTGACAGCTTGTTTCTCAGCTCCACATTTGTTTAAAGCTCTCTAGCAGACTGATTCTATTTTTTCCAGGCTGTTTTTTTCTTCTGCTTTTTTTTTCTCTTTCTTTCTTTTTTTTAAACTTAGGCTAACATGGCATTGCACGTGGCTGGGAATCCAGATAAGCCTTCTTCTCTAGAGACCGTGATTGGCAGCTCCCCCTGTCATGCAGATGTGAGATGAGGAAGGCTAATTTTCCCATAGACTTTCTAGTTTCTATTACTATCTGTCATTTTACATCGGTGCTCATTACAGCACCGTCCTTGCCAGATGGAAGTCTGCCTACTCACTGGGTGTCTATTTTCTGTCACTCATGGATCATGACAATGTCAGGCAATATGTCAGTAAACTCCCTTCAGTATCCCTTTTTGCACTGGATAGATGGTGACACTACGTGAAATATCTGGTATTGGCAGGTAACTGTCTTCATGTAGTATATGAGCAACGGCAAGGCTGGGAAGTCTAGTGTATTCAGGGGAAAAATGCCCACTGTGTGAGAAGGGATACATAGGGTCAGCACCTTAGAGCATCAATTGTCCTCTGAAACGAAACTGACCAATAACCCCCGTGGACCACCCAATTAACTCTAGGCAGTCCTAGTTTTGTTGGGATGACAAGCCACACCTGGGAACCAGGCTTAGCTGAAAGCAGTGGCTCCTACGGTATGATTCTAAATGAGAACTTCCCGCACCACCTGAGACTCTATGAGAAACACACACTTGGGCTACACTCCGTTCTTACTGAATCCGAACTCTGGGGGTTAGTCCAGCAATCTGCGCTTTAAGAAATCCCGTAAATGAGCCTGGCTGTTGAATTAGAGAACCACAAGAGAAATAAAGTAGAAATTACAGAATGAGTGCCATCCTAGCAATGCTGTCCGGTAACCAGACACTTATTAATAGATTATTAGAATTTATTTCTTTTCATGTATATAATGAAGAGGTGACATTTCTGTGACTGATATATTAAACAAACAGTTTGTGTAATACAATCAAAACACAAAGTCTCCTAAGATATTTTTTAGTGTATTCATTGAAGGATGTCTTCAGCTGTTTGAAGCATTCTCAGAAGCTCTCCCATCCTTCTCAGAGGCTCTCCCTGGGTCTTCCCATGTCATTGATGTCCTGTGGACACTTTAAGGGCAAAGAAATCCCATGGTTTTAAGACTTCGGCACCAGCTGAGGACAGAGCCAAAGGTGACCTTTCTTAGGCGTTCTTCCCCACACTCTCTCTATCCAACACTCACATTCCCTACCCACAACCTTTTGTTTGTGAATCCCCTCCATGATAATCTCTCTGCTTGAGTTTCACCCTCCTCCCAGAGAGTCCTCTTGGGCACAATTCAAACAATTCCAGTTGACTCTTTCTTCCCAACACGGCACTAATCTAGACCATGGGAAATCATCAAATATCTTTGCCTAAGAGCTCTAGTAAACATCAATGAAGCAGTCACTGTTAGGGCTCTGCTCTCAAAGGCATCCGACTGTCATTCCTTCCCTTAGCATCTCCAGTATTGACAACCACTGGTCCAGAGATCAGCTCTGTTCTGCTGCCCGTTTTTATGAGCCAACTTTCACTGAAGTGCAGGCTTATACATGAGCTGATATATGATGTGTGGTGGATTTTAAATGGTGATGGGCAGAAAACTATATGGGCTGAAATACCTACAATATTCACTATCTGACTTCTTGCAGAAAAGGTATGCTGACTGAATTCTAGATTTCAGGGATATGAACAATGAATAGTAGAAGGATGGGAGTGCACAAAAGGAGAGAAAAAGAAGAAAAATGAGGAGTCAGACTTCAGTCTCCTTTGCCTCCCAAACTCCAGGAATATATGTATCTCTATTATGTAGTGCTTTATTCTGTTTTTAAGTACCATAGGCACTCCTGCATTAAGGTAAGGAAGTAGCCACTTAGCCACTTTATCATGGCTTTGTCCAAGAATAATTCCTGTAAGACTCTCTCCTTACTTTTTTGATTTTCACACCTTATTCCTGCTGACCTGTGGAAAGTCCCTAGGAGCCAGCCACATGATACTGGTCTACTGCCTCATTTTGATGCCTAATATTTATTATTTAATGTCACAAGATAAAACTTGTAACATCCATCTGGGGACATTTGTGTTTCGATAGTTGGACAAACCTCAGACAAACCTGGCTCTTGGTTTGGGGATTGAGACAATTATTGACTGGTCTACAGTAAAACTTCACTGATCTTTCTTTAATAATAACTGAAAATCAGAAGCTTGGTCTCCTGCGATGAACAAGATTGTCTAAAGTTACTTGAAATGGAAACACCCTTGTGAAAGCATCAATGATATTTAACTCAGCTTTGGATTTCTCAATAGTGACTGGACTCTTTGCTAATTTATTGTTTAAGAATATGCACAAATGACTTCCTTACCAGTCTTCATATCTACTGATGGAATACTAGTGACATCCGGGTAGTAATGAGAAGAGCTGGCTGAGGTAGTAATTACTATATACACTTTACTATTATTTTAATCTAATCTTTTATTTCTCCAGTTTCTTATCTTTACAGCCAGTCAAGTGTATTTTAGGCCAACATGATTATGAGTGCATGCTAATTTACATAGTTATAGCACAAGAAAGATTGTTAAGAGAAAGTGAGAGTTTTCCTTAGTTGCTAATTCCCCATTAAGTCTTCCAGCACGAACTTGAGAAATATTAGTTATCTTATAGCCTCGAGTTGTTTTTAAATAATTATTCACAAGCTTTAAAGCTTGGCTAGATGTGAAAATACTGCCTTCTATAAAAAGGCTAAGAATAGTTATACAAATAAGTTCCTGTTATACATACTTTTTAAAATATTTCTCTCTCTAACACACACACACACACACACACACACAATAACAAAGACCCATATTTATTTAAATCCATTTCTGAGGGAAACTAGTATAGATTTTCCCATATTAACAATACATTCATAAGTTTTTTTTTCAGAATATTTTTGTTTCCTCAAGCTTTTGGATATTTCTGCACATGTAAATAACTATATTGCATTGTTTTCTTTCAGTAATCCCTTGTGTTTGCATATCATACCTTTAATACCTTTATTTCAATAGAGAAAAAAATTAGATTTTCCGTTGACTCTTATGTTCACCATCTCCCAAGCTGATCTATAAGGGCCCGAGGAAAGCGGAAGCATCCTTACTAATTAGAGGAGTAGTGCTGATGGGGCTGTCTGGAAACAATTAGTGATGGGAGAACTGGGCATGAAGCATGATTCTCGATGCTCGGAGAAATCTATAGATGAAGCCATGTGAGAACTGCACACTGAGCCTTTGGGACACTCATGACCTAGATGTATTGTTTTATCCGGGTTACCTAACATGAAAGAAATTCACAGGAAGTCACGGTTTACTCCCAAGTTATCTAGGTCATGCCTATCTCCTTCTTTCTCCAAATAAAAACACCACACCCTTAATGATGGCTCTCTTTTGTTCCAGATTTTTCATCAGCCTCTTAGTGCAGAACCACATTTATCTCTTTTTTTTTGTAAAAAAAAAAGAAAGAAAGAAAGAAAGAAAGAAAAAGACTCTAATGAGCCTTTTCTCACTTTAGAAGTTGTTCTTCCCCTTCATTTCCTAATAGTATTACTTTTCCATGAACAACATAATTATGACTTATTTATTTCCAGCCACTATGTCAATTATGAAATCTTTTTGAAGTGCAACCATTTAAATAGATAATGAAAACATACAAACATCTTCTTTTCAGCAGTCTGATTGCAATGTTATATATCTCATCTATACAAAACTAGTACAGTCTACCAAACACATTCATTGTAGACTTCACTAGTATGTTTGGTAAATCCGAAGAACAAACAGAGTTTCATATGTAACATGAGCTTCTTGTGGAATTTACCGAAATGATGCTCTTTTTCTTTTCTCACCTTTTACTCTTCTTCTGGGGGAAAGTCAGAACTTCAGTGTTTACTAAGTTTCAACATGAGAGAGAATTTAATATCCATCTCCTCAGGTTGAGAAAAGACATAAGGAATGTATGATGCTACAACCTCTTATTTTGAGAATCCATTAGTTAGTATTAAAATCTTCAATTGTTTCAGACTTTTATGACTCATTTTCCCCCATTATCCCCATTGTCGTGGTCTCAGGTAAAACACAGGCACAGCACTGTTCTTGGTGTTTTCATCTAGTAATTTTATTTTCAAAATACGTTGTTTTCTGGGCACAACACACATCAATCCATTACTTGTAACCACATGAGTACTCTTTTGGGAAAGGCTGGAGTGGTTTGGGCTGACTTCATCAGGACAGAGTTCTTGTGGGCAAGATGCCTGCCAGATAGAGGTAAGGCTTTGCCATGAAGGAGAGAGCATTTGGAAGATTTCCTTCAGAGACACTCACACACATATGTGAACTGAACAGGCGTGACATCCCCTACTGGCTTGTGACAAGAAAGGGATCCAGAGCCTGGGAGGGCAGGAAGCTTGACAGTGTGAGCAGAACTTCTGTCAGAGCCCCCTGCTGAGGGGATAGTCAGAAGTCCTTTCACTATATGAACCCCCAGGAAATGTATCAGAATTGGTGACATTGTGTTACTCACCACAGTATTCAAGCAACAGCAGTATAGAATGTGCAACACATTCAATTATCAGGGGATATTGAATGTTCCGTGTGTAAGGAGGCATAGGAGCCATTCTACATCACTGATGCACTAGGCTCCTGGCAGATAAGGTCACTACTTGTGTGGGTAGGTATAATCTTAGAAAAGTAGGCAAACCAACAAATAAAAAATAACACGCAACAAGAAAATAGTCATAGGAAAACAACTAAGACTGTAATTATACTGTACTCGCCTGCCATGTGCAACACCCTGAGTTTGATCCCAGCATTGAATAATGAAGAAGGTCACAGCAGTAATTAAATTACAAGCAATCAGAATAAACTTTGCTGAAGTGGAGACATGACAGCAGAGATGAGACTGGGAGCAACCACTGGTGTAAAACAAAAGTTGCAGAAAGACAATTTTAGGCAGAAGAGTAAATCTAGTAACCTAGAGCTATGAAAAGCTCCATGCATGTAACAGTGGAGAAGCCTTCTGGATAACTCCATCCATCTACCTATATATTTATTGATCCATTCATTCACCTACCTCCTACGTCAGCCAGCCAGCCAGCCACCTATCCACAGGCAACGAAAGAAGTCTTGAAGGAAAGTGTGTTCTTGGAATAGTTGTGGCCATCCTAACATTACAGGGCCTCAGTTCCATGCGAATGACAGAGCCTTCCAAGGGAGAGGCGGAAATGGCAAAGCCTTCCACTTGTCCCAGTATAAATGCTGGCAGTGTTCAGAAAATCTCCGCTTTAGCTTTCTCCCTTGGATGTTTCCATCTGGAGACTGCATCCCAATAGAGATCAGTTAGACATGCCTCCTTGTTCAGCTGTGTATAGTAACCAGGCTCCTTGATTAGATATCTCTATGTAATAATTCGCCTCCTTGTTCAGCCACATGCAATAACCCTGAATCCTTGTTCAACTATGTATCATAAACACTTTGGGCTTCCATGTTGCTATGGCTTCTCTGTTAAAGAGCCCAGTCCACCTGATACCAGCTTTTCTGTGTGTTTGTGTCTGTTCTTTCTTCATTCCCTCTCTACCACAGTTAGGTCGGTCCTCAGAACTGTGCAAGGATATGACACCATCTGTCTTTCTAATCAGTTCATTCATTGGCTGATTTGAGGATATTTACCGAATAATAGTTTCTGGTACTTCTTGCGTCCTGACTTTCCTTTAGCATTCTCGTAAGTTTTCTCTCATACAGACAAGTTCCCTCTGATTTGCTTTCTGAGTCCGAGTCCCACTGCCTTCCTTTTTGAAATAGGATGGCTGAGGATCATTTTCATTGTTAATACACATGGGATTTTTGCTTTGGTATTACGGGATTTGGAATGCTTTAACCCACTCCCTTCTGTGTTCCCACCACAGCAAATGGAAAAATAAGTGTGGTGAGGTAATGAACATATTTATTAGCCTGATTTGGCTATGCTGCATGTATGCATGTATTGAACCATCAAGACTATATCACATAAATATGGAAAGTTGTTAGTTTTTCTTTAAAATAAAGAATTTTAAAATAAGGCAGTTTTTGTACAGATTATCTTTCTAGGAATTGAAAGTCTTCCATGCTCCTTAAGACAAAACAATTGTCATTTGGATTTGGCTGTGACCATCAAAGATGCTAGAAAAATTTGGGGGAAGTGAAGCAAATTATTCAAACTAATAAGGCCAAAATGTAACATAAGAAGTGTGTAGTATCACAAAGCTTAATATCTCTCACGGACAGAAAAAGCCCAAAGAAAGGAAGCAAGAGATAGATTCTGTCATCTTCAATTTTTGGAAGAGCAGGTCAAATTGGCACATTCGCCAGAATCCTTTGGCTTGTGTGACATTTAATGTTGTTATTTCCTTTATGCCAAGTGAATACTGGCATTGCTAACTGATTATCAACTTCAGGATAGGTGGTTATGAGCCCATTGATTATCTCACAAAAGCATGTGCCCCAGAAAGATGGTTCTGTGGTCTCTCTTTCAGCACTTCCCCCTAGGGGCCAGGTGAATAATGACTGTTTCTCTTGTATGTAGACATGAAGAATGCAAGTGTGAATTTCATGCCACAGGCAGACCTGACTTTCTGCTCTGTGTCCAAAGAGGCCATCTAACTTACAACAAATAGATAACAAGAGACAATGGTTTAAGGATAAGACAGATTTTAAACCCTGAAATCAGACCAATTCAGGGTAAATTCTTAAGGAGGTAAAGCTATTACCATCAGGAATGCTAATTCTTTCTGAAAGTTCCAGGATGCAATAACTTCCTTAACTTTTCTAGCTTTTAAGACTCTTAGATTTTATTGACTCATTAATTTATGCTTCAAATTTCTGCCCTCCTGCTCATATGGCTATCCCCTCCATTTCTGTTCCTGGGCTTATGAAGGTCTTTGTGTACAGTGTGCACACCTGAATAATCTAGGTTGGAACCTACTCAAGATCTTAAATTAAAAGCCCTTTATTTATTTGAAAAGTCCTTTATGCTGTATGTTGCAGATTAAATTGTATCTGTCACAGTAGGCTGGTGTCCCACCCTGTGATAAATATGACCTTATGAGGAAGACCTTGTAGACGTAGTCAAATTAAAATGAAGCCTCATTCCAGTGATATGTGTCCTAATAAGGAAGATTTGGCCACAGATTTTCAAAGAAGAGAAAACCTTGTGAACACCCATAGGCACCTATGATACCAAGGGGGAAAATAGAAGAAGATCATGAAGTGCCACATTCATGAGTCAAGGAAGGACAAGGATTACCAGAAACCACACAGAGTAAGAGACGCTTCAAAGAGATAAATACTCTGAAATCCTCAAAATGAACAATTTTACAGAGACACCAAATGTGAATGTTTGGCTGTGGAAAAATGATGCATCATGTAAATATAGAATAATCACAGATTCTAAAAATTAGTTCCTGAACATCTTGGGGGACCATTATTCCATATACCTGGGCATACATATTTGTTTCTCCAGCTTGCTTCCCCTTGCCTCCCCTGGGTAGGGCTTTCTGGTTAGCACAGACTATCTTGAGATAAAAAGGGTAGTTGACACAAACTGGAATCATCCTCATTATACGTTGATCCAACAAAATTAGGGTTTACTTGCTACTCTACTATGTATAAATATGAAGATTGGAATATACACTCCGATGTCTCCTTAACCATTCCTCAACAAAGGATATGTCTCTGGAAAGGTAGAAAATAGAATCCTATCTTTAATGTATAATGCTCTCACATACTATTTTAAAAAATACATAATGATAATGTTAAACGTAAGTAAATAAATATCCAATCCGTTTGTTTTCTATGAAAACAAGTAAAAGAATTGTCTGGAATACAGTTTGAAAGGCTTCTCCAAGGCATCACTCACATGTTTGGATATGAAAGTTCTGTGTGGTCTGATATGGAAGCCTGGCAAATATAACAGAGTCTACTCCCCCGTGAATGTTAAATATTCACTTAAGTTCCAGCTAATACTGGTAACATTACTAACCTCGGCCACATCTTGCCTTCCTCTGTGCTTTGGGTTCCCTGCACCCATTACATGTAAAATCTGGGTATGATCTCCCTGGCGAGTATGCTGGTGATGGGGAATATCTCTGAAGCATAGTCTATGCACGACATTGTTTTAAAATATGTGTCAGGTGATACTAAGACCATGATACATCTGAGTTGGCAAATGCCAGCATGCTTTGGAAAGTCAAAGGCAGCAATGTTTAATTACAGAAGAAAACTGAGTAGGCAAAACCAATTGGTTTTATATTTGTTGGGAGCCAGAACAGGAATTTGGCACCGCGGCATGGTGGGAGCACTCTATTATGAATTTCATTGTGGTACACAGTTGCCAGGCTATTTGGTAGTCATTATGTTGTGGGGAATTGATGCTGGAGACAAATTTAAGGGTTCCTTCATGGTCTCTGATGCCCATTTACACAGCTGGTCACTGCTGATGACTCTCAAATTCAGGAGACTCCGAGTTGGCCTGTTTGTAGAGCACTTCCAAAGAATCCACACTTTTGTTTCCATGATGTCACCAAGGACTTAAGCCAGATATTTCCTATGCCCTATACACACTTAAAAAAATAAACAGTGGTGGTAGCAATAATACCAAGTCAATATTTATAGGCACACGGAGAGTAATGCTTTTTAATACTTTGCACATTATTATTTTCTTAGCAGGGGACTGTCGTCAAGTTATTTGCCCACGGTCATAGACAATAAATACCCAAGCTATAATTTGAGACTTAGGTTTAAAACTAATATCCTATGTGAAGAAAAACCCATTTGGATTGGGTATTTCCTGCGTAAAGTGAAGGATGGAAATTGATGGTAAAATCAGGGCAATAAAACATAGTTTTCTACAGACCCAGTTTTGCCAGAGAATGGAATGAATTCAGGCCAATGAGAATGGGAGCTGAAAAGACTCGTGGGACTCTGTGATGTTAAGAAAATTGCTTTTCTGGATGTCTTGATCCTTGCAGTCACAGCATGCATCCCGCTCTTGTTCTGTCCTCAGTAGGGATGGAGACATGCCAGAAACTATTTCTGCGAAATGAACCTTTGTTGTTCTTCAAGACTCTTCTCTCATGCCCTGCCTTGGCTTCATTACTCTGTAACACATAAGAGATCTCACCCTGCTAAGATGTGGACTTAGATTCTATATTTGTCACAGCTCACCAGGTAATTCTGAACTTGAAGCTCCAGGGCCAAGTATTCTAGCAAGCATCGTATCTGTAGGAAGTTGCTTTCCTGAAGATGCTGGCTTGGCTGGGCTGTTGTTGGCAAACAGTTCTGTTTTGTCACAGAATTGACTGTGATGCCAGAAAGAACCAGCAGAGATCTCTAATAGGATAATGGTAAAGAACAAGGACAATAGGGCTTTCCAGCCAAGCTTTGAGTTTTAGCCCACTGAACGCAGCATTGGGAAACCACTGATGGCCATAAGCCCCACTAGAAATCCCAGTTAATTCTGAGTTTTTAATGCAGTGAGTAAAAAAAAAATGAAGCTGAAGTTTTACTATGTTTATTAGGAAGAGTTGATGACAGAAAGATGAATTGTTTATGTGCTATTATTGAATTCTGATGAACCCCCAAATTTGTTGTTTGTAGCGATGCTGTATGTAAACACGGCAAACTTAGCATTATAAAATGATGTTCCGCCTGCATTGGGAGTTAATTAGACAAATAGGAAGAACCCTAAGAATTCTCCAAGCTTTTTCAGCATAATAAGAGTAAACCCAGGAGTATACCGACAATGTAAATTGTAGTTGACATTTTTGTTTTGTTTTAAGAAATAAGTTTGGGGATAGGGGAGGGAAAGTAGATCTGGGAGAGTTAACAGGAACTGGGGAGACAAATAATCAAAGAACATTGTAGGAGATTATTAAAGGATTAATAAAAATATTTTTTAAAAGGAGGAAACTCATACCAAGTGTAGAATGAAACACAATTAATAAAAACTCAGAGACTGAAATTGGGGTTCAACTTGAAGACCCAAAAAGCAAAGCAGCCAGCCACTATCTCTTACCTCGACCTAACTCCAAAGTGGCAATCCTGCCTCCAGGGATCACAGAATGAGGCTGTGTGTGAGAGCCATTTCCTCTCATTTTATAATCCTCTCTAGTTCCAGGACTAAAGGCATGAGCCACTAGGATAACAGGCATGCACCGCCCAGTTTCCATGGCATCTAGTGTGACCACTGCCTGGTCTGTAAGGCTAACCAGTGTGGCTGTTTTACTATCCCAGTCCCCAGATTGGGATGTTTATTTGCTTTATTTATTAAAATACAATTGAAATGCCACTATAGTAGACTGTTTAATTTAGACAAGGTTACTCCAGTCCTAGGCAGTGGCTAAGAGTAATGATAGATGTTTTCTCACCACAGAGTAAGTTAGTTCCTCACCTTTGTCTCCAATTTGTTGTCACCAAAAGACCTTACTTTGTTACAAAATGCCAAGCTCTGAAAAACAAACAGCCCTTAAAGGCCAAATAGTTATTAGTGATTTGAGTTGAAGGAGAACTCAAAAATCAACTTTGTAATGGTGTCACTTCTGAAGGCTTTATTAACAATCTATCCTTGAAATCTCTGTTTCTAAGTGACCATTTTCACTCTGAAGCATCCAAAAGAGAAGATTTATCCTCCCTCTCTATCCCGTGGTCCAAATGAATGAATTATGATTCATATTGGTTCAGAATAGAATGAAGCGTGGCCAATTCACCATCCAGTGGTAGCCAATGTTGGGGCAACTGTGGCCTTGCTATTTGAAGTAGAAAAATGAAAGAAAGGGACTTCAGATGGGGGTGATTCCAAGCAAATACTAATCTCTGAACCGATAGATTTTTCTACATTATTTTCCCTACTTTCCAGACACCCCTTGCAAAAAAAGGTATTATTATTTCCATACTTGATGTTTTAAAGACAAAACTATTTATTCCTGATCCATATATCAATATATAGCAGAAAGATTAGATTTTAGCTTATATTCTAAGACAGAAATTTATCTTTATCTATTTATTTTTATTTTATTTTATTATTCTTTTGGTTTTTCATGACAGGGTTTCTCTGTGTAGCTTTGGAGTCTGTCCTAGAACTTGCTCTGTAGACGAGGCTGACCTATTTTAATGGCACCAAAGTTAGGTAAAAAAGCAGAGGACGGATTTTGGCAAAGGTGGTAAGGGTCCTTGACATGGCACTGTAAGATTCATGACTTTGACAGGTGGCCAAGGTAAGGTAGAGTTAAAAACCCAAATATGTGGGTATTGGCAATGTCTCAGAATTTTCCACTCTTTCTCCCCAATCCTTGTTTAGCTTTTTTATATTCACAACAAGATTTGATATTATAAATACAAGAATAGGTAAGACAGATAAAAACTGATAGATGGTTTCTTTAGACATCTGTCAGTTACAATCATTGACTTGAAGTCAATGTGAAGTGAAAATCTGGAGCTTTGGGAACAGCACTAAATTTTCTCAGCACCACACTTTTGCACGTCATCTAGCTGGGACAAAGCTCAAAGCCAGGAACAGATGTTGTGTTATGTGAAGAATGTTTGTAAACAAGCATGGGCTCTATAAACTCCTGAAGAAAGATCTTCACTTGTTGTAAGGAGAGGGTCCCTTGTTTGTCCTGACCACTCAGCTAGCTTACACCCGAAATAACCACTCAGAAACTGTATTAATTAAAACACTGTTTGGCCATTAGCTCTAACTTGTTATTGACAAACTCACACATATTAGTTTAACCCATCTCCATTAATCTGTGTATCACCACATCAGCATTCACCTGAGGCAGAGAATCCATGGCTTCTCTGACTTTGTCCTTCTTCCTCCCAGCATTCTGTTCTGTTTCTAAGTTCAGCCCTATCAACTAGGCCAAGGAAGTTTCTTTATTCATTATACAATTAGAGCAACATACAAACAGAAGGAACTCCTACACCATTCACTAAAGCACCACTTTGGAAACTATAACTTGATGGCTTTATTAGGTCCCAGCAAGCCAGATTCTTCACAAAATGAATTTTCATGGAAGTATATTTATGCATAACCATAGTGCCCCCTCCTCATTTGTTTTGAAAAAGCTGAAATGGATCATTGACTCCTTTCTCCATTAGTTCTTCAGTTGTCTACCCTGGTTTACATATCAGTTTCACAATGGCGACGTTAGTGGAACAAACTCCTTTGCCGAGAGTGGACTCAGAAGCAGACATGACAATTGGATCTCTCAGGACACCTTGGACCTGTCCACGCCTTATTTTGTCCATCTATGTCCTGCAAACTGGGGCCCTGCCCATGGCTCTGATTTTATCATAGCAATTATCCTCTCTGCTCCCTACATCCCAGCCGTTCACACCGCCATGTTCTTTTTTCACAGCTTTGACTGTAATCCCATTTTATGCTTTTCATTGCTTCCTCAGAGCTTCATAAAATTCAAATTTTCTCAAACTTTAGCTCAGATTATGCCCCTCAGACACATTGCCTTGTCACTGTGTATAAGTCACCGTACAAATTTTTATAAACTATTTTATCCTGTCTTCTGTCATGAAAATACATATACCGTGAGTACTGAGATCCTTTTTTCTTATTTGTCCTTATATTCCTGGTGGCTGGCATATTTGTTAGCATTTAACGAATATTACAAAATTATTGAATAAAAGTCAAAAATTCTATATCCTTGTCCACTATTCCTCTAATTATCATTCTGTGTTAATTTCTAGCACTTGCTAGGCCTTAGATTTTCTTTTTGTAAAAGGTGAAAAATAACGATTAGTGATTACTAAGGTTAGTTTCATGTCGGCGTGAATATGTGCATGGATTATACACCAATGAATCTTGTTGTTCCTTGTGCTCACAAAAATCTTGCACAAATATATTACCAGTTGGGATTTCTAGGCACGATATTAACAAACAGCTTCTACGAACGGAGCCTTTGACATCATTTCTGGAACAACAAAATTTAATTGAGATGCAGGCATAGTGTTAGGTTTTGGCAGTGCAAACACACACAAAATTGTCTTTGTCCTCAAAACTCCCACAGTAGCATGGATAAGACAGCAGTTAAAACAGGTTAACCAAGAGCAGAACAAGGACAGCAACAGAAGACATGCTGACGTGGAGGAAACCTCAGGAGAACTACAGGAAATAAGGGATACTAAGAAACGGAGAAAGTCTTCCCTGAAGAAGAGCTCCCAAGTTGGTGTTCCAGTACAAAATGGTCATCCCTGAAAATGTACGTATAAGTAACACTATACAGACTAAGATTATATTTATATACTAAGGGATATATATGTATATAATAGCAGTGAATGAAAAAAGAGGCCATGAATTTGAAAAGGAACAAGAAGCAGGGTATATGGAGGGTTTTGAGGGAAAAAAAGGAGGAAAAGGAATATTTATATCTCAAGAACAAGTAATTTTGGAAGATATCAATAGAGTTAAAAGTTGGAAGTTGAAGCAGTGTTGTATTATCTCACAAACAACGCATCTGATGCCAGTGTAAGACATCAACAAGATTTTTTTTTTTTTTGAGACAGGGTTTGTCTATATCATAGCCTTGGCTGTCCTGAAACGCACTTTGTGGATTAGGTTGGCCTCAAACTCACAGAGATCCACCTGCCTCAGTCTTCCAGGTGCTGGGATTAAAGGCGTGTGCTGCCAACACCTGGCGACATCAGGAAGCTTTCTCCAGTGCTGAGACAGTTCAGGCAAGTAGAAGCCCTGTAGGTCATGTGATCAGGTGATGGGGAAAAGGACCAGCCTAGGTCAGGGAAAGGCATCACTGTGTGCTGAGCCTTCTTGGGGAAAGTGATTCTCAGCCTTCCTAACACTGCGACCCCTCAATACAGTTGCTATGGTGACCACCACCATAAAATTATTTCACTGTCACTTCATAACTGTAGTTTTGCTACTGTTAGGAATTATAATTTAAATATTTGACATGCATGAGATATCTAATATGCTAACCCCAAAGGGGTCATGATCCCTCAGCTTTGGAACATCATAGTGTCTCAGTAAAGCGCAGTTGGAAGATGCCGCAAGGGAGATGCCTGAAAATAGGGGATCACTTTCCTTGTAAATGCCTCTGTAAAAGCAAAAGGAGTCTGGCCCAAAGGAGGCTCTATTAGTCCCTTCCAAGACTTAAGGTCCAGAACAGGGGAGTTATTTTGGTTTATGTAGCTGTTAAATCACTTACATTTCAATACTTATTAAATTTATTTATAAAGAGAGTTGAGGATTAATTCTGATTTGGTATTTCACTTGGCCTTTCCAATATCCTACACATATCTATGCATTTAAGCGAGATACTTCTGGAAGATTGTGTTCAGAAAAATTTTGTTTTAGTCCCTTTATAGAATAGACAATGGCACTGAAATACACTGTGTTTCCAAGTGCTATCAGTTCCCAATAATAACCGTATGTGTGCTCAAAAGCTGGGCTCATTCTGCTGTTCACTCTGGGCTTGTTCATCAGTTCTGTGGCATTTGGTCTTTATCCTGCTTGATCTGATATGTCAAGTTCCTAAATTCTCATCCCATATTGCCAGGCGAAGAGGGATTGGGGATTAGGCAATAAATACTGTTGGGAAAATAGCATATTGAAGATTTTATTTTTCCTAAGGCCTTAATCATAGCTATTAGCATAAAAAAGTTGTATTTTGCTAACCTGTAATATTCTGATAGCTTGAAAGTATGTTCTTAAGGTGTCTAAATGCAGCTCTGTTATGGCTGTGTTTGGGGGCTGCATTCTCTCCACATTCGTGTTCTGAAGTCCTAATGCTGTATGCCTTGGCATGCTGCTGTGTTTGGAGCCACTGTCTTCACAACAATGACTAAATTATAATGAGGTCCTTTGTATGACTAGTGTCCTTATAACCAGAGAAGAGGAGGATACACACACACGCAAAGGAAATACTATGTGAAGACAGGGGAAGCCATAAGGAAGAGACAGATCATTAGAAGAAACAACCGCATGGATATATAGATCTGTTATGTTTGTTCCTAAAACCATCTGGAAATAAGTTTCTATTGTTTAAACCACCTGTTAGACTGGGAAAAGAAATGTAAACTAATATAAATTCCTGTAATGCATAAAGTAAAGATTATACGTAATCCAGTCATTTATAAACTAACTTCATATATTCTTCATATAGAAGAGGATGCTTATATTTTTATATTTATATTTCACAAATGTAGTATTAGAGTTCCCCTTTTTATGACAAATCGATAAGCTCTCCCTTGAAATGACAAGAGGTTGAAAACATAAAAATGATTAGTTAATTAACAAGAATTTTATATAGTAATATTAGTGGCAATTCCAGGGCATGGTCAAGATGAAAATACCTTAGAACTTTTATGTATTTTGGGATGGAAATGTAGTTTATTGTTTGCAAATTTAATGAGTATTTTTCCTGGAGTGTTAGCACATTGGTGGTGTAGCTGGCTGGGCACTGTAGGCAGAACCTTGTTCTACATGTGAACATCTGTGGTCAAGCCACTATGCCCATGCAAACCTTCATTTTCTCCTTGGTACTTCTTGTATCTGTAAGCAGTAGTGCGTGGACTGGACTCCATGACATTTCAGTTGCATTCTATTTTCAACATTCAAGGTAAGAGTTCTTAGTAGATAAACATACTTGAAAATCATTTCGTATTTGTGGGTCTTAAAGCAATCTATCTAAAGTTCTACAAGTCAATATTTAGAAAAAAAATTACCTTTGATACTTACTTCCAAAGTGTCAGTGAAAGCATTATGAAATGTAATTTCTCCAATGTCGCTCTTATTATTTCTTCCATATATTCTACTCCATGGGAGTTGGCATTCTATATTATTGTAAAATAAATCTAGCTTCTGATTGATAATATGAGAAATGCCACATACCCTCAGAACCAAACAGGTTGTCATGGCAACCGTGAAATTTTAAAACTGCAGAGTACACTAAGAGTGCATGGTTGCATATCCCTACAAATAATTCATGTCACTTTTACAGTGGTAAGCATGGACCCTGCAATGATTGGAAGGTAGAAAGTCATTCAGCCCAAATCTTCACTTCACAGGCTTGCCTCTGGCAGAGCCAATGCCTTCTTAACCGTGGAATTTCTACGTCCTGCAATAAAATATTCATATAATATCTTTCCATAAATATATGAATAAGTAACAAGATGTCTTGCTACAACCTGATCTCTAGCACAATATACGGATTCAGTTTGCTTTGATAAAGTTTTATTTGACACAGTGTGGTGAACATTTGTCACATTTGATGATTAGATCTACTTATACTTTGATTTCCTACTGAGACACTACCTTCTCTCAAACTTGCTGTAAAGGAATTCTGATTGAGGTCACATTTTCTCTAGCCACATGAATAAATGTCTGACTTAAGCCTGGCCAAGGACAGTTTTATATTAAATAGTAATTCCTTCATAGACAGAAATGAGCCAGTTCTAGTAGGATACTCTGCTGAAAGAGGGCAAACTTCTTTCTGTAAAGCAAAGGACACAGTCCATAAGACAAAAAGACACCCTACTGAATGGGAAAAGATCTTCACCAACCTCACATCAGACAGAGGACTGATCTCCAAAATACATAAAGAACTCAAGAAACTAGACATTAAAATTCCAAGTAACCCAATTAAAAAATGGGGTACAGAACTAAATAGAGAATTCTCAACAGAAGAATCTCAAATGGTTGGAAGAAACTTAAGGAAATGTTCAACATCCTTAGCCATCAGGAAAATGCAAGTCAAAACAACTCTGAGATACCATCTTACACCTGTCAGAATAACTAAGATCAAAAACACCAATGATAGCTTATACTGGGGAGAATGCAGAGAAAGGGGAACACTCCTCCATTGCTGGTGGGAATGCAAATTTGCACAACCACTTTGGAAATCAATATGGCAGTTTCTCAGAAAATAGGCAATCAACATACCTCAGGACCCAGAAACACCACTCTTGGACATATAACAAAAAGAGGCTCAATCATACTACAAGGACGTTTGTTCAGCTATGTTCATCGCAGTATTATTTGTAATAGCCAGAACCTGGAAACAACCTGGATGCCCCTCAATCAAAGAATGGATAAAGAAATTGCAGCACATTTACACATTAGAGTACTACTTAGTGGTTAAAAATGATGACTTCTTGAAATTTGCATGTAAATAGATAGAACTAGAAAAACCATCCTGAATGAGGTAACCCAGACCCAGAACAATGAATATAGTATGTATTCACTCATAAGTAGATACTAGTTGTAAAGCAAAGGATATTGAACCTATAGTTCATGATTCTAGAAAAGCTAAGTCACAAGGTGAACCCTAAAAAAACATGGATAGATCCACCTGGAAAGGGAATGTAGACAAGATTGCCTGACAAAATTGGGAGAATGGGGGTGGGGGAAGTAGGGAGGGTTGAAGGGGAAGATGAGCATAGAAGAGCAAGGAGGAAAGCTTGAGGGAACGGGATACTCAAGATGGAGGGAAGACAGAGATGAGAGCAAGGAAAGAGATATTTTGATTGAGGGAGCTATAATGGGGCTAGCAAGAAACCTGACACTAGAGAAATTCCCAGGAACCCACAAGGATGACCCCAGTTAAGACCCTAAGCAATAGAGAAGAGGGTGCCTGAACTGGCCTTGCCCTTTAGTGAGACTGATGAATATCTTGAATATCACCATATAATCTTCATCCATTAACTGATGAAAACAGAGACAGAGACCTGCATTGGAGCAGTAAACTGAGTACTCAAATACCAGTTGAAGAGTGGGAGGAGTGAGAATATGAACAAAGAGGTCAAGACCATGATGGGTTCACCCACTGAAACAGTGGGAGCTAATGGGAGCTTATCAACTCCAGCCAGACAGGGAAGAAAACAACATGGGTCCAAAGTAGTCCCTCTGAATGTGGGTGACAGTTGTATGGCTGGGGCAGACTGTCAGGCCAGTGACTCCAGGATTTATCCCTACTGCTTGTATTGACTTTTGGGGAGCCCATTCTCTTTGGATGGATACCTTGCTAGGCCTAGATATAATAGGGAGAGCCTTGGACCTTCCCCAAAGCAATGCGCTTGACCCTTTCTGAGGAGTGGATGGGGTGAGGGGTAGGTGAAGTGGATGGGAAGAGGGGAGATAGTGGGAACTGCAATTGGTATGTAAAATGAAAAGAGATAGTTTGTTTTCTTTTTAACCTAGACTTCCACCTGGTCTAAGACTGCTGGCAACATTATTCCGTCAAAGGAACCTGAGGATGAGGTCATTGTGGAGCAGAGGTGACCCAGGGGACTGGTGTGAGCTAGTCCTAAAGCGAGACCCTCCTTCCCATCTGTCGGTTTTATAGGCTAATCACTCCTCTACTGTTTCAGACAGTGGTGAATGTATTTGTGCCACTTATTAGACAAAATATGCCCAGAGAGCACAGACGTACAGCCAGCTTCAGTGCTGTGAGAAGAATCCTGATCACTAATAAGCTAGCTCTTGACGGTTTTGCTTTGGGAAAGCACCTCTTTGAAAAATGGGGTCAATTACCTTGAACCTTTCCACTTTCTGTGGTTATGAAGAGAATCAGAGTTGGAAATGTAGTTTTGAAGGGCCTTGTAATACAGGAAACTTCTGCGGCTAGCTATGAAAATATGACAGTGGGTTATGACAGCCATTCTGATGAGCAGTGTTTTCCAGATAGCGGCTAATTCTGTTTTGTATGGGAATACATGTGTGGACTAGTTCTAGCAGCTGTGGTTTATCCTGGGAAGGGGGCGACATTCTTGGAGACCCTGTGAGTGTGGGAGAAGTGCAGCAGTAATAGGTGCCAAGCACTCAGAGATAACCCTCCACGGATGTTCATAGCACCAGCTCAGACGGCCCTCTGAATGCGAATTTCACACATGCTATAAGTCATCTCAAAACCCATGAAAGAAAGTGTGGACGGAGGAAAACAGATTAGTGTAATCTGCTCTGGCTTCTTTCTATTCTGCTGTCTGGAGCATCCCTCTGCTCCTTCTCTCGCCACTGCAGGGGTTGTAAGCTTCCCTTTGTTATTCTGGCTTCTCAGGACCTTTTCCCCAGCTGTGAGTGTTGGGCCACAGGGCAGGCATAGGCATGCCTTAACTGCTTGTTTTTAATTGGAAAATCTTGTTCAGAATACACAGGGAGTTATTTTACCCTCAGCGTTGGTTTTAATGTGACTGCTTCCTTGGGTTCTCAATAGCCTACTCCCTCTATCTTCAAAAAGAAAAGAAACTGCGACTTTAATCAAATGAGTTTCCAAGTTCATTTCTTCCTGCAAAGGGGTGATTTATGATCTCATGAAGAGGCTGTTCCACAGGCCCCAATCTGTACTGACAGTTGTGCTGTGTATGCATCTGCCGGTCCGGGAAGGCCGTTCTGCATCTATTTGCATGAACTGACTTATAACCACATTGCTGTGTGGTTGCATCCAGGGGTAGGGAGGGTCTTTTTATATGCGCTTGGAGACTGAAACAAGACAGAATGGGGTACTGTCAGTATTTCACCTGGCTCCATGGAGAAGGTATGAATGCCAGAGGATTCAGAAGCGGAGCCTGCCCTGAACTTAGTTTTCTTTTTAGAGGTGGAGGTGAAAGAGTTCAGCAGAGAGCAGGGAGTGAGTGGGCCCCAGAGCCCCAGGACTGCAGCTCTGGGCAAGTGCACAGCTATATACTTATCTTGGGCTTGGGCATAGGCACTGAGGAATGATGGTTACTTTTAAAATAAGCAAACATGACTTCAATAGACATGGGATCACCTCACCTACTTTTTTGCACTTAAAAGCAGGTGGGTCCTGGGATGTTAGGTTAGCTATTAAAACCTCAGTCATGAAGACATATTTGTCTGCACACGTGGTAGAACTTTAATCAAAAATCTGGAGAAGTCCTCAGTAGAATTTCAATCAATGCCCCTCATCTTCTCAGCATGTCTCTGACTCTTAAATGTCATCTAAAATCTTCTTCTGAGTGATAAAGCAGAGAGGGAGAAACTAGAAACAAATTGTCTGGCTAAACTCTGGGCTGCTAAGTATGTGAACCCTGTTTGTGCCTTTAACTCTGCAGAGTTGATAATCATTAAAGCTGTGGCATACTATCTGTGCAAGAGAAGCCAGGAGCAGAGTATCTGAGATGTTCACTTCCACCTAATGGTTTCATCTGATGGTGTGTTGCGTTGAGAGTTGGAGAGGTATGCTGTGTACTCATCTTGCCGCTTACTTAGGCAGCTTGAAAGTTAGAACAGCCAAGTTTTTACAATTTCAAACAGAACTACAAGTGGAAGTATTTGTGTTCCTCTGTTTCTGTGGAGGAAAAAAATAATTAAAACATGCTGTACTGAACATTTACAGCAAGTGCTGACTATTCTTATTGCTTGGTCCAGATCCATCTCAAGCCTCTCTCCACGTGAACACAGCCCCATGAGCTTAATCGGCGTGACTGACTGATGAACAGTGTGATACTGTTGAACAGCATCTGAACTCAATTTGTCCTAGCTCCTTTTTTTCTGCTAAATAAAAGAAAACGAATGTATACGATAGGTGATAAGAAATAATCCAATAGTCAACAATAGAGGATTTGTTACATGGGCTACAGAATTCTATAAAAGAAATTGTTACTGCATAAAATGAAAAGATGAAAGAGGTACAGGAACATCTAATGGGGGTATAGGAATGATAAACCACTATTAAGTGAAACCAGCAAATGGTAACAATTAGTTTAAATGCACATGGGAGGTACGTGGAGAAAAAAATAACCTCATCTAATGGTCTTTCAAGTGTTTCGTGAACACTTGCAGCATAAAGACCAAGTTGGCTGTCTCTTTCTCTAGTCATTTGGGTATCAGAGAGATTGAAAAATAAGCAAACATCAAATTGGTTACCTAGCCCTGTGACATTTATTCATCTGATATGACAAATGAAAGAGATTTTGCAAAAGAGAATACTGAGCTTTCAAAGCCCTGAGCTTAGAATGGAGAAAGTGTGCTGGAGGAACAGAAGGAAGACTAACATTGCTAGAATGTGCTGGTCCAGGATAGCTGTGGAAGGCAGTAATGTAAAACAGGAATGAATAAATTTGTTCACATTCAACCATGGTGGCTCAAGTTAAGATTCTATTGTGATAAAGGGGAAAGCCAATTTTTAAGCAAAGGAGTATCATAATTTCTGCCAACTTTGTGTAGGGTGATCTGTGGTGTGTGAGCGTGGGAGCAATCAGGTATGACAGAAGATATGACAATAATGGAAGGAGGAGATTATGCCTCCTCTGTCTACATCAGTGGTCTTGATTGGAGCATTCTCTCTTCTTCCACTGTCTTCTCCAGAGAAAAAAACTGAAAATATCCAAATATATTTTAGTTACTATAACAGCTAAGGGGTGCTATGAGAACTGAATAGATACCACGGACACTGTGAGCCATCACACAATGTCCAGGCAGCCTCTCCTGCAAGGAATTGTCTCACCTAACATGTCTGTGGCGCTCAGAGTGAGAAACACTAGACTATGTCTTCCCAGGGGGAACATATTCTGGAAACAATGGCGGTTGCTAAGGAATGATGAGGGGCTTAGGGCAAACAAGGAATGAGGTATGGAAAGCTGTGTTCCAGAACCAGGAGCCATGACTCTACCTTGCAAAGCTTCTGAACAAGTGGAGAAAGGATGTTAGATCTGATCTCAAAGTCAGCATTTTCAACACTCACTGCTGCTTTCAACCCTGCTATAGTACTGTTGCTCTTGCTAGCATCATTGTGGTCTATAAAACATAGTTAGGGTGTCCAGAAGGGTATGTGATCTGCTGGTGTCACACTGCAGCCACTGATGGAGGTATTTTTGTGCCAGGATGGGCAAGTGAGTGAGTTGGTATGTGTGCTTCAGCACCTTATTAAATCAGTGAAGCAAGACTTTCCAGTTCACTTAGAACAAATCTAAAGTCCCCTGGCTCAGTTTGGACTGGCTACTGCTTGCTTTTCTACCCTAAGCTGCACCACTCTTGGAGGGGGGGGCAGCCTCTGAATACCTTGGCCATCCTTCTGGCCTGTATGTGTGTCAAACTCCTTTCCTTTCCATGTCTTTTGTATTCTTTGTCCCCTCTTCCTGGAATACTTTTATGTAATGTATAATGAGGTTAGAGTTCTTGAGATGGGAGCATGTAGCTGGATATGCTTGGTGACAGGCTAGCTTTAGGTTCTAAGAAATGGAATCACAAGTAATCTCAACTGGACAGCTTGAGAATATATAAGGTTGCAGAAAAGAATCTAAAAGTGAGCTCCTAACCACTTTGGGGAAAAATTGGGGGTTTGAAAAAAGGCAGCCAAGTACCTTGAATTCCTGTATTAGAGCCACTTGTTGCTTGTTACCAACACAACTAGCTACAGTAGAATTAGCTACTGTAGAATTCACTTGGCCTCTGGGTTTGCATGACTACTTTGTATCTTTCTGCACCCCTTCTTGTTGGAGATCCAGGGGATATATGCTGTTCCAATGTGCTCTGAAACTCCTACCGTTCTGTATTCTTTGAGGAACAGCCCAGGCCCAGAAATGACACTTTCTTTCATTTTCTGACTTGGATGCAATGATATGCCCTGTTGAACATAGTCTCACCAATTATCAGCAAAAATCAAAGAACAGATACTTTTTAGACTATGGGCCGTGTGTCCAAATCGCCTATGTGTGTAGAGTTTTAAGAACAGTGATCCCTAGTATCAAGTCCAAAGGCCAAATGTAATTTGATAAGGAGTTATGACCTGGGTACTCCCCAGGTAATTCTGATGAAGAACTCTCTTTGAGAATCACTATCTTAGATTGCAGTCATGGAGGTAAGATACAGTTCAAAAAAATGATATAAGTCTAGGAATTTCACAAATCTAACATCTCAGAGAAGAGTAATTCCCCAAATTGTGTTTTAACAACAACAACAACAAAAGCTTGTCTGAAGATCAGAGTGCAGAGTTAAGCTAAAGAGATTTGGCATACACCTTTAATCTGAGGACTCAGAAAATAGAGGCAGATAGAAGGCCACCCTGGTCTACACGATATTGTAAGTCTAAAAGAGAAACTGAGGTGATCCCAGCATTTAGGATCCCACACCTTTAATCCCAGCTCTAGGGAGGTGGAGACAGGAGTGATATGGCTGGGCAGAGAGAGAAATATAAGGCTGGAGGATACAAGAGCTCAGTGAAGTCAGAGGCAGCAGTCTGAAAGCAGTCAGTCTGAAGACGCAGTCTGAGGACGCAGTTTAAGGTCAGGATTACCCTTTCGGTCTCAGTATTGGTAGAGGTCTCTCTAGTGGCTGGCTGCTCTACTTTCTGATGCTTCAGCTTGAACTCATTATCTGTCTCTGTGTTTTTCTTAGTCGTGCCACAGAACATCTTCTCAAGGTAGACTTTGCATTGTTGCATTTCTGACTCAGCATCATTTGCAAGGGTAAATCAGTCCGTGGTCATGCATCCTTCACTGTTGCTAGTGTGTAACTTAGCATCGTTGAAATAATTCTGGACATGAGATCCTGATGTCTTCCTGATGCCAGTACTTGCATATAAGCCGATTGTAAGACACTTATAACTGTTTTTAATACCATAACTTGGTAATTTGATTTAGACGGAGGCATTTTCTGTTGATAAATTTATGCAGATTTTCAAGTCAGAACACATTGATTAAAACACCAATTAGATCTTGCTCCCTCATCCATCACACAACCTTAAATTTTTGTGTAGCTTTGGCAGGGTGTTCTAGGAACCATGTTTGTTTAAGTGAGTGCTTTAAATCAAACTGCCACAAGGCAAGCCATCCTTTATGTCCTCGCTATATATAGAATATTATTTTCAAATACTACAACTCCATTATTGGAATACAATAAAAGTGTGGTGATGGTGGTGGTGGTGATGATGATGATGATGATGATGATGAGTGACTGAAGCCCAAAGAGATCAGCTGCCCAGGGTGCTTATAGAATTGTAAAACAAAACAAAATTGAAAAGAAATACACCAGTGGCATATTATGGTGGAAAGTTGCATCAGCACCCGCCAATATCAGAAGGAAAATATGTGACCAGTGAGAACAGCAAATACTTTTTCCTAAGTGATTATTTAGGTGTATTTTAAAGTTGAGTGAGAAACATTTTCCTCTTCCCCATAACTTTGATTTTTAGCCAAGATAGATTGACAAGAATAAGATTTCATTTTTATTTTCCTAAAATGTCTTAGAATCGTACATCCTAATTGCTTACTACTCGCCATGGATGGGCTGAATAAGCACATCTCCTGCATATTACAATAAGCATGTTACTTTCAGAGGAGAAAACAGAAAGGAAGTGTCACAGAGTAGGCAAGAAGGAAAGTTAAAATAATCTATGCGCACATCGATGAGGAAAAGACAATAGAGTGACTTGGAAGAAAAAGACTTCAGTAAATCTTCAATGCTGACATAGGGCAAAGCCTTGTGAGAGTATTTGTCAAGATGGTTGGTATCAAAAATCCATCTTGAGTAAGTTTAAGTAAAATGACAGATTTTAGTGAAAGAATGCTGGTGTAGCTTATAGACCAGACACAATATCTCAGTTCCATGTGCAAGTGGTTTTCACGCTCTAGCTGTAGGCGGTGTTAACCTGAAGACAGGGAATGTGGCATCAGGAAGTGAACTCATATTACTTCATGAAAGTGACCCAAGGTACAGTGTTTTCTTTGATAGATCAACTTCAACAATCCTGGGAAGAATCTGGCCCAGTTTGAGTCCCCTATTTCCCTCTGTCCCATCATGGGAGTGATGAGAACTTACCATACACCCACCCTTACCTGGAGGAGGTTACCAAGGGGACAGCAGATCTTGAGTCGGAAAGAAGCTGGTCCCTTAAATTTGAGAGATGGAGATGGTGGAAATGCAGAGCAGGTAAGTTTTCCTTGAGCAACAAACGAAGAAAACTAAAACAGGGAGTCCAAAGATGAACACGGGAGGGAGGGACGGACAAACCCTTGTAGAGAAACACATATCATATCAGAGAACTGAGACACGGTTGCAAACAATGCTTTAAAAAATGTGGTTTATTTTAGAGCTAATTGACAACGGCATGGGAACACAGACTTAGGTCTCCTCGAATTTCTTCTTCCAATGAGGGAACAAAGTTATGAATTTTAGGATAACAGAACAAAGGAAACCACAGGAGACTGTTTTCAAATACCTTGGGTTGGCGAATCACAGCAAAGTGGGGGGACTCTGCTCTCAGCTTTGGGTGTTATCTGGCAACATTCTCATTTGATTTGTTAAATCGAAGGGTCGGTTCAAACACCCCAAAGAACTTTTATGTGTCAGTCATGGGATGTTAAGGTGATGAAGGCAGACTAAGATAAATAATAATTAGGCTCTGTGTTAGTAAAATGTCACCATCTCCAAATGGCTATACCTTTCATTACAGAGCTCTAATTGCACCTTTGTACATGCAGCTTCTTTCCAGAAATTTCCATTTACAGGCTCATGTAGATATGAGCGGCCCCAAACTCACTGTGTAGCTGAGGATAACCACGAGCATCTGATCTAGATTTCTCCACCTCCCAACTTCTATAATTACTGGTGTGCTTCACTGTGCCTGGCTACATGTTGTCGTCATTTCTGATGCTGAAGACGGAACCCGGGGCTTCATGAGTACTCAACCACTGAACTGGATCCCAGTTACCCTGCTCCCTCACCTCAACAGTGTTTGAGACAGGATCTTGCGATGTTGCTCAGACAAGCCTTGGACTTTCCATTCCGCTAAGCCTCTCCAGTAGTTGGAAGTGCAGGACTGTACCAGCTGGTCACACTCACTTAATCAGATGATAACGAGAAGGCAGCATGTTCTTCCTTCTGCCATTATGTCATAGCATTTTCTCATCAGACTTTGTAGTCCAGGTATAGATTTTTGGTGATAGACAAGACCACCAAGGGAGGGCATTTAAAGGCTACTTCAAAAATACAGCAACATCCAGTATCTGAAGTTCCTGGTGTTTGGGACCATCACCATCCCCATTGCTCCACCCAGTATGTGTCAAGACTGTTGACTCCTATCCTCTCATGCCTTCACTGCAGGCTAACAGTCAGGGCTGTGTGAGGTTCCATTGAGCCATTCCCCATTGCTCACTGGCGGCCAATCCTCTGCCACTTATGCTGTCTCCAGAGCAGCACCCTGAGAAGAACAAACACCCTGCTGCTTCCGAGCCCATCATCTTCCCTGCCTCAGGACCCAGGGTGACAATGAAGAAAAGGGAGTAAGGAAGAGGATCACACAAAAAGAGATGGAAGATGAACTCTCTCAAGGAGTGGTCACTAGCCAGCATGCCACCTAATGGTCATTTTGCTAACACTCCCTGTGCAGAGCTCTGCTTGAATCATCTTTCCCTTTTACCCAGCTACAGCCAGTACACACTGGAGAGTGCCCTCTCCTCCCATGACTAATGCCAGACCCATTCTTTCCCCCTGCACAAGTATGTGCTCCAACCTCAGTTTATACATACCAGTAAGAAATCCCACCCATGCCCAGACTGTGGGTGGCATTTCTTCCCGAGGAATTTGTGGGCCTTAACCATGCTAAACTATAAGAGTCACTTCACTTGCCCCATCTGCTGTTCAGCCTCAGGTTAAAATGGACAGATGAGAAACCCTACCAGGGTCCTCCATACAACAGCCTGTGTTCTGCTCAGACCTCCTTGTGGGCCCTCACATGAGCATGCCCTCTGGCTAGTAGTTGCTCATGGCCTGGTCTGTGACTTCCCCTTTACCTGCTCATCCCCACTCCATGGTCATCGGTTAGTTACTCTCCTAGCCTGTCCTTCCACTACTCTAAGTGAGGCAAAGTCTTTGAGTGTGAGCATGACCTGTAAACGCATCTGTGAGACCATCACTCCCTCCTCTGCAGCCCAAGGTGACTGCAGCATGGAGCGGAGCTTTCAGAGCCGAGCTCTGTATTTGAAAGTCAGGATCCCTTGGTTTACTTTGGATTCAGAAAATGAGTGTGGGTGATAGGCCACACAAGTTGATGAATCTTCTAGGGTTAGGGCAGGGTTGTTCTACAAGGCTTCTCTGCTCAGTGGAGAGACCAGGAACCCAGTTACTCCTCAGCCCATGATGTTGGTTGCCTCATCAGCTCCAATCTGGCACTGAGGACCTGGAACATTCCTGGAGAATTGTTGGTCTCCACTCCATGTCAGGGGAATAAAGAAACTGGGTTCTGAAGATAGCAAAGGATGTGGCGGCAGCAGGGTGGATGGATGGATCATCAGAAAGGAGGAGATGGAGACAAGGCCTCAGAAACACAGCTCAGATGTCAAAGCAAAAAGTGAAAACAACTGTTTGGGAAGGGAGTGAAGAGGCAAGGAAAAGAAAAGGACTGAGACGAGAGCAGACAGACACTTGGAGGATAACTAATTCCTACATATCTAAGACGAATGCAGTGGTGGCCACGGGAGAAGAGCAGCAGATACAACGTAAAATACGTAAGGTCAGCTGAGTCTGCCCAGCGTCTCTGGAGCTAAGGTCCTTGGGGTTACTACTACTCTTACAAGTTTCTTCACAAAGGAAATCAGCAACATTGGAGGCCTCTCTGTCTGTTGTAACTTTGTCAGTGTGATTATTTTCCACTTACTAGTTTGTTTTATTCCACACACAGAACTGGCACTGTCTTTTAAAATAAAAAATGTGAAATTTGGAGTGAGAATTATTGTCAAGCTAAGACAGCAGGCAATACCCAAGGGCAGAACGATGAGGGGAGAGTAATTTGAGGCCAAGCCTCAAATGTGAGGGAGGATGTGCCGATCTAGTCAGGCAAATTATCTCACTTCTTGGGAATCTTACTGTTCCTTTCATTAGCACCTGAGAGACTGACCTAAGTCAGGACTGGAGAGTCAGTTTTTCCCATGAACCAGTTTTCATCCATGAGCAGTTAGAAGGGTGTGTTTTGGGGGAAAGACGTAACACCAAGGAAAATAATATCTTAAGCCATCATCTGTCATGCTTTGGTGGGAAATGGTTTGCCAAAAGTTTTCCTTGTGGCAGATGAGAAATATTTTCTCTGGGAGTTCTAAGGAAACTTGTCCAGCTCTCCTTCTCCCTCAATAAACCAAGTTTCTCCATTTGAACTAGTGATATCCTTGTAATAATGCTATTTGTTGTTTATTCTATCTTGTTCTCTTAGATTTTTATTTCATAGTGGTTTGTAACAATTTTGTGGCACTGATTTCCTTGAGAATGTACTAAGAGCTACTCATCTCTACTCGGAAGAACATGAAGATCTCATGCTCTGGATAACATTGGAGGACTTTCATAGTTCCCAAGAAGACCAAAATTTCTTCCAAGGAAAGAATACCAGAGGGGATCTCCAACTGAGTACCCTTGATATTTAGCTTAATATTATTTTTATTTGATTTGATTGTACACTTCTAATTATGAATTGAGCACTTAGAAGATATTATTACATATTTATGTAAAAAGCCTGTCAAAGTCGTGTAGCATGCTTACATAAACAAACAACAATCAACAAAGAAAATATTGGATTTTTTAATTTCTTAAATGACTAACTTATTATTTTACTTAAGATGATAGTGGTGGAGTGAAATAGCCCTTAACTTTGTAGAGATGAAGATCCCCGTTTTCATTTATCCTCAAGCACAGCAAGGTGTTTGGATGAGTGGCATCCTAAGGTCAGCGCCACTTTGAATGCATTAATATTTTAGTACAGAGTTTAAGATCGATGGAATTGTATTTATCTAATTAGCTCAAAGGAGTGGGTTCAGATTTTGGGGGTTCACATAAATTGATTCCCTGGTCCAAGCGTCCCTGAGTCTGTCAGGGAAGAAAGAAGTTTGCATTTATGAATGTGTGACGATTTGGGTACAGGTGACCCCGTGGTCACACTTTGGAAAGCATTGTACTAGAAGGTCTGCTGGTAATACAAAGATCACACACGACTATTTTTATTCTAATACAGTCATGTGCAAAATGGCTACTTAATATGTGTGCTCGAAAACCTGAAGTGATCTTCCTCAAATGAATTCAAGAAAAATTGGCTGTGCCTAGAAACAATTTGAAGAGCCCTGCACACCATTATACATGGAGTTATAGGAAATATTAACACCACACCATATGTCTTAGGAATTGCAGCTACATTTTTTTTTGTATAATGCCTTTTTCAATATGCTGATCATTTTAAGTTGCCCATTTTCTAATATAGTAAAAAGAGTCATGTGTGTTCTGTAATTCAGTAAAAGTGAAATATGTGGTTTGCTTTTGCATTCTTTTTTATTATTCAAATGTGACTTTCAAATACATGCTATTTTATAATATGTACATTTATGTCACTTAATGCCATTTTATCAGTGTTTGGAGTTACTCGGGGTTCCTTTTAAAAGCTATAGAACTAGTTTGGTTTTTTTTTCTTTTCTTGCTTTTTTTGGTCCTTTTTCTTTTCAGTCTGAGTCAAATGTTTCTCAAATCAGTCCCTAGAAATGCAAATGGAATCACCAAGTGTTTGGCTCCTTTTGTGTGCTGGGAACATTGACAAGTGTTTTATAGACTCATGCTGAGTAAGGCTCCCTGTAGTAATTCTGAAAACTATTTATTTTTATTTTCTATGTATGGCTGTTCTGGCCTGCATGTGTATTTGTTTACCACATGTGCACAATACCCGTGGAGGCCAGAAAAGGGTGATGGATCCCCTCTATATGGATTAAAGACTGTTCTGAGGCACCATGTAGGTGCTGGGAATGCAACCTGGCAATCTAGAAGAGCAGTCAGAGTTCTTAACCACTGAGCTATTTCTCCACCCCCGCCCCCCATGCTCTTTCACAGGCAAAGAGACAGATTTAGAGGAGTATATCACTCAGAGTTCTAATTAGTAGCTAATAGAACTGGAAAGCGACTTACCTAATCTTTTTAACAACCCTTGCATAGGAAACATAGGTTATCACGATTTAATAAAATGATATGATAAAAACTTTCAGATAGCCAGAAATACTAGAGCAGACTCATGCCTTCTTGGCAAAGAAAAAACTGAGACCCATATTATATAAGATGTATTAGTCAGTTTTATGTCAATTTGACAAAACACCTGAGAAGATAACTTACATTTTGGCTGATGATTCTAGACATGCACATCTGTGGCCTGTTGGTTCCATTGCTTAGCGGCCCAAGGAAAAGGAAAAGCCGTTGTGGAGGAAAGGAGTAGATAGGAAAAAGAGGAGACAGAGACAACTAGGTACTTAAGGACACACACAATGTCCTAATTCCTATAGAGAGTTCTGTCTCCTAAAGTTAGTTTCCAATACCTTCAAGATACCATCACTACGTAGGAACAAGCCTTCAACTTATGTGGAGTATTCCATAGTCAAGCCTTAATATAAATGCACATGTAAATTATAAGTGCAGGCATGTACACTTGGACACACACACACACACACACACACACACACACACACACAGTGATTATTTTGGAAGAGAAATCAGAGCACTGATACAACCAAGCAACTCTCTCTCCTCTGACTGTATCATTCCTTGAAGTCTAAAGACTCTTGAATTTTTACAGCCTGTATATATACCTTTTTGTGTGTCCTCATTATGCCCCAGATAACTGGTACATATGCATGTGAATTTCTAGTAGTCATGGTCAACAAAAGAGACTGAAGCCATTGGGTCAGCTATTCCCATTTTACTCACCGTAAAGTGGATTTGCAGAGTAGGCTAAACATAAAAGGGATCATAGCAGACTGCAGTGAAGAGGGCCTTCCAAGGCACAGCCACCATCATCCTTAAGACAAATCGATTTTCTGATGCTTTTCAAGAAAAGATGGGACTCTGCCAGTTTTAGAGTAATGTCAAAGTTTGCTTTGCAGTGTTTTTGTGTATCTTTGCTCTTACTCTAAAACTTAGGTGGATTCCAAACTTATAATATTGCTTCATCTTAGTCTCCCAGGAGCCTCAAGTAGTATTTAATTATTTACTCTTCTTGTTTTTTTGAGACTTAGAAATTTCTTTCAATGCGTTTTGATGATACGTTTACCCCAAGCTCTTCTTTCATATCTACCCAACATTTGTATTTTACTTTAAGCCCTCAAGACCAATTTGTGCTGCCCAAATATTCTTGACTGTATAGTCTTCTATTGGAGAGTGATCAACTTAGCAGGGGCTACACTCTTAAGAGAACACTGACATTTCCTTTCCCAACAGCAATCCGTTGCCAGTCAATCCACAGCTGAGGGTGGGACTGTGTGCCCAATTCCCCTATCCACACTAAGATTTCTTCTTGCTTAGGCTTGCATAAGTTTTGAGCATACTCTCACAACCTCTGGGAATTTTTACATGCAGCTGCACTGCTGTGTCCAGATGTTTTCTGTGTCTGACAGAGGACCATCCTGATGAGCCACAACTAGACAATAAAACAGAGAGAGAGCCTTTAGCACTCTCATCCCCACGTGTGAAACTCAAGGTTCATGGATTTACACAAATCAGGAGGCAGCAAGACAACCAGGGCCAGAGGGTGAGTGGTTGCTGACCCAGTGCTGCAGAGGCTTGTATGAACTCACAAAGACTGTGGCAGTATGCGTCTGATCAAGCCAGGAAAAACTCCAGGCACTGAGGAGAAGTGGGCACAAAAACCCCAACTCTAACCAAGAAGGTATTTGCAATTCATACCAGCTGGGAGAGGGAAAATCAGTTTTCTCCAATGGAAACTGATTTATACACCGGGTATATTGGTCACACTCCAGGACAGGTCCCATGTTCAGGGTAGCTGGCCAATACAAAATAGGTTCCATGCTTGTGTGTGCGCTCTTTTTTTGTTTGTTTGTTTGTTTGTTCTGATTTTTTTTCCTGAGAAAGAACATGAAGTTGGATAGATTGGAAGGTGGGGAGGAAATTGGAGGAATTATGGGAATAGGAAAGAATATGATAAACATATGTAAAAAGGAAAGAACAAGAAAAATAAGTTTCTTGTCACCGTCTACTACCTCTGGCATTTACACACTCTATGTGCCCTCTCCCTCCATTATCCTGAGCCTTGGCAGGGGCGGGGTTGGGCTCTATATATGTTTCCTTTAGGACTGAGCATACTTCACCTTGGCCAATTGTAAGTCTCTGTGATAATCACCATCTACTGTGAATAGAAGCTTCTTAGGTGTTGGTTGAAAGATGCCTTGATCTGTAAATATAATGGTAAGTCAGCAGGAGTAGGTTTAATACTGTGTCCATTTAGTAATATAAGAAGTTCTCCCTTATGGCGGATGACCTATCTCATCACATGGTCTTGGCTTAATAATGGTGGCAGATGTGGGTTTTATCTTGTAGAAAGGGACTTCTTGCTTTTCCATCAGAAAGTGGTTGTTTATTCTCGTGATGTTGGTGTCATTACTAAGTGGCACTATTAAGTGGCACTGGTAAGTGAACATGTGTTGGTAGGCTAGTCACTCTTGTAGCTTGGAGATTGCACCTCTTTAGCCATCAGAGAAATTCAAATTAAAACTCCTTTGACACTTCATTTTACCTGAGTCAGAAGGCTAAGATAAAAAAACAAAGTGATGACAAATACTGGCATGGATGTGGGGAAGATGGAACCCAGTGTTGGCAAGTGGGAAAATTGGTATGGCAATTAGTGCAGAGGTTTTTAAAAAATCTAAAAATAGATTATCACATGATCTGTCTACACTAGTAACATTCCTGTGCATGCATTTAAAGGACTACATGTCTTATTGTACACATACAAAATCACAAAAAAGATTAGTTGAAGAGAATGGATGAATCCGGGATTCAGGGACATTCAGTAATTTTATCTAATGGTTTGGAATGTCAGGTAATTCCCCTTGACTGCTGGCTCTTTCCCGGGTCAGGCCACCTGTTCTGCAGTATGCTTTGTTAGGTTCTACTTGCCTTTTTTGTGATTTTGATATGCATATTATTATTATTGTCCTTGCCTATGGAATTTTCTAACTATGTCCGTAAAAAACTAGAAACCCCTTATTCTTCTCCTTTTCATCTTCTCACTTCTTCTTCTATTTCTTCCCCTTATTCTTACTCTTCCTTCTTCTCCTTCTTCTCCCCCTTATTTTTCTTCTGCTTCTCCATGCCCTTTGATTTCACTTTTTGCCCTCGCACAAAAAGTAAAGAACAGGCAGACGTAATATACTTGAGTTAATTCCTTACCCTTATATCTACGCCTGCCATAGACATCCAATTCTGAGCCCTGAGGGGTTCTGAGGCTAGTATTCAAGGCCCCTGATAATTGATTGGGTTCACTTGTGCACATAGCTATTAGAGGATAATTTGTGAGAGATTTTTTATTTCTTTTCTTCTACCATGTGAGGTTTGGCAGTCAAACTCAGGTTATCAAGTTTGGCAACCTCACCTTTACTAGCTGAGTCATCTCACCATCCCCCAAAATTAGTTTAAACAAGAGTTAGCAAGGCTTTACTTTAAAATTGTGTCAGCTAAATAAAACATTCCAGGTTAAGTCCTTAGATGGCTGATCATCTGCTCTCATCCACATCTTTTACTGATGCTTAGAAACAGGTGTACTGTCTCGTGCCTTGATCCCAGCTATTCAGGAGGCTGAGGCAGGAGGATCTAGGTTCCAGACTAACCTGTTTCAAAACAAAATTTTATAAGGGTTGGGAATATAGGTCAGTGATCCTGGATATACCTCACAGCCCTGAAAATGAAACTATGCATGTATTTTCAACTATGTAAATATAGAAGTTGCCCCCACTATCCTAACTTCCCAATCAGGCTGCTATATGCTCGTCTTGTGTCTGCTTATCATGTCTTGTGTTTCTTCTTACATGACTCATGACTAATATGTCTTCAGGGATGGTGGTGCTTGTTGTCTTCAAAGCTTCGCTTCTCCCTCTGTACATGAGAGATCATACCTTTTTGTTGAGGAAAACCACAATGCCATTAAGCACTCCCACCAGGCTTTCCAGATAATGAGCCTGAGTCAGCAGGAGCAGCTGCCCTCTGTGTTGCATTATCATTAGCTGTTGGCCAGAGGGAGCTAAGAAAGTGATTCTTGCCACAGAGCAACGTTACCAGAGATAAAACTCTCAGCTCTACTAACCTACATGTCGTTTCCCTCTTTCCAGTGTACAGAAGTGTTGTGAAGAGGATTGGTGGGCTCTTTTCATCCCACCCAGCTCCCGACCACCCGGCTAGTTTTACCCAAAATAATTACATGGAAGCTGTATTCATTTAAACACTGCCTGGCCCATTAGTTCCAACCTCTTATTAACTAACTCTTACATATTCGTTTAACCCATCTCCATTAATGTATATCGCCACTTGACTGTGGCTTACCAGCATGAGTCTAACCAGCATCTGCCTTGGAGAGGAGAGCCATGGCATCTGCCTGACTCTGCTTTCTTCCAGCATTGTGTTTGGTCTACTCCACCTATCTAAATTCTGCCCTATCAAAAAGCCAAAGCAGTTTCTTTATTTGACCAATGAAAGCAACACATAGAAAGAAGACCCTCGTACACCACTGAAGGCTAATTGTGTTCACCAATGAAACAGAACTATCTACTAATCCAGTCTGTTGAGCTAGAGATTGCTTGCCTGTGCCAGTCAGTTTAGCTCAGGGATTATGCAGTATGTTTTGTTTGCACATAACTAAACTTAACAAGTCAGCTTATAGCAGAATATATGCCTTTCTGGATGACCTTTCCTGGGTGATCTTGACTTTTATTTGAAAATCTGAAGTGTATTCCCTAGTTAAGAAGGGATATTCCCTTCTTCGACATCAGAGGACTAAAAGCATGTGCTTAGATTTCATGCAAGAATTAATAGCTGAATTAATAGTGTTCCATAGAGGGATATCATAATATTCATAAGCATCAGAATATTTAGTCAGATTTTAAATAAGGAGGGGTGTGAACCTGGAATTCCATAGCTGCTGCAGATTTTGGTAATCTTCTTAAAATGTCAGAAGGGAGATTGAACCTCATTGGCCCTTGACTTCATTTCACACTCATCCATGTTTTTAATCAGTTTTACATATTCTATATTACAGTCTATGATTAGACCACTATTGTATGATATGAGGGAGGGATTGGCTGCAGCTCGACAAACCCAGTGGTGTTTTAAAAACAATTATCCAAAGCCTACTCCTTTATTCTAGTTGAAATGATTAGAATATCAGTCTAATATGAAATGTGCCCTAACACAGTTGTTTTGTAGCAGGGGCTAGTATGTGATTGGCCACATAAACACTTCGTTCCATGTGTCTAATATAATACAAACATGATTGTGCTGCCGTGGGATGCGCAAATTAACAAGGGGAACTTTAGTATGAATATTAGTACATATTTTGTAGTGGTGAAGGCCATTAGGTGGCAGAACACCTCTCAGGGGAAATTAAAGCAACAAAGTACTTTTTTGAAAGTGGGAGTGGGAAGTGTGCATAGAAGAAAGCTGAGGAGTATCCTGTTATTAGTTGGAGAAGGGGCCAGAGGTAACTAAAGAATTGGTTAGTTATTAGTTTCACACACTTAGAAAAAAATTCATAGTATTTTGTTTCATAAAACCTGATGTTTCACTGAAGAAAAATTAAGGAGCTATAAAAATGAGAAATGTTCCATCATGTTCCCTATTCTATGCAGCATATATGAGCTTGATTGAAGTATTTCATCTCATTTCTTTATTTATCAATAAATCAAATGTAACAATAATTAATACCACCTTCATAGATTTGTACAATATTTAAGTGAATTAATATGAGAAAATGCTTAGACTAATGTCATTCAAGGTCAATTTTCTATTTGACTGTTTATCTATCTATCTATTTACCCATCACTCTATCTATTATGTTATCCTAGTACTTTCTTTTTGGCATGCCAAGTTATCATGAATGCTTCTTGTTGTCTGTATGAAACTTTCATTGATTACTTTTCAAGTGTATTTTGTGTTCTAGTATGAGACAATACTGTCATTCAAATAAACACTTGTTTTATTTTTGAGATAGGGTCATACTGTGTAGCCATCACTGTTGTGAAACTTGCTTTGTAGAGCAGGCTGGCTTTGAACTCACAAAGATCCACCCACCTCTGCCTCCTGAGTGCTGGGATTAAAAGCATGAACTACCATGGTAGGCCCTGCTGTTTAAACACAACAAAAATTCTGCATTAAATAGCCTTTCTCGTGTGTCCTTATTGGTAGCAGGAATGTGGCTGCTAGGACGCAGCACCCATGTGTTACAGTCTTTTATTAAGTACTGCCAACCTTCATTGAAAGACGCTCAAGTTGTTTATAGTGCTCGTGTCAATACTTGAGAATTTAATTTTTCTAACACTTTTGCCTGTATCAGTGGGAGTGATTCCATCTTCATTATTTCTTTTAAAGTGTGTGCTCCTAAGTGCCCAGCAATGTGTGAGTGTGAGTTTGCTGTGCACAGTTTTATACTCACTCCACTCCCCAAGGATGCTATGATGTAGGGTGTCTCCTCTGCCTTCCATCCAGTTCTTCAGCCTGCTGCTGCCATCTTAGTAGCTGTGTGTCTGTCTCTCCACTATTCTCTGACACATCATTTTCAGCCATCCACAAACCAAATGGGAAAAGAACCGCTGTACTATTAGGGATATGTTTACAAAATTTCTAGGTCTAGTTCCTTATGGACTTCTTCTGAGATTTATGTAGGTGATCTATGATGGAGATGGGACTAGAAAGGGAAGAAGTACCAACTACCTACTCTCCATGAGTCGGCCTGACGTTGATATCCCATGAGCTAAGATAATCTTTGTACTTTGGGCAGGCTGATCTAGCATGGCAGTAAATGGAGTTGGTAGTTATCCACTCAGGAGAAGCATCTGCTTCATAAGCACCCCTGTGCATCTTGTGCTCTCTGCCAGTGGGCAGGGAAAACAGTTTTTGTCTCATCTGGCCTGTGCCACAGAGTCACAGTGCTGCCTCCAACAAGACTAAAAGGTAGGCATGGTGGTGCACTGATTAGTTTGGATTTAGGGTCCAGACACACTCAGTTCAAACCCGATGGCCTAATCCATTTGTGAAATGGGTGGCCTAGATACTTAGATCATTAGAGTTGTCTTGATGAGTTGAATGAGTTGATGTGTACCAGAATAGGACAGTATGTAGCATGTAAGTTCAGAATGTGTTTCCCCAGACTTTCCAGAAAGACAGAAGTTAAGGCTAGACAGACAAATATAAAAATGACAAATGTACCCCCAAAATTTCAACACCGAGTTTTTGTAAAAGTCCAGTATCTAAGTTTTTTTCTTATTATTCCTTTCTTGATTCTGTATAAAAAACTATTTTCACCTTTATTGCTATCATTACTATTCTTCTATAAAATGAGGGTACAGACACCTCTAAGATACATGAGCTAGTTCTAGGACAGGCACCGTAACTACAGAGAACCCATGACTTGAAAATAAAAAAAAAAAATACATGATGCTATTGGAGTGAAAGGAAACTCACTGAGAATCAAGGGGACATGGATGAAAAAAATGTAGCATATGTGGGGACCAATCAGACTGAATCTGGATCTGCTCAAGCCTCATAGCCAAATATAACAGACACTAGCCCCAAGTTGCTGTTGAACTTTGCAAATGAAATGAGTCCAAATGGACTAAGTTTAAAATGCAGAGTCCTTTTACAGAATTTGTCTAAAAGGTTTGAAAGTATTATAATAATCTTATTAAAGTATTTATACATATTGAGACCAATTTATAGATGATATGTTAATATATATGTATTAAACTTCTGATTCTCTCTCTCTCTCTCTCTCTCTCTCTCTCTCTCTCTCTCTCTCTCTCTCATGAAAGCCAGAGGAGGATGTCCCATGTCTTGCTCTATCACTTTCCACCTCTGTCCCTCCAAGTCTCTCTGAACTTAGAGCTAGCACAGTGGCCATTAAGCTCCAACAATCATCCTACCCCCTTCCCCTACAGTGTTAGTATTATCAGCAGATGGAAATGGAACCATGCCTTTTTCTTGTTTTTTTTTTCTGTGGTTTTGGCATCCAATCTCTGTTTCCTCCTTCTTGTGCAGCAAGCCTTCCTATCTACTCAGCTACTTCTATAGTCTCTATGCATCTAAGTTTTGATTGAAGTTAGTTTAAACAATTTAACCCATTTCTTACTTTTTCAGGATGACTACTGCACCATTTTCAATTATAGATGTGCCTTCCATTCAATTTCTCTTTTTAGTGCTGGACTAGACTAACTTCTATAGAACACCACCAGGCACTCTGGAAGCCCCTTCCACATATCTCAGTCCAAATGCAAACATAACTGGTTAATATGTATAAAATAGGAGTTTGTGAAGTGCTCAACCATAAATGGAAGGTCTATATCACACCTATATGCTCAAAACTTGTGAATTCTTGTTAAGTAGGAGGTAGAAGCATTGTAAGATTCAGGGGTGAATGACTCGAGTAAAACAGTGTTTGGGAGGCAAAACAGAGCATTTGAATATATAAACTCATAGGGGTTGGGGCAGCATACACAAGACATACACAAACTCAAACCAGAAAATTTAGGCATGAAGGGCAAAGTAGGCATGAGACCACACCCTGAGCTAAAGGAGGTTTTAACTACTGAGAGCTGCTACAAGAGGTCTTTAAGGGGGTGACTCCCAGACTTTAACCATAATCTAGGAGATAGCTCTGTATCCAAGAGCATTTAGGAAGCACAAATTTGTGTGTGTGTGTGTGTGTGTGTGTGTGTGTGTGTGTGTGTGAGAGAGAGAGAGAGAGAGAGAGAGAGAGAGAGAGAGAGAGAGAGAACATAAACTTTGTAGAGAGTTGGAAGTGGATCGTGAAGGAGTTGGGGGGAGGGGAATACTGGCAAGATACCGTGTATAAAATCCTTAAAGAATATAAATATTGTTAAAAGAACTAACAACCTCTTTGTTTTCTTTTTTTTCTTTTCTTTTTTTATTGAGAAAAGGAGAAAAAAAACAAGTTTCCACCTCCTCCCAGCCTCCCATTTCCCTCCCCCTCCTCCCCCCCTAAGCCCTCTCCTCCCACCCTTCTCCCCCTCCCCCCACTCCTTTCCCCCTCCCTCTCCAGTCCAAAGAGCAGTCAGGGTTTTCTGCCCTGTGGTAAGACCTAGGACCTCCCACCTCCGTCCATTACTAGGAAGGTGAACATCCAAACTGGCTGGGCTCCCACAAAGCCATCACATTACGTAGGATCAAACCCCCATGCCATTGTCCTTTGCGTCTCATCAGCCCTCATTGTTCGCCATGTTCAGAGAGTCCAGTTTTATCCCATGCTTTTTCAGTCACAGTCCAGCTGGTCTTGGTGAGCTCTCAATAGATCAGCTCCACTGTCTCAGTGGGTGGGTGCATCCCTCGTGGTCCCGACTTCTTTGCTCATGTTCTCCCTCCTTCTGCTCCTCATTGGGACTTTGGGAGCACCGTCCAGTGCTCCAGTGTGGGTCTCTGTCTCTATCTCCATCCATCACTATTCAAAAATGTCAGTAATTACTTAATATAAAAGGTAAGGTAGTTGTTATTTGCAAAGAAAACAATGAGGTTTCTATCTCCATACAGAGACCCACACTGGATGGAGATAGAAACCTCTTTGTTTTCTTTGCAAATAACAACTACCTTACCTTTTATATTAAGTAATTACTGACATTTTTGAATAGTTATCTCTCTATCACTTTGTCTTAAAATTTACTTGGTAAAAATGAAGGCTGGGAATCAAGGAGATGAATCAGGAGGAACATTTTTATTGTGCAAGCATAACCAGTTTGTGTCTGTAGAACCAACATAACCACTGCCCAAGACAGCACACACTTCTAATCCCAGTGCTGAGAAGGTAGAGGCCAACAGATCCTTGGTGCAACTAGCTAACCAGCCTAGCCAATGAGTAAATTCCAGGTTCAGTGAGAGACCCTGTTTCACAAAGTTGGGTAAAGAATTGGAGACTGTAGAGGTGGCTTATTGATTAAGAGCACACGCATCCTCCTGCAGTGGACCTGAGTTTTGTTCTAAGCACCCAGGTCAAATAGCTCACAACCTCTAGCTCTCAGGGATCCCCACATCCTCTGCTGGCTTCCAAGGCACCTTCACTTGTGTATAAATATTGCTCTCCCCACACATATACAAATAATTAAAACATAAAGTAAGATCTAAAGAAATTAGTGAGGAAAGCACTATATATCAACCTCTGGCTTTCTCGTACATGAGCACGCATGTGCCTTCACTACCACAGCTGGGAGAGCAGTTCTAGAACTGCTCCAGGGCAGCATAAAGAATGCCTTCAGAGTAGCAGACTTAGAAAACTTCTCTATCTGAGGGTCTTTGGGAAGGAAGCACAGTTTCTGAAGGTAACTTTACCACTGCCCCCTTGAAAAGCTCTCCTTCCTGACAATGTCTCTGCACTTACATCTCTTTATGTGCAGCTACAGTCCTTTCTCCACAGCTCTCCTCTGTACACACTTTGCTCTGCTGTTACATTTCTTCACACACTGCTACATCTCTCTTCTATAGCATTCCCTCACACACTCACTCACACACTCACTCACTCATTCCCTCACACACTCACTCACTCATTCCCTCACTCACTCATTCCCTCACACACTCATTCCCTCACACACTCATTCCCTCACACACTCATTCACTCACTCACTCATTCACTCACTCACTCACTCACTCACTCACTCACTCACACACACACCTCCACACACTCACACACTCACTCACACACTCACTCATTCCCTCACACACTCACTCACTCACTCACTCATTCCCACTCACTCACTCACTCACTCACTCACTCAATCACTCACTCACACACACACCTCCACACACTCACACACTCACTCACACACTTCCTTATAGAACAAACTCTGGACAATATAGAAATTACTGTCTGAAAAGTTATAGACAGAAGTAACCAGTTTTCAGAGCCTGTGGCCCATAAGCCTTGCTTGAGGAGGCTCCCTCCATCTGAGAGTTATTCATCTGGTGGTTCAACACCTGAATGATCCCTTGCCATCTGCTGTATATTCTAGTGGCCGCTGGTGAAGCCATAACTCCCAGAGCTCTTGGCAATGCACACATGCCCACCTGTGCACACAGGTGCATACTCACACTCACATGTACATGAGCACACAGCAAACACACATGAAGATGCCAGTTGAGATGAGCATGCCCAACAGTAAGTAGCTGCTGGGTTCAAGTCTTACTCCAAAGAGGAAATAAAAAGGAAAACAGAAATGTGCGTTATCTAAACCATGTTCCTCACAGTTGGCATGAGACTGATTGCGAATGCACAGGGCAATTAAGAAGGCTTTGGTATCCTTGATATTTTCTTTACAGTGACCGCCGGGCTCAAAGACTGAATCTGACTCAGAGTAGATTCTCAGACGGCATTGTCAGATGAACATCTGGCTGTTACTTTTTACTGATTAGCAGCCATTAATGTTTGATACCCACATTGACTAGTTCATGGTAAATTGTAAAATGATTGCCTCATTTCTATGCCATTTTGCTTTATTACATTATTTTCTTTTGATTGAGATATATTTTACGCATTATATAAGTCACTATTTTGAAGTGTGCAGACATTTGAAGTTGTATTTGCATGATTCTGTAGTCTGTGCTGTTGATTTTAGAATACTTTATACCCCAGATAAAAACCCTTTATCAATCTTAGTTACTTCTTCCCTCTACACCCTCTAAGCTGTAGGATATCACTGATTTCACTGACACAGATCTGTGCTTTTTGGACACTTCACATAAATGAAATTATATCATTTATGGCCTTCAGTAATTTCTTTCACTTATACAATGTTTAGGATCTATTCATGTTGGAGAATGTATCAACATATTCTTCATTTTCTAACAATAGATAACATTCCATAGTGTGGTCATATTTTGTTCATTTGTTTTTATTTGATGAATATTTTAGTTTCTACATTTTGGATCTGTGGGATAACATTGCCATGGACATTTGTGTGACACCTACGTGGACATGTTTTGAGTTTACTTTGCTATCTAACCAGGGACTGGCATGTCCTGGAGACTCTTGTTTTGAGAAACCGCTGGTTTTCTAAGAAGACTATGCCACTTCACATTTTCACCTCCAATGCTTCAGGGTATCAATGTATCCAAATTACTATCAATACCATTATGTGAAATTTTTGTTTGCATTTTTGAGGCAATGTTCACTATGTATCTGGACTAAAACTTAGGATCCTCTGCCTGGATTCCCCAAGTACTGGGACTAAGTGTGTGCTTCTACATTTTGCATCTCTACCTTTTTTTGGTAATCTAGTCATCCTAGTTATTATAAACTAATAGCTCATTATGGTATTGATTTATTTTCTCTAGAGAATAATAATAGTGTACACTTGGGTATGTTTATTTACTTTCCTTTGATGTTTATATGATTTTTATTCTTTGTTTCTACGTTTCAGAAATGTGTATTCTATACAATACATTTAGCTATCACTGGCTTTATATTCAATTTCAAATCTCTGCTATTTTGATTAGATCATTTACTCCATTCATACATGTTGATAGAAATTTGGCTATGCCTTTGATTTTGATATTCTTTTAGAACTTGTCCTAATTTTTGTTTTTATTATTATTTTAGTGTTTGAAGCAGTGTTAGGATCCAATGATGCCAAATGTTAATATCTAATAACACCACAAGTAATTCCTACTTCAAGCATGCTGCTGTTAGCACCCAAACATCACTCCCCTCATTTATTTGTGTATACCATTATTCTCCATTGACTCCTTTCTCCCCAAATGACTATTCACCCGAAAATCATCATGTAGCTTGTAAGGAGCAGATATGAAGATCATTATAAGTATTTGCTTCTAAATAATATAAGTAGATAAGCATCTGCTTCCAAATAATGGCTAACTGATTGCAAATTTAAATTATCTTTTTTTGATATTGAACTCAGTGTTGAGCCCTAACTAGACACGCGCATGAGCACTCCTCTCACGTTTCCGCTTGGAGGGGAGAGTAAGCTTCTTGCAGCTTTCTCCATGGGTCTCTGAGCTGAGTATTGAGCAGAATGAATCACTGACCAGGATTCCACAAGGTGTTTACCTCTCTAGCTGAAGATTTATATTCATAACATTGAGGCCAGCGTTGGAAATTAGACCTGCCACTTTAAAATATGCTTAGACTAGCTCAGGTATAGTGGGGAGATGATTCTTATCAGGAGTTGTGTTAAATCAGCACCAGAGACAAGAGCTAGCATATTTTTAAAATGACAGCTCTAAGAAGTCTGCTTGTTATAGATTAAATCATGATTCAAAAGGCTAAGCCCTGGATTAAAGATTTTGATTTGCCTCCATATTCTCTTAATCAAATCTTCTTTTCTTAATGCCTCTACTCTTAGGAAAAATGAGAAACCACTTCTGTCTAATGGCTTTTATTACATCACATTAGGTCCCAATAGACACTAAGCAACTCAGCCTGATTTGAAATAAGATGAACTTTGGTACAACCAGCGAACTTCCATGAAGGTGATGAAACAATAATTAGACTTATCTTTGCAGTTATAGAAAGATAATATAACATCGGGAATCATTCATAAAAAATGAGTGAAAATAGTTACTTTCATGATAGAACTGTGGTTGGCTGTAAGTCTTTTTGCTGTTTTCATCTTAGTTTTCTGATTTTTTTTTAATGATGACCTTCCACACATACATGTACATTTTAACAAATCTAGTTAGAGGATAGCCCTCTAAATCAGACTTACTTTTGTTCAAGGTGTAAGAAAAACTTACCAAGACAACGAAAGTCTTGTACACCAAAAACTATAAAACATTAAAAAAAACATAAAAAGTGTTCATTGGTTGAATATCTTATTTTAATTTTTATTTTTTGAAAATTACATACTTGAGTACTGTATTTACATCATTCTTACCACTTCCAACACTCCCAATGGCATGTCAACCAGCATGGTCGTCACTCAGGTCTTGCCTAGGCAACTTTATTGTTGATATTTCATGACTGTGGCTTCTCTGTTGCTTATTAAAGACACTCTCTTGCAGTAGGCATCCTGGGCTTCGGGAATCTAACAATTCTTCTACTCATTCTTCCATTATTTTCTCTTGAGTCTTAGGTGTAAAGGACTATCTGTAGATTAGCCAATTCAGGTTGGACCCCCTATGGCCAAGTATTCTCTTCATTTTGAGTGTTTGTGGATTTCTGCAATGTTTTCCATCTGTCACACAATAAAAGGGTATTTGACGAGTGGTGATAACTACAATTATCTGTGGGTATCATGATAAGTATTTAGAATATGGTTTCAAATTTTATCAGTTTAAGAAAATGGCAGTAGTAGCTTTTCTTCTAAGATGTGTGCTTCCCTAGCCCTGGGTAGTTGACTAAGTTTCAAGTACTAGATGTAGTTTCCCACCTATCAAGTGGCAAATTGCTGCTGGTGACCCCCAAGATAGCTACGATTGGATTGCACCCTTGAGTATGTCTTGCTAGACTGGTTGTTGTTCTGACTCACAAGCTTTGCAGCTGGGGAGGACTGTTGGTCGTTTTCTCAATTGGCAGGCTGCACTTTCCTATACTATGGAATTGAGTTCTCAGGGGGGAGGCTTCTAGGTCCATTCCAGTTTGATTCCTCAAGTCCTGAATTTAAATATTAGAGAATGTCATTTTCAAATAGTTCAATTGATCTGAGCCTCTTCAAGGTTTCTGCTTCTTCCAGGAAGATTAGTTGGTCTATGTTTCTTCTAGGCAGCTCAGCATGCTGAGAGTGTTTCTCACAGTCCTTATATATTATATATATGTTTATATCATCTCAGACCATGAAAAGACCTAGTGAAGATGATAAGTTTCAGGGACTTCCTGAGGTCATCGAGTTGTTTATTCCCTGTGCTTAAGGAGCTTCCTTGCAGAATGGAATGGTTTACTTACCCTTAGAATGTTCTGTTGTTTTACCTCCCTATAAACATCTTGGTATTAATAAATTTCCCCTCATGATGGAAGATATCAATCTTGGAGAAAACTGCTATACAATAACTGTGGGTATAAATGTAAAATGATGTAGTCTTTATATTAAACTGTAGAGTTTTTTAAGTTTAAAATAGAACTGCCACACATGCACCATGTACACACACACATGCATACATAAACACACACACAACATATGAAACATAGTCCATGAAACTGGAGGACATTTTGCTATGTGCAATAAGTCAATGAGAGAACAACTAATGCTGCTTCAGGAATGTATATAAAAGGCTGACACTCCTGGACAGAGGAAATAGAATGACTGTTTCCTGGGAGTGGAAAGAAGAAGAAATGAAGAACTGATACTCAGTGAGTCTAGGATTCTATATTGAAAGATCAAGCAGTTCTAGAAATCTGCAGAACCACACAGTGTGCCTGGCTGGGGTTAGTAATAACTTCCTCACTCTTTCAAGCTTGTTCTTATCTCAGAATTATCCAGAGACAACTCAATGACACAATGAAACTTTGGAGATGGTGGAGAAGTTCATTTCTTTGCTTGCAGTCACACTACCATGCAAATACGTGCATATGCCCAAATTCATCAACTTGTGTATATTAATTATATACAGCATCTTTTAAGGTTTGAGTTATAATTTAATTAAATGAGTAAAATATTCCCGAAAACCTTAGACTCTTTTATCCTTTGCATTTTCTTATCTGAACTTCAGAACTTACATATCATTTCAGAATAGCTTAACTTTCTTTACTCCTCAAGTTTAAAGAAAAATCTGGTCGTTATTCCTGATTAAAAGAAACTTAAAAACATTCAGGTAGCATATCTAAATTGCTTTAATTCTCAGATATACACCAGGGACAAATGCAAAGAGAAACATAGGAGAGACCAAATGCATTTGGACTGTTTCTGCATGTCTGACACGGACCAGGTTGCCCTATAAGGTTCAGCTTTGACACTTGTAAGTCTGCCAAGAGATAATGATTGCTAGGAGGCCTTAGCCACATAGGATAAAGGACAATCTGGTAACGAGGGTTGAAATACAAGTCTCATAGTTTTCAGAAGATCTATTTAAATCAAACTTTCATCAAGAATTGTGAAATAGAACACAGGCAGTTAGGTGCTGCTAAAATATTAACATATCAATTGAAACAGAGAGCCAGGCACTTTATTATCCTCACGACCAGCTCTGGGGCTTCATAATTAAGTCTTTCAGGGTGATTTATTGAAACTCTAAGCAAAGTTTCCAAGAGAGTTTGGGAGATTTGCACTTAGAGCGTGAATGTGCTGCAGATCCTGAGGCAGTGTCGAGCTGCCTTTCATTACTCTGACACAGCGACTCTGCAGCAGGCCTTCTGAGAAACTTCTGAGCAGCCTTCCTCCTTGCCTGTCAGAAGGACCTCAAACATCCATCACAGCCATGTAAATGTTCAAGGTGAGGATATTGTCCTTAGGAGCAGAAGTGTGTTAGTCACAATTTAAATTTTAAAGTGTTTTGCTGTCAAAGATTTTATTTAATTTTCAGCTGAAATATAATCACACCACTTCTACCTTCACTTTCCTCTTTTCAACCCCTCCCACGTTCCCCTCTCTAATCCCTTGCCCATTCCTTCCACTTCTCAAACCGATGGCTTCTTTTTCTGTTATTGTTATCACACATATGCATAACTATGTAAATATACCTGAATGAGTTAGTTTGGTGTTGCTTGAGTGTATTTGGATAACCAATTAGTGGGCTCACACCTGGGGATACTAATTCTCACTCTCTTAACAGCCATAATTGTCTTCTGTATATCGTATAGGGAATGGGAATCTATGAGATTTCCCACTTTCACATTAACACAGCTTGGTATTATTGTTCACTTCTTGTTTAGGCTGTTGAGTTATCATGAGTGTAGCCTCCCTATCATTTCTAAAAGGCACACCACAGCAGACTTCTTGGTTCTCTGCGCTGACAGTCTTTTGTCTTGATGTTCCCTGAACAGGAATCGTATTGGGTTGTCTTGAAGGATGAACTACATGGAACACTTGCTTTCTGCATTATGACCAGTTTTGTTTTGCTTCAATGGTCTATTTGTTGCAAATGGAAACTTCTTTGATAGAATCTAAGAGCTACGAATAAGTTCTAGAATATAGTTTCATATTTTGTTGGTCTCATAGAGTGGCAGTTCTCTGTAAAATCCATGACCTCATGAGCCCAGGATACTGGCTAGGTTTCTTGTACCAGGCTTGATATCCTCTTGTTGAATGGGTCTTAAGTCCAATAGACAGGTGTTGGTAACCACTCAATATATATCAATTTTATTATTGCACCCTTAGGGGTATCGTGTCAGGCTATACTGTTATAGTTCATAGATATCATGACTGGATATAGTTTTAATTGTTTATTGCAAAGTAGTAAAGATCCTGGGAGGTAGGGAGTGAAAAAAGTTCCCAATGAAGGATCAGTTTTGCCTTTAATGGAAGATGAAGATTAAGCTTCAATTTAGGCAGCTGAGGACATAAATTAAGCTATATTTGTTAACATACGAACCTGTGACTGAAAAACAATTATCATTTGTATGATGTCTATTTAGTATTCGATGATTCTGTCACCAGAAGGTGAACCAATTAAAATATGTATTATTTATTTGCTCACACAAAACGCTTTTGTGAAGTGGTCCTTACAAGTCAAATATGTGGCTCTGTTTGAAGATGAAAGGAATTACGCAAAACGCCTGCGGAAAAAGGCTTCCAGTTTAATGCAGTGACCATTTACAACGCAATGCTGATTGTCCAAGAGAGATGTTCCACAAGTTAATGGCAGGTGGAGGAGAAAGGACAGTAACTTAAACTCTGGAGTTTTGAAGTTGAGCATTGTGGGAATCAAGTGATACCTCGCTGGGTATGAGGATGGTACCACATGCCTGAATCAAATACCTAAAGAGCAGAAGCCAGAAAAATCAAGATCTTAAGACCAGTCTGGATTTGTGTAGCAAGACTGTCTTAGAATGCCGAGGGCTGGGGACATGGCTCAGGGCTAGAGTGCTTGACTGGCATGAAAGGTGGAGACAACACGGAGGAAGTAACTAAGCTGACTCTTTAGGGCCAAATTATGCAAGTGGAAAAAGAGAAGTCAATGTAGACAGAAAGCAATCTGAATGCAGTTATGAACATTAATACGTAATGCAGAGAGTGGAAAGCAACATGATTAATAAGAAAATGACTTAGTAATCACAACCTTCTCTATTGTGCTTGAAAGACTACATCAGCATCAATGAGACCAAAGCAAAGGCTGACAATGATGACACCACCAATTCCATCTCCAATATCTATGCTATCACACTATTATCTTTGCAGAGTGTTTTCAATGTTATTATAAGTCAACATAAAGTAGGCAAAACTATAGAGAACTTGGGAATTTAGAAAAAATTGCATAGCTTGATGGTACCAGATTGTGGCTGGTATAGCAGAACTGTACTCTGTGTAACATAAGCATCATAGTTGAAGCCTTCACTATACCCAGAAATCTAAGCCAGTGATCCTCCTCCATGTGGAGTAGACAGAAGAATTATCACCTTACAGATGAAATATACTAAGATGATCCCAGATCCACTGAAGTGGTGTTTTATTGGTTGCTTATATCTTGTGTGTCAGGAAGCCTAGAGATGAATTCTGGAGTTCTGTCTACTTTCTCTTTTTCCTGTAGCAATGGAATGTTGTCACCCACATTCAGGATATTCAGAGTAGACCTTTCCTCAGTCAAAGCTTTCTACAGAAACCTTTACAGACATGACCAGATAAATGTCTCAAGAAATTTTAAATAGTCAGGTTGACAGTGAAGATTAGCTACAAAATGTCTATCCCTTTTCAACCTGACACAAAAATACATCATTTTAAAACATAGTTTGTCCTTATAGACTTATGGACATTTCAAAATACAAAATGCACTTAGTTCATTTCCAAAGGTTCCTAAAATCATAACAGTTTTAACATTGTTTAAAAGCTCCAAATCTAAAATCTCTTCTGAGACTCAAGGGAATATGTTAATTCCCAACTTCTGGGGGAAAGTTGCATATTGTCAATGTACAATGGCACAGTTCAAGGATTTCCATTCTAAAAGAGAGGAACATAGGCAAAGTGTAGTGGGAGGCCGCTTGTTGGATTCCTGCTGACCGGCTAGCTTAGGCCCGAAAAAAATCACACAAAAACCATATTATTTAAATCACTGCTTGGCCCGTTATCTCTAGCTTCTTCTTGGCTAACTCTTACATATTAATTTAACCCATTTCTATTAATCTGTATATCACCACAAGGTCATGATTTACCAGCAAAGTTCCAGCACGTCTATCTCCAGCGGCATCTCCATGGCATCTCTCTGACTCTGCCTTTCTTTTTTCTAGCATTCAGCCTAGCTTTCCCTGCCTACCTAAGATTTGCCTTGCTATAGGTCCAAAGCAGTTTTTTTTTATTCATTAATGGTAATCACAGCACACAGAGGGGACTCCCACTTCAGCAAAGCAAAGAATGATTAGGCCAAAAAAAAGTATTGAAACCATTCAGGACAAAAGTCTAATTTTGGTGTGCCATAATCTTCCTCTGGGGCTCTTAGTTGCATCATCTGGTTCCTATAGGTTTGGGGAACCCATAGCAGCCCCCTTTCTCAGTTTCATGACAACATACCAACAAAAACAATTTAAAGGAAGGAAGATTTTGTTTTCTCACACTGTGAGTGTATACAACGTCCACCATGGTAAAGAAAGTGTAGTAGCAGAAGCACAAGATGGCTCCAATGAGGTCATAGATGAAGATGAATACTGGCGTCATGTTAGTTTTCTCTTCTTCTTCCTTTCTTCTGTAGTCTAGGACCCTATTCCAGTAAGATGACACTCCCCAACATTCAAGGTGGCTGTTCTTTCTCCATTCAAATATCTCTAAAAATCTTGCAGATATACCTATGGATGCATCTAATAGGTGATTACAAGTCCAATCAAGTTGATAGTGAAAATTAATCATCAGGCGGGGAGACTGATTCTATGTGAAATTCCCATTCTCTTCTGTGGGAAGATGGAATATGTAATAGTAATACCTCAGTGGAGTGACTATTGTAAGAAGTACCAATAAGTACAAATATTCTTATTTGCCTACAAAGGTGAGCAAACTGAAGTCCCGGGGCACATCCCCCAAGTGCTCAGGAGCAGAAGTAGAATACTTTCTGGCTTTTGCTTGAACTTGTAGCTAATAGCCTTTCTTAGGTTCTGCTGCTTGAGTTGTTACACCTGTTGCACACCATATGAGAATTTATGGTGTTGAATCTTTTGCTATGCCAAGAATTCTGGTATAGGGGCTGCTTTTTTATGATTAAGGAGACTCCATCCCAGATCTTTTTAATCTAGTTACTCTCGTGTGTGTGTGTGTGTGTGTGTGTGTGTGTGTGTGTGTATGTAATGGAGGAGGAGGAGGAAGGGAAAGAGCATCACAGGAGAGCAAAAGTTTGGAGAAGGGAAGGAGAGGAGAGCAGAGTGAAAACAAATCCCTTAGACCCCAGTCGAACTTTCTTTACTATTGGCCTGCTAATTCTGCTTTAAAGGCAAGGCTGTAATGGGCATCTGTTAGGAATGCTGTGCTTTGAATAAAAACTTTATGGACACAACGAGGAAGGGAAATAAAGCTGAACATACTGAAACGCTCTGTGTTTGCCTCCTGTTCTTAAGATCTCATCAGGGCACAGAACTGCATATCTTCCTGCATTTCAATGTGTTTGCAGCTATTTTCTCTTTCCCCACGGTAGGGAACACACAGTCAGGTATGGAGATGTGACAGGGATGATGGAAATGAGAAAGTGAAGGCGGCACATGGGAAGGCAGTAATTAGCCAGAATGCATATTTATCATAGTCTGTCATTGTTTACAAACAACGTAATGACGCCTGATTGTAGAACTAAACTCCAGGCTCTGGTTTGCAAAGTCAATCAAACAACCCCAGCAGGTGCAGATCAGCAGCAGGACAAAAGAAGTCAGAGCTCTGTATGAAGGAATGGGAGACAGTGCGATGCCTTCTGTTAAAAACAGATATTGGAGGTTGGAGTTGATGCTCAAGGGTGCAATGTTTGCCTAGCATGTGAAGGATCTAGGTCCCAATCCCAGAATGATGAAATAAATATATTATCATAATGACCAATCTATAAACCTCTCTTTCCTCATACGTATAATCCATAGTTATAGTTAAGACCCAGGAGAAGTTTGCAATAAACAAAACTGAATCATACAACTCCCCTGGCAAGGCCATCCTTCTGTTGCCCTGGTTTCAAACATGCCCACTGATTGCAGCTGCTGACTGCAGCTGCTGAGGCCCGATAGTGATTTCCCTCCTGTGTCCCCACGTTGACCTCATCTTCCAGCATTTTCCTCTTTTGATCACTTCAAGTCACACAGGCCATCCTTCCCTTCCTTGTACAGGTTTAGCTCTTTTATATCTGCCATTCCTTTGGTTTCTACATAATCTTCATACGTTGCTTCCTTTGGACATTTGATTTTGCCTCTAGTGCTCCTTTCTCTGGAGATGAGAATCTAACTATGGTAACCATTCACCACCTTGCCTCATTCCAACTCATTGTGGCACTGCATTATCTATTTTTCCCACAGCCCTCAATATGACCTGAAACTTTATAATTCATTATTTTTACTAAAACACGAATGCCCCATGGTCAACTATGCCTCTACTGCCAACAGAGCATCTTTAAGAAATCAGTTGCTCATGAGTTGAGTGAGTGAGTGTGAGAATTAAAGCACGGAGTTCTATAATCTATCGAATGGCACGTAAGTGAGTTTCCATCTGGTTAGTAGGGACCCTCTCAAATATTTGCTGATGTCAAATGAGTGTGGTTTGCAGACATTCTTTCTTACATTTAAACTTAACACTGATCATCTAATGAAAGACAAGATAGCCTCAGGGCAGGGTTAAATAAGTTTGCATAAATTCCCCAAGTAATCCTTTATTCAATTTTCCGAAGTTTTCTGTTTTGTACCATGCAGTGTTATTCACACATATGAACACATGCACATAACAAGAAAGGATGCCTAGAAATTCCAAGAGACTCATAGGAGTCATGTTTATAGCATCCTGGGACAATATTTATATCTTGGATATTCTATTAGTCCCCCAATTTGCAAACTGAACTGATTATCTTCATCTCCTACCACTCCCCCAGCCTCTTCTTCCATGGTGCCTGCTTCAGAGAACAAGAGTAGCAGCTACTAGCTGCGAGATGGAGGCACTCCTGGGAACCTCCTTTATTCATCCCTCCTCTCGTCCACATCTGTAACTTCTGCCTTCTCGGTAGCTCTGAAATTAGGCAGCGGCTCTATTTTTAGAAACAATAGCCGGTGCTATCACTTCCTCTCATCTGGGCCATTTTGGCAGCCTCCTAACTTGTCTGCAGCTCTTATATCCTTTCTTTCAGCCGTCTATACATCTCCCATTTGAAACACGTTTGTAATCTGATCACTTTAATAGCCTCTTAGACCTCCCTAAGATCCGTTTTATCTCCCTAATATGATCTGTTTTCTATCTCTACCTGCCGCTCACTTTTGCCACGCCATCTTAATTTGCCAGACACCTGTGAAGTCCTCCCCGACCAGCAAAGTCTTTTTTCCCATACCCACTATTGAGGACTATTTTCATTATCTCGCATAGTATTCAATGGTCTGTCTCCTTACCGTTTCTTTACTCTTTAACCCTAGCTAACACCAAATGTTCTTCCTTCCAGAAGATTGCTGGAACTCCCCCTACTCCTTAAAGATATGTCGAGCACCCGTACTCACGTGCTATAGTCTTCAGAATTTCCTTTTCCTTTACCAGAAATTCTACTTCCGATTCTATCATATGTTTCAAATTCTTCTTGGAAAGCCACTGCTTGCATGATTGTGAACAGTTCCTCATAGGGTGGAGAATTTGAACCCCCCCATCTCCCATGGTGGCACTCTTCTGGAAGGTTATAGAGCTTTTAGACTTGGGGTCTGCTTTGGGAAAAATAGGGTACTGGGTTGTAGTGACATGGTTAGAGGATTATAACCAGAGAACAGAGGTCTCTGCCTCCCGGTACACTGTTGAGATGTGAGCAAGCTGCCTCACCCTCCTGCTGCCATAGAAACTGGTTTTGTTGTGATGGACACTGCTAGGCTTTCTGCCATGAAACTGAGTTAAAACATTCTCCCCTAAGTTGTTCATGGCAGGTATTTTGCCCCAGCGGTGAGAAAAGTAGCCAATACACTGACCTACCATTTCTTATCTTTTGTGGCTTTCTCTGCTTTCCCCTCTTGCTGCTATCTCCTTGTTTGTTTCTTTTGCTGTCTCACATTTGATTCCTCGGTCTTCCTTCTGGTAAAAGTATTTACATATGCAAGGGCAGCATCGAGCTCCTGTCTCTTGTAGACCCAGAGCTGCACAAATGTAGGTCAGTTTTATCATCACACAATGCTCTCTCGTTGGCCCTCTTGACTTTTATAGGGATCCTCTTGTGTCAGCCTCCTGAATTTTGGGCTGGCAGATATGTACCACCACGCTTAACAATATGTTCTGTTGTCCCTGGATTTTCATTATTGCCTCTCTTCTTTGTTCTTTTTCTCTTTATATATAAGTTTTTGATCCCCGTCACTTTGGGCCATGGTATCTAGTTGTCTAAATTGCCTGTTTCATTAACTTTATTTATTTATTTATTTTCATTAACTTTAGATTTAGAAATCTGATCAAAATATTTCCTGGTTCTGGAGACTTTAAAAAAATTATTTTTCTTTATGTGTATGTGTGTCTCCCCCCATGTGTACCTAGGTGCCAGGACAGGACTGGATGAAGAGCTGGAGTTAGAAGCAGCTGTGACAATCTGTTGTGGGCGCTGGGGCCCACATTCTTTAGAGAAGCAGAAAGAACTCTCACTTGCTGTGATGTCTCTCCAGGCCCAACTTTGAAGTTTTAAATTAAACCCAAACTCCTTCTTTCAATAAGTGTTATTATTTTAGAGTCATCATGAGGTGATGAGAGAGAAAAATGAATTCTCTGACTGGAAAATGATAGGATAATAAGTCCAGTCACCAAGACAGCCCTCCATTCCTTTGGAATTCCTGTTTTGTTCCTTTTCTTTCCTTTTTTTTGTCTCTTTCCCATGAATTTCTTATATATTAATAACCAAGAGTCTGTTACTAAGTGTTTAATAGTTAATGCAGAGAAAAAAAGTATTTAATAAATAGACATCAAAATGTAGAAAGACCTCAAATGTTTATCAATATAATCACTGCAGAGGAATACTAATTGATATCAAATAATATAGACAGAACTCAAATATCTCTCAATCTTATTGTGTCAGTTTATTTCTTTTCTATCCCCTCCAGTCTGAAGATTATCAGTGCTGATTAATTTAGCTGTATTCTTCAGCTGCATTTGCCCATAGGACACATCTGTCAAGCTACTTGAAAGACCTTTTTAAGTAAATTAACCATGGAAGTCATGGTTGCTCACTTTTCTTGAATCATGGGTAAATGGGCAATCTCAAGACTTTATGTGTGCATTTTGTGCAGTTATGGAATTTCTCAGTAGCCGACATCTCACTTTTAAATATTTAACAATGAGCTGACAGAACCATGTACAACTTATGAATTCCTTCAAGTGTTCTCCTTGTTCTTGACATCCCAGTCCAAAATGGCAGTCATTGTTCTGGAGAGCCAAGAAAGAGCATTTCTGCAGAAACTAGTCTGTGTGCATATTTATGTTTCTCTACATATTGTCAGTGTATGCAAAGTGTAACAGTGTTTTTTAAGACAGCCAATGATAAGGGTACTAAATGGAGACTATGATTAGGTAATAAGAAAATGGATTTTGGGTGGCCTGAATATTAGAAGAATGCTTGAAGAAACAGGGGATTAAATGAATGGTTATCTTCAGTGAAATTTCTATTTAAATACTTATATTGAAGTTGATATTCGCCTTTCTATAGTTGACATATGAAGTAATCAATTGCTTTATAGATTTTTTGATAGTCATTGAGAATACCCTAGGTGCTTTTATTGTACAGTGGATGAATCTTATCATTAAGTTTTTCTACTCCTTCAGCTAAACAGTTCTGTCTCTCACATTCCCAAGTAAAGATATTACCAGTCATCAATGTGAGCTGAGGTCTAGTCTTGTTTTTCTGGTTGAAAGCCCAGTGGCTGGGAACTGGGAAGACGGCTTATTAGGTAAAGTGCTGATCGTTCAGCATGAAGACTTGAGCTCAGTTCTGCTTTAGTAAGGGTTTTTAACACTGATTGTTGTTGGAATTTCTTCTCAGGTCTTCCAGGCTCCAAATAATGCCATTGAGACTTACTAACTACAAAAGCTTGGCCTTAGCTTAGACTTGTCCCATTAGCTCTTATAATGTAAATTAACATAGCTTTTTACCTCTTTCCAATTCTGTAGTCTGACTCCCCCATCTCTCTATTTCTCTGGTGCTTCTACTCTCTTCCTCCCTGAATTCTTATCTCTGCCCAGAAGTCCCCCCTATTTTCTCCTGACTAGCTATTGACCATTCAGATCTTTATTAAACCAATCAGGTGCCTTAGGCAGGCAAGGTAAAGCAGTGATACATCTTCATACAGTGTGATAAAATATCCTACAACTTGTGATAAAGGCCACGACCAAAAGTGACTTGAGGAGGAAAGGGTTTACTTCAGCTTATCCCTCTCTGATCATATTCTGTCACTGAGGGTAGTCCAGGTAGGAACTAAAGGTAGAAACCTAGAGGGAGTCACTGATGGAGAGTCCAGGAAGGAATGCTGCTTACTAGGTTGCTCCTTGTGGCTTGCTTGGCCTTTCTTATGGCACCCAGAACCATCAGTCCAAGGGTAGCACAATCTCTATTAAGATGGCCTTTCCACCATCAATTATCAGTCAAGAAAACATCCCTTAATCCAAGGGGAGGTGCTTTGTCTTACCACAACTTGATATGCCCTGCTTGGTTCATACCCATGGGAGGCCTACCCCTTTCGGAATAGAAATAGAGGAGAGGATGGAGGATAGCCGGGAAGTAGTAGGATTGAGAATGGGAGGAGAGAAGGGAGGGGAAAATGCAATCAGAATATAAATTAAATTAATAAATTAAATTAAAGACATAAAATAGATAAAAATTAAAAAGGAAAAAAGAAATAAAGAAAATGTCTGATATACTTGGCCACAGGCCTACTTAATGGGGACATTTTTTTTCTTAACTGAAGTTCCATCTTCTCAACTAGCTGTAACTCATGTCAAACTGATATAAAACTAGCCAGTGCAAATCTCCAGCACAAGGAGAAATGCCAGCTGTGGTGGCAGAATTGTAACTGCAGCACTGGGGAGGCCGAGGCAGTCAGATTGCTATAGCCGGCTGGCTAGTCAGCCTAGCGAAATTAGCACTGAGACCTAAGTCCCAGTGAGACATCTTGTCTAATAAAAAGGATTTACAGACTTTGTGTGTATCCACAAAAATGCCTAAAATAAACAAAGCCCAAGAAACAGGACAGTTGGCATGACTCTAAGAAGATCCTGGGACAAAAGGGCCTGATTCTGCATGCTAGTTCCATTATGCAACCGCCTTGGGTTTCTGCTTACCCTTCTTGTGCCTCAGTTTGCCTTTCTGCAAAAAGTGAAAGATAGCTAAGGATTTTTCCTAGGGATGCTGCAGATCTCAAATGAACTTCTGTGAGAAAACTGCATGAGACAGCACATGGCAAGTCGTAAACATTCCGATTAATGTTCTCTATTATTAAGACAGGATATTAATATAGGCTGTGGCTGCAGAGAGAAACTTTTGCTTAGCTCTGCCTTTATTCCATTTTGAATTCCTAATTAAAAGAATAGCAATTAATTACCATCCAATTAGGAAGGATACAGGTTAAGGCAGAGCTTGTTAAATTCTACAAGGCTTTCTCTTCTTTTATCATCTGTAGACAGACTGGTGAAATGAGGTGTTCTTCCCATTTGGTGAAAAGTAAAAGGGCAGCTCAATTTCCTTTGCCTCTGCTCACTGGGTTTCTTTTAAGTTTATCATTATGAAGGAAAGAGTGTACCCAATAAGCTCTTGTCCAAACGGCAGCATTTCTCTGGAGCAAGGCAAGCCAGTCTCAGCCTTGTCTCTTACTGGCTTTGTGAGCTGTGGACCACTTAGTCCAGCTTTATCAAATCTGGTTACCTCATCAATAAGTATGGACATTTATTTCAGAACAGCGAGAAGATTTTACCCCTGGGGGACATTAAGTGGCACCCCGAGAGTCAATTGCTTTGACCGAGCAGAGATTTTCCAGGTGAAGTTTATGGTAGTACCCTCTTGCCTCTCAGCCTGTAGTGCAGAGGGCAGACTCGTCAAGAAGCTAGGCAGAACACATGCTAAGGTGAAAACTCCCTGCTGTGTGTCAGTGTAGCATCACAATGGACACGTGATAGGTGCCTGTAGTTCAGCAATTCAGTGTGGAATTTTTAAAATTCCCATTACCCATTACTGTCTGTTTCTAGGCTCTCCTCTCTGCAGCCTGGGAATTGTGATTAAACTATTCACCCCAGATTTCTGAGAATTATTCTTCTGTCAAGAATACATACCATTCAGAAAAGGCCTTTTAATGTTCCTAATGGGAGAATCCAGACAGAATGGCAGACTGTTGTTACCTGGAAAAGGCAGGTCCTAACCAGCTACCTACTTAACCCTGAGCCGGAAAAGCACTGTAGTCCCCTCTTTTCTGCACAGGCTGGAGCATTCAGTGAGATGCTGCCTGATGCAGGGCACCATGGGGCTCAGTATCTCCACAGTCTATAAGCTGTAACAATGTAGGCCAAAGTCATCATCCCATAGTCCTCTCCTCTCCTCTCCTTCTCCTCCCTCCCATCCCTTCCTCATGCCTCCTCTCTCCTCTCCTCTCTTTCCCTCCCCTCCTCCCCCACTTCTCTCCATCACATTTGTGGTCCATGCAATAATCCTCTTTTTCCAAATTACTTTGTCATGCACATTTACCTTCGCTGTCAGGAAGAACAATTTCTTCTGGAGAGTATTTTTACTCTCATTCATTCCTTCGTTCTTTTTTTCTATCCCAGACGATAGACTATTTATTTAGAAAATCCCCTCCATTTGGATTTGACCTTTTGTCCCCAGGGTATATCATCTCAGAGGTATCACTGATACTGTCCCAAGCATGGTCCTACACAGAACTCTGCCCTCATACCCTCTCCAGGCCCTGAACTGGCTCCTTCAGTGCTCTTTACGTCCCATCTTCCTGGGATTCTGACTCTATGCTGTTGCTGTGGTCACTTGGACTCTGAATCTCCTCCTTGCTGGACATCTCATGAGAGTGTCTTCTGCTCTCAGGGTTTTCTGCTGAACACTGACTTCCTTCAGCATGGTGCATGGCTCACACATGCTTGGAGACAGATCTTTTTCCTCTGTGTTGCTCAGATCCACAGATTCTCTGGCTCTTGAATACTTGTTCTAGCATAGGCTGACTCTTTTTGAGCCATGAGAAAGAAACCTAAGTTTGGGTGTTCATTTGCCCACACACATTCTCCCTCTTAAGAAGATACCAAATCCTGCTTGGTTATTTAATATTTATTAAACAGTATTGGTAAATATTATATCTTTATTATGTCACAAAGAGCTTTTTCATTAACTGATGAAGTGTGTACTTCAAACACCACTGATCATTCCCACAGCAGCTGAGAGAATACATGGAGAGGAATGTGTCCACCCCACACTTCAACAAGAGGACCGACATGCCTTATCCTTAAGTTACTTCTGTGCCAATATTTTGGAGTGAGAGAGCTTAAATCTCTTACACAAATATTAGAACAAAATTCCTTAGAAAATGGAGATTCAAGTTGTTCTATGTTTATTATGCTTTAGAGGTGTTCTTGAAGACAGAATATTTAGGATGATTATACTAGCCAGTAAATGTTTTAACCATTGCAGGCTGGTGTGTGTGTGTGTGTGTGTGTGTGTGTGTGTGTGTGTGTGTATGACATTGGAGCATATTTTCACCAAAACCCCACAGAGGCTATGAAATTTCTAAAAAAAGATCTTGGTTGAACTCTTGCTACTTCTCAAGCTTGTAATTTTAGATTGGGCTAATTTATCTTTAAGCTGCATTAATTCGTCTTCATGAAAAGCAAAGAAAAATGGCATCACTTACTGGATTGGTATGAGAACTGACACATATGGGGGTCCTTCATCAATTGTATTATTTTATATTTTTATTATTATGCAAATTTTTGACTGGGGGGGGGTAGCTGTGACCTTGTTCACAACTATAGTTCCTTTGCAAAAGAGATGGTGACATAGATTTAGTTTGTTGCTCTAAATGCTATTTACATTTGTTAGGGATAATGTGATAAACAAGATACCACCCAGAGAAGAAACAAGTCATTCTCAAGACAGCTATGCAAGAATAATAGTTCTCACCTTCTGCATCATTAGCACTGGGAATGTGTGTGTGTGTGTGTGTGTGTGTGTGTGTGTGTGTGTTCAGATGATGAAATGGAGAGTTAATAGATGTTAAGTGTGCTTACATGTGTTTGATATTGTATTCAAGAATTCTGTTATAAGCCTCAGAAAATTAACTCTTACTAGGTTTAGCAGAAAGAGAATTTCCAGGCCTTAAGATTATAAATCTGGCCCTGAGGCCAAATTGAGACTCTGCTGAATGATGGGATGTTTCTCTCTATTTCTCAGCTTTTCCTCTCTCCCTTGGCTCACTGTTCCATGAATGTCTTCCCCAGCTGGTGTGAAAGATGGCTATTGGACTCACATGTCCCAGTTTGGCAACCTCCCACAAAATACAGCATTTATGACCCATATGTTCTAGCAGAAAAGTCCCAGTGAGGGCTCAGATCCACCTAGCTTGAGTCGCACTTAAGGCTTTGTCATCCACGGTGGTCATAAGGTTAGGGAACTCTACTCACACCCAGGCCATATATCCTCCCTTTGTGGTCTAGATATTGATTAAGACATGGGATGGGTCATGGGAAACTTGTTCCAGTTTACAAAAAGATTGAAGAAAAGGACAAAGGTGAATCTTTAGGATGAATGGAAGAAGGCAGGAAAGGGGTTAGTAGGGGGTCACAGAACTTGGACTTTGGGGGACAGAATCATTAAGTATGACCTTAGCTAAATAAAAGAAAGGGGGCAATGGGCTAAGGTTAACATGAAATAAAATGAAGGAGAAAACAATTAAAGAGCTGAAAGTCCTGGAAAAGTGGAATAATCGTGTTATCACCAGGTGCTTAAACGAACAAGACACTGAACCAGGGAGTCAGGATTCGGGATTACCAGCTTTATTCAAATCACTGCATTGCTCTCAAACCTAATAGATTCAACACTTGAAATGGGAAAGTTAGGTAAATATGAAGCATAGATAGAATAGCTAGGAAAGCTGATTTCTATGTTAGTTCTATAATAATGCAAGGTCCTTTACATTAACAAACCATTATGACTAATTTATATACACATTCCTACACAAAATAAGGGACTTTGAACTTTTTGGATAGGCCATAAAATTTGATGGCCATCAAGTCAGCCTATTTTTATCAAGGTTACATCAGATGTATCCTGATAGTATCTCTTCTAAAGACCTTTATGAGTCAGAGGTCTTTTAGTTATTTGTGAAAGATTTTCTGTCTTTCTCTCTCTAAGTGTCTTTCTCTATTTATTGTTTTTCTCTACTCACCCCCTTCCTCCCCTCTCTTCTTCTACCCTTTCCAGTGACTTCCATGTTCCCAATTTACTTAGGAGATCTTGTCTTTCTCTTCTTCCTATGTAGATCCATGTGTGTCTCTCTTAGGGTCCCCTTTGTTGTCTAGGTTCTCTGGGGTTGTGGACTGTAGGCTAGCGTTTCTTTGCTTTATGTCTAAAAGCCACTTATGAGTGAGTACATATTATATTTGTCTTTCTGGGACTGGGTTACCTCATTCTATATGGTTTTTTTTTTATTTTTTTAGATCCATCTATTTGCCTGCAAATTTCAAGATATCATTATTTTCACCACTGTGTAGTACTCCATTATGTAAATGTATCACATTTTATCAATTCTTTGATTGAGGGGAATCTAGGTTGTTTGTAGGTTCTAGCTAATATGAATACTGCTGCTATGAACATAGTTGAGTACAATACACCGAGCATGCACCCTCATAGCCTGACCTGTGTATATTAGTGTGGTGTAGAATTCAGAAGGACATCGTGTGAAAAAGAACCATTAAATCAATAATTTTGTAAGAATACACATATACACTGTACACATACAACACACACACACACACACACACACACACAGAGAGAGAGAGAGAGAGAGAGAGAGAGAGAGAGAGAGAGAGACTTCTGCATACACAATGTTAAAGTATAAAAGCCAGGGGCAGAGTTTAGGATGAGTTTAAATTGTGCTGGAGAAGAGAAAGGTAAACCCATTCTGTGAAGTTATATTTCAGCATTTGTGTTTGTGCTGATATGAGCAAGTTAAGCAGGTGTAGAAGAGTGTGTGTTGCCAGCAAGGCGAGAACAAATTGAAAACTCTGAAGTGTAAAACGGGGCAGAGGGCAGGAGCTGAAGTGAGATGATGGCTTTCTTTTACTGCCATGTGAAATCCATTCCAGCTGCCCGAGAGGGCTGTCTCTTATCCATTGTCTTCCCTCAGAGCATCCGTGTGCTCTTATGAAGGCACCGTCTCTTTTCCAAAGCCGCCCTCTCTGAGATGCTCTGTGATGTCAGGACGAGGACTCAGGATTACCATACCGACTCACCAGTCACACGAGGACACTCTTCACATACACAGTTGTCTATTTCTTGGATTTTGTCAGGAGGGGATGTTGCAGGAAGGTGTGAGCCATGTAGCTGAGAAGGACTGGCTTGCTTCAGGCTGCATCTGCTTGACTTTGCCCCAGAGCCATTGGCTCTAGTTCTCCCTCCATCATGACCCACAGAGGTAGACTCCTTCAGGTACCGTCACCAGAAGAGTGGCAGGCTTTCCTCAGGCATCTGTACCCTCCTCCACCGGACTTATTCTAAGCTGTTTAGGCTTTAGCGTTTGTGTATTCTTCTGTACATCTTTGCAGACAGCAGCTATAGCTCCACTGACCGTCTCTTCAGTGTTACTTTTCTCTTTCTAATGTCTGCTTATTCACCGTTTATCGAATTCTCCCTGTTGGACAATCTTGGAGTATCTGCCTTCCTGACTAATGTGTGGATGCCTTAATTATCCTTTCTTGTTCATATACACCACCTCTTAAATTGAGGTTCCAGCCAGGCCTACCCAACACTACATGCCCTCGAGTGAAGGCAAGGTCTGCCAGAAGCAAGAAATGATGATTGTCAAGCTTAAGGACTCTTTTTGTCCAGGAGTTTTCACAGCCTGCCTATCCCTAATCTCCACCATTCAATGTATCTTCAAAGGTTATCAGAATTAGGAAAACATCAATTTGCTCATTATCGACTTTTCAGCTGTGAGACCAAGAGTGTCTTTTAGCAGCCTTGATAAATTAAATCTGACCACCTCTCTCCCAGACTGCGAGGCTCCGACACCATTGATGGAGAAGCCGTGGGAGGACCAGCTCTCACAGCCGCTTCTGTAATGAAGTGCATTGTACTCACGGCCATTAGCAGGTGGAGAATTTGAAGTACGGGTAGATTACAGAGACGCCTCCTTTAAAAATGCATAAGCACTTTGTGAGTTTGCTAAGTCATGCCTCACTCAGCTGGCCTTGAATTTTTCATGGAGGAGGCATCTCTCATAGGCTTTCCTCTCCTACTTATTACCATTAAGGCTCTGTGAAGCTGGGGCACCTCAGTCATACCATCTGCCTGATTGGTTCTTGATGTGGCAGAGATGTAAACTATTGAAAGATTTGGATGTATATTTGGAAAGCTGATTTTCTCATTTTCCTTGCATTTAATTTAAAACACAAAGTTCTCCCTGTCCTGCATTTTCAAGTGAATTTGTATTCTGGACGACTCACCTACATGTTAACTTTTAAGCACTACACTGGAAGACTCCATCCTTCCAGAACTATATCTGGTCACACAGTACCTGCCATATACTCTTTGTGCTTGTCATTAGTATCCCTTTCAATGCCAAGTCAGGCATTACCAGATACTCAGCATTTTTCTACTGTGTCCAGCTGTGGCTACAGTGTCCTTTCTAATGAGACACTTAGGCCATCAATAAATATTGATTGTACAGTACATTTGTAGCAGAATCATCATTATATCAGTTAAATTTCTATTTGGGATGTTTATGGAGATTGAGGTCTGACTTGCAGTATTAACCAATATATTTGAATGAATGGAGTATATCCGAAATTGTCACAGAAGCCCTCAAACTCAGAAATGAGTTCTAGAACAAAGCAAAGTGGCATTGCAGAACTTTAGGTCCAGCAATTAATTAATAATTCTTCACAGGGCAATGGGTTTTCTTCTCTTTCACATACCCTTAAGTGAGGCTTTTCTCTGGAAGAGATGATTTTCTCCCCATATCCGACTCATCAGTTCTAACCTGCTTCCTTGCTAAATTCAAAGATTCCAACCAGTGCTGAAACCTCACAGATTAGAAGTGAGCACTGGTGTATTTGTGATTCTGCTCCTCTCCATTATCGGGAAGATCCTAGAATACTTTCTGCTGCAGAGTTGACTTTGCATGGGTCTTTCATGGTTTCTTAACATTTGTGAGCATGCCTCAGAGGGACCGCAAGGGCAAGGGGCCTTGTGCTTGCAGCCCCTTCTGCTGAGTCTCAGTCCTCTTCTCCAGTTACATTCTTGGGAGGAGAGTGGTTGGACACAGTGCTTCCAAGAAAAAGGTAGTGGACTTCTCTGTTCTACATGACTATTTTCAAATTTCATACTGGCTCTGTTTGGATTGTATTAATCCCATCTGCTTCCTTGATTTCAAAACAGTATAAAGACTTCAGGAGCCATTTTATAAATTGGCTTGCCAAAGTGGTAAAATATTCAAATGTTCTTGCGAGATATAAATGTGTTCGTAGTGACAAGCTACATTAAAATTAAGTTGTTCAATTTCCTTGTAAGAGTGATAGTACCCGGACTGAATGGAAGGTAATAATTCTATGTGCCTGGAAGCTGGAGAACCCAGATGGCACTGAAATGCAGGATTGTCCTTGCAGCTTTGGGAAACAAGCTTCAGCAGTGCCAGGTCCCTCGCGTGCCATGCACTGCAAGGGTGCACATGAATGCACAGGGATTGACCACATATGGGTTTGGGTGCTGCTTAAGAAGATTCAGATTTCCTTTGGAACTTGGTGACTGGGGGGACTTCCCTGGGGAAGACAATTTCTGGGCAGGAACATATGGTTTCTATTGACTCAGTGGGGTTGCTTGTTCAAGTGTTTTGTTACCTTGTTTTATGGTAATAGACAAGTATGTTCCAAATAATGTGTGTGTGTATGTGTGTGTGCTCCCTGCCTCTTTCCTGTATTTCCCTTCCTTATCCTCCTATTCCTTTCTTTCCTCTTCTTTTTCTCAATGCTAAATTTAATTTCTAACATTCTCCAGTGAACCAGGTTAGATAAACTCTGCTCTGAAGTGATTACTTTTATTTAGTCCAATTCAATGGAATTACCCCACTGTGAGTTGTATTAGTGAAGAATAACTCCAGTGTCCAGCAGCTGAGGCAGCTTCTGCCCACGAGACCTGAGAACTGTTGTCCTCAGTTCCCTGGCAGACGGAAAGCCCTCGATATTGCAAGTATTTCTAAGCACAAGCAGTTTTGCTGTCACGCAGAAGGTATTTATTTGTAATAACTGAGAATGGCTATGGCATTGCTGCTATTATGATTCCTTTTGGCTAATTGGATTGCTGCATTTAATTTAATAGCTATATAAGCACAATGATTACTCAGTCATATGTTAGAAAGTGAATGGACTGCATGAGTGTGTAAAAGTTAGGGATTCTGGGGCTGTGATTTAGAGAAAAATATTTTTATTTCCTCTCAAAAAAAAAGTCTACTTGTCATGTGCGAAAATCATTTATACATGTGAAATATAGACATTACGTAGGAAGTCAAGGGATGACTCTTTTTTCATAGGTTCATTTCTTGGACCATATTAGAAATGGCAATGAATGAGATTTTTGAGAATGATAACTATTGTTTATTAGAATAAGTCATAGAAAAATCAAAACTGGATTTAAAAAATCGTAGAAAATATTTCATTACCTTTCTACTATATTAATAATCTATAATGTATTATACATAAGAATAAGGAAATTGGTCTTCCTTCATATTTTTATGGCATCAGTGAAATTGGTGAATTGAAATGCCCAGCTATACCAGGCTTTCTCTTTTGGACCACCAGCCAGCTCCCAAATCACGACATAGAGACTTCTTATTTGTTATGAAAGCTTGGTTTAGGATAGGCTCATTTCTGGGTAGTTCTTTTAACTTAAATTAACCTGTTTCTCTTTATCTATTTTGCCTTGGGGTGTATTTTCTTTCCTTTGTATATCTTATCTTCACTATTTCTCTGGCTGGCTAGTTGGTGGCTGCCTGACTTCTCGCCCTGGGCATGTCCCTCTCTTTCCCCCTCGTTCTTTTCCCTTCTCTCCTTCTCCTGAGGCTAGAGCCTTGATTCTTCCTCCTATTTAGTCTCTCTCCCTGCCAGTGCCTTCTATCCCTCTCTCTGCCTAACTAGTGGCAGTTCAGCTCTTTATTAGATCAATCAGGTGCCTTAGGCAGGCAAGGTGAAACAGATCCAACACATCTTTACATAATTAAACACACATCCTTTCATCTGTAAACAAATGCAGCATGAATAATTATAACACACCTTTACACAGTTTAAGTAATATTCTGCAGTATAACCAAATGTAACACATCTTTGTCTAGTTAAAGTAATATTCCAAAGCACCCAGCCTGTAATAAATAATCAGTGAATAGAATGACTCCAGGAGCCTTGGGGCTACTCGGAGACTGGAAGGCTAGCCACTATAACTTAGGCTTGAGAAAGTTCTTTTGTGCCATGATTGGGGATTTTTCAAAGTTTATGGAGCCACCAACTGTGTATCTGAAAAATTGCTCTGCCTCCAAGCTGTTGAACTTACTTTTAAGAGTCAACACTCAGGGGATAGAGACAGACGCTCTCATATTGGTTTAAACTAAGAATAAAATTTATGGATCATACAACATGTCTACTGACAAGACTAACTTCAGGCACGGCTTGATCCAGCTACTTTGAAGTTCTTTGATAAGATGCTTTGTATTATTGAGTTTCTTTGCTATACCCTGCGTGATTGCTTAGACCTACAACAATGAACTTTTCACCATGTCTATGTTGGGAAGATAGTGATTTAGAAGCTGCTGGGACAGCTTCAGTTACTTACAGCTACAGTTGTACCTGTGACGAGGCAAACATTTTTAAGAGAGATGTACAGGGATGTCAGAGAAATTCACACTTGAACAGTAGTCTGAGAAGCAAGAATTTTACAGACAGAAGATTTGTTTAAGGAAGCAGTTAATTGGCTTGGTTGTAACACTTGGGACATCTGTATTCAAATCCCAGCTCTTCCACGAGCTATTCAAATCATGACACATCTCTTAAGCTGTCTGGGTCTTAGTGTTTCCACGCATGTAACTGCTAAGTGGAGCTCTTCTGTTCCTAGGATGATGGAAAACCAATGAGATGCTGGGGCTGGCCAGAGCCCTCGTCACTAGCCGATGCATTTCCCCTCATATGGATAGCCTCTTACTGCATCCTGGCTGCTACAGGTGGAGCTTTAGCTGAGGGTTCAATGCTACCCACGGTAAAATTGGCACACATTTTCTGAGATTACTGTATGCCACCTACTCCATTCTGTTTGTCTCATCTAAGCCATCCCCAAGACTGCAGCTACTAAGAAAGTTATTATCCTGGTTTTACGGCTGGTAGAACTGAAGCCTTAAGAATTTGAATCTGTCAGGTACCCGGGACTGATAAATTCCTGGGTATGTCTACCTAGGGCTCTTGAGTGCACTGTTGGTGCACTTCAGCATGTATTATAGTAGATTCACAGTCTTCTATTAGTAATTGATGTCCCTTTGATGACTTAGTTTCTGGATGATGCTATTGTATTATATTGTATTGTATACCTGTATTCTCTGAACACTAACGTGTTCGTCTTCTGCATCACCCTGAGTTTCTGGCACTCATTTGTGGGTCTGTGTTTCCCTTCCAGGTGAGCCTTCCAGGTGGTCCTCCTCTCATTGTGATTGCTGCTGCAAGAATGGTAAGGGAGACAAAGGGGAGAGCGGCACCTCCTGCAATGACCTCTCCACTTCCAGCTGCGACAGCCAGTCAGAGGCCAGCTCTCCCCAGGAGACGGTGATCTGCGGTCCTGTAACGCGCCAGAGCAACATCCAGACCCTGGACAGGCCCATTAAGAAGGGCCCCGTGCAGCTGATCCAGCAGTCAGAGATGAGGCGAAAAAGTGACCTGCTCAGGACTCTGACGTCAGGCTCCAGGGAGTCGAACATAAGCAGCAAAAAGAAAGCTGCGAAGGAAAAGCTCTCCATCGAAGAAGAGCTGGAGAAGTGCATCCAGGATTTCCTGAAGATAAAGATTCCAGATCGCTTCCCTGAGAGAAAACATCCTTGGCAGTCTGAACTTTTACGGAAGTATCATCTATAGGGGAGGACTGGGGGTAGTCGCCACTCTGAAATCAATCTCCCCAAAGGAGCACATATGTTAAAGGAAAAGTATCAACTAACGATCCACATTTGTTAGAACACAATAGTCCGTTGATGTACTACTGCCTACTTTAACTAGCTCACCTTAATGTGTAAATCCACAGGGTAGATTCCTTTTCAGACGTGGAACCAGAAGCGAGCTCCTGTGTTGTCCTTTGTCTTTTATTAACTTGATCCCATGTGCTGGGAATCTTCCCTACAGTGAAAGCTGTAGCTGAGTAGCTCACAGGCTTTGGGGCTCATGTACCCCAAACCGGATTTTTTATGTTTGTTTTCCTCTCATATTCTGCCTCCTTCCTTTGGCTAAGGATGGGGAAAGAGTCAAGATTTTTATTATTTTTTCTTCGCTTTTGTTGATGGGGTGAAGGGAGAATGGTGGATTTGTGTGATTTTTCACTTAGATCTCCACGTGCCAGTTTCTATTGACTCCGTATGCATGAGCACTTGTGCACCACAAGCACAATCTATGTCTGTATATATGCACAATGGATGCACACGACCCAGGGCCTGGACAGCCAAGGACTGACATCCTGCTTCCAGATGCCCCCACAAGAGCATTCAGACAAAGGAACCTCTGCCTCTTCATTAAGACCCTCCTGGGTAGATTTCCCAGCCTCCCTTCACAATGCTTTCTAACGCTGATTAGCCCCCCCCCATCATCAATAAATTCTCTTTCTTATTTTGAAATACATACCCCCAGGCTCCTGTGCACTGCTGTGCTCTTTCCCCACGTTAGGAGACAGTGGGATGAGCTAGTGGAACACTGTGTGTGTTTAACCAACAAGCAGATATTCACATCCACAAACATAGCTTTGAGATGCACTCAGCCTTCTCCATTCTTAATTGACAATCCCCATTCTCCACCTGACGCGGAGTTCTAACTTGCCCACATATTATTGATGAGGCCTTTTGTTCAGGCAAGTTCTTTGCATCCCTATGAGTTGTGAAGCTAGGAACAACACCCAATAATTAAAGATGCATCCAGCCTTCGGTTTGCTTGCTTTAGAGGATCTGTACCCCCACATGCTTCTTAATTTCTCATATGAACTTTAAACTACCCCTGTACATTATTGCTTGCTTGTAGACAGGCTTGGTTGCCTTTGGGACCCTAGGGTTTGGCTGTGGCCACACTATGGTTTAGTCATACCATTTCTGTCATGTCTGTAAGGACCCACGTGGGTGGCTGGAACACAAAAGTAATGAATTTGACTTTTTAAGCTTTTTTAAAAAATATATTCCTGACCTGTATAGATACAGTCCAAAAGAAATTGTTAACAATGTCTACCCACATGCCTCTTGTCTTCTATTAATCTTCCAATAGTTCTTTTGTTCACTTGTGCTAAATGAATGTCCAAAGACAACTTTTAATTTTCAGCATTTATCACACATCTTAGTGGTAACTGAAAAATGATTTGTCACTATAATGTGCCAAGCATTCCTAATTTTTTGGTGTGTGTGTGTGTGTGTGTGTGTGTGTACGTATGCGTGTGTGCGTGCTCACATGTGTGTAGTTAGCACAAGTAATAAAGACAACCAGATAGTGTCTATGGAAGAAAAAATATCTAATGACCAGTTTCTTTGTTTTAAGAAAACTTTTTAAAAGGTACAACTATTATTTAAATATTTCCTCATTGATTTATTGATGTCTGTTAGTATATGGTTGTCTTTCTGAATTTTTTGTAATTCTTGACTACACAGGTGGGTAATAGGATAAGGCAATGTTTTCTTGTCCTGATGCTTCAGATAAAGTTTAAAATTTTATTTAAGTGAAAAAGAAAGTTTCCTTGGGGTGCTGAATTGCCAGGAAAATTATCATTTCTGAAAGTATTGTTTTGTGTATTAATATTTTAGCAGATAGTTCATAGATAGCTTTGTGTGTGAACCCTACTAATGCATCTTCATTGTCTCTGTCTTTTGATGGTAAATCAAAGATACCATCACAGTAACTATGGAAGATACTGGGAAGCATTATGGATTTTAATGGGTCAGAAGAATCTGGATGTGAATTGTGGACCGGATGATCATTGACTCACTGAAAGGGCTGTCAGAGAATCTGAGGTTTGAATAAACTGGCCAAAGTCCTTTCTCTTAAATTTGAGCACTTAATCATAATGGTGTCAAGAAAGAGAGGCACTCAAGAACTGGGCTGGCCATCAACCCACAGATACTGCTACAATCTTCACAGAAGAAATGAAACGTCTTACCCACAGTCTTAGAGCAACTGCAGGCTATACTATTAAGGCATTTTTTTTTTTCTTCACGGGTACTGTTTGTGCCCACAGTGAACAAGCTTAGTGGTAGAGATCTGTTGAAAAACAGCATATCACTTTCATTTGGGGCTCCCTGTAATGTGACACCTGCCCCATGGTAAAATGTTTAAACAGAAAAGACAAAAAAGCCTGACATCCACTTGTGAGGGTATGGATATGTTCAGAAATCTAGCCCAAGTCAGTAGAAGACTTTGAGGAGGCGCCAAGAACATAAAGTCTTAGGTTCCCATGGCAAGGAGATATTCCGTGTACTCCTTACAGTCTTCAACACACTGGAAAGGATCTCTGGCTAAGTGAGCCCTGAGATTAAGCACTATGCTATCCCTGGCTTCAGAGTACTAAGTACAATTATGGACAGAGCAATATATGTACAGTTCAGTTCTTGAATGTGGATTTTGACAGGAGCTGTCCATTGTTGCTATGAAGAAATGAATATCACTGGATGGTCAAATGAACTTGCCATGTATAGAGACTTAGTTTGGGATGCTGTCTCTGAAATCCTATAAGGTTAAATCCAATAAATTTGGGCAGATCATTCCCTAAATGGATATGAGTCTCCTGAAGTCAGGGATATATTTATAAAGTCCTCCTACCTACTATTAAGAAGGGAACAAAAATACAAATAACAGAAGGAAAGGAAAACACAAATGTTAACATACTATAATGACCTCTTCTGTGGTTTTGTTTGCTTGTTTTGAGACAGTGTTTCTCTGTAGCTTTGGAGCCTGTCCCGGAACTAGCTCTTGTAGACCAGGCAGGCCTCAAACTCACAGAACTCCACCTGCCTCTGCCCCCTGAGTGCTGGAATTAAAGGCATAGTTCACTACTGCCCGCTCAGAAAAAAATGCAGTGATGTATAGTTATGAGTGATCCTGTGAAGTGGCTTCCAAACTACGCTGTGTTGTATCCCTTTGCACATAAGCACAGCTACCCTGCTGGAAAAGCATGCATGCTAAGCTTCTAGAAGGGAGGAGGAGTGCAATGACAAACATGCCCCATAGTGGAATGCCTATTCCAGCTGACTCATTTTGGAGCAATGCTTGATTAAAAGAGGGACCACATGGAACTTCCCATGTATCCATTGTCCTTGTTTGATTCAGAAGCATCCTTTCCCACAGATGGCAGGTGTCTGTTTATTATTCAATTGCTTAGCCACCCCTACTTATGATTTGGGGCTGTGTTTGCTTCTCCAGACCCTCCAACCCTTTGAATATCTTTTTTTCTCCTAAGCATAACATTTTCCTAGGAGGAAAAGAAATGGCAGATACAGCATTTTGAAAAATTGCTCCAGTACAGTTCCTACAAAGGAAGTCAAATTTTGACTCTTAACTTTTTTTTTCTTTTTTGGCTGTCAATCTTCCAATTTGGTGTAGAGTAGAATAGACTAACCCAGAAGAGCCAAGTCTTGGTGTTTCTACCACTGGATACACTGTCACACAATTTGAGTAATGTTGGCCTTATGTTTGGTCTTTGCTAGAATTAATAAGACATTTTCTGTGAACTTATAGGATGAATTCTTTGTCATCTCTACTTGACATAACAATTTTCTAAGGAAAAATGAAGGGAATTATTTTCCCCCTGGTGACTCTGTGGCAGATAAATGTTTTTGCCAATTTGCATGCTGAGTTATAGGTTTTAGCATGGGCCATTTCTCTCTTTAATGTCTTGGTACTGTTGGCATCTTACGGTCTTGATGGCCCACTGTTCCAATTTATTTATTTTCTTTTAGAGTGTCAAAAGAACACACTAGAGAAAGAATCAGCGTGAACAGTGTGTATTTGGGATTACAATGGAGTTAGGTATCAGTGGTAAGGGACTATATAATGATGGACATCTGCGAAGAAATTAGAAGAAATGGAATATGATGGATTGAGTTTTATTTATATTGCCTTCATCATTCTAGCTCAAGAAAAAATGATTATTGTACCCTATCCTTGTGGAAAGAAGAGTCTTCAACTTCAATAGCCACAGATTTGTGATGTATTTGCTTTGAAATTTCTGTTCTTCTCATTTTGCGAAGGACATTGGAAAGGGGATTTTCCCCGAGTGACCACTGTTGCAATTTTTTTCTTTTTCTTTCTTTTTTGTGGCTCAGTAATCATCACACATTAAAACCCATTATGGCACTTTCTGAAGAGCAGATCCCCTTATGTGGACTTCGGAGTCAGCCTCATAAAACTTGAAGCAGGGCCAGGGAAGCTGAATTTTGAGCTAGTATGTTTAATAATTTTGATGGTCCAAGGGCCCCACTTTAAGAAATTGCTATTGAGGAACTAAGGCAGTCAACATGTGATTTAAAGCACATGCCATTCACTGTCACAGAAAATAAAAAGCATGTTTTAGGACTAGGCCACTAGTATTTTTTCCAAATCCATTTATATCATTTCATCTGCCTTTCAACCAAAGTCTTCTTCCCATGGTTCTATGTTTGTGCCTTTCCTTGAGTTGGAAGCCTCTGTCATCACAGCTTTGTCTCTTGGTAGATGGGCCTCCACTCCTCAGTCAGAAAGTCTGTATCATTATAGCTTTAACCCAGGTGAATGGGGAACATCTCTAAGAAAAGTGTATTTTATTAATACCCAACAGCAAATGAAATTAATGACTTTTTTGGGTCAGTTCATTTTATTACTCAGTTTGTATCAAAGGAGCCAGAAAATAATTCATAATTTAATGATTATGCTGCCCCAAAGATGGTTCCGTTGGTGAAATATATAGATAATACCAAAGCAATGTGGAATAATCAGTGAATTCAGTTGTTTTATCAGTACAATCCTAAACCACTGAATCGCTTGCTTTGTCCAGTTTGACTCAAGCAAGATATGATGCCCATGGATAATGGAGATGTTGAACCATAACATTAACCAAAAATGTAAAACAAAACTTTGTATATAAGAGTAAGCATATGAGAAAGGACAGAAGGAATTAAAAATGGTGACAACCCAACTGTAAGGACACAAAAGAAATGAAGTGCTAAAATTTTTTTTTAGTCTTTCTACCAGAAAAGATTGTTAAACCAGAGTCTCTCTCTCCCCTGTCTCTGTCTGTTTCTGTCTCTGTCTCCCTCTCTCTCATACACACATACACACATACACCACAAAGGTCAGAAGGTTACAGTGACTCACCAAGCTGACCCTAGCACATAACAGAAGAATAATTGGATAGATAACAAGTACCCTTATAGCACAAGAAACAGAATAATTAACTTGTCGTGAGCATTGATGAACATTGAAATAAATACAAAAGGAAGTGGGGAGCAGCTAATGAAGCAGATGAACTTGAACAGGTAGCTAGGATTATTTGTCAATATAAACATATGCACACAAACAACATAACTCCATCTGCTTCAGTCTGTTGCTTTCCCTCTTCTGCACACCAAGTGGGAAGATGCCTTTACTGCCCCAACTTCCTAACCTCTTAAAACAACAAATTCCTCTTCTTAGTGAACAAATTTTAAGTCCTAGAATGGCAGTCATGCTTTATTTAGGGAAACTATTTTTTTGTAAAGATAAAGAAGAACTTGTTCCCTAACCCAGCAATTATCACGTGGTTTGCTCTGGAGGAGGGTAGGGGCAATTTTCCCATTAATCAGCCTTGTAGAAGCACTTAGAGGCCAACTAGGGATTTAGTGAGTCCGGACTCTGTGATCTGCTCTGTCTTGCTTAGGTTATTCTTAGAATGAACTCCTAGCTATTACCTGGATTTGCACAATAAAAAAACAACAAAACTTTAGGTTCTCTCTCTATTTTTTTTATATTGGTTCTATCCATCACTAGTAGAAGCAGAACCAGAAAACTGATGTATTACAAAGTAACAAAGAGATATTGTTACAATTGCATCTGTGTGTATATGGTGTGGGTGTGCACACATATGACTTGCTTTTACATTCATGTTAGGGCAATGGCTATTGATCATTTGAGTACATAGGATAAGTCTTTGGTTAAGAAATTTAACTTATATTTAAAATTCTGAACAATAGATTACCATTTAGAATACTGACTAATTGATATTGGTCCCCTGATATTATTTTTTATTCTTGTTGTTTTTGAGACACGGTTTCTCTGTAGCATTGGTGCCTGTCCTGGAACTAAGTCTTGGAGACCAGGCTAGCCTCAAACTCACAGAGATCCGCCTGCCTCTGCCTCCCAAATGCTGGGATTAAAGGCATGTGCCACCATGTATCAGCTAGTTCCCTGATATTATTTAAACATTACACATGTCTGGAGGCGGGGGAGGTCAAACTCCCTGTCACCATGTGTAAAGTCAATGCAATCTTACATAAAAATAAACAAACAAATAGGAAAGGAACAGAATGTAGTGTCAGGAATTGAACCCAGGAACTAGGGTAGAGAAGCAAGGGCTCCAGCACTTAGCTACAATTGAAGCACAGAAGAATGCATTTGGCAGAAGCTAAATTAGAATTCGTGTTGGTCATTAACAGTTTTTCTCCATTGTGACCAGGGGTCAGTAGTTTATCTTTTCTGTGTAGACAACCATTTTTAGGAATTCTTTTGGTTTGCACAGACTGTGTTCATTTAAGGCAATTCCTGTCAACTAGGGATGATTTTGCGGCCCAGCAGTCTTTGGCAATAAATACCTGCAGATGTCTTTGGCTATCGTGATGGAGGGGTGCTGCAGAAATCCAGTGAGTAGAGATGAGGGTCATCACCAAAACTCCTCCAGTGCCCAAGAAAGACCCTCACAGCAAAGAATGTTCATTCAAAAATCTAAATCCTGCCTAAAAGAAGAAACTTAACTAAGGAATGCTTTGCATTTATTTTTCTTTCCTTTTTGTTTTTTCTCCAATATAATATCTCTATTGATTCTTTGGGATTTCTACGATCACATTCACTTCCCATTCCTCCCCAATCCACCCTCCCATCCTTGCACCCCACTCCCCCCCAAAAAAAGAAAAAAATAAAGAAATAAAGGACTACACTAAGTCCTATTTATGCTTTCCACTCATTGGAGCATGGTCAAACTCCCAGTGGCCAGTACCTTAAAGATAACTGAGTCCTTTCCCTGCTAGAAACCATGGCTTCCTTTCTGCACCATTTCTAGAAAAAAACCTCCTTGTCAAGGCACAAGCTAAGAAAGCACAACAATCACCAACTTAAATGTATATGTATTTTATATGATGCCTGATGCAGCCATCCCTTTCTGTAGATGTGAGGGCAGAAGTTTAGAAGAAGGAATATGCCATCTTTTGGGAGGGCATGAAAGGGAATTAGCAGTCTGGGTCTTAGACAGTCGCGTAATTTCTAGATGAGTCTTTTTGTCTTCCTCACCCAATTACACTTCATAAATGTTACCAATCATGTCAACAGCTAAGTGTATTAGTTCTAAAGCATGTTGGAGCCTTTTGGGTTTTGTATGACCCTGTTGGAATGCTTTCTAAGTGATGAACAGTAGACTACAAGATCTCAGAAACGAAATCAGGAAGGGGGAGGTAGTTCTCACAGTGGACCAAAGATTCCATCATTTTAAATGTTCATTGTACACTTTATGTTCTTGGGTTGAATGTCCACTCATTGAAGAGGGCACTTAGATCTTGCAAAATATGTTTCATTGTTTTACAGATTTGTACAGGGCTGGCTCTCACTCCCTGTCTTCATAGACATGACAAGCCTCAGAATCCCTGGGTGCTGAGCCTTATCTAACAGATTCACGTCAACTCTCTGAGGAAACTTTTGTGGCCTTAGATAATTTGATATCTATTTTAAATTTATCAGACCAGCATTAAAGTGATAGAGGGAAGATCCGATCACTATAACCCCATCTTACAAAAAGGAAACTAAAGACTGGAGAGTTTAAATCAATCAACCAATCAAATATTTGTTTGTGTGTGCACTCATCAAATATTGGTAGGGTGCATGTCATGTAAACATCACTGCAACGAACAACATAAGCTACTAGGAAATCCAACTTTGAATGAAGAACTTGAATTGAATCCATTTCACACAAACATGTTATTTCTGTACGTTTTCTGTATTTATCCTATATGTAAATATTAGATCATCATACTAGAATTATAAGTTCAAAAACAAGTTTTTAAATCATGCATATTAAGGACTTGTCATTTCATGTCAGAAACTCTACTTGGTATTGAATATACCTTATTTCACTAAATTCTTTAATAATCTAACAATGTATCCCCTCTCACTGCCGCTTGCCTTACAGATAAGCTCAATAAAGCTCAGAAAGAAAAAACAGCCCACAGTCCCATACAACAGTGGTAGAAACGAATTTTCTCTTGGGCTTATTGTATTCCAAAGGCTGTGGACTTAACCGTCTCATAAATAACTGCTTCTCCTTTTTATTCCGAGCTTTTATCTGTTTCTCCTTTTCTTTTAATGAGTAATGAGTAGTCAGCATGATTTCTGCCCAGCACCCATTCTAAAAGAAATGAGAGATTTTAAACCACAACTGCTATTGGACATGAATTTTCAGAGGAGACAAGGAAAAAAGGTAAATTTGGAAGGTAGTTCTCTGTTCTCTCTGCCACAGATTTTACCTTGCACTGCGAACTCTATGAGAGGCAGTCATAGGGCTCAACGGACGGCACTCTGTCTGGTCCTAAGAGATGCTCGCCCTAGGCTGGGTTCTGTACAAGGAATCCCCGAGACTGCTTGCCATGCTGTGTACAGGGCACCAGGGAAAATTTCAAAAGACGTACAACAGGTGGGTGATTGGGCCACATGTGTTACACAGGCGTGTGTCCGTGTACCCTTCTGCTTTCTCATTTTGACTTTTAAGCAAATATTAGGTTCTTTTTTATTCAAGTCAGATCAAAATACAAATACATTGGCTTCCCGCATCCCACAATGTCTCGTGATTGCTCTTCTAAGCTGGGGTGGGGAATCAGGCAAAAAAACAAAACAAAACAAAACAAAAAGGCAACGAAATGCAAGACTGTGTGTAAAGAGCATGGGTATCTGGGTGTTTTGTGTGTTGGTGTATAAAATGCATGTATATATGTATATATGTGTGTACATCTATCTAGATGTGTATATATATATAAATAGTTATATATCTATACATATGTATACACATAAACATGTAGCTTGAAACTTTGAAATTTTGAGTTTAGGAAACTAATTATTACAGTTTACATTGGTTTCCTAGATAGTCTATTGTAGTTCTGGTTTCCAGAATTCTTCTACTATGAATGTATATATTTATTAATGATGCAGAGAATATGATACAAATACCTAGATTTATCTTCTATAGATAAAACAAACAAAAAAAATGTATTTAAGAAATGCCAAACCATTGGTTTGAATTTCAAACTATGTGTTTCAAATTTGCTCATGACAAGAACAAAACAAAAGGAGAGAAACAAAATGCCCACCAAATGTAAGTGGTGATTTCTAAGAAGAAAAGAAAGAAATGATAGCACAAAACCACTGGCTATTCCCAGTGCGATTTCATTGGCCTTTCAATTAAATTCCTCTCTCATAATCCATGGGCTCAATGCGGCCTGCACGATTGTGACTTAAACTGCTTATCAGCCTAATTATTTTGAAGTTACAGCAATCAGTTAGAAATATTCATATGGTAAATAGGTGCCAAGTCTCCAGGGCACATTGAGCACACCAAACACTCTCCAGTCTCCTGCCAATCACTCTTTCAGACTGTTTACACAAGGACCAAAAAGTTGCTCAGAAAAGGAGGATCAGAGTCAAGCGAAAGGAAGCATGTCTTACTTGTCTGGATATCCGATAGACAGAAGAGATAAATGTCTAAATTTACGGCAGAAAGATAGACTACATGCTCAGTCAGAGTCAAGCGCCTTGGGGATTGTGGGAGAATGGGAGAGGTGTTTGAAGTTAACCTGTGCAAGCTTCCCGGGGCTTCATGGGATCAGGTTGTAAGCACATAAGCCTGACCCTTCAAAGAGTCTGTCTCTCAAGCCAGGGCTCAGCTGATAGAGCAAGATCCCTCCTCCCGGGGATCTGTGCGGAGTGTCCACAGAACCAGACACCCAGGTGCACCAGTGGGCGAATTTTCTCCATGAGCCCTCTACAGGTGTAGTCTTGAAGGCTTGAGGAAGAAATGTTTTCTTTTTGCTTTTTAATTAGTAGTTCTAATGAAGTTTGCAGTAATTTTTTGTTCCTAGCAATTTGGATCAGATGGGAAGTTTTATGCCATCCTGTCTTTGAGTTTCCTTTCAATTATCTTCTCCTTGTTCTCTTTCTTTTTATTTTTTTTAAGGAAACTGAATCAGAACAGTTTTTTTTTTAAAAAAAAAAAACATGTTCTGGCTATTTTAGAGAATGGTATGGCAATTAGTTTTGAAAGCATGCAGGGTGGGGAAGTGAAGGTATCAACATTGCTCATTACTGTCCTTCGGTATGGTATAAAAAACTGGATTAAAGATTTATTGAAATGGTATCCTATCCAAAATGTTCAGAGACACTAATTTAGGAGAGTTTCGTTCAAGCTTCCATGAAACTGGTTAATGGGATCAGCTTCCAGCAACACTCTTTAAACTTGCAATAGTGTTCAGCTAAGTCCATAAAGAACTACTCTTTGTGATACTGGGAGGAAGTTAAAAAAAAATTAAGTTCTCATTCCCCACATCTTTCATAACAAGCAGAGCACTACATGGAATCCAATTAACAGAAGGATTTCTTTAAATTAAATGTAATTGCTTAAATAATATCCACATCACCCCTGACCCTTCTCGACTATGGGGCTGTACCGAATAAGCTACCAGGAGATCTCCAGACCCATCCAGCAGGGATTCTCACATTTCTTTTCTCTTGTCTTGGATGCTTTGAATGTGAAGTCACCCCACACATGGAAGCATCTGGATTTTGCTAGAAGTAACACTGAGTGGTGATTGACAGGGGCCTTGCTCATGTTCCTTTTTCGCTGACCACATTCTGACACTTGATGATGAATCAGTTTGTTGCACATTGATATATCCCAAGTGACACCTATTGAAATTACCTCTTCGCTTTTCCAGTGCGGTTTGCTTGTACATACGTGTACTGTCAACTTGTTTACAGATTCTTTTGTGTGTAATTGTGATAGCGGATTTAGCTCAAGCCCTAAAGGAATCGGTTTACTGAATGGTGTTAAAAATGAATGTGCTTATTACAGTATAAACATCATTAATTATGGACTCACATGAATGCATGTCTATATGTCATCAATTTCCATCAGCTCAGAGATTCAACAAAAGTCTGCAGTCTGTGAATAGCAAAAATACATAAACTGCTGTGACTGGTAACTTAGTAACTGTTTTTACTTGCTTTGTAGCACTGTAGATCTTAGCCTGCTGTATTTCTTTCTTATATATTTGATTTTTGAGAGAAACATGGCTAAAAGAAAGAAAGAAAGAATATCAATGTCCCAGTAGAATTGCATAGCATTTTGGCAATCACTGGTCAACTCAGAAGGCAAACACCTACAGATGGGACAATAGCCCGAGCAGCACATGGGTGTATTCATACATATGTCTATGTATGTAAGAGCTGAAATGCTAATGGCTACCATCCATCCTCACTGCCAATGGAAACAAACTTTCTTCTTTGGAATCACTGATGGAAATGGAAAGGAATAATTTTCTATTAACTGCTTTCATATTTTGTTTCATTCTTATAGTAGGGTAGATGATACAGGTGCAGTATCAGTATTGTAAAACTGTGTAGCAAAAACTACAAAAGTAATTCTGTGGATATATTTTAAAAGGCAGAACAGAAACTATATTTCAGATTCTTGTGTGAATATAATTACAAAACTAGTTAACTATTTTTATGTGTTTCCATAATGAGTCCATTTCATATACATTGTAATTTAGCACCCATCATAATAAATCATTTGGTTACAATTAGTTGTTATATATATATATATATTTTAAGTACATATAAGAGATCAATGATTCAACATTATTTCATGCTAACTCAGCATTTTACATAAAAGAAAAAAAATGTTAGAATTGGTTTATTTCTAGTTTGATATGGCAGGTTGCCAAATGGGGTACAAGAAGAAGGAGAGTGATAAATTATTTATTTAACATAGAGATTTAATATATTTAATATTAAACTGTTATCAGGACAGTGAATGGAAGCCCTGCCTCTGTCTCTTGTTGATTGGATGGTTTTGCAATAATTATTTATGAAATATCATCAGGCCCTGGTTTCTTCATTTGTACATGTAAAACAACAGATAATAAGATTCGGGTGAAAATTAAATCAGATAATCCAAAGAGATAATTTATCAGTGTCTGACACATCAAATAGATAAAATAATGACTCATAAAGCCTCATTCCTACCACTCTGAAAATGCCAATTTTAAAATGGAGCTTGGCTTCAGCACTCTAAATGTCTGAATATATTTATGTCCTGTTAGTAACTAATGAAATTGCCTATTATCCCTTATGATTTTCAATCAAAAGGGGAAATTATAGAAGAAAAGTATTTCCTCAGATAGAAATTTTAAAAATAACTTGGTCTTTTGCAATGGTGTAGTGCATCAAGCAGAACCATTCTCCCAAGAAGCACACACTCAAAAATGGAAAGAATTGAATGGTGTATAGTTTGATAAATAGAATATCTTTCATGCATCCCACTTTGTAATTTCAAAGTCTTCTTCATAATATTCAATGTGATCTCTATGAACTTTTCAGTAAAGAATCTTTTCAAACTTGTTAACCCAGAGTCTCCGACACTTTGCTCATGAAAGGTGTTGTTACTGACCCATTCCTGGACAAGTATAAGAGGAAAAAACCCAAGACTCCAAGAGGGGGAGGTTCTGTTTCAGGTGCGGAAGACCTGGGTTTGGAACCCCAACTGTGGCCTCAGGCTAAGTCTTCTTTACACAGCTCTCATGTAAATGACTGTGGACAGTTAATGGGCTTATTCTGACTCTATAGCATCCCCCCCCCCGCATGAACCTGGTACCAAGCAGGAGAAAGGAAGGACTCCGAGACACAGGCATCCGTAGATGCAGTCACCATGTGGGGTGGGGTGCAGGCTCTGGTTTGTTTCCACGCGCTGACTTCTCAGTTGTCGCTATTAAAAAAGAAATCCTTCTGCTGACCCCAGAAGACCCAGGGGACTAAGAATTTACACAGACAAAAGGAATAAGGATATTTGAGAGGGACTTTCCACATGCATTACTAGGTGGAAAGCTATAGGGCTTCTTGGGAAAAACTCACCCTGTACTGAGAAAGTGGGAAGTCCAAGAAATCTGAAACCCCAGAGACTGGTTAAAGTAACTGTATTTCTTTAGACTCAGTCACAAAAAAATGCTCTCACCCCCGCCTACGACTCCAGGAGGATGAAGAAAAATTAATATCAAGAGGAAAAGTTAGTTGCATACTTTCTGACTAGAACATCAAAGGACAAACAGTCACCAGGGTTTCACTGCCTTGTTCTCTCTGACACAGAATCTAGCTTCCTCACAAAGGCTTCGGGGACTCTGAGCTGGAGTGGTAAGAACTTTTCATTTTGTCCGGGAAGTGGTGGGTTGGAGGGCATTCTCCCTAGTGATGTTTGGGGAGTTTTGGGTGGAGTGTTTCTTCCTTCACGTCAGCCCTGTAGTGATAAGCCAGTGTCTGCACATAGCCCCTGTCCAGAAACTCATCCCTCTGCCAAATTGAGTTCAACAGGACTTGATCAGAAGGATCAAAACTATGGAACGGGGGCTGAGAAATAGTCCAAATCACCACCTTCACAGAGAACACTTCTCCTCCCCTCTAATTTCAGTTCAAAGGCAGTGTTTCTTTCCATGTCTATATAACACTCAGAGCTCCCATCAATCCTGGCTCCAATGGCAGCTGCCACAGAAAGAGGTCATGGTGGGTGTTTTTCCCAACAGGAGGCTAGCAAAAGTTCCTCTCCAGACAAGACAACTTCAGACTTAAATAAGCCATCCTCATCTTGTGAGTTCATAAAATTATTGTATGTCAGCAAAGGTCAAGTAGGGAGTGCTGTCGAAATGCTTAGAATGCCAGCGAGCTCCCCTGGATCCTTTGTGGGTCCTTAGCAACCACGTGAGCAGAGAACCCAAGCCAATGTCTGGCATGAAATTCAGCCTTCCCCTTGATTTCCTCTTTCATCCGCCATCTTTATGTGCCTTTTTTTTTAAAAAAAAAAAAACTGATTATGAAATGCTGCTAGTCCTTAACCAGGTCTGAGCTCACACAGACAAATGAGCTCTACATGTCTGTGAAGGATAACAAGAAGCTATGAAATTTGGTGTCTCTGAGACCTAAAGTCACACAGCTGCATGACACAGTTTTTATTTCTTTCTCTTTCATATGCTCCCCCTTCATGCATTCTTCCTTACATTCTTTCTTTTTATTTTTATTCTAAACTGGTTTTTAGAAAGATCACGCTGTGGAGCAAAGGATGGTCCTGAACTCAAGGTCCTTTTGTCTCAGTTCCCCAAGTTCTGGGATTACAGGTTTACAGGTATGCGCCACCATGTCAAGCCAAATTAGGCTTTTCTTCTCTTTATACTCCTGGAGTCTCCAGTTCCCTCTGTGCAGTTCTGATTCCTTCCTTTCAGTCTATTTGATTTCTCTGCATATAGGGATAGATAGATAGATAGATAGATAGATAGACAGACAGACAGATAGATAGCTAGATGGATAGATAGATGACAAAGACAGAGAGAAAGAGGAGAGAGAGATACACACAGAGACAGAAACATGGAGAGAACACTATATTATAGTGTGTTATCAGCCACTGCTGCACACAGTCTCTCTTGGTTTCCATATCTGCTCTGCCACAAGCACTTGGAGCTCTAAGCCTGTGTATGATTTGGGGCTTTTGCCACCCCTCTTCTCCACAAATCTTCATTTAAAATGTTCCTGGTCTCCTGTTTGGAGGTAAAGCAAAAGCTTTGTGATCCTTACAGACTCACCATCTCAAACTGCTTTTTTTCTGAGGTCCCCCTGATGTGAAAGGAAGGACAGACAGGAAGTGGATCAGGTGATGGTGGAATTTCTCCATTTCTCTTGAGTGTGTTTCTCCAAAGCCATTGTAAATGGAGGAGCTGTCCTGATTCTTCATGCCCTTCAGTCTGCACTCTCTAGTAGCCACACTTGTGTAGCTTGGTCAACTATTTTCCACACTACCCTGAGATTTTCCTGGGTAAGCTCCTCCATCTTCTGTTCTTCAAACCCACAGGGAGTTTCCAGCTTGCCTTTAGTGTGAACAGAAGGTAACATATTGGCAAGGCTGGGGAGATAGAAATCTTACCTGGAAGTTAGAAGGAGCAAAGCTGGAAGAAAGTTTGTGCTCTATCTGTTTGCATGTAGGAAGAGTGCGTGGCCCTTGATAGCAAAAAATAATAAACTTCAGGGAGTTTATAAAGAAGGTAAATGTCATGTTCTCTCTACACCTAGCATGAACAAATATGACTGAGTTTGAGGAGGAAAAAAGACACATTAATAATAAACAGATCTGCATTTATCCATAGAGCTCACGAATGCTGTGGCAATTTCTTGCACCTCTCCTTTAAAGAGCTGGGTACCAGTGGGTTCTTTTGCACTGTCCAGGTGTATGCTAATAGTAGGATGACTTCCACAATGTTTTCTTGAACTTTAACATTTTCAGTGAGAAGTTTTATTCATCCAATGTTTCTAAAAGCTGAAGCAAAAGTTTGAGGCTTGAAAATAATCCCATCCTATGTCCTATCACATGACTTATTTTAGACCTGTCTAGCTAGCATGTGTCTGCAAACTGGCAGGAAAAATTGGCATCTACAATGCTTTCTGGAAATGGTGGAATTTTAGCAGATTACGAGTTAGCAAAAATAAATATAAAGTGTATTTTGGTGTACTTTTTCATTAATAAATATATGTTAACCAAGTCATTCCATTTAAGAAGTGTTTTATTTGAAAAGAGAAAATGATTATTCCTTCATGACATATGGATAATAGACATGGTCATTTTAACCCCAAGATATGAAAATGAACAAATAAAAAAAAACTACAAATCTACACGATCTTGATTGACAGAAACCTGAAATTGTTTGGTCAGCCTAAGGGCAGAGCAGGGAGGAGTTTCAACAGGTGCAATATGCTGAAAATGTAGAAATAGTAAAACAGAGAAAATGGCAAAATAACGAAAAGGCAAATAACTCTACTCCATTGGAACATGACTTCAGGAATTTACTTAAATCACCTTCATTGACATAACTTCATAAACTTTTCTTCTTTTGGGTCTTTTCCTCCCTCTGAACCTATTGTGATTGCCGCTGCACTCATTATCACTGTGAATTTCTGAGAAGCCCCAGAGGGATAGAAAATGGGCGAGAGGGCGAAGGGAGAGCAGCTTCTGGCTTTTTATCTCAAGACAAACCTTGAGGGGTTAATTACATCAAGTTATAAACTCTCAGGACCAACCCTTCCTGCCCCGACAGGAACATTATTCTGTAACTGTGTTGAAATGAACAGTGAAAACCTCAAAGGCAAAGACTGGTCAGGGAGGAAGGGGTGCACAGGAAGCTGCAATAACAATCACAACAAAAACCATTGCAAACAAAAGATCCTTGGCTGGAGAGATGGCAAGGTTGGGAGTGTTTTCTGTTCTTGTAGAGGAAAGGAACTAAGTTCCCAGCACCCACACCAAGCAGCTCACAGCCACTTATAAATCCAGGGCCAGGAAATCTGGTGCCCTCTTTTGGTGTCCACTCATATGCACACTCACTTGCACATACCCCTCTACAGACATGAATATATACAAAAGTCAAAATAAAATAACTAACAAAAATAAAAGATATTAGAAAAAATCATACCTTACCATTAGATACATAGCTTTTCTCAATATAAAAATTTAGTAGTAAAATTTAAGAAAAATAAGGCAATAATTATAAAAATCAGATATCTCCGTAGTTGGTATTTCATCTTATATCTTCCATTTTCTCTATATTTTTATTCACGCAGGTAAAATGTTTATTTGCATTACAAAAATTAGCTACAATAAATATGAATCAATATCAAATATTATGATCTATTAATATATTCACAGATATGCATGTGTAATAATACATTGATTATATATTAAAGGTAATATAAATAATTTTTTAATTTTAATTTTCTGATTAGAACACAACTTTACCTTTTTACAGGTAAATTAAAGACTACTTTTATCAGCAATACTAGTTTTTGAAAAGGCTAGCAGCGAAGAGACTGAGTGTACTTAACTTCTGCAATGAGAGTGGGAACTCTCATACACACACTGCTACTGGAGGACCAAGAACTCCAGCTACTGTGAACACCTGTTTAGCATTATCTAGAAAACTCACTTAAAGCTTCATTGTGAAAACACAAATACCACACTTGATTCCTCCCTATGTGCGATGTCCCAAAGATCAAATCAAAGCTACCATGTTAGATATGGAGACAGCAGCTTTGATCGCGGAACAGGAGGATCGGGAGTAAGGGCACAAGAAGAGGCTTTCAGAAAGGACAGCCATATTTTACTTCCTACCTTGGACAGTCAAGAAATAGAATTCAGTATAATGGTTTAACATAACACCGTCACACAACATTCCACAGTACAATCTTCACTTATCATGGCTGAGGATTCTTCCCTCTCGATGATGCTGGAGAACTGTGCTGGTAATTAGGATTTTCACTGTGATCTGTGTCAGGTGTGGTTGTGACAGTCCATGCCATGGCATCATGAAGGCAAGCAGAGAGTCCTGAACTGCTTGACTGTGGCACTCAGGAGCAGAGGTATAATAATTGATTCTCAGCTCTGGATATGTTCAGCCAACAGTGATTTCATCAGGTTATAAGCCGGTTACAGGTTGAGGGATGTCAGCAGTGCTTTACATTATAAAATTATTGGAAATCTGAAAGTATCATTTTCACGTGCACTCTCCTAAACTTTTTGTTTCGATTTTCCTTCTACCCAATATAGCACCTACCTATTAAAATAAAACATACCGGAAAATACAAACCGGTAGTAAAGAACATTGCAATTCCTTTCTAGAGATAAATGCTGCTAAACTTTACTGTTTATTCAGTGACAATAAAGTTTAGCGTTTCTCTTGTTTTAAACACAGACCTTTCACATAAGAGAGGTATTGTTAAGTTCGTTCTTTAAAAAACAATTGTACCCCTCTTCCTTCTTTCTTGGTTCCATAGTTTCCCTTCTGATTTCTTCCCTAATGTTAAATTCATCCAAACAATGAAAGTGAAATGAAACCATTTACTTCATTGTCCTCAAAATACTGCCTCCCTCAAAATGCTCTTAGACATGGGGAACATGTTTGAGAATTAGAAAAGAGAAGAGGAAAGCTGCTGACTTTGAGAGGCACTCAGTGAGTTTGGGGCTCTACACTCTATAGCAGGCTGCTGACTGCCCACAAAAGCCAAGTGTCCTCCTGTGGCTATTTAAAGCCATGAGCCTCATCCACCTTCCACTCTGAGCTATTTTGAGGGAAGAAGCAGACTGAACAACTAGCATTTAGGGGCCCTTTGAGATTATGTCTAGCAGTGTCTCTAAACAGGTAGAGGCTGTGCTTTCTAAGGGGCATTCACAATATCTGCAATTGAAGTTGTCTAGGTGGCTTGGGCAGTGAGGAGGATGTAAGCTTTGATCATCTACTGGGTAGAGGGACCCACTCAGAGGTCTACAGGACTGGGGAATCCTCCCACAACAAAGGATCTTCCATTCCTCCATGTTAGTGGTGCTGACACTGACATTACAAACATAAGCCGGTCCTGACACATGAGACTCACAGGGTCCTTGTGCAAATAATATAGGGCTCTACAATTCCTTGTCATTGGTAAAATAAAGGGGAAGGAAAGGAAATAAGCATTTCTGCTTGTGTTAGTACTTGTGCAATATTCCATAGCTTCAGTTAGTCTTCATCATAACTCAGTGATGTTGGTGTCTCTTTGTTGCACACAAGCTGAGTGAAATAAATCTGCTTGGCTACTAGCACACAGCAAACAATGCAGCCTGAAGAGGAGCCTAACTCTCCTGATATTGTTCACTTTTTATTTTTTCTTTTTTGGTCTTTGAAGACAGAGTTTCTCTGTCCTGGAACTCACTCTGCAGAACAGGCTGGCTACTTTTCAGTTTTCTATAGATTCTGTTTTCCTAACACACACACACACACACACACACACACACACACACACACACACACACAGCCTATATGAAGCAGTAAACATTTCATAAATACTATCATTTTATCCTTGCTTTCATTCTGTGTTTATGATATTTATGAAAACAATGAATATCTCCTTGGTTTGTTTGTGAGAAATGGTTGCATAGAAATTAAGTCGTAATTAAGTACAATTTTTTTAAGCAAATGTTCAAGGTTCTTTTAGAGTAAGAACCCCCTTTTTCTTTTGTGGCTGGATCAAGAGAGGCTTAAGACCTGACATCCTAAAGGCAGAAATTGGAATTGGCTTGGGGTGATTGACACACCATGCAGAAATTCTTCCCATCCTCTGGCAGGCAGGTGTGGGGGTGGGGTGGGTAACTGAAGCTGCTAATTCTAACTCTGAGCTGAGCACCTCCACCAACAGCCGAGTCCCTTCTCTTTTGGTTCTGAAGCTTTTGGAAGGGTCACCATGCATTTTCAAACATCAGGGCAAGCAATCCCCAGTCCTGGGGGTGAATAAGTGATTAATACATTTTGAGAAAACATAGGTGGGGAGACACACACAGGTTCTGCTTTCAGGCAGTCCCTTGGGTGTGACTTTAGACTTCCTTGGGACCCTTTCACATGTTTGCCCTACAGGAAGATCACCTGCAAACCTCATGCTTAGCACACACCTCCTGTGGAGCATGTGTGGTTCTTCCTAAAATGCAAATTCTATTTGGGAACAAACAACTCTTAAAACATAAGCCCACATGACCTCTGAACTCAGAACAATAGCTACCTTCTATCCCCCTTAAGAGAACCAAACATCACTCATCCTGCTTAACCCAGACCTTCAACTCTTTCACCAAAGCCCAGATACCTTGTATTACTGATAACAGGCTTCTAGCCTGTTGTCAGGGGATTTAAGCATAGAACTCTCTACCTTGCAGTCAGCCCTTGCCTCCTTATGAGTTGAGTTGGCTAACCTGAGGCCAGTTCTTAATCTCAGGGAGTCTGGAGTCGGATTGTAAACATCAAAGCTCTGATATCACGGGAAGATGAAAAAACCTGGGGAACTCTTATCTAAGGAGACACCAAACCCTTGCTGAGTGGTCCTTCCTATTCAGGACAGCAGATATGAAGGCAAAGCAGCTTCCATTCCTCCCAGGTATCTGCTACTCGGATAATCCTACTGTTAGAAAAAGCAAGTTACTTTTAGATTTATATTGGTGAAGTTTGAGACTCATGCCAGGTATTACTAATTGTATTCAGGACCTGCCTTAATATTTGTAAAACTTTGTCAAGTGTACATGGAAGTCAGAATGGCATGTTCTAAGTGGTTAAAAGTGTATATCAAGCTTTAAAATGTTTGGATAAAATGTATTCTTCTACCCAAATTCATCACCACAAAACCAGTATAAAGCGCTGGTTTTAGATAAATGACAGTCTGGAAAATATCAAGAAGCCTGCACTTAATTACCATTGTTTCCTTCTGCATGCTTTCCAGATACAAGAGCAAAGGCAACAAAGAGAACCCTGAGAGAGACATACATAGATCCCCCTGGGAAGGGGAAGTAGACAAGATCTCCTCTTTAAATTGGGAGGAAGGGGGCAGAGGGGAAGAGAACATGAGGGAACAGAATGGTCCAGATGGGGGAAGGACAGAGAGGGAGAGCAAAGAAAGAGATATCTTGATTAAGGGAGTCATTATGAAGCTAGTGAGAAGCCTGGCTCTAAGAAAATTGCCAGGAATCCCCACAAGGATGACCCCAGCTAAGATCCTAAGCAATAATGGAGAGAGTGTCTGAACTGGCCTTCCCCTCTAATCAGATATATGACTACCTTAATTGTCATCATAGAACCTTCATCCAGCAACTGATGGGAGCAGATGCAGAGATCCACAGCTAGCACTGGGCCAAGCTCCCAGAGTCCTGTCAAAAAGAGGGAGGAGCGATAATATGAGCAAAGTGGTCAAGATTATGATGGGAATACCCACAAAAGCAGCTGACCTGAGTTTATGGGAGCTCACTGATTCCGGACTAATCGCGGGAGAATCTGCATAGGACCAAACTAGGCCCACTGAATGTGGGTGACAGTTGTGTGGCTGGGGCAGTCTGTGGGGTCACCGACAGTGGGACCAGGATTTATCCCTGGTGCCTGAACTGACCTTTTGGAGCCTATTCTTTTTGGAGGGATACCTTGCTTAGCCTTGATACTGGGGAGAGGGCCTTGGTCCTGCCTCAAAGTGATGTGCCAGACTTCGTTGACTCCCCATGGTAAACCTTACCCTCTCTGAGGAGTGTATGGGGGTGGGGAAGGTTGGGGGGGTGAGAGAAGTGGAGGGAGTTGGAACTGGGATTGATATGTAAGATGAGAAAATACTGTTTTAAAAATAAATAAATAAAAACAAAAACCCAAATACAATAGCAAAAATGAAAACAAGTAATAAAATGAAGTAATGTATAACCAACTAATCATTTAATACCCATTCTTCCAATTTTTCCAGGCTTAATTCAACCAAAGTGATAACCATTCTGTTATAATTAATACTTCAACAAATAATTTGGTTTTAACCATAGTAACAATCTGGACTGAAAACATACTTTTATACAAAGCGTCCACATTTTGATTTTATTTTTGTATAATATAGAAAGCATATTATAATCTATGTAATAAGTCAAAGATACTTCTTATATTCTTTCAAAAGGTTCTATCTTTCCTGTTTCAAAAATTGTAGGAACAATTCAGATTAATAACAATGAACTTCAGCATTCAAAATAATTACTTAGATAAACATTTTAACTTAAATCACAATTAGAAAATTCATATACCCCTTACAAACCCTCTAGCTTTTAGTTATTTAATTAAGATAGTGGAGTCAGGAGGTGGAATGTTGTGGGGTTTTAGGAGGGATAAGTGTTGCTTCATTTGCGGATTGATCTTCAGGGACCACATTGCAAACTGCTTTGATTTCAAACTACTGAGGAACAAGGAATTGGAAGGCAAATAGAAGCAAACAGTGACATACTCTAGGGGAAGGATTCTTTGTTAAGCTGAAAATCTATTGCCTTTGTGATATCTGAGAAAGGGTCTGATCAGTTTACGGCTTTGTCTTCTTCACCTGAGCAGTTCCATGCTGGCTTAACTCTAGCCTTCTCTCTAATACCCCGAAGCAGACACCCACAGCACAGGCTTGCATATTAAGAAAAGGTCTTTTTTGGTTTGTTTGTTTTGAGACAGCCCTGGATATGCTGGAACTCACTTTATAGACCAGGCTGGTCTCGAACTCAAAGAGATCCACCTTCCTCTGCCTCCCAATTCCCAAGTTCTGAAATTAAAGGTATTTGTCACCACATCCTTCTAGGAAGGGTCTTTTTAAAGGATTCAAGCTAAGGATGCCTAAGGCCTGTTTCTTCAGTTTAAACACCACTGTCAGGCATAGACAGAGCAAGCATTTGGTTTGTGATCCCATTTGTTAGTCTTTTTGCTTAATTTCCTTGTCTGCATTCCTGTATATGGGTTTCTGCAAGGTAGGGATCCGGAAGCAGAGTCCACTCTTGAATGAGCACCAGTAGTGCTGGGTACATGATTTGAACTAATTCTTTGTCTAAGCAGTCATCCTCTTTTTTGATGATGAAAAAATATCTTTTTTTTTTTTTTTCACTTTGAGATGGTGTCTCGCTGTCCTGGAACTTTGTATGGCATCTTGAATTCAAAGAGATCTGCCTGCCTCTGCCCCTGATGCTGGGATTGAAAGGGTGAACTGTCATGTCTGGCTGGAAAAAAAAATCTCTCTTGATTAACCTCCAGAATTCTTAATATAGCAAGATAATGCAGTATTATTTTTATTATACTTTTATATATTTTTATATATAAGTTTATTATACCTTTCTAGAATATGTTGATAAATTTGATAGAAGCTTGGTATTGAAAGACCAGTCACTGCAAAACTTGGTTTTATTGTCTGCAAAAATTTCTTTTGTGTGTTTCTGTATTACCAATGATTCAAACAGTAACGAAGTGACTAGCTCATTATTACCACCTGTTAACTGTCACCCAGGTAGGAATTGCTACTAATATCAGCTATCACAGACAAAATCTGAAAATGTTTTTCTCCCTTTCTTATTTCTTTCCTAAAATGAACAAAAAATTTAATTTTCTTTTGGTAGATGAGTGCAAATATCGAAAGTCTAAAATCCAACGTGAAGCACCGCAGCTTCCATTCCAAATGTGTCTACCCTAGTTACATAGTTGTCTATTGAGTTGGACAGTCTTTAGGTCTTGCTAATTCTGATATATGATAGTTTTTTTATTTGGAACTTCTTTTTAATAATAAAGTTTATTTTTTTCTAGTATATATGCAATGTGAAACGGAGATGGTTTGTTCATTGTTGGGTCAAATCATGTAAATGTCCGACTACTTTTCTGCATATTGAAACATTGTGGTCAGCAGCCAATTCTGTCCTATAAGTGGATGGACTAGTCATGGAAGTCTTATCATATTATCTCTTTATGGTGCTCTATTTTTTCCCAGTAATACTAAGCAAATTTTTAAGATCTATTTAGTACCAAGATTTGAGCTAAATTTTTACATATTTTTCTCATTGAGTGCTCAGACCACCCAAGTTTTATTAATGTGATCTGAAGTAATAGGGGGCGGCAGGGCTGCGTCCCCCACACCCGGCCGCCCACATGGCTAGCTTATGCCCCAAAATAATTACACAGACACTGTATTCTTTTAAGCACTGCTTGGCCCTTTAGCTCTAGCACTTACAGGCTAATTCTCACATCCCGATCAACCCATCTCTAATAATCTGTGAGAACCGGTCTTACCGGGAAGATTCTAGCCTAGTCCATCCTGGGTCGGAGCTTCATGCCGGGAGCGGGGCATGGCGTCTCTCTCTGAGGCGTCTGCTCCCGAGAGAGCTGTGGAGTCTCTGAGCTCACTTCCTCTTCCTCCCAGCATTTTGTTCTGTTTACTCCTCCCACCTATCCTCTAACCAATAAAATGGGCCAGGGCAGTGCCTTTATTAGCCAATGACCTTCCTCCATCATTTCCCCTTTTTCGGTTTAAACAAAAAAAAGGCTTTAACTTTAACATAGCAAAATTACATATAACAAAACAGTTATCAAGTAAAAGTTACAATAATCTTTATCATAACTAAGGAAAACTATAACTATAACTAACTATTCTTAACTCCATCAAAGACTCCAGAAAGATATAATATTACCTAAGTAAACAAGAACTAAGAAACTTCAAACTCTAGAAATGACAAAGACATCTTGCTGCCTGGACAGTCACCCAAAGTTCTTTTGTACCGTTGGGGTATCCATCTTCAGCCTTCAGGCCCATGGTATCCAGCAGACATTTCCATAAAGCAGGAAATTCAAAGTCAGTTCAGTCACTATCTGTTGTGTCCTGCAGAATGTCTCGCGGACTCTTTCATGAATCAGGAACCCCGAAAGATCATCTCACCTTAGACAAGTTCAGTAGTCCTCTCTCTGTGGGTTCTCTGTGTCCAGTTTATGCAAGAGTCCAGGCAAGAGCAGTTTCTTGCCCAAATGGCTATCAAACTCCATAAGGAGCCTCTTCGATGCCCATCTTCCTCTTGAAGTAGATTGGTGCTGCCAGGAGCAGAGTGTCTCATTGTCATGAAAAGTCCTATTCTTTGAAAGACATGAAGAATGTCTATCTAAAATATATCTCTATATATCTAGAAAATCTAACTAACATGACTACAAGCTTTACTATTATCGATGATTATCCATTAACAACCTATATTTCTTAATTATACAGTACATATTTAAATGAACTACACAATCACAATACCTTAATCAAAATCAGAAACACTTATACATATAACAAAATTGACCTTAAATCTCTATCAATAAAGCAAAATCTATACTAATGTAAATTATTCATATCTATATCATATCCCCCTTTAAATGTAAAAGAACGTTTATAAACCATATTTGGGAACATGGGCGCAGTTTTTTCTCTCCAAACTGCTTCCTGCTGAATGGGGGCGTCGTTAATTAGGTCTTTCATGGTATAACCTGTGTGCTAGTTTCATCTCAGTTGGCAGTTGAGCGAAGCAATTTTTTGAAGGCGTGCACAGGAACCATTCAGGAGGACGTGGTCCATCATACCAAATCGGAATAGAAGAAATGAACAGCATCTCATCCTCTGTGAAAACAAAATAAGAAACTCCTTTCCAAAGTATCATGTCTTTAGATCCAAATTTCAAATTTAAGGCATTTTCAAAGTATCTATGTTGGATTAGTTCAGCAGCATTTATAAACAAATATCTTTTAGCAGTTGTTTGTCCTTCCTCAGCATTCAAACAATTCAAAGAGAGCATAATAGCATACAGTATCAAAATTCTCTGTTTATTTTCCATCTTATTACACCTTTGTTTTAACCTCTATTTCATTTATTTTTACTTTTAACTTTTTGCTTTTTGAGACAGGTTCTCTGTATCTTTGACCTGAAGTAACTCTGTAGACCAGGCTGTCTTTGAACTCTCAGAGATCCGCCTGTCTCTGCCTCCCAGGCATTCGGGATTAAAGGTGTACACTGCTACACCTTGAACTCACAGAGATCTGTTTGTCTCTGCCTTCTAGGCACTGGGATTAAAGGCGTGTGCTACCACACACAACAACTCTCTTCCTTTTTTTTTTTGTTTTTTTTTTTTTTTACTTTAAGAACTTTAACTTTTAGTCTGCATATATTTTTAACACACTTTAAACCATTCAGAAATTTTTTCTGTCTTTGAATCTCTCTTTACTGTATATCTCTCTTTTTCTGACCACATGAATCTTTAATTTACCAAGCGATCTCAGTAGGATTAAAGGCGTGGCTTTGCCAGCTAGATCCAGTCCATTCCTTAGCTTTCCAGCCTCATGGCGGATACACAGGCTGTAGCCATGTTTACTGCAACAACTGTATGGCATTTCAAGGTCCCTGCCAGCAAGTGAGCTACAACAGACAACACTCAAGTCCTCTCGGTAGCCGGCCCTCCTGCCTCAAACAGTCAGAGTTTGCCCTGGCAGGACAGCCCAGAAAGCCGGCATTTTTAAACAGCGCAGCTTTTTTCCTGCTACGGCTGAAAATCGAAAAGCATGCGTTCAGCTTTTCGTCAACACCATTTAAGTGTTTCGTGGCAGGACCTCTTAATGAGCTGCAGGCTTTGCAGCTAAAGCTGAGTCAGGAAGCCTCTCTTAGATGAGGTGCTTGCTTGCCTCTAGCAAGCAGAGTAGAACCGAGAAATTGCTGCTACCAAGAAACCAGGCACAATGCTTTCATTTTGTTCAAGAATTACTTCCCAAGCTGTCTCAGGCTTTATGTGGAAGCAGTTGTCCACGTGGGCGCCATATGAAGTAATAGGGGGCGGCAGGGCTGCGTCCCCCACACCCGGCCGCCCACATGGCTAGCTTATGCCCCAAAATAATTACACAGACACTGTATTCTTTTAAGCACTGCTTGGCCCTTTAGCTCTAGCACTTACAGGCTAATTCTCACATCCCGATCAACCCATCTCTAATAATCTGTGAGAACCGGTCTTACCGGGAAGATTCTAGCCTAGTCCATCCTGGGTCGGAGCTTCATGCCGGGAGCGGGGCATGGCGTCTCTCTCTGAGGCGTCTGCTCCCGAGAGAGCTGTGGAGTCTCTGAGCTCACTTCCTCTTCCTCCCAGCATTTTGTTCTGTTTACTCCTCCCACCTATCCTCTAACCAATAAAATGGGCCAGGGCAGTGCCTTTATTAGCCAATGACCTTCCTCCATCAGTGATCTCTGTGTTAAAATAAGGAAACAGAGCACAAACATCTTCCCAAGATCATATAGATGGTGTGTGAAGAAACCAGGAGACAAAAAGCATTGGTCTAAATTTTAGACCCACATAAATTATCACTCTGTGCTTCTGTCACACAGACAGTTAAAGATGACCATGAAGGTCTATGGACAGACTCACTGTGGGCACAGTCTCCTCAGTTTGGAGTAGGGATGCCAATAATTTGGGATCAGGAGCACTATACAGAGGATTGAATTCAGAAGACAAAAAGAAGTGTGGAAAGAGAGAGAGAGAGAGAGAGAGAGAGAGAGAGAGAGAGAGAGAGAGAGAGAAAGTCAGTCTCTGACCATGGGAGTACCTTGGCTGGGATTACTTTGGCTTACTTAGCTCAGCCCTAGTTGCTGGAGTATACAAAGTGTTGATTCCAGGGGACCTCGTTCAGGATATTGTGTAACTCTGATTCAAACAGATCAGTGTGTTGTTGGGGCCCATCTGTGTAATCAAAGCTGCGCAGCCTAGATGGATTTCTGCTAATTGGTTCAACGGAAACATGCAGCTGGAATGGGATGCAGCGGAGCCGTCTGCTGTTGTGAGAATAGAATGGTCATGGCCATGTTCCTGACTGCCTGTTAAACAAACGCCCTACCTCGTGAAGAGACACTGAGTCATGACCTGCGAATAGCTAAGCGGCTTAGCATTTTCAGACATTCACAGTAATGTATCAGCTGTCACCACACCACACACACATTAGTGGGGACGGTGACAGCCTTGCTGACACACTATTGATTCATGGCACGGACTGTTTATCTGTGACAAGAAAACATCAGCTGATATTGACAAATCATCTGAAGATACTCACCTTCCTGTGCTCTATCAAGTTGAGTGAAATATACAGTAAGCTACTGTCAGGAGTCAAGATAGATCCATGGGGAAAGGATGTCCATAAGATATTAGTCATTCTCCATAAACACGCTGTATCTGTACTGATAAAGAAGCAATGTTTCACTCTAAGGACAAATATTGAAAACCAGCTGTGCTAATATCAGGAGAAAAGACAATGAGGGAATTTAGAGTGGAATTTGATTACATTCTTTTACCTTGCTTGATGCTAGGCACGCAGCACTAGTTTGGAGATTTTTAGCTTATTAAGGAAATGGACATATGCTTTTAGTATTAAAAAGCCACGATAATGTAGAAGGTTTCCATTTAACCAGCGTTTTACAGGCATAGTATAGGACTCCCTCTCTGGTTGTTTTGTTTTTGGACAGGGTCTCCTGTAGCTTAGGCTGGTGTCAAACTTGTTATATGTGGCTGAGAGTGATTTTGAACTTCAGGCTCTTCCTACCTCTGCCTCTTGATTGCTGGGGTTGTGTACTTATGACACAATGTCTGGATTTATAAGTTGCTGGGGAGTGAAACCAGAGCTTTGTACATGCTGTGAAGGAACACAATCAATTGAGCTACATGTCCATTTCCTCACCAATCACTATAATTAACTCTTGGGATAACACTATAAAATGTATTTTATAGATGGGAAAATGGGAACATTCACTAGTCAAACTAATTTGGCTTTACTTCCCTCGTAAAAGTTAGAATTGGGATTCAAATACAGGAATCTTTTGTCTAGAAATACCTCCCATCATATGTGCATATCATGCATGACCCAAATGAATTTTCTCTCAGCTTCATAAGGTTCTAGTTGAGTTGTTAGCAGCTGTAGAAACCATAGATGATCTGGTTACCGTGAAAACCCTTGCCCTGTATGCCACAGGGCTATTATGCTCTCTGATTGGCAGATTCCCAGAGGCTAAATGATCACCATTTCTTACAAAGGAGTGCTTAGGGCTCAGGAGAATTAGGATTAACTGGATTCATAGCCTTAAATTAGAAAAAAATGCAAAAGGAAGCTTTGTCACTAAAGAGAAGAATTGAAAGTGGTAAGTTCTATTAAAAAGCTTTCTCATGAGTTAGTAATGTAAGTCAAGAAACGGATATCTCCTTATGTGATTTAGTCCCCTGTTAAGGATTGATTGAATTCACACATTTGCCAATTTACTGAAAATAGCTCGAAGTGTCATTCCATGCCTGTCCACAGAGTCCAATTTCAATCTGCCCCTTCTCTTTGTTTATAGCCACTATCTTCTTGGATACTGTAGGGAATGCTTGTTCTCTTCAATAGGTCTAACAGAAGTAGAAAGATAATTTTGCTGAATTATAGGAATTCTTTTCTCTAACTTGTCTCAATGTCTCAGTGTCTCAGTGGGCTCAGTTGCCTGCTGTTATTTTCAGTAGAATATTTTCTTGTCTTTCTTGCCGATCGATTCTTTTCCATCCCCAGTGTTAGGCCCATGAACATTTTAGATGCTGTCTGTCACTGCAGTGGGATCATTTTATGGACAAGAAAGTATCACCTTACAATAAGGTCTTCCTGTAATTTCAGCAATAGAATTACAGCAAATAAGGTGCAAGATGAAGGGCCTGCCAATTCCAGGTTACAGGGGAATCTGCTTTAATAAGACATTGAATTGAGGATGAGCGTGCTAGAAAATGAAGCCCTGAAGTGACCTAAGAGATAGTCCTCAATCTGATGCAGAAAGAAACTTATTTCCCATGGCTTTGACTTTAACCTGATTATTGCTATGGTGGTCAACAAGTGATGTGTTGTCATTTTGCAATCAAATGTTGACTTCCACAAATAATGAAGTAGTTATGCATAGATGACATTAAGTCCATGTTTTCCCATGGTATCTCAGTCCATACACTGATCATGTATTTGATATTATGCTTGGTAGTGCTTGGAATGTGACTTTTTCTTAGCACAGATCATGTGTATAAGTGAACTCAACAAGGGACTGTTGATATTCACAGATAGATGGATGGATGGTGAATGGACAGATGGGTGGATGCATAGAAGATCTACAAGAAATATTAATGTATCCTTGAATGAGATGCTAAATCAGTGCACATTACTATGTCAGAATGATGCTGCATGTATAGATAAAACCCATCTAGCTTCTATATTTCAGGAATTCAACCTCACTGGGAACTAAGAAAAATGCAAATTATATCAATGAATAATGTATTAGTCTCCTAAGCAAACTCTTTCTTCTGTAAGTTGGTTTTAGTCCTAGTAGCTATCACAGCAGCAGCAGAGTAGCTAATGCAAATGTCATTCACTTTTTAATGGCCAAACATTGATCATGAATTTGAGGATACAGGCATAGGACAGGTGCTTGCTCTCCAGAATCTCATATCCTCTGACCTGAGTGTAGCAAATTTCACGTCAAAGACTTTTGCATCGATAGCTCTATATACATATATAATGTTTCTACATTGTCTATTCTGCTTTCATTTCATCACCGATATATCCCTTCTTCCACAGTTTTGTAGATGCAGACTCTTCTAAGTTATTTTAACAAATACCCAGGTCAGATATTTCAATGTGAAAAAGCACTGCTACAACATTGCAGTGGAATAGTTTTCATTTTCTCTACATTTTATTTTATAATAGTTTCCTCCTAAATCTTCATGAGAATTTTATTATCTGACTGAGAGAATATTTACATAATTATTAGCATGTATTCTAGGATAATAGTCTGCATGATTTTTATTGGTGCAGCTGATGTAAACAGAATGGTTAGCCAAAGTGGAATGTATTGGAGGATTAAGAAAGAGAGAGAGGTTTGAATAGCAGAGAGTGCATGATGTTGTTTGCACAGACAATCTTCCAATGTGTTTATTATCGCGGAGCTCATTGTTTGACTATCCTCATTTAGGAGGCTCTCAAGCTAAAGATTTTCTCTACAGCACTGTATGTGGAGGTTCTAAATAGAGCATATGATATGAACCAAGCAGATGATAGCTTGAAAATTTCACTCTCCAAATAAGTAACTAGACCAATGGTCTAGTCTTTGATGATCAAAGTCAGGAAGAATATTTCTAGATACTTCCAGAAGAATAGAAAGAATCTTTAGCCTGAAGCCTAAGACAGTAGACCTGAGTCAAATCTTTTTCCTTGAACTTTTGTTCTCTCACAGCTATTCAACTTCTCTGAGTTTTCTTTTTTAAGTCTTTCTACCTGTAATGCAAAGAAAATTATCACAGTAATACCTGCCTTTCAAGAGATTACATCCTAGTTAGGAGGGTGATATGGAAATGTTATAGCTAGGTTTTGAGTCAAACTTGGTTTTACCTTTTTTAGATTAGTGTTTTAATAGAACTACACAGAAATTTGCATTCAAGCATTTCACTTAGTGCCTAGCAAATGATCAAAACCTGCATTAGCTGTAAATGCTATCATGATTTTGAACACAAATGTTCTAATTATGAACACACCAACACTAGTCTCTCTTAAAACCCAGAACACCAAAATTTGCATTAATTTCTAGTGCAGGTCTCTTAGAATTTATGTTGTGGATCCAAGAATCTATCTCTATTAATTTTCCATTTGGATTATTTTGACTCTGCCTACCTGTTCAAAGTAAGGGTCCAGTAATTCTCAAATCTTTCCTGATATAAATACTTACTGAAATCTACATAATCCCTTATCTCCAATGTTTTCATTTACATTGTGTTTTACTCCAGGATACCTATGGGTATTTGAAGAAGCAATGCAATTTGCTATGATCTTTTTCAAAATAATGTTTATGAATTTGAATTTTTTAGAGATAAAGAAGATTACCAAAAATTTGTGTGAGAAGAGCAATTATATATCAGTTCATGTGTCCAAAGTTCAGAGGTGATAACCTATGAATCAAGTTCTACCAAAAAGAAAGGAGAAATGTAAGAAGTCTACTTTCTGAATAAAATCAGCTTGGAAAATCACAAGCTTATGAATGGGTGGGAATGTAGCCCTTCTGTGAAAAATTCCCTATCAGCATCCATCAAACTCCTCAGCACTCTTAAGACACCTATAATGCTTAAGGGATTGCCCTGTGCACTAGCATGAATTAGACACTATCTATATAAACATATGATCTTTATGAATCCACCCGAGTCAAATGAGCTTGAATTATAAACATAGAAACATATATACTAATGTTTGTGTGGGCATAGCATTTTCAGCTACATCATTTAGGAGCACTGGACATTTGACTTACCAATGACAGGCACATCATCTGTATGCATATGTGTTTTAGGCCATTATTTACCAATATTTTGTTCTTATCTGTGGGTCTGTTGAAAATACCAGCAAACAAATTACCTGTGGGAGAATATGTTACAAAAACCTTATACTTTTTCCTATCTATCTATCTATCTATCTATCTATCTATCTATCTATCATCTATCCATTTATCTATCTATTCTAGAATATATATTCCAGAAAACACATATGCATATGTATATGCATACACACGTATATACATATATTCCAGAACACATGCATATATATGCATATATACATATATGTGCGTGTGTGTGTTCACATCTATATACTAACTCTAGCTAATGACATAACTCTATATCCTGCTTGAGCTAATTAGGATACAGAATCATGCTACATATTAGAGTAGATATATTTATTCAATAGAGAACAGAGAATAATACGGTCAAAGAATTATGGGAGAAAGCTTACCATTATAGATGCGTCATAAGGTTGACATATAAGGTTGTGGGGTATGGGCCTGAGTTGGAGTCTGTGAAAATCTAGGGATACACAGCTCTTATAGTGGAATTGGCATCACTCATGTAGAAGTCTTTGAAACACTCTTCTATTTTCCTTTTGCTGGTATAAGTTTAATAGAATTTCAGTGGCACATCTCGCTGTAGGTTGCTATTGTAGTCAAGTCAGCAGTAATACTTGGAGGATTCAGATTCAAGGAAGGAAAGGGGATAATTCTTTGCATCTCTCTCACCCTCACGGTGCTGGTAGTAAAATAACTGATGTACTTTGTCCCCCAGGTTTATACTGGGTACCTTTTGCAAGTCCCTCTAACTGGAACCACACAGGCAAACAAAGGAACCTCAGAAATCTAGTTCCAAGGTGGCTGAGTTGAAACAGTGTTAAACAGAAACGTTTGTGACCTTAGGGAAATTTCTTACAGGTAAACTTTCCTAGCACCCTGTTTTATCTTCCAAAGGAGGGAAGTAACAGTACTTATACTATGGTATAACTTAAGTATTAAATGGTGTCTTTGATGCATTTTGCATATTTTTTATGCATGCCAAACTTCAACACTCTTTTTTTTCTTACACTTGTGTTCATTTGTTTGTGGCTTCATATGCCTCCTATGATGGCTTTATCAATCTTATTCTATCTTGCCCTTGAGATATTTTTTGAGGTTGTGTCAGCCTTAATTAAGGAAACATTTGGAGACAGTTTATTCTACTTTCTCAGGCTCTTTAAGAGAAGGCTGACCTACATGTGAAGAGGGGGATTGTTCCCATTGAAAGGATAATTGTGTGTTCTGCAATCTAGCAGTTTCTAGAGGATGAAACATGTTGATTAACCTGCAGTTATACACACCTGGAAATAATCATACTCTAGTCTGTGTATTCATGTACCTTACAAAAACCGTTGACTGTTTGAATGGTGAATCTGTTCAGTGCAACCCAACGTCACCATCTCTCCACTCAAGATGACTGTTTTCTCTCCCTGGGGTATTTTCATGCTGCTAATAGTGCTGTCCTTGCTGTGTTAAATAAGAAAGATTTGACTCAAAGTATCTGTATCTTCTCTTGATTTTTCTCCTGCGGCTAGGCTGGAGGACTAAGGTCTTCAGAAGTTGATTTAGCTTAAATTTACTACAGATGCTCCTGCTTTGACTGTAAGATTTTACTTTGTAAGTAGTGTCTCCATAAATCCAAAATTATGATGATACCTAGTTTTTGCATAAGACAGAACTCTGGGGCAGAGGCTGACTGTCTGTTGGTTACATCAGCTAATGCATTGCTTTCTATAACTGTCTGATTCGGGATGAACTGTCTAAGGAAGTGATGGCAGGAGTCATCTGCGTGGCCAGCACCGCTTGGAATTCATTTGTCATTGCAGAAACTTAGACACTGAACTTTGAGCAGAGCAGCCAGCATTTGCCATGATGTGAATGGAAGGTGAAGCCGGGTTCGGCGTGGGCTTTTTGCTCTTTGATTTGTCAGGGATTGTGCCATGTGTAAATGAATCAAGAGTCAGGGCATCCTCAAACTGTTGCTTTGTATATTCATTCCACTCTTAATTTTTAAATTCTATGTCAGAGACAGAACATAGACATGCAGGGGAAATGTTCCCTTCTGGCTTCATCTCTTTGAAATCTTTCTATCATACCGTCCAGATTCCAGACATGTACCCACCTCTCCAATACAAATTTGTGTCACTCAAACATGGTATTTGTCACACACACACACACACACACACACACACACACACACACACAAATGATTATAGCTTTTTATAATTTCTAAATCTTCTACCTTTATATTAGTTTTTATAGCAGTGACCATAATATCTGAGAAAACAACGTAAAGAAAGTCAGTTTTATTTGGATTCAGTTTCTGAGTTTTTAAGGCGTAGTCACTGGGCCACATGGGACTAAGCATCAGAACAGTGGGATCAGATAGCAGTGGGCTTTTTCAAGTCATGGCAGATAGGAAGCTGGGGAAGATGAGGGGACATGGGAACAGATAGATCCTTGAGAGACATGTCCTCAGTAACACTCTTCCTCCAGACAGGCTCTCCTTGTAAAGTTTCTCAAAGCAGTACAACTTGATAAAGCCTAATCATTCAATAAACCTGTGATGAGCCGTGAGAGCTGTTTCATAGTTAAGTCATAACTTTACTATATTTATTGCAAAAACTATTGTCAAAAATATATAGCAATGGTGTCAGCTATGTCCTAACATAATTGTAGCAGTTATAGTTACATATGTCAGTGCTATGACAATAGGATTCCCTGTTAGGGCTGCATCTCTATAGATCAACTGTATTGTACTGTACAATAACGAAAAGGCTATAGCCTTATAGTTCAATGACATTATATCTTATACTACTATATTGGTTACAGCTCCACGACATCACAGTTGTAGCTATTTACAAAGCATATATTTTGGGTGCATGTTAAGAATAATTAACTACCATGATCAAGTTAACTTGATTAAAGAAATGTGGGGATGGTTCAAAGAAATGTTGTGTCAGGTTCAAGACACACTTGTTGAGAAATAAAATATACTATGTAAATGGACTTAGCACAAAAAGCATATAATCACTTCAATAAATGAAAAATGGGTTTTTTTTTGCAAATGTAACTTCCCTTCATGATAAAAGCAGTGAAGAAACTAGATAGAAGGAACATATTTCAAATGATGAAGGCTATAAATCTATAGCCAACATTACTCAATATTGAAAGTTGAAAGTATTTCTACTAAAATCATGAACAAGTTAAGGCATTCCACTTTCTTTATTCTCACGCATGGTCGAACAGGTTGGCCTCAAACTCACAGAGATCCACTCGCCTCCCTCCCAAGTGCTGGGATTAGAGTTGTGTGTCACTATGCCTAGCTCTTCATTCTTATTTAATATCATGCTTGAAATGTTACTTAGAAGCATAAGACATGGAACGGAGATGAAAGGGAATATATTCACAAGAGACCCTAAAGACTGTCAGAGATCTATTAGAGCTGATAAACACTTTCAGTAATGTGAGAGCGTAAAACTAACACAGCATCGTAGCTTTCCTGTATATCATTAACAAATGTGCAAAGAAAGAAATCAGAAGAGCAATCTCAGTCACATCTGCCTGTAAATGTTTTCATGATGAAATTGAAGAAAGTCACAATCCTCTACAATGAAAACTGTAAGACAGAAAAGAAAGAACCTGAAGACTACATTTGGAAGATAGAAAAAACTTTCCATGTTCCTAGACTGGAGGAAGAATTAAGGTGAGAATGGCCATCCTAGCAAAAGAAATACATAATTTCAGTTCAATCCTCATCTAAATCCCAACATCATACTTCACAGAAATAGGAAAAGCAATATTAAAATTCGTATGGAAGCAAAAAAATAAAAAAAAAACCCAAAATAATCCTGTGAGGGGCAACTTATCAGAGGTATTGCCATCTTGATTTCAAGTTAGACAAAAGACTTATGGTAATGAAAGCAGTGTTGTGCTGGTGCTAGATTAGTGGTGCAGAATAGAGAACTAGATATAAACCCACATAGTTATTACTGCTTGACTTTTGTCGAAGGTGCCAAAAATCCAGATTGGAGAGAGGACAAGACTTTCAACAAATGGTTCTGAGAAAACTGGATATTCGTGTGTCGAAGAAAACTAGATCATTATCTCTTCCCTGTATGAAAAATAAAATCCATACAGTCAAAAAACCTTAATTCAAGATAACTCTAAAATTAACAGAGAAAAAAGTGGGAAAGACTTCAAAATATTGGCATAAGCAATCACTTTCTGAATAAGATTCCAGTTGCTTTGGACATAGAACCAGCAACTGTCAACTGTGGTTTTCTTAAATTAAAATGTTTCTGTGTAGCAAAGGGAACAATCACGTGTGGACACAGCCTATACGCGTGAGAAAAATCTTTGCTAGCTAGACATATGACAAAGCGTTAGTATCTGGAATACACACAGAACCAACACACCTAAGCACCAGAAAACCCAAATAGGTGCTTCTCAAAAGATTAAATATCAGTGACCAATAAAATTATGAAAAATTCAATATCACTAGTTATCAGAAAATGCAAATAAGCACTATATTTATTCTCAACCTCACCCTTGTCAGAAGGATGCCCTCAAAAATGAAATTGTGCCTTCTGCAGGAAAATGGTACAGAGATCATCAAATTAATTATGTCCATTTTGAAAAGACACATGCAGACTAGCGTTAGCGTGTCAGTTGGAGACCTTATCGATACATAAAATTATATAGTATAGAAGATATAAAAGTAGAAATGAAACTGTCTGGGGGGTACAAAGGAATGCTGGAGGGGGGAAATGGATCAAGGGTCTAAGGCAATACACTCAATGCACTTGAAAAAAACTGAATTATATAGCCAAGTATAATATAAATATTTGAAAGGGGATAGAAACAAACGATTTCCTTTCTAATGATCATCGAGTACTGATTTCTTCTCAATAAAGGATTACTGACACAAACTGGGGAGCACGACTAGCTTATCCATGGTGCTCTGCCGTTGTGACTGAATTTAAGATCCACTTAGCTACAGCCCCAAGGCATTGCTGAAACTGTTACTATTATGTGCACATTGAGACAATGAACAGATTAGAGTTTCAGAATCTGAATGGAGACCTAAATGAAGCAAAACCATAATTCAAGTTTGATAAAAAATTCGATGCGAATGATAATTGAACTTCATATTTGATTCTGCTAGGAAAATACACTTTTTAATTCCAGATCCGGTTGTGTTAACATAGTATCTGCATTTTACTTACAACCAGCCCCTCATTGTGTACTGTTAAATGCTGGTGCACATTCATTTGATTATATGCTCCAAAGGAGTAAAGATGTTGAAGTGAAGGTAGGTGTGTTAATAAGATTCTCAACATGTGGATAAAAAAATAGAAAAATTCCGATCAATCAATTAGATGTTTCTGGAACCAGATGCACACATAACGACAAGGAACTGAACATTTGGAAACATCTGGCTAATTGACAGACACTACTTTCAAGCATTGGGATGTTAATATTGCACTGATTCAATGAACACAGAAGTACTTTTACAGTCCAGGCTGGGGAAATCAGATTAAAGTTTCTTAAAATATTTATGTATAATAAAATATTACATCAAATTAACTAACTGTAGGAACTCCACCACCCATCCATGCTTCTCTTTATTTAAAAATTTAAGTTTTACTGAGAGAATTTCATTCACCCAAAGAGAGCGAATGACTGTATAACTATTATATTACTACAAATACATAAAATAGAAAATATTCACGCTTTTGCTTTCTACTCTATCTCTGAAGAGGCAGAGCTGTTCCTTTGCTCAGTGAGGCTCTAAGAATCGTCTTTAATGTCTTAGTTCTTTCTGGCTTTTGTCAGTCAGTGGGCAAGTACTTTCTCTCAAGTCAACTTTAGAGATATTTCTCTCTTGATTAAATTCCATTTCACATCCTACAACTTCTTCAAAGAAAGTGTTTAAATTCTTCTTGATTATAAGAATAAAATATACTTTCTTGAAATAAATTTAAATCAAATAACTGTTCAATGTAAAAATTGGACATTCCATTGCGATGACTATCACTTAAGTTATTTCCTCATTTTGTTTATGTTTATGCAATATGTTTTACTTATTTTTAATCCATTAACCTTCTATACCCATTATCTGTATCAATGGAACAATATTTGCTAGTATTTATAGAACAGCTATTATGAACCAGCAGGGATGTAAGTGTTTTATAGGAATTTTCTCATGCAGTCTCTGTCCATATAAGCTATTATTGCATTCATTGTGCTATGTATGTAATAAGTGTTTGAATCAGAAGTTTGATATACCTGTTTTAACATCGTATCTTCAATCTTGTTTTTGAAATAAAACTAAGATAATAAAGAATTTCTGCACATTGATTTTTAAGCTTACAATATTAGAGATACTTATGTTGCAGTGAAGTCGCCTTAGCCTGACACCTTCTTCTCATATTTTCAAGTATGTTTTTTTCCCGTTTCGAAAATCTAGCTCAATTATTCCTGCTTTCACAAATTCTTTTCAGCCAGCAGGCCTATCTCCAGAGTTCCAATTTCTCAAAACACTTGCTCCATATCTCTGTTTGCACAGCTATCAGGTTGCATTGTGCATTTGAGGTGATCTGTAATAATACTTGATTATCCTTTGAAAACTTCTGAAAATAAAAATAAAGAAAAGGCTTGTGGGCAAGCTCCACGTCTAGTACATCGTGTATCCCCCCTGGCTTCACTTATTGGCTTGCTAATTAAGTAGTAGTGTCATAAATGAATTTGCACTTAAAGATGAGGATCGCTTTGCTGTTTTCTTCCGTTGTTTTGGATTATACTTGGGAGACTAATAATGTATTCCTACCCAACATGCCTTGAGGTCATCCTTTGTGAAATGAGCCTCCATCCACCTGCTTTAAAGGTGAGTCTATGGGTGCTTTGGTGATGGACTACTCGGTGCTGTAAGCGTGTGAAATAGTTTGGCTGGTTCATAAGTGCCTTCCATGTAGGATTCTACAGTGAAGAGGACTACTACCCTGCCCTCGGTGCTACAGCTGTGACTACTGTCTCCTCCAGGAGATTAGGCTGGAATACCCCCTCCCCCCCCCCCACACACACACGGTATGGACAAGAAATCTAAATGCTGATCAGCAAACGATGATCCGTTTTCTGAAATTTAAAAGGAAGTAAGCCGCCAATGGGATTCTTTTCTAGAATTTGGCATTAGGAAATTATGAGGCAGAGAAATAATATAGATGACAAAGTAATGCTAAGCAAGTACTAAGGACCAAAGTTTTAAGAGCACATAGGACAGATGCAATAGATTTATGCTTTTTGAGATCAGTTCCCCTAAAGGTTTAGGGAATAGCATATGGCATTTCAATAAACCGGATTGATTTTTTTCTAAATTTTGGAGAATATTGCAACTTTTTATTTGTTCGTTTGTTTGTTTTGGTAAACTAACAGATGCAGTAGCTATCTAAAATGCACTGAGGGACTATGATTCACTGGAAATACATGTCTTTAAATACCAGGGTTACTCTCAGGGCTTTGAGATTTGCCCAGTACAGCAACAATTGGAACCTCAGAGTGGTTGTGAAAATACCCATTGCACGCTGACTTCCAGGTGTACGGAGAAGCAACTACAGATACATTTGCAGGAGATAAATTCTCACATAATTTGGCATCAAGTGTGGAAACCAGAGGAGGGAGAAAGAGGCAATTTCATGACAAAAAAAGCAGAACTCACCTGAGAGAGAAGCCGTGGAACCCTAAAAAGATCCAATGAAACAGGAGTTACCCAGATAGCTTGCTCAGATAGAGATCACAGGCTCCACCACTACAATCCACACCTGCCATTGGAGAGAACTGTTCTTCCTTGAGTAAAAAGAATGACTGTCTTATTTAGTGCCTTCTGAGCATAGCCAGATTGTCAGTTTGTCAGTGACATAGGAAAGGCACTGTGTTTCTCTCTCTCTCTCTCTCTCTCTCTCTCTCTCTCTCTCTCTGTGTGTGTGTGTGTGTGTGTGTGCGCGCACTCGCGTGTGTGTGTGTTTTCTCCCCAAAGATTTCTTTGTATTCATGAAAATGCTTCTGGAAGGTAAGCAACACACCTGCAGAGGACACTTTCCACTGTCTGTTTTTGAGGGAAATTATTCATTGCTATTTTGGACCTGCTTACTGTAAGCAGGAACTGAGAAGGAGGCTCAGAACAGAGAATGTGTGTCTGGACAAAGTACTGTAGTCCCTCAACTTGTGTGTCTGTGAACTTGGCATACATAGTGTGTTTTGCGGGCACCCATCATTACCTGCAAAGGTACTCCAGAATAATTTCAATGTCTTCTGACATAGAAAAAAAACATGTTTTAATTGTGTCCTCCTTTCTGTCACAGCAAACCAATTTTGACTATGAAGTTAAATTATTTTTGTATAAAAAAGTTTATAATTTCCAATTGTGAGATAATGGTTAATTTTAGGGGTAAAATTCTGCTTGCTCCTCCTTGTGCCAAATCTGTACAGGGACCATTCTGAAACGAAGCCAGCAAACATTAAGAATTAGCTCATAAAAAATCACTTCATCTAATACAGAGTTTCAGAATTTTACTGTATAGTGCAGGACCAGACCTCAGAAAGAACACAGGAAAACTACAAGGAAATGATGGTAGATCTGAGCTATGTTTTGCAACATCTGTTGGAGGCAAACAAACTGCCCAGTTATGTGCAGCCCTGAGTATACAGACTAGCTTCCATTCCAGCTCCCACCAAGGGGAAATTGTTTTCTACACCCGTTGGGCTTATGCCAAGGAGAACATGAAAAATAAACGAAGGTTTACTTAGCAACAAAAACATAAATCATTGAGAAAAATCTCAGTTTTTCTTTCTGCTTGCAATACATTGCAGTGTCTCATGGTCTGTGCTAAAACTGTTTTTCTTTGTTTGTCATAAACCTGGATTGAAATACACGCATTTGTGCATGCATGCATATACACAAGCACACACATTTCTTCCAAGAACACTAGCTGACTCATGCTGTTTCATCATATTAGTACTAAATAAAGAAGGCTACACTCTGAGGTTCGTTAGCAGTGGACACATGTCATAAACCGTAATGACCTCTCTTGTTGCAACGTCTTTTTCCTCCACACCAGTGATTTCTGTTTCTCATGAATACATCTGTCTCTTCTTGCCTAAAATAAGAGTCAACTATCTCTGCTCTTTACTGAGTATTGAGTAGACTCACAACTCCCCCTTACCATTTCCATTCAGACAAGTCCCCTAGGAGATTCTGGGAAAGATATTTTCATTTGTAAAATTGGAATTAAAAATGTTTTTAAAATACTAACAGACTTGACTGATGAATGAGGAAGGCATACTTTATCAGAGACAAGTTAAACATTGTATGTGAAATAGATATAAGAAAATGAGAAGTTATAGAAACTGTTGGAAGGCAGCAATAGTAAGACTTTCAGTGTGTCAGTTCTGTGGGGTTTTATTTAGGTTTAAGTGTTAATCTGTTTCCAATGTTGTGACAAAATATGTAACACAAATGGCTTAAAAGGAAGAAAGGCTAATCTTGGCTTGTGTTTTCATAGAGTTTGGGCACCATCACTTGAACCATCGCTATGTGTCCATGATAGGCAGAATATCAAGGCATTGGTACAGTTTAGCAGAACTGTTTGTCTTAGGCAGGAATCAAAAAGGTAAGAGGACTGAGGGCACAAGGTAAGACTCCAGGGTCTTACTTCTCACCACAGGGCTCTACCCCCTTAGTCCACCCAACTATATATTTATCAGTGGATTAATCCATTGATAAAAATATACTTCAACCAACTTTCTCTCAAAGCGTATCTTCTGGAAACCTAGTTGTATTAATTATAGCTTTCTAGAGGAATTGCACCAAAAAAATGAGTACTGATGATGAAAGTTGATTAATTGGATTTGAATATATGATACGGGTCAGATAATCCAGCAACAGCCAAACATTTAATGGGGAGGCTGAGAGCTTGGTAGCTTCACAGTCCATGCAGCTGGAAGCCTCGGTGGTCCAGTCTGCTGTGGAAGTCTCAGAGAACTAGCAGTATTCCATCCCATTACAGGGCTAAGAAGCTGTGCTCTGATGTTAGTGCACAATGACACCCTCTGGAGACACACTCACCATCAAGAACTGAAGGCAGGGGTGCTATCAGTCATCAGTAATGCCTTTCCATGGGAAACATTTCAGATTTTAGACTATTTCGTATTAGGAATATTCACCCAGTGGTGTCTATGCAAATCTTCCAAAACTTCCAAATTATCCCAAATAACAGCTTTCTGCTCCAGGCACGTTCTTGCATAAGGGACACTCAGTATGATTTACTAATGCTTGATTTAAATTTAGCACTAGAAAAAGCTTATGATTTAGACTGAAGAACTGGGCATGAATTTGGGAATTCAGACTATCTAGTTAGGTAACAAGGTACACATTGTTACAAGTTGTCCATGAATTTCTAAACTTCAAAAGCCACACCGTGTTAGCAATCTCTGCTGGCTGGGATGATTTATATATCCTGCCCATGGTCATTTGATCAACACAATCTGTCCTTTTCTACACTTACTAATTAATAAATGCATAGGTGTTAGACAAGGGAAATTTTTATGTCATTTCCATCCAGAAGGCTGATAAAGACTTAGGTCGAATTCACCTTCACTATAATTTGCTGAAATACTTGTTCAAGGACACGAAGAGTCCCCAGGCAAAACATGTAACCTTGTTGTGTCCAAGTCTCCTCGGCTATGAAATGGAAATCCTCAGATCTGTCCAGACACTCCGATGAGACTGAAAGAAATAATGTATTTGGACCCGCAAGTTATGACAGATATTTCTGATGTTCACAGAGGGCTGATGCTGCTCTCGCGCTCCAGTCATTTCCTTCTCTTACCCCATCTTTGTGTCTTGTCTTCTTGTATCTTACATCCTTTTCCACATGGAAAGCATCAATTCTAGGTGATGTCCACTTGATCTCTTTATCTTCCCATCTTCTGCACAAACATGTGCCAGGCTGCGTAAATAGAAACAAGTTTTCCCCTCCCTCCCTCCCTCCCTCCCTCCCTCCCTCCCTCCCTCCCTCCCTCCCTTCCTCTCTCACTCTTCCCCTCCTCTTCCTCCTTTCCCTTTTTCTCATTTTTCCTGTTTTTTTTTTACATTTATTACATCTTTTCACATTTATTACAAAGTCAGACACAGGTCTATGAAGACTGTAACTAAAAGGAACAGAGCCTAGGATTGTATAGACTAAATTTTTAAATTAAAAATAGTTGAAAATAGTTATAGGGGCCAGGGGAGATGAATTAATAGCTAAAGCACTTGGTACAGAAGCATGTGGACTAGAGTTAAGATCCCCAGAATCCAAGTAAATTCCATCTGGCCAAGGCAGCTAGCTATAATTCTAGCCTCAGAAGTTGGAGACCATACCGTAGTCGATTAGTCAGGTCTGTGAGCTCTGGGTTTGACTGAGAGATTCTGTTTCACTGAATAAGGTGGAAGGGCAATTGAGGGTGAACCCTGCCATTAGCCTCAGACCTCCATGGGCACACAGACATTTGCATGGGTACTACCCCCCCCCCAAGTGTCTTCATTCAAACACCCATCAGCGTATACATGCAAAACACATAACATGAAAATAAAAGAACTGTTTTATACTTGTAGACAAGTTGCAAAGATAGTGCTGAGTTCTCATATGCACCTCTTTTAATTTCCCCTAGGGTTAGCATCCTACATTAACTATGAAAACATCAGTCGTAAGTAGCCAGCAGTGATACAATGGCGCTATTCATCGGATCCCACTTTGTCCGCATTTCCATGTTTTCCCACTACTTTCCACTTTTGTCTCCTAGGCTCATTTCCAAAAGACTCTGCATATTTGATTGTCATATCACTTCTTCTCTTCGGGTCTGTGACAGTTTCTCTGACACTATTATTAAGTTTTCAGTATGACTGGCAAGATGCACTGTAGAATTTTCCTCAATCTTCTTTTCCTGATGTTTCTCATTGAACTAGATGATGAGACTTCATGACAGTCACAAAGGCAAAGAGCTTTTCAACATCAATGCAGAGTCCATATTTTGTTTGTGTGACTAGGACTTCTTGACTTGTCTATTTTTTACTGCAGTGTGTGTGTGTGTGTGTGTGTGTGTGTGTGTGTGAGAGAGAGAGAGAGAGAGAGAGAGAGAGAACCATGTGCCATGGTGTGCCTGTGGAGGTCAAAGGAAAACTTATGGCAATCAATTCTCTCCTACAATGGGTACCAGGGATTGACTGAATTTGGGTCATCAGGTTTTATGGCAAATCCCTTTATAGATAAGCCATTTCTCCCATCTCTTATTGACTCCTTGGTGATACCAACTTTGATCAAGTGACTCAAATAATATGCACACTGCTTTCTTACTCTCCTTGGAGCTCTTATTATATTGTGTTCTCTGAAAGTTTATCATTAAGTCCAACCTACATTGAACAAGAGCAAAAAGCCGGCAAAGATTTACCCCCTAATGTCTACAAATACGTTATTTGAAGTTTTCCACATGTTTATTTGAAGCAGAATGAACTCTATGCTGTGTTTCTATACTCAGTGTTATACTCCTGTCTGCAGCCACTGTTTATCTTTTTATTCAAGTATTCCTTCTTTGATCATTAGGAACATTTTACGAGTGGTCTCTTACGTTTCTTTGACAGCTACATCCTTTTGTTTATTGAGTGGTCTCTTACCTTTATACATTCAAATTGCTTCAGGCTTAACTTTTATTTTTTCTGTTCCTAGTCTGATATATTTTTGTATAAGCAGCTCAAGGTCTCTTTCCCTGTAGAAGAATGTTAGAAACAAAAATAAAATTTCTCAGCATACATTTTACTACTGGGTATCACAGTGCAGCACTCTCAGAGACTTCAAACTAATGATAGCTGCTGTTTCTGAAGTTAATTCTTCTCTGAAACATGCCTGAGGAGTCCACACATATTCCTACTCTGACTTTACCAAGATGGCTATTAACTAGACACGATAGTGGTATGGGACAATTTTCTGTATTCCTTCAATTATATTTTAAATAAACGCCGATTGGCCAGTAGCCAGGCAGGAAGTAGAGGCAGGACAACCAGACAGGAAGTAGAGGTGGGTCAGTGAGAATAGGAAAATTCTGGGAAGAAGGAAGCCCATTCCTCTGCAGTTCTAGCCCAGTCACAGAGCAAGCAAGGTGTGACTGCCTCGCTGGAAAAGGTACTGAGCCATAAGGCTAACATAGACAAGAATAATGGGCTAATATAAGTTATAAGAATTAATAAGAAGCCTGAGCTAATGGGCCAATCAGATTATAGTTATTGTAGACTTCTGTATGATTTCTTTGGGACTTAATAACTGTGGGAACTGGGCAGGACATAAAACCTCGACAACACGAGGGGGTATTAATAGTTTTGAGATATGATATGAGCACAAAAGCCAAAGTTTAGGCCTTTTTCTTGCATAGCCATTCAGGCAATGAAATGGAGTAACACTGAGGCTAGAGATGGTAACAATGCTTAGGAAAATATGAGCAGAGTCATTCAGAAAATCACATAGAAGTCAATGGCTATCAGAAACATCCATTAGAAGTCTTGAAGATGTAGGTGTTTATGCTACAGTCAGTGACTTTGGGCATCCAGCTCTACTGTTACTATAGTGTATAAATCTGGAGAACTGATTTCTGTTTGATACTTGGGTTATGGGAGATTCACAGAGTGGTTGCTTTAGGCTACAGCTCCCTAGGCTTAAGTCCCAGGAGTGCATCCTATTTCCCCTCATGAGTAGACTATGACATTTTGCTATCTTCACACTACTTGTAGATGGATCCTGGCAGAACTTTGAACTGGGCACCAAGTGATAATTCCAAACTACTCTCACACTACTCATTTTTAATTTTTAACATTTTCTAAGAAGCGATATTTGAAAAAAAAATGAAAGACCTGCACACATTTTGAGGGAAAGTGTTATTGAAAAGATGTGGTTGAGATAGTTCAAAGCAGTGCACATGTAAATCCTGATGCACATGGCGGGCTTTTCTGCCTTTGTGGAGTTCATTCTTGATCTTCTAGGACTCTCTTTGATACCACAAGGCAGTCTACAAAGCATCAGGAGGCTAAATACTCTGCAGCTGGTTAACACAAACAGAGCATAAGGTACAGTCTATGGAATAGGAAACTGCATTTTAAAAGAGGCCCCAACCACCAGCAAACACATTAAAGTCTGAGATATGGTGATCTAGACTGGTTTGCTAATGTAGTGTCTCCACATAGCAATCACATCCAGATCTCTAAAAAAAAAAAAGGCTATTGTTTTGGTCCATCATCAGAAGTTATAATTTAATTCATACTAATGTGACCAAAGCAATGTGATGTGTGTGTGTGTGTGTGTGTGTGTGCATTCACACATGTGCCTGCTTGTGCCTGAGTTCACATGTGTGTCTGTAGGTATACATGTGTGCTCATGTATATGGTCTAAAGTAAGCTGTGAATGTCTTCCCTGATTGCTCTCTACTTTATTTACTGAGTGGATCTCTCTCAACAAACATGGAGCTTACAGATGCCAGTCTAGCCAGATGGCTTGCTCCAGGGTTCCCTTCTCTTTGCCTCCCAAGTGCTGGAGTTTCAGGTAGTCACCACACCTGCCACACTGCCCAACCATTAAATAATGTCTGGGGATCTGAAGTGCAGTCTTCCCTTATAGGACAAGCACTGAGAAATCTTCACGGTCCACATTTGCATTGACTAAGCTTTTCAATATGCAGCAAATATGGGAATTACTGGTTCAAACACTCTTAACCCCTACTGAACAATGAAATTGACTGAGCTGTTTACATCCATCATCTCTCAATGCCACCACTGTCAACAAAACACTTTAGAAGACAAGAAACTAGAATGAGGAAGAGTTAAATGTGATGAAAATATTTTATAGGCATGCATTTAAATATTGCATTAAGACTCATTGCTTTGTAGTTAACTTACACTAATAAAATGTTTACAAGTTTTGTTATTTGGGGAAAGACATTTAGAAATTTTTTTTCTTTGTAGTTTCTTGTGTAATAGCAATTTCCTACTGACATTTGATAACCTTTCCCTACAGGCCCCAGGAGGCCACACCTGGAAGTCATATCTGGAAAGTGGAATAGAAGTCTTGAAGACATTAAGGGACCTGCCAGGCGGATGTGACTGGAGAGGAGGACGTGTAGATTGCTGCTCTAACTAAAAGCTGCTGTTCACTTCCCATTTTCAAGATGAATCACACAATAATGTGTAGTGCTGAGTATTATCATTCCTCATAGAAGGCTTTTATTACTTGTTTGACTCCACTGTGCATCCTGAATGGTGTGACGTTTGTGAATTCCAAAAAGACCAAATTATCAATGTTTCAGGTTGCGTCGGAAGTTAGGTATTAATCATTGCATTGCATAACTCCACCTTCTCCACACAAACACATTTTGAAAACCTGTAGGAGTGCTAGCACTACCAATGCATCTCTGGGAGTTTGGCTTCTCTGTTGCCTGAAGTCACTTGGAGACTAAAAAGTCTTTTCTCGGGCCTCTGCAATCAGCCTGTATTCGCTGTATAAACACCGGCTTCAGCTTTTATTTTTAGAGTCTTCTAATCCACTCTGATAAATGTTCTCCTCCTCAGGGCTTGTCAGGAGCAAGGGTGATTGATAAACTGTACCAATGGAAAGAGAAAAATGTTCTTTCTAGTATCTGCCATTGTAACAGGCTACATAAATAATGTTCTAAGGCTAATAAGTACAAGAGGATTTTGTATTTTAAATGCTCTTTACAGTCAAGCAGGTATGAATCTCCTTTCTTTATCAAAATCACTACGAGAGCCTCCTTGATATGTAAAGTTTGGCAAATAAACAGGGAAGCCAAACAACTGTGGATCTGTGTACATCCTTTCTCAGGGATTTGTACTTTCAGCAAGCACATAAATCATCTCTTCATGTAAAAAGACCTGCCACAGAACAAAAAAAGGTTCATCCTCGGTCATCAGCACAGCCACGTGGGGGGGGGGGGGGTTGCATTTTCCATGCCAGACAGCAGAGGCTTCATCTCTTCACTGCTTACCCCTCTAGAATTCAGGACAGAATTCTCTGCAACAGTGTTTTCTGAAGTATGTCACCAGGGTGATTTCCTATGCTACGAGTGAATACTTCGAGCTCCATTGGTAACATTTGTGTAGCTTTGTATTGCTTGGTGATGTAACTCACCCCTTGATTTGCTTCTGTTGAGAGGTTCAAAGGGAGAGAGGGAGCCAAGGGAGAGAAAGATGGGGAGGGTTCCCCACTTTTGACATGGATTCTCAGCTCATCTGCTCTTTTCCTGTGTACTCTCTCTTCCTAACTGAGAAAAACAAACTTGGAGTGATGAATGGAGAAACACACAACAGCAGAAAAAGGCTTGGGGATGAGAAACTTAGCTGTAAGGCTGGACCACATGATTCTGAGAAGAACTGGAAATCCATGGCTTTTGACTTTGTATGCTACAGCCAAGTGATACAATAGTCATGGTTTTATTTGAAAAAGTCCTGCTTTGGGGACTAGTGGATGCAGATGAAGTTCCCAGGTGTGTCTCTTTTGCTCTCTAACCTGGGACAAGTTAATTCCCTCTTGAGTCTTACTCTCCTTGGCTGTAAAACATGACGGTGGGGTTTTAAGTCTGTGGCTGTAGGATATTTTGTCAAGGAAAAAGCATGGTCATCGGTCTACGTTTCACATATTTTTAAAGCTATCTGTAAAGATGACAGTTGAAATTGACTTTCTGCTTATAATAATGATATTGATTGCTGCTTTTTGAATAATTTTTAAGTTAAAATGACTCTATAGAAGAAAGAGAGTCAACAATTTTTATAGCATGAGTTGATGCTTTGGATATTTTCAAGGCACTTCCTCCATGCCAGGCCCAGTTCTCTATATGTTACAGGCAATAATTCATTTTATCCTTCAAATTTGCAAGAGAAAATACTGTTTTTATATTTGCTAAACACTGATGCTGAAACCTTAAGGGTCAAGAATCCTCTAAAGAATCAAAACAGAAGGCAAAAATAGAAGGATGCCTTTAATTTTACTTCATATCATGGCATTTGTTTCTTACCTAACTCTTTGTCTATTATGAAGGCCGCCAAAATTGATATTGTAAGTAGCAATAAGGATGGATTTGAGACCTGTATCACAACAGCAGTAGCTTCCTGCAGTTCAGCTTACTCCATGTTGCTCTCCTGGCTAGGTTGCTTTTGAGTCAAGGATGACCAGATTCAGCCAATACAATTCAAGAGTACTCACATAAATTTAGATTTCAGATCAATAACAGTTTTGATTTTTATGTCTAAATATGTCCCAGGGAATATTTAAAATCTATTTATACTAAAACACATTCACTGATCATTTGAAATTCAAATTTAGCAGGGCCTGCTGTATTTTCTGGCAACTCTCTCTCATGGCTTCAGAATAATGTCCAAGCTCTTTGGTCACTTTGGAGTTTGTCATGTGCTTCTTTCTCCTCTCTCTTCTCAGACCATTGCCCACTTAGTCTTTGTGTTCTAACCTGGCCAGGATGTTTCAGTGTCCCCGGGTAGACAGGATCTCTGACTTGCTGATCTTTTCATGTTTTCTTTTCTGGTCTTACCATCGCTTAACTGTCCTGACAAACCAGCTTAGCTGTCACGCCAGCAAAGTATGGATTAAAGACCACTCTGTCCTGCTCTTATTAGCTTTCTCATTACACAGGGTAGAAACTATTTGTTCTTTTCCTTCTGGTGCAAGGCTGTGTGCTAAAATTTAAACCGGCCTTTGTTAAATTAATTGATCTCAGCAGTGCAATTATGAAGAAGGTTGGGCTCTTTCTCCATGTAGTGTTGATTTAGGTAATTATGAACTAATAAAATCTAGGTGATAAAATGGCAGTTGATTTAAGACAGGATTTTGCATACTTTCATCATGTCAGATCCATTTTGAAAATGAACAAACTTGACACTTTTGAAGAAAAAGCTTTATTTTTGGCCACATAAGGATGCACATAATTGCATTTTTTTCAGAAGCAGTTTCTATGTAGTTTAACCAAAGATAAACAAAACCTTTTTTAGTCTTTCTAAACCGTTGTAGCCTCATAGCTTATTTATAAGTTTTTATGTAATTCCTACATCAAGATATATTTTATTCAGCTCATTCTCTGTCTAATTCTTCTTGTCAACCTCTCCAGGGTTTGAATATTTGGGACAATAAAAATCATCAGTAAAGAGCCAGGTTACACAGTGGCCATTGTTGAGCTGCTCTAGGAGCCTCTTTCTGGGACTTGGATTGGTCACCAGGTAGTCGTAAACATGGCCATTATTCTCCAAAGACATTTCAGTAGTAACTTGAAATTGCTCATGTGTCTCTGGCATCTTCAGCTCATGGCCCAGTGAGTACAAACTTGCAAATTGTTCTGCTTTATCAAGGTCAAGTTTCATTCAAATCAGCAAGCAGTCTCTGCAGTGAATCCCTCAATGGCACCTTGGTGGTATAGGCTACCTGGGCCTTTCTGGAGGGCGATGTTACTCTCAACAGAATATGAAATTTCAGTTAAAGAAGGGTATGAAGATTTTGTGGTTTTGTTTGAAAGTCTCACGTTATTATAAACCAGGTGATTCTCTCTGTTTCTGGAGGAATGCTGCCTTAGTTTCTAAATTGTTTTTTAAATCCAACCTCAGCTAACTTCATTAGGAAATGTTACTTTTTTGTGTGCGTGTGTGTGTGTGTTTGTGTGTGTGTGTGTGTATGTGCGCTCGTGTGCGTGCATGCATGCTTATTCTCTCTCTTACACACATGTTCTTAAAACAGAGACATGAACAGCATTGGAAAGTTGGAATAAGGCCTTTGGTATCGATAAATACCACATAAAGGCTCAAAGCAACCAGAAGATAGCTGGGCATTAGGGAACCCAATCTCCATTGGCTTTGCTTGACAATACTTGTGATATAATTGTATAAATACTGATTAGTTCAGTTAAATATGTCTCTTCAGCTCTAATTGTTAGCTCAGGTAAGTAAAAATGAATTAGATGAGAAGCTTAAAGAGTCAATGAGGAGAATGTACCCGGTTTTCCTATATCTCCATATATTTCAATTTTTAGTGCGTGAGTGGAGTGGCAGTCTTCATACATTTTTTCTTGTGGCCTTAAGAACTCACTGTAAATATTTCTAGGACTTTAGTATCACATCCCACTGCTGGGTATAGGTGCCTACTAGTTTTATAATAATTTGTTGCCATTAATGAAAAATTCAAAATAGATATCTAAAAGTAGTAGAAGCAAAATATGACTTTTCAGAAGTACCTGTGTCCCCCTGGTCACTTAGAAGCTTGAGCAGACAAATATCTTCAGGCATGCTCCCAACCTGCTAGTAGCACACTGAATGAAAAGTTCTGAACTATAATTTTTTTGTACAATGGGATACTTTAGCTGGCAAAATGATAATATAATTTCTAAATATATTCATATTAGCAATTATCTATAGAAAATTTTATATAGAGAAGGATTTATACAACTTGAACATATGTACAAAACCAAAAAAGCTACATGAAGAGTTAGGATTCTATTTTATTAAGTGATGGGATTTAACATGTACTCAAGTTGTATTTATTTGTGTTCTTAAAATATTGCCTATTATAGTTGTTATTTTTTCTGTACATATAAGGGTCTCATCTGCCAGTGTTAGCCTAGATATTGACTCACCTTTTCCTTGGCTCTGCATTGGACATTGGACTCAGCGTTTTGAAGAACTTCTTCACTTTAATGGGGGTAGAAGACATCACAATGCAGGAATGAACTAGTGACATTAACTTCTATGGCTCATCTGTAGACAATGTGAGGAATAGGCATAGCACAATACAGATACAGGTGTAGGCTCCTCTGGGCAGCTGGGAGACTGGAGCTGGCTCTACAATGGATAATAAAGCTTAAGAGTAATAGGAAAGATTGACTGTAAACTGCCTGTGGGGAAAAATGGAAGCTGCTGATGAATAACCGGCGGATTTATTTGCACAGTCTTGTTTTGCATTAGAAATATCTGATATTATAGTGTTGATAAAATATTTACAGACCTTCAAATTTTCTTTTGGAAGGATGAGATGGAATCTGAATGAACAATGTAGACCTTCATTAGGCCTTTGTCCTATTCCAGGTTTCTGTGAATATGTTTGGGTTTGCTTTATGTCTGCTTTATATTTATTCTTCATGATAAGTGGAATCAACTCATTAATTAATAGTTCTCCATTCAGTGGAAGGGAGATACCAAAGGAGTTTTGAGAGATAGCATGGCTGGGCTTGAATTTCACAGCTGGTATAAACAGTGCATTTGTCTCTTCCGTAGTTATTTTTCTATTCATCCTGAACCTCATTCGAACACATAATAAACCACTTCATGAGCAGATGTGCCATGCATTCATCTGGCACTATAATGATAATGAGGTGAATGTAATCTGGAGTGTATATGGAAGATGATCTAAGCCAGACTGGTGTGAATAATACAGCCTGGAAATGCTGTGACCCACGCTAAAAGCTCATCATAAAGAACTTAACAATGCTGTTTTTGATGGAGTCTGGTGGTGGACTGTATTGGATGCTGGACTCCACATGCAGGTAGTGTTTCTACAGATGTAAACACCCTAGGTTGTTTAGGGCATAAAGGATAAATTTTCTGCAGCTGGAAGCAGCACCTGACATTGCAGAATGCCTCAGAGATGTTGGGGAATTTCTTTATTAAGAGAATTTAAGATGAACTAAACGAATAATGAGTGATTTAACATTTTTAATTTTAAAAAATGGAGACCAATTTTCCCCAAACCTGAAAATCATCTGGTGGGTAGTTATTGACTTGGAGCCTTCTACACATATGATCTTCATTTATGCATAAGGTATAGATATTCGTGACATAAAGATATGCATTTTCTGGTAGACCAAAGGCAAATAATGTTCCATCAACTCAACCAGAACTATGTCATGTGGATTTGGTGACATTATCATTTTATACTGTATTTTTATATAGTAATAAAAACAAAACTGTAACTCTGAAAATGGGTTTTTTCATCCCACATATTATACATCCAGTGATTTATCACAATGACTTTTCTTTCTATTTTTCTGTCTTTTTTGGAAATATGAACAAATACATCAGTTTGCCTTATGGATCTACTGGCTGGAAACACTGTGCTTTATAGGTTGCAAATTGACCGGTGTCTCTTTGCTACAGGAGGCAACATCTAAGTGATTCTATCCAGAAGTGGAAAGCCAGCATGTTGTGCAGAGCATATCCAGCTCTTGACTTTTGTATATGGCACTACTCAATAATTCAATTAACAAACCCTGTGAAGAACAGGTAATAATTATTTCTTAAAAATGAAACTGATTGTAAATCATCTTGTTTATTTAAGCAGAAGAGGAAATGTCACAGTAATGGGCCCATGTTATACTGAGTTTTAAATGGATTCACTGTGTTTAAGGTGTTTCCACTAATAGCCCTGAGGAGTGTTTGAGGTGGTTACTCTATAATACAAGTATGAGTTTAATTCTTGAACTGCAGAAAGTGGTTAATGTTCAGGTGTTACTGCAAAAGGATATTGAGCTCCTCCAATGTATTATGCCATCAACTTACCCCAGCTTGTGGATTCTCATTTCTTGGAATGAACATGTCGCACACACACAGGCATTTAACCTGGAGTAACAAGTCTAGTCATCCCAGAACCTCTGAATCTCTCTCAATGCCTGTTTTTGTGAAGGCTGTGGTTGCCTTCCCCCCTTCTCCTGCCTTCCTTTGATTTCTTTAACCCTCAATAAGCAAAGCTCCTCTCAGAATTCCTCTGCCAATTGTCACTTTTCAGCCTTTTCTCCTGTGAAAACTATCTGCATCCTGATGTCACCTGGTATTATAAAGACAGTGGCCACTTTGAATTACAGTTCAGCTTCTCCTTGTTTGACTCTGATGGCTTATGCTGGAGCATTTGAAAGATGGATCCTGATCTTTATTGATCTTTGTATTTCAAAATTCCAAAAGTATTCTTGCTGACTTGGGCGGGGTGGGGTGGACCTTGGGGTATGCTCCTTGTAGGAAACATGAGTCAGCATAGGTGGAAGTGATGGGAGTTTTAATCATCACCAAGAATGAAGGAATCCTCGTGGGTGAGCTAAAGCCTGTTAGAACCCCTTCGAGCCCATGTTCTCTCACTCTGATGCATTTGACAATTATGTTCCCACCTGATAAGATGAATGTCCAGATATATTTAAAAACCTTCCATTTGCTCATTTTACTAGTCTGGATCATTGTTTTAGGATAGCCTAAAATTAATTTAATTTCCTTTATCTTTGTGGCCTGAAGTTCTCATGACCCTGAGGCAGATGTGGTTTTTGTCACATTCTCTGGAAATTAGAAAATTTGTGGTCTTCAAAGGCGTGAAAATCACTGTCTTTTCACCAGAACTAATCATGACAGAAAATGACTAGAACTGGTTTCTATGAATATACATACATATATATATATATATACATATATATATATATATATATGTACACAATTCTCTGGAAAGATTAAATCCAAAGTTGCTGTTCTTTTTGATTTTAATAAATTAATTACTAATTAATTTTAAAGAAATACTTTTCTTGATATGAATGAGTAGGAGTCTCTTGGTGGGTGTCAAGGATAAAATGCGTCATTTTGTGAGGAGCATGAATGGACACAGCTAAGACAGGACATTTCCAACTGTGAAGAAATTCTATTTGTGCCTTCCCCTTTGTGCCTTCAGGTCTTGTGATCCACAGGGATTTTAGTGAATCCAGTCATAAGTCCTTCAATTTGTTTTTAACACTAATTTCTCTACTTCTTTTCCCCAAAGGAAAAAAAAATATCATGACTTTAAGACACAGGGTTCTAGGAAAGATGAGACAGGGAAATGAGAAAGATCTTAAATGCTTCCTAACTTACACAACAGGGAGGACAAGAAACCTATCAGCTTGGGTGGATGTCTACTGAAGGCAGAGTTGACATCCTTCCCTTTATCTTGAGAAATGATGTTTAAGATGAGGTTGACCCCTCATTTCTCCTGAGAGAATGGTTCAAGTACACTTGAGAAGAAAGTGTGTTCTGCTGCTCTTTGATGGAATATGTAGTGGCATTTAATTTGTATCTTAATAAAGAGAGCTTGTCTGAGGATCAGGAAAGCAAAACAGCCACACTGGCCAGCCTTTCCAACTAGGCAGCAATGACACACACCTTTAATCCCAACAGCCACACTACCTTGCCATAGAAACCAGATGGTAGCAGTGCACGCCCTTAATCCCAGAACTAGAGAGGATTATAAAACAGGAGAGACAGCTCTCAGTCTCATTCTGAGATTCCTGGAAGCTGGATCATCATTTCGGGCTGAGGTAGAGGTAAGAGCTTGCGGTTGGCTGTTTCCCTTTTCTGACCTTCGGGTTGAACGCTAATTTCTGTCTCTGAGTTTGTATTAATTGTGCTTCAGGATTGATCTGCATGTGTTGGGTAGATCCAATTGGCATATAGTTCAGTAGATGCCCAATGTTTCTTTATTGATATTCCTGATGTTGGTTTGCTTACATTTATTTTGCATCATTACTATCTTTACTGTCTGAGGTGTCTGATGTCTTCAAAGACCAGCTTGAATATTGCTTGCAGTAAATAAGCTTTGAGGCACTGTCTCAAATTCTTTTGTTTATAAACCTATGTTTTATCTCCTTGACAATACACAATTTTATTCAAAAAATGGTTGTTGACTATTGAGTCATTGTATTTTGTATATTGACACGTGTTCATTGTAAAACTGAAGCCTCATTTTTCCTTCATCATCATTCAATTAGTGCACTGTCCTTTGTAGTTGGTTTTTTTTACTCAGATATTATTCCAAACAAATACACAAAGTCTTATTCTTACTTATAAATGTCTGTACTCAGCTTGGCTTTTTTCTAGCCTGTTTTTCTAACTTAAATTAATCTGTTTCTTTTCTCTTACATCTTGCCTCTGGGCATTTTATCTTTATTCTATATGTCTTTCTTTCCTTTATTCTGTGGTTGGTTGTATGGTTAGGTGGTTGACTCCTGGCTTCTTCGTCTCCTTTGCCCTTTATTGCTTCTCTTCTTCTCTTTTTTATTCTCTCAGACTTCCAGACCTGTTTATTTCTCTCCCCAGCCTAACTATTGGCTGTTTAGCTATAACATGAGGGGGGCTGCTCGTTGGGGTTTCCATCTTGCCTGGTACCCCACAGTCGGCAAACCCCAAAGAAAATCACACAGAGATCTCTATAAGTTATAAAACTGATTGGCCCATTAGCTTAGGCTATTTATTAGCTCTTGTAGCTTATATTAACCCATTATTCTGATCTATGTTAGCCATGTGACTCAGTACCCTTCATAGCCGAAGCAGATCACATGTTGCTTCTTCGGAGTCTGAGCAGGAGTGGAGGAATGGCTTCCTCCTTCCTAGAATTCTCTTGTTCTCATTGCCCCACCACGACTTCCTGTCTGGTTGACCTGCCTATACTTACTGCCTGGCCAATCAGCGTTTACTTAAAACATGATTGACAGAATACAGACGATTCTCCGACACCATTTAGCTCTTTATAAGGTCAACCAGGTGTTTTAGACAGGCAAAGCATCACAGCTTTACAGAGTTAAACAAATGCAACATAAAAGAATGCAACATGTTTGCATCATTAAACAAATACTTCACCGCATAAATGAATGTAACACATCTTAAACTAATATTCCTCAATAGTCCTTTATCTTTATCTTGGTATAGGTTCTGATTGACGAGTATCAGGGGTTATTAAAAGTAATGGCATGGGCACTCAGATACTTACATATGGCTATACAACCAACATTGCTATCAAGATAAAGTAGAATTCACACTTTCCTTTGTTTACTCGGCCATTCTGTGTGCAAAGTAACAGCTTTAAAACAATGTGATGACTATTTTGATGTTACAAAGCTCTTGTAAAATCAATATTTTAAAAAATTACTAGTTTTATTTCTTTGGCTTCACTGGAGTATAGTAGAAGAAAGTTGTATATATTTAAGGTGAGCAATTAATATAATAATATACATAGTCACTGTAAAATCATTATCATAATAAATTGGAAGTATGTCTCCATCACCTCAGACAGTCATTCTTTCTCCCTCCCTCTAGCTCTCCTCTGTTTTTCCATTTTCTGCCCTTCTGTGTGAAGCTCTCACTGTTAAGATCTATCCTCTTTATAAATTTCAAGTATTATAGTGGATAATACATCATTATCAACTATGGTCACCATAGTATACTTTGAGGCTCCAGAACTAATTTATCTTATTCCTGGAAGCTTATACCTTTGACCATCTTCTCATTTTCCCTAGACATTGGCCTTGGGACTACTCTTTTGCTATCTGCTTCTGATTAGATTTTTTTATATTAAACATCTAAAAGAGATTTGTGTGTATAATTTGCCTTTCTGTATCAGATTGGTTTTTTCCCCTTAAATTTAGCATAATTGTCCTCCCTGTTCATCCATGTAGTTGTAAATGACAGGACTTTATTCTCTAGGGAGCAGAGTAACATCCCACCATATGTATGAATACATATGTGTATTGCATTTTCATTATCAATGGGATGATGAGTATAGTGTGTAAGGGGTCCTTTTTCTCCACAATCTTGCCAGACCTCATTGATGTTTGCCTTTTTAGTGGCAGCAGTCCAAATCAATGTCATCTGAAATATTGTGTTTTTTATTTGTTATTCCCTGATGCTTGGTGATGTTGAGAACCTTTTCATGTACTTGGTAGATACTTATATGCTTCTTTCTGAGGAAAGTCTATTTATATTTTAAAGTACTTTTTGATTGACTAATTTCTCCCTGTTCTTATGAAAGTATTATTTTTGGTTTCACACATATTTTAGGTTTTAACTCTTTACCAAATTCAGGGTTTGTAAACATTTTCTACCATCTCACAGGTTGCCTTTCCATTCTACTGATGCTGCCTCTGCTGTGTAGAAGCTCTTTAGTCAGATGCAGTCACAGTGACTTGTTTATGTGCTTTAGTTGTTTGTGACTTTTACGTCACATCCAGACACTGGAGCCCAGGATACAGCCAGAAAGTTCTCACTACACTTTTCTTCAGTAGCTTTATGGCTTCCGTTCATCATTTAGGCTCTCTATGTTTGTTTGTGTTTTCATTTCTTTATTATCTGTGTTGTGTATTGATATGTGCATGCCACAGAGTTCATGTGGAAGTTACAGAATAACATTCAGGAATCGGTTCCCTTTTCTTATCCATGTGCACCCAGGGATGCCAATCAGGTCATCTGATTTGGCACAAGCATATATGGTCATCAAACTAGCTTCCAGCTTGGGTTAGCTTTTTAATTCACTTGTGTTGGTTTTGTTTGTAAAGTGGATTTGTACCCTGTTCCATTTCTCTGGAGGTGGATTCCCAGTTTTCTTAGCACCATTAATTGCTGAGAGACTGTTCTTTACTGTGACGTGTTCTGGGTCTTTTAAGAAGCATGGATTTGTTTCTAGGACTTCTATTCTTGGCTATAATGAATAAAGTTTCTGAAGAACCTAGAGCTTTAGAGCTGACTGCCCATGGTCTTAGAAATCAAAAGTGAAATTGCGAGGAACAACAATTGGAAAGGTACAACAAAAGAGTAAAATCCACTGAATTATGCTTCCGTAAACAGCAAGTAGTTAGCCTCTGAGGTGAAAGTCTCAGAAGTTATTTTATGATTAACTCAGCTAAGAATTAAGAATATGGTGGCTGGCATGGGGCTTTGGACCTGGGCAGATGTCATTATGAAGGATGATGTTCTGATTTCAAAGAATCTTTATACTTCCTGTGAACTGCTTAGCCCTGTAATGATTAACCTATGGCAAGAAAAAAGAATTTTTTTCCTTATGCAAAATGCACAATAAAAGACTGAGGTTTGAAGCTCAGCGTAGATGAAGAAGGAGGAGGAAGAAGGGGAGGAGGAGAAAGAAGAAGAAAAGGAGGAGGAGGAGGAGGAGGAGGAGGAGGAGGAGGAGGAGGAGGAAGAGGAGGAAGAGGAGGAGGAAGAGAATAGCCTGTCAACTTGCATCAGAATTCTGGATTCGTGCACATATTTTGCCCTCCAGACATCCCAGATTTGAGACCCATTTCTCTGCTGAGGCTGGTCCCCAGCATTACTGGAACAATTCATTTAAAATTGCACAGACTTGGTTCATTCCAATTTTATTGGAAAGGCTTTTCAGTGTGATAATTAATATTCCTTGTGTTTTAATTACATTTTTAGCAATAAAATTTTTAGGAGGTAATATTGACATTATTTATATATTTTATCAATTTTTGATCACATTTTAAAATATATTTTATTTCTTTTGCTTATAAATATATAATCATTTTAAAGAAATACACCTTCTCTGGTGATTTCAGATGCCTCCATTATTGAGTTATGGTGAATATACCATGTATGCATACACTAAAATGACCAACGGCACATGTATAATTGAGTTTTGGTAATCTAGTGCAGTAATGCAATTATCACAGCACAACATGAAATAATTGCATCACCTCCTATAATTCCCCTGTGTACCTTGGAAGTCAATCTATTACCTCTCCTACACCCCAGGACATCCCACAACAACCGATATTTTTGTCACTAGAGTGGCCTTTTCTGTCTCTTATAAGCAGAATCACACAGGTTATGACTGTGGGTTTATTTAACTCAGCCCAATGCACTTCATATCCCAGCATCTAGTATCTTCTTGTTTCATGATAGTGTTCTGTAGCATCCCACAGTGATCTGTTTATTCTTACCCCATTCCATGCCCATTGGGAGAGTTCATGATCATTTGCCCTTTACAGTAAAGTGTCCCTGAAAAGCTGCATCTGGCTTTGATCAGTCATATATTGTCATTTATTCTGGCAAATGTCTCATAATAGGATTGTTGGATCATAGTAATCATAATACATGTGAATATATGAATATATATGTATTATACAGATTGGGTTTTTTGGGACAGGTTTTCTCTGTGTAGCCCTGGCTATCCTGCAACTAGTTCTGTAGACCAGGCTGACCTCAACTCAGAGATCTGCCTGCCTCTGCCTGCTGAGTGCTGGGATTAAAGGTGCATGCCACCATCACCCAGCCATATTTTGTTTTTATGCAGTACTGCCAAGATATTTTCCAAAGACGCTATATATATATATATATATATATATATATATATATATATATATATATATATCACTACAAAATTTCAAGTCCCTACTCCACATACCTTTACCCTCGGGGTATCATTAGCCTGATTGTGTATGGGAGTCCCTGCTATCATCTCAACAATTGAATTTCTGTCTTCTCTCTTTTCCTGTCTGGGTCAGCTTTCTTGCTCTTATTTAATGAGACCAATGCCTTATCAATTTCATTAATCTTTGCTGCCTCAAGGTTTTCAATCAATGATTTTCCTGAGTTAAAATGAATAATTTTTTTTTGTTTTTATCCAATCATTCCTTGGGCTAAATAAAGGATAGCCTTTTATTTTCTCTTCAGCTTCTCAAAGTGAAAACCAAGATCCTTGACTTGATTGGTGTTTTTTAGAAAAAATAAAGCATTTGGTGCTGTTCATAGCCCGGTTAACACTGTCAGCAACATTGAGCAAGTTTTAGGATGTTGTCTTCTCATTTTCATCGAGGTCAACACATGCTATTATTGATTATAATTACTTCATTGGTTTGTGAGTAATTTAGAAGTATATCTTAATGATTCCTAATATCTTTGTGGTCTCCTTAAACAAAATGGGTAATGTTTGATTGGATAGGTTCGAGAAACCTTTCCCAGTACAGTTTATGGTATCAAGCTTAATTTAATGAAATGTTAAGCCATAGAACTAATCACATTTATTGGTATAAGGTTTAAGAGCCTGCCTGCTAAAACTATTACACAGGCATGTCTTAAGTTCAAGCTACAAGTGCCAGAGTGTCCTGTCCTGCTTGAAGACTCTAATTACTTGTTCCTATGAATTTTGGGGTCTGTTAAATATATTCATTCTGTTAGATTTGAAAGTCTTTTTACATGACTTGATCTAAACCTGCCGAGATTAGTACTAGGAAAGCTATAAAGACTAGGTTTGTGTCATGAGCCAGCACAGCTCCATGACATTTGGGTAAATATTGAGTCTCCAGGCAATGATGAACTCTCTACCCAAAATTGACTGTCCTTGGAACCAGGCTCTTCCTTATTCTGTACCTCCTCTTCTACCTCCTCTTCAACAAAAGACACTAATGAGGTATTTGTTACAGTTTTACAAAATGTAAGTACCATAGAAAACATTATTTCACGAAAATATGCTTACACTGTAGAAACCCTATATACTGACTGTAAATTACATCAACATAAGCAAAACCTTATGAATAGGGAACTATTTTTTTAATTATGATTTGATCAGGTTTTCTTTTTGGTTTTCATGTGTAAATATAACTTTGCTTCAAATTTTTAAGAAGAAATGCTATCACCTTGGTTAAAATGTAAGCTGCAATAGGGCAAAACTTTTAGGCTACATGAAATCATGTTAAAGCAATTCTATAAATCCTAACTCTGAAGTGTTGACTCCTTTATCTCTCTGTGGTCAGTAACATGATCAGTATCCCCTCTGTCATTTCTGATTTTTATAGCTTGTATCTTCTGTTTCTGTCCTTTCTTCTTCATAAGTCTAGCTAATTGTCAGCTTTATCAGTCTTTTTAAAATCAACCCTTTATTGATTTTTCCCAATTTTATCCCCTAATTTTCTAATTAATCTTCCCTTGAACTTACTACCTTTTTATGCTTGCTGTGTGTTTCATCTTCCTTTTTTTCTACATTCTTAAACTTATTATTTAGGATCTTCTTTCTCACTGGATGCTCCTGCTGCAGCGTACTTTCTCTGTCTTGCATTGTCTGATTGCATCCTCTAAGCTCTGGTATGTAGTGTTTCCATTGACATTCCTCGCAAATTATTTTCTAATTTCCCTTGTGATTTCTCTGTTGATCCACCGCTTATTTAGAAGTGAGTGGTTTCATTACTTTATAGTTGTGACGGCTCCAAATTTTCTTCTGTTGCTGATGTTTAATTGCATTCTACTGTGGTCAGGGACACACACTATCTAATTTCAAATTTATTGAGACCTCTCTACTTATTCTATGGCCTTCACTATTATCTGTTCTGGCACATGCTCCACCTATACCTATACCAAAGAAGACTCATTTTGCTCTTGCTTAATGGAGTGCTCCACAGTGGACTGGCTAATAATATTCAGCTCCTCATTGATTCTGAATTAGTAGTTCTCTTCACTGAAAGTTGAGTATCTGTATATAGCTGTTACTTTTGAGTTGCCTACTTCTTATAAAACCTTCTCTTAAAGGGCACTTTTACCTATGACAAGTTCAGCAACTAATGATTGCGACACCGTCTCATTTACAAGGCATTTACCCATGGTTTGTCATTGAAGTTCCTTAGACAGCAAACTTAAATGATGAACGTCCTATATATGGTCAACAATAGTCAAAGAAAATGATATTTAAAGAAATAAAAACAACCTGATTTGAAGGTGGTAAAGTCAGTGATTGAATTCACGTATGCTGGTTAAAATCCTTTTGTGTTTTCCATGACAACAGGATGTGTCCCCTGTCCCACTGTATTCCCTAGGTATCAAATTAGAGCTGCTTGTCACCAGCAGAGTTCTGTTCTCCCTCTTTCCCTTTGACCACCAAGCCCTGTTCATTCTCAGCCTACCGATTTTGGCAGAGCATCTGCCTGGCTTCCACCCAACTGTCTATGTCAATAGCTCACCTCCTGGGCTCACATATTCTGGTATTAAATTCTTCCCAGTCTTCAGAACGAGAGCCAGCAGACTCCGATGATGACAGCGGACTTCCCCACCTGTCTATTCAGACACTGCCAGCTGGGCAGAGTCTCTCTCTGCAGCCGGCCTAAAATCATCTTTCCAAAACGACTGTCCCACCCTCCCTGGCTCCAGCACTTCTCCTGGCACATATAAGAGAGACATTGCAAGGCAGAATTATAAAACAAGTTATTTTTTCAAAATCCTTATAGAGTAAATAATTGATGAAATCTGAGTATACCTACAGGAGAGGAAGCAACTGCGTGAAAAGTGAGGAGACAGTGATTTATTTTTGATTTACATTCAGCCAACAAAAGAAAGCAAAGTAATTCAGCTGTGGCTTTGTTTGTTGTGTGAATTGGGAAGATGTGTCTTTCAAACAGGTGTACGGTACAATGGTTCCATGGATCTGTGTGGCTGATTTAGGAGAGAGAGAGAGAAAAAAAAAACAGAGAGAGAGAGAGAGAGAGAGAGAGAGAGAGAGAGAGAGAGAGAGAGATTGTGTGTAGATGACGTATAATTACAGTTGTTTTAGGTTAAGTCTGAAGTTTGACTTGGAAGTCTTGGGATTATTGTTTATGGGTGTGGGAAGAGAAGGATATCCTTTAGATGAGAGTATGTAATGGAGCTTTGGAGTACCAAAATAAGTTAAGAGAAGACTGAAAATTTTATCAACATTTCACCAGTGCAATACCATTTACTTGTTATAGAAATCTTTACGAATAACCTGTTTGACAGGTAAATTAGATTTTGGCATTGTATAGTACAATATATATAACTGAATAAAATGAAATATAAACCCAACGCATTGATTAATGAGAAAGAAAATATAGTCATTGTCCTAGACGCAAGCTATGGTTTTGGTAAAGTCACTGTGAAAGACAGATGTATGTGTTGGTGGGTGTTGGTGTCTGTCTCTGTTGGAAAGACCTTTTGGAAGAGATTTTTGTAATGCACAAAAGACATTGAGGATACAAATATTTAGTGCTTTGATCTTTTCAGAAATGGCTCATTACTCTTCTAACTTTGCCACTGATACAAGGGAAAAGTGATTATTTCTTATGCTTCTTATTGGTTAGACCATGGCAAAGGGCTTCTAATTGAAAGTACGAGGGAAATACTCTTCTTATTTGTTTCTGGGGAAAAATAAACCCATGTTGCCTTTGGGCTATGGATTTTTATGGTGTCATTTTGGCATCTGGTCTTGGATAATCAAAGAGTCTTTGTCCTTTTACCCAGAAAAGGCAAATGCAAGAAATATTAGTGGTAAACTAATACAATAGTGATACACTGGAGGCCATTGAAATTATCTTTATCAGGGGAATACATAAAAACAGTAGACACGTATGATGAGATCACAGGTTGCTCAGAGGAATAGGTGAATATAAGGAAGAGAATATGCTATAGAATGTTATTTTAAAGGGTGTACTTTAGTTTATCTTGCATTTGTTAAGTCTGTGAAGTTGTGTTACTGTGGGGAAGGAATCAGCTCATCACTCTAGGAAGGGAAGAATTAAGTCTCTGTAGGAGCTCTCTCCAGGCAAGAAGTCTGGGACTCTAAACATCTGGAAGAAAGAAGCTGTAGTTGCTGGTTATTGTGCACACTGGTCAATCTTTATGAACACTCATTTTCGAATCAGAAGAAGGTTTTGCCTTTCTGAACCTGAAGGGGAATAGACCCTGCCAATTTCCCATGGATCTGAGGTCTTGACATAACTGTGCTGTGTCCACAGTACACAGTCACTCAGGACTTGATCTGCTCTTTACAAATTTGCTCAGGACTTCCTCTGCTCCCACAGGAAAGAATGAGTTTTGTGTGCAGGAACTTATATCTCTGTGGGGAAAGGCTTGTCTTTTTTTTTTAACAGAGTCTTCTTAATGAAAGTATTTGATTTCGATCGAACATGTCTGATGATCATCAACTTTATGTTTGCAGAACTGGGGACATTTCTTCAACAATGTGTACATATAATGTACATCTTTCACATTAATTCCCGGATGAGGATATACCAAAGTCTGTGATGGAATCATAGGGTACCTCCCAAAGGCCCCAGAAGGCCAAGACTAACAGAAGAGACAAATAATAAAGCAATATCGTTAAAGAATTGGATACATTCTATAATAAGATTTGTATAGGTTTATAGATGTACTTTGTTTTTTGTCAATGACTAAGAGGTAGTAGACTTCACTTTCACCGTGAACAAGTTGAAAATTAAATAGCAGTGTTCACTTGCTCCTTGTACCACTATCAGTAAAGGGCTGTGATTTTTAAAATACTGAAATAGGTGTAGGAGATGGCACAAATAACTGCTTTCTCCAGGGAGTCAACATTTCAGAACGCCATTCTGAGGCAACACAAGCTCAGAATAATGGCCCCACAAAGCTGAAAGGAGAAGATGTATTTTATAGAGTAGAGAGGCTGAGCAGCTGGCATTTGCAGAGACAATTAGAGAGGAGAGAACTTCAGGGCATAAAGAGCCCCAGACTCTATGTTGTGTGCCCCTTGAGCTGTTTGCAACTAAGAAACAGTACACACTTAGGATTTCAGGTGAAACTCAAGGAGGCCAAGTGAGCTCCAAACTTCCCAGAGTAATTTCCAGGTGTCAGAGGCATTTATAACTCAATGAGACTGGACAGGGACTTGGTCACCACACTTGCCACACAGCAAAGGAAGAGGACCCATTAAGGCTAATTGAACCCTAGTAAAAGTATATCTGAAACTTTGAGAAACAAAGAAATACCGCACCTGCAGCAAAAAAGGGAAGGCTGTGTGGTAAGTTAAAGACTGTAAAATCAGGGAGATGAAACAGTGGACTTTCAAAGAAACTGGAATAAAGCAAAGTACAATATTAGTGCATCAAAACTCTAAGATCCTAGAAAAGGAACAAAAAAGTATAGTAAACCAAAGGAAAGGAATAATAAAAGGCAAAAATCAGTGAACAGAAAATAGAAATACAGGAAATCAATGAAATTAAAGGTTAGGCTTTTCTTTTGAGGGCAGGGGTTCGACAGGGTTTCTCTACAGCTTTGGAGCCTGTCTTGGAACTAGTTCTTGTAGACCAGGCTGCCCTCGAACTCACAGAGATATGCCTGCCTCTGCCTCCTGAGTGCTGGGATTAAAGATTTACACTACCACCGCCTAGTTAAGGATATTTTTTTTGTAAAGATTAATGAAATCAATAATCTGAAAATGATTTCAGTTTAAGTCTATAAGAGAAAGAACACACATTGTGATGTCGGGTTAACAGAGGGGGCGGTGCTCTGCCTCCCATAACACTGCGGCTGATAGAAAGGCGGGGGAAGCTATGGGAAGGTGAGATAGAAAGTAGCCCTAATCCTGGTGTCTGGTGTAAAATTCTCACCATCGAAGCAACAGAGGCCAACAAGACAACCAACACAGAATGTTGCCAACACAGAAATAGTATTCCTTTCATACACAGTTATTTTATGGTCAAATAATAATGATGATCCCAGGTTTAAGTCCTTAGTGTGTATGACATCAAAAAGGAATAGTCTTTTCTACAAACATTTTTTATTCCAGGGAATCTCAAACAACACCTTGAATGCTCTTTACAGAAAAGACACCTCACATTCCTTCATCTCTGGGAACTATAACTTTACTGTATTAACTCTAATTCAGGCAGGTATCCCTCTAGAAGTACTCTGTGATCTCATATACGTTCCTCAGCTGTAGTTTAAATCTGTTAGCTTCAATTCTTCTCTGCTGTCTAGTTTTCATAGTGCTGGAAAATGCTGTGCAGCTTTAGGAGAAAGATCGTGAACAGCCTTACCTAGATGTGATCGCTGTGAGCTATAATAATGCCCAGCGTGGTAGGACAGACTCACTGATGAAATCATAGCACTAATGTTATGGAGGTAAATAGCCCATTCTAGAGGAGAAAACTTGCCTAGTACTGTAAATTTGTTCAAGAGCCCATGGCTGCATTGGGGGAGCTGTCTCAGGCTCCAGTGGTTAATCTACTATAATTATTTTACTAAACGGACACAATATCAAACCCTCCTCCTTTAAATTTGTATCTCTGTGCTCACAAATGAGTGCAGTTTTCAGATCTCATCTGGGAATTTCTTTGTGCAGTGGACAAGAATTAACACAGAAACTCACAATTGGTAAAATTCACTGAGACTAATTTTTTGTGCAGTGCTCAGCCATAAATGGGACATCTACATCAAACACACACACCCTAAAACTCAGGGACCAGTGTGAAAGAGGGGACAAGAAAGATTATTTGAGCCAGAGGTTGCAGAGGACCACAGAAGACTACAGCAAAAAAGTAGACTATTTCCAGTGGAAAGCCAAACCCTGTGAGTAGGAGGGCAGCATGCATTGGATTTGGTAGATTATAAAAAGGGAATAGACTTGAAGTTGGGAATGGGTAGGAATTACGTGGGAGAAGGTGGATCTTTGAGAATTTAGGGAAAGGGCTGGGGAGTGAATGTGATCAAAATACATTGCATATATGTATAGATTCTCAAAGAGTTAATTACAGTGCTATATTTAATTAAAAATTGCAAATAATTGTTTTAAACCTACCCAAATCCTATATAATGTGTCTATATATACGTGTCAAGAAACAGTGAATTACAGCTTCTCTTTCAGAAGGCATACCCATGCTCTGAGGTGTTTCTTTCTTTCTAAAAACCTTTCTGTCTTTTAATCCGTGTCCTTAAGCCTATATTAAAGCACTCGTATTAAACCTCAAGTCGGTTTCATGCTGGCTAGCCCTGACATTTGCTTCTGCATCATCTGTGGTTTGCCCAAGGTGAGGGCACTGAAACATTAAGGGGGCTTTGAGGCTTCTAGGATGACAGCGATGGAACTGTGCCTCTGCCCTCTTCTTGCTGACAACACGATAGGAACAAAAAGAGAACATTATGAGCAACTTAATGCTATGTGTGTGTTGCAGAATATTAGTAAAATTACAAATTCCTTAAAATATGTAATTTACAGAGCATAGATGGAAAAAGCTACCTTATCTATTAGGGATGTTAAATTCATAAGTAAAATTACTGCACATTAAACTATCAAATTCAAATACATGAAATTATATTTTCATATGCTAACAGCAAATCATCAGGACATATATATTTAATTAGCACTAAAAATTAGATATTTATCAAATATGGACAAATTCTTTGTACTGAAAGTTTTAAAATATGGCTATGATAAATTAAAGAAGGACCAGATGATTTGAGAGGGATACAATATTCATGATTTTGAAATTCGATACTAAGTAGTCCTTTCTAGCTGGGCATGTTGGCACACACCTTCAATTCTAGAACTCAGGATGCAGAAGCAGGTGAATATCTGTAAGTTTGAGGCTGACCTTGTCTATCCAGAAAGTTCCTGATCAGTCAAGGCTGCATAGTGAGACTCTGTCTCAGGAAACATCATTTATTTCCAAATTGGAATTGAACAAATGTCTAAATTCAAAAAGGATTTTTTTTGTGTGGAATAAATGAGGTGATTCTAAAGAATCAAAAAGATTTTGAAAGTGAAGATGCAGATTAAACAATGTCTATTATCTGCCTTCAGAGCTGACTATAAAGCTGTAGTAATCTATCAACCAGGTGTGTGAATAATATAGATATTTTACAGGTGTGTGCACGTACCTGGCCAATTGATTTTCAACAAATGTGGTCAGGAATTTCAACATACAAAAATACAGTTTTCCTAACAAATAGTTGTTACCAGTTACAGAAAGAAGCCCTGAGTATTATATTAATCAAATAGAAAAAATTCTAAATAACCTAATTTTAAAACTAGACAAGATATTTGACAGATACTCCATGAAATGATATACATGGGAGGCTAAAAAGTGCTTGAGAATATATATGATTGACAGTGTTGAACATGGTCCCTAGAAAAGCAAGTCTCCCAGAGTCAAATATTTGAAACTCCCCTGAAGGTTGTTTTGGCTTTAGCTAAGTCAAAGAAGCAATAGAAGCTGGCCAGAGAGAGGCCAGAGGGTTCAGATACAATGGGGTCTGAGAAGCTAGCTCTGCTTTATCTACTGAGGGAACCTGCTTACTTCATGGGAGCTCTCAGGAGCTTTGAGTCATAGCAGGACAGAGGTAGCTAGCCAATGGCACCAACGCTTATCACAAGCCATCCACAGAATATCTTCCTGTGCATCCAGCATTGCAGTTGAGGATTCCTGTGAGAAGACAAGCGACCTCGGGCTATTCACTCCGGTGCAACCCCAGGGAGAGCACACAAGTCTCTGCCTCTATACCGCACATGTCTCTGCTACTGCACCAGATGGGTTGGTTTCCTGTTTACTAATCCACCTGGAACTTTCTCAGGACAGTAGAGAAGACCTACGGTTTTCTGACTTGCGGATGAGAAGCTCTGTGCTAGGTAGGGAACAACTAATCCAGCTATATATCCCAAACCTTTGGTCTCCCAGACAGTAGTGGCTGGCTCTTGTGGGACCCCCTCTGTCAGTAGCTAATCAATCCTGCTAACATTCTTTATGATAGTCAATTTCAATAATCTTTGTAGATCTCTGCCAGGTTCTGTTTTCTTCTCTTAGTGCAACTAGGCTGGGATGTTATCATTAATCATTAGTGAACACAAATTCAAACCAGATTGGGGGTTGTCTGTGTACCCAATAGACCTGCAAAACAACAGCAACACCAAGGGCTGTCGAGGATGACGAGCGTGAGAGTTGATATATGGTTCCTGGGGATGCTGAGTTGTACAGCCAGCTTGAAAGGCTGTTTTACAGAGTCTTAATAATATAAATCAAATTATGATAAGATTTAGCAATTCCATTCATACACATATTTACCCAAAACAAATTGAGACTTATTTTTACACCAATATTTAGACATGATGTTCAAAGCTGCTCAATTTCTTACCAAAATTGAAAACTCATGTTCATCAAGGGAATAGCAAACACATTTTTATATATTTGGTCAGTGAAATACAGTCAGCAATAAAAGGAAGACGGTATTGATCAGCTGCACAGATGGAGCACGAAGCTTACTGTGTCAAAGAAGGAAAATAAAATGCACTTGCTATATGATTTTGCTTGCATTAAATTTATCAAAGATGATATACTGTCACAAAAAAGAAATAACAGCACTGGACTCCAATGGTGCAGGACTCCTTAGAAAGTCCATTTTGGAGACAATGGGAACTGGTTTATACGCTGCCTAAGATACTAGTTCCAGTAAAACAAAACCCATTAATCTGTAACCTAAAAAGAATATATATTGTTTGTTGAGACAGGGTTTCTCTGTGAAAGAGTCCTCCTGTCTGTTCTGGAACTCATTTTGTAGACCAGGCTTTAACTCACAAATTGCTCCAGCCTGTGCCTCCTGTGTGGTAGGATTAATGACATGCACCACCACTACCAAGCAAAGGAAAATAGTTTTAAGATGTAAATTACACTTCATATTTCTAATTAATAGAAGTAAAGCCAAAATTTGTATCCATAATTAGAAAATGTAAAATTAATTGCTTAAACTTAATTAAGTAATGTTGAAACCGGTCATAGACAAGCATTAACACTTTGAAGGTTTCCCAAAGAAAACAGAAATACACATTTCTAATGTTGAATAAGCAGAGTTTTCTTTTTCACATACAGGGATAAAAATACATTCAATAAACATGTTGGGGGCAAATAACAAGGTGCCCACTATGTTTGAAAATTAGGGAAGGATTTTTGGAAAATAGGCCTTTGATAGAATTGCATATTTTCAGATGCAACATTTTATGTGTTCACTGTGGGGAACTATCAGTATCAGGGAAGCATTCAAAGACAAAAGAATAAGGAAGGATGTCTGTAGGTGTCTACAGAGCATCCTAACAAGTTTCACGACTTCCAGTGCCTGTAGTAGCCAGGGAGAAGATGTTTAAGGTATGGAGTAGCTTAGGTGACAGAGGAAAAGAAAATCTGGCAAGCAGCTGATCTCTGCCTTATCTCTAAGGGGTGCCTATACTCATTTCAACCCAATGTATAGGCTTATGGGTGTGTAATGTTATTATTGTCAAATTAGATTTTTAAGGAAAACCCGAACCCCAAAGTTTTATGCAGTGTCTCCTGAATTTTAAACCTTGTAATGGTGTGTGGGCTAACCCTGTGAGGTCAAAGCAAAAATCCCACATACACACATCTCTGGACAGGCTGCATGCCTTTCAGTTTACAGTTTACATGGTGGGTGTCAGTCCGGGCTTTAGTATCTTTGAGGGGGGATGATGACTGACTATTCAGAGTTTTCTGACTCGGACAATTGATTCCAGTGACTAGATTCAGAAATCAAACGCTAAGAGCATGTGCAGGGGCATGTGTTTATTTGGCTTGGGATTTACAAGGAGGTGTTGGACTTCTTCAAACTATCATTAAGGGACAGGATGAAAGCTGGAAAATTGGATGTTATAACTGATTTGGGGACTTTGGTTAGTACCGTCTCTTGAACAAACTGTCCAACTCAGTTTCCCGATGCTACTATTTAAGTTGGCTATCTCAACAGCTACTCAGTAGTTTACTTAAGGTAAGATCCTTGGCTTGCTATTCTCTTCATAACCTACTTCGTATTTCTTTTGTGTAAAGCTATTTATTTTTTCTTATATATGACAATCCCAAAGTGACAAAGGCATTGATTATGTCCTAAGGTCTTATTGACAAACTCCTGAAAACATCAATATGTCCATGGCAAGAATGAATACTTTAAAGCACTCCTCCTTCCGAGGTCCAGGCTTCAGCCAATGGAATAGGAAACCATGGAACCAATAATGAAACTCAACAATCTTATACTTCTCAGCTGATAAAAGGAAGTTGTTGGCATTTGGAGCTGGAGAGATTGGGTATGTGTTTAGAAGAGATAAATTTGGTAAGAATTTTTAAAACTAACTAGAAAATGGAAGCCGGACTGTCATGAATTCTATTTTGACACTTGCACTATATCCAAGGTGAGAGGAAATATGCAGGTTTGTAGCTGTTAATTGTTCGTTGTAATGGTGATAGCAAAAAAAAAAAAAAAAAAAAAAAGTAGTGAAAATTCACCATGAGACTCACTGATTTTTCAGAATCAGTCTTTGAGTTTGCTTCCCTTTGCCTGTGAGTATGCTTTTGTTGGCCAGGAATATTTCTTACAAACTGCATTTGATTTGAAATCAATTTAAAAGCATTCGTTAACTCTCCTGTGCAGTGCTGCCTTGTGTCTGTCCAGATAAGAAATAATCCAGCTCAACGGGCCCTGCTCACAAAGAGGTGAAAACTAAATCCCCGAGGTACAGAGGAAAGATACAAGAGGGATCTCGAAGCTCCTTGCTCATTTCTGGTTCCGGCAAGGTGCGAGGATGACAGGTGGTCTGGAAACCCGGGAAGGAAGGCAGCCAGAATGCTCCCATTGTCACCTAGAAATCACCCGTTTGCAGTGCTCTTAGAAGATTAATGAGATAGAGGTGCATAGAACATCTCTAAGTGACTATATTTTTACATTTGGAAACTGCCGGCGACACCAGCCCACACCATCTGTTGGCTTGGCAGCTGTGACAATTGACAGCATTGCTCAATGGAGGAGGCAGCATTCACTCTTGGGAGGATAAGCGCATGAGTAAGCGTGGCCGGGAGAGTTGGCGGACAGTAGTTTCTGTGACTTTGTTGCTCTTCAGGCTGTGCAAAGTTCAGAACTTTGAAAGTTCTCTCTCAGCACAATCATCTCAGTGCCTCAGTTGTCATAGAACTTAATAGATGCATTCCTCTTAGAAAGGAGTGTTGCTTTGTGGGTTTTTTGTTTGTTTGTTTCATTTTTTTTTAATAGCTGTTGTTGTCTTGAAATCCTGGCTGCTGGGATTACCTCAAGGAAACCCACGCATGACTGAGCCCACTCACAATCAACTATGGGAAGGGGACGGTCACCAGGTTGATGCAGCCTTTTCTTCGCTGCCACAAAGATATATAAAGGATCAGCAATCATCTGGGGAGGGAATTCTTCAACACTGTAGAGGCCTGTACCCATGCCCCTGTAGGTAGCCAGCTTAAACATGCTGGTTCACCAGCCTGGCTGCAGTAGTAATTCTTTGGTCCGTCTTGGTAAGCAGACATCTGTTTGTGTCTTTCCTGGAAAATTTACACAAACAACTCTGAATGATCCCTGTCTTGGTACTCATTTCTTCCTCAAGACCTAAAGCTTTTCTTGTTTGCTGGGTTCTCACACTTGCTCGTTAGGTCCTTTTAGTCTTTTGCACAGGGCATTTGGCAACCACCAATTCTGGCTAAATTCTACCCTCCACGTTTTTGAAACATTCAGGTACGTTGGTTGCAAGATTTATTTCTGTGAAGGTGATGAGTTGGTCCATTCTGACTTTAAACCTTTAACCAAGATTATCTATCTGAATTCCTCTTCTGCAAATCTGATACTAAAATCTCTTCTGGAACATTCCTTTCTTTATAATGTACTTAGTAGCAAAATCTAGTGTGGATTTTAACCTGAATTGACCTCAGACTATTTATTACTTAATTATTCTTGTTAGGAGGACTATTACAATTTCACTAAACAAGTATAGAATTGACCATTTGAGAAATTATATATCTATATCTATATCTATATCTATATCTATATATATATGATATTAGTTTTACATTATTCTACCACTAGAATAAAAATATGAATTCCGAAGCATACTTAAACCCAGTTGTTTGGAATAGTATTTTTGTGAAACTAACAAGCTTGTGCAGTGGTTTTTATTTTTATTAATTAATTTTTTTTTTTTGCAGTAGTCTTGGCATGTGACAGGCACACTGTTGCCTTCATTTTCAGATGACAAGAGGGAGAGCTGAGGTCTGAAGCTAGATGTTCTTCTGAACTCCTCTGGTGCTTCTGCACATGTCTTTCTTTAGCAGCTATTGTTCATTTTATTATTAAACCAAAGGTTTTAGTAACAAAGTGGAACTTGGAGAACTAGAATCAGTGAATGAAAGGCTCTCAGCCTGCAGACGTCTTTGTTATGAACGCCCGCATGGCTTTTGTTCTGTGCAGTCATTACAGATCTCAGACAAAATAGACATGACCCATATGTGCTGTTTTGCATAATGCTTTCCGTCATTTAAGTTTCTTTATACGCTACTCTATTGTGCTAACTTATCTTCCGCATTATGATTTCGCTATTTTTAAAGCTTCTGGTACAGGGGACTCAGGGTGTATTCTCAGAAACAGTTTGGACCTTGCTTATTCATGATTTCCTTTCTTCCCCTCCCCCACCACCCTTAATAGACACCCACCTTAGAAAGTTCTTATACACAACTCTGGAAAGATAAATATATTACGAAATGAATGTTATAAAGTAAGGGAATATATATTTTCTAAGAAAATTTTATTATAATATGCTAAGAATCACTCTTGCTTTACTGTTTTTATACTTGTTTTCTTTTGAAGATCGAACCACATAGCTATCATTGTTTATCAATCTAAGTATCTATCACCTATTTATTTATAGTCTATCATATATCTACCTACCCATCATCTATGTCTATCAACTATTCATGATCTACCCATCACTTATTTATTTAACCTACATATTTATCCATCTATAATTTGTCTTTCTTCTATCAATCCTTCCACAAACTATTTGTCTATTACATATAATATAACTCATATGTAATATAATTTTTGAAAGTCATCTATATATGCTGTTTCTACATATCTACCATCTTATTTATTCTAACTATTTTTAACTGCTTAGTGGTGTCCATGAAGGTGAGCCATTTAAGGTTGGTGGACACTGCATAGTACTGGCTGGACATGCAGTACAGACAGTATTGTGTGGAGCAGCGCTAAGTATGCTCTTCATGGATCTGAGTAAGAATTTCTAGAGTACCATGGCTCATTCATAAGAAATATGAAAGTCAAATTTCTATAAATAATGTTACATTGTTGTGGTGGTTTGATTAAGCAGGGCCTCATAAACTCAAAGATTTGAATGCTTGGTCAACAGGGTGTGGCACATTAGTAGGTGTGACCTTTCTGTAGGAAGTGTGTCATTGGGAATGGACTCTTGGGTTGCAGAATCTCAAACTAGTCCCAGTGTCTCTTTTTACCTGCTGCCTACAGAACCAGATGTGGAGCTTTTAGCTACCTCTCCAGTACCATGTCTGCCTGCTGTTTTCCAGTAAAATAACTATGGACTAAACCTCTGAACTGTATGCTAGACCCAATTAAATGTTTTCCTTTATAAGAACGTGATCATGGTGTCTCTTCACAACAACAGAAACCCAAACTAAAACAACTGGTTTTGAATACCTTTGATAGTTAAATCATTAATAATCCATGTGTGTTTTTATTTCCCACCTGCACTAAATCTAGGTTTGCATCAAGTGTAAAATTTTGCAATCTGATGGTTGTGACATGAGGATGTGACATATGCTTTTCAATGCTTGTGTAACTGAGAACAATCTTTATGCTTTGGTTGTTCATTAATGGTTTTCTAACTATGAATTCTTTTGTCCTGGTGCATTTACCCTTGGATTTTTGTCCTTAATTTCTATTCAATAGCTCTTAATGGAAAAATGTTCCATTTTATGAAAATGTTAAAATTTCTTTCAGTTTTGACTTTGTTTTATATTTGAAATTAAAATATAGTTGCAACAGATTCATCTTTTCTTTTCCTTCCTTAACCATTCTAATTTGCCTACCCCCCTTGCTCGCTCTCAAATCATAGCTCCTGGTCTCTTTATATTTAATTTGGAAATATGTAGTATATATTACATATAAGTCTATAGGGAAATATATATATTCCTAAATATACAAATATAAACTTCCCTGAGGAAGGCTATTTTCTCCCATTCTCATCATTCTTTAGTAGCCTGTAGTTCTTGCTGTTGGATTTTTACTAGATCTATTTGTTCATATTTACATAATTATACAACAATTATTCTAATATATTTGTATTTGCTTCCTAGTGGATGGTCTCACATCCATCCATATGTATGCAAAACTAATTGGAATTTAGTTATGAAAATAAATGATTACATAAATAAAAATCAGACCTGAAATTAGGAGAGACATTTTAGGGGAAGATATAGAAAGAACTGGAGAAGGAAGGGGGGGTGTATATGATCAAACTTGGGTATATACATATACCAAATTCTAAAGACTATATGAAATTATGAAATTACTATAAATGTAAATAAAATTTTATGAGAAATGAGAAAACTAAAATAAATTATTCAGAAGTTTTTCTTAGTTTCCTATGTTCTGGAAAACTTTAGTTAATGTTACAGTGATTTTCTTCAAGATACATAATAGTACTTCTGAAACCATGGGCCTGGTGCTGATCCCCTTCCTTCTTCCATTCACTTTTGCTCCCCTGTTTCTCCCTTCATTCATTCCTTCTTTCCATCCATCCCTACTACTTTCTTATCACTCCTTCACACACCCCATATGCAATGTAATTTAGAAGAAGAATGGTTTCTCTCATCCATGACTCCCATTTGATTCTTGCTGGCTCCTGTGGTCCTGCATGCACCATAACTTCGGAGTGTTTGTGGGTCCTTGCCCTTCACAACACACTTACGAAGCATATGATCTAGGACACATGTGTACTCTTTGAGAGCTGCTGTGAATGGCTTCTGCTCCATCGACCATGCTATTAATCAGCATTGCTTAGATTCTAAATGAACTTCTATGCCTGAGGGAAGGGTGATGTTTCTCTTTTCTGGTTTGTGTATTTATGTGATCAAACCGGACTCTCTGATTGTGGCTGACAGGGGGGGCTGACTGAGAAGCCATTGATAAAGGCTCTAAGACTTGTTTTTACAGCATGTTCTGGCTTTTCGGGACCCTAGTCTATATGGATGCACAGCTTCCTAGGCCTAGATGTACTGGGGAGGGCCTTGGACTTCCCACAGGGCAGGGTTCCCTGCCCTCTCTCAAACTGGGAGGGGGAGGGAGAAGGGGGAGTGGGAGGGGATTGGGAGAAGGGGAGGAAGAGTAAATGTTTGAATGGAAAAATAAACATACAAACAAAAAGATGTGAAGACAAATATAAGTTATCTCTCTCATGCTGCCTTTCATAACTTTAATCTATTAATGTAACTCTGACAGAGTACTACTCTAAAGATACTTTTCATTGTGCAAAAACATCTGTCACAGTCTTTTTGACATAAATATGCTGCTATTTTTACAATATATATGTCTAAAACTTACATTTTGCAAGTCAAAAAAATTCTTCTGATTTCCAGGGAGCCAAATTGAAGGATTCACATTAAACAGGTCAGATATACCCCCTCTCAATTCCTGGTCCTGAAATTTTTTTTTTTCCCTAAACTTAACTTTGTCCTCTGATCTACCAACACCTTGCCAGGTTCAAGAGACACCGGACAGTTCCACACCACAAATCCTGGACAGAAGTAAAGTGACCTTCAGGCTGTGACCAGCACTCAGCTTTCTCAGGCTCCCTAAGAAAGGCTTTACCACCTACATAAAGGCAGGAATCAGTGTTGAGAATACGCTCTCCCAATTCCTTCAACCTGCTATGCCTATCTCCCTGCCTTATTATTATAAGAAAAAGATGGGAATGTTGTAATCTGCTGGCCTGGTCTGTCACCTGGGTATCCTGTTCCTTTAAGAAACAAGCTTCAGGCTGGGCGTTGGTGGTGCGGGCCTTTAATCCCAGCATTTAGGAGGTAGAAGCAGCAGCAAGTGGATCTTTGTAAGTTCAAGGCCGCCAGCCTGGTCTACAGGAGCTAGTTCCAGGGCAGCAGGACAGGCTCAAAAGCTATAGAGAAACCCTGTCTTAAAAAACAAAAAAAACAAAAAGAAAGAAAGACAGAAAGAAAGGAAAGAAAGAAAGAAAGAAAGAGCGAGCAAGCTCCAGCTGAGGCAAGGGGATTTAAGGCAAGGGATCTCCTGCATCTCTCCAGCACATTCTCTTTGTCTAGCCTTCTAGAGAGCTTCTGCCTCTCTCTCTCTCTCTCTCTCTCTCTCTCTCTCTCTCTCTCTCTTCTCCCACCTTTTCTGCTTCCACCTCCCTTTCTTTTTCCCCTCCATGACCCACTAAATAAACTCCTGGCCCCAGCTCTCTCTGCATGGCATATCTGTCTTTCACCTGCTGTGGTCCTCCACCTGCAAGGGGATTTACCCGGAACCCGGGTGGCCCGCTGCTGCCTCTCCTGGAACCGAGGAACGGCCGCCCCTTATGGGACCAGCCTCGGGTCTCACTGTCTTTATAAATGATAACACTGTGGTTTGCTTTAAATTTTATGTCTTTCATGTACAGGCATAACATATAAAATAGTTGGGGCTTCCGAAGAAACTGCCTGATTTCTGAACTTGAAGTTTGTTCATCTGAGTTTTTATGTATATTCTGTTTCCTTTTCTGCATAGATCAGAGCTGCTTCAGGGGACACCTGATGCCAGCACACAGATTCTTTGGATTAACATTGGTTAATAATTTGGGTTTTGAAGGAACATGGCCATCTCTTACCTTTGCGACTCATACTTCAGATGACTGGGATCAGAGAGCACTTTCATGGCTCCTGACTTACTGCATGGATTTGTCCATCCCCTCACAGGTCTGAAGACTTGTGAGCTACAGCGTACTCTCTATTTAGACAAAAATGGAATGTGGTTTCCTTCGTTGCTGTTGCTTTTAGATGATTTCTTTGAAATGTTCACCTAATGACTTCATTTTCAAATGGAACGCTGGTTAAGAAGTATAATCTATTTTTTATTCCATGATTAAAATTTCAATTTGCTAAATACGACTTGTACATTTTTCATTTTCTGGAACTCAGTGTTTTATGAAGAGTACATATTAAAAAGTATTAATATTATTCAGAATATACTAGGATGATCACAGTTTTTCAGAATCCTTTTGATCCATTGAAGCAATAAAATGTGTTAGTATACACTTAAGATAAATCTTCCTTGCAGTTTTGAAATAAACTGTTTTGAGAGGCTCATAATAAAATTAAAAAGTTACATTTATTGAGTGTTTAATACTCAATTTTATTGTTATATATTGAATGAATATTACTAAATACTTAATGCATGCAATCTTTTGAAATTTTTGCTACAATTTCACAGGTCTGAAGTGTATGAGATGAAGACACACGACACATAGTGTGAAGGCCAAAAGATGTGAGCCTATTCCGCCTTGTCTGGAGGTCATAGAGTTTTAGGTTGTTCAAAGTTGTTGACAACAACTGTGGCTAAACACTCTGACCTATGGTGTGGTTACTTGGTGTTTTGAACGTTAAGATAGCTCATGGAGGTCTATTCTCTCCACCCTGAACAAAGGTAAGAGAATTCAAGCATACTTCCATTCCTTCTTTGGAATTAGGAGGTCTAAACTTGGGGGTGGCTACCTTCAGGATACTTGGTCTAGGGTGGGTTCACTGTCTCAACAACAGAATGCTAATGACTTGATGTCTCAAAGTCTTGAAGCAAGTAACTATTCTGGTTGTTCTTTTTATCATGTTAAAGCAGCCTTTTGCCTTCTCGCACCCCTTCCCCTGTTGTCTCAGGGTCTAAAAGTGTATAAGAAATTAAACACGGGTGACTTCAGTTTTCACTGGAACTCCTCCCAGTATGATCCCAAGTCTCTGTGATTCTTTCTTATCTCTATTTCTCCTTCCTGTCCTAACTTTTCTAATCCTGTGCCCCTACCTTGGTAAGTGTTATACTTGCCAAAGCTGGTCTTCAACACATTCCACCCATTCACAAACTTCACAAAGCATTGGATATGGAAACTGAAATATCAACCAGACTAATTGTCCTTTAACTCGCCTTTTGCTATTTGAATGTACTAGTATATTTAAAACTGTATTTAATTTTAGTAGTCTTCAGCATTCCCCATGTTACTGCAATGCTGTCATTGATTTGAATTTGGTTTTCTCTCCATCAGTTGGCATTTATTAATTATATTTTTCTAGAAGTTGTCCCCTTTCATTTAAACATATTGTGTTTTATAGTATTTTCTTTCTATGTTACACAGCTACCTTCATTTCAATCCAATAACAAGATAGTGATGCTAACTCCAAATACCAAATATGCACTGAAATATTCACCTGAATCCTTCTTATGACCTTCTGATTTTATCAGGTCAGAGTCCACTGTGCCTCTGAAAAAATAGATTCAAATATTAATGTTTTGTTTTTGTCCAAATATATTTTTCATTTTAGAACTCTTCAAATATATTATAATGTGCCTTTATTATCTAGAGGTTAAAAGCCTAATGTATTTCAACTTTTGTTTCTTTTCAAATATTTCTTTAATTCAAAGGTGTATTTATTTCTTTTGGCCTTAGCAGTTTTCTACACTATAGTAATTTCAATGCCATTATTTTCTAAATAGCGTGTAACTACACTTTTGATTTTTCTTTTAAAAAATTTTCTTGTGGCAGTTTTTGAAATATACTTTTATTGTTTAATGCTGGCTTTATTGGATTGTTATCAAAGGAAATGGAATGTAATTTCTACCTTGGAGAACTAACACGGGTTTTATAGTCATAGAATATAACCAATTTAGGTAAATGTTCCGTAATCTTTAAAAATGAGACAGATTTTTAATATGCGAAAATCCGTTCTATGCATAATTGTGCATTGTGTGTGATTCCTCTATGTATTGTTTATACGTGCTACTCTCCCTGAAATTCTATCAAAAGCCCAAAGTGTCCTATTAAATTTTCATATTTCCTTGTGCATCATTTAATCTCTCTTGCTAATTCTGGTGATATGTTTCTTACTATATTTTAATACTCTTTTATTCTCCACTGGAATGGCTGTGACTTTCCATTTAAATGGCCTTATTTTACATTTAATTTTAGTAGTATAAATGTCATCATTTTATTTTTATCTGATTTGATTCAGACTATGTCTGATACATTTTCACAGCTCTTTTCCTTGATATGCTATATGATGCTCTCTTACACACATATACACACACACATGCACACACACACACACACACTTTATTGCATTTATTTTTGTGACTGGTAGCTATGCATTTGCAATATGACCTCATGAAATATGCTAGAAGAATTTTACTCTTTTAAAAAGCAGAACAGAAAGACTTATCTTGGATGAAGGTCACACTTAGAAGCATGCCAGGGTAGATTTGTTGAAGCTGGGCACCCTCAGAACAATCAGGTAGCTTGTAGATAGCAGAAGTCTTTCATGGAAGGTTAGAGGCACTCTTGTCCACAGGACCCTGGTGTCCTCAGAGCCTCTGTGTCTTGAGAGTTTGCAGGGGCTCACTCCAGGAAGAAGGGATCACTTTTCCACTAGGAGAGGGTTGGTGACCAGAGTTCATCCCATGACAGCACTCCCCAGAGGAGCAGGTAGTTCCTGATAGTGCCACACAAGAAACCCAGACTGCTGAGCTGTCCTATGTAATCAAAACAGGGATTTTATGCCCAGTTCTGTCTGAATCAGGCTGCCTCAGGAACAAAGACAGCTAGAGCAGTTCTCTGAATGAGTGAGTAATCCTCCCAGGAGGGATGCAAACATGTCCTCAGCAGCAGTGTCTCTTGGAAAGGAACCTAGAGCCGCAGCCATGGCGTTCTCACTCTGGGGAGTTCTTTATGCACATCCTTCACACCAGCCCTCTTGGGAAGGGGTAAGTCCTTATAGTTTCTGGTCCCCAGAGAGGAAGGAAGCTACCAAGCCTCCTGTCAATGTAAAGTTTGTTAGCAAGACTAGTTAATTGGAAAAATAAGAGATGTGATGACTACACCCAAACATGAGGGTGGACTCACAAAGTAAGACATCACAATATCATCTTTATACTCTAATGGTGGTTGTTTTGAGGGTTAAAAATGCTTGCGTTTAATGTACCTGGCTAGGATACAACATGTCTTATTCAACTAATTATTTATTATTTTTCTTTTCTTTCTTTCTTTATTCCATGTGTATATACGTGTATGTATGTGCATGTGTACGTGTGTGTATGTGTTGTGTGTGTTTGTGGCAGTCAGAGAATAATTTGTGAGATTCAGTTCTCACCTTTCCTTAAAAGGCATCTGGGTATTGAACTCAGGTCATTGGGCTTGGTGGCAAACTCTTTTACTCACTGAGACATTTTGCCATCCCCTACCCCCAGTTTTCTATTATTTCTTCTTTATTGTCTTTGCTTTATTTTTATATTATCATCTCAAGGATTTGAATTATACATCCATCTTTTTCTTATTATCTGCTATCATGTTAATATTCTTTCATATAATTTATTCTTTCATATTATTTTTTTACTTTCTCTCTCAATTTATGGGATGTAAAATGGCCTAAACTATGGCAACATTCTCCACAGGTCAGGGAACCCTGATTGCTCTTTGAGCAGATGAGGGAGGGGGAATTGATCGGGGGAGGGGGAGGGAAATGGGAAGCGGTTGTGGGGACGAGGCAGAAAATCCTTAATAAATAAATAAATTTAAAAAAAAAAAAAAAAAAATCTCTATATAATCTTCATTTGTTTTAGAATATTTTCTTCAAAATAAATTCTTCATTCCATATTCATTTATAAAATAGTCCCTTGAGTTTTCAAAACACATTGCAAATTCTGTACAATGTTCTTCCAATTTGTGCAAACAGTGCATATTAAATGATGGCCACTACTTTCTTTATTTCAAGGTGGACCAGTGCTTTCGAGTCAGGAGTGGTTCTCTATTTGCCTATGTGACACTTTTCTCCTATAGCAACCACCCACTTCCTCATCTAGGGGATGTTCTGGGGCTTCATGAAGCCTTCCCTTCTCTAGGAAGTTGTATGTCTCATAAAAGATCCCATCAGTAGTATTCTGTTACTTCCTGAAGATGAATTCACACAGAGCTTGTCCTTGTTTCAAGCAGTGATGAGAATTTTTCCCTTCCAGAAATCCACATTAAATGTTTGCAGGAAAGGGTAAGCGAGACACCATGACTTATCTATAGCATGTCAGATATTCTGTAGAGATTATGCAGCACATGTATCTCTCTTACCAAGTACTCCATGCCTGCTGCACATGTTCCACATCACAGAAACTGTGACTGTATTACCGGCTAGCTGCATTCCCATCATAAAACACACAAGAGCTCTTTCATAGCCATCAGGACCTGAAATAACTTTGGCTGATAAGATCGGGTCAGCTCATTCATAGTATGATAGTTTCTGGGATTATTTGCTTCTCTTTTCCACTTTCAATTCTCAGGCTCCTATATATCTAGTTCTTTATGCATGATTCCTTTTCCTTACCTATATCTTATTTCCACTCATATCTTTCCTTTAGGAGGGAAACTTGCCTAAATATTTTTTTAATTCTTTTTTTAAATAATTTTATGTTTTGAGAACATAATATAGTTACACAGTTTCCTGTTGCTCCCTCCAAACTATTGCTCGTATCTACCCACATGACTTTCTTTCAGATTTATAACCCTTAGTATCCTCAGATAAAGGCCTGGACACTGTGGGGCCAAGTCATTCCCACTGACTCTTTTTTGTGTTTGATTCACAGTCAGGCAGTATAATGAATTGTGACTGATTTATGACGGAGGAAGATCATTGGCTAATAAAGAAACTGCTTGGCCCTGATAGGTTAGAACATAGGCAGGTAGAGTAAACAGAACAGAATGCTGGAAGGAAGAGGAAGTGAGCTCAGACGCCATGCTCCCCTCTCCAGGGCAGACACGATAAAGCAAGCTGCCATGTCAGACATGCTGAATCTTTCCCAGTAAGACTGGTGCTACACAGATTATTAAAAATGGGTTAGGCAAAATATGAGAATTAGCCCATAAGAGGCTAGAGCTTGTGGGCCAAGCAATGTTTAAATGAATACAGTTTGTGTGTTGTTATTTTGAGGCATAAGCTAGCCAGGCGGCTGGGAGCAGGGCAGCAGGAATGCAGCCCGCAGCTCCCACAACAGATTTAAGTCCATTAAATAGTTAGACTAGAGCTTGTCTTGCCTGTTCCCAGAACTGGAAAGCATGAGACAAGAGGATCAATTGGAAGTTTGTGATCCACTTGAATGGCACAGTGAGTATTGTCACAAAGAGAGTAAAACAAACAAACAAGCAAAACCAACCCCAACCAGACATAGAACAATATTATGTAATCATAATTCTATAAGCCTGTCCATATCTCATGGCCTTCACTCTCTGAATATATGGACTAATACCCTCAGCCATGTTTGGGATTTGACCAGTGAATTGTGCCATATGTTGCACAGGGCTGAGTGAGCTATGCCTTATCTGGTGTAGTGTTTTATTCTGGCCAGACAGTTCCTTCTCTCCAGGAAGGTCTGGGTGGTAGGATCTATTTCTATTGTGCAAAGTTCAGTAGGAGATGCGCTTTTCCTGGCTTCCTGCCTAGCAAACATTGGCCATTGTGTCACTCATTCTGTGGATTATCTTGCAACACAATGGTGGCAAATACAGCTCTGTTAAGTGTTGGTTCATTCTCCTTGGACCTGGGTGTACTGACCACATTTCTTGACTATATAATGATTTTCTTTCTACCCCGAGTTCTGTCAAAGATTGGCGAAACACAAAGAAAAAAACCCAGAAATTATTAATATTCATTCAGTCTGCCTCTGAGCCTGGCCACATTTTTCTTAGGGATGTTCTTCACACACCACACCATGCACGAAGGGCATCAGATTCTCCTCAGGTTCTATGAATCACTAAGACATTAGCGGATTTGTAAATGGTGGGCACATAAACACTGACAAAGGACCCATTACCAACGCATATGAGTAATTGCAATTGTGATGTGTTCTCTCAGCCAGAACTGCTATTTGAGCTATTTATTCATTGAAAGAAATATTAAATGAAGTCCATATGCAAAGAACTCTTTCAGCAAGATGTTGACAATAGCAAATTAAACAAAGCAGATCAGACCCCACTTCTTACAGAATCTACAAACTAATGGGCAAAAGCTTCAAATCATTTATCTGTAAAATGGAATTGGAATTTACTGCTCCCAACTATGACTGATGGAACAAATCCAAACATATGCATGCACACACACACACACACACACACACACACACACACACACACACACACAGAGAGAGAGAGAGAGAGAGAGAGAGAGAGAGAGAGAGAGAGAGAGGTATGGTGTATACCGTAAAACCCAAGTAAGCTGCTTTTTTTTCTTTTAAAGAAGGATTGCTAAGACAACCAATTACAAAACAAGGAGTGATGTATATCAGAGACTGTGTGTGAGCTGAATTGCGAAGAATAATTACTAGATGGCCCCTTGCAGAAAATGCCTGCCAATTCCATATGATTAAGGGTGACACCATTGTGCTTGTGCTGATTTCTGTCCTGACTTGCTCACGGCATACTTACTTGTTCTCTAGTTCTTGTAGCCCTAGAAGTTACTACTAATCTGGAGACTACGTACATCCTTGTAATGAAAGGAGTTTTAAGGGTATCTATCTCTGTTAGTGTCCTAACCCTATTTTTTTGCGACTTTTTATTATGTTTCATCTAACTTCCCTTGCCGATATCCACATTTCTTTTGCATGAGGTTTTTCCAAATAATAAAAGGTGGCACTATGTCTATTCATAGAAGCTGAGAAATGCCAAGGACTTAAAAACAAAACACAACAGGGGAAAACAGCCTCCAGAGACAGTGTGTGAACACCTCAGCACCCTTGCTCACTGGGTAAGATAACTACAAGTCATCTTTATTCAAATCTTCCTGTTTGTCTTCGAGCCTGAGCTCTGTCTGCTCTTTGTGGCACTGGCTTAATGATGTGCTATTTTTTGGGCAGTCTTTTTTTTTTTTTTTTCCCTTCAACGCTGTTCTCTTCCGTTGTGTAGCAGTTTCCTCCAAAGTTAAAAACCTCCATCTTGAGAGGAAAACTTTTAGGTTGTGTAATGTAACCAGAAAGAATGTGAAACATCGGGATATTTTAGGACCCGATATTTACAGGGAAGGGAAACCGCAGGAAGTTCTAGGGACAGGTCTAACATTCTAACATTCCATTCCGCAGGGGAACTTATCAAGAGAGGAAGAAAACGGCTCAAAATGGCTTCAGGAAATGCTTCAAACAGGCCAGACTTGCTAGCTTCTGTTCATTCCCAAGATTATATAAGCAGTCAAGACAGCTGAGAGCCACTCTGTTGTTGTTGTCATTGTTTATTTTGGGTTTTTTGTTTATTTGTTTGTTTGTTTGTTTTCTGAGCCAGGGTTTCTCTGTAACTTTGGAGCCTATCCTGGAACTCGCTCTGTAGACCATGCTGGCCTCGAACTCACAGAGGTCTGCCTTCCTTTGCCTCCCAAGGGCTGGGATTAAAGGCATGTGCTACCACTGCCAGGCCTGAGAGCCACTCTTAAGTGAGCCAAACTGCAAGGAAGATTCTCAAACAAGCAGAAGAATCAGAGACCAGGCCAGCAAACAGAAGAAGCAAAGACAAGGCAAACGTCCTTGACGAAAGAAGGCTGGCCTAGCTGCTTGAAAGAGACTTAGACCAATGAGTCACTTGGAAAGGACAGTCTCCAACTGTTGAGAAATCCCACAAGCTGTGCAGTGTGCTTCAGGTTTGGAAATATCTGTGAGCTGTCATTCATGCTGGGCTGGACCTTTGTGGTGCAGCTTTCTTTGAGTCCTTTCTGCTATTGTATGTAACCTCTCAACCATATAAGTAACCCAAATAAAACTCATCAGGTAAACTCATCAGGACCTTGGTGACATCTGTACTTTGGTATGTTGTTTCTTCCTCAAATGAGTTGAGGAAGCATTTTTTTTTCCAGGTCTCCCCAGGAAACATCGATCACCCATCTTCAGTGTCTCCTAAAGAAACCACTTGGACCCTTGCCCTAGACTGATGAAGAACTCAAACCTCTTCTGATTTCAAAGGTGTTCCTCCAGGAAGCTCCACTCCTCCAAACCCCTCCAACTTCACATGCTGGTCCTGGAAATTGCTCCCCGCAGTTATTCATTTTGAGCACAGCCCAATTTCGTGTGGTCTAATGTGTCTATTCTTGACTCCGACATTGCAGATGGGTTAAGCAATTAATTCTGTGATGGGATACCAGTGCTTCTCAGCCTCCTTCTCCAGACTCCTATTAGTGAGGAGGCTTCCTAGGTTCGCTCACAATGGAAAATTCACTACCAATAAACACTTGAATCTTAAGATTTAAATTGGCCAGGCAGGTTGCAATACCAAGGACTAATAATAACTCCATTTTTCCTCACACCCGGGCAGAAAATTCAGGCAGCTGTGTCCAATTATGCTGAGCACAGCAAACTCAGACTTATTAAAGGTAGGAAACAGGCTGCTTCCGGATGTGAAAAACTCAAAATAACGTGAGGATAATTTCTCAAGTGTACAGTTAACTCATTGTTTTTATTTTTATTTTATTTCACAGGCCAACATTAGGTTTCAGTTTTCAAATGTAGGCCAGGAAACCAAGTTCTCTTTAATATACATAAGCTGAGTCCAAGTTTTCAGTTCTGCTCTGAGCCCAACCCAAACCTCCACTGAGTGGCCAGACCAGATCAAGCTTCCATTTACAGTTCAGAATACTGCACTGTGTATGGCTTCCTAGTCACTGGGTGGTTTGATTAAAGCTTAAACTGAGCTTTGATATGCAAAAGCAAGGTATAGGGAAAGAAAGAGGGCAGGGCATTTCAATGGATTGGCACTTTGATGCATCCTGCCTATGGGGGTGTCTCATGATGTGCCTTGCATAAGTCACAGGGAGGTTCATGTTCTGTCATGATTTAAATTTCTCCTCTTCGCGCCACATTTCTTCATTACGTCACCTCTGACTTCAAAGGAGATGATTTCATGAGCCACTTGTTCCATCTCCAAATTCTCAACAGTGCTCTCCGTGCATCTGAGTTTCCGTGCAACAACTAACTGGCGGTAACATTTTCCTCTCCTCTAAGAGAAATAGTTGGCTCCTCTGCTCCCTTCCTCTAGAAAGGGTCAACAAGGGACCGGTCCATTTTGTCACTTTTTGTAACTGAATATCCTTTTCTGAACACTGAAATGTTTTATAACTGTACCCAAGCAATACATACTGAGATTTTTCATGATCTCAGAAGCTACAACCTTATTGTGTATGTTTGTGTGATTTTTCATGATTCATGAGTTACAACCTTGTTGTATGTGCGTTCAATTTTCCACTCCCCCATTTAAATTAAGTCCCTTGTCATATTTTAAAACATACTTTTATTAGGCTATCGAGACCGATCAGCTGTTGAAAGCTAATATTCATACATCTAAATATGCTTTTACATATGCATTATTACATAATTTTATTGTTCCACAATGCTTTGAACTAGGAATATTCTGAGCTTTAGTGTTCTATGAATATGTGCATATAGTAGATACTAGCTATATATATACATATGCATATATATGTATTTATACATTATTTATAGATAATACATGTGTATATATGTAGTTTTTTGGTGAGATAAAAAGTAAAAAGCTCTTTTTCTCTCAAGTTGTTCATTTCTGTAAGCTACCTTCAGAGGGAATAAGAAGTGTTGTTCAAGTGTGCTGTCCAAGTTCTATTTATTTTTAACTTTTTTTTAACAGATTAAGTTTGTATTTTCATTGTTCAGACTGAGACTGTACAATACACTGGCTACATTTATATTAGTGTTTCCATGGTTTCCAATCCTTCAGAAGTTGTCCAAGAAAGGAGTGGAATTTTTCTCACCATGCAAAGATGTTTTTCCCTAACTTGTTTGTGCCCACGTAATGTACCAGTTTGAATCCTCTGCTTTTCTCCTCCCCATCTGTGCTGTTTGCAAGGGGTGAAGGGAAAAAGAAAAGAATTAAAAAGACAGGTGGAGGAGAGAGATGCTTTCTATTCTGGCAGCCATCAGCTCACAATTATGCTCTTTTGCTTGGTGTCCGCCAAGGGCTTTACTCATGCTGCATAGGCAACATCTGTAGTTTTCTTCTTTTCCCTCAAACCACTCCCGCTTGAAGAGCCGCTTTCATGGAGAAGGCTGGCCAGAGACCAGGTCTCCAGAGGCAGAGCTGTCCAAAGACAGTGTGCAAACAGCTTTATTATTGTTTGCTGGCTTGCTGTTGCTGCTTTTAGTTCTTTTTCCCTTCTGACCAGCTGGAAAGATCTGATGGGTTTTTGGTTTTCAGGCATGACTGCCTCCGGTTCTAGTCCAGCGACTACCTGTATTATTATCTCAGTTCTCCTAAAAAAATGAAAGCACACCTTCCTCAAGGGATGGTGTCACTTACCCTTCATTTCACATCTCCTTTCGTGTCAGTAATCCTTAAGGCATTCTTCCTCTCTCTGTAAGGGTTAACTCTTGCAATGTGACAAATTCTAACCTCAGAATACACTTCTGAATAGGCACTGTGGTCACATCCATTTTACAAAGAGAGTAACTGCAGAAGAACACAGTGTGTGATCCTAAGACTTTAAAACATCTCTGTGTGGAATTAAACATTCATTCTTCCATTCATTCAATAAATTCACTGTCAACAGACTGTGACTTGCGGGTTTTATCAGTGCTGGAAACACATTACTGAGCAACATCAATGTGGCTTCTGTCTTCATGGAACACTTGTTCAATTTGTCTTCCTATAAGGCCATACTGTCTCTAGAGGCAAATTTTACCAAAAAAAAAAAACTGGGCATTTTATTCTTTGTAAGCTGTTCTCTCATATCAGCAATCTGTTTGATCTATTGTCGGAGAAGAGAGCTCCAGTGGAAAAGCTTGCTGAGTCTGCTTGACCTTTTCTCTTCTCCTCTACTTCCCCACCCACAGGACCAAGTTGTGCTTCTACTGTATCTCATGATCATCTTAATACCCAAGGTCACCACTGTTACCTATGCAGGTCCAGCATATATTGTGTAAGTCTAGTATTAAAAAAAAAATAGAAAAGATTGCTTGCTAATTGGAAAGACACGATTCAGTGATTCCATGTATGTGTGCGTATGTTTGTATGAGTATGTGCATGTGTACATGTACAGGTACATGCATATGTGTATATACATGTGTATATGTGTATGTGTGTATGCATATGCATGTATACATGTGTATATGCATATGTGTATGTGTGTGTGAGCGCATGTGAATGTCTCTGTGTATTTGTGAATGAGCGTGCATGTATGAAGGTCAGAAGATAATTTCTTGGGTGTTGCTCTTCACCTTCCACCCTGTCTGAAACATGATCTGTTTGTTGTTCCCTGCTGCCCTGTGAGCATCAAGAACTCTCTTTTTTCTGTCTTTTATTTTGTGGTGGGAAGAGTATTAAAATTAATGCTACACATGTCTGTTTGTGTTGGACTGTAGCTGGGGATTTGAACTCAGGCCCTCACACATGTGTGGCAAGTTCTTTATCCACCGAGCAATCTCCATACCCTATAACTGATTTTAGACTGGCTTTTGAAGAGCAGAAGCATGTTTGATGGTCAGGAGAAAGTAAGAGGATAAGAGAGAATTGTCTTGGGGGACATTTAAGTAAATGTATAGAAAGAAGCACTAATAAATTTGTGTTATTGTAGGCAGAATGACGCCAAGGGTCTCTCTGTTTAACTCTGACCTTTTATCTTAGTTTCAGCTGTTAGGAAATATGTCCTTGGCCCTGAGAGTGGTCCTAGGAAGCAGATGCAGGAACTGGATTTGAAAATTAGATTCTCCTGAGTTTAGTGATAAAAATAAAGTAGCAATGGTCTTCCTGCTTCTTTAGCCCTTCTTTTGCAATAAGCTGAGATTTTTTTTCACCTGTGTTTACCCAGAGCAGGAGATGGTTGGGAGGACTGTCCCTGCATGCAATTCCACAGGACTTCAAAGATGCCTGAGAGAACTAATTATGATGATAATGTGCTGATCGTTACTGACACTTTAAGAGATAAGCGGACATGCTTAGAGAATTGATAACCAATTTAATGTAATGCATGAGAGTCAAAGATCCTCCTGGTGACATTTAAACTGAACCATTTAACCTAAAGCTGGAGGGCAGAGCAACTAAGGACAGGAAGAGGGTGTGTTTTAGAGGGAACCTCATTGCAACCTGGCAATTCACTAAGGCAAAGAAGGGTCCAGTGGAGATAATACCACCCTGGTTGGGATTGAAGTATGGGTGGATGAATTTAAATAAGTTTGCTCTTCAGACCCCACTATCTTTCTGAGCCACATGAGCATCCCACTTTTCCAGAGGATCAGCAGGTTGCCTCCCCCTTGACTTGAAACTATAGAGAAAATGATAGAGGAAAGGCTTCACCAAGATCTATTTCTGTTTCCCCTGCTGGGTACCAAATCAATAGAGCAATGCGTTCTGTGTTTGCTAAGGTATGTTGGGGCCTCCTATGCCAAGTAAGCCACAGACGCTGAATACCATAAACGAATGTCATTGGTGTGGTAGGACTTAAATGAATTCTGAAGGTACAGCATCAGGGTAGACAGAATGACAGCTGATGGAAATCTTGCTGATTTGAGTGTCTCCCCCCACTTATAAGACTTATAAGACAAGATCTCCTAAGTAAATGGGAGCATGGGGACCATGGGAAATGGTAGTAGGAGAGGGGAGAGAAAGATATAGCTCAATAAAAACAATTTTTTTATAAAAGGTATAATATTGAGTCTAGGAGATGGTCCTAATTTATTTATTTCTAGGGCAAGCTTTCAAAAATTGGATTTAGTAATAGTACTTTTCAATGGCATTGATATTCTAGAATTATCTTGGAGGTCACATGAAAGTCATGAAGAGAGGGTTCTGAAACATGACATCCTTGCTACTTACTTGAGTCTACCGTCTAAGCCTAGAAAGCCCGTCAGAGGACTATATCCTTAAAATGAGGGTTGGAGTGGGCTGAGTGTACACTCATTATGGAGCATTGAGCAGGACAGTATGGGCCTAGAGTGATACCATGAGAAATCCAGTGGAGGTTGTGTTCTTGAGTTGAGCTGACAGTAGAAGTTACTGGTATACAATGGTAAGCTCTCTATTGGAAGCGAAGCTTGGCTGTGAGATTCTCAGAGACCACAGGGAACTCTCAATCATCAGAAGTAGGGTGAGTAGAGTCTTGCTAATTGGCAGCAAGAGTGGAGTAAAAACCGAGGGGACTGGAAGTGAGACAGGAGAATCTATGTTTATATCTGTAGGAGTCTTCTTTAAATTGGTCATACACTCCAAAAACCGTTCATCAGGCTCAGAGCCAAAGACTATAATGGAATGTAAGATGCCTCCCCTTCCAGACCCTAGCCTTAGAGCTCCCTGTGGAAGCCTTAGCTATTTCAAGAAGATAGGTAAGAGGGGCGGGATATGGAACCTCTCCCTCTAAAGTTTAACTCTAGTTTACCTCTGTCCCCAGGGTGTTGCCAGGCAAAGTGGCAGGAGTTGGTATGTCCCGCTGTGACAGAACCAGCAGAAAGGCACTAAAATTGTCACCTGTAAAACTGGAAAAAAAAAAAAAAAAAAAAAAAAACAATGAATGCTGTCCTTGGTGGCTAGATGGCATGTGCTCGCATGGACTTAGAACACATGGTGCTGAGACCTGGGAGTCAGACAGCCAGTGGGGTTCTAATTTGGTCTAAAACTGAGCCCCCCAATAATAATCATGCACCGTCATATCACCTTGAACTTTTAAATTAATCATTTGATCCCTTTGCCTCATTGGGCTTTTGCCTTCTCCTCAAAGAGCAGGAGCAACAAAGCAAATTGTTTTTGAATTCTGTATCTATGTGGCTTAGTCTGTAGGAAGAAAATGTTCAGTCTCTCTTGAATCCAAAGCCACATACTTCAGGAAGTACAATTGGTTAGTAAATCTTGTTAGTGTTTCTTGTAGATGAATCAAATTAGCCACAGGGCACAGATACATTGAAACAGGGCTACCCTAAGCTGAAGAATAAATGCTGATTCTTCTATGTTCTCTTTCCACAGGTTTCCGTGAAAGAAATCAGCAATCCTGAGTGGAGGGTACAGCAAGCTCACAGAGCAACTTGTTGTCAAAGAAAACAAACATAGGGACTGGAGATACAACATAGAAGTTAAGAGCACTGGCTGCTCTTCCAAATGTTCAATTCCCAGCGCCCACATAGTGGCTTACAGAGGTTCTAACTCCAGTTCTACAGGATCTATCATCTCCTTCTGGCATCTTTGGGTACTTCATGCAAACAGAGAACAGACAAACATGCAGACAAAACACCCACACATGTAATATGATAAAATAATAATAATACATGAAGGTAGAATATAGAAACCCGGAATCCCAGACTCTCCTCTAATTTGGTAGAAGGAGTTCTAAACCTGAAATTAAGAGGTAGTTATCCCAGTCTCTGGGTGGACAGAACTAGGTGACTAACTGTATCACTGCTTTTCAGTACTATACGGATAGAGAGGCTGTCTTATTTATCAATTATTATAGAAATCAAAGGATTATGTGCAAAGACAAGATAGCATAGCGATGTCTCTCATGTAGACAAGAATGTCTATATTCAAACCTCCTACATTTCCTGTGCCTCTTCCTATCTCTGTTAAGTTGCCTTAAGTATCCAAGTTTATTTATTCCTCAGTGAAATGAGAATGACCATACTGACATCATTATAAAAATTAATGAGTCGTTATGAGAATTAAACAAGATATCATTTCTAAGGATATGTAACACCATTGTTACTACTCAGTAAATATTAGCAAGCATTATTATAACACTAAACAAAACCACAATCTCCTGCTAACCTATAAATTCAATGAATGTTGGGATTTTAATTTATACAAGTTTATCCAATGAATGTAGGAATTAGTATTTTATGCACATATGATATCATAAAGTTATCCCAGTAAAGACCTTGTCATGTTGTCCGAACTTCATACATATGTTCTGAACCATACTATCATTGTAGCTCACCACTCATTCTTAATCCCACATCCATTCATTCATGGAAAAGTACTGAATTTGAGTACATACACATACATACAGAATTAGTTACTATGCTATATATGGTGTGATCACATTAGCAACTGTTCCTTTATCTGAGGTATTGCTCAGTACTTGGGTCATTGTGTTTATGGAGAATGCAGGTGAATTAAATGCACTATCCAAATGCATTAAGTTCAGGCGTGTGTGATGGAGAACACAATTATCTAGTACTGCGCTAACCTGAAAACTGACCCCAGGCCCTTGCACTTGGAGATCAGTTATTAGGCATATGTTTCTCTCTTTTTATAAATTAAGTTTATAAACATTATTATAAAAAAACTTACAAACAAATTAAAGCAACACACAACAAAATTAACTAAAATTCCAAAGTCTACAATTTAGTGAACATTTATACAGTTAGAAGAGGCATTTGGGATGGGAGCTTTGCACTTCACATTACATTTTGCACATTCAGTATCAAATATATTTATATACTTGTCCATCACCCAAACCAACAAAAAAATGCCATGCAGAATTACAAGCAACAAAAAGCCAATTCAGTCCCTCCTCAGCCCCTCATCACTAACCTTTTCTTCTTTTGTCCTCATGTTATACTGCGCATGTACATCAGTTTTCAGGTTTACATATGTTGTAATCCCCCCCTCCCCCACACACACATAACTGGATTAATTTCAGCATATTGGAGAGAACACATGTTCTCAGGTTTCAATTACATGTTTATTTCAGGGTATACAGTAATGCTTTCTAAGGATTTCTGTCTAAACTACCTTTGTTCTTGGGAGTTTCCTTTTTTTTTTCTCTCCTTTTTCTTTTCCAAGAGAAAGGAGAAAGGAAACACGTGTTAATTTTGTTTGCCTGGGGAAGGTGCTGGAGCCTGTCTCTGGAGGCACACCTGTTCGTTTCTAACTCTGGCTCTGAGCCACGCCTTCCCCAGACAGCTTTACTTCTCTGGAAACAGCCGTGGGTATATTTTTGACGTTGTTGTTTTGGGTTTATTGTTTGTTGGTTTGTTGGTTTCAATAGCACCTGGTCAGATCATTTAGTTTCTGATGTTGGCTTCAGGAGACGCATCCCCTCCCCCGACCTTGGCAAGGCCTTTAACAAGGGCGAGCTCAACAGACTCCCAGGACAGTGAGTTCTCAGAAGGCCTGGAAGCAGAGTAGTATGAATCCTTCTGTAACAAAAGAACAACAAGCCATTCATTTTTCTCTATTTGCAACTGTGTCCCTCCATGCTAACAAAAGCTGTGGCAATATTTGCTTTGAATGGATTAGAGCAGAGAAGTGCTTTTTCCTGGAACAGGTTTGAAGGACACAAACCACAGCTGTGCACACATTTCACCCCATCTTCCCTTTCCCTCCTACTTCGGTTACAGACTAATCCTTTTGTACACTGTAAAGATGTGCCACGCAGATTGGTTTAATACTATGCTAAATGGCCAATAGCTAGGCAGGATTTTTGAAGCTGAGATTACACTGGGAAGAAGGGCGGAGTCAAGAGGAGGGGCCTGCTAGACGTAGAGGAAGCAGAAAAGCCACCTGAACAGAACAGAGTAAAGGTAAGAAATACATGAGGCAGAAAGTAAATGAATAGACATGGGTTAATTTAAGAACTAGTTAGAAACAAGCCTAAGCTTGTTAGCTGAGCTTTCATAATGAATATGAAGTCTCCCTGCTGTTATTTGGAAGCTGGTGGGAGGGACAGAAAAATTCCACCTACAAACTTATCATCTCTTCTGGGGACTGTAAGCAGCACTATTCCACATTACTGGAGGACTGTAACATTTCAAATTGCCTTAACTTCAGTTTCCCAGAAACGAAATGTGGGCAAGGGTGTTTGAGGTGCCTTTTATACATGGATGCGATTCTAAGGAGGCCCAATAAAATACAAGGGAGTAGGAATGTGAACTGAGGAATCAAGATGAGCACACACACGAGCCACTTTTCTCAGTGCTGTGGCAAAATACTTGACAGAAGCAACTCTTAGTTTCCGAAGGCCCAGTGCACACGGCAAAGGAGGCATGGGTGCAACTTGTACTGATATCTTCATGTGCTGTGAACTCAGAAGCAAAGACTAGACAGACTTGAGGTAACTATTATCTTCATGGGCCCAGCCTTGGTCTACATCTGCCGATGAAGCCCCACTTCCCAATGATTTCCTGCTTCCCAGTATGGTACCATCAGCTGTAGCCAACAAGTAGAGGACATTCTAGCTTTAAACCATGACAACTGTAAGCTATAAAGGTAACAATATTTTTTTTTCTATCAAATAGTTCTTATAGCTCCATCATATAAGATTGTTGTTAGAGAAGTTTATAGAGTGATGCCCAGGGGGAGTCTGCCCAAAAGCAAAAAAAAAAAAAAAAATGGTGTTTAGCTGGCTGTGTCTCCACTCCATCCTTAGGTTACTACTGGTTATGGTATCATCACAGGAAGGCATTAATCTCCTCTGTTTTCATCAGTTCTTTTCTCTAGAAAATACCGAAGAGAGACCCCATAACTCATGTGAGTAGTGTTCAGAACACATACCAGTTGGAAGTCTGAGGGTCCTGGGCTTGTTGAACTTAGGTCCGGTTGGTCTGTTAACTAGAGCTAAAATAGTAGCAAAGAGTGAAGAAGCAAGAAGAATCTGATCTGGACCATAAGTGATGTGTGGTGGACATGCTCGTTTCTCAGGGGGCGTTTTTTAAGAAGAGATATTGTCCTATTGTTTTTTGTTCGTTTTAAATTTTTTCTTTTATTCTTCTTTCATATGTTACATCCATGTGATTGAAGTTTTTCCTCCCTCCACTCTACTTCTCCCAGTCCCTCCCCTACCCTCCACCCTCTCCCACATTCACTCCTCCTCTGCTTTCCCTTAGAAAGCAGGCAGGCTTTCCAGGGATAGAGAAAAGTCAGATGGAACATGAAGTTGAGTGGGTAGGACCTGCGAAGAATTCAGATAGGGAAAAGTGTGATCAAAATACAGTGTACAATTTTTTTTTTACACACAGATAATTAGATACTGTAATTAGCACATGGCTGCCACTTCTATGCACCTGGGGCCACAGTGTTCTCATCTGTAAAATAATGCCAAAAAATACATTATGAAAGAGATTTGGAAAATTAAATATAAAGTAATTCATGGTAGACATTTAACACAGTGCCCCCCCCCCAAAAAAAAACCCACAGCAATTGAGGTAAAATCACTACTTTCTTTGTTTTTGGTATTGGACTCATTTCTGTCTGAAATAAATTTTGTTTACAGTGTTTTTGAATAAACTTCCTTCCAAGGCTTCACAAGTGTTGCGCCCTTCACAGGTTCTCTCTGTGTGCTGGATAAGACAGTGAGACTGAGAAGGAAGAACGAAGAAAGAGAAGGAAAGAGATAAAGGCACATGCCAACAAGGCTTCAGCCATGGGGCACTGAGCAAGGGCTAGGTATTTCTCAAGCTTTAAATTTACTCATGTGGACCGTCCGCACACTGTAACTGCTTCTAACCACAAACCTTCATGTGCCTGTTAGTCATAGCAAGAATTGTGAGCTTGGGCAGTGTTATTCCTTTACAATCTCCATAAGACAAAATTATAAACACATCTGCCACACTTACACATTTTTGGTTATAGCCTTTGTGGGATTTTCTTTTTGTCTTTCTTTCTTTTATTTTCTTTCTTTCTTTCTTTTTTTTTGTTTTTTTCTGGACATAGTTTCTCTGTGTATCTTTGGAGCCTGTCCTGGAACTTGCTAGGTAGACCAGGCTGACCTCATATTTGGAGATCTGCCTGTCTCTGCCTCCTGAGTGCTGAAATTAAAGGAGTGTGCCACCATCTTTGTATTTTATGTGGGTATCAACAGGGAGCATGGGAGAAACTTCAGAAATGCCAGAGGTGAAGTGCTTAAGGTGGGAATTTATAGAAATGGTGTGAGAGGTCCTTCTTTACATGTGTTGCTTTTATTGGCTAATAAAGAAGCTGCTTTTGGCCAATGGCTTAACAGAGTATAGCCAGGCTGGAAGAGATATATACAGAGAGAGTAGGCAGAGTCAAAGAGATGCCATGTAGTCACCAGTGGAGAAAGATGCAAGCTGCCAGCTGGAACCTTGCTGGTAGTCCATGAGCTTTGTGGTAAAATATAAAATAATGAAAATGGGTTAATTCTAGATGTAAGAGCTAGATAACAATACGCTTAAGCTACTGGCCAAACAGTATTGCAGATAATATAGTTTCTGTGTGATTATTTCAGGAGTCTGGGCAGCTGGGCAATGAGTCTGGGCCATCCGGGAAATGGATGAGCATCCTGTCCCAACATAGAATGAAGTAGGAAATTTCCCCCAACTTTGAGGCACATTCTTAGGAACTGCAGTTTTCAGTGCCCTCTGTGGACTCAGCTCTCCGTTATCCTTTGGAGAACTTGTGTGCCTGCTTTGTGAATTGTGAGTGCAGGTTTGTTTGCCCAGTCAGCCTAATACCATATCCCCTCCGGAGAAAAACGTATGTTTACTGAGACCACAGTCACTGGGTTTTAACACTGGCCTTAGCAAAACCTATTAATGAAGCAAATATGGTGCTGTGCAAAATTAAACTCTTCCTTGAACCCCTTCCAAAAGCAAGCCGAAATGGTGTATGGTTGATTCAGGGCAGTGGATTATTCGCACTGCTGCTCTCCTATTAACATGGCCCTGTTACTAGTTCACCACCCAACCACTTCCCATATGTGAGTGAGCACTGTTGCAGTCAGTTATGGCTCAGAGCATGCTGTCCTGCAGGTCTTGAGGAACTGTGGCTAGACCCCACAGCATCGTTACTCTCTGGAAACTTGCTGGAAATGCAGAGAGAAAATGCAACCACAAGGCATTTTTTTTGATACTTCAGTATGCAGGGCGAGGAGTTTGCAACCCTTGCAGTGAGCTTGCCTTGGTGTCCTAGTTAGTGACTTCTCTATTGCCACTACAAAACACCGTGACCTAAAACAACCTGGTGGTGTTATTTGGCTTACATACCTTGAATCACAATCCGTTACAGGAAACTGAGGCAGGAACTCAAATCAAGCACGAACCTAGAGGCATGAACTGCTGCAGAGGCCATGGGAGAGGGCTGCTTATTGGTTTGTCTCTTGTGCCTTGTTCAGCCTGCTTTCTCACAGCCACCAGTCCAGGTGTGGCGCTGCTCACCTCACGCTGGGCTTTCCCTCAGCAATAACTAATTAACAAAATGCCCTGCAAGCTTGCCACCATCCTGGCCTTTTTCTCCAACATAATATTTGTATTAATTATTTGGGAATGCCATACAATGCACCCCAATCACACTTATTTCCCATTCTTCTCAGGTTCACCTACCCACCTTTGTGCCCTCTCTCACCCAAAATCCCACCAGGTTTCATTTGTGTTGGGACTTGCTCACTGGAGTATGATCAAACTTTCAGTTGCCAGTCCCCCTAAAAAAATCCAAGTCCTTCCTCACCCACTCCACTGCCAGATAGAGACATTTTCTTTTTTTTTTTAACATTTATTTATTTATTTATTTATTTATTTATTTATTTATTTATTATGTATACAATATTCTGTCTGTGTGTATACCTGCAGGCCAGAAGAGGGCACCAGACCCCATTACAGATGGTTGTGAGCCACCATGTGGTTGCTGGGAATTGAACTCAGGACCTTTGGAAGAGCAGGCAAAGCTCTTAACCGCTGAGCCATCTCTCCAGCCCGAGACATTTTCTTTTTTAAAAAATTTTATTGAAAATTGTTTCTTCTCTTACACGATGTATCCTGACTATGGTTTTCCCACCCTCCCCTCCTCCCAGCACCCACCACCTCCCATCTCCTCCAGATTCACTCCCTTCCATTTCCTCTTCAGAAAAGAGCAGGAGTTCAAAAGATGACAGCCAAACAGAACAAAACACAATACAGTAAGACAAGGCGAAAGTCCTCATACTGAGTCTGGACAAGGCCACCCAATAGGAAGGAAAAAGTCTTAAGAGCAGGCACAAGAGTCAGAGAAAGACCTGCCCCCACTGTTAGGAGTCCCACAAAAACACCAAGCTAACAGCCATAACTTATATGCAGAGAACCTGGTGCAGACCCACACAGGCATCAGTATCTGTGCACACGTGAGCCCTGCTTAGTTGATTCAGCAGAGCATCTTCTCTGGTGTCCTCCTTCCTCTCTTACTCCTACAATCTTCCCTCTTCCTCCTCCCTGGGGTTCCCCATTCTCCAAGGGGAGGGGCCCCTCGGAATCCTCTAATTTAGACTTTCTCTCTTTGCACTCACTAGCATCTGCTCCAGAAGGAAGCCTCTATTTTTTTAATTGAGGGTCCTTTCTCTCAGATGACTCTAGCTTGTATCAAGTTGAGATAAAACTCTCCAGCACACTAGGGAAGTGTTATGCCTTCTCTAACAATATGAGAGGTGAGATCACACGTAAGATTTTTCGAGAGGTCCTTGCTGCAGAAGAGACACTGGACAAGGCCACCAGCATTCTGTCCTTCCATTAGCAGAAGAGTGGTTCAAAGGTCTCATCCCTTTTCTTTTTTAGGGGGCTTGTAGATGCCCATGCAGACAGTTACTTGCAGGCCATTGAGGACCTCTGCCTGAGTTTTGCTGTAGTATGCAAACAAGCTAATTATTTGAGAAATGTGTCTCCCAAATGGCCTTATCTGCAGCCAAATATCCGAGGTCCCTACAGACTAAAAGCATAATGAAAACCAAACGAGCTTGTGTTTGGGTTGAGATAAAAACATTTTGCCATCACGATCAAGCTGATCCATAAGTATGTTGTTATTTCCATCACAGGAAGGTAGTCATTGTTGACACTTCATCAAATGTTTACAGGCTCTGACAACCATGGAGGAAAAACACCTTCATGCAGTGCTTTTTGGTAGTAGTAGATGCCTTCATAGTCAAAGCATTTGTTCTCCCAGAGACGAAGGAAAATCTTGAAGTAGTAAAGTTGACACTACAAGAAAATTACTAATAAACTTGTTTAAAAAATATTAAGCTACACAAAGCAAAATTTAGCTAAAGGAGTATTGCGTCCTTTATCTGAGTATGACTCAAATATAAAGAGTGTCTAGTAGCATAGGATCAGTGGGGCTCAGGTTCGGGCTTATTAAGTTCACAGTCTTCCCTCTGTATTAATAGCTCTTTCATATTGTTTTTTGCTAAGGAATTCCACTTATTAAGCATCTGAAGGATCTTTCATTCATAAGAGTTAAGGTAATAGATATTGTTGCTTGTTTTTTACTCTTTATTCTTTGGAAGGGCTGTCACCAGAATCCTAAATAGATCCACACAGAGGCCTAGTTTTTTACTTAGAAATAACTGGCCTTAGCCCAGATTATTTCTAGTCAGATGTCCTTTTCTTAAATTATCCAATCTACCTTTTGCCCCTGGGCTTTTATCTTTCTATATTTCTGTATATCTTTTCTTTCCTTCTTATTCTTTGTCTGACTGTGTGGTTGGGTGACTGGCCCTTCTTTTCTTGTTCCTTTTTTTGTCAGTTTCTCCTTCTGTTTATTCTCTCTGCCTACCAGTCCTGCCTATCCTTTTTCCTGCCTTGCTATTGGCCCTTAAGATCATCATTAGACCAATCAGGTGTTTTAGGCAGGCATAGTATCACAGCTTCACAGAATTAAATAAATGCAACTTAAAAACATATGATGCATCTTTGCATTATTAACAAATGTTCCACAGCATAAACAAATGTAGCACATCTTAAAAAATATGCTGTAATATATATTATAATATATATATTATGAATATATATATATATGTATATATTACTATTCATACTGCTGCATTAAAACCAGTGTGTTTGGGGGGGTACAAACCAGAGAGAGTGAGGAGGAGATGTCTCCATCAATTCAGTGCCTACTGTGTAAGCATGGAAGGCAGAGTTCAATTTCTGAGCATTGATGTAAAAGATGAGCATGGTGGTGTTCATCTCAATCCCCTAGTCCTGAAGTAAAGAGATAGATTAATCCCCAGAGCTCACTGGCCAGTCATTCTGGTCAATTGGTGAGAGCTCTATATCAAGAAATAAGGTTAACAGGGCTTGAGATATGAGTCAGTGGATTAAGAAGTTATTGTGCAATCTTGGAAATCTGAGTTCAAATGTCCAGAACATATATAAAAGTCAGATGTATGGTGTAAACATTTACACCTCCTTCCAAGGTATGGGAGAAAAGAAAGAAATCTTATTCTGTCTCATAGGCCAGCTAGCCTCATGTACACAGCAAGGGACAGGAGATAACCTATCTTAGGGTGATCCAGGACTGAAGGCTGGAATTTCCTTACTTTTTAAAAATAAAGTCTGTTGCATTAAATTGGTTCCACTGAAATATACGAAGAAAGCTTTACTTCCCAGAAATGTATAGCAGGTAAAAATTTGCACATCGAAATAGCCATTTCAGATAATTGTTGATATATTTTTAATATCATACCCAAGCACAAGTGTTTGTTTCTGGAAGATAAGTTGTAATTGTGAATCAGCCAATTTTGAACTATCTTACTTTTAAGTGGTTACTTTATCAATGACATATTATGACATCATACTCTGGACACACAGAAAAACATTGCTTTAGTTACAAAGATCTCCTAATGCATTTATATTTTCATATAGATCCAAACATCCCATTACTTAATTGTACCAGTAATATTCTCAAAGTCTTCATTTACAGAGATGATGTCCAGCTTACTAGTTGTGGTCACAGTTTGTAAGACAGGAAAATCATGAGTGTTAGACAATCTCACCATAACACATGATCCTGTCTCAAAAGAACTAAAACAACAGCAAAAATATTGATGTCCTAACTCCAGTTGAAGGAACAGAACAAACTCCATTTTGAGAAAGAACTCCATTTTAGACAGGACCTAACTAGGGGAGGGGGTGATGCAGTCCAACAAAAGTCATAAACATTTCTAAGAATCTGTGCCAGCCCTGGACAAGTGACCCCACCAAGGTGGCTAAACAAGTGTTTACATCTACTTACTTCAAATGTCCTTGCAGTATCTGTTTAATTACTGTTTTGAAATTCTTTTTTATTGAGAAAAAAAAATTTCCGCCTCCTCCCAGCCTCCCACTCCTCTCCCCTCCCCCCACTCCTCTCCCCGTCCCCCCACTCCTCTCCCCCTAAATTCCCTTATACTCCAACCATTGAGTTCAAAGTTTGTATACCCACACCCAACCCCGAAATGCCAAGGCTAATGCCATGCTGCTTGCTGTTTTTCCCTTTAAAAAAACCCTTAATCCTGAGGGCTCCGGGCCGTTTTCCACAACCCACTGGGTTGGTGTGTTGAATTACGGTCTGAATTTGCTTGTATTTAATAAACTCCAGTGTGTTTGTATTGGATACTGGCTCTGTGGTGGTTTCTTTTGGGGGTTCTGTGTGACGCAGGCACTACAGAGTATTGTAAATAGTAGTTTATTTAGAAATAGAATTTTTACAGATGTAATAAATGTAACATGCCCCTGCCCAAAATTAAAAACAGCAACAGCAAAGTCAAAATTGACGATCATGAAGAATGAGAGTAACTTTAGTGACCACATCCTTCAAAGGATACAAACGTTTGGAACAGAGAGGCACAAGAGAAATGCTGAGAGAGAAGGTCCATGGGAAATAGAGATAGAGTGATCTTACCCTGCTTCAAGCCAAGGCCTACGACTGCTTGGGAGAAACAAAAGGAGATGCATACCACAGATTCCCCTTAGAGCACAGCAAGGACCACTGTCATGTACACCCATTGCTCTTCAGATAAGAATCCACGTCTGTTGTTTTAGACTGCTTCACTGTTTAGAGCGTTTGTTACAGAAGCCTTAGGTAGTTCATGTATGCCCCTTAGCATCTTATGATGATATCTTTGTAGGACTCAGCAAGGAATTCCAGAAAGCCCCAGGAGAAAATGAACTTTCACTGGCCACACCATGGTGTGTCAGACCCTACGAGTCTTTTGTGAATCAACTGGAAATGTAGGCCTACATTTTAGGAAGTGTGTGCCCCCGAGAGAAGTGGGGTCTGGAGAAGCAGCTTGAGGGAAGCTAGGTGTTGTCTATCCTTGGGCCAAGTGCAATTTAAAGGAGGAACAATTCATAGTAACACAGAAGGGCTTCACTGCTTCCACGCAGCAGGAGCTGAGAGTGTAGCTCTACCAGTGAGCCCGTGACTCTCTGATGGCTTCACTTGAGCCGTTCTTTCCACATCATGATTTCCTTTGAAAAGGTGACTTTCTGGGGGTGGTAAGGATATGAATGTTTGCCAGAGGCCAGCACAAAGGACATCTGGATGCAGACAGGCTGTCTGAAGTGCTTTGGGTGTCACATGTTCTGTCTACTGCCCTCTACATTAGGGACAGAGCAATGCTGACCCATTGGATTTCCCTTCCAGGTCCTTGAGAGATTGGTTCAGGCAAGGTTTTACCATGGGGGTGAAGCGTTTATTGTCGCTAGCCATGCTCTTCTGAGATAGAGGTTGGTTCATTTGGCCCTGCTATTGCAGGGGAGCTGGCAGGGGATTCTCCGGTGGATGGAGCTTCCCTCGCTTCGGGTTATTTATGGTGCTTCAGGGCCTAGACGCTGCATGGGAATGGATTCTAATGGAGCAGGCTGAACTCCTACCTATGTTTGTGTCTGAGCCTGCCTCTAGGTATGTGAATTATTTAGAAGCCCCTAGAGCAGCCCTTGGTGACAAGCATGAGATGGAGAGCCGGGTGGAGAGATAGTCCACTTGCCGATAATTGTGCAATAAAAGTGAGAATCTCCAAACGTTTCCAGTATTTTTGTTGCAGCAAAATGCATAAAAATTGAGATTACAGTTCAGTAGTGTTAAATACATTCATAGTGAGTAGTAGTTACAACCATCCATGCTTAAAAATATGCATCTTGCAAAACTGAATCTCTGCCAGTGAAGCAAGTAGATTGTTCCTCCTTCTGCCCAGCCTATGGTAAATACTGTGTATGAGAAATCACACAGTGTTTACTTATTTTTTTAACTAGTTTATTTCTACCAAATAAAAACATAAGCCATTATTTATAGAGACTCTTTGTATGCCAGATGCTGCATAAGGCATAATAAGCTTTAATGCATTAAGTTCGAGCAGCAACAAGATTAAGCAATCATCACTACCCTCATTATATTGAGATTATGAAGCATTTGCATAAACTGAGCAAATTTTCTGAGGCACATGCGAACACAAGTGGAAGTTGACTTACATGCACAGGTCTAATCGATGTCAGCCCTAGGTCCCGAGAAAGTAGCCCCTGGGCAGAGCTTGAAACAGTCACGTGACATAGTTATGATTCTTGGATTAGAATAAAACCTCTGTGTGACAGAATGTTAATACTAGCATTTGATGTGGAAATATCACCAGTAAGGAAGGAAGGTCCGTATGTTCAATGGGAGTTCTCATTTTCTCATTAAAATATACCTAGAGATGGATATGGTGCCTGGCACACATGTATATCAGTAAATAATATCTTTGTAATTAGTACATGGACAACACAAATTAGTAGATGAAAATATTGTTCATGGCGGTGTTTTATATCACTGTGTGATATCACAAGGAATATTTGTCAGTAAACACAAACTATTCTTTCAGATTTTCAGATCCAAAACCAAACGTTCCGTAGTTTGTTGTCACCCCTCTTGTCTTCGGGCAGCCTTCCCGTATATTCATGGTGCTTTCGCAGATGGGTGGAGATGCTGGACCAGTTGCTGCGAATAGCCAAGAACAGCTCAAAAATGGATGAAAATCTCTCCGCTGTCTACTTTTCACACAAATAAACTGGGAAAATACTGAGATTCCTTAATTCTGAGAAGGGCAGCTTCTTCTCTTTAAATGTCCCTCTTGGAGATGAGAGTCACTACCAGCACACTCTATGCCTAGAAATGAAGATCCTGGAGCCAACACTGCAATAAGGATAAGCAACTCAGCTTATCCTTAGTGATGCAGACACTCTTTTCCAAATTGTCACAGTCACATGGCCCACACACATCCAGAAGGGAACAGCTGTTTGACATTTGGAGAAAGGAATGAAGGATACAGGTGTAAACATGCCTGTAGCTACATACACAGACTGACTTAAAAATCCAAAGCTCTGCAACACCTCCAAACTCTAGTCTCAGTTGTGAATTATCCTCCACGGGTTTTGTTGTTTGCTTGCTTATTTTTCTCCCTGTATTTGCCACATAGCTGATAGGCAGCTTGACAATTCTTCAACCCAGGCTACTGTCATGTGTAAAGGGGAGAAATTGAATGTGGAAGAAACTAAATCTCAAAGATGGCTGGCATATTATCTGCCAAACACTGTGACAATATCCGAAATGGTAAAGACTTTTGGGAACCCACTGAGACCACTTGAGTCCTGTCACCATCACCACCACCTATCCTTCAGTGTTTAGTGGTCCATAGAGAATCATTCATTTTCTGCAATTAATGTCATATCTTTGAAAACGTCGTACCTCAGTACATGGTGAATTTGGGGCCCCACTGTTTGGGATGAACATCCAAAGAGTCCAGCTAGTGTCTTCTGTTATGTATCTAATCATACTCTTCACAGCTACTATTGCAAGGTACCATGAATTTCCTCTTCCTGTTAGTGACTTCTATGGGGCTCAATGTTTTCATTCTGAGCTCTTAAGTCTTATACTGAAAGCCGATTACTGCCCATCTACAATATCTATTCAGTCACCCACTATGATACACTCAGCTTCAGGGTTTTTCTGGTTCTTTTCCTTCTGTTTCTACCACAATTTCCTCTTCTAAAGACATTCTTATAAAATATGCATCTCCTTAGGAATAGCTTTCAGGATTGAAAGCATCTTTTTAGACTAATCCGTGATGCCACTACCATTCAGAACCTTTTAGAAAATGCACTTGCCAAATAAAGTTAGAGCCTCCTAAAACTTTATAGCAAGTGGACTCCACAGTCTCCTGGAGTTGGCTGTGCCCTTCTTTATTTATGCTTTTGTCAAAATATAAGAAAATGAATAAGTCCTTAGCTCAGTTCCAGTCCTAGAGGACAGGTAGTACATTGCATGAATAGATATGTACTTAATGGTCTAATAGACTAAGTTAAGTATCCTAGAGTCTGACTAGTTAAATTTTAGTCCTAGTTGAAAAAGACTGTACATGCATAACCCAAGACAACTTCAGTGATTTGGACCTTTGTTCTTTAATTTAAAAAGAATAATAGCTGTCTTTATGCACTTATCTCTTTATACAGTTTTAACCCCCATTGCCTAGAACCCATTAATGTTTAATCATTCAATCAATTTCCTGATATTCTTACTGGAGGTAATCTTTCCAGGTATCCCTGGCTCAAAGGCTTTACAGTGATGAACAAAACAGAGGAATCTCTTTCATGGTATATAACTTCTAGCATGAAAAGACAGAGTTTGATATTCACCTGGCATTAAGTCGCAAGGGCAAACTGTTTTCTTTCAGACAATTCTATTTTGTTTGTCAAAAGGGCTCAGTCCATACAAATGATTAGAGGTCTAGGATGAAATTATGGATCTATATAATTATGGAGTAATGTGGAAAAATATGTTTTTCATGAAGCACTCTGGTAATAAATGTCCTATTCCAAACTAAAAAGTGAAGCTGTATGTGAGAAGTTCAACGATGGCGTGTAAATAACATTTCTACGTCTCTTCAAGTCATCACTGCAATGAACACAGCTACAGGCTAGCACCTGAAGAGGAAGGGAAGATGCATAGAGAGTACTTAAGCATCAGCCTCTGTCGAGAAGATGAGAGAGGTGAAGATGCTTCCTTCTTCAGCTCATTAAGATGTCTCCAATTTTATCCTTTCTCTTTAGCCTAAGAACATGGTGAACTTGAGTTTCACATCTCCTTGCAGAGCTAAAATCTGAAGGAAGAGAGGTTAGAAGTTTTGATAATGGACTCCTGGAACAAAGTAGCCCACTTCCCTTGAGTTTATATAGTATTTGAAAATTCATTATGGGCCAAGTGTGCATGAAAGTACAATGAGAGAGAGGGGGAGTGGGCTCCTATCTAAGAGCACTGCGGGGAAGAGCTCAGCTGAAATAGCTGTCATATTCTTTATTCTTCTGTCTAAGGAAAGAGTAAGTGATCACTGAAGTAGAGATAGAGTCACCTTCCTTGGTGATCAAGGTGGACTGGGGATGCTAGACACATAACATGTGCATTTATACTTGGGAAAGTAAATAAGGAAGTTTGAGAGTGTGATAAGAGTTACGGGTAGAATTAACTAAAACAACTAAGTAAAAGATTGAGTAGGGCAAGAACACCTCACAGGAAGTAGTTTGGGAATGGATGGTCAGGGATCACCTCTCAGAGCACACAATTGTAGTTTGACAAGAAACTGCAGTCAATCCCCTGTGTCTGAGGGTTTTGCAGATAAAGGAGGTAGCAAGTTTGAAGATGATTGAGTGACAATGAGCTTGGCTTATTTTAGATATACAACAAAAAACAGTGTTCAGAAACTGACTACGTAGCAATGAATTAATAATGGTTCTCGTCAGAGAGGACTATAGCCTCTGACCAAGCATGGTCTTGCAGGGTTTGTCAAGGGTTCTGGTTTTGAGTAGAAGATGGGTCTGTGAGAGAATTTGTAACAGAAGGTGCCTGAAAAAAATGTACCTTTTGTAAAGTATACGTTTATGATTGAATGGAATCATAGAAGAGTACTAAGTACAGAGTTGAGGCAGAATCTCAAACCTCCTAGATGATCATGCTCAGTAAGGCTGGACTTTGGGAGTGGATTTGGAGAAGCTGACAAGTATGAAGCATCCCCCTAACCTGTGTTCACGACCATATACAGGCTCATAACTTACAAACACACCAGTCGCAACTTCTCCAGGCAATTAGCTGATCTGTAAGATGGATTAAGACTGGTCCACCCACCTGCTAAGTCAAGTCTCATGGGTAAACACTGCAACTTGACAATCATCTTAGGATCTGAGTGTGATATCTGTACAAAGGGATAAAGTGTGTAAATAGAATCTAGGAGTGATGATGCTGGACAGAAGTCAGGAAGGAAGAACCCCGAGGATAGTGGGAGACAGAATCTAAGCACTGGAAGAAATTCATAACAGGTTCAATGCTGTCTTTGGCTGTGGACAGAAAAGAAGCCGTTGATAGCAATGAAAAAATTCAAAGCTTGTCTTCCTGCTTGCGGATAAGTCATATCCCCAGTCTTCCCTTTGACAATCTCTTCTAAATTCTAAATGGCCTATATCCAGTGACTTCCTGCATCTATCTGAATTCTACTCTTCTATTTTTTAGGGTATTTGAATAGGGCCTGATTCCACAACCAGATGCTTATGATATTGTGGCTTATACAAAGAAAGATCCTTTGATTAATTTTCATTAGTGTATCCAGAATTTGATTGGCACCTAGTATGTTTCATTATGAAAGGCATTCTTGAATACCAAAGAATTCTTTTTGTGGATGGCATTAAATAATTTCTCAGAGAAGCCATTCTGAGGTTCACTTGGTAAAATGCTTGCAATGATTTCCTAGCACACATGAACAAAGCTGTATGTGATGATGCATGCTTATAATTCCAGTCCTGGAGAAGCAGAGACAGGAGGATCCCTGGTGTTTTCTGGCAATCCAGACAGCACGTCCTGGTGAGTGCCAGATTCTGTGAGAAATCCTGCTTCAAATGAATCCTGCTCCAAATAAAGTGAAGAACTACAGAGAGACGTATGACATGGACCTCTGCTTGCTGCATGCAGACAGACATATGTGCACCCTCCAACATGTACATACATGTGCACACAAAAATACATAAGTATTTAGCTATAATTAATATTTACCTGTTAAAAAGAAAATATATACTATTATGAATAATATAGAAACCTATTTTCTACAAACTTGGAGAAAAATATTTTATTACATCTTTGAAGGAAGAAAGCAACCACTATTTTGGTTTGTATTTGTAATCTTTGGCACATAGAAAGGGCCCATTCATAATGGTTAAATGCCTGCCAGAGTGAAGAACAGAGGCTGGCTTCTTGACTCTGTGCCCTAGCAATATGTTCTTTCCTCATAGTGGCTCTGAAACCATGAAATCATTGTCCTCATTGTTTCACTGGTATGGCGGTCAGGGAATTACTGTAGAGTCTCTCCATGGGACAGAATACAAGACATTCCCTTTCCATCTGTCTATACACATGGAGATGTTAGTTCTTTGCCTGTTTCAGAAATTCAATTGATTGGTCTAGAGGTACTGTAATTAAACATGTATGGAGAATAATCTAATGGTCGTTAAAAGGTTAGAGTCTTGTGAGTGAGTTTTAGTTGGGCCAGATGGACATCCATATAAAAAACATTAATGGAATTGAGGTGAAAATAGAAAAAAAATTAAGCAGATAATGGTAAGGAATTTAAAAACCAGAAAGAGAGTTACCAAACATGGTAAATCCAAAAGAAGGTGATTATTTTCTGCTAGGCTGATAGTGAGGTTGAAACACAGATATATTTCCTATGAATCCAAGTTACTTCAAGACCTTTGTACAGGATTATCCCCAGAAGGCATTGCTCTTGCCCTTCTGTTTAGTTATGCTATTTATGTTTTAGACTCCATCTGCTATACTTTCGCTACCAACCTTGTAGATAGCTGAGCCTCCCCACTTCACTTTCCACGACCCTGCTACATTTTTCTTACAATCACATTTTTAATTTATCTCATTGATGTTTAATTTCCTTTCTCTGTCATTAAAATCATAGTCAAAGAAAAAGCAGCTATTGACTTGAGAGGGGGGCATGTAGGGGTACAAGGGAGGACACCGGGAGGAGCTGGAGAGAAGAAAAGGAGAAGGAAGTGATGGAAATCCATTTTAATCAAATATGTATTTCAAAGTGAATAATAAAAGTGAGTGAAAAATGTTTCACTAGGACAGGCTTATTTCACTTGGGCATCTCAGAAGCACTCTATAAAATATTCAATTGACGGCAATGGGTATTATAAGGATGGCCATGTGTATGTATTACAAAGATCACTTGTACTTTTCAGACTTTGCAATGATTAGTTTTCTATTATTTTCTATAACTGCTCCTAATAGATGTTTCCCCTAGTCCAGATCTTTGAATGGTTAACCTGAAGGTTCTTGCTTATCATTTATCTCTATTGATGAGAATGCCTTCATGTTGAGTTGTTTACAACTCTTCTCTTAGCTTGCAAAGTGAGAGGACTAAACTTCAATGTAATATAAACTGTCTTCTAGCCTGATGTGCCATGAATTACAAAAAGAACTAATCAAATGGGTAAGGAATCTGTCCCTCAAATTTCCAATCCCCCCACCTTGCATACCAATTGTTTCTTGAAGTCTCGACTTCTTTACAAACAACATATTTAACAATAAATACTTAAAAACTGCAAGGAGCTATGACTGAGCTAAAACATGGAGGAAGCAATTTCTAAATGCCCCTCAAACGATTTCCTTATTTATTTTCACTCCCTTCTGTTTGGTCCCAATTCTCTCAGCTCAGGCTAAATTCCAAGGAGTTGCTGGCTATGGTGGTCAATTTTATGTCAACTTCACACAGAGTAGAGTCATCTCAAAGGAGGGAACTACAATTGCAAATCTTTCCACAATTTTGAACTGTAGCAAGTAATACATGGCATTTTCTTAATTAGTGATTGATATGTGAGGACCCAGCCCATTGTGGGGTGGCGCCATCCCTGGCCTAAGGGTCCTGGTGTCTGAAAAAAAAAAACAGACTGAACAAGCAATGAGGAGTAAACTGATAAGCAGCACACTTCCATGGCCTCTGTATCAGTTTCTGTCTCCAGGTCCCTGCCCTGTTTGAGTTCCTGTCCTGACTTCAGTGATGGATCATGAATGTGGAAACATAAGCCAAATAAATCCTACCCTTCCTAACTTGCTTTGGTCATAGTGATTCATCATAGCAATAGTAACCCTAACTGAAATACTGGCGAATATTTAAAACCCTACAGTCAGTATTCCCCAGGAACCTGTGAAACTGGTTTTTGCCTGCCAGAAAGGTCACTTCCCTTGGCTTATACCTGTGGTGACATATCAAGCCCCATATTAATCTGCAGGGTCCTCTAGTCCCTAGTAAATGTCCCTGTTATGAATATCAAAGCCCCCATGATAGCCTCCTGGTCCTTTTCAATACCCGTTGCCTCCACTATGCTAGTTTCCAGGTTGCTACAGCTAAGCCACTCTCCTCTCTTTGCAACACAGGCAAAGAGAGTCTTTCTCTCACCGGCAGACTTCTACCTCGATTTTTGTTGTTTTTTCTGCTCAGAGATAGCCCTGACTGTCATCTGTCTGCTTGTTCCCTTTCTCTCTCTGTCTACAATAAAATCCTTCTCTCCACACATGGAGTGTTCATTTTGGTGTCCTCACTGTTCTCTAGATTATACTTGTGCAATTATTCACTGTATCAACTAGTCCTGGATAAAGTATGTATTTAATATTTTGTTCAAGTATACCACAGAATAAACCTAAATATGGAGCCTTCAATACAGTCGTTATTTTATGGGCATCAGAGGTACATGGATTTAGTTTCACAATTTGGCATCTTTGTTTTTTACTAATGTGAACCTGAAAAAAATATTTTATTATTGTTTTAGGGAGCTAAATTTTATGTGCAAAATGTAAGATCTTCCTTGTGTTTATTATACAAATACAAGAAAATATTATTCTTACAAAATGTAGTGTCTACCATATTATAATCACTCAATTATTCATTAATAACTATACTATTATTGAGTATTTTAAAAAATATAATTTTTCCACTCTTATTTATGATGAATGTTGACATTTCTACTTAACACTCATTAATCAAATTATTCTGAGATAATAGGAATGTCAGCAGCAAAAAAAATCCCAACATCATAAAATATCAGCAATTTAACATAACTACTAAATATTACTTTATGTTGACTTAAAGACTTCTGTGTATCTCAGTAATTAGTTCAGATAGCCTCTCATTTGTCAGTTAGAAATCTGAATGTTAATATATTTTTTCTCCCCCCCCCCCAAATTGAAAACAAGAAGGAATGTCTGTGGGCCTATAAGAGGAATGCAAATATTGGGGACTCTGGCAGTGCCTTTAACATGCATAACCCAAGAGACCCTTGGATGCACACAGTGAGGACAAAGAAAAAGTTGCTCATCAAGACAGAAATAAATAGCCTAGAATAAAGCAACAATTACATGGATGTTTTCCTTCCTCTTGATAAAAATGCCATCATCTTAAACCAGCTCCTCTCAGAGAATAGAAGCCAGGGATGCACGGTACAGTCTTGCCAATCCTGGCTGGACTTAACATGAGGGATTCTCAGGCAGTCATTCCCAACTACGGTAGTATGAACGTGTGTCAGAGATGTTGAAAATTTCAAAGAACAGTATAATCAAATTTTCTTTCTCTCTTAAATCTTTAGTATTTTGCCAGAGTATTTCATTTTTTATGTGTTGCCTTTTTTATAACATGGAATTTTCTGATGCTAGTACTATATTATTTTCTATGAAGATTTTTGGAATATATTATTAGCTGCTGATGTTTTAATAATATATGCACCATGCCATTGTTGCATCTACAAATAAATTGGCTAAAATCATTTAAACTCAGTTGATGTTCAAGTTTCTTTAATGACTTCAAATAGATCCTTTGATATTGACTTTTATAATTCTTACCAGTTATGACATTTGGTTGCTACTTTCTCTTAGCATATTTTATTATGTAAGTCATTTTTTAAAAATACCCTTACTTGGTTTAAGAAATTAGATTGCTTGCTCTATGTGTGGTGTCTGCATACTCTGAATTTACTTGTCTCTTCATGGTTTGGTTAATCTATTTTTTATGGATTTTTTTCTGTAAGCTTTTTAGTAGGTAGAAAAGGTCGAATAAGTTGAGAACCCACTTATTTGCAGTGTGTGAGATATTTACTTTTGCTTATGTTTTATATTTCAGGCATTAGTCTAACACTTTTCCTTAGAGAATACTTACTTTGAATAATAGTGCCACAGAAATTTACATTAATGCTATTAGCAATTATAAATGTCAAAAATATATATAAATAATTATATGGAGGCATAGTAGCATGCATGACACAAAGCTGGCAGAAAATCAAAAGAATAAAAGTATTTTTTAAAGGAAAATACAATGTTGAATCCACATTTGATTTCCTAGTTATTGGAATGGCTAAGCTTTTGGAATCTAATTAAGGGAAAAACCCTCAAAAGATTTAAACTCTGAGATCTTCATATGTTCTATGCAAATCTTAGACATATTCTTAAACTGTCCATGCATGAGATGAGGCTTTAGGAAGTTTAAAAGTTAGAATTTTGGATGTCAAGAAAAGAGTCTGGAGTACAATCTTCATTGGGTCATGAAAAACTAGTATCAAAGACCTTAGGTTTCTGAGATTAAAATAAGGGGGTCATGACTTAGACTTAAGGACTGTGTGGCCTTATATCAAAAATTTTAAAACTATTAGAAGAAAACTACAGTATACTTCTATGGGTAATGATTTTTTATATTTTCTCCAAAAGCTGAAGCAACAAAACAAAAATAGGCAAGTGTGAAAACATAAAAGTAAAAGCCTCTGAACAAAGAAGGAAACAGGGAGGGATATTACAAATATAGTGCTCATACATGAAACTCTCAAAAAATAAAATAAACTAAGAATGTAAGCAATTAACAAATGGAAGACCCAACATACAGGTAGTGAGAAAAGACTGGCAAACCATGTGCTGTGGTTTGAATGTGAGCTGTTCCCAGAAGGTCTTTAGCTATAGGCACTGTGTTAGAAAGGTTGTTTTAACTTTTAGACAATGTAGCCCTGCTAGAGAAAGTATATCACTGTGGGTGAGCATTGAGGTGTTATAGCCCTGCAGGACATCCCTGTTTCCTGTTCTCTCTGTACTTCCTGACTGTGGATACAATGTGACCAGCATCCCCCTGCTGATCTTACCATGTCTTCTATGCCATGATGGACACTATCCTCCTCAAACTATTGCCAAAATTATCCCTCCTGTTTATTGTTAGGTATTTATCAAACCACCAGGGAAGTAACTAGTACACTATACAACTGTTAAGGAATTCCCAATCAAAATGTATAAGAAATCAAAAAAGAATCTATAGGAAAATGACAAGAACAATTCCAGTCATCGTCATCATCATCATCATCAGCAGCAGCAAGCAGCACTAGTGCACATCAATATCTGCAAATACTTTGCCTTACCCGGATATTACATGATATACTCCTCCAATTCAAAGCCCATGCTGCGATGTCTATCGAGTTAATTTCCCCTCCCTCCCTTCTTCTTTTTCTCCTACTACTTCTCCTTTCTCTACCTCCTCCTCCCCCTTTGCTTTCTCCTTGTCATTGCAGCTGCAGCAAAATGAAAAACCATACAATGCAAAATGTATAAATAAACTTTGATTTCTATAAGTTATTATGTCATAACAAAAATGTGGGACAAAATTTTTATTTCATTTATTACTATTTTTAACAATGCTAATATTAGAAATGGGACCAGAATATCACAAAATCAACCTTATGCCAATAGAGTTCTAACCCAAGAAATAATCTGAATGCAGGCATCTATTCATCTATAAGATCACCCAACACATTTATTAAATACTAATGTATATATGTGAAAGTTAGGAAGGTAGCTCAGTGGACAAGATTCGCCTAACATGCTCAAGGGTGTGGGCTGGCTCTTTGGTGGTGGCGAACAACTCCTAAATGTATTGTATAGAAACTTTTATCCCCTTAATGACTGAAGGAAAGTGTTGTAGGCTAGTTCATAACTAGTTTTCTTGAATACTTATAAGACACTAAACTAGGCCCTAAAACTACATTAATAGGTGTCTCGGGTCTATCCTCTATGTCTGTGGAGCTGTATAGTTTCCAAAGTAATTTTCTATTGAAGAAACTTATTTTTGAAACAAACACTTGAAACAAAGAAATTTGTCCTAAACTAATAGTGGTAGACAGCACCCTATGAAAATTGATGATAAGATCACATGTTTTGCTGCGAGTTAATCTAATAACAATTTAAAAATGTTTTATAGCATGATAAAATTGGTGCTTAGCATTTTGCAGAGAGACTGAAGTGGTAAATAATCAGGAGTGGAACAGAATCCTGGAGCAATATCTTCTTAAAAACAGCTGAAAGAGAGTACTGCTCACAACAGTCATCTCCTGGATTGACAGATGGGCACTGAGTTTCCTGGGACATGCAGAGAACCATATTAAAAATTTCAGAAAAAGTATGGAATACAGTCCCTCATCAATCACCACTCATTATTCCACAGCAAATGGGATCCATTCATGGTTATCTCTCTTTTTAAATAGCAATGACTCTGTCCCAGCTTCCTATGTTTCTTTTCTTCCTAACTTTGAAAAGTTGTACTGACTCCTGTATTTATCACCTTAGAGTGTTCTCAATAGGAGAAAACAGACTAGGGAAGATTTGTTTCCATTGACATGGAATCCTAATCTGACTTCCCACTTTTTTTCCAGTACACAAGTGTATGTTTATTTCACTCTGAAGCAAAAATGATACACAATGTTTAGAAAATCTAAGATTCTAAACATTGCAGAGATGAATAAGTAGCAAATGGTTATTCCAAGTACATCAAGGTGTGCAACTTCTATTGAGAAGGAAACTCATAGTACGATGTATGAGCTGATGTATTGAGTTAGACGAGAGGCAAAACATGACTGCACATCTCAGTGGGGGAACATATGGGCTGCTTTTTCTCTAAGGATGAGGTGCACTGCAGCGTTGTTTGTGACAACTGTTCTTGGTGAGTCGATTGAAATTGGGAACCTTTGTCAGTCCTGGCTCTAGAAAGGCAGCTGGGGATTTGTTGAATGAATGCAGAAAAACAAATAGTCAAATGTTATTTCCTCCAGAAAAGGCTTGCAATGGCAAATACTTAGATTTTTAAAAATGTTTTTCTTACAGAAAGTTATGCGTAATTGGAGGTGGAGCTTTCTTTTATCCCAGCCTCCCAGTCTTAAATAAACACACAGAAACTTTTAATAATTTCAAAATGCTTGGCCTATAACTCAGGCTTATTACTAACTAGCTCTTATAACTTAAATTAATCCATATTTTGTCATATGAATTGTGGTTTTACCTGTCCTCTGGCATCTTGCTTTCCCAGGGGCTGGTTCATCTCTCTCTCTGACCCTGACCCTATTTCTCTCTGTATTTTCTGTTGGGCTTCCCTGCCCAGCCTTATTCTGCCTTGTTATAGGCCAAATCAGGTTGATTACAAACCAATGAGAGCAACACATAGTCACAGCATACAGAAGGATTATCCCACAGATTATCCCACAATTGGATCGGCTAGATGATGGATTCTGATCATTATTATGATAGCTAATGGTCTAAGTTCCTTTCAGAAGAAAAGGGATCAGCTAACTCAGTAGAAGACATATGAACAATCAATCAAGGTTGAATGATTCATCAGTTGAGAATATGCAGAGGACCCGATTTCCTTTCCCAGCACCCATGTGGGTTAAATAGTTCACAGCCACCTCTAAGTCTAGCTCCAGAGATTCCAATATCCTTTTCTGGTCTCCTATGGTGGCACTTTACTCATCCGCATAAGCCTACAAGGAGACACAAATGTATACAGTTCTATTAAAAATAGTTAAAAAAAATCTTGTCTCCTATTTAATGTTACCTACTAATTTTTCGTTTTCTTCTAGCATGTCCACACTCAGGCTGTCCACATACATGAGCTGTTTCCTTGATAAGAATCTTCTTTATATGTATCAACTCATCACAAACCTTTTCTTATCAGCGGAAACTCAGCTCAATGTCCATTCATTGGCAGTACTTGGGCCTCCTCTCTTTCTCCATCTTTTTTCTCTTAGTCATTCGCAGCTACACCACCCCTATGTTATCTCCATGTTACATACCATATTTGAAATTCTATTATTTGCATGCTATATACTTGCACATTTTTTCCTTGTCCACATGATATGAGCATCATGCAATAAAAATCTTGTTTGCTGTTAATGAATGGCTCATTCCCAAGTCCCTGAAATAATGCCAGACACTTAGTAGGTGCTAAATTTTTATTGAAGTCTGATAGTTGTTGCCTCAGGGCCCTCTTTGTATCGTTATATTTAAAATGTTAGCCAAATTGAACTTTTATAGTTCCCATTGTGTTCTCTTTCTACCCTGGCTTTTTTAATAGTTATCAAATATTATCCCAGGCCCATCCTTGACCTCCATTTTTTTGGCCACAGGGTGAGTTTACTAGTGACTGAGCATTAACAAACTGTCCTGGAAGGTGTTCTCGTGGTGTTTGTTACCACATCATTTCTCCTGTTAATAAACAAATTTAATCCTTACCTGGCTGGTGTGTGACTACAAGCTGAAGTTTCTTTCTGTGGAACACATGGGTCCAACTATTGAGAGAGCAATATGTGCATTATTTCATTTGCTGCAACAGATGCTGACTGACAGATGGACACCGTGTCTCTTTAGTCACCTAAAGTGTAGAAGAAAACGAATTTGAGGTCCCACAAATACTCTCAATGGGATAGCTAAATTAACCCAGGCTAAAATTGTTTCACAAATTTCTTTTACTTTACTGCATAAGCACACACACACACACACACACACACACACACACACACACACACACGAGAGAGAGAGAGAGAGAGACAGAGAGAGACAGAGAGAGACAGACAGAGAGCGAGAGAGAGACAGACAGACAGTGAGGGGGACACAGAGAGAGAGAGAGAGACAGACCCAGAGAGAGAGAGCGTGCACGCTTAAAGAAAAAGCCCAAAATTAGGGCTAGAAAAATAGCCATCCTTTAAGTTTGCAATGATTAGAAAGATGAAGTGTCCCATGTGAGCACTTTTAACTCCTATAGTCAGAGGCTAAACTCCAGAAGCAACTTAAATTGATTTGTTAAGTTACTGAATTAACTGTCTTCGGTACTCCCAGCTCCAATATTCTGCTCCCTGTCTCTTTCACTGAGGCCAACACAGAGGTTCAAGAACTTATCTAGGAAATGAGATTAATGGTGACACAGTTCAGAACAAAATCCTACCTCATTATCATCAGCAGCTGTTGCCCTTAAAGCCTAGAGTTTGTGAATAATTGTTTCAATTCCTTTTGCTTGTCCTTTGAAGGCACTCAAGAAGCAATTTGATGAGAACAATCTTCCCCAGAGGACATGTGTATATTAGCCAAGAGAGCATCAGTGGGATGTCATCCCCTCTCACATCACGGGTATCTGATAATCTCAATGACATTCATAAAAGTCGCCTGGAGTTGGAGGCTACGGAAGATAAAGGGATCTTGTGTGCAGAAAGTCACAGAGAATAGAGCCACTGTAGAAAGACAGAACTGTAGTCTAGCAAATGTTGGGGAAGAAAAATCAAGAAACTCACAGTAGTGGCAGCAGCTGTGGAGTTGTCTGACTTAGCTTTCCATGAAGAGAGAAGAAATGTGAAGTGATCTCTGAGGTTGAGACCAAATATTGCCAGCAAACCCAGTTTCATTTTCCATTTTATAAAGGATATATTTATATTTATATATTTAACCTGATTTAAACATGCTGAACACACACACACAAACACACACACACACACACACACACACACACACACCTATATTCCTAAACACATAGCACAGAACTACAACTTGCACATATTTTGTGGACTGACTGTTGGTATTGGATAACCAATTGGTGAGCTGAACAAAGTTGACAACAATAGACATGAAGGTGGATGGGGAAAGACTCTAACCCTACACAAAGAGCTATCGGTAACTAAGGAATGATGAGAACGGATGAAATAGTCCTCCACAGGGACGAGCACACCAATTAAAAAATGATGTCATTATAATCTAAAAAAAAATTAAAAAGAAAAGAATGATATTACAGGCATATTTTGCTTTTTCAATCAGAGGAAACAGAAACATTGTTGGGGGGTTAATAAAAAATGTGAGAGGAAGATAAATATAGAAGAAGAAGTGGGGGAAAATAACAGTAAGGATGTCTAAAAATTCATAAGAAATTGTGCCACTAGCTACCTTAAAATCCTATACCACACATAAGTCAATTTTTACATTTACATACACAGCTTAAATTAAATTTCCCATCTGGGCTGACAATATTCCCTCCAACAGCCAAAAATGATCTATGAAAGCCTACAGCACCAGTCATGAGAAGCCCTTTTTAGGTCTTTGTTGGGGTTCTCCAAGAGCCTCTCTCTTTACTAATTTAAATACATAATGTGCGTACAAGTGCTCGGTTCTATTGTGGTTCCAACGTATGTAGACTATCTATTCTGTGCCTTCACATTATGTGTGTGATTTAAAGTGAAAGGAGTTGCAACGGGCCTTGTTTTTCATCACTCTGGTTTTTGATGGGAGACTGGGTAAGTGATCCCTTAGGTGTTCTGGATATTAAGTCCTTAAGGTCTGACTCAGGGGCGCTCCCCGAGACTATGGGAGTTAGACCAATTTTTGGAATCCACGGGGACATGGAAGACCTGAGGCCACCTTTAGTAAGAAGGTCTGAAGTGGGAATCTGATGGAATGTGGAATCGCAATGTCTTGGCTGGCCCTGGGGCCAGAGGCTGGCCTGAGAGTTCATAATATGGGGCCTGTTCTCTGGCTATTGGCATGGGCTAGAGGCCACAAGTGGCATAGTGATTCTGGGTTATGCTTCTTGTCTGTGACAGTATGGGCTGATCTGACTCTGGGGAAGACTTGTGGATTGGCTCCAGCTGGTAGTCTGCTAATTTGTCACACAGGTGCAATAATTTTATTCTGGAGTGGACCTGGAGCCTCAGGGCATGGATAGTGATCTACAGTCACTTGGTAGTTCAACTAAGGACTGAAAATCGTGGCGAATACATTATCCGTCTGCAAATGGACTACCTTTTGTTTGAGCTGAGGAAAGTGTGTGACAATAGAGAGGGAGACTGCAAGGAGAGCAGTGAGCAATGTCCTTTGCTTCCTTACACCATAGAAAGTGATTGCTGCTGCCCTCAGCAAATCCTGATTGATTGAGACCAATTAGTGTTCAGCTCAATGATCAGTTATTTCGCTTGATTTGTGTTCTTCTGTTTATAAAGTATTGGATGCTCAAAGGGACTTAACTTCAGTCTCTTGCTGGCTTTTTTTTTTGTTTCAGTCTAAGAAGCACTTTTGTCAAATTCATGGGTTAGCATGTCTTATAGACTTGATTTTAGAGTCCATCTTTATTTGTTCTTTTTACTTTTGCTCTGGATGTTGAGGCTGTGTGACTGAAGTTTTTGATTTTTATTTTGTTGTTATTGTTTTGTTTTGCTTTTTGTTTATTTTTTTGCTTGCTCACTTTCCTTTCAACTCTGATTCATAGTATGTATGTATGTATGTATGTATGAATATTAGGAGAATGTTGCTAGAGGCTGTTTGTTTATTTCCAAGCTGCTCTAACTTGAAATAATCATACATACAGAAACTATATTATTTGCAATATTGTTTGGCCAATAGCTTAAGCGTATTTCTGGCTAACTCTTATATCTTAAATTAGCCAATTTCTTTTAATCTGTGTATTGTCATGTGGCTGTGGCTTACTGGCAAGATTCCGGTCGGCTCTGGCGGAGGCGTCTGTCTCCTCAGTGTACAGAACTCTGATGCTTCAGCAGCACCATGGAAGTTTGAGAAAACATCCACCCTGTCTGACCTAGGCTCCTGGAAGGAACAGTTTTAACTCTAAAGCCATCTCTTAAAATAATGAATGACAGAAACTCTGCAAGTTGGCATGAAAGTGCCATGAATTCTTTTCCTCACCATAGGTCATGTGTTTTATGAATGATTAACCAGAATAGCAGGTTAGTGTGGGTAAGGCATCAGAGAAGGCTGATATTGCTAACCTGCGCCTTCCCTCAATGCTCAGGGTGCAGGTTAGCAAAGCCAGGAATCTTAGAGGCATCCTGCCACATGTGTTATATTATACCCCCAACAGTGCCTAATGCCAAGGGAAACAGGAGCAGTGCTATGGGATTCCCCTCTGTATGCTGGGAATACCATTGATTAATAAAGAAGCTGCTTTCAGCCAATGGCTTAACAGAATATAGCAAAACTGGAAACGATATATATAGAGAGAGCATAGGCAGAGCCAGGGAGAAGCCATGTAACCCCACAGGAGACAGACACCAGACACCAGACAGAACTTTACCCAGTAAGCCACAGACTCTTGACAGTACACAGATTAATGGAGATAGGTTAGTTTAGGATATAAGAGCTAGCTAAAAATATGCTTAATATGCTTATGCTATTGACCAAACAGTATTGCAAATAATATAGTTTATGTGTGATTATTTTGAATCAGGTTGGTCAGGAAATGAGCTAGCCACCCCCTGCCAACAGGAGAAGAAATTGGTTTGGGAATTCTATTTATATTGGTCTGTAATAGTGATGACAAAATACAAACTCATTTGCAACCATAACTGTGAACAAGCCTAGATGTAAAGAATATTGGGAAAGCGTGGATATATTAGGACTATTACAAACAGTTTTTCTGTTGATCATGTTTATAGATAAAAGACCACTTCACTGGGTTAAAAAAATAGGGAAAAACAAACAAGCACATATTAAAGTCTTAAATATGGATTTTTGCTTATTTTATTTTTCTTCCCTTTGACACAGGTCTCATGTAGCCCAGGTAGTCCTTGAACTCACTCTATGCTTGAAGATGACCTAGAACGTCTGATCCTCCTGCCTCCACCAATTGAGTGCTGGGACTGTAAGAGTCCACCACCATGCCTGGTCAGGCCTGGTTTATACAGTGCTGGGAATTGAAACTAGGACTTTGTACATGTTAAGGCAACAATCTATCAACTGACTTATTAAGGACAACATATGATCTTTCTTTAAATTCAAGGTGTCAAGGTAAATTGAAACAAAGGGAAGATTTGGAATTTCATTTTGCATATTCTTAGACACAACTCTGCCCTAGGGTTGGACTGTTTTATGGTAATGGTACCCCAGTGTGGGAGAGTGACCACTAGGCCCAGTGGATGGATTTTGTCCCAAAAAAGCCTCTAGTAGCACAGACATGAGCTCAACCAGATATCCTTGGCAGTTATTCACACCTTTTCTCTTCAGATGGATAAAGAAATTTTCTCAACCCGCACATGGCAGGTTTGATTAATCTCTTACATCATCTCACAAAACACCAGCTTCATATTGATACCTATTTTGTACGATAAATCTATTATAACCATTTGTGCATCTTTCTGTTCCTAGTTGGATGACTATGGATAAGCAGTGTTGTCATAAATTTTCTACATCACTCGGCGTGGACCTTAACTCACCTTATGATGTTGAAACCACATCACTGACTACAGTGACTCTTCAAACAACCCCACTTTACTATGAATGCTGAGTTCTCATGGCAGTCATCACCCATGCTGTACATTCTGAGCTCTTCTTGAGTTTAGTCCAACATGGCTGTTGCTAAGGAATTCAACCAAGAGGCATTATGGGTAGTGATACCTTCTGATGTTTTGCCCTGCTCATTGTGTTTACTTGCTGGTCAGCTCCACACAGGTAGAGTCGTCTTGAAGAGAAACTACAATTGAGAAAATAAATAAAAAACAAGCCTCCACTAGGTTAGCCTGTAGGGCATTTTCATGATTTATGATTGGTATGGAAAGGCCCAGCACATTGTGGGTGGTGCCTCGCTTGGTGAAGTGGTCTTGACTGTGGGAAGAAAAGAGGCAGAGCAAATCATGGAGATCAAGCTAGTACTCAGTATTCCTCCATCATCTCTGCCTGCAACTTCCTGCCTTGATTTCCCTCACTGATAGAGTGTGACCTGAGTGCAAGCTTGAAATAAACCCTTTCCTCCCGGAGTTGCTTTTGGTCACGGTGTTTACGGTATCAGTAGAATCCCTAAGACACTTACTCATGATTTTTTTTTTGTTGTTGTTGTTCTTATAAGTCATTGTGAACCTGCTGGTAAGGCCTGTCCTGGGTTTTCAGAGGCTGGGGTTATAAGCTTAGTTACCTTTTTCATATCTTCTTTGAAAGGTGTGTTGTCATAATTCTTGGCAATGGAACCTCATCTTTGGGAAACGATCCATCAGTCTTTGTAGGTGATACCATAATAAGTTTCTATTTTTTCCACTTGAATATCTCTTTATTTCATTATCAGTTCATTGAATAGTGGATCCATCTTAGTCTAATGAATAAGAATAGTTCTCTTTGAATGAGCACCTACCACATGCTTTTTTCTTTTTCTTTTTTTTGCCCCCCCCCCCCGCATACTTTTTTTTATAACACAGCACAGAAAAAGTTCTCAAATGCTGACATGTGAATTTTTTCCTCCTTTCTGCTGGTCTAGTATAGAACCAGTATTATCACATATATTTTGATTTTTATAGTAATGTGTGACTACTTGCCAGTTAAGGCAGAAACCAAATCAATTAATACATTACTATAAAATAACCAGCAAGAAAAACAAACTCCTTCAGCCTAGCAAATGACAGGAGATTTTAATTCAAGGAGAGGAATACAGAGGGAATAGAAAATCCACGCAGAGGGTGTGGAAATTTGGATGAAAATGTAAGAGAAGCCACCAGTCTGGAGTAAAGACTGGTTCTGCCAGGGAAGCTAACGGGGAGGTGTGTTTCCACCAGGTTTTCATGGCCACCTACCAAGATCCAAATGGAGCCACTGCTTGCCTGAAGTTCTGCTAAGGCTTATTTTTGTCCTAAACAGTTTTCAACTCCCTACTAGATAAATCCATGTTGAAATTCTCATTTCTGCTAACCAGAAAACTCAAAACTTTTCTCTGCTCCATAACTTGTCTCAGACTTGGGAACTAACTGGGACTAGTAGGTGGAATCACCCCTGATGGCAGTAAAAATGGACCAAATTTTTTCTCATGCTGAAAACAAACAAACAAAAATAAATTATTACTTGTCTCAGTTTTCAGATGAAGGAAAAAAATAAAATAATGTATATTTATCTGATTTCTAAGTTCTAACTGCATCTCCCATTCCAGAATTTCACTGCTTATCCTGATTTCACCTTTGCTCCTTCTGCTACATCTCACTCAGTTCTTTAATCCTTCCTGCCCATTTATCCATGACCCCTTTATTTCTTTAAAAAAAATTTTATAATAATATTTTCTCATTTTACATACCAATTCCAGTTCCCTCTCCCTCCCCTCCTCCCACTCCCCTCATCTTCTCCCACCCCACCCCTCATCCAGTTTTAAGAGACAGTAAGGCTTCCCATTGGGAGTCAACAAAGTCTGGCATATTATTTTGAGGCAGAAACAAGGCCCTTCCCCCTATATCTAGGTTGGACAAGGTATCCCTTCATAGGAAATGGGTTCCAAAACAAGCCAATTTAAGAGCTAGGGATAAATCCTGGTCCTGATGTCAGTGGCCACACAGAATGACCCAGCCACACAACTGTTACTCACATTCAGAGGGACTAGTTTGGCCTATGCAGGTACCCACTGTCAGTCAAGGGTCAGTGACTCCTACTAGCTCAGGTCAGCAGTTTCTGTGGGTATCCCCTTCACGGTCTTACATCAATATGACAGGTAAAATGATGGCCAACACATCATACCACGTACATCCCTACAAAGAACTGAGGATACCAAGACAAATTTTTCAGAGCAACTATGTGAATAGTGCTTTTGGTTAAATAGTTTTAGGTGTCATATTGACATAATTTAGAATTATCCATTGTTGACTGAGGTTTCTGTCCCACCAGGTCCCACATCCATTTAGTCCCAAGTAAACACACAGAGGCCTACTTAAATCATAAACTAGTCAACTTAGTAGCTCAGTCTTCTTATTAACTCTTATAACTTATATTAGCCCATAACTCTTATAATTTGTATTCTTGTTTGTGTTAGCCACGCGGCTTGGTACTTTTTATGGCAAGGCAGTTACATTTTGCTATCTTGCTCTGTGTCTGGGTGACAACTGCAGACTGACTCTTTGTTTTCCCAGAATCCTTCTATTCTCATTGTACTGCCTCTACTTTCCTGCCTGGCTACTGTCCAATCAACATTTATTTACAATACAAGTGACAGGGTATAGACCATTGTCCCATAGCAATACATGAAGATAATCTTAGTTGAGGAATTATGTAGATCAACTTGGCCTGTGGTTATGGCTAAATGGGATTGTCTTGATTGTTTACTGGCCCAGCCCACTGTGGGGAACACCATTTCCCAGGCTGGGCCCTGAGCTGTTTTAGAGTGAAGGAATCAACAAGCAAGGAAGCGGGGATCTACACCTTTATCCTCTCTCTGCTCTTGACTGTGGATGTAACTAGTTGGTTTAAGTTTCTGCCTTGAGTTTATCAAGATAATGGACTTGAACCTGAAGTTATAAAGTTAAAGAAACCTACCCTTCCCTAAGTTGATTCTTGACAGGATATTTTATCACAGCAACAGAAATAAACTTGGCAAGGTATTAAAAATATTATTAGCCTGACTTTGCTTTAGGGAAAACCGAGTTTCCTTTATTGTATTTGGAGATTCTGAAATTGATCCATTCTTCTTCATTGCCTTTGAGTAGAATGTAGAACAGAAAAGGGACATGTTTTAACAGACATAGAGGAACTGTGAGAGCAGCATTACTACACCAGAATGCCATACTGCCTAGTTTTTAAGTAAATAAATATATTTTGTTAAGCTCCCTTTATATTTAGCTCATCTCCGCTCTGGTTGAGTAAAGCATCCTTTATTGCCTGAGACCAGTTGAAAAGCAGAAAGTATTTTTTAGTCTTCCATGCTATCCTAAAGGGGGCTGTCCAGAGAAGATGTGCCTAGTAGGAAGTTGAAACCATTGGCTGATGAATTCACTGGGTGGTCATCCCAGAGCTTTGTGCAGGCTGTGCAAGTGCTGTGCTACTCTTCTGAGCTGTACACTCAGCCTGAAGGGGAGATTAAGTACAGTGATATAAAGGGATACAAAGGGAAGAGAATAGTAGTGTTAAATGAGAAGGATTGTGGAGGTTAGGGTAAAGGAGGAAATACAGGAGAGGCAACTACCACTAAAGGCCTTTAGAGAGGCCACATGGAAATCTACTGCTGCAGAAGCTTCCTCTGGTATATTCATATATGAAAGCATGTTTAAAAACACTGACCACAGGTGGGACAAAGGAACAACTGGTTCCTTTCAAGCCCATTATCTATTGAAATGCTCTCTCTCTCTCTCTCTCTCTCTCTCTCTCTCTCTCTCTCCCTCCTTCTAACATCAAGGACTATAATCAGAGGAATCTCTTTTAAATTAAATTGTTTCAATAACAGGTTTTACCCATGGTTTAGAAAAAATAAATAAACAGCGAATTAACTGCTGGGTCCAATCATGACCTTTTAACAAGGGACCTTTTCATCTCACCCAGGTCAGCTCTCTGGCTGTCACTGGGAAAGCCCCAAGTCTTTATAGTTCCTAACATTTCCTCAAAGGCTGTGGCTACTTTGGACAAGCAGTTAAATAAACACAGTGCCCCATACCTCCAGGCCAGTGAAAGCACACCCCTCTCTTTTAGTTTTAAGAGATATACTCTAGTTATTTTTCTTAGATTTCTCAAATCTGCACATAAATGAACTCCATTACAAATAGAAGCCAGAGTCATCTTTTAGCCCAGGTGCTATTGATAGGTTATAGAAGCTGGGAAGTAATCTAATTCTTTAAAATAAAATATTAATCCCCTTTGTGAACAACTAAATGAAATGTTGTCTTTAGATATTAGAGGAGGTTTTTTCCACATGCACAATTAACTAATGAAGCTGCTAAATGTATAATTATCCCATTATGAGAAAGGAAGAAATAGCGATTAGATAAGCTTTTCCTTGATAGACTAATTAAACTATGACATCACAAGAACAAATATTTTGCTACATAAAGAGGAAAAGTGAAGGAAAAGAAATGAATCACCAGGTTGTGGATCTGGGGAGGAAAAGAATAGAGGAGTAGAAAGAGAATGGGAGAGGGGCTGCAATTGGAAGCATCAATAACATATATTTATTTCATTAAGGTTCCGTCCTCTTCTGGATAGATAATAATAGACAATCAAAGTTCCTCTGGGTAAAATCCTAGGGAGAATGCAGGAAGACCGGTTGTTTTAGAACAAATTATGAACAACAATGATTGGCCTTTGCTGTCTGCTGTTTGCTTCCCTCTGGACTAAAAAGCAAAATAAGGAAATGTCTGAAGGACCTGTGCTTTTCCATGGAAAAGCTAAGGATGACTTCAAAGGTCATTTTTTTTTAGAGACAGTAGACATATTTGGAAGACTGTATTCCAAAATCTGCACACACTGAACATCCACCATTTGTGAAACCCTTGACTGTGTAAAATTGATAGCATAATAATAAAAGTTTCTTTATATGCAAATGACCTTTTCTCTTCCTTTTATGATTTCTCATTGTAATTAAGACAAAGGTTTAAAAAGAAACTGTTTTGGTATATAAAGTTCAGTTATTGTTCTATCTGCATAAAACACTTCTTTAAATGCTTTAGTTTTTATTAATTGTAAGTCAACACACATTAATGGGATTTGGTTTGTTTTGTCCATACATATCCAGCCATATTTCTTCCACTTTTGCCCCAGATCCTTGGCTCGCCTCATATTTCCCAATACCTAATAGTCACTACTGCACTTTCAGGTGACTTTTAGAACAGGCACCTCAGATTTTAAGATCTTTTGCTTTTTTCAGCAGCTGGGAGAAATTGTCCTATACAATTTGGGTTTATAATCTTGAAAAGGTAGCTAACACTGGGACTCTGAGCATTTTGCTTATGTGTTCTGTATTTCCTTCGTAGGCAAGAAGCCATTTCATTTTATTCCCATTACACTTGAGAATTATGACAGATTGTATAACAGGACACATGCTTTTAGAGACATTCCAAATGACTTTCAGACCTAATACACAGAGAACATCCTGGAAAACCATAGTTTCTCAGAAGCAGGCCAACTGCTCTGAGTTCCATTGAGATGTATAGGGAGATGGATACAACAGTAACCTAAGCAACGTCTTTTAGGAAAACACAAGGCAGTAAAGAAAGAAAACACCTTCACCAGTTCCAAACAGGCTGACAAGCTATCTTGTCCATCAAGAAATCAAGAAACAAGTATCTAATTGCTTTAGAGTAGCAAAGGAATTTTCCAGATTGGACTCACAGGAGGAGACATTGGTGGATTCTAGATTATTAATGAGTCATCGACTACAAGTTGAGCTATACCACCATATGTAAATATTGCTGGTTCTCAAGTATAAGAGTTCCTTGTAATCTATCTGAGATGATGTCTCCTCTCTCCAGATTTTCTGCTTTGATACTAATAACTAAATCATATTGTAAGGAAATCCTGGTCTATTTAGGGACAGTTCTTTGTGGGTAATCCCTGTACCTAACATCAGAAAGAGACCAACCATGTCTTTATAAATGTTAGTCATAGACCAGACCAGATCCATTGAGGATATCTCAGAACTCCTTTTTCAAGTCATCTTTTAGAACTTTGTACTCGCATTAGTGCTGTGACTCCTTTCCTATATCAGTCCAGATTATGGATTGCCTAGACGATCACCTAGGAAAGCTCAAGATATTTTGTGTAATTATTGTTGCTGCTGTGATGTTTTATGATACAAGGCTTAACTGTGCTTATGAATTTTTAATATTAAACATGCTGTTTGAAAGTCAGGCGCCTCACCTGTCTTTCTAAATCACAGTTATTCAGGGACAAGTAGCTTTCATCAAGGGGCAAGTACCTTTCCTTGTGAAGGGAAGGCCAAGTGAGACTGGCAAAACTGAAATGTTAGAGCTCTGTAAAGCCAATTATTTAGATTATCTAGACTGATAAAATTGACATTGACAAAAGGTAATGATAAAATGAAAAAGTTAAACTCAAGGCTTTGTGAGAAAGAGGTCCAATATGTCAATGACTATGAAAGAATTCCTTATAAAAATAAGAAATTACTATTATATTAACAACTATATATTTATTAAGGTTTCCTTCTTGCTGGATGCTTCACTAATCCTGTGTTGCTGTGAAATAGCTTCATAAGATGTTCTACTGACTTTTAAAATGATAAACAATAACTAAGCATCTCTATCAGCTGTACCCAATGGTACCAGACACATTCTGAGGACTTAGTTATAGTGATATTTTATTTATATTAAACTTACCTAAAGATCAGAATTGCAAAACTAAGCCACTAGAGATCAGGCAGTGATAGCACACACCTTTAATCCCAGGATTTGGGAGCCAGAGGCAGATGGAGCTCTGTGAGTTCAAAACCATCCTGGGCTACACAAGACCAATGCAGAAACAAATTCAGGTGGTGGGGGCTCACATCTTTAATCCCAGTGCTAGGGGTCATATGCCTTTAATTCCAGCACTAGAGAGTATATAAAATGGGAGGAGAGAGAGGCTCTGTCTGCTTAGTGTGCTTAGTCTGTGGTCCTCCAGCCTTGGAAGAGGTAAGGCTTCTCTAGTGGCTTGGCTGTTTTGCTTTTCTTGTTTTCAGGTTGAACACCAATTTCTGTCTCTGCATTTTTATTATTTGTGCCACACTTAGTCCTTACTAATGATTTGTCTCCACAATAACACAATGTGGCAGTATAATTGTCAAGGTACCAGAAAAAATATCACCCCAAAAGGTACAAATGAAGAGTTTGTAAAAGACACATTTTGCAACGGTGTAAATGATAAGAAAACCCAAATAGGGATGATGAAGAAAAACATAAGTAATATTGCCATCACTGTATCTTTGGGGTCCAAAGATGAAGCAGTCCTCTAAACAGAGTAGAAGGCCACTCAACCAGAAGTGTGTCCTTCAGATGACAGTGGCTTCCACTGATCTTTCTATGAGGCAGAAGGAAGAAAATCTATTTATGTCCAAACCTAGCTACTGTCATCCCCAGTTCTGTAACTGGCCATGGTGTCTAGATTTGCAATTGTAATATTCTGTCTTGCCACCCATTACCAGTGTATCTTACTCCTGCCCCTTAGCTGAACAAATCTGTTCACCTTGTGGGGTGATATGAAGTCATTATTCCCAAGATGATAGACTTAGTATTTCAGGATCCCATTTTTAGCATGGAAGATAGGAAAATAACCTACTTTATAATGTCTGCAGTCATGACTAGTCCAGGAGGACAGGCAGGGCATGTCAAAGGATGCTAAGGCATCTCTTAGGTACCTTTTATGGTTTTGGCAAAAGAAAAGTCTTCTATTTCCTCCTGTAATTGTGCCAGTTCAAGTATAACCTGGCAGATTTAAATGTGGGCCCATTCCAGGGATGTTCTCATATTTCTACAAAGCCAACCAACTGGCTTTAGGTCATTACTGAATCTGAGTTTAACTAGCCAAACAAACAGACTATTGATTTTCTTCCCAGTAAAGTAAATATACATAAATCAATTTATTTGGCCCTATACAGTTTTATATTTTATTTTTATAACCCAACACTATTAGTGTCTGCTTTCATGCATGCTCTTCTAACTCCTTTCTCCAATAGAAATCAGTAATGTTCTAAAGTCAATGGACAATTTTCTTAGAAACCAAACCTTGTAACTCACTGCCTGAGCTGCACTAGGATTTAACTGCTATTGGTTTTATATTCAGAATGACTGCCTCTCTTAGGGAACATTAGGGATGCAGAATTTTTAGCCTCATCTGTGCTCTGCTCTAATATAATCTTAACTTTCTCCTGGGTTATAGTTTTGCTTTCCCTTGGTATCAGGATAAAAATGGACTGGTGCATCTGAGTTATTTTTCTTAATTCTCTGAGACTTTCACACATGTATACAATACATATTAATCACATTCTACCCTATTCCTTTTTCTAGTTCTTTCCAGACTCACCTCCAAAATTTGTGTCTTCATTTTTGTAAATAATCTACCTAGTCCAATTTATGCTGACTGTTATTTATGGATGTGAGGCTATCTATTCATATGGTAGAGCTGTAGGGGCACACACTGAACAGAATCTGACTCTCTCTAGAAGGCTTTCTAGAAGCCATTAAATGTCCATATGTGAGCACTTATGAATCTCTCCCACCTCCATGCTGTAATGTTGACTGGCTTGGTCTTGTATATGTCTATCGTAGGGAACCACAGCTGCTGTGAGTTGCATATGTCATTTCTGCAACATCTACAAGTTACTCTCTCTCTTTGATCCTCTCCAAACTCTATCTTCTACAGTTCTTCTACCCTTATTTAGGGATGATCCCTGATACAGGAGGTCAGACTACAAAAATGATGTCCTATATGTAGAAGTTGTTTTTTAACCAGGCTATGATTTTTATCACAGACACATCAGCCCTGTGACTATGAAGAGAAAAGGGGACACCAAAAAGTTATCATTACTGCTGACCTGGGAAGTCAAAAGACTTAAATCTGCCCCTTTCCTAAGAAAATCCATCTCTAAGTGGCATGGGAGGTCCTTCTGTCTATGTGTTGCTTTCGTTATTTAACGAATAAAGAAACTGTCTTGGCCTGTTGATAGGGAAGAACTTAGATAGACAGGGAAGAAGGAACTGAATTCTGGGAGGAAGAAAATAGAGTCAGAGACAAGCCATGAATCCTCCGCCTGAGACAGACACCTATTAGAATCTTGCTGGTAAGCCACAGCCACATGGCCTTATACAGATGAAAAGGAATGGGTTAATTTAAGATGTAAGAGTTAGCCAATAAGAAGTTAGAGCTAAAGGCCCAGGCAGTGTTTTAATTAATACAGTATCTGTGTGAGTATTTCAGTTCTGGGCAGCCAGGACAAACAATCAGGCCCTCCTTTTACATCTAAGAACATCTCCAAAGATAGCAGAAGTATTAATTACCTCCTCCAGACATTTTACTTAGTTTTGTTACCATGGATCTTAACCACTTCATCACTTAAGTTCTTGATTTCTGTTTGTTCTTCATTCTAGCTTACCTGCAGTGATAACCCTGATAAAAATAATTACCCTCTATCTCCTGGAATACTAGTGACCCGTTTACTTCCTAGGAAAACAATATCTGTGCTCTTTGAAAATATATAAGGGACCTAGCCTCAGAATTCCATCTGAGACTCTTTCCTCAAGCCCTTCCTGCTGTACCTTATTTGTGAGAAGGAAGAAAATTCAGCATTCATATAGGGCTATTTAAGAGTTTTGGACAAAGGTGTAAATTAGTTAACGGAGATGGTGAAACACTCTAGCTCGTGAGAACAAATTCAAATCAATTGCTACCATCTTTATATCCATCAGGAATGAAAAGGATTGCTACCAAATCTAGAATGAACAGCCAGAGCTGTAAAGGAAGTCCATTTCATTGGCACTTTGGCTGGAAGGAGAATTACAAGCAAAGCATAGGGATTTGGTGGTCACTGGGCAAGAGGAAGGAACACGTTTCTCTCAACGGTTATCACTGTCTTTTATTGGTACCCCACTTAGCCATATCCTTCTTAAAGTCAGAAATAATGCAGCCTGCTAATCTTTCAGGGCTCAATTTCAGAGTAAAGGCACCATGAGGGACAAAGAGAAGAGACTGCCTTGTTACCTAACAATGATGCTCTTTAACTATTCCCACTGTAAGTTAGAGACAAACAAACCTAAGCCCAGAGAAAAAGTCACTTGTGAAAACCCATTCAGCTCACTAGCTGCGATCCCATCCAAGGTGGACTGATTCACTGTTAGCCATGCAGAACCTACTTCCTGGAACAGTCATTTGACATTTCCTCCCACAGACCTTTGGTGATAATGGCCTTTATTTAATGTATTACTAAACGTGTTTTCAAAAAGGAAATAGTTAGGTTTCTACTTAGACAACAAAACTGGCTAGTGTGCTTCCTCGGTGAGTGTCAGAGCTGGCTGGAGCACACTTCTCAGGCTATGATGTCTGCACACAGGTTGCCTCCTTCCGTTACTTTTCTCTCTTTGTTGACATTCCTGCTCTTCTTTTTAAGGCTGGAGTATTTAGGTCTAATAGCAGACATGTTTATGTTCATCTAGTGATTTCCTAAGGCTTAATTTAGTCCTCCTAACCTCATGCGCTCATGGCCACCCAGCCTTTTGTCTCACCTAGAGATATTTGCTGTGTCTGGGCACTATGAATGTACTTCCTCTGCCCACAGAACAGGGAAATGAAAACAGAAATCTCTGTGGTGCTTGGAAGAATCAGTTTAGCATCAGCTTCAGGGTATTAGATTTATTGGGCTATAAATAATGCTGAGTTATAAAAATAAGACAACATTATTCTTCAACAGCTTAAGGCTTAGTATTTTATCAGTAGGAAGAGAAAATAATTAGTAAAAAAAATGGAACAAATGTTGCTGGAGTATTCTCCTAACCTATTAAATGAACTATTAAAATGATGCTATTCTCTGACACCATTACTATTTTATATTTGGTGATGTTTTCTTCTGGGAATTACGGTATTAGAGTGATTTTTCCCTGTGAGTATATTTTGGAAATCGTATGTAAAGGTGGTAAAGGATATTTGACTTTTCTTGAGTTGTTCTGAGTTGTATCATACTAATCTGTAGACTTCTTATCTGCAGTGTGTTTCTTTTTGAGTCTTGATCAGTGCTGTCACTTTTACTACTATCATGTTATGCCAAGCATGTGTTCTAATTAAGTGTCAAGAAGCCAATCTCTACTTCAGGGACATTGCAAACAATACACCTCTCTTTGTGACTTTTTGTATTAATTTCTGTGCCCTGTTTGAACAAGTCACAGAGATGTAAAATACATCTCTCAGAATAGAAGTGCAATATATTGTATGAACAAGTTAAATAAATATGTATAAGTAAAATTATGAGAATTGTGTTTTAATTTAAAGATTATGACTACCCTCACATGTTATGCTCAACATATTGAAATATTGAACATTGCTTTTCTTGATTATCCAGTATGCACTAGAACTGTCAAATGCTAGAGTGGGAACAAGACAAGAAAAACAGCATCTCAGAAAATAGAACGTAAGAAATAGCACTAGGTCATAGAGGGCTCTGATAGGCTATGTCTTAAGGCAATGCTATCTTTTTCCTTAGTCTTCAGCTCTCTGGCAAATTCTTATGAAAAGAGATACTAGAACATGCTTTGTCCAGCTTCATATAGCCAAGCACAGCATCAGTAGCAGGTTTGAATGTTATAGCACGCTCTTTTACTACCACTTAGATCTTGAAGGCCCTTTCCCTTGATTTCAGGCCATTCAAGGTAGGGAAGGTGAGTTTCCATATTTTACCTTCAAACTTCAATCAGTGGGTGCTCATGGGCATGGTGAGGTGACAGTCCTCGGGGCATGAGGCATCTGTGTCCTCATTTGTAGTCCCTTGTCCTGAGAATGACTAAAGTACTCCATGAGGCCATTGATTCAAAACGCTCATCTCAAAGCACTGCACATATTAAATGTTTAATAAATATTTTCTGTTAGAATGATTATATAATGACATTAAGAGTTTTTGAGCATATCTCAGGGTTATTTGACATAGAGTCACATGAGGCTATTTTCTGAGAAAAGATAATCACCTCATGCGATGGAGGTAATTTGAAAAATATTTTTGGTCTTATTCCAAGGCATTCTTCAATGTTCCATTTTATTTGATCACCAAACATCAAATTATGCTCCATTAGCTAATGAAATGAGTAACGCTACTGATGGGCTTGACATTTTCTGACCAGTTGAAAGAAATTAACCATGCCGTCTATAAACAGCAAGGAAATTGGTGACCTTTCGTCCATTAGCGTCGCGATGACACATAGAAAAAGGTAAAGAGAGATGATTTATGTCTTGAAAATGAGTAGAGGATTCATTCGTGGCCATGAGCAGAATGCTGGATTTCTAGGAAAGCACGTCTCTCAGCTGCTGTGTAAGGGAGGAAAACATAAAAAGATTAAAAGCATGCTATCTCAGAAGTGCAGGTTTTAATGTGTTTATCGCTATGCTGCAGCTTGATGCTGTGGAACTTTGCTGAGGCTGATAGGCTGCTGTCGTTGGCCCCATTTTGCAGGTGATGGGCCTAGATTTATACAAAACCCACTCAAGTGTACGCTTCTTATATCCTGTCTCTGAAGATAACAGTGCGACATTGTGAGTGTGGACTCCAATCCAGACCGATCTCTGTCTGTTATAACACTGTAGAAAACCGCTCTGCATTGTTTAAGTAGAGCTGATGAGACCCCACTTCCCAACAGTTTAGTGGAAGATTGACAGATGAGGAAAAGAAGGTATCATGGACCAAAACTGTCTGCAAGAAGAAAGCAAAGCCTCCTCACCTGCTTCTCTGACCTTCCGGGTCTCCATAATCCCATCACTGGCCACTCCAGCTTCACGGGCTTTCTACTTGATTCTAAGCAGTTTGTGTGCGTTTACTTCCTCCACTCCAAGCAGACTGCAACTACTACTCTCTAATTGCACGTTTCCCTCCAGACTTCAACTTGTTTCTTTCTCGCACACAGATCTTAGCTCAAGAAATACTCCTGCAAAGTCTTTACTAACTTTCCCCTCCCGCTGTCACAAGATCTCTTCACGTCCTATAATTCTACACTTTCTGGATAGAACTTTTCATGTTTGTGTTTATAAATTATCTATATAATAATTATATAGATAATTATATATACTTGGATGTGTTGATTATTTTGGTGGGTACAAAATAGTGGAAGAGGAGGTGCTTCTCTTGTTTCTGGGCAAATTGTAGTTTCTCATGTATTACTTGTATTTATACCTGGGAATCAGGATTTGGGCATGCACAGTCTTAAAAGAGCAGGACAAAAGGCACAATTTATCAATTATCTTTGTCTAGTTGGTATTATAGAAAAAATACATTCCTGTAATGACAGGAAAGCAGATAAAACAATTTTAACTCAAAATCAAAGCAGCCTAGTCTGTGGTAACAAGCCACCATGTGAGAACAGCACTGTATGGTGGGGAACTTGGGAAAGCATCTCATTCAGTCTGAAAGCATAAATCATTCATCGCCTTCTTTTAAGTGACAGCTCCAGCGTGTCATAAGAATAGAATAAATGGGTTATTATAATACCCTCAAGGAAATTAGAAAAAATTATTGGTGAGAAGGAACAAAATAGGAAAGGTTTCTGTTGTGTTTGCTTAAGCCAAAAGGGGTAGTCACACCATTTCAACCAACCATTTCTTTGACATGTACACACACATCCCCCCCACAACCCCCCAAATTATTCTTCTGCATTGGCATCTTGATTTACTTAATTTAGTGTGTCTCATTTGGAAGCAAGTGAGATTTTATTCTGTGCATGAGAGTTTTCTGCATTAAGTCAGAGGTCAGATGCCCTGATGTCCCCTGAATGGAAAAAAGTATAGGAGAGATGACTTTAAATGAAGAAGAAGAAGAAGAAGAAGAAGAAGAAGAAGAAGAAGAAGAAGAAGAAGAAGAAGAGATAAATAATACTAAGGATGTTTAAAAACTCAGTAAATAATGTGATTCATTAATCTTATTTAAGTACATATATAACGTATGGATACATATATTTATGGTTTGAATATATTTATCCCTCATAGCTTGATGATGTTCTCTACCAAAGCCAGCAAATATATAACAAAAAACTCAGTGCATAGGAAATGTCCTTTATACTTGTTGTCCAGGGGAGTCTAAGAGACTACCAAAACAATAAAGGCTATTGGCTTTGCCTTTAGTTGATTCTCAGAGTTTGAATTTAAAACCCTGTTGTTGAAAACACCACATGTTTCAGATTTAGGACTTAGAGGAATCAAGCTGGAACTGACCTGGAAACCACCCTCCCAGAGGGATAACCCTCACAGTATCCAAAGGTGCGATGTAAGTCGCCAAGTGAGAAAAGCAATCAGTAGTCCTACCCAGATGAAAAGCCTACAAACACAACAATGACCAACATAGCAAGTCATCCCCAAGGGTTATCTGATTGAATGTGAGACACACTCAGTTGGAGAAAACTTGTGTCCGGTGGTGTAAACATAGACAACTACCCATGCTTGGAAAGTTCATATTCTAGAAAAGAAAACTTACTACTCCTAATTTTGAAAGCAATGTAATTTTCAATTACTCTAAATGCTTATCCTTAGCTACAGATGGTGCAGCTCAACCCCTTCAAAAAAGATTCATCTTGAAATGGAGATGATTACAGAGATCCACAAATGGTCAAAATGTAGAGAATTGGTGATTATGGGAGTGCTCAGGTACAATTGAGACATCAACCATGTGTACCCTACACCTAAGGCACAGGGGAAGTCATGAAAGAGGAGGTTGGAAGACCCGAAGTACCAGAAGACCAGTATATCTTCTCCTAGATGTGTATTCTAGACATAACAGGAAGCTGCACCCATGAAATCTCAACTATATGGCTGCCTAAAAGAACCTATATAATAACTGCTTCAGTAGATGTCCCATTTCACAAGACTCTCACTCCTATCTAAAGAACTATGAGCACTCTGTAGGTGCTGAGAGGGGGCATCAGTTTCTCTAGAAGTGAGCTTGATAGGTTATCTAGTCCTTATGTCCTATAAATGAGACATAAGAGAAACTTCAAATCCTCTTCATATATATATATATATATATATATATATATATATATAGAGAGAGAGAGAGAGAGAGAGAGGAGTGTGTATAGGGAAGGATGAATATTATGGATATATAATACTCACATATAGACTTCTCAAAATGTAAATTAAAAGAAAAGCAAAAACATGTAACATAATGACACTGAAGAGTAAAATGGCTGTAAGTTTAATTACAGTTAATGTTCATGTGCAGTAGGATATTATTCTAGTTCAGTTTCATATTGTCTTGTTCAAGTCTCAAAATATCTTCAAAAGTAGATGCTATCAAAATACATTTTTTTAAGATGAAAAAAAAACTTTAGGGAATTTAACACCATATTCTCAGGGTCATTGAAGTAACAAGTAGCTGAGCCTGGATGCTTGCCAAGGTATGTTTCACTCCAAAGAGGATTGTACTGAAAAGTGTGTCTATTGTCCTGGCTCCCAGGGCTATCACATCCTGGTACGACAATAATAAAACTTACACATGATGCATCCATTCACAACACATTCCCGACACCTGTGGCTCAGACATCATTGTGGAAGAGGAATTCTCGAAACAGCCAGAAAACAGTATGTTTGCTATGAGATTGTCTCGTAGAAACTTCAAAGAGTACACACATGAAGTCTCACCAACATGGCTGCCCTAAACAAGACCTAAATGATTCCAATGGATGTGCTTCACATTTTTTTGTCTTTACTTCAAGGTGTTGAAATTAGCCCAGTTATTGTAGAGAACCCAGTGGAAGGTCTTATGACATTAGTTCAATCTCTTCTTGGTCATTTCACTCCCTTATCCTCCACTGATTTTTTTTAAAATGCATTTGCAATGTCAGAATGCAACCAAAAGCATCAAAAGAATCTTGCCTTCTCGCCTTGGTCACTCATTGACCTCAGCTTTTCTTCCTTCACAGCAGACTTGCATCTGTTGCAGATGTCCTGCTCTAGAACATTCAATAGAAAGTGAGGATACTCATGCTGTTTTAGTAAGTATATAAGGATATAGCAAAGCATCTAAATATCACTGAATACATGTTAAAAAAAAGCATGCATTACCATGGGAAACCTTAGCAATAAATGAACAAAATATATAGTAAATATAGTATCTATTAGCAGTGATAAGATTGGAGACAGATTCATTTTTGAAGTTTGCCTTTTAAATATATATTCTTCAATAGACCTGTTATCATTTTACATAAAAGAATATTATGCCCCAGGCTGACAGTTTGCTTTGCTTCATATATTGCAGAAAAGAAAAGCCTCTGGACTTTATTTTTAAATTTAATTTACAGAGAAAATGAGGAATATCTCACTGGAGCAAAGACACAAATAATATGCTTTATGCCTCTATAGTCTTTTTTCTAACAGGGCAGGAGTTGAGAAGCCTGGAATCTCTGCCCAGGTGTGGCTCACGAGGACACCCTAGGTGAGATAAGACAAAGACTGAATGCTCCTTTATTTCTGATGCCGCTAAACATCAGAGCGTAATACCACGTGGCACATCATAGGCATCCCTACTGTGGACTGCAACCACAGATATGTGCCACTGAGTTCAGCTGTGCCCACCTTCTGTGGGAGGTATGTTCCCAGGTCTTATCATAAGATCCAACTTTCTGGGGATTTTCAGGGAGCTTACTGTATAAAGTACTTCAATTAGCTCACATGTGTGATAATTTTTTTTTCATCTTACATTTCTTTATATTTTAATGGATATTTGATGAAGTGGAATGATTGTATCTGTGTTCTATTAACCACTGCATGCCAGAAATTTTCATGATTGCCTTGTATTCCTTTGCAGGATTCCTTTTACTTAGTCGACCCCTAGTTGCTAAATTTTCATATTGCTCTTTACATTTTACTTATAGTTTATATATTCTTACAGCTATATGTGTAATAAATTCATAGGCTATATCCTCAACAAATATGTTTCTAAGATACTGCTGCTGTAATGTAATGGCTAAGTGACTGGAGAAAGATGTACACAAATTCATCAGCAATGTAAAAATTATATTTCCCACTGATCAGTTTTGGGTGTCAATATTAGCAAAATATGTCAGCTTGATGTTTAAAAGTCTCATACCATGTGAATTTCCATGACATGACAGGAAGATTTCCCTCAAAGTTCTATATGCTTTGAATGAAGCTTTTGATGTTGCTAGAACATGAGAATACATACGTCAGAGGGAGCATTGTTCAGGTTTAAACTGAGCCACCCTAAGTATGTCACTAAACCTGTGTTTTATAAAATAGTGATAGCTTTTGGCACTCCTTTAGGAGAGTGCGTGAAGATGGTATGGACTAAAATACATGACTTTCTTGGAATGGACTAAGAGCATAGATATCCTGAATAAAGGTTAATGTTTATTGCTTCTGTGGGTGTTCTCCTGTGAGTACTGTTCTGTAAGACTGTCAGTGAATCACAGAGAGTACAGAGTGATGCCCACAATGACTAACAAACAAGAAAACAAGTTCTGTCAAGGTGATATAAAAGCTAGCAGGAGTGTTTCCACCAGGAAGATAAGATATGCAACAGCAGAGGCCTGTGAGAGACATGGTTTAGATAGGCAAAGGTGTGTGAAGAAAAGGGATTGCATCGTCTGCTGATGACACTGTGAGCCCCTCTAGGAAAAATGCATTTGGCAGTGGATCAGAGTTCGGAAGACTTTTCCAGTGATGAGAATGTTGTAGAGATTTTTATTTCATTGAATATGATACTAAGTTCTCCCAACTCAAGGGAAGCATCACTATGATTTATATATAAAGACTTCTTTTCTCTTAAATTCCAGTAGTCTTGAAGACAAAATGTATTTTCTCCTTACCTGTCTCCAAAATGGAAATTTAGGAATAGGGACTGACTAATTCATGATTTACTCAGCCTCAACACTGTTAGTGGAGGATTTAATAATCTGAGACAGTCTTTTTCATTTTCTTGTAATCTTCCCCAATTAAAGTGCAAGTTTCTTAGTTGTCACCATGGGAAATTCTACGCAGGATAAATATTCTGAGAATCTTCCGTTTGCTACTGTAGAGAAACACTCCACCCCTCTCTGCCACACTCTGCATTTTCGAAGGGCTGACCTCTTCAGGTCACACCAGTGGGTTCTCCATTTCTCTGACATATGAAGAGAACAAGCAGGATATTACAAACCTGAGGAAGACTATGCTGCTGATATTTGGCCCATCCCTAAAGCACCACCATGACCTGCCTAGTTCTCTCATCCGATGTGTAGATTCATTCGGCTGACTCTTCCAACGAAGTTCTGTTTCTAGGCCCAGTGGCTGTTTCTTTGCTTTGCTCATCTGTGTCTGGCATTGGTGAGGGTTTAATGCGTCACACATCCTAATTCCTTGCTTCACTGCATTATTCTCTTTAAGCTCCCTAATTTGTGACTCTCTTCTGTTTTTTTCCAGGATCTTGAATGATGCAGAACTGGTTTCCCACACTCTGGCTTTTCATCTAAGCTTGCCGTGTTCAAAGGCTCGGCTGTAGAATACTGGCCCAAAAAGTCTGGCCATAGATCAAGTGATATCTCAGAACTGAGATCTCCAGAGAAATCCTTTCAAATTCAGCTTGAAGTCATTGGAACTCAAGGAAGTGCATCACAGTAAAAATAATAAACCAAATCAGTAAGTAATCATGCCAAAAGTGTATTGTTGGGATCTTACAGGATATTTATGCTTTTCATACCTCATTTTCATTGTCTTTGTAGAGGTAGTGTTTGAAGGGTCCTAGAAGTTTTAAATCTGGCTTTGTAATCTTTAATCAAGAGCAACATTCTATTCTTGTAAAATTGAACACTTTACATTTGATGGAGCAAGTGTAGGTATCGATTCAAAGCATGGCCTTGGGTGTAATAGAAATCTAGGTTTGATTCTACTACTTATAACTAACAACTGCCTGAACTGAAAAAAAGTCAAAGAAATCTTCTAGATTGTACTTCTTTATTTAAGAATTGAAGGTTATGATGGTGTTTATTATGCATTGTATATAGGATACTTAGGAAAGACTAAGTGCTCAGTCAGCTATCATACCTAGTATAACAGTGATTATGGTATTTTCCTTACAAGCAGACACCATTCCATCATCCATTTTAACTAAGACCTCTTAATTAAAAAGTGTGTGACGAAGAGTAGATACAAGAAGGCTGTTCTCCATGTAAACTTTCCTCCATACTGTTGCATCTATTTGAAAGAGGGACCAAGAAAGTGAAGGAAAGAGAGGCCCTACACTAAGAAGAAAAATACAGATGAAGCAGAATTAGACTTTTATGAAATAAGTGATGATTTTTCTTAAGATTATCAAGAATTTTGGGTTTTTATGTGAAACTTCTACATTTTAAAATGTCAGCTCTACATTTTCGGTTTTCTTTTTTCAAGATCATGCCTGGAAAAAATAAAACCTATCTGATGACTTAGTCATCAACCTAGGACATCAGTGTGAGTTCTAACTAAGAGATAAACAAAGCTCCTGGTTTTAGTATTACTGATCGAGAGAAGACAGGGCTGTCAATCCAATTTTCAGATAATTCTCTCCTCTGGTGGAATTCATGATAGGATAGAAGCAGAGAAATTTTTTGGACCATTTTCTAATACCATCTCCCAGTCTGAGTGATGATGGGGGAAAGAGGAGAGACACCCAGGGATGGCTCGCGGCTCAAGGGCAGCACTTGGGTCATCTCACTAAGGAAGTGAAGAATGGAGAACAGAGGGCTGAAGCTTCAGCTTTAGTTTTCCCTTGGCTGCTACAGTCAGAACACACTGTGCTAAAAGGGGAAGAGAGATCTTGGCCTGACCTCCTTTCTGTCTTGCTTTTCTGCTTGCCTGTGGGCTTCATTAAATGTGCAGGAACCAAGCTAAGCTGGAAAACCTGCAGCTGGGAAGCAGGCAGCAGTCTCTAAAGTAGGTGCCTGCACACGAAGAAGAGCTGGGGCAAAGGAGGCTAAGGCGATCGGTGTCGGTGAAGCCTGTTGGCATTGCAATGAGGGTGGAAACGAGTTCAGGAGAGGGTTACAGTGCACAGAGCAGGGGAAGGAGATGCTACCCATTCTCAGTTCTGGAGGGTGTTAATTTTCCTTCATGCCCTTCACAGACTTCAGGGATCCTACAATCCACCATTATCCATCACACTCTCCTTAACTCTCCAATTTTCATTTTCACTAAATTTATTTATTCAATGGCTCATCACTTTAGTTATTATTAAGGAGATACCTTCTCTCTAAAACAGATGTGTCCAGCCTTTGACACTTGTGATAAAGCACAGACATCTACAAAGCTGACATTGAGGAACTACATGGTTGAGTTAAGAAATATTTTATAATGTGTACTCTACCATGTTCATGGCTACCTCATGGTCCGGATGAGCTGCTGGACACTGTATACTGAAAAATGAAGAGATTGTACAGGGAATAATAAGAATTTAAACAACTACCCAGTATTAATCACCTTGACAATTCTAATGGGAACAAATGTGCAGCCTTGATTCTTCTTCCACCCTTATTTGATAGCAAAAAGAGTACACAAAGTTTTAGGGAAGAGGGGATGCATCTTGGAGGAGTTGGTGAGAGGAGTGGGGAGGAAATTCTATAAGAATTAGTGAAATATATTTTTAAAACTGTATTTTATATATGTGTGTGTGTGTGTGTGTGTGTGTGTGTGTGTGTGTGTGTATAAGTATATGAATAAACCCTTGAGATTGAAAAGGGAAATGCTAGGCCACTTCTTTTTATGATCAAGCCCACCAGAAGAGCACAGAAGAGCTCTGCAGAGGGTGAAGTGCCTGTGGTGATGATTTAAACACTAATGGTGCAGTTTGCATGCAGAACTGTGCTCAGGAGAACAAGTGGTTTACCTGTTGTTGTGCTGTGCAATTAGTATGGGGAAATGAGGTCTACCAGACAGACTACTCATTTATAAGGCTTTTCCCTCCTTACAAAGACCTCAAATGTATGTAACACTCCCCTTCCTCTGATACCGCCCCACAGCCTGAATATTCTTCCTCCAGTTTGAAAAAGAGAAAATAATATACTCCAAATTATTCAGAACTTTATTTTCTGAAGAACTGACATTCGTAAGAATTCATGCCAGTTAGATTTATAATATTCAAACATTACATTGAGGGCATGGCTACCTGATGTACACTGTTATGATGAAAATTAAATTGTTTGATGATGAGATTCTTCAAACATTATAACACTGTAAGAAGCATTTGACTGATGAGGAGGCTGTCTTAAAACCAGTTATAAACTTACTTTACAACCAGATTTTTGCTATCATCTTCTAACTCTGGGAATGATGCATGTAAATTTCAATTAAAAAATCAAGAAACTTTTGTCTCCAATGAAATCCTTCATTCAGAAAGAACCCATTAATAGTAACTAAGTAGCTACTGTAAGTGGGATCCTACAATCAGTAAAGTCAGACGCAGCTCTGTACACTCAGCCGCTACCCTCATGCCATCATCTATGAGAGCCCATTGGAAGGCTGGAGCCATCATAGAAAATGTCTCCATAGAAGAAGGTTGACGTGGGTCTTTCTCAAGACAATTTTAGATTTTAACGATTTTCTGACCATACTGAGAATTATATAGAGAAGAGGCTCAGTGGTAGAATGTGTGGAAATTGACTAAAAATTTAAACATGACCTCTCTACTCCCAATTCCTTCAATAATGATTCTTACACATCAATGTGAAAACCACCACGGAACTCTAGGGAAAACCTAGAAACAGCCTACTTTAACTTTTATTTTTTATTTTATATTTTGGGATCTAGAGTTTGCTTGGCTTAATGGTTGGAAACAGATACAGCCAAGGATTTATTTATTTTTTTCAGTTTTGAATTCAGCAAGGAGATATATTCTCTTTTGGTGTTATGTACAACAGAACATTCAGGAGGTGAATTACATCTGAAAATATTCATGAAAATGTGGGAAAACTTCCCAGGCGCAGCTATACACATGTAAAACAAACTGCCTCACCTGTTAAAAGTAGAGCAAAAGGTGCTCCTAACACACGCACGTGCATACACATATGCAAGCACGCACGCACACACACACACACACACACACACACGTGTGCACACATGCACAAACTTTGGAACTCTTTATTCTGATGGAATATTTACTGTGGATTAAACATCAGATCTGAAGTTACTTCCGAATTTGAGAAAAGGTTTCTATTTTCCCTGTGTGTATGTGTCCAATTTGAAATATTTATTAGTTTGTGATTTAACTTATACTTGAAATTGTGAGTTTCCATATTATGTTTCAGTTTGTATATGCTGTAAATTATTCAAATTAAGATAGACAAAGACATATCTATCTCTTAAATATTTATTATTTTAGGGGGAAGACATTCAAAATAAGTCATTCTTCCTAGCTTCTTTTGAAATATATATGTTACTGATGTCTACAATGACTTATAAGTTAAGATATCAGAAATTATTTCTAGTAGTTGTAAGTCACTACTTCATGGCTACATAGGCACCGTTTCTCCAGCCTCTGATTGACCAGGATTTTACTCAGAAATTTTATGAGATCTAATATTTCAAATTCTGCATATAAGTGAGATATAATACTATTTACCTTTTTATATCTTCCATATTTCTCTTGACATATGACCTTTGGGTATTCTTCCGTTGTCACAGGTAACAGGGTTTCATCCTTCATGTCTAAATAATATTCCCAGTGTATGTAAATCATGTTCTCTTTTGTTCATTTGTCAGCTGATAAAAACAGTTGTTTCCATGTCTTGGTTCTTGTGAACTGTGCTGTGATAAGCAGGGGAGTACAGATGCCTCATTAGCATACTGACTTAATTTTCTTTGTATATATACTAGTAGGAGGATGACTGAATCATTCAAAGTTAAACTATCAGGGACTTCTACAGTATTTTTCATTAACTTAACTGATTTATATTCCAGCAAAGTTCTTTCCTTCCATATCTTCATTAATACCTCAACCTGCCCTGTGTCTGCTTCCCCTTCTTTCAAGATGAATTCTTCCTCTATCACACAGACTGCTCTTGAACCTGTCCGTCTTCTCCTTCACCCTTCCAAAAGCTAGAATGGTAGACTATACCACACTTCATCTTCTGATAAAAAGGGTTTCTTCCTAGGGTAAAAAGATAGCTCACTGAGGTTGTAATTTTCATTTCCCTGAAAATTAGAGACATTAGGCATGTCTGTTTGATAATTCCACGAGTTATATAATGTGTTTTGATCAAATCCACCCCCATTCCCTCAGCAGCAATTCCTCCCTTATTCCCCCTACACACAACTATTCCCTCCCAACCTCATGTACTGTTCTTTTACACCCACTGAGTCCACTTAGTGCTATGTGTGGGTAGGTGGGTATAAGATTGTGAGTGTATGGGGGGCCAACTACCATTTAGATTTAGAAACAAGATTTCTCTTTGTCTATAAGAAGCTAAGATGCCATTTTTCTTGTTTCAAGATAGATTAGCCTCTTAAGAGTTTGTGAGTATAATCAACATTGTTTTCGAGATATTCCTGAGATAGTGCAGGCAGCACTTCAGAAATGTGCCCACTTATGGGCCACCTGGAATGAAGGCAGGAGCAGTAACAGGCACTGGGGGCACACATCCACACTGTTTCCTGTAGCAGCCTGAATTCTTTAAGCAAACTCTACTTAGCTGAATATGGGATTCTTGATAGTCACGGGAGTCAGAATGAAGTATACATGGAGTTTCTTAAGCAGAGGTTATAGCATAGATGTAGGCACGAGCATTGGAAGAGAGACATTCTGGGGAAAGTAGTGCACACCCAGGTGTGGACATGGGTTTCTCAAGAGGTTGCCTACAGACTGCCTGCTTCGTTAAGTGATTTTTCTAGGCGTGGTTGGACTTATCCTCATTTTGGTGTGTCTCTTAGATTTCTGCTTCACAGCATGATTATAACAAGCTATTATGTAAATGCTAACACTTGGTCTTTCAGGTGTTAGCTTTTCTTAGTCTGATGCTGAAGTCCACAGAAAAGGTTTAAGCTTCCTTCACTATCTTACCTGTGAAGTGAAGACCAGAGTAGATGAATTCTTTTTCTATTCAGTCCTGCCCAGTCCTGGAGAATGGGGTGATGGCAGCAGTACTTCAGCTACCAATTCACCTCAGACCCAGAAACATGTTCTAAGGTCAAGGACCTAGAAGGCTTTCCTCAAACTGGGCTTCAGAGGTCTGGTATGATTTCCATGTCTAAGACTGAGATTTTAATGATCTCCCTAAGAGGGAGACATGGCTCTCCACGCTACACTTCTCAGAGCTTGCAGAGGGTTGATGTAGTCAACCCTTTCTATCTTGCATTCTACATGATCTATTTTCTTTTTATTTCTCTAAAACAGATTCTGTGACCTTTGCTCTTCTGAAGTTAGTTTCATGCATGAATAACTGTGCAAATTGATGCTTCTCTAAGGTGATGATTATTGGAGAGTGTTACTCCACAGCACCTCTCTGTGCTTTCTCTTGAAGTAATCATCCATATCAGACATGTTCCTATCCTAGGAGAGGAAAGTTGACATTCACAGGATGTCTTTTGTAAACTTCTTTAGGTAGAAGATAATGTTTGATCCCAGTCAGTACCAGTTAGAATACTGTCTCACTGCTGATTTTCAGATAGAGGGTGATAAATATAATAAGTACATAAAAAAGACATACAAATCAAGAAGTGAATTTTTTTTCTGAAGTGGCACAGATTTTTAAAAAGGACATGTTAATTACCAGTTTTCTGAGAAATCGCCTCACTGATTTCCAGAATGGTTGTACAAGTTTGCATTCTCACCAGCAATAGAGAAATGTTCCCCTTACTCCACATCCTCTCTAGCATAAGCTATCATTGGTGTTTTTGATCTTAGCTGTTCTGACTGGTGCAAGATAGTATCTCAGAGTTGTTTTGATTTGCATTTCCCTAATGGCTAAGGATGTTGTTAAGTGTCTTTCAACCATCTGAGAGTCTTTTGTTGAGAATTCTCTGTTTAGTTCTGTGCCCTATTTTTTAATTGGATTATTTGGAATTTTGATGTCTAATTTCAAGACCACAATGGGGACACCCACTGAAACAGTTTACCTGAGATAATGGGAGCTCACCAACTATTGCTGGACAGAGAAGGAACCAGCATAGGACCAAACTAGACCCTCTGAATGTGGGTGACAGTTGTATTGCTAGGGCAGACTGCAGGGCCACTGGCAGCATCACCAGGATTTATCCCTACTGCTTGTACAAGCTTTTTTGGAGCTCATTATCTTTGGATGGACACCTTGCTCAACCTAGATATAGTGGGGAGGGCCTTGGACCTTCCCCCAAAGCAATGTTCCTTATCCTCTCTGAGGAGTGAATGGAGGGTGGGTAGAGGCATAGGTGAAGGAGTTGAGAGGAGGGGAGGGAGTGGGAACTGGGATTATTATGTAAAATGAAAAAAAGATAGGGTTTTCTTTTAAAAAATAAATAAATTATAAAAAGAGAGCAAAGAGAAAAAATCAAATAGGGACAGAATAAAATAATTTTGAGAAAGTTAATTAATATGAGTTCTTATTTGGCATTATAAAACAATTTTATAGATGTCAGAAACTCATAACCCCAGAGCCCTCTGGCCAATGAACATCCAAAGGATCAAATATTCTGCAAGTCACAGTCAAAGCAAACCACATAATGGGTTGCACAAAATGAAACTCCCAGCATGCTGCTCTTCAACAAAGTAAACTCAGCAGCTTTAAAAACAGCTTCTACAATTCAGTAATTTTAAAACACTGAATTCTGGATTCAATTTAAATTAACAAAGGTGTGAAAGTCCCTTCAATGCTTTAATGGGGCCTCTATTATCTAAGTATAAAATGTGGATCTCCGTGAAGGGCACCCTAGACAGGGAACGAACTGGAAGAAGTTCCAATGCGATGTTGATAGAGTTGTGTCTGTTTACGTTTGTCACATTACTTTTCCCATTAGCTAAATTATAGAAGCAGCCCAGGTGTCTATCAACAGCTAGATGAAGTGAATCAAGAAAGCATGGTTTATGTACGCAACAGACATTTTTCACGCACAAAGCAGAAGGAAGTTATGTCATCTGAGGCCAGATGGATGCAGTTGGACATAGCCATATGAGGTGACTTAAGTCAGTCTTGAAAAAGTAGTATGTTTTCTCCTTTTGGAGTCTCAGACACAGAAAACCATTGTGTTCAGATGATGTGAAAGCAGATGAAATTGTTTTGGGCACAGAGGGAACCAAGGTGAGGACCGAGGTGTGAGAAAGGGTGTGGGGGCAAGGGATGGGGAGAGTGTGCCCAAAGCACATGCTATACTTGTACAAAAATGGCTTTCCGTAAAGCCAAAAGAACCAAATCAAATAAATCAAATAAAAATAAAAGGACATGTCTAGAGGGAAGGGGATATCTCTAGCCAGTTTTGTTTTGTTTTTGTTTGCTTTTTTTTTTTGTTTTTTTGAGGCAGGATTTTTCTGTGTAGCCCTGGCTGTCCTGGAACTTCTGCTCTAGACCAGGCTGGCCTAGAACTCAGAGATCCATCTGCCTTTCAAGTGCTGTGACCAAAGGCATGTGCCTCCATGCCCAGCTAGTGACCAGTTTTATAAACAATATGACACACTTAGGAATAGCCAAAATGGAGTGTTGCTATAACGTCTGCCAATATCTTTAGTAGAAAGGCAACTTTCTTTGTTTTAGTCAGCATTTCTTTTTATCATGAAGGAGGTAGAACATTTTTGCCTATATGAAGTATGAATTTCTTGCCAATCTTTCTATTGGATCACTAGCCTTTGTGTCTTGGTTTTAGCAAGCAGCCTTTTGTGTATTAGAGAGCTTGGTCCTCTGTGCAGAACAAACTTGTACTTTTCCTCGGGTTCAGTTTGTCATATTTTTTCTGCATTATTTATGGTGTTTTATTTTCTGTGCTGAAGTTTAAGCATACATAGTTTCATTTATGATTTTTCTTTTATGGCTTATAGATTTTTGATTCATAGTTAAAAGGTTTTCCTACTGCAAGATTTGAGAAGAATTAATCACCTGCCCGGTACTCTATTCGTGTTGTAACTAGCTAATCTTTCAATGTTAACAGTCCTGCTAATCAGTTACTCTTAGCTCTATAAACACATTTAAGCTTAGTTCTTGAAAGTAACGTCTTGCCAATGGTGGTAATGGATAACCTTTCTGCAGACTGTAGAAAAAAGAAAGGTGAGCAAATAATAAAGAGACGGCAACTCCCAACCTTCCTTTCTCGAGCTAACCTGTGTATTCGCTGATTGAGCCTGAGTATTTGAGTTTCAGTAGCCAAAACAATGTCACCGATGATGGCTAAATTTTCTAGCTTCTCACCACACCTGTCTTCGGTCTGTCAGCACCAATCACACTGCACTTAGACTTCTGAGTTTTCTATTCTAATTTCTGGACCTGATGAGGTGGGAGAAGAAATATCCTCTTTGGTGCCATTTAAGAACTGCAGGACGTAGAGCGCTGCACCCAAAGGAGCTGCAACCATGTGGCGATGAAGAAATGCAGCCACTTCACAGCACAAGGCCCAGGCAGAGACAGTGTAAAGGGAAACACGCCCCAAAGATTGCCTCTAATAGTTAGTCATCTATATCATTGTCTAAACCAAAGTGGAGTCCAGAGGACACAATGCTTCAGGTGATGTGGTCCTCAGTGTTCAGCCTCCAGGGCACAGGGAAGTAGAGGATGTCAATAATCAAGGAATGCTGTGGATAATTGGCAGGCAGGTGGATGCTGTAGAGAATTCAACATGACAAGTAGGAGACACGGAGATCCATGCCACTAATAGTGTGAAAATAATCCAGGCAATGTAAATGCACAGACATTTTTCAAAAGGACAAAGTGTCAATAAATACAGGAAAATAATAGTCATCATGGAAGTGCATGTCAGCATTTGAGATTCTATTGCATTCTGGTCAGAATGACTATCATTAAAACAAGCAAATTCGGGTGAGGATGTGGGAAAAGCAGAGCTCTTGTTTACTGCTGTGGGAATGTAAATAGTGCAGCTAACACAGGGATTCCAAATGGAGGGTCCTCAGAACCTGATACTAGACCCTTCATATAATCCAAGTATACCACTTCCAGATATATATGCAAATCAATCAGCTACTTAATTCATGCAAACCTGCAATTATCATGACACTATTCAGATATTATAGAATTGGTCTACATGCCTATTAACATATAAATAGATAAAGAAAATACAGGATATTCTCATGGTGGTACTTATTTATTCAGTACCTGAAGTCAGAAAATAAATTCTGCAAAAATTAGTTTTGGCAAAACCAGTAAGAAGCTTGTTATCTCAAAAGAAGACTCTGATTGTCCTACATCTTCATCATATAAAACCATCTAAGCACTCAGTGAAAAGTGTTCCTTTAAGGACTGAGATAGTTACTCTGCAGTTCTGACTACAAAATAAATACTCAGAAGCGATAATAGCAAAATGCATCAGTGTTCAAAATGTGAGTGTAGAAGTAACAAGGTTGTTGAAAGAAAGCAAGAACACATTCTCATAACCTTGTGCTTCACAGTGTATTATTGGATCTGTTCCCTGAAGTAGGAGGAAAGTTTTGTTTTACAGGAAAATTCAATCAAATATAATAATACGAAAATTAGTAAACCTTTGTTCATTAATAGAAAATAGCAATAAGTGAATAAACAGCCTAAAGAATGAGACCATCATTTGATAATCATATATCTGGTATAATTCAAAGCGTCTATAACACGCAGTTTAATAATGAAAAAACAAATAGTTCAATTGAAAATTCACAAAAGGATAGTAGCTTACTGGACTAGAGCCACAAAGCTTTGGAAAAGAGGTTAAACTATCCTTAAAGAAATTTATGTGCCCCAAAGCTCGCTAACACTGAGGAAGGCAGGTAGGGTCACATACACATGGCTCTAAGTCAGAGGAACATTACCTTCAGTACCTAGAAACTAATATAGACATCTGCTTGGAATGTCCTAACCATCACTTGGCTTTTCTTGGCCCATCTGTTGGATTGTGCAACTCTCCTCCAACAAACAAGAAAAAAATTGACTATACCAAGAAGGGAAACATTATTCCAAGGTGACATTAAGGATGTCAAAAATAATTTAAGGATTGATATATATGAAATGCATCTCATGCATTTGATTTTAACACAGAGGATCGTGGGATGACACAGGCACAGTAAATATAATATTATATAATCTAGAGATGTCAATCACCTATGTCAGTCAAAAAAAAGGTCAGCCCTTCAGGGACTCCTTTCTTTCTTTAGGCAGTTAAAATCCTCTAAGCCAGGAAGCAAGAGACCTTAGGGATATCCACTTGCTGGATCCCTCCCTAATCTGAGGATTGTTCTTTTTATGCTTTGATGTTCACCTTCAACATTATACTTTCTATATTGCTGTTCTGTTTCTTGCTCAATTCTTTGTTCTATAAAAGGAGTTTATGCATTGCATTTTTTGAAGATCTTCTAGGCCCCTTCCCTGCCTGGTACCAACACAAATTTACTAAGAAATAAGTGTTTTGTTCCTATGAATTAGAGTGTGCTCTATTCTGTCCCTTCAAGCTTGTAGAGATGTGGTTCTCCTCCTACATTATTTTGGTAATGACAATCAATCTGAAGATTATGTAGAACATTTCTGTTTTCTGATGATGAGTGCTGGAGATTTCATCAGATCCCCATGTGTTGACTCTAATATTTGAAATTTTCCAGAAATATTTGAATAAGAGTCAACATAGGAGAACTTCAGTTGGATGGCATATTTGACGTAGTTTAAGCAAAAAGATTATCTGGCAGACAGCACTGGTTCATCGTCTAACATAGCCTCATTCTGGGACATAAGAAATGCCATATGCACCAGCTCTTCTTCTGTTCATCTCTTAGTGCTGTCTTCATCTGATGGGGTGGACACCTTTGAAAGTGTCACCTAGGTGCATTTGAAAGCAGTCACATTGCAGAAAGAGTGGCTGATGGGCTAGAACATACTTGGTAATTAGGATTTGTCTTCCGAATATACTCAAGTAATTCACACAACATTCCGTATAATATACTAATATAAGTTAAATGAACTTATGTCTATTATAGTTTTTTATGAGAATAGCTGGTGCCTCCATTTTATTTGGTCTTGTCAATATGGGCTCAACCACTTTAGGGTTTTGAGCACAATTTGTCATGCACAATCTCAAGTTCTCTTGCCAAAGGGAATCATCACAGAGACCAGAGAGTGCAGTGGGTAAATTCTCCCAGGGTTCTAATTTTTCTGTAGTTTCATTGGGCTATAGCTTTGCCGTATCAGGGCCCACAGCTTGGGGAGGGGGCTAATTTTCTGGCATAGTACACCGTGGAGATACTTCATTCTTATACTAAGGCCTGTTCTGGGCTAGCCTGTGGCCTGGTGGCCTGCCCGTAACTGGCTGCTGAAGCCTAGCTTTTATCAGAGCTGGCAGGTGGCAAACTCAGGGCATTATATTACTTCAAATCACATAAAATGACTTTTGAGTAACACAAACTGCTTTCTGAGTTACACAAAATGGGTTTTAAGTTACACTCCTAACACATAACCACCCCCCTTCTTGAAAGAGAGGAAGGGATAAGACCCATCTGTACCTCTAGACTACAAGTTGACAAGATGGTACTTCAAAGGAAACCCTCCCAAGAAAACAATGGAAAATATGTTGTGGGCAGTCAAATAAGACAAACTTTGTTTGAAATGTGAAATGAGCCTTTGTATGGATAGCAAAGCCACGTTATATTCTCATGGCAACAGGTCTGATCTCTCTTGGCCCTTTGATATTGGTTCTTGGTCTGGTTAAGAAGGTTTGGTATTACAGCCAGCAGGATTTCTTAGTAGGGAGTGGAGAGTGAAGAGTGTGAGCGGGGGAACTTTCTGCTAGCTTTAACACTGGGGAGCAAGAAGAAGGATCCGAACTCCTTAACTAATGCACAAAGGACCACAAGGAATGGATCAGATGGGGAAAACCCAGCAATGATTCACCAGTGGTGAGAGGAGAAAGGAAGGGAGATTGAGACCTAGGCTGTGGAACCGATGGGGAAGGAGCCACAGGAAGAAGAGTTTGGTGTATGTGATTATCATATTAAAAGGGATATTAGGAAATATAAGTAGTGGATTTTCTCCATGTCCCTGGTGGGTCTCATCTTCACAGTAACTGTACGGAAGAAGGGTTGTTACCCCCATCAGCTTTGTGAGGAAGCGGGCTATGTTCTCATTTTTACCCAGTGCCTATGTTTGACTATGGAGACCATTCCTTGCCACTCTGCTGGAACAAAAAGCCACTGAGCTGACAGTTGGTTGCTTATAACTTCCAGGCTTGCCTTTGTAAATCGTGAGTGATTTCAGTACATGCTACATACAAACACTTTCTATGTGATAAATATAGGTCTTAATAGCTTCATGAACATCACTTAATTTTATTCTTGCTTGTACATTTTCCTCCTTTGATCACGGAGGAAACTGAAGCCTCAGAGTCACAGAGAGATTCTCATACAAGAACATCTGACCATTACTGTTGACCTTTGTATCACCAGAGAGAAAGTACCTCGATAACTGCCCATTCCCTGCTATTTTCATAGTAAAACATTAAATATATCATGACTTGGAGGAAAGGTGAGAGCCATTCTGAGACTTATTTTGCCCTGAGCATTTTATGAGTCTCTTTATTAGATTTCTTTGCTGATGCTAAAATTTTGATGGTTCCCCCCTGTTTATTTTTCTTCCCGGAGATGTCTTTGGTACCAATATGTGATTTGATACCATTAGCTAGAGTCTCTAAGGTTCCTTGATTGGTGTTTAGTCTGAAGCCCTGGGAATATGCATCCAAGTAAGACCCTTGATTTTCACATGCCAAGAAGGAAAAAAAAATCAATCTCCATCCCCCAGGGACAGACCGCTGGTTTCAAAAAGTCATTCCATATTGCAACACTTATTTTTTTGTCATTGATTTTCTTTAGAAAAATCATTAGTAGAGGACACCATTGTATATGGCGAATGTGTGATAATATTACCTACAATAATAATAATGCACAGTTATAATTGTATATATTAATTGACCAAATATTTACTGAGAGTGTCTAATGATCTAGGTTCTTGGAATGTATCAATAAACCACGTCTTCAAAGAGCTTTGAATCTAGCAGGAAGAGGCAAAAATAAATGAACCAATTGTAAATATAATATGGAAATACCTTAAACAGTGTAATGTTCAGTGCTGAGGCTATTTGAAAATAAAGCCTGCTAGAGATGTGGGATGGAAAAATAAATAACTGAGTCTAGAATGAAAACCAGGATTTAGATCACAGAGCATTTGTGGGCATCTGGGGGGAACTTGGTCTTTATTTTGAGTGAAATAAGGGTTGGAGAGAGGAGAGTCTTCTTCCATCCATTATCTGAAAAAAAATCTACTTTAGATTGATGAGAGATGTAGAAGGAGAAAAAAAGAGAATCTGTTGGAAGATTGTCAGAGAAGTCTCATCATTAGGTCGTAGCCAGGGACGTGTTGAAAAGATGTCAAGTCCTGGGTAGATGCTCAGGCTTCCCCTACAGATCTGATGGGAAGCCATGGAACAAGGGGTTATCTACAGAGAAAGCTCTGGGTAGAGCAGTTTTAGGAAGAATACCTGGAATTTTCTGCATTCATTCATTCATACCTTCATTTATTCTTTAGCCATTAGAAAACTGGCATGTAATTTGAGTCATGTATATCCCCCCTAACTTTCTAAGAGATAAAAAAGAAAGACAAAGGGACAGATAGACAGATGGCAGGTGAAGAGATAGAGGGTCCAAGAGTTCAAGCCATTTGCAAATTTGTCCTGCTAGATATGACCTCTGTAACTATAGCCTGCCATATGTGGCTTGAATTGCCCAAAAAAAAAAATCAGAAATATTGGAAAAATATGCTGCTTGTTTATATGCTCTTAAATCTCAAGTAAATTTTAAAACATATTTCTGCCCAATATACACTTTCTCTGAGATGCTACGGATACTTCTCTCCATTTCATACACATACATATACATGCTTATATAACGTATGTATCTGACAAGTTCACAAATGTGTACAAAATATTTTCATCATATTCACCCCTGCTTTAATTTCCTTTATGTTGCTGTAATTAATGCAATACCCTAAAGCAACTTTAGGAGGTAAGAACTTATTTCATGCTCCAAGGCATCCTCCGTCATTAAAGGAAGTCAGCACCTGTGTGCTTATGCTTAAGCTGGAGGCTGGAACTTAATCAGAGACCCTGGAAGAAGACAGCTTACTGGTTTTCTTCTAGGTTTGTGTTCAGCTACCATGCTTCTACACGCTGGAACTTCCTGCCCAGGGATAGAAACTCCCTTTGTGAGATGGACCTTTCTATATCAATTAGCAATCTAGAAAATTCCAGACAGACTTGCCCTCAGGCCAATCTGATGGAGGTAATTTATCAGTTTAAGCTCCCTCTTCTGTTCTGTGCCATCATAGCCTTCACTTTTCTCTCTCAACCCCTCCCCCATTCCCTCTGCACCTCACCTTCCCAACTAGTCCCTTTCCTTTCATGATGTCACAGGAGTCTTGGATTAAAGACCTCAATATCAGCCTGAACACACTGAACCTGATAGAAGAGAAAGTGGGAAGTACTCTACAACACATGGGCACAGGAGACCACTTCCTACGTATAACCCCAGCAGCACAGACATTAAGGGCATCATTGAATAAATGGGACCTCCTGAACTGAGAAGCTTCTGTAAATCAAAGTACACTGTCACTAAGACAAAAAGGTAACCCACTGACTGGGAGAAGATCTTCACCAACCCCGCAACTGACAAAGGTCTGATCTCCAAAATATATAAAGAACTCAAGAAACTAGACTGTAAAAGGCTAATCAACCCAATTATAAAATGGGGCCCTGAGCTGAACAGAGAATTCTCAACAGTAGTTTGGACATTTTATAGGCTCCTGAGTGCCTTGCCTTCAGACTTCCTTGCCTTCCTAATTGGGCCTGCTTGGGTATTCATTCTTGGATAAGTTCTTTTTGCCCTGTTGGCCACTACCTCCTGGAGTGTGTGTATGTAGAGGCAGAGAAGACAACCCCAAGAATAAGGATCAACCTGTTCATGGTTTTCTAGATCATGCCAAGTTTCTCTGACCCTCCTTTTTTCTCTCTCTGAGGCTGATAGAATTGAAGATGGAGGTGACGGCCACTCTGGCTAATTCCAGCTAAAAGGTGGGTGGTTTTATAGAACGTTGATCAAAGAGAGGATGTTTTCAGACATGGATCCTAGGGTTCATGCCCAGGGCTGAAAGAGTAATCAGTTGTCTGTGTAGACCTGGGTTTCTGGAGATCTATTAAATAACAATGTGTTATGTGGGTCAGGTAAAATCTATAGCCTACAAGGAGTGAAACCATTAGAATAATTATAACCCCTGGGGAGAACCTCATCAAAACACAGTTGGAGCCACCTTGCCTTTATTAAAGGAGAGCAGACAAGGAATCCATGCAACAGTACTTTGCAGGGTTTGATGTGTCAGCTACACTGGAGATTTCCCTACTGCCTTTTTTTGGCCATTGCAAAGTCTTCTCCATGGAGAAGGTCACTGGGTTGACTCGAGAGCTCACAAAGTCTCCCATCTGCAGACACCACTTCATAAGTCAGCCACAGAATTTCTCTCTACTATCAACACCACCTCTTGAGAAACATTAGGAAAGAAGGGTAGCATGGAAGGGAACGCTGACAGCAGACTTTGTTTTGGCATTCGGAAAGATGGATCATAAGCTCATGGACTCAAGTGCCATATAAGTGGTGGTGGGGTCATATTTCTGGATATCTGTATCCCTTATTCAATTCTCTACCCCTGAATTTGCCTTCGTTAGAACGTTGCAGCCTTTTCCCTCCTCCTGAAATAATAGCAGACTTCATGTTCTATCCCAGACGGGGGTGTGGGGTGTGTGTGGGGGGGTTCTAATAAATGTTTCTGCTCAGAAGTGTCCTGTTCTGGTTTCCCTGTGATCTCTAAGCTTACACTGATGCTGTCTAGTAGGTCCTTTTTACACAGCGAGGCTACAGCTGCCTTGCTCTTTTGTTTCTCTGAACCAAGTCTAGAATATTTACAAGACAAAATGGGTCTGCTGGAAGATTATGACTTTTTAGTATAGTTAGGACACAAGTAGTGGACTTAGAACCTGCAAGTATCTCACTGACATCTGCACTCAGGTAAAGAGAGGTCTGTGTGTGCCTTAGATGTTCCAAGAGTCAGCCTTCCCTCAAAGGAGAGTGAATTTTATGATCCGTATGGACACAGAGGGCCTTACTCAATATGGTCAGTGGGATGGTCACAGTTTGGGAAGAGCGGACCCATCAGGTCACACTTAGAAGTTGGGTTCAGGCAAGATTGGCTACATTCAGGGCAATGTGGCCTCACCTCTTGCTCATTGCTGCAAGGGCTGACCTATCTAGGGTAATGCTGGAGAGCTCACCCTAGTGGTGAGGATGGGGGACAGCTGATGGGCTGTCCAACCCTGCAAGTACCCAGGCCCAGAACCAGGGTTCTGTGTTGGCTTACCCTCAAATCTACCCCAAATTTTATCTGCTGGAGGATGTGAAGGGGCTGGGCCTGCAAACCCAAAGCTGCAGGATCTCCATGACAAAGAGTAACAACAGGACATCCAAGTAGTTTTCTAGTGAGGACCCAGCATTGATAGTGTAGCAGAAACCAGAGAGCTTGACGCAGACCAATGATTCTGTGTACTGTGCTACACCACATCTTCCATGATAAGATTTCGCCTTTTCTTTTCCCTTTCTCCCTCTTTGTTTGTTCTCTTAAATTTTATTTTATTATGGAGTGGTTTCAGGGGCTGAAGGCAGATGGGAAGGGACAGGGAAATGAATGAGATCGAGATGCATTCTGTGGGAGACACAAAGAACAAATAATAAGAAAGGTTTTTTGTTGTTGTTGTTTGAAGAAGTTGGGTTCATCACTGTGGTAACTATTCCACAGGCCTATCACAAAAGTAGGGCTGACAGTCTTTGGGACAGTGTTCTGTCTTACAATTACTCATTATGGTCAGGTTCATGCATCCTGTACTTGGATATTCCTAACTGGTCATGGACTACACAATGTGTTAACCATTCTTGGTCAAGGGTATTTGTCACACTGATGGAGATACAGACAGGGATCTGAAATTTTGATTCCTAACACTGGTATCTGTCAAGGAATTATTGAAATGAATGCTCTTATCTAGGCACAGGCTAAGAAAAAGAGCACTCCTGAAAAGGATCCTCTTTATGTTCAAGGTGGTCTTGTGCCATTTAGCCAGGAATTTACAACAGCTGTCTTGACAGGCATAAAGAACAGGAAATCCAATTGTCACTCCGAAAGGGGGTCTTCTTAAGGACTTTTACCAGTACTAGCTCTCCAGAGCAGAATGGGGACTGCCCCATCTCTCTCTTCCATTAAGGGCTCCTTTCCTGACCTCTGAGAGAATTTGTTAAAGCCTGGCTAAAAGAGTCAATGCGGGACACAGCTGGATAGTTTCCAGTCATGCAGCAGGGCTCGACATAGGTAAGGCCTGCAGGCAAAGCCTCAAAAGGAGTCAGAGCCGGTTCCCCCAGGATACCCCTTAGCTACAGCAAACTTAGGGGCAACAGCTATGCTCAGAGAGTTCGGACCTCTCATATCAACTTAGTGAGATGGATTTTGTAGAAGCTGTTTATCCTCTCTACCTTTCCAAAACATGAGGAATGCTAACCTCAGTGGAGCTTCAACTCTATTGCTGGAACTTGAGTGACTCCTGGAGTGACTGTTGCTTTGAAGACTAGTCCATTCCATACATGCTTCCAGCATCTTGAGTCTAAGAAAGTTTCATTTGGGAGGGACTTTATAATCTGCCACTTTTGTTTGGCAGTGGAAGGCTTCAGCCTGTTCACCCATGCTACTAGCAGATGGTTTTTTGTACGCTCACCCCTGGAATGTGTGATAAAATCAATTTACTAATCTTTCCCTTGATATTTCTTTTGCCTCTGCATACGGAAAAAGGAGTGTGGGGAGCAACAGAAGCCCTGAGTGCATGTGCATCGTTTCTGTTGTTTGCCTCGGGTCAAGAACTGATTATTCAGACCCATGAGAAGGGACTGAACCTTCCTCTGGTCCAAGTGAGAGAGTTGAGGATGTGTGCAAGGATGAGTGTTCAGAAATGATTGGCCCTTGTGTACAAAAGTTAGTAATTGCAGCTTCTTCCTCCTGGACGTTTATAGCCTGAGACTGCTTCTGGTCTATAGGAACCTCCTACAGAGGCTGGCTAACTCCTTACCCTGTGCTGAACAGTTATTGTGCAGAGGGTTGGCCACTCAGGCAGTGGAAGTGGCAGCTGGTAGCTAGGACCCCTGACAGAGAGGAACAATTACAGATCCCGAGTCTGTACATAAAAACAGCCCTCACCTGCCAGAAAGTGAAGCTGGAGTTCTCCAGTGTTTGGGACACAAAGTGACACTGGGGATGTCGAGGGTAGGAGACACAAAGAAACACTTACCTTTTCTTGTTCTTTTCTTAATGAACCACTGAGTTTACCCAAGGTTGCTCCCGGAGCTTTTCTATTGAAGAAAAACGATTGACTTGCCCCGGTAGCTATTCATTGCCAATATCTCCTCATCTAGGTATAAAATCTCATGAATCACATTCTTACTAAAGGAAGAAGGCTGACAGGCTCAATCTTGGGGATCTTGTATAGGTTTATGTGGGTAGCCGCAGCATCTGTGTTCCTCCACAAGCTCTTTCTGTACTCCTTAAAGTATCCCACTTAACCTGCTAGGCCAGTGGTTCTCAACTTGTGGGTCACGACCCCTATGGGAGTTGAACAGCCCTTCCACATGGGTCATCTAAGACCACCAAAAAACAAAGATATTTGCATTATGATTCATGACAGTAGCAAAATTCCAGTTATGACGTAGTCACGAATATAATTTTATGGTTGGGGGTTACCGTAACATGAAGAACTGTATTAAAGGGTCACAGCATTAGGAAGGTTGAGAACCATTCTTCGAGGCAATAACTGCCCACTCTACTGTTTGGAAGATGTAGCAAACCAGTACTCTTAGTTTGGAACTAAGTAATTCCTCAGTTAATCCTAATTACATCTGGTGGAGATAAAAACAAAAATCTTTTAGCTTCACTGGAGTAAAGAAAAAAAATAACTATCTCCCAGCTTTTTATAGTGACCTCTTTTAACCTTACATTTTAGGTACCAATGTAATAACTTGTTTGTTTTGGTCATGGCCTGCAATTATGATTTTTGAGTTGGTTCTGAAATTAATATATTTCCATAAATATGTTCTGTTATGGGAACATGTAATCTGTGGACCTTATATTCTCTTTGAATTAAGCAAAGATCTCTTTCATCCATTCAAGATGCGTGTTTTGTCCTGTAGATGCAGTTTTTTGGTTAGTGAGAAAGGACATGGCTCACAAGTCTGTGAGACACAGATGTGCTCTTAGGGCACCCTTGCTTCTACCCTTAACTTGAATGCCATGTGGAGGGAAAGTGGAAGGTATAAATAGCAGACAAGGGAGAAGTAGTCAGTAATAGGCAAACAGAACTCATGAACACACTGGACCTAGAGAAAATAGCAACAGCATTCTCCGTGCATTGGCACAGTCTAGCGTTATAAGTGATACCTAGAGTTCCTCAAAAGACAAGAGTTGGCCAAATTGTAATGTATGTTCTTACTCTGGGAGCTGGTTAAAGGAGCTGAAACTGGGTACTCGGTGTGAATCCTGGTCACGATGGAGCACTGAGGTCTATCCTTATGTCTCTCATGACCCCATGTTGCATTTGCCTTTTATTGCAGACTAATTGATTTTGTTACTGAGAAACTTCACTGCTCACTTGGGCATTATGGCTGAGTGGTGCAAATACTTCTAAAATTTAAATTTTTATAATCTTATGAAAGAATCAACTGTCCAGATATCAAACCTGCCTAAGTATGTGAGGGATGTTAAATTTTTAAATATTTTGTTTTCATGGCAAAAAAAAAAATCATCACATTTTAATACTCTACCTCTCCATTTTGAGCATCATAATGGATCCATCAGTGTGTCTTCTATAATGAATTACCACAGGCTGTGTGTATTAAAACAATATGGATTTATCTTACAGTTCTTTACATTGTGAGTATCGTCGGATTAAAATTCAAGGAGCTGACAAAGCTACATCACTGCTTGGTACTTGTAGAATGGAGCCTCTGATTCTTTTTTTTTTTTTTTTTCTGGTAGCTGGAAGCTACTGCATTCCTTGGCTCACCATAGCCTTTCTCGTCTTTAAAGCCAGGAGTGATCAGTTAGGCCTATTTCACTGGTTCCCCTATCTGACCCATTCACAGTGGTGACACTGAAATCACAGATATTTGCAGAACAGCCTCCCGACTTGAGAGTCAGTAAATCAGCTTTACTGCTTCCCCTTTTGCATGCTTCTTCTTGCTGTGCATATTGGGAATTTGTGACAAGATATATTCTGGCGATTAGGACTTGGACATTCTGGAAACTATTATTTATTCTGTCTATTGCAACAGGTCCTTGTGCTGAAATGCCTTTTACATAGAGATAAATTAACACAAATCTTAGAAATGAAATGTGCTTGAATTGTGGTGTCCAGTGTTCTATTTACAACAAACTGCTAATTGCTTACAGGGCTCTCACTAATGACAAAAACAGTCTCTGAATCTTCATGAATTTCCAAACACACTTCCAGCGAATGAAGAGATGATCACACAAGGTTACCGTTTCCTTGTCTCACTTCCTCTTCTAAGATCTAATTTCATAAAATATTTCTAAAGCAAACCTCTTGAACTAATTTAGTTTGACAGTTTTGACTAGACCTGGTCAAAGCAGCTTCACTTATTTCAGAGCCAGAAAGGTACATTTATTCATATTGTTCAAAATCAGATGCCAACACTGGGCGAGAACGTATTTAAACATTGAAGGCACCCAAAACTGTCCAGGATTCAGAGAATAAAGGAACTATGATTTAGTGCAGTCAGTATACAAACAATACACCTCATATGGAAGATTTTTTACAAGTTCGTTATAGTCCTTCCCAAGGAAGAGCAAACAAATTGGCCATTCAGTATGAAATGGTCAGCCTTGAAGACATATATGATACAACTAACAATACACAAATTGGGCAGGCTTTATTTAGGACTCCTTATGATTGTACATATACTTATATTCACGTAACAACAGTTTATGATAAAAAACTTGAAAGAGAGAAAAGAAGGGTATATTGGAGGGAAATAATATAATTATAGTGTAATCTCAAAAGGAAAGGAAAATAAGTAAACATTTACCATAAGATCCAGTTATCTCCCTCCCCTATGATCATTTAATTAAGCTGCAAATACTTCTCACAAATTATATAATTTAGGTGATGTTTTCATTCAGTGTGGTACTGGGATAGCAAATATCAAATTCTGTTAATTTGTCAAAATCTGCAGAAGTTTACATGACAGAGAATAAACTCGTAGACATGCTAATTAACTTGGGAAATCAAACAAGAGCTTGGGGAAATCCTACTATGAAATACAGAACATAACAGGGGAAAATGTATTTCTACCAGACAGTATGACACACCCTCCCCAAAGAGGCAAGAAAGAGGATTTCACTTAAGTATCTTGGGATGAAACAAATTTTTATTTAGAGACTATAAAGTTAAAAAGAAAAAAAAACATGAACTGAATACAAGCTCTGCAGTCTCATTAACAAAACTACTTGTTGTTGAAATAAAGATTATCAATATTGAAAATGATTTGTGTTTGAACTGAAGTCCAAGACATCATTAAGTGGACCTGAATGATGGTGGGACATAGGTTCATTGTCTCAGAACTTTCTAGATGAGCAAAGTGGAGTAAATTATGTAGTCCTGGATTAGAGCTAGAGACATTTGCATTAGCATATGTTTAGTTTAACATAAATACAGATGGAGAAGCCCAGAAATAATTATGGATGTATGTATATACATGTGATAGTACACATATATAAATTACAGAGTCGCGCCCACCATAAAAAATGCGCAGCGATGGCATCCTAGAGGCAGTAAGTAGAGCTGGTGCCCAAATCTTAGTTTCTACATATTATACTCCAAAAAATAACTCTCTGAACTGTCGGAGAAATTGCTGATCCTACTGTTAAGGAATAGAAAATAACATGAGTCTGAAACTTCTTGAAGGGTTGGAAGTTTTTTTAAAAATTCTCATCAAAAGAATATAGGAGTCAAATTGCAGGAATTCCTGTTGCCTCAAGTTGGGACAATTAAAGCCAAACAGTAATTATCACAGCGCAGTAATTGACTTTAATACAAAACAAAAGCTTAATAGTTAACTAAATAAATACATGTGTATGGGAGAATTGCACAGTTCCAAATAATTTAAATTGCTACTCCCTCTTGCTGATAGCAAAGGTTATCTTCCCACACACTTGACTGTGGGCTGTCTCAGCGACTTGGCTTCTAGAGAACGAAGTCATGGATCAGAGAAGCCAGGCAAATCCACCTTGACCAAGTGATTGCATTTAATACAAACCACATGACGAGTAAGCGCCTCAGATACAGTGTGACAAGAGAGGTGGTTTCTTTCATAGTTTCTGCTGAGACCCCCGTGTCCTTAAATAACAGACAAAAGTAAATTGCAGGTTATCACACAGAATCACTGATCAGTCCTCAGAAATATCAGAGTCATCATAAGCAAAGATATGCTACATAAATAAACTACAAAAATCAGAGGAGGTTAGGGACACATAATGACCAAATAGAATTTGACATCATACATTTAATCCTAAAATAATGCAAAATATGAATAAAAGTTGTGCAAAAACTATTGAAATACAAATTAAATTTCTTCCACGGGTGTTTTATGTTTGGTACCTTATTATACCTAGTATATTGTTGGTCAAATTTTGAAATTTCTTGCTAAAATTTAGGAGCATGTGTATTTTGTATAGTAACCACCTAGCGTACATCTTTCTTGAAGTCATGTGTTCATTTAAGTCTTCCTGTACGTATGGTTCTTGTTTTTCACCTGTACAGTCCTGTCATTCTCAAAAAGTCAAGAGAATATTTGTACTTCATTCTTAATACGTAGACTTCAGAAAACACCCGGACCAATCAAAGAACACTGTCTAGGTTGTACATGCTTGCTTTATTTCTGACCCAGGAATAAGTATTGAACATTTACTATTAAGTCTGCTGAAGAATTTTAAAGTTGTTAAGACACTTTTTTTTTAACAATAACTAAATTGCTTTTGATTCTCCTTTGAGGATAGTGTCTATTAGGAGTTAAGTGATGTTAAATGCCTTTTCTACACATACTGGGATCATTGCATAATTTTATTTTCTCATTACTTGCTACTATAAATTTTACTGATTGATTTTAAAGATATAGAAGCAGACTCAGTGCCACGTGACACATTTAGTTGAGAAAGCTTTTGGCTGTTTTGAATACAACTGTTTTCATGTCTCTTTGTTTCACCATTTAGAACTGTAAACATACATGCTCAATTAGTTCACTTGATTTTATCCTACAGATATCTGACTTTTAGTCTGTTTCCCAGTAAATTTTGTGTATTGCCACTTGGATATTTTCTATTGACCAATTTCAAGATTTTTTTCCTGCTTTATCTTATCTGTTATTAGGCTAGCTATGAGATATTTTCATTTCTATTGTAAATGTTTATATATCTTATGCCTTTTGATATTTTAAAACATGTCTATCAATCTTTGCCCTCTTACAAAACTCCTTCTAGAACTTGATTTATTTAGATTTATTTATATCCTGAGCTCTCTGGCAAGCATTTAAAACTATGATTTCATAGCTTATTGGGTTTATTTATATTATTACAGTAAGAATGAAAACCTCTTATGATTTTCAAATTTCTAACTGTAATGAAAAGCTGTATATATTCTAAATATAGGGCTTATCATAATATTATTCTTTTCTCCCGTGAGGCATAGCAAAATATGGAATTTTACCAAAAACATATAAATAGTGCTTTAAAAGTAGGGGGGCTTTTACAAAATAGCATCTCAGATGAGTAACATAACTCATATTTTCAATTAGTACATATATTTTAATTGAATGGTATATCTTTTAAAAGATCATATTAAATGGAGATCATAAAACTTGAGCAGATGTGATGACTTAGTGGGGAAAAGTACTTGCCTTGCAAGCTTGACAGTCTATGCAGTTTACAGAATCCAGTGTGGAAGAAAGAACCAACTCCTAATGATGCTCTCTGACCTACATATATGCACCAAGGCATGATTTCATGATTTGGTACACACACAAAAATGATTAATGCAATAATAATAAATTAGTTAAATTTTAATAATATTACTGGCCTTAAAAAGTGCCTAGAACAAGTTTAATGCAAAGAGAATTTCTTATGTAACACGAAAATATGCATGTCTAAACATACATGTATATGTGCATGTGTGTCAAGGTTGCAAAAGATACATGGACAAGTTTCTCATTGTAACAACGCATCATTTATTATTCGATCAATCAAACAAGAAAGAGTGGTGAAATAATAAACCCTGAAATTAATAAGACACTTGTTCTCCATCAAGGTTAGGCGTGGGCATGTTTAGAGAAAAGAAAGGGGGCTGGAGTTGTGTTTGGGGGAACAGATATTTGGGTTTATATCTGAAAACAAGGAGTGATTGTGCAAGCCACCAGTAAGTGCTTCTATCTTTCGAATTCTCACTTAAAGTTCACCCACTCATTGTAAATTTATTTGAGTTTTTTTCACTATTCCTTTCCGGCCCTTAGAAAGAACTGTTGCCTTCCTTTTTTGTGACTCCCAGGTTCTTTGTTCACACTCATTAGAATAAGCATCCTGTGTCTGATGTGTGTCTAGACCCGTGCTCAGCAGTTTTCTCCCAGGCATACAGAATCTTGCTCCTAAACTGCCATCTCCTAGTCTAATTGAAACGAATTGACCGCTACTCTGTCCATTTTTATTTTAGCAATGACTATAGATGTCCAATCTGTTTACTTGTCTAATTGTAGGTTCCATTACATCTAGTTTATATAAATGGTTTGGCTTGCTAATACCATAATACCACAGTAGTTACATATATATATTTATTCGTTGACTTTCTTCAATACTTATTAAAACCTCAGATAGTATTCCTATATATTGAAACACAGGATTTCTCCATCTTTTTTTTTTTGTACATCTACACCATATTGAGCTAATTCAGATTCTCAACGTACTGAAACAAGACATACTCCAAGAAGATAACTTTTAATCAATATATATTATAAAAAATACTATACCAGGAAATATGCATATTAGTGAAATACTTGTTAGTGGTATAAACACAGTTGTTGTTCTAATTAAGGTCAGAATCCAGTCAAAAGTGAGTATTAATGAATTTGTCCTGTATGAAGTTATGTGATAGCAGCAGGAAGGAAAGGAACATGTTACGGACTGACCTCGCACAAGTTTGAGAGGGTTACTCTGCTTAGTGGATGAGTGTTGAAGATGAAAATATGCATAAAATGTCTAGAAATGTTGAAAAATTTAACTACTGACATCAGTTAAAACAAATGTCTTTAACCTCTGTTTTCTTCCACACCATTTTTGTTTTCTACTATTTTGTCCCAATAAGTTTTTTTCTTTTTTTTTAATTGCTTATATTGAGCTCTACATTTTTCTCTGCTCCCCTCCCGTCTTCCCCACCTGCAACCCTCTACCATAGTCCCCATGCTCCCAATTTACTCAAAAGATCGTGTCTTTTTCTACTTCCCACGTAGGTTAGATTTATGTATCTCTCTCTTAGGGTCCTCATTGTTGTCTAGGTTCTCTGGGATTGTGAATTGTAGGCCGGTTTTCTTTTCTTCATGTCTAAAAGCCACTTATGAGTGAGCAATATTTGTCTTTCATACACAAAGGATGCTCAATTGTACCACAAAAACATGTATTCAGCTATGTTCATAGCAGCATTGTTTGTCATAGCCAGAACATGAAAACAACCTAAATGCCCCTCGACTGAAGAATGGATAAGGAAAATGTGGTACATTTGCACGATGGAGTACTACATAGCAGAAAAAATAATAACATCTTGAAATTTGCAGGCAAATGGATGGATCTAGAAAACATCATATTGAGTGAAGTGTCCCAATAAATTTTTAACTAATTTTGAAGGTGGAGATGAAGGCAATACTAGAAACCATAAACTTGATAAGAGTGATTTCTTAAGAAATATTCCATCTGATTGATTTAATAAGATTCCTGTGATCAGTGTCTTACTCACTTAAAAGGAAGCTTATTAGAAGAACTCATGAGACTTGGCATTACCATATGTGCACACACATATGCATACATGTACAACCACAAAGTTGCTGATAGACCACAGAATTGTTTTCATCTTGTACTGGAATTCCTGGCAGAACCTTTAACAAGCTGTGCTGCCTAGACTTATCCTCTCACCTGGTTCAGTTTCCTCAAGGAATAATAAAGGTATACTTATTTCATAATATCACTGAGAAGTAAGTCTGAGATCTGTCACCTGGTCCAAAAAAACAGTCTGCCCACTGTCTGCTGTGTCTCCTATTGGCTGTGACTGCACGCCAGGGAGGATCTGAATGAAGCCACTGATAAAAATGGAAGAGAAGTAAAGCAGAAAATGGGTCGGGAAGCAAAGGCTGTCAGTACCCTGTTTCTTCCAGTCTCCATGCTCCTGTGGCCTGCACACTTATCAGTGCAAAGCAGCAGCACTATTGCCCCCCTGTGGCTAAGGACCTCCCCTCTACCCCTTGGCTTGCTTCATCCTTCCCTTTTGATGTTGGCTTTCTGCACTTTAAATATGGAAACTCCCACCTGGCTTTTGCGGTATATTGTGGGTAATGATTGCTTCTGTTTGTGCTCTCTTTCTGAACTGTGGCTATTTGTTACTTTGTTTCGGCTCCTTCTGGCTTTCTAATTATGAATATGTTCTTCCCTTTGCAATTGACTTATATATTTTGGGTTTACCTGTTCTTTTTTTTTAAAAGCATCATCATTTTATTTTATATTTTTTTTTGCATTTCATACTTGAAGGTTTCTGTTGACCTATCTTCAGGTTCACTGGTTTCCCTCTCAGATGTGTCAAAATGACTGACACACCCTTTGATGAAAACATTTCCTCATTTCTGTTGCTGCAGTTTTGGTATTCTCAACATTTTCTTTGTATTCTTACACTCTCCACGTCTTGGCTGATACTATCCAGTTGGTGTTGATGTTCACATTTAAGACTTTAACATGGAAACTGTAACTATTTTAAATGCCCTGCCTAGATTGTGTTGTCTGCATCAAGTCTAGGCTGACTCTGAGGTGACTCTCTTCAGATTAGGCTGAGAATTCATTGTTCTATTTTGTTTTCGGTTTGCCTAGTCATGCTTTTGTGAAAGCTGAACCTGGTTTATGTTTTAAGATACATTGAGAGAAAGAAGTTTTCACAGAGAGGGTTTTATCACCTTGGGCAAAGCTTTGTTCTGTTTAATTGTTGTTTTTATTGAAATCATCATCATAACCTTCAGTCTTCTATTGTCTTGTCTTCTTTGGACTGATCCTCTGAGGACCCTTCTGTCTGTTGCTCTTTTTGCCTAACTGACTGCCATTGTACTAATCAGTGTAGTTGGAGTATAAGGAGAACATGGATAACTTCGTGTCACTGTCAGGTGGTCTGCGTCATGGTGAAGTTTGATGTTGTTGCCATTCCTCTGCCAGCAGTAGGAAGTTGTTTTCTCTGCCTTTCTTCTTCATCTACTTCACCTTTAGAACACTTAACACTTCAATCCCTGCTGGTTGTGACTGCTTTTGTGTTCTTGGGAGAGTACAAGTCTGTAGTGTGCTATAGAGAGTGGAAATGTAAATATATGTAACTGCATTTTTTATATTGCAGCATTCCTTTGTTATGGGGGAGCCTAGGAGAGTTTCTGGATGACCTTCACTTCTCTTCCAAGGTCACCAAAGGCCAAACTGGTGCAGCTCATAAAAAGTGAAAACATTTCCTATTGCATGATTCCCAGGAATTTCATACCAGCATTGAGCTATAACAACTGCATCCAAGTTATTAATATAATATAATAATGGTATAAGTTATAAAATAGCAGGGAACCATGTAGAGGGAGCAAAATGACTACCATGTAGGTGGGAGGCAAGAGAGATAAGTCTGTGTGTGAATAAAAGTAAAACAACATGATCTGCACATTTGAAGATGTTGCTAAGATGATAAATATCTTGAATGCTCATTAAAAAGAAAGTACTACAAAGCTGTAATAATCAGAATTATGTGTCACTGACACAAACATAGATTAGAGCGTAATGGAATTTATTTGAAAGCCCAGAAATAAAATCACTACATCTATAACCAATTGACCAGGAAGCCTAAACAATTTCAACTGGGAAAAGATGATCTCTTCAGCAAATAATATTAATAAATAGATACTTATATGCAGTAGAATAAAGTTGGATGCTTACCTCAAATCACACAGAGAAAAACAATTCAAAATGGTTGTTTCCTGAAATAACAGCTTTAAATCATAAAAATTATAGAAATACAAGATTTACACCAATATAACAGACAGCAAAAGATAAAAATATATATACTTGATAAGATAATTTTCTATCATAAAGAATTATCAAGCAATGCCAAGGTAATATATAGTTAAAGTTTTGCTGAGTACCTTGTTTGATAACTATAACACATTGTAACAAGTCTTTCTCTGTCCCACCAGCTATCAAATAATGACGTGGAGACTTCTTATTAATTATGACAGCTCAGTCTATAGCTTAGGCTTGTTTCTAATAGTTATTATAACTTACATTAACACATTTATATTGATCTAAGTTCTTTCACTTGGCTCTTGGCTGCTACCTCTCATCCTGCACATCCTGCTTACTCGGCATCTCCTTGTGTTTCTACCTTTCTTCTTTTCAGAGTCCTCTCTGTCCCCAGAAGTCCCATCTATACCTCCTGATTAGCTATTGGCCATTCAGCTCTTTATTGCACCGATCACAACAGCACATTTTCACACAGTGTACAAATATTCTGTAGCAATACATTATAAAATATCTTCATGACTCAATAATAAAAATGGAAAAGTCCTGTATGACTTGATAACAAAAATCCAATTCCCCTTTAAGTATCCAGTAGATTTTAATAGATATTTTTTCAAAGAAGATACACAAAAGACATATGAGCACATGAACAGATTCCCAGCCTGTTAGTCACCAGGGAAGTATGGAAAAACACAATGAACCGTCACTTCAGATCATCAGAGCATCCAAAGAGAAATAGCAAGTGTTGGCGGAGATCAATGGTGGTGACGGCAGGGCAGAGACAATGTGTAAAACAGTTTGACATTTCCCTCCAAACACTAGAATGTAATTACTATATGACTCATTGATTTCACTCCTAGATACATACTCCAAATAAGTTTTAAAAACAGCTATTAGAATAAGTAGTTATGTATGCCTATTTTTAGTGCTACATTTGTTTCAATTAGAGACGCAGAGTAGTCCAAATGTCTTACAAAGAATAATGAAACAAATGATGACATAGAAAAGCAACATAAGAACTCATTCTTATGAGTATAAAGAAATGAAATATTGCAATGTGAATGAATCACAAACATGTTCTGCTAATTGAAAGAAACCAGAGACAAAAAGTTGATATCTTGATATAACCTATTTATATAAAATATCAAAATATTTATATATACATAGCCCAAATGCAAATCAAAGTTGTACAGAGATAATGGGGAGCGGGCAACTAGGAGCATCTGCTTAACAAGAAAGGCGTTTTCCTGTGGAGAGGTGAAGACATTTTGATACAAGAGCTACTTGGTGTTTGCCTGAGAGTTTGGATATAGCAAATATCAAAGAATAGAACATTTAAAGATGGTCTGTAACTGGAGATTTTTCTCCTGCCTGCCAGTTCTGAGACTTAATAGTAATTACAATCTGTTTGTCTATTAATTCAGGATTCTTATTAACTAGCTCTCACATCTTAACCCATTTCTATTATTCTATATTTTACCAGGAAGTTCATGGTTTGTTACCTCACATCTTGTTCCTTTGGTGGTTGCTCATGTCTTCTGCCTTTTTTCCCCTTTATCTATGCTTGAATTTCGCAACTAGCTCTATTCTGTCTGTCTATTGGCCAAATCAACTTCTTTATTTAACAATGGTAATAAAAGATATTCATAGCATACAGAGAGATATTCCATATCAATGGCATATTTTGGTTTGGTCCTTAACAATTTCTTTGTTCTGTTTCTAAAAAAGCATCATAATCGTAAATGTAAAACCTAAAATTTTAAAACATTAACAAAAAAATCTTCAGAATTTGGGAAGTCATGGGAGGAATTTTTAGCAATAGTACAAAAACCACGATCCACAATATATAAAGAAAACCATAGACTGGATTCAATGAACTATAAATGGCTTTATCTGTAAAAGATATTATTTAAAAATGGAGAAGTCTGATGCAGATTGAAAAGAAATATATGTCAATTATATTTTAATCATAGACCTGAATTCAAGCTTTATACACTAAAACTCAAAAAAAATACAACAAAAAGAAGAAAAATCAACCTATTGAAAAAAGCTTGATATTTCACAATAAAAACAACCAAACAAAGAAACAAACAAACAAACAAACAAAAACAAGCATTGCATAGTGAACACGTGCCAATTTCCAGTGTTATTATTTACTGTGAAAATGTAAACCAATGCCAGGAGTGACTCCTATGTAACTATTGAACTGACTGAAGTCCACACTGACATGTTTTAACCAAGACCTGGAACGACTGAAAACCATACCCACTGCTGCTGAAAATGTAAAATAGCAACAATCATCTAGAAAACAACAGTTCATCGATTTCTTTATAGCAGATTATAGACAGATTATCATATGCTGCACCAATTAACATATATATATATATGCATGCTGTACAGAAATACTCATGACATCATTCATAATCTCAAAAAACAAAAATTTTCTCAAATTTCTTCTGGTATATCACCTAAAGATTAAAAATAATTTAGCTGGACTGGACAGACAGCTCAGCGGTTTAAACCTAAAGTATTATTTTTATTTTTATTTATTTATTTGAGATTATTATATAATCCCACCCTTTCCCATTTTCCTTTCGTCCCTCCAAATTCTCCCATGGACTTCTTTTTGCTCTCGTTCAAATTTGTGGCTTCTTTTTCTTTAGTTGTTTTTATATCCTCTTACTTCCTTTTCTATTGCTTACACCTCCAAGGATACCTATAAAAATAATATTTAATTTGACTACAGCTTTAGAGGCTCCATGATGGTGGAGAAAAGGAACAGAAGAGTGTCCACATTTGACCCACAAACATGAGATGAAGAGCACAGGGTATCACCTGAGATATTTGAAGACACCAACCCAGTGACATATCTCCTCCAAGAAGTCAGCACCTCCTAGTTTTTATCAAGCAATTCCGCCATCCAGAGGCCAAGTATTCAAACATACACACCTATAGTATCATTCTCATTCAAGTACCACATTATAAATATTATTTGTGTTTCTGCATACTTACACATAAACACACACACACACACACACACACACACACACGATATGTATCCAAATGATTATCTGATATGTATTCCTCTTGGAAAGGAGTAGAGTTTGGTCTCCAGTTTGGAAGTTTAGAATCACTTATAATTGTACCTTAAGGGAACCCAAAACCTTTTTCTGATCTTAGAGGGCTCTGCACCCAAATGTACACAAACACACACAGAAACACACAAGCACACACACATACACACACACACATAGAGAGAGGGGGGATATCTATGTATCTATCATCTATACTATAAAAACAAAAATAAATAAAACATAATAAAATATTATTGATTTTGGTGCTTCATGCCTATAATCTTAGCACTTTTGACATTGGGTCAGGAAGATTGCAAGATGAGGGCAAGCCTGGGCTACATGTGATATTTTATCTCAAAAGGTAGTAAATGAGCTACTAGTCCCACTCTGCCCTGAAACTAGCCTATCCTCCTGCAACCTCAGTCGAACTCTTAAACACAGCTTACTCCAATACTGAAAGGATTTAAGTGATGAGCGAACAACCATGTGGCAGGACACTCCACTCTCTAGGACCTCCACAGTGAAAAAAACCCTAGGCCCCTCCTCCAACTCCCTAGGCTTTTCTAGTCAGCCAGCAGGTAACCTTCCTGCATGTAGGTTCCCAAAAACCCAAACTAATTCACCTGACCCTCCAAGCTACTAGCCCCACCCTACCTTCAAACTCACCTATTCTCTTGCAACCTCGGTGGAAATCTGAAACACAGCTTGCTCCAATACTGAGGGGATCAAGAGTTTGCTAAAACACTGATGGGACCAAGAGAAAGGACCAAAAGAACAAACCAGGAGAGAAGACTAAGAGAGCAGGCTTAGTGAGACCACAGAGGCTTCCTGAGACACAGACATTGACAGTACAGAGTAGACCAAGATAAATTTCCAAACACACAGTCACTGCAAGATTGAACCAAGGTGCAAAGACACTGCTGGCCTCATTTGAAGAGATGGATAGGCACCAATGCAAGAATTCATACAATACCCTAAAAAGCTACATGGTACCACCAGAACCCAGAAATCACACAGCAGGGAGTCTTGATCATCCTAACGAACAAGAAGCAGAAGAAAGCAACTTTTAATATAATTTTGTGAAAATGATGGATATCTTTAAAGAAATGAAAAATTCCCTTAATGAAATGGAGGAAAAGACAAACATAATAGAAGAAATTAATAAATCCCTCAAAGAAATCCAAGAAAATCAACATAAAACAATCAAATAGGTGAAGCAAACAGTTCAAGATTTGAAGACTGAAATATAGGTAATAAAGAAAACACAAACGAAGGGAATTCTGGATATGTAAAATATGGGTAAATGAACAGAAACTACAGAGACAAATATAACCAAGAGAATACAAGAGATAGAAGAAAGAATCTCATGTGTTGAAGATACTATAGAGGAAATAGACTCATTGGTCAAAGAAAACATTAAATCCAACAAATTCTTAACATAAAACATCCAGGAAATCTGGAACATCATGAAAGACCAACCTAAAACTAAAAAGGGTAGAAGAAAGAGAATAACTCCAGCTCAAAGGCACAGAAAATATATTCAATAAAATCATAAAAGAAAACTCTCCCAACCTAAAGAAGTAAATAACTTAAACCATTTCTGTTCATTTACCCATGTGTATTCTCTGTATGTATTCCATTTCTACATGGCTTATTTTTCTTCATTCACGGTCAGAAAATTCAAAGAAAACACAATAATGAAAATAGTCTAGACTTTGTGTATTTTCTATATTTACATGGCTTACTTTTTTCTCTATTGATTTTAATATTTATTTTATTATTTTTACTCCTTTAATCTATGACTCTCTGTACTCTATTCTATACTAGTTTTCCTCTCTTTCCCAAGTCTACGTACATTTTTTTGAACACACCGTGACCCATTCAAAGTTTTATTTTTGTCGGTGTCTGTCTTTATTGCATATCTGTAATCATTTTCTAACCTGGAGTGCCTTTTTCCCGCTAAATGTTAATTAAGTGTGGCTAGCACCAACTCCATGGCCTTGCCTGTTTGCTCCGCCCAGTCCAGCATTGTAGAGGCATGTTCACCACAAGCCATGCTCACTGCCCTTGCTCTATGGATGCAGCTGGTCTGTGTTGCCATTATGCAGCTCGTAGCACTCTGCTCACAAACCGCATTCAGTTGTAGCACCTCTTGAAAGAGCCAGAGCTGCTGTTTCTTAAAGAAGCCATTTAGATTTGCTGCTGATGCTGAGACAGGAAGGCTTCTTTTAAAGGAGCTGTGCCTCTGCTCACTGCCACCAAACAGAACCTTTCTGAAAAAGAAAATGCAGCTACCAAGGAGCGTGCTTGGATCCTGTTTTTGTGGGTCTAGAAACTTTCCCTCTTTTGTTTTTAAAGCTTTTTTAGGTCTTATATGGATTCATGCTCCAGAAGGCAGGCACTGTACAAAAGTGTTCCACAATAGTCTGGAATGGAGTATAACAAAGGTTTATTTATTCAGGGTAGTGATCTGCAGGCCTCTGTATGTGCTGGGAACTGGAACTGAATTCAGCAACCAAGAGGCCTGTGCACTCTTGTCATCTGCATTTATAGTACATGAGACCATGCCCAAAGAGGGCCGGTATCTTAAAGGCTATTGGCTGAAGACATTCCCACAGCAATACATTGATTAAACTGGGCTTCTTCCATGATGGTAGAATTTTCCTGGCAAAAAAAGAGTTACTCGATGCAAGAAGTCAATTAATGGGGATTTAATTTGAAATTATTATAAAACATTAAGATATGATATTAACATTAAAATATGATAAAATATTAAGACAAAAGCAATTTAAAAATGAAGGACTGAGTTTGCTCATTTTTCTGGATTCAGTCTATCATGGTGGGGGAGTCACAGCAGGAGCCTGAGACAGGTGATCATATTACTTCCCCAATCAGGAAGCCATTGGGGATGAATCTCACACCCAGTTTACTGTCTACTCCTCATTAATTTCAGGACCCCACTACATGAATGGTGCTAACCGCAGATAAGATGGATTTTTTTCCCACCTCAAGAAACCTAATCTAAATAATCTCTCACAGGCATGCCCAGAAGATAACTAGATAATCTTTGACAGGCATTGTGAAAGGCTCATCTCCAAAATGGTTCTAGATCCCATCATGCTTGGGGATATTATGCATTACAGCTTCTGATACTGCATGTCACACATTCTTCCTGAAGCTTTTCTTGTAAGTTTTCATACAGCCTTTCACAAATTAGGAAATGATCTTGCAGTTTATGGGTCAAAAAAGAGCTAAATGTTAAAATATTTGTTTAGTTCTTTATTCCCATGTGTTGGCTCTGGATGACGATTAATTGTAGCCTTAGGCTAATTCGTTGCCTAATATTCCCCAATATAACTATAAATGTCTTGACAGATTTAACTAGAAGAAAGCAGGATCTCTCTCTCTTTCCCTCTGTAAACTGAGAGTTGTGTGAACTATGCAAATAAGCAGCCACATAAGAATGTCATGTTTGTCTTCCTGGCTACAGCTTTCCCTGCAGGGGAACTCCAGCTAATTTAGTAATTAGTGGTAGGAAGCTCAAAATCTGCAAGCTAATTTACACATAAGAAAACTATGTTTAAAATGACATTAACTCAATAGGTTTCTGTGTGAGACTTGGTACACAGCTGTTCCATCCCCTTGGCTATGTCCCCTGCGGTGCTTTGAAATGGGAAAGGGCATTAGGGGCTGGCTGGAAACAAGAGGCACACCAAGGCTGAGGCAGTTGAGATAGAAATTGTTCTCTTTGGTGCAGCTGCAATCCTAATTTGCTATCCCACTGATTTGAGACAATATTAACAAATACTAAATAGTAATGGCAGTAATTCCTCTCAATTATCGAGTGCTCACCAAGTCTAGGTCATGGACATAGATACTTATGAATATTATTACATCTCCCTTCCCTCTTTTTCTAACTCCTCACTTCTACTTCTCATCCTTCTTCTGTTCTCTCTCCTCCTTTTTTCCTTATTTCCATCTTTCTCATTTACCTTAAAAAATTGTCATCCCTATTTTATTGACAAGAAAACAGTAGTTCTAAGAGTCTAACTAACTAACCAACTAACTCATCTAAAATCACACAGTTACAAATATGAGGGTATTTAGCTTAACCTTTTAATTATAATATACTTTGTTTATTATAATACCATACTTCTGAAGGGAAGTTTTATTACTCTTATTGAAATAAAAATGAAATGTATGCCCTGGCAATGCCGAAGCATGCATGGGCAGCCCATATATGGCAGATCTGTTGAACTTGTCCATATTGGGTTTTATGGTCTAAGTTGATGAGGACAACTAACTAGGTCTCTTCCTCAAGAGGTTACCAGATCTCATTACAGATGGTTGTGAGCCATCATGTGGTTGCTGGGAATTGAAATTAAGACCTTGGGAAGAACAGACAGTGCTCTTTACCTCTGATACATCTCTCCAGCCCCTTGTTAACTCTTACTACATACAGCCAACCAACTGTTACAAAGTGAGTTATTGTTGTCGGAAATTTTGTAGGCATGCAAGTATTAATATAAGGATTTTTTTCAAAGGGTTGAACCACTTTCATCCTTTGGATCAAACACCAGAAATCTTTGCAAGAATAGACAGTATCTGATGACTTTTTCTCTTTTACCTTTTATCTTTAATCTAACCCAAGAGGACATTCATTCTTAAAATAAAAGGAATCTGACTGAAGTGACTTCTGCTTTGGTGCTCTTCCTTGGCCTGTCAGCCTCATTTGACATTATAGATTCCTTCCTATTTCTGGACATTCTTTCCTTGATCGTTGAGACACCACATATTTCTGTTCTTTCAGTTCCCTCAGTGTCCCTATTTGACCAATTCCCTTTGTAGTAAGCAGTATTTTTCAGGTTTTAAGAGTTGAAAATCTGGGGATTGAGAGACAGATCAACAAGTAAAGTTCTTGCCACATAAGCACAGGACATGGGTTCTATACCCAATTCTCACATAGAAAAAGGGTACAAAAATAATGGTCACAGCTGTAATCCTAGCGCTGGGGAGGTAGAAGTGAGAGAATTCCTGGTGCTTGGTGAGCACTTAATTTTGTCAGATGTATTGGTTTCAGGTTCAGAGAGAGACTTTGTCTCAAAAACAAATTTAGAGAGTGAAAACAGAAGAATTCTGACATCCACTCCTGTTCTTAACACTCATACGTTCATAAACACAAAAATGCAAGTTGCATATAACACACACACACACACACACACACACACACACTTCAAATTGTCATGTTCTCTTGGGTTCAGTGTTGAACATTATGTTTCCTTTCACTTTCTTGTTATACTTTTTAAGACTCGATTCAATTCTCAACATTTCACAAATACACTTCTTACCATCTTCCTGTTACTTTCATTTTCCCCATCCTCTCTACTATTCAGGGGTTTTCAACTTGTGGGTCCTCTGAAACCATTGGATAATACAGCAATTTTCATTATAATTTATGGCAATATCAAAGTTACATTTATGGAGTAGAAGTGAAAATAATTTTATGGTCAGGGTCATTACAACATGGGGAAATGCTTTAAAGGGCCATAGCATAAGGAGGTAGAGAACCATGGCACTGATTTGCCTTTTGCTGTAACCTCTTTACTGGCTTCCTTCTCCTTCTCTGTTCCTCTAGGGCCTTGCTTTTATTTAGTTTTATGTGTCTAAGGGTTTTGTCTATATGTATGTATGTGTACCTTACATGGTCCTGGTTACTTTGTTGGCCAGAAAAGAGTATTTGATAGTCTGGGACTGTAACTAGAAATGGTTGTAAGCCACCATGTGGTTACCAAAAACCCAGGTCCTCTAGAAGAGCAGTAACTGTTTTTACCACTGAGTTATCTCTCCATCCCTAGATCTACTATTTCCTGTAGCAGACAAAATGGGCTTCTTAAACCACAAGTCAAACAGCAGTTTTCTGACTAAGCCCCTACAAGGTTTTCACACTGTGCTTAGTATCCAAGTAAGGAAGCACGTAACAGTGATCTCACATTCGTCCCTCTCCCTCACTCTAACCCCATTGTCACTGTTTCCTTTCTCTTTCTTTTCATATTGGAATTTCAAGCTTTCTTCTAAACCATGGCCTAGTGCACAACTGGCTCCTACTTTCAAACTCTCTTTACTTAGGTTTTCATACAGAGCATGCTTTTATACTATAAACCTATGAAATATGACACCTCCTCCACAGTTGTCCTTAGAACCCAGCCTAAAATGGATTCCAGCCTTTCTTTTTATTCGTTCACCTTTTACTCTGCTAAGCTTACTTCATTAGAATAACTATATCCGAAATTGTATATATTGTCAATGTATTGAATTATTGATTGTATCTTTTCTCCAATAACATATAACATGGAAAGATGCTAACTGATCTTCATGTTTCTATTTTCTCAAAACACAGAAGAAAGCAAATATTAAAAAATACATTTGAATTGATGACTAAATACAGTTTTACAAAAATCATTGTATGTGTCCTGTTACAGGCTTTCTGAGTCTACAAGTATCCCTCCATATCTCACATTCTGACAGTTTTTCAATTTACTTCCATACCCTAACATTTAAAAACAAATTTTCTTAAGACTCTTCTTTTATTTCTTTTCACACATCTGAGCATCTATCACATAGCAAGTAGAAAGGAACAATGAATTGGGCAAGCATTTCATGACAGAAATATTCATTAAGCCCCTTTCGTATCTTACAATAAAAGAAGAATGGGAGATGAAGGCAAAACAAAGGCAGTTATACCATGAATTAAAGTGAATCATTTTATGAAAGTCTAGATGTAATTTAGGGAATTTCCGAGCCATCAAATGTGCTTTATTAAGAAATACGCACCATTATGTGATCATCAATGGAAAAATAATGTGATTGTCATCCAGGGGGATTACTATGACAAAAAAAAAAAGAAACTACAGACAAACATCTATGGTAGGCACTATTGCAATAGGGAAGGAGGCGTTTAGCCTCAATTAGATCACTGGCAAAATGTGGTCAACCCAGTGGTCTTGAAGGTTAGTTATACTAGCTAGTGAATATCTGTGAGCTGGTTATGTGCTCTTAGCAGTAAACAGTTTTAAAGAACTTTTGTTTCAAAGCTAGTAATTTGAATACTATTAATATAGACAAAAGTATAGAATAAATTAAGGAAGAGACATTTCTGCTATAGAAATATTGACTGATATAGTCCATATGCAGAGGGATATCTATCCTATGGACACTAACCATACTAGATAGAATAATAGTCCCTCAAGATATATGTACTCAACCCAGAACCTGTGACTTTATTTGTGGCAAAAGGGACTTTGTAGATATGAATTGGATGAGGACTTGGATTGAGGCGATGATCATGGATTGCCAAAGTATAGGCTTGTTGTAACCACAATCCTTTAAATGTAGGAACATTTTAAGGGAGGCAGATGTGGCATTGTCGGTTTTGAAGATGGAGTGAAACATAATCATTCAAAGAGTGTGGGAAGTCTCTAGAAGCTGAAAAAAGCAAGCATAAGCATTTTGTCTGAGAGGCCACAAACAGGAGTGCAATTCTAAGAACACACTGATCTGAACCTAGTGAGACATTACAGAATCTGACCCAGGAACCTTTAGCAAAGCACAGACGGGTCTCCAGAATGACCTCAGTATAGATCAAAAACCACGTGGCTGGATGCACCTCTCTGCTTGTCTGTTTCACTCACTCTCTCTAAAGACTGCCTTCTCTACTGGTCTTATTTTCATGTCTGAACAATGGACGCTTACATTTGTTGATTCTTCCAGCTAATGCATATTTGCATAAAGGGAGATGGCATTCCATTCTTGACTTTATTTCCAAAACTTCTGTTCAAAAACTCTAATTATTGCTGCTTACAATAGTCATTTAAGCCCCAGAAAATAGATGTTTAGAGTTAACTGAACTGGATGGCATCGAATGCCCTTATGAGTGAAGTAAAAGTGGAGAATATCATCTCCAAAAGAACAATAAAGTAAGAGAAGCCAAACAAAGCAAAAGAACAGAGCTCATTACCAGTCTTTGTTTCTTTTTCTTGTTTCTAGACCAGGTCTAGAAGTCCACAACCATTCTTGTGAATACTATATGCAAAGCTCTGAGACAGTGACTAAGCCCCACCCGTGAGGGTTAGCATCAAGACCCATGTTTGCTCTACTCATATTTCTAACAGAAAAAGTTATGATCTCAACAAAATCTACAGTTATAAGTGCGCAAATGGCCATGAAGAAGCTCAAGTTTACAAAGATACACCAGCTAGGTATAGATCAATGAATAAGAGACATGAAATCTTTGTAAGGTCATCTATCTTTGAAGTCAAGTTTCAAAGGAAAGATTGAAGAAACAAGAATGTAGATTCCAGTCAGAGGAAATCACATGTGCAATAGTACACAGGCAAAAGGAATTTTCATTTTATAAAAACCAAATGATAGTGAAGCCAGCTTTGAAGCGATGATGGAATGGTAATGTGAGAAGAAACTAGGAAGATAAAGACCAAAAGATGCCATTATTTTGGTGCAATGTGCCATGTCAAAGCTCACAATGTTATAGTTAGGCAATGTTTCAAGTAGATATTGTCCCAATCTTTCCACTTAATTACAGAGCCTTATATGGACCGTGGCAGATTTGTTTGGAGGTTCTAGCAGAGAAGTACAACTCCTCATATCTGTGACCCAAGAATGATCATCCCCTATTATGGAAAGTTTTCCTCTTCATCTGAGCACGCAGCTTCAGGAAGAGTAAACACGGAACAGTGAGGCAGGAAGGAACAATGCTCATAGCCATCTAGATCAGCCACATTAGTAACAGATGTTACTGGTAGAAATTCTGCACATCAACAGAGCCTCACATGTAGCCTTATGAATGAGCTTGACAGACACTGAGAAGTCAGAACATTTGTACCATCTTTTCATGATTCTTGAATACCTTAAATAATAATGACTATTTTTAAAGACAAACTGAAATGGAAAACTCTGCGATAATACTGTTTGCAGAGAACTCAGGGTATGCTGCTTGTCTATTTTGAAACCCAACACAGGAAGAATAATAAATTATGTTGTTTTTTCAAAAGTCTGAAAGTTAATAAACTTATTAAGCTGTCACATATCACTGATGTTTGCATCAGCATAGTCTGTGTTTCAATTAACCTTTTGGCCACCATTTTTATATCACAATAAAGAATGCTTGTAAGGGAACAGATTGAATAGAGGGTATTCCCAGCTTCAGCCCCTGGGGAACACTTGGTGCTTTGTTTAAACTTATTTTGAAATATAAGAAAGACATTTCTCCTGGGAAGAATGTTGGAAGTGTGGGTTCACCTGCCAAATGGCTACTTATTGTCCGTTTGTCTTCCTGTAATGTTGTCACATTTAGTTAAATGAGAGTTTACCAACACTGACTTTCTAGTCACCAAATCCTGTAACATTGGCACTCACCTGGAAACAAAGGCATATGTAAGAGTGATTTACTGTACAGCATTGATGTCTTTAGATAGTAAAATAAATAATCATTACTTTTGAAAAGCGTAAAGTAATTATCATCTGTGAAGAGAAGAAATAGTCCTTGGGAACACACTGGAAAACAGTGCTCTCTGTACTCTGAGGGACAGTCCCAGGTGTCTTTGCCAGCCCTCTATCACACCTTGGCAGGGAAATGCTTGCTCAACACTGTTTAGTCTGGGTGCACACATAGGAAAAGAGTCATAGTGCAGAGAACTCCTTAGCAATCTGCAAAGCAAGGAGATAGTCTGGAAGATTTAAACATTTCTAGGTAGTCATCAGGCACTAATACCTCATGTTCCTTTAAAGGGAATTCTTGATTCTTCTCTAAAATATTTTGTAAAATATGCCCCTGAACTAAATCTTTTAAAGGTACAACAAAAATAGACCAAGGTTGATTACAAATTAGCACATGTTTTCATTTTGAAACATCATTATTTGCTTAACTTCTATTTTTCTACACATCAAATTAAAAGATACTTCTTCAACATTCAATCAAAAACACTAGACAACTGAGAAACAAGAAAAATGTAAAATCCTCTGGAGAAAGTCAATTAACAGAAACAGACACAGAAATGAATCAGATAATAGAAACTACAGAAAAATATAGACTAGAAAACAGTTTTAACAAGTATTGAAAGTAAGAAGAACCTCAAGGTTTTAGACAATGACAATAACAACACCCTTATTGTAAAAACATAACTTATGACATTAATCTTTACCCCTACTGACAAGCATTCATAGCTCTGGATAGTACTGTAGACTGGAGGAGAAAAGTAATTCTCTTCATTCCCCAGTTACAAAATCTGTGACCTACAACAGAGTCCTACCTACAAGATATACTGGTACAATAGTGGCATAAATATTGTGGGAGTAACCAACCACTTTCTGATTGAATTTAAGATCCACTCTATAAGATAGAACCCATATATGATGCTGCCAAAATTGTCAAGAATCTGAGACTATATGTGTCATGGGCCTAGGGGAAAAGCTACTACTAATATTCTGCTAAAGGACCATAGCAATAAAATGACTCCTATTGACATTGCTTGCTAAACTCACAGATCAGAGCATCACTCAGCCCTCCCCAGAGAAGCTTATTCTTACAGTAGATGGGAATTAACACAGAGACCCACAGCTAGATGATGTTCAGAAAGTGAGAGACTCTGGGAACTCTGTCCTAAATGAGATGTCCTCATCAAATCCGCCACTCAAGGCTCAGGTATCTATGTGGAAGAGGAGTTGGGAAAATTAAGAGGCAGAGGTCTTGGGTGACACCAAGGAAGTAGTGTTTTTCAGACACCACAGAACTGATTCATGTATGAACTTACAATAACTGTGTCCTCATGCACAAAACATGCACAGGTTCAAACAAGACAAAATTCCAGCACTGAGAAGAGGAAGTAAAAATCTAGCCCTAACTAAGAATATTTTCTTTATGAGGTCTATGATAATATGCATTTATTGTTTCTATGTTTAGTTTTTCTTCTAAAAGGTAATGCTTTGAGTACAAGATTCTGCCTTCTTGATTCCCACCATATTACTATGTCTTGGTAGAGATGAGATGTAAAATATTCATTAATTGGAAAATGAGGTTCAAGAAGCCAGTGAGACTAAGAAAGCTAGGTCCTACATCTGTGAATTGGGGCACTCTAGACATTTGGGTACAATTCCACAAAGCTCTGTCGGATGGAGCAGCCCTCTGCACAAATGCATTTCTGTTGCATTTTATAAAGCTGTTACCTGGGAGTGCCTACTGGATCAGCAGCCCTTCTCCTCGGGGAATATCTGCCTTCACACTAGATGCTCAAGCACGAAAAGCTTCTGCGTCTGCACATAAGCCAGACAGTTTCTGATGAAAACAGCAGTCAGGACTTCCAGGAAATCCAAAATACTGCAAATGTCTTATTGGTAAAGAGTTCTCAAGAGATGGGTAGTGTCCTTGCAGTGGTCTCAGCTGAGGGATTACAACTCAATCTTTTATCCTTAGTTGTAGTTGAAGGCTGTGTTAAGTGTGTCAGAACTTCCAGAGAGTCAGTGCTGAGATTACAGATAGACATATAGACAGACAAGCAATTTGCTTTTGGTTTCTAAGTTGAGAGGCTAACGTAATAATGATCTCTTACCAATACAGAAGTGTCTTTTGACTCTGTTCAATTTTAAATATGTTGAACAAAAATGTCACAATTTTTATTAGGCTAGTATTTTAGGGAAAGGGGCAGAAATAGAAGCAGAGTGAGAGGGGGAAGGAAGAGACTGATATACACACACAAAGTCTTATCTACAACATTCTATACTTTTCTCCTCAGAAAACCTTTGCATGATAGTAAATAATGCATCAGTAAAAGCCCACTGAATACTTTTGTCACAAACCATCTGCACAGAAACATTTCCTTTTTGTCTTTAGTATGGATCAATATAGATGAACTCATCCTTATGAGGTGTTGAAGGGTAAATATGCTTGACCATTAGACATTTGTGCTGCAGCTCGCTGGGGCAGTACGTGTAGACAAAGTGACAAATTACTTATTGGGAACATTTCCCTCATTTCTTAAGCACCAGTTATTTCAGGGCTATGCAAGGGCGAGCTGATGCTTCTTTGCCAAATCACCTTGTTTAAATCTCCATAAAACATTGCTGCCATCAGCAGCTAGGAACTTTGGGAACTAATTTAGGACTGATATAATTTGCAAGTGATTTATCAATGCAAGTGGGTGGTTTTTATTAAATAGCTGCAGAGAACTTGTTTTAAAAGGACAGGAACAGAGAGGCTACATTACCTTTATCTATCTTCTCTCCGGTCCCTATCCACTCTCTTTATTCCTTGCCTGATGTAGTTATTTAAACTCTATGTTGAAGAACATGAGCCAACACTACTCTGCGAGTCGGTTGATGAACTTCATTAATTTACACATCAGCAGAAAGAAGCAGAAAACTCAAGGAGGTTTGAGCAGAGTATGAGGAAATTTTTCAATGTACAGGAAAGGAAAAGGCCAACTTTGGAGAACTGCAGCCAACTTGTATAAGGAGTGCTTCCTCTAGAATTTCATAATTTAACACTGAGCATGTGAAATGGGTATATCTGTAATTCTGAATAAATGTATATGTTTATGTCCAAGTCACCTCAAATTGCCAAGACATAACCAGACTGCTAGTATGTCCTCACTACTAGGGAGGTAGGAGGAATGTAAGCTTGAACCAATCTGTGTGTTTCAGGGAGGTCACAATCAGTCAGGGTAGAGGTTATTCTGAGAAACACAGCAAGACTCAAAAGGTTGAGGACATAGTTCAGGGGAAGAGTTCTTTTACAGCATACATTATTCCCTATATTCAAATACCAAGACTGGAAATAAACCCAAAGGCTAATACTTGTTCATTTTTCCAACCATCATAGATATAAGCATCAATATTTTAAGCAGCATGTTAAAGATTCGTAATACACAGAAGACTACATCAAAGCTTTGCAGAGGTGAACTGCATGGTATTTAACATATTACTGGAAACTGGTGACACCATGGTTGTAATGGAGTTTCTGTGTGGACGTTTTATGTGGGTCGAAAGTCTGAGGAGTCTTGACAAATAGGTATCATTTTAGGCTAAATTCAGGGTACTGCATCCTCATCCACGACTTCACCTTTCAAATACCAACACTCCAGGTGAAATTGCTTAAGAAGGTAGGGAGGGTGGAATCAACTTGATGAAGCCAAAGAAGCTTCCAGGCTCAATGAAGGCTTTAAAAGTCACCAAATTAGTGCATGTGGAATGATGATCATCTTCTGGGAACATGTTCTTTACTGTTCACATCAACTCAAGGAGATTTTTCTAGGGTTGAATACATGAGCTTCATAGAAGCACATTTTCATCATAAATGATTACTTGGGTTAATCAGGGTAAATTTTTAAAAAAAAAATCACAATTTTTTGAATGAGTCATTTAGCTCTTCACTTTTAGAACCCATGCTTATGTAGGACTGTTATCTTTTAATGCCCTCAGATGACTGGGCATTATGGTAGTAATCTTAATATTCAGAAGGCACGGATATCATGTTTCCAAGGTTTTGGCTACAGAGCAATTTCAAGCCCAACCTATATTATATGAGACCCTGTCTAAAAAGAAACAAGGAACCAATAAAGGAAACAACAATAATGAAAAACCAAGCAAGTAAAATTCTCAGATAGACACTGTAATGAATAAGATAGAGTCCAAAGTCAAGTCAATTGGGAATTATTGATCCTGCTATCATGTTAAGTCATGAACTCTGTGATGTATGAACTGGATCATGAGAAGAAAGCAAAGAAAGGAATATAGAAAGTATTTAAAAATGTTTTCACTTTATCAGAGATTGTGTTAACAGCTGGCAGGGAGTATATTAAACCCATATTAACTTGTTCTTTAAATTTGGAGTTATAATAGCAATCTGGTAGGAAACACCATCAAGAGAAGAGTTGTGACTATAATTTCTGATCTTTAATTGCTTTGAGATTCGAGTCAGAATTTAGGTATCTGGCCATTTTTAATTTCTTTCTGTGGTCAGTGAAAGTAAGATTTCAGTTCAATAGAAAATGGATTTAGCATTGATTCTCTGTACATTTAAGTCTATGATAAAGCACATAAACAGAGAAGCTGCTTTCCATAGCAGAAATTAATATGAATTATAAAGCAACTGAGTAGGAACTAAATAAGTACATTTCTCATTTGGAAAGAAAAATGTTAGATGTTTGTTCCACAGAGTTTACTGATTAGAAATTGGCTCTATGATCAGATAGCTAATAACCTAATGGGAACCACTCTAGCTTATCAGAAACAACTTCTCTGACCTTAAATTTTCACATCTTAAAGTAGATATTATTCTAGAGTTTATCTTTTTATTGTAATGAGAATCGGAGGGATGCTACCCCCACACAGAGCCTAGTGTCTGCCATTGTATTCTAATCCCTTTAGTGATTTTTTTATAACTGTGAATATCATTGAGCCAGTGTATAAAAGATAACAACATATTTGAACAATTCAAACTGAGACACTTTTCCACTGTGCTTTAAACTCATTTATATACCATGAAAAGTTATATAAATGGAAAGGCTTTTTTAAATAACAAGTCTTCCATGTTCACTTTATATTAACCTTAAATAATAGTACAATTACTGACTCTCTTATTCAACAGCTTTTTTCCAGGAATATGTCATGAAGATGTACTTAATAAATGGAGTGGATTTTTCTTTGTATTTTTGCTCTCATGGAAAAATAGGTAAGATTCAAAACGGACAGCACAAGATGCACAGCTGGGACTTGTGGTCCTTAGATATCTGCAAATTACTGTCATAAAACTATTTAATGCATTGACAATGATTATATTTCATCAAATGTTGGCACTCCCATAAAGTTTTAATGTGTCAGAATGGATGCTCTGGCATTGTTTTATGACTCAATGTTCATACTAGAATCAAGGAATGCAGCATTAATATGCTGTTCAAAATGTCAGGGCAGAAGTAGACCAGATGTCCCAAAGTTTTGTTACCCCTGGAACAGAAGGCAGCTATTCCTTATTTGACAAGCACCTATTGAGCCTTTCCTGTATATCAGAGACTGTTCCAGATATATGATTATAGAGATAGAAACATATACTATATTTTCACTCTTTGGACTTATATTCTGCTAAGCACAATTGGAAAAAAAATAAGCAAATAGTCTACAGAGTAAATCATGTCATAAAGAAAGTAAAATGGAAAATGCTACTAGATAGAGACCATGATCAATCATGTCTTATAATGACAACTTGTCTGTTTGTGTAATAGCTAATTGCTCTTGAAATTGCCTCAATTCACATAAAGAGCAGAGGAGCAGAGGAGTCCTAAGAAGTAAAATAAAAGACTTGTGTTTGGGGTGTAGAACACCTTCAAGCAACTGGATTTACTGTATGATTTCAGTAGACATCATAGCCTTGAAATTCCCTGTACTTGCTTGCTGGATGCATCCAATTCTTTGATTGTTTTTGTTCCCTAAAACTTAGATGATACATCATCTAACCTGGAGACATCCCTGATCTCCCAAATATAATTTCGTAATCCCTTTGTATGCTACCCTAGCATGTCTGCATATCTCTCCTTTGTAATGCCATAGTAAAGAGGATTATTTATTACCCATACATAAAATGGTAAGCTTTTTTTCCTTTTCAATGAAAGGCCTCGTTTTAGAACTCATGTGATCACAACCTGGCACAAGGACCACTTGTCTTATGCTTTCCTAAGGATTGCTTACCCCATATGAAAGGGAAAAAAAGAAAATATATGATATTTAAATTTCATTGCTGCTAGGGCACTTACTAAACATCTTCCCTTCTTATTTATATATTTTCTTATTTCCACTGATTTTTTTTTAAACTAGCTCATTGAATTTCAGAAACAACATTGTGTTATTGAACCACCCCTTCCTTCTTTCCTTCCTTCCTTCCTTCCTTCCTATCTCCCTCCCTTCCTTCCATCCTTCCTTTTTTGGTTCCATTATTTCTTTCTTTCAATCTTTGGAATTTCAAACTAATCATGAACGTCTAGCAGAATTATTTAACCATTAAGTGTTCACCTGAGAAATATAGTTGATCAATATTTATTAAAAGTGACTCATAGTTACTAAACAGAAAACCTACCCTTTAGCATTTTCTGACCATCCTTTGTATCAAACCAGTTAACAGTTCTTTTTGTTACTGATCCTAGCATTGATTCTTCACTCAAAATAATTATTCCTTTCTTCCTTAGCTCATATTTGAGTCTTCTTTTAAAATGTGTCTTGCTTTGCATATTTACAATCGCAGAAAACTATCTCTGGGGCAGGGTGTACTTCAATAGGTAGAGCTGGTGCAAGAGAGTTGGTCAGCAAAACCAAATTAAAAAAACAAAAAAACAAAAAAAAAAACCTATCAGGGAGGATTTAATTTACCAACAAGAAAGTGACTTATTGCCTGTATTTCTAGTATGCTCTCAAATGGAAATGTTAAGTGAAATCTTTAAATATGTTCAGCTCAGTGGGCTTCAAAAATCTTTTACATCAAAGGTATTCATGACAATTTTGAATTTTGAACATTTTTGTTCAAAGCTCCAGTGCTATAAAATTCATGTGCAGATTCAAGGAAAAAGTATCTCTTTGAGGAAATTTGAGGGGAGTTCTGAAGTTTTACAGAGATATTCTCATGGTGCTATATAAATTATTAACTATGTATGCTTTTACAATTGAGGTGTGCTGTTTGCTGCTTTCTGATTTTCTATGAGAATACAGCAGCAGGGTTAAGTCTGCACATATATGAGGCCCCAATAACTGTTAGTTACCAGTTGACCAAGTGTAAGCTACAACCAGGTGTTGTGAAGGATATAAATTTAACTGGTCTATAATCTGACTGAGGCTAACTCCCAGGTTGTGTAGCGAATCCCTTAAGAATTAAAATAGAGCTTCCTGGAGGGAAGTGGGTGGCTCATGACAGCCAGGAAGTAAACAAAACTCACAAACCTGAGAAAACTCAAACTTAATAATTTCACAATGCCCCTCCCCAAAGTTTGGAAGTATATCTCAGAGAACTCTGGAGTTGTAGACTCCAAAAATTGTCACCTGTGCTGGGGTGTGTTTTTGTGTGATGTAGCTTCCCACGAGGCTTCTTGCTCCTTTATTTAGGCTCTCCCTCATGCATACTCCTGTAAATAATACCAACAAACTAGTTGGTTTGTCAAGATGGACTTCGGTAGAATCAAATCATTGCTTTGTTGTGTCAATGGTTTCTTATCTGGGGTTATTAGATGTCTGCTTCAGATCACCAGAAAATGTAGCCCCCGACATCACAATGCTAGTTCCCCTGCATGTTAGCTTTTTAACCAAGACAAAAGTCTGCGATGCAGCTGCACAGGACTCCTGCATCTGTGTCATCAGGAACATCATAGTAGAGGGGGTGGAAATATTGAGCGAGCCAGCATATCAGACAATCTGCTGTGACTGTATCCTAGAAATGACTGAATAAACAAAATAATAATCAAATAAAAGAAGATATCAAATCGAGGGTGGGAGACTTGGGAGGAATTAGAGGGAGGCTAGCTGGGAGGGCCTGGAAGGATGGAAAGAGGAAGAAAAGTGATGTAATTCTATTCTAATGAAAAATATATTTAAGGAATTAAAATGTAAGGGAAATTCTGAAATGAATATTCTAAGCATACACACTCACACCCATAGACACAGTTAATTAGTTTACAGTACGGCAATTCCTTTTCCTAAAGATTTTAAACTTTCCATAATCAAGCTTGCCCTATGCTATAGGTAAAACATTGATCGATCATCATGAATCTACTGAGGACATAGCGTATGACTCTAATTCCCTAGTTCAATCAACTGTTAATTCCGCTGATTCTGCTCACATGTCTTCTGTCTGCTTTTCCACTTAGCTTCAGTGAGTTTTCAGTCCTCCACAGTAGAAAACATGTAGCCAATACTTTATATTTTTTCATTTTTTAAGAAGCTTATGTATTTTTTATTTTTAATTTATTTAATATTAGAATTATATATTTAATAATATTTAAAATATATGTTTGATGTGGGATTCCTCTCTGTATGCTATGATTATGTTTTATTACCATTAGTTATTAGAGAAGCTGTTTTGGCCAATGGCTTAGTACATAAAGCCAGGCAGGAAATACAAACAGAGATATAGAAAGTAGGCAGAATCAGGGAGACTCTATGTAGCGGTCAACAGAGATGCCAGATTCTTACCAGTAAGCAATAGCCACAGCCATGTGCTAATATACAGATTAATAGAAATGGGTTAATTTAAGATGTAATAGTTAGTCCCTAAGAAGCCTAAACTAACTAGTTAAGCAGTGCTGTAACTAATATAGTTTCTGTGCAATTATTTTATGTCTGGGTGGCTGGGACACAAGCAAACAGTCTCCACCTACAAAATGCTGCTCATCGTATGGGGGCATAGATCCACATAAGACCTAAAACAAAGGTTAGAGAAAAAAGTGGGCTTCTAGACCCATCAAAATGGGAACCAAGCACAGCTTCTTGGAACCCTCTTTTTTTTTTTTTTTCAGATAGGCTCTGTTTGCTGACAGTGAACAGAGGCTCAGTTCCTCTAAGAGATTGCTGCCACTTGAACTGCAGGGCAATTTAGGGAAGACCAGGGTTGTCAGTCAGCCTGTGTGGCATCTAGAAGTTTCATGCCTCATTACTGCCCATGAAAGGGTAAGTCCATACCATCTTTGGCTATTGTTTTGAACCCATTGTCACTGGGAGGGTAAGAGTGGATTTTATTATCTCCACATTTTTTTGCAATGGCAGTTTTTGTCATATGCCCAAGGCCGTTACACACATACTACACTACCATTTCACACTCACGGCGCCATCATCATATTCAAAAGAACAAAAATAACAACTCAATAAAAGAATTCTTAGAGAAAACGCTGGCCTACATCAGGATAAAAAAAGGGGGGTGTGAGCAGGGAGAAGATTAGTAGCCAATAGCCAATATTATCTTATTTTATATGAAATAGAAGATGGAGAGATATCTCAGCAGGAAAAAGCATGTGTTGCCCTTCCAAATCACTTGGGCTAAATTCCCAACACTCTAATGAAAAAACTGACAACTACCTTTAATTTCATATTCAAAAACCCAAAATCTTCTTCTGGCCTGTATGGAAACCTACACACACACACACACACACACACAAACACACACACACACACACACAGAGGAGAGAGAGAGAAAGAAAGAGAAAAGAAGGGAGGCACGGACACATACGTATGTGTGCACGCATGCACACACACACACAATAAAACAAAATAGAATCCACATGAAAGGAAGATACATGACAGATGACAGTATCTGAGACATTTCTGATCATCCAAATAAATAATGACAACAATTTTAATATTTTAATTAAGTTGAGAATTTTAGGTCTTTTTTCTTGAAACATGAGAGAGAAACAGAGTAAAGAGAGAGAGAGAAAAATCAATGGGGTTTAAGGGGTAAGGGAAAACAGGGAAGTTAGAGCTCTTATAACAAAATCATAGCATATATGGAAATGAAAACATAAATGGTAATGAAAAAGTTTAGTGTAAATAGCACAAGATTTAGCTATTTCAAAATTTCTTGCATTGTTTTTTATTACAAAGAGGGAAAGAGTAACTTTGCAGTGAGCAACCCAGTACATAACACTTTCATTAAATAATAACAGCAGGAAATCCCCATGCCAAGGCAGCATGGTCTTTGTCAGATGATAAGTTATGGATGTTCTCAGATAAATCCATAGCTCTGACCTAATTAGGAGGGATAGTTATACACATTACCCCAAACTGAAAGGTGGTTGGCTAAATAACTGCCATAGAGATTAAAATATTATTTATTTTTTATATTATAATATAGTTACATTATTTGCCCCTTCTTTGCCTCCCTTCAAACTTTCCCATATATCCCCTTTTTTTCTTTTCAAATTTATGGCCTGTTTTTCATTAATTATTGTTATACATATATATTTATGAAAGTTGGGAAAGAGACAAAGAAAAGCTGAGGAACTATTTACCTTTTGCAGAGCCTGAGTAATCATTAAAACCAAATGTGATATATTCTAGAGTATTTCTGTACTGGGGGAAATATCAACAATGAATGCCAACAGGAAGAGTTGGTAAAACATGAGCTGTGGATGGTGGTTTATCCACGGACTGGATACAGTAGGGCAGGAGCTAAACGCACTCCAGAGTCTGGTTTTTTAAGATGTCTTTTAAATGACTTTTAAAACAATAAACAAAAGTATATAAAATGTAACAGAGACCTGTTAAGCTCATCAAAGCCTAAAAATACTTATTATCTGGTTCATTTTTACTGAATTCTGGACTAAGCCACTAGTCCAGATGTCTTTTGTTTGTACTCTTAGGTCCACCAAAATAGATGAATTTTCGTCTTTTCTTGCCCATGAGGTAGCTACCCCCTTTGTTTTTTAACCCTGTATATTGGGGTTCCTACACCTGCACACTGAGGTTTGGCCTTTCACCAAGGGGACCACAACAGCTTGCTTCTGCATTCCTCCGCTTGTTTTCAGCAAAAGATTGGGAGGCCAGCTTGAAAATTCCCCCTTTATCGTTTTCTTCCTTTGCAGAACTAATAAAGAAGGGAACTGTCAAACAGCCAGAGCTTTTATGTTCTCTAGATGAGTCTGACTGTTAATTACCACTGTGCTCTGAGTCTACCTGCTAGCACAGACACTGCTTAAGCTTGCGAGGTCCTTTCTAGAACTTACCAGTAACTCAGATCCTGCCTGTTATGGCTGCATGTGTAGCCGTTTTCCATTTGATCTTGTGCATATGTTTCTGCAAATGCCATTATATGTTCCTCTCTTCTCAGAAGAAATATCGATGGAAGGTGTCCAGTGTAATTAAAAATGGATTCAAAATGAAAATGCCAATTCAATGAACATAACTAATAACACTGAGAGTTCATATAATTACTTTTTAAATGGCCTAAAGATCAGATAAGAAAAAAAGTCTCCACCATCATATTGCATTATTTCATAAATTTACATTTATAGAAAATTCATAAAGCAATCCTAGTGGGAGGACAGAGCTGAGGGAGATAAAAAGAAATCACCAAAATGGTCTAGAGATATGAGCTTCTGCCTTTTAGATTTTTGTCTCAGTGTGTGTTAGCTTTCTGTTGTAATATGTAAATACATATATGAGATAATTAACTTGAAGGGAAAAGGTTCATTTTGGTTCACAGGCTTATAACTTTTAGTTCATGATCCGCTGAAACCAGAGCATGAGCATTGAGCATTGAGCCTAGGCTGCATGCTTCTCATTGTCAGGAGGTTGCATTCATCTTATGCCTGCATTAGGAAAAAGAGGAAGGGCTAAGACCTTAGCATTCCCTTCAAGGGCTGGTTACCAGAGACAAAAGGCCTTGCACAAGGCCATACATTGTATGTCCTACCATCTTCCGGTTGTGCCATTATGAAGGACAAGCCTTTGATGCATGCTTTAGGGTGCCCTTCCAGGTTCACACACACTGTAAATTGTCAGTCCTCCCTTCCACACATTTCAGCAAGGATATGCAGTGTGTATTGTACACTGCACTGTGGCAGTGCCACAGAGAAACGTCGTAATACAGCACAGCCTCTGTCATTGAGGTAATCACAAGTAGTAGGAGCAATCTCATAAGACTCAGTGGCCTCGAAGTGAAAGCAAGAAATGCTGCTGGGGGGGGTGGTCCCTACTTCCTGCTGATGGGATTGGATGGAAATCACTGTGGCTACTGTGGATGTGAATATAAAGGCTTTAAAAATTAAAAATAGAATTCAGACACATGACTTCTGGATATTTACCTGGAAGAGCCAGTCAGCTTGTCAGAGAGGTACCTGCAAGCTCAGGCTCATTGCAGCGTTGGTCACAGTGGTCAGTTTCTAGAAGTAGCCTATGTGCTGAGTAAGGAATATATAAAATGTGGACACATGTACTCAGTTCAGTTTTTAGTAGTTTCTTTTGCTGTTGATTTCTAGTTTTAATCCACTAGACCCTGATAAGTAAGATACAAGAACTATCGTAATACAGTGTGTTTGTTGCTCTTTGACCTAAAATGCCATCACCTCTATTTTTAGAGAAGGATCTAAGTTCTGTTGAAAAGAATGTGTAGTTTCATTTCTGTTACACAAAATATTTTGTATACATCTGTAAAGTTCATCTGATTTATGCCTGAAGTTTCTTAATTGATTTTTCATTCAAATGGATATCTAAACATAGGAGTCGAATATAGACATCACACTCTATTATAGTATCAGGAATGATCAGGTACTTTATTTCCGTTAGTGTTGCTTTATGGGAGCCCCCATGGTCAGCACATAAATATTTGTAATTCCTGTGTCTTCTTGATGAATTTTTCTGTGTCTTAGTATAAAGTGGTCTTCCTTATTTTTTTCTGACTGATTTTGATATGAATTAGGGTTTATTTTTTAAATCAGAGATCATATTAGCTGCCCCTGTTTGTTTCAGCTTCCATTCATTTAGTGATTCCCATGCTTTGACTCTTAGTCTGTCAGTGTTTTCATCAGCGCTGCATGTTTCTTGGAAAGGGCACCTGTGTTTGTCTGTGTGCATGTTTGTGTATCTGTTGCGTGTGGTACGTGCATATGTGTGACCATGTCTCTCCCTCTCTCTCTCCCTTGTGCTTTCTCTCTCTCTCTCTCTCTCTCTCTCTCTCTCTCTCTCTCTCTCTGCGTGGTGTGTATGGTACATGACTGCATGGCAGGTGCATGTGTGTGTGTGTATGCATGGTATGTGTGGTCCATAGATGTATATTTGTGTTTTGTTGTGGGTGGTACGTGCATTTGTGTAACCATATGTGTGTGAGTATTTATGTGGGTGGGTGTGGGTGAGTGGATGCTGTGGTGGATGTATGTGTATAAGCACATACATGCATTCAGAGACAACATGTTGTACAAAGCCTTCTTCCATTGCTCTCCACCTTATTCCTCTGAGCAGGGTCTCTCAGTGAACTGAAGCTCACCACTTAAGCTAGGCTGGATGACCAGAGATCTCTTGTAATCTACCTATTTCCATTTCCCAATGCTGAGCTAGAGGCACATGGAATCATATTCAAATTTTCACATAGACTCTGGACACGGACACTCGGGTATGTGTGGATACATACTAACCATCTCCTCTACCCCTGAATCTATTTTTGAAATTTACCCCACCAGTCTGTCTGTCTGTCTGTCTTGTCTCTCTCTTTACTTTTGTTGTTGTTGTTGTTTGTTTGTTTTTGTTTTTCGAGACAGGGTTTTTCTGTAGCTTTAGAGCTTGTCCTGGAACTCACTCTGTAGACCAAGCTGACCTCAAATTCATAGATATCTGCCTGCCTTTGCCTCCCGAGTGCTGGGATTAAAGGCATGCACCACCGCCGCCCGGCTCAGTCTGTCTCTTTTTTTATAAATTGAGATCACTTATATTTAAGATTCTTATTGGCTAGTTTTCTAGTTCCATGGACTATTGTTTGTTCTTTATCTTCCTCAGTGCCATTAGACTTTTGTTGGATTGCTGTGTCAGAGATGGTAGATTCCTCATTCGCTCACATAATCTTTTGAAGTTTATTCTTTCCCAGCTCATAATTCGAACCATGTTTCTTCCTCCACTGTGTGCAGAATTCCTTTAGAATCTTCTGCAGTGTGGACTTGGTGTTGTGATCTGCCTTAGTTTACAATCATCTTGATATGTTTTAGTTTACTGTAACGTTAAGAAGACAGCTTTGCTATAGATCACCATATTGACAGTTACATTGAATTCTTGAAACACGATGTTTTATTTTCTTACAGCTCTTAGGGCTGTTTAGTGGCAGGTCTTATGTCATATTGGTATATTTGCCTTTGCAGATATCATGACACCTTCCCTTGCAGCATTAATACTGTTATTTTACCCTGTGGTTTAAAATTTTTATTTATTTTTCCAAAGACTTATTTTTCATTTTTAAAGCTATATGTATATATGTACAAGTTCAATGTCCTAAAAGTCTGGGAGAGAGTGTTAGAGACTCAGAGTCCCAGGAATTAGAAGTTATCAGTCATTCTCAGCCCTCTGATGTGGATACCAGGCACTGAACTTGGGTCTTTCAAGAGAACAGTGTATCATTTGTACTGCTGAGCCATCTTTGTCCTTTGTTACCTACAATATGTCATGGCATGATACATACATACATATATATATATATATATATATATATATATATGGACTTCTGCTATAATTTAATTCAATAAATGCTATAATTTAATTCATTAAATTTTGTATGCCTTTAGTTTTCTTGCAGCTCCTATCCCTTTTGATGATTAGGTGGGTCCTTTTGATAGTGCTCCAGAATTCTTGGATGCTGTAGCCGCACACAGTTTGTTTTCCTTATGTTTGGTTGGAGCACTTACTAGACCTCATGCGCCATCTCTGATATTATTTGTAATATTTGTAATGCTTTATTGAATCTTTTGGTAATGCTTTCTGCAATGTTTTTACATTTTGTTATTTTAATTTTTAATTTACAAAATTTTTAATTCTGTGATCTCTTGGGGAAGTCGGGTTTTCCTGTTATTCGATAGTTTGTCCGATCCTCTGATGCAATGTGCACATCTGTGGGTTTAGATATCTATCCCACTTTTATTTTCAGATCTTATTCAGTAACCTATTCCTGAGGACTCAATCTCCAATACCATTGAATGTGCACAAAAGCAAGCTCTTCTAATAGCAACAGTACCAATCTATGTAAGATATAGAAATTCACTTGAAATCAGTTAAAGTCTATTCATACATCACCAGTGACCATAGGCCAGAAAATGAGAAAACTATTACAGACTGTTCTGTGGAGTTAAAAATTACTTAGGGATATGAAATGGCAAATGAATGAGCAGAAGGACAGAGACTGATAAAGGAGAAGGAAGGTCAGATAATTGGAAAGAAGACTTCAGCAGCATCCATCTCCAAGCTTTCAAGGCCGTTTTACTGGGTACAGAATGCCAAGTTAGCCATTTAGGTTATTTATGTTCTTCATTTATTTACTTGCTATCCAATTAATTTATTGGCTAAAAGTGTCACTCAGTTAATTGATTGTTTACATTTTTGTTCCCTAACAAGCTGCCGACTTCATGACTTCCTTTCAAATAAATTCTATTGTGTATATTTGAAACTTATAGCATGATATTAAGGGATATATACAGATAGTAAAATGGTTGATATATGCATACATATATATGTAGCTATACATATTATCTATTCATATATGTATGTATGATAAAAGTTGGCAAATCAACACATTTCATCTCATGTAATTCTGTTTTTATGTGGTGACAAAGGCAATCAAAATCTACTTATTTGACAGAAGCCTCCAGCTTGAAACAATTTTATTAATTGTGATTCTTATTTCATGAACATTTTAAACTTGTTTATTATACATGTATGCTATATTATTCAGAATTCTTTAAAGAAAGAAGACTCATTTATTAGAAATTAGAGTGACTTACAGGCTGTGGTCCAACTAACCCAGAAATATTTGTCTGGATGGAAAGTTCAAGGAATCAATAGTTGTTCAGTCCACAAGGCTGAATGTCTCTGAGGGTCTTCAGCACTGCTTGTCATTCCTCAGTATCATTTGTATTTTGAGGATTTCTGTGTGGCTGATTAGGCTAGTCTGGTTGGCCAATAAATACCAGGGAACCAACTGTGTCCACATCCATGGTGGTACATCTTTATAATCCCTGAACTATGGATGAACATAGGATCTGGGATATCAAACGTGGATAAGTATGCTTATGAGACAAACACTTTATAGTCTATGTTATCATCCCTGCCCTTTTCACAATCCTTTCCTGTCCTATCTGACCCAAATTCCACCCAGAACTGTGGAATATGAAAGTAAGGATTAGGATAAGAACACATCATGTAATGGATTCTCTTAAGAACAAGATCTTCCCGGAAGCTATCTCTGGGAAAAATTTCCATTGGTTCTAAAAAGGCAACAATTCCTCTTCAGCAGTAGAGGTGACAGGAGATACATGGAGATTAAAGCTATCAGAAATGAATGTAATAATGTCCAGTGAATCTAGAGAGTTATGTATTCTAGGAATGGTGTGGGAGGTCCTTCTGTCTATGTGTTGCTTTTAGTTAATGACTAAAGAAACTGACTTGGCCTGTTGATAGGGAAGAACTTAGGTAAGTGGGGAAAACTGGACTGAATGCTGGGAGAAGGAAGTCAGAGAGAGACAGATGCAATGGATCCGCTGCTAGAGACATGCTGAAACTTTGCTGGTAGGCCACGACCTCATGGTAATATACCTTTAATATAAAGGGATTAAATTTATATGTAAGAGTTAGCCAATAAGACGTTAGAGCTAATGAGCTAAGCAGTGATTTAATTAATACAGTTTCTGCGTGACTATTTCAGGTCTAAGCTAGCCAGGCAGCCAGGAATGAAAAAGTGGCTCTCCCACTACATTTGGCATGGTAGACTAAATCTATGTACAATCTAAAAAGCTTGAAAAGGATCTGTAGACACAGAAAAACAAAGTTTAACCTCATTTTTTTTTCACCTGGTGGCATGTTGTAGCTGCCTTACTGGAGGCATTCCTGATTCACTGGTAGTAGAAAAAAAAACTCACCTTTTAAAAAACAAGCTTCTTGTTCCATGCTGCCAGCACAAACTGTGGCTGCGGAGCATTTGAATGGCATTTATGGGCCAGGTGTTTGTGTTCCCTCTAAGGCTGAGGAAAGTAGCTGATACCAGCTTAGTGCCCCTCACCTGGGCAGGTAGTGGATCAGGACTGCAAGGTTTGCACAAGTAAGAGAGCATGGCAGATTTCTGATGCCATAAACAGAGATATTTCCAGACCACTCTATGTGCTGCAGGGCATATTTAGCTAGTACTCAGATAAAAAGGGTTTATTGCTACACACTCATTCTCAGAGTTAAAGTGCTGAGCGTGGCTCCTGCCTGGCGGCCCCAGAGCTAACAATAATAATATGTCCACCATTTTCAAAGTGGAGAGAGTATCCAGAGCAGCTTGCAGCCAAGCTGCTTACCATTTTAAAAGCTTTTCAAGACAGTAGAGAATTACAGATAGCATATAAGGACAGATTCAGACATGAAAGAACTCTAAACAAGTCACAGTGTTGGATAAATGTACGTAGGCTTGGGAGAGAGAAGAAAAAGAATATAGAGAGTTGGAAAAGAAGTAAATGGTTTTTAGAAAAAGGAGGTAAGGTCTTTAAAGAGACAGAGTACAAACAGTCATAGATTAAAAAAGTAAAGATAATAAAATAAATATTGAAAAGTAATAGAGTAAAAACAAACCACGTAAAATGGAAAATTCATAGAGAGTCTGGATTATGTATATTATTATGTTATCTCTGAATATTTTGACTGTGAAGACATAGAGACATTTCATTGTATGGACTGCTAAATTAAACCAACAGAAATGTATCTTGATTCCAAAATTTGAGTCTAAGGATATGTTGCTTTGGAAAAGAGGTTCTTCTTTTGTTCCACAGAAGATGAGAACCATTGGATTGCTTCCAGAACAATATGGTTTGATAGAACAGAATCCCTTGAAAGATTGTTGTAAACACCCCCACAAAGAAAATACTTCACCCAATAAACAACAGGAGGAAGTTTGGACAGAACTGTGCCTATTCCCAAATATTGTTTATTTATATTTAAAGAGGGCTATACCATAGAGATTTGCATTGATATAGAACTTGGTTTATTGATACAAATTTAAGGTCAATCTTGTTATATGTATATTTCTGCTCTTGTTTACGGCATTGTAATTTTGTAGTTCATTTAAAAATGTAATTTATAATAGTCAAGCTTGTAGTCATGTTAGTTAGATTTTCTAGATATATAGAGATATATTTCAGTTTGATAGGTATTCGTAAAATCTTTCACAGGCCTTCACAATATGGCATTTAAAATGTTTAAGAACTTAAGACTTTTCATGACAATGATACACATCTGCTCTGAGCAGCATCAAGCTACTTCAAGAAGAAGATGGGCATCAAAGAGGCTCCTTAAGGAGTTGGTTAACCATTTGGGCAAGAAACTGCTCTTGCCTGGCCTGCATTACTGGACATGCAGGAACTACAGAGAAATGACTACTGAACTTCCCCAAAGGTGAGATGATCCTTCAGGGTTCCTGCTTCATAAAAGAGTCTGTGAGACATTCTGCGGGATACACAAGAAAGTGACTGAACTGTCTTTGAAATTTCCTTCTTCTTGGAAAAGCCTCCCTGAGGCTATGGGCTTGTAGGCCGAAAAATAGATGCCCCAGTAGTATAGAAGAACTTTGGGTACCATCTAGGCAATGAGATGTCTCTGTCAATTCTAGAGTTTTGGAAGTTTCTTACAATGCACTTTCTGTTAACTTAGGTAATATTATGTCTTTCTGGAGTCTTTGATGGAGTTAAAGAATAGATAGTTGTTATTATAGTTTTCCTTAGTTATGATAAAAGATAAAGTAGGTATAAATATTATAACTGTAATTGCTGCTTGATAACAGTTTTGTTATATGTAATTTTACTATGTTAAAGCCTGCCTCTTTGTTTAAACAGAAAAGGGGAAATGGTGTGGGAGAGCTTTCTTTCGAAGCATTGCTTTTATTGGTTAATGACTAAAAAAACTGCCTCAGCCTTTTGATAGGGCAGAACTTAGTTAGAAAGGCAGGGAAAACTAGACTGAATGCTGGGAGAAGGAAGGTCGAGAGAAAGATACACCATAGATCTGCTATTGGAGATAGATGTGCTGAAACTTTGCTGGTAGGCCATGACCTTGTAGTCATATACAGATTAATAGAAATGGGTTAAATTAATATTTAATAGTTAGCCAATAAGAAGTTAGAGCTAATGGGCTAAGCAGTGATTTAACTAATACCATTTCTGTGTGATTATTTCTGGTCTAAGCTAGCCAGGCAGCTGGGAACCAACAAGCGGCTCTCCCACTATTTAGGAATTCTTAAAGGAGGTCAAATTATAATGTATTCTTTTTTTCATTTTGAATCTGTTGCAGAAAAAATTGATTTTTCAGAAAATTTTCTTAAATGTATACTAGATGATGAGTCATAATTGTAATTTGGAAAAAATAAATCTTGACATATTATGGAGGAAATAATATTTTAACTGTTTTCCTTTGAAGTTAGCTAGACTCAGTAACTTTCTGTAGTTTACTCAAAAATTTTATAAAAATCTTATTTTTTTATTTTTGTTTATATATCTGAGCAGTGCTTTCATTTTATGAAATAAATAGACAAAGGTGTCCTAAAACAAGAAGTTTGATCATTTCTAATTTAAAAAATGCTTGTATGACTTCCAAGCCACAGCATCTTAATTCTTTTATCACTCTCAACATTAGTGTTGAGAATTCATTGTCTGACTTAGATAGCTTTGGGTCTCTTGGCTATGGTGACACATGCTGCAGCCTTCTCAAGCAGTAGGACTTGATATGTAACTGAGGTCTCAGAAAAGTTCAAAACTGGACTCAACTAGTAATTCACTATGTGTTGAAGCTTGAACCTACTTGGGTTTTGGTACTTAATGGACCATTCTGTTTTCATACTGGTTCTTATTGTGGACGTTCTGGGCTACTGATTCTGGAGGGAGTTTCCCTTCCTCAGGTAACTGACCAGACAATGCCTTTCCATAGTCCTGTTTTGCACTTGAGTGAAGGATTAGTTTAAATCCATAATGCAACCATTCCCAAAGACTTAATATAGACAGGTGCTAGCTAAACCATTTATAAAGTCAAGACGATTTCTCCATTACAGTTAGAGCCTGATGGCCATTGTGAAACTTGTAGGACCTGAGTTTGACTTCCTGTTCAGATTAGGGCTGGAAATATTCTAACAGACCCAGGGTAGAGGAATCTTCAGGCACTCAAGTATATTCTGTTAGAAGGCATTTTCACCAAAATCCAGACTCATACCTTTAACACAAGATGCTACAAAGGAAAAGATGTAGCTTCATGCGCATGTCCTTTTGGGCACACACATGCTCAATCACTTTCTTGAACATGGACTAAAATAAATACTGGATTTATTTACTTATTAGAGTTTATAAGTGTTTTGCCAGAATTTATGTATGTGTGTCCGGTGTCTGTTGAGGTCAGAAGAGGGTATAAGGTCCCTGGAACTAGAGTTATGGGTAGCTGTGAGCCACCATGTAAGTCCTGAGAATCAAACCCAAGGTCCTCTGGAAAGAGAAGCATCTGCTCTAAGGCACCAAGCCATCTGTACAACTCCTTCATTTTATTTTTTAAAATTTTTATTTAATTAAAATACAATTACATCATTTCCCCCCTCCTTCCTCCAATCTCATATCCCTGCCCCACCTCACTCCATCTCAATTTTATGGCCTCTTACTTTTAGTATCTCTTTCTGTCTCTCTCTCTGTCTCTCTCTGTCTCTCTCTCTGTCTCTCTCTCTGTCTCTCTCTCTCTCTCTCACACACACACACTCTCTCTGTTTGTGTGTCTCTGTGTGTGCATGTGTGTGTGTGTGTGTGTGTGTATGTGTGTGTGCGTGCATGTGTGCATGTATGTGTGTCCATAATAAGTATATGAATGCAATCTGCCAAGTTTGGTTGTATGTTTGCTTGCATGTCTGTTTTTAAGGCTGACCTCTTGAGATTGGATAATGATTTGGGGGCTCATCTCTGGGAAAGACTAACTTTCCTTCTTTCAGTAGTCTTTACATGTCTGTAGCTGATAATTAGGGGTGGGACCTAATGTGTCTTCACCTATCTACCTTGATATGTAAATCTGTGCTTATTCTTAAAAACAAATAGTGGTTGTACTATTTTCTTTTTCTTTTTTTTCATTTTGATGTAGCATTAACTTTATAGGCCACTATAGACTCAGTGTCTTTGTTCTGTTTTGTTTTTCTTTGCTTTCTGCATGATTTCAATAAGTATTCCTTTGACCGCTACCTTTTAACATCCATGAGGAAAATTGTATATTTTCTTTTTCGGAGTTGACATAGGAAGACTTCTGTGGCAATAGAAGTGCACGGAACTGACGGTTGCTTTAACAGGGAAATTACTGAGGTATAGACTTAGCTTTTTGTGTTCCCTTATCTTGGGCAGCTTGGCACTTTACACAGGAACATCTTTGGCAGTGTCAAAATTTGATTTTATCTCCATAATACTTTACCAGTGTTTCTACATTAGCCTCTTGCTTTTGTCTGCTCAACCACTCTTCTTTTGCCAAAATTGGAATATTTCTACATAAGAAAGCTGGTATTCTGTCCATATCAGTAAGTGTCAGTGTTGTAAATTGTCCTCATGAATCATAGCTGTGATTTTGTTTTTAAACTGTCTTCAGTCCACCCGCCATGTGTGTCTGTGCATGTGTGTGTGTGTGTGTGTGCATGCACGTGCACACACACTCCCATGCTTGCTTAGTGGCTGGAGAAATTAGTTGCCATGGAGGACCAGCACTCTGTTATACCTTAGAACAAAACAATTTTTACCCATACATTATTTTCAGCATTGGCATGAATGTCTAAATTCATATTATACATCAGGTTCAGAGTTTTAAGCTTTTTCCTTTCAGTTAAGAATGTTTCCTCTAATGCACACACACCCTTCCCCACTCCATTGCTCCAGCTTGGGTCATTCCTGTCTCCTACTTACCCTCTGGAATCATTTATCTTTAAACGGTTACAGCATACTAAAGAACAGTATGTTCTCTGTCTCCATGTAACAGTGGAAGAAAGCACTCTCAATTGAAATAAAAGAAATTTTATTTGACCCAAATCAATTTCTATAATAGAAATTTTCCAGTATAGGCAAGACACATCTATAAAGTATTATAAATACATTAAGTGACCGCTATACAACATAGTTGTAGCGGGGGATTTTAACTGGCTAAAAATTAGACTAGCTACATACTCTTGGGCACAATAATTGAACTAACTGCTGCTATAATGGTTTAAATCATAAAAGTATATATAATCTCATCTTTATAATTTTTCAGTTATTCTCTCACTCACTCAATACTGTAAAGCTACTCCTTTCTAGACATGCAAAATCAGTGGTAAATTTTTATTTAGTAGAGTGCTAAATGAAGAGAGAAACACTTAAGTGGTAGATAATCTTAAGAACTTATTGTAGGTATGACAATGCCCCCAGAGATCTACATGTCCCAGTAACTTTAGTCTGTGACTTTGTTACTTTATATAATAAATAGAAGACTATAGCTGCCAGTAAAGTTAAAAAGTTTGAAAGTAAAAGAAATCCACGCAAAGATCTTGAGTCAAAATCTGGCTATTTAAAACCTCAGAAATTTAATGAGTACCATGAGGTAGATAAAGATTAACTTATACTGCTGACTTTTAAGATGTAGGAAAGGGGTCAAGATCTAATGACTACAGATGATTATGAGAAATTAATATTACTGGAGTCTCCTCTAAAGCCTTGAAAGGAAACACACCATGCTTAGCCATTGATTTTATTGCTCCTAGCTGAATAAGGTACTTGAACTTTCGTCCACAGAATTGTAAGACAGTCCATTGTGCAGCCATAAACTGAGAGGTTTGTAGTAATTTTTAGAATAGCAATATCAAGTTAATAACATAATGAATAGAATAATGCAGATTAGTGAGATGCCAAGTGGTGTTGCTAGTAGGGTGACTCCAGGAGTTGGAACATCTAAGGAAATGTCCAGAGCAGAAACATGGTGACTAAGTCAATACAATGCTGGGAACATTTGTCATATGAGCATCCCATAAAATGTTAACTGAAGGCTAATTAAGAAGCAAGATATGTGGCTGGGGGACAAGAGTAGAAGACCAGGGATGGATAAGTCACAATACTTGCAAAGGAACTAGGTGCTAGAAAATATGAGACATCCTGGGTCCTAAGTGGGAGCCCGGGATGTGGATTCATTCCACCTTGACCAAAGGTCAGAGAGTTCAGGCCTATTCTTGCTCTTTTAAGGTTACGACAGGAGGTTTGACCCAAGGTGTGACTACAAGGTGTGTTTTGACCTAGAGTATTGTTACTTGATGATTTGGGTATTGAGAGGTAATTATTTTGTTTGTTCTTTGCATCTTGGTAAAGAAGTCTTTTGTCTTACCCCTCCTCTTTGAATTGGGTCAAATAAAACCTATGAGAAATAAGCATGGGCAGTATTTACTGGGTAGCCCTCTGGACTCTATCTTCTCTCTGTCTCTCTGTGTCTCTATCTATCTGTCTTTCTCTCTGTCTGTCTCTCTGTCTCTCTCTTTCTCTTTTGTATCTATGTCTTTTCTCTCTGCCGCTTCTTAATCTTCATATTTCCCTCCAAGCATAGACAAATAAGCCAGAGGACCCAGGTGATGCTGTTTTCCAGACACATAATATGGCAGTCCTGGAAGGTTTAGATTTTATTCATTATCTTCAGAGGGAAATTCAAAGAAGAATATTGTGATTTTATGTGTGAATTCTTGAGTGCATACCTAGAGAAATCGGTTTATTAGGCTTATGAAGGACTGTGAGGATCTATATTTAAATAACTATCCCAAGCAGCTCATTTTTGTGATGGAAACTGCTCAGTGTCTGTACCACTTTTGATAATTTTACTCCTGATTATTTAATTATGTTCATATGTGTCCAAATCCCACCCTTTTCTTTCTTGAAGACACTCTTCAAATATATCAACTCCAAAAGCATAGTGTATGTATATATGTATATATATAATATATGATATGGATATGGATATAGATATATATTTCCCATGTTGTTGAACCTAATTAAGAACACAAGAAAGTCATATCAGTGCAAATTTATTTAATTGAATAGAGCAGTAATGGTGTAACATAAATTCTAAGTCACCACTTTTTCATGCTAAATATACATGTGTATGCATTGAATGTGTACCTTTAATGACTCTGTGAAAATTAAACCTTTTCATATCTTCTCACTGTGTCTTTTAGTATGATATTTTCTCAATTCTTTAACATAAAGAAAATCTCTTTCTTTAAGGAACAAATGAATTCCTTGTTTTAATTTGGTGTAAAATTTGAGGACCATAAGAATGGAGAGTTAGGGCAAGGGAAAATACATAACCCATATAACCCAAAAGTATAAGTAGGGTTTAGAAAAAATGTACCATATTTTGGACACCATGAAATCTGAAGATGTTTTTACAAGCAAGCAAAAGTTTAGATATTTTCTTCTGAAGAAGGAACCTGATTGGTCTTCTTCCTTTTCAAAGACAACTTCTCAGAACTCTCATTTTTATTTGATGCAAACATCCTTATTACAAGTACTAGAACCAGGAAGAAAGCATAGAGAGGAAGTCTTTCATTTTTAACCTCAGTTAAAAATTGTTACTTTATTTTATTTTTTGAGATCTAATATAATTACATTATTGTCCCATTCCCTTCCTCCAAAGAGTCTCATCCATTCCTCTTTGCTCTCATTCAAATTCATTGTTTCTTTTTTCACTAATTGTTGTCTCACACAGATACACATACACATATAAATACATATATATTCCTCAATATCTAAGTACATTCCACAGAACCTGTATAATGTTTCTTCTACATATGATTTTAAGGTTATGCACTTCGTATTGGATTACCAATTGGTGTGCTCCATCCTGGGGAAGACTCTATCTCTCATTTTTATCTCTAAATTCATGTTTTCGGTATGATTGAAATCCAGCAATCTTTCTTTCAAGTTGGGAATCTTCCTTATGTCATAACTGCATGTATTTGTGACAACTGATCACCTCCTGGAAAGCTTCCCATTTTACTAGACTCCCTTCCAGGTTGTAAATTGCCTTTGATGTCAGGATAACTCAGCAGGTATATGGGATTATTTCCTGACTTCTCAATTAATCCTGTCTTTCATCTCTAGCATGACTTTTGGATTGTGTTTGTAATTTTTAAATTACTTTTGAGTGACATCATTAAAAAATAGATGAATGTTCTTAGGTAATTTTCCTGAGGATGTGACTATTCAGGGGATGACTGAGGTAATTGTTCAGATAAATTCCAGGTTTCTGAACATTTTCTCTCTTGAATTAAATTAACCTTAATCTGTTATGATGGCCCCCTTTTATGGGTTGTAGCTACTTGATTAGAGGATATATTTATAATCAAAACCTCCATTTCTGGCCTATCTGCAAACTTACTAGTCAACATGTATTGCTTGCCACTCAGTTCACACATCCCCACACCTTCTTTCACCGTGTTTTAGTGTCCATCCCAGCATGAGACAGACTGTGCTTTCCCAGCTAACTCTGGTACTGTAAAGTGTATCTGTGGATTAGCTGTAGGGTACATTCACATTCGTGGTTAGAGTCTACATGTTTGCATGGTGACAGAGAAGGGGACATGAGCAAAGAAAGACAATCACTCTGAAAAGTATCTAGGTGCATTGTGAGGGGGTTTCTCATCCTTTATAATTCTAGTGGTATCCCAGAGGAGGTCTTTCTTTCTTTCTTTCTTTCTCTCTCTCTCTCTCTCTCTCTCTCTCTCTCTCTCTCTTTCTTTCTGTCTCTCTCCCTTCTCTCTCTCTCTCTCTTTCTTTCTGTCTCTCCCTTCTCTCTCTCTCTCTCTCTCTCTCTCTCTCTCTCTCCCTCTTTCTTTCTTTTGGTTTGTTTGAGACAGGGTTTCTCTATAGCTTTGTAGCCTGTCCTGGAACTAGCTCTTGTGGACCAGGCTGGCCTCAAATTCCCAGAGATCTGCCTTCCTCTGCCTCCTGAGTGCTGGGATTAAAGGTGTGCACCACCACAGCCCAATTGCATTCTGTTTTTTTATTGCTCTTTGAGTACTGGCTATGTCTATTTTACATAATATGAAATCCCTTTGAGATACTAATTTATAATTGTTTCCTCACCAATTTGTGCAGTTTTAGTGTTTTTTGAAATCTGTGGATAACAAATTCTGATTCAAATCTAATGAATAATTTGTCTTATCAAAATTTGTGTAATATACTAATAATCTGAACTTAACCCCTACTATTAGGCTGAGGGGTTCAGGGCTCATACTTTGATATGTGATTGTTTTGTCTGTGTTGGCAGATTAACATCAGATTCTTGTTATCATTCTCCTGTCCTAGTAACTCAATAAAACAGACTCTCCCCTTGGGAATGAAAACCTAATTAAACACATACCTGCTGCTAAGATTATCATCTTGACTTCTAGACAGAGCCCTATCACGGGCAGTGCGAAGGTCACTGGACCTCAAATTGGCCATCTTTCATCTTTGAAATGAAAAAAAAAATCCTAAATTGCCTTCTAACTGAAATTCTGAAACTCTATAATTGTTTAAAAATGAATCACCTTATCTTTCGGGGAGCAATTAATATTGAGAAAGTGTCTGGACAAAACAGTTTATTTAACAAGATAAATTCTTATTTTGATTTGTTTCTTTTTACAATTAACATACAAAGCTATAGATTTTTTATGGTATGTTCAAGCTGTTTCAGGGAGATTGTTTCCCCTTTCTGTTCTCCTGTCCCATTGCCCAGCTCCCTGCCACTGTTCTGCTTGCATCTTTCTGACCCAAGTAGACCCCATTTTTATCATGCCAAATACATTATTTTTAAGGTTTTCTTTAAATTATGATCACCTTCCCTTAATTATGATCACCTTCCCTTTCCTTTATCCAACCTTTCCATGCACACCACTCTCTTGTTCTCTCTCAAATTTATTTATTTCTTTTCCTTAATTATATGATATATACATATATAATTATCTCTATAATTAATTATAATTATATATCATATATTCTTTAATTATGTGTGTGTGTGCGTGTGTGTGTGTGTGTGTGTGTGTGTGTGATATTTAATGCAACTCTTAGTCTTGTTGACTTTTCTATTGCTTTCATGATCTCCTTTTGGTTGCTTTCTATTTTGGTTTTTATTTTACTTCTCCATGTAGTATCTTCAGGTCTAATTTTGTCTTTGTTTTCTAGTTTCTAGTCTATCTGCTTTAGCTGTAGCTGCTAAGTAGCAATACCTTATGCAATCACTTTCATTTGTCTTCAGGTATTTTTGTATCACTTGTTTGATTTCTTCCTTCACAGAGATAATTAGAAGTGAGGGGTATTTGAGGGCTAGGATGGAAACTGACAGCAAGGTTCTATTGTTGAAGACAACACCTACACAAGTCATTAAGCCTGGAGAAATTGAGCTTGTACTTCTATAGACCCTTCAGCCCCATCTTCTATTGTCTTTGGTAATGGAAGGTACTCTACATGCTACCAATAGAGAAACTTAAACACCAAGCCAGACATAAAATCTTTGATGTATAATGCTGTCCTGACTGCCAAACATGCTAGGACAATGGCAGCACAAAGCTTATGGAAGCAATTAACCGACGTCTGATTTGACTTAAGGTCCAACCATGAGACACAAACCATATATTACACTTCTTGAGTGACCAAGAACCAGAGACTAGACAGAGCAGAGACCTAAGGCAAAATGAACTACTACTGAGCAAAAAAAGTAATGATAAAATGACCCTCAATGCTAGTCTGCTGTATTTTAGATCAGTGCCTTATTGAGCCAAAATCAGAAAAACTTCATCCTAAAACAAATGGGAACAAATATAGATACCCACAGCCAGATATTATGTAGACAGAGAGACCTTGGAACACACAACCCTGAACAGGCTGTCTCCACCAAATCTTTCCTCTCAGAGCTCAGGGAACTGCACAGAAAAGGAGGCAGAAAAAGTATAAGAGCCAGAGGTACAGAGAACACCAGGAAAACAAGGCCCTCTCAAACAACTCAGCAAGACTCACATGAACTCAGAAAGATTGAAGTAACCAGCACAGGATGACTTGGATCTGCACTGCATCCCTTTGTATTCATTATAACTTTTAGTTTAGTAATTTTATGGGACTCCTAAGTATGTGAATGAGTGGGTGTCTGACTCTTGTGTCTGCTCTTGGGCCTCTTTTGCTTCTGTTGGTTTGCTTTGCCCAGTTTTGATGTGATGGTTTTTGTTTTCTCTTTTCACGTTTTATTTTGTTATGTTTTGTTGTTATCTCTTAGAACTCTGTTCTTTTCTAATGAGAGACAGAAAGAGAGTAGTGGATCTGGATAGGAGGTGAGGTGAGGAGGAACTAGAAATAACAGCTGAAGAGGAAACTGTAATCAGAACATACTGTATGAGAAAAGAATCTATTTCCAATAAAAGGGAAAATGAATATAAAAACATGTCTCAGTCTTCCTTTCTGAAGGAAAACTCAGTGATGTTCTGAGCCAGGGAGATTGATTGCGGCAGGCACATGGGCTAGCAATTCTCCTGGATCAGATGTGGCTTTTCACATTCATCTGGATACAGAAGTCTCTTAAGACTTAAATTTTTCTAGATTTCTCACAAAGGAAATTAGTCCTTATACTGTTGCTATTATATTTTACACCTTGTCAGTGAAATCAAACTGTGGATAATTTATGCTGACCCTGATGCATCTCCGAAATCCCCAGTTGTGTGGTTTCTTTTTTTTTTTTTTTTTTTTTTTTTTTTTTTTTTTTTTTTTTTTTTTTTTTTTAATAATTTTTTTATTAAGAAAAGAAGAAAAAAAAACATAAACAAAAAACAAGTTTCCACCTCCTCCCAGCCTCCCATCTCCCTCCCCCTCCTCCCACCCTTCTCCCCCTCCTCCCACCTTCTACCCCTCCCCCCACTCCTCTCCCCCTCCCTCTCCAGTCCACAGAGCAGTCCAGGTTCCCTGCCCTGTGGCAAGTCCTAGGTCCTCCCCCCTCCGTCCATATCTAGGAAGGTGAACATCCAAACTGGCTAGGCTTCCACAAAGCCAGCACATTAAGTAGGATCAAAACCCCGTGCCATTGTCCTTGGCGTCTCATCAGCCCTCATTGTTCGCCATGTTCAGAGAGTCTGGCTTTATCCCATGCTTTTTCAGTCACAGTCCAGCTGGCCTTGGTGAGCTCCCAGTAGATCAGCTCCACTGTCTCAGTGGGTGGGTGCACGCCTCGTGGTCCCGACTTCTTTGCTCATGTTCTCCCTCCTTCTGCTCCTCATTGGGACCTTGGGAGCTCAGTCCAGTGCTCCAGTGTGGGTCTCTGTCTCTGTCTCCATCCATCACCAGATGAAGGTTCTATGATGATATGCAAGATATTCGTCAGTATTGCTCTCGGATAGGGTCATTTCAGGTTCCCAGTCCTCAGCTACCCAAGGAACTAACTGGGAACCTCATGTTGGGCACTTGGGAGCCCCTCTAGGGTCAAATCTCTTGCTCACCCTAAAGTGGTTCCCTTAACTAAGAATTGTGGTTCCGTGCTCCCCTATCCACCTTTCCTTTATCCCAATTCTCCTGATTCCCCAAGTCCCCCCTCCTTCCCTTCTACCTTTACACTCCTGGGAATATACCCAAGAGATGCTCTATCACATGACAAAAGCATTTGTTCAACTATGTTCATAGCAGTATTATTTGTAATAGCCAGAACCTGGAAACAACCTAGATGCCCTTCAATGGAAGAATGGATGAAGAAAGTATGGAATATATACACGCTAGAGTACTACGCTGCGGTAAAAAACAATGACTTCTCGAATTTTGCAGGCAAATGGATGGAAATAGAAAACACTATCCTGAGTGAGGTGTCCCAGACCCAAAAAGATGAACATGGGATGTACTCGCTCATAATTGGTTTCTAGCCATAAATTAGGGCCACGGAGTCTACAATAGGTGAACCTAAAGAAGCTAAGTAAGAAGGTGAACCCAAGGAAAAACATATAGTTATCCTCTTGGCTAAGGGAAGTAGACCCAATTGCCGGGGAGAAAATTAGGATTTTGGGGGTGGGGTGGGATGGGGGTAAGGGGAGATGGGGAGTTGTGTGGTTTCTTAAAGGCTGGGACTGTATATAATTTCCTTCTGTGTCTTGTAGTTTCCACATAGTCAATTCATATTGTATTGGATGGATGGATGAGTAGAAGGATCAAACTAGGGAGAAATGGACAGTAATAAATATTTCTAGAACCCATTGCTTACTTAGGCAACGAGAGACTTGGCTTGAATAACGTCAGAAAGACACTTCCATTGATCTGCTATTTTGTCAAAGTTCAATTCATGAAAGAAACAAAACAGAAGGAATGTTGAAGTCTCCAGGCTTATAGAGCAGGATCGACTTAAGGGGGGTTGAATTTTTCCATACCCATGTCTCTGACTTCTTTTTCAGTGAGGAAGCAACAGTATTGTTTTGTCAGGGATGCATAGCTATCCAGCTCCTCCGTCCTTTTATTTTATGCTCAAAACATGCTCCACCCTGGGAATTTAAGAGTCGTTCAGAAATCTTGCTGCTAATTAGAAGAGTAACAGATCTGAGAAATAGCATGACCTTGAGTGCAACTCCTTCTATTGTAACAACCTATGTCTCCAGTCCAGAATAATTAGGAGGTGTGAGAAATGCCTCAGAATGTTTGAGTACAAAATGTACTTCAAAGGTAAATTTCGTATTCAGAGATCATTATTTCTGATCTCCAGCTGTGAGAGAACAAGGCCGCCTCCAACTCCAGTGTTAACAGATGTCTGCTAAATACTTACTACCAATAATTGAAATAGTAACCACAGTATTGAAATTACTCTGTAAGAACGACCACATGCATTTTTTTCTATCCTCATTTGTTTCATGCATCTTAATGGGTCTGTGTAACACCTAGCATGGATGTTCTCAATGAAAACATTGAGAATCAAAAAGCTTAAAATAGAGCACCTGCTGGGAGATTAGTTTTTGCCACTTAAAAATCACTATCTGTACTGTGCATCTAAGTCAAGGACTTGGGGAAAATATACTTTTGAGAGCAAACAAATAGAGCAAAGGTAACTTCTTTAGTTTTTTACTTGCATTGAAAAAAATGACATAAGATCATAAGAGAGTGTCTCCATGAGGAGCTCTCCTGACTTCTTCTTCACTGTTAAGCATGACTGGAGATAGACTGACTCATGTCTGAGCTTGATTAAGGTTAGATATCTAGAAAAAAATATTTTCTACTTAAATATTACTAAACTAAATGAATGATTTGATTCCATGGAAGCTATAAAATATGAACAAAAATAACATGAATTTTTCATTAAATACCAGGAATTTAAATTTTTTGTTATGGTATTTATTGTACTTGGTACTAGGTTATCTAAGGCTATTTTTGAAAAGGTATGCATTTGAGACTCTAAAACTACCTAATATGTCTGAGGAAGTGATTCAGTGGCTAAGAACACATACTGCTCTTAGGAGGGCACAGAACCCATATCAGGTGACTGCCAACCACCTGTAATCTAGCTGTAAGGCACGCAACACTTCTGGCCTCCACAAGGCACCTGAACTTACACATGCGTACACAAAATTTAAAGTAACTTGTCTTCAAAGATGAACAAAAAGGGGTTGTTGGGATGACTCAGTGGGTAAATATGGCTGCTGCCAGGCATGAAGGTCTGAGTTTGATCATGGAAATCTATGTGACAGAAACGAACAACAGACTTCTGCAAACTGTCCTGTTTCATTACATCTGTGTGTGCACACATGCACACACAATAAATAAATCAAGTGTTAAAAGGATTAAAACAGCAACATCATAAAAATCTGATAATTTTTTAAAATGTATCTACTTTAGTGAGAGTAAGTGGGGTTAGAAACCAGGAAACAAGAAAGAGCACAAAAGAAAGGAAAAGGACATTTTAACGGGGCAATGGGAATGAAACAGTGGACATGAAAAGGGAAAGGGATCACTGGGGACAGAAAAACACAGAAGGGAAAGAGGGTGCATGAAGACAATGATGAGGTGGTGATACCATCCACCCAGATTGCATGCAGACAGTTCTCTTATCATTTCCTCAGCATCACATTTACAGAACATACACATTTTAATAGATATCACAGATAATAAAACACTAAGAGAACTGACCTACAAATAAATTATATAACTTGCACAAGGTCAGAAAAATCTATATTTTGAAGAGTAAGACTGACATCTAAGAATCTGGCTAGGGAAATGTTCTCTTGCTTTCTATAATATGCAGCCTCCATCCCATGAACTACATAGAAAAACTTGAGAACTTAGGAAAATAAAACAGTTGCCCTTTCACCCACTAAAATCATAGTAATGCAAAAATTACTGTAATGTTCCATGAGGTTTTGAAAAACAGCAAAGACCTTTAATGAGAAGAGGAATCCCTGAGATCTGAGGTTAAGGCCATCTGGTAAAGAGAAGTTCCTTTGTCCCTGTTGTTTCAACTTTGTTCTTCTACATGGAGAAGTAGAAACACTATAAACCTATACATTCCTCAAAAGGTCACTTACAGAGACAGACCAACACACAACACTAGAATACATCTAATTAAACAGAAACCTTTGTTTGTAGGAGCAGTGTTATACCCAGATCTCTGGAAGGATGAAGTGAACTCAGTTTAAATCTGTAGTCAAGAATTTCCAGGTTCCTTGAAAAAGAGAGCTAATGCATAAAAATTATTTTGATATTAATGTGTTTCTAGTACTTGCTTTATATATTACAATGATTTCAACATATTATGAAATCAATGTCAGTATAAATATTTGAATAATGCTAATTGCTCCTGTTCAACTTTAATTATAAATAACCTAGATTCAATAAATTCCCATCTTCCCATTTAGTTTTGGAGAGGGAAATAATTCTAAAACTTTTTCTAACCCTGAAAATAACCTATAGATCTGTTGTTCAAATAAGAGCTCAAAGAGAAACTCTGAACTTTTTTGTCTGTAAATTAACCTGTGAGTATATTATTTATCATGACATTAAGGGACTTTTGAAGACCTTGAAAGAAAATCTGTAAATTCTGACATTAATACACAGAAAAATCAATTTGATGAATGCAGGCTTTGGATTCACTTTATTTTAGGGTGAAAAATACGTGTGAGATATGAGTGTGAGAGTTTTATTAATCCTTTGATCCTTGGGTTGCAAAGGCTGACACTCTTCCATTAGGCATTTTTGGAATTACAGTGATGGACAATCTGTCAGTAAGCCTCTGGCCATGGACCTTTCCAGCAGCCTAGTGGCCCAGTAATCGATAATATGACCTAGTGGAAGGCTCCTGCTGGGGCTGTCCTCATGCCGAAACTGGAAAAGAATACAAATCTAGCTTGTCAGTTTTGCTGTGATTTTTAACCTGATTTGTTCTAAGATTTTATGTTCTTGGAGCACCCCGTCATTCTTTAGCTATGTCAGGACCTTATTTTGTCATTTTATTTATTTATTCTGTATAATACTAAATTATAGTGATTAAACAATTCAAATATCTCTATGATCACAAAGATTAGGAAAGAAATGAGTCATGTTTAGCTTGTTGGAGTCTAAGCAAACAGAAAACCAGACTACTTCCACAATTCCTATGTGTTTAACGCTTATTCCTCTCAAAAAATAAGAAAGCTTGTGCATCTTTGTGAAGCAGACCTTTTCTCAGTATTTGGAATATTGCTTTTTTGTAGTGTGAGATTAATTTAATGATGCTCATAGATGCAGCAATGACTTGTTAATGAGATATTGATTCTTAGAATTAGAGTGTGTCTAGTGCCACATTTTCAATCCATATTAATGCTTCATTAGCCTAATTAATATCATAACAGTGACAACAATTTTTATAGAAAATAATTAATCATGATCAATACTGTTACCATAGTGCCCCATAGGTATCATGTGATCTTTTATAAACCAGAAGAGCTGTCCACAGCAAAAGTAGGCTGTTTCTTGTTTGGTGTGGTGTCATCTCTACAGCATGGTTAGAATTGGTGAAATATTCAGATGGGACTGCATCTCATTTGTATAGAAGATCTCTCATCCCCTCTTTTGTTCCCTTCCTTCATTACTTTCTCCTGACTCCTCTTTTATATCTCCTTACTTTTCTTTTCATCCCCTGATTTTCCTTGCCTACACAGTCTTTAACAAATTGCTACCTCTGGCATAACAGTTCACTTCATTGGCAAACAGAAGAGTTCTAAAAAATCCTCTAATATTCTTTATATTTATAAAAGCTCTCATTTTGAAAGAATGTCAGAAAGACAGTGATTTCATATATGACCTTTGTTCTGTTCAACAATCACATACCTGGAACTTTAGTTTTATCTCGATTTCATTCCTCTTATTCAGCCTTTTTGTAAAGTTATCACTTGGGCTTTTATTGGGGCCCAAGGAGAAAGTTGGCTCCCACTGAACTCTTCATCCTCCCGATCAAATATATTCCTTCTGAGCATCTCAGATGAGTCAATTATGCCCCAATCCATTCACTCAATCAAGTGGGTGATTATAGCTCACTCAGAGCTTTAAGTCACAGTTCCCAGCTATCTCCACAATATGGGACCTTCCTACTCATTGCCTGGGATCAAGTGCTTCTACCTGGGCTAAATCCATCTCACTTCCCTCTCTGCCCTCTGTGATCATGCATTTACATTTCTTCTGTTCATTGTCTTCCAAGTAGGCCTTCTGAAAGGCACATGCTCTTATACGAGTGCTCAGATTAAGTTCCTTCTCAATTTTACCAATCTGTAGGAGCCCCAAACATTCTTTCTTTCCTTCCAAGTCACCAAGACTTCCTCTGGATGCTGATTGAGCTCAATTATATAGTTTACCATTTTCATAGTCTTCTGCTACTTTGATCCACAACTCTCTGTCTGGGCCTAACAAGGTAGATTTCTTTTTTTTTTTTTTTTTTTTTTAAATTTATTTATTTATTAAGGATTTCTGCCTCGTCCCCACAACCGCTTCCCATTTCCCTCCCCCTCCCCCGATCAATTCCCCCTCCCTCATCTGCTCGAAGAGCAATCAGGGTTCCCTGACCTGTGGGAAGCCCAAGGACTGCCCACCTCTATCCAGGTCTCGTAAGGTGAGCATCCAAACTGCCTAGGCACCCACAAAGCCAGTACGTGCAGTAGGATCAAAAACCCACTGCAATTGTTCTTGAATTCTCAGTATTCCTCATTTCTTAGTTCAATTATATAGCCGTTAAATGAACGTGTATTGGGTGCTCATTTAGGGCAAGTGTTAGCAAATGTAGGGTTTGCTATTAGGGAAGGATTTATACAAAGTATTCAGAACAAGAGTGGATAATGTGGCTCGGGTACCAGCATTTCTCCTTTCATTGTCTCAGTTGTATCAGAGGCAATTTACAGCCTCTATCGCAAGCTCATAGAAGTTCCTCTCAACACCCTCCACAAGCCAGCTTGTGAGATGACTCATTTCCAGGTCTTTGACTGTCTTTCACAAGGAAATCTGGGTCAGCAATCTTATTTTCATCTGTCTTTCATATTTTAATTCCACTGTATTTTACATTCATCTCCATGGGCCACTTGCCACAGTGATATTGGACAATGAGATGCTGTTGTTCACTGCAGATTAGAGCTGTGGCTGTAAATACAGAGGTCAGTCCCTTCATGATGAGGATACTTATATTCAGTGATTTGCGCTATAGATTTGGGATGATAAAGAATGACCCTGCAATTAAGATATGATTATTTTAGCACGGTTCAATGTCCATGTGGCCTGTATACTTAATCAATACACCTGATCTTGCAATATTGTGGTTTCTCTCTGATGAGTCTAAACGCATAAGGCTGCTGCCTCTGAACAGCATGTTTACCGTATTGTCGCCTTGTGTGTGGACTTTTCCTCTCATCCATAAATTGCTTCTTTCATCCTCATCCTATTGAGGAAAAGGGGCAAACAACTGAACTCCTAAGTATACTTCCTAAGTGGCATGTTAAATTGCAAGTGGACCTCTTCTCTGTACATGATTGTTTAGGACAGATAATGCAGTTTTATATTATTGATTCAGGAGCTTGGGCTTTTAAAGGACAATAAGAAAAACAAAGTGTATGAAAGCCAATTGCTTTGGAAAAAGAAAAAAAAATGCATCATTAAAAAACATCTTGATGGTACTAAAAATTAAAAGGGTTTTCCAGGCTGAGATATAATGTTTTTGGGAAAAGGATTTACCTCAAAAAATCAAATTTATTGCATAAAGATCACGCCTGTGGAGTGAAGAAAGCCTCCGTAGAAGCTCTTCACTTCCTCCCCCAAGTCAGACAGTGAAGTTCCACTCAGGAAAGCAGATGCCCATGGCACACGTGGCCTCTTTAAGGGGAACAAATTCAGGAATCATTTTTGTGAGAACTGTAGGCAGGGTGTGATGTGGGATTCCTATTTGCTATGTATTTGTTTTATTACCATTGGTTAATAAAGAAGCTGCTTTAGCCTATGGCAGGGCAGACTATAGCTAGGAAGGAAGACTAAACTGAATGCAGGGAAAAGAAGGTAGAGTCAGGCAGATGCCATGTAGCTGCCCAAGAAACAAGTGGTAACAAACCCCAGGCCTTGTGATAAAATATATAATAATAGAAATGGGTTAATTTAAATTGTAAGAGTTAGTTATTAAAAATCCTGAGCTAATAGGTCAAAGAGTATGTAATTCATTCTAAGCCTCAGAGTGTTTATTTCATAAGTAGCTGCAGGAGCTAGTGAGTGGGACCCACGGGGTGGAGAGAAACCAGTCTAGGGGGACCAGTGGAATGGAGAATATTTGTAGATACAGGGCAGGGGGAGCTGCACTGAAGTGTGTTTGGGAAAAGCCTGAATGCTACCAGCTGAATAGACTTGTAAGGCAAGATCAGCAAGACCTAATTGAATCCTTCTATGACTCGAGGTGCTCTAGGTATGTGAACTAGAAACACATTCAGCTAAGAATCACACACACACACACACACACACACACACACAACTACACTTTCATGTTGAAAGAAAGGGAATGAGGAACGGAGGGTTCCATACATAGAACACAAAACAAAGGGGTTGGGGAGGGCTAGAGCAGAACACACTGTGCTGGGAGTTTGGAGCCTTCAAACCTAGCTTGGAGTCTCTCATCAGATTCAGATTTGTTGTTGTTTGCCTGCGTTGTTTGTTTTTTTCCCCTCTTAGGCCAGTATTTTCACCCTGAGTCTCAGTTTTCCCTTTAGAACTGAGACTATGAATTTCACTATCCTTTACATATGTCATCAGACATATGTTTATGTATTCAGGCCCTTGGGAAGAACAGTATTCCTGGCAAAAGGGCACCCTAGCGTTTAAAAAAAGATAATTGTTATAGCAACCTTTCCCGTGTAGTCCTGTTATCACTCACACTACACATTTGGAATACAGCTTCGCCAGGCTCTCTTATCTGATCAACGTCATTTTATTATCAGGGAGCATAAGAGGAATTTAAATGGCACATGTCTTCTGTAAGTTGGTGTTTTCAACCACAGCATAATTTTATCCCCTCTAGGATTTTCACACTACTGATGTTTTTTCTTTTTTCTTTCTTTCTTCCTTTCTTTCCTTTTCTTTTTTTTTTTACATAGCTGAAACTACTGAGTGTTCAGTATAAACTAAGGAATGTAATTTGATGTAGATTGATATAGAATATAATTAGATGTAGGTTTATATAACTATGATGTAGAAGATATATGGATTTAGGACTCTATTTGAGTGTCTTAATTAATGAAAAGAACAAGGAAGCAATGTCCATGGTATTCTGTTGCCGTAAGAGTTAATGAAGGGAGTTGTTTCTAATAATCAGAAATGACTGATTATCAATCATTAAGATGTATAACAAACAATTGAGTATGAAGACACACTTGCCTGTGCCTCTAAACAAGTATATTAAAAGAAAATGTCTCTCTAAGGTTAATGATGCTTTACATAGACAGAGACAGCTATTTTATTAATTTATTTTGGCAATTACATTGGCAATTCAAGACAATTGCAGAAAAAAAATCTGAGGAAGAGTTGTGTGCTGTAAAGGAAAATACCCACAGCATTGTTTAGGAACTTTCTCCAAAACTTACAGTTCATATCCCAGCCCTGTCCCATCATCACCATCATCTTTGTATTCACAGGTGGATTTTCTAACATTCCACTTAGTGTATCAGCTCTAATTTATAACTCATATTAATTTATTTTTGTCAGTGTTATTAAGTATCAGTTAAAGGTCGCTTAATATGAAACAATAAAAGACAAAGAAGAGAGGTCCTATGTTTACTTAGAATGACAAGAGTCCAACTCTTACTGGCTTCAGCAAATCCAAAAAAAAAAAAGAAAATTAGAGAAAGAGAAGGATAAGGAAAGATAGAGGAAGGTATGGAGGGAAAGAGAGAGAGACAGAGAGGTTTTATTCAGAGGCTTCAGAAGTATAGCTATCTTTAATCTCTTAACTGTGGGAACCTGAAGGGTGTGGTCTCATTACTTCCTTCTTCTCTGAATCAGCACTGTGTGGTTTGTGCTTTATTTAGTTTTATTTTCTGACAATATCTTTCGATGACATGGGAAAGAACCATCAGAAGTCCATAGTATATCATAGCTCATGATCCAAGAATGAAAATTAGGTTACTGATTCCCTGCCAGGGGCACATGCTTTATTATTATTATTATTATTATTATTATTATTTATTATCCTAGTGGCTGATAATACAGGTGCAGAACTACAAAGTATGGCAGTAGAGTTTGGTGCAAAAATGGAAGTGAGTTGACCAAAAAAATGGGATATATCCATTCTATCTATCTATCTATCTATCTATCATCTATCTATCTATCTATCTATCTATCTATCTATCTATTTATTTATCTATCTACCTACCTACCTATCTATCTATTTATCTACAGATAGATAAATATTATTTGTGAACAGTTTTGTGTTTTCACAAAGTGTTTGATGCATGTGACAGGTAACTGACAGTAAATAAATTCGGGTAAAGAAAGTAATAAAGGCCACAGCTCAACTGTGAGGAGAACAGAACTTCTTTTTAGAAAGCTAAAGTAATAAGAGTTGAAGCTGAGGAGGTGGAGCCAGGTGATTTCCTTTCACCTGTAAGCCAACTGCTGAGACTTTTAATCTATACTGGGGGGCGGGACAGATGACCAACCTCAGCCAAATCATCCAAACAGCAAAGGACAGCACACTGTCTCCATGAAGTAAACTCACCCTCCCTCTCACCGTCTTTGTCATTTTCATCAAACTTTGTCAATCTAGCTGGACTTTTGCCAGCATTCAGAATGCTGCTTACAGAAACTAATTTCAAGACATGTATACCCTCAAGGAAACATGAAGTGCAAATGGTCCTGGATTAGGACCAAGGTTGTGATTAATATATTGTCATGGTTTGGTTTTAAGTGCAGCCAACCAAGATCTGCCCTGTCTCCTTGCCGAAGATGATGCTGAAGATAACTATGTCTTGAGGTGATGAAGATCTGGATGCTGATGAAATGTGAAAAGCCGACTGAGTAAAAGGACTGCAGTCTTTCTCATTAAAAAAGCAGCATTAAAGGGCCCATTACTTAAGCAAGTTGCCACTGTTAGTGCTATTATGTCCTTCTCAGAGATGTTGTTGCTCCTAATTTGAAACAAGTGCTTTCTTTAGGGCTAATTAGAGAGATGAATGACACCTCCCAGGACCACATGGTTACCATGTTCAGTGTACAACAAAGCCAGAACTGCAGGATTAGAGAGCAGATTTGTACCCAAATAAATAATAGTCATCTGAAATTTGTCATTATTTTATTCATCATGCTTGTCTGTTGACTAAGATTTTCAGGTTAAAATTTCTACTTTGTGAACGTAGGAAGTGGAAGTCCTAATGGTTCTTTCTCACCTCCCAGGGAAGGGCAGTAAATATCATTTGTTTCTAGCAGGGCAAGGGGGAAATGAGATGCCTAACGAAAGCCACGCATTGGAATTCTTGGGCCCAGTGAGCTGTGCTAAGAGAGTTAGTTTTATAAAAAATTGTTTGACTGATTTCTACACTGAAATCTAAAGACACCAAATTTGAGCAGATAACCCGAGCAGGCTGTGTTTCTTGCAAAGTGAGAATGACTTCAGCAATTATTTTCCCTCACAGGTAAGTAGTGTATCTTCATTCCAGAACAGTAGTAATCTAAAGGATTGTGATATTGGCTTTCTCTGAAAGCAGAGTGGTGCTGGATTGTGATTCATATAGCTAGAAATTCTCAAGTACCATTACTGGGGCCGATGTGCTCATAACAGGGCAAAGTTGGTAACAGCATCAACCAAAGTTGAAATACTTCTAGATCATAGGCTTTTAAAGAGACCCCTCATGATACTATATTCAAAATTGCATGCATCTTGATTTCTATATCAAGTTCTTTGACAATCCATCTGGTGCTCACTAGATTCCATCAAGATAGAACAATAGCAAACCACAAAATAGCAACTATTATAAGATGAAAGTGATATTGCATAAAATTAGCATATCTAAAATCCATACCAAAGAGCATAATGCTTAGAAAAACAATTTGTGAGACTTTCCATGTGCTCTTATTACTCATTCCTGTTAATATGTGCCTGTCTATGTCTACAAAGTGATTGGGTATGCCACTTGAATCTGTTTGTGTATCTGTGTGGTTTTACATAGTATTTGTGTCTCACTTATACTCTTCGTGCTACAGATGTTCCTGCAATAATAGATTAGGCAAATTGTGCCTAATCACACAGTGAAGTTTATAATGCTTTATTGTTGAACTGTGGTCATAACTAAGGATGCCTAAAATCTTGACTGTGAACTAAATATGTTATAAGTTTAAAGAGTTTGCCCTCAGACAACCTTCTTTTCATTCTACAGACTGACAAAGGCCCTACTAAGACATTTGGGAAAATATGTTCTTTCATCTAAAAGAGGCTTCCCACCCAAGGGACTCATTTCTTATTTCTGAATGGTGGAATTGGACTAAGAGACCTTTAATGTCTCATTTAGGCCCATGCCAGTGTGTTTTAGAGGAAATGAATTTCCTCCCTGAAGACTAATAAGGAAGGAATGATGACTTTTGCTGCTAGAGTCACCCACACTCATCACAACAGGCAAAATATGCCAGGCCTTAGTAGCTAGAGCCAACCGTTACCTCCAGACACCAAGGGAGAGCTCTAAGTATGTTACTTATGTAAAGGAGTCAGGGAATAATAGCTGTTCCCACTCTCTTGGTGCTTGTTTAGTACCCCTTACCTTAACAGGCAGTTTACATGTACCATGGGTAAAGGATTCCCATGCATTTGGCATCATCTAACCTATTTTGTGATGCTAAGCATCGCACAAAGAACAAATAGCATGGCCACTGCTATAGAGCAGTTTCTGTCTATCTGTTGTTATCTAGAACCATGTTGTTCTGTGGCGTCTTTTTATTGATGGATTCACCCAGTTCCTTGGTCCTAACCTTCTTCTTGCCCTTGATTTATCAAAGAGGGTAAGGAATTTGGCATGAGATTTCTGACCCAGGCTAAGAATGTTATCTTTGGCTCTTTAGCACTGTCTATGTTGTTTCTGCATTGTGCTCCTCCTGGAATTGGACACCACAATGTTTTCCTTTATTGATACTCTTGAAGCTAGTGCTTGAACAAAAAGAACCACAGAGTTCTAGTTAGGTGTACTTTAGCACAGATTCTGAGTTGGTAATTAACTCATTGGAAGAAAGAGTTGGCAGCCACTAGAAGACACAGTGAGTGTCTCTACATGAAGCAATTTGAAATGTTTCTCTTTGTGAAACCCCTAAATAATGTGTGGGTTGAGGTGAATTATATAAAATTAGGATCCCAAGTTCCATCCTCTATAGTTCACCGACACTGCTTTTATTTCACTGTTTTACAAAGCACGAGATGCCCCTTGTGTTCACCTCAACCTCTGCCTTTGAACTGACACAGATTGTTTATACTTTGAGTCATCGCATTCTAATATCTGTGATCACAATTTCTATTTATTCAACAAAAAGTTAGTAGATACAACTGTATTCCAGGCATTGGCAGTGCCATAGCAAGTAAGACAGATTTCTCCCAGCACGAAGATCACATTCAAGAGAAAAGACAGATGGCAAATGAACAGAGAGCCACAGATTTACAACATAGTTTCATTCAGTGACAAAAAGTCGAAAGAGAAATAGAGTCAGGCTGGAGGTTAGATATTCTGTTTAGAAAGAACACTCACTGAAGAAGCCCTTTTTAGAAATATAGAAATTATGAGTCTGATCTGGGGGTAAATATATTTTAGAGTTGCAACAGAGAATCAAGATTTAGTAGGTTAGGTGAGCTTCACCTATGTGAGGAATGAGGGGCTCATGCAATAGGATGAACAACAAAGAAAATAAATGAAGCCTGTGTTGAGGATGAGATCACAGAGGACTCTGAGGCTACAGTGTGAAGTTAGAGGAAATTGTTGATTACTGAACATAAACTACATAATGATGGAGAAAGGTCATTGGTTAAATAAAAAGAAACTGCTTGGCCCTCATGGTTAGAAGATAGGTGGGAGGAGTAAACAGAACAGAACGCTGGGAGGAAGAGGAAGTGAGCTCAGACTCCACAGCTCTCCTCTCGGGAGCACACGCCTCAGAGATATGCCATGTTCCCCTCTCCTGGGCGGACACGAGAGCTCTGCTCTCTGAGGCGCACGCGATGAAGCAAGCCGCCAGGTTAGACATGCTGAATCTTTCCTGGTAAGACCGGTACTCACAGATTATTAGAGAAGAGTTGATCGGGATGTGAGAATTAGCCTGTAAGGGCTAGAGCTAAAGGGCCAAGCAGTGTTTAAATGAATACAGTTTGTGTGTTGTTATTTCAGAGCACAAGCTAGCCAGGTGGCTGGGGTGCTGGGGACACAGCCCCACAGTGCTCTTATTACTACAAATAGCGCCCAGACGTGTGGCTAACTGAGTCCACAGAAAGCCTGAGAAAGCTTGGAAAAGAATAGAGTAAAGCATGTTTCTTATGGCAATTTCTTGGGTTTGCTCTGCTTGCTAGAGGCAAGCAAGCGCTCTCATCTAAGAGAGGCATCCTGACTCAGCTTTAGCTGCAAAACCCTGCAACTCATTAAGAGGTCCTGCCACGGAACACTTAAACGGTGTTGATGAAAAGCTGAACACATGCTTTTCGGTTTTCAGCTGTAGCAGGAAAAAAGCTGCGCCGTTTAAAAATGCCAGTTTTCTGGGCTGTCCTTCTAGGGCAAGCTCTGACTCTTTTACACAGGCGGTTCATGCGGTTTGCAAGCACAGGCTGCTGAAGCTCTGTAGACTTGTGACACTGAACGTGGCTCTGGCCGGTACCTTAGCCACAAGGTTGGAATGGCAGAAAGCTAAGGAATGGGCTACATCTAGCTGGCAAAGCCACGGCTTTAGTCCTACTTAGATTGCTTGGTAAATTAAAGACTCATGTGGTCAGAAAAACAGAGAGAGATTCAGTAAAGAGAGCATCAAAGACAAATAAAATTTCTAAATGGTTTACAGTGTGTTAAAAATATATGCAAGCTAAAAGTTGAAGTTCTTAAAGTAAAAAAAAAAGGAAGAGTATTGTTGTGTGTGGTAGTACATACCTTCAATCCCAACACTTGGAAGGCAGAGGGAGATTGACTTCTTTGACTTCAAGGTGTGGTACCACACGCCTTTAATCCCAGTGCCAAGAAGGCAGAGACAAACAGAACTCTGTGAGTTCAAGGTGTGGTAGCATACACCTTTAATCCCGAATGCCTGGGAGGCAGAGACAGGCAGATCTCTGAGAGTTCAAAGACAGCCTGGTCTACAGAGTTATTCCAGGTCAAAGATACAGAGAACCTGTCTCAAAAAGCAAAAAGTTAAAAGTAAAAATAAACAAAATAGAGGTTAAAATAAAGCACACAAAAATGGAAAATACACAGAGAATTTTGATGCTGTATGCTATCATGCTCTCTTTGAATTGTTTGAATGCTGAGGAAGGAGCAACAGATGCAAAAAGGTATTTGTTTATAAATGCTGCTGAACTAATCCAACATGGATATTTTGATGCTTTGACTTTGAAATTTGGATCTAAGGACATGATGCTTTGGAAAGGAGTTTCTTATTTTGTTTTCACAGAGGATGAGACCCTGTTCATTTCTTCTATTCCGATTTGGTATGATGGACCACGCCCTCCTGAAGGGTTGGTGTGAACACCTTCAGAAAATTGCTTAGCTCAACTGCCAACTGAGATGAAACTAGCACACAGGTTATACCATGAAAGACCCAATTAACGACGCCCCCATTCAGCAAGAAGCAGTTTGGAGAGAAATAACTGTGCCCATCTTCCCAAAAAATGTTTATAAATGTTCCTTTACATTTAAAGGGGGATATGATATAGGTATGAATAATTTGCATTAGTATAGATTTTGCTTTATTGATAGAGATTTACGGTCAATTTTGTTATATGTATATGTATTTCTGATATTGATTAAGGTATTGTGATTGTGTAGTTCATTATTAAAATGTAATGTATAATTAGTAAATATAGGCTGTTGATGGATAATCATAAATAATAGTCAAGTTTGTAGTCATGTTAGTTAATATTTTCTAGATGTGCGTAGATATATTTTAGATAGGCATTCTTCATATTTTTCAAAGATTATAGAATATGGCATTTTAAATGTTTTAATAACTTAGGACTTTTCTTGACAATGAGACACTCTGCTCCTGGCAGCACCAATCTACTTCAAGAGGAAGATGGGCATTGAAGAGGCTCGTTATGGAGTTTGATAGCCATTTGGGCAAGAAACTGCTCTTGCCTGGACTGTTGCATAAAGTGGACACAGAGAACCCACAGAGAGAGGACTACTGAACTTGCCTAATGTGAGATGATCTTTCGGGGTTCCTAATTCATGAAAGAGTCCGCGAGACATTCTGCCGGACACAACAGATAGTGACTGAAATGACTTTGAATTTTCCTGCTTTATGGAAATGTCTGCTGGATACCATGGGCCTGAATGCTGAAGATGGATGCCCCAATGGTACAGAGGAACTTTGGGTGACTGTCCAGGCAGCTAGATGTCTCTGTCATTTCTAGAGTTTTAAAAGTTGCTTTTTTTTGTTTGCTTAGGTAGTATTGTATCTTTCTGGAGTCTTTGATGGAGTTAAGAATAGTTAGTTATAGTTATAATTTTCCTTAGATATGATAAAGATTATTGTAACTTTTACTTGATAACTGTTTTGTTATATGTAATTTTGCTATGTTAAAGTTAAAGCCTTTTTTTTTTTGTTTAAACCGAAAAAGGGGAAATGATGGAGGAAGGTCATTGGTTAAATAAAAAGAAACTGCTTGGCCCTCATTGGTTAGAATATAGGTGGGAGGAGTAAACAGAACAGAACGCTGGGAGGAAGAGGAAGTGAGCTCAGACTCCACAGCTCTCCTCTTGGGAGCAGACACCTCAGAGAGACGCCATGCTCCCAGCTCCTAGGCAGACACAAGCAATGAAGCTCCGACCCAGGATGGACATAGGCTAGAATCTTCCCAGTAAGCGCACCTAGGGGCACTACACAGATGATTAGAAATGTGCTAAATTAATATGTGAGAATTAGCCTAGAAGAGGCTAGATAGAAATGGGCCAAGCAGTGATTAAATGAATACAGTTTGTGTGTTGTTATTTCGGGCATAAGCTAGCCAGGCAGCTGCCGGGTTGCTGGGGACGCAGCCCCGCCGCCCTTATTACTACAACACAAGAGACCACGAAGGGTATAAACTAACTGTATAGTTGTAAACAAACAGCACCGCCTAACCTTTGGAGGATTTGGGGCAGACACAATCACCTATACATGTGCGGATATATAATATTAACTAGTGGTAAGCTGTAAGGAGAAAAGAACAAAAGCAGGAATATGTGTATTGGTAAAGGGCAAAGTAGATTTTAAATGAAAAATAGGATGAAACTAAAGTCAAGTAATAAAATATGTAACTCTTCCCCAATGAAAGAGGATGTTTAATAGAAGAACTGCAGAAAGAAACTGAGAGATGAATGGAAAAGCCTGTTTTGCTGGATATTGGGAACTAGGGGGAGAGTAGTATGAACTAAGCTTGAATCCAGTAGAGTTACACAGGTACAGTTCATTATTTGGCTATTATTATAAGCTAGATGGAAGGGTCCACAGACTAGACAGTGAAGAGATCACTGGCTAGAAAACAGACAAAAAAATGCTGAGGTGATGGAGAATCCATGACAGTAGTGGTCCAAAGAAAACACAAAACATAAGTGAGCCAGCCTCATATGTAGCTTTATGTTTTTATGGTAGTCACATAAAAGTCAAAACAGCTAGGTGAACTTAGCACTAATAATAGATTCTACTTAGCCCAGGAATACACTTTATGATGTTTTCCTATGAAGTATTTCCCACTGTGTATTTTACATGTGGCATATCTAATTCTATCTTCCAAGAGCTCTGGAACTACAGACAGCTAGAACTGTCACAACACCACCAACATCTGGAAGTGGAAAGTAGATGGATGATGAGAAGGGCTCTGTAAGTAATATATAGTAATATAGTAATGAGAAGGGCTCTGTAATACAGAAGCTGCTAGTTAGTTTTCAGCTGCTTAGCCCCGAAATAATCACACAGAAACTGTATTATTTAAATCAATGCTTGGCCTCATAGCTACTTATTTGGCGAACTCTTACATCTTAATTTAATCCATTTCTATTAATCTGTGTATCGTCATGTGGCAGTGGCATACCGGGTAAAGTTCTGGTGTCTGTCTCCAATGGGGCTACATGGCTTTTTTTCTGACTACTCCCCTCATTCTCCCCGCATTCTGTTTAGTTTTCCCCACCTAAGCTCTATTTCTTTATAGCTCTGTTATATACCCAAAGCAGTTTCTTTATTAACCAATGGTCTTCACAACATACAGAGGGGAATCCCACATCAGGGCTCAGATACTGGATATATTTCAAAGAGAGGGCAAAGAGGCATGTTTAAGGGTATATAGGAACAAGACAGAATGATTATCAAGAGTAAAATCTTTACAAGGGAATTCAATAGTTTCAATAGAGAGTAGCTTGGTGTTAGGAATGGCAGAAGATTGCCTAACTTAGAGATTATTGCCAATAATGTCTCTCTAAAAGGAAAAATCCTCATAATTATTTTATAATAATTTTATTTTAATTAGGTACAAAGAAGAAATAATGAATCAGGACTCAAATCAGGCCATGAAATTTTTCATTCTTTTACTTATTCATATGTTCAAGAAACTTTTATTGGTTTCTAAATTATGTCCAGGTGGCAATGATGGCTAATAAGCATCCATTCATCCTTTCATTTGTTCCATCTTTCAGACAATGAATTTTGTTGAGCACAAGCACTATAAGAGTTTGCAGCAACTAGTGAAGGAAATAAATATTGCGAATGATGACAGACCAAGGTAAGGGTTTGATAGATTCAGGTATGTTCTTATTAGAAATTCAAACTGATGCTTAGTATCAAGGTGTCAGTTCTGGTCTAGAACTTGTGAAAAAAAAATTCGGAAGATCTTGGAATTTAGTACTCATCAGCATCGAAAGTAAAGTGAAGGATTTGGTAAGGAGAGCTTCCCAGAGCGATAAGTGTGAAGGAGTAAAGGATCATTGATTGAGCATGTGAGCCTGTGGAAGGGCCAAGTAGCATTAAAAACAAATCAAGAAAGTGTGTTCTTCTGGAATTTACTGGATAAAAATATGGCAAGTTGGTAGAAAAATAAAATGTATAAAATGTTGCCATGAAATAAAGTCAAATGAAGACTAAAAACACACTCTAAAGCCAAGTAACATGGAAGTCATATATCGGCTTGCTGTAAGAAGTTTCAGCAAAACCTGGTTGGAGTAGTTTGAAGAGAACATGAGAAGAGAGTAATTAGAGAAAAAGGTCATGCACACACTTCTATCAGAGATTCTGGAAGACAAAAGAGGGATGGGCTGAAGGCTTACAAAAGAAAGTAAGTAAATTCAAATAATGCTGTCATATTTGCATAACAGTGAGAATAACGCAGCAGTGAGTTTAAAAAAATTATAGTGTGTTAAGGGTCAATTTCTGCAGAGCTGTTTGCAAGTAGATGGGAAATGAAATTTAGCTTAAAACGGCAAAACAGTTTGCAAAGGAGCTTGAGGAATTTTGTTGATAGATAGCTACCAGATTACTAAAGGCAGACTTTGGATGTTTGTATCGATGGCAAACTATAAAAAGGACATCCGTGGGAGATTTTTCATCCCTTTAATTTTCTCACTGAGGTTGTATGGCATTGTGAAGGGTCCAGTTTAGTTAAGTAATTCAGTGACATTGGAGGACAGTATCCTTCTTTGTGAAATGTGAGTGAAATCTTTGTCTCCAGGTACCTAATAATGCTTAAATATTTATTGTAGACAAGAATATTAGCTTGGTGGCTGCACCATCAGTCAACACTGGACCAGGTAGCAGTACAATTATAGATGGATTACAAGTGAGTATCATATGTCACCTGGACTTTAGAAAGACTTGCTTCAGTGTAGGGAGGTGGCTCTGAGCTAATATCAACTCAATACAAAGAGGAATTAGCTTAATCATGAAGAAGAGCCTTTATAAAGAAAAAATGTTACCCTGTTTGTCATTTGGCCTTTAACCAGAAAGAACTTAGGAAAATGATTTATCTTTAATTTTCTCCCTCCACCTGTTGAACCAATCTTCCCCTCTCGCTTAACACAGCAGTGACTCCTTTGAACAAGGGGAATAAACAAATGTCAGTGTTCAGTCTCCTGTCACAGCCTAAGCGATCCAGGCATGTGAGATATCACCCTGATTAAAGTGTCAAGCGGCCCTTAATCACATTAAAATGAAATGTGACCAGAACGAAACAAGTAATGGGACATCCCTGTCACCTTTTCTCTCTTCCCCATAATGGCAATATCTATCCTCTGTATTCAAGATAATGTGAGTGTCTATTTGCATTGTGGGGACATTGAGATGGCTTGCATTTGACAGATCTTATTATGCTAGAAATCAGAAGTTCCAAAATTAACATAGGCTCTTAGTAAAATGATTATGCAACATTACCCCAGTGCTTAGGATGTTTAAAAGGCAAATCCTGTCCAGTTCCTTCTTCATATTTTCATTATGCATATATTTTTCATTTGGATAATGATAAGGGAATATAGTATGGGTATATAAATGGCAGACAAGTTAAGCTTTTAGCTTCCTATGAATGCTTGCTATTAGATATTGCATCCTCATATCAACAGCAGCGTCCACAATAAAACTATGGCATAGACTCTGAGGTTCTTTAAAAAAATAACAGAAAACAAAACAAAATTGAACCTATTTCACTTTCTTATCTTTGGGTCTAGAAAGTAAACTTGTTGGGAATAAAAGTTTAGATCAAGGCCTGGAGACATTTCACCATGATTTAGAGTACTGAGTCTATATCATGTAGAGTACAGGAAATGTTTTGAGTTCTAAATGGAGCATACGGACACAAGCTTTGTCTAAAAGTATACAACTAAAAAAATCTAAGCAAGCATTACACAAACAGACACATATATGAATTAAACCCAGAATTAATCATTACTAATACTATTTTATAAGACCAAGAGGAAACCAGAAATGAACCATGTAAGACTATTTTAGCAATGAAATTATTTGCTTAGAGAGAAAGAAAAAGAATGTCACATATTCATTCTCCAGACCACGTGTTTTAACTCCCAGGTCTTCTCCTTATTAGTGGAGATAAGTTTTGTAAAAGCCCCGAATCCAGAAAGTGTCATTCTTTTGCCCTGAGAGCACCCCATGCCTACTCACAGACTGCCATGTTAGACAGTATGTGCTTGTAAAGACATGAATAATGAGGGAAAATGCTCTTAGTGGTAAGACACAGCTACGTGTCTGGGGTTTGGTGGTAAATGAGAAAGGGGAAGTCAGAAATAGAAACATACAGAGAAAAAATTTATATAAGCTCTCTAAGATTCAGCTGCTTCTGGGAGGTATGAAAAAAAAAATAAAACCCTTAGTGGTAGTACATGGGAAGATATGTGAATACTTTGTTGTATTCTGGAACTATGCAGATTTTTTTTTAAAAAAATGAGATACTTCTTACTTTCCTACACATAGACAAGCATGTATGTACATTAGGGTGGAAATGTTTACACACACATACATACATACACAAACATATATACACACCACACACATACACACACACAGCAGCAGTCCTCTTCTAGAAATTTGGTCACCTAAATATATTGTAGGTTACAGGTTTTAAAATACTCCCAGGAGGGCTTTCAATGTAGGTGTTTAAGAGATTTTTATTTAGAAGGCACTTTGAAGGCACGTGGTTCTCCAAATTGCCTGAGCATCACCTTCCTCCATATTTCAGAAGTAAAAATTAAAGGAAAGCATGAAAAGGGGAGGAATAACCCCAATGGCAATGATGGTGTATTTAGGGATAAAGAAGGTGAAATAAGCTTTAAAGTGACTGAAATTATATAGTTACTCATGGAATTTAGGAGAAAATAGTGTGTAAACATTTGGAGGAGTAAGACAGGAATTCATCTGTTTATTAAAGGAACACATGGACACATATTATTTTATGTTTACCTATAATATGCATAAGTACACACATACACACATCTGTACATATATATACATAAAATCATTTACACATAATATATATATATAATATACACACACACACAAATTAATTTAAATAGAATTAAACCACATGGGCATCATTACTCTCCCTAAGAGCTACAGATGATATAACAAAACTCATAGTGACAGGCATGGGAAACCTTGCTTCAAGTTGTTAGTGAGGGGATTCGGAAAGACCCACAAAATAATACAGACTACTGCCTTTGCTCTCGGTTGCCTCCCAGAGCTTGAAGTTAAGATCTGTCTGCTGAGGACCAAACATACTTCAGACACAGGACTCTCCCGAGAGTAGAACTGGAACTGACCTTTCAGCATGCTCCCTGAGTACTAACTCCAATACCATCTGAAGGTGCTATGGAAACTGCCATGGGGGGAAAAAGCAATCAAAAGTCCTATGTACTGTCAAACCTACGAGTTGCAATAAAGACCAGCCTGACAAAATATCCCCAGCAGAATAGCAGTGGCACCTTTATCTTACAAGTAACCAACAACTGTTTAATCAGATTTAAGACCTGTTCAATAGCAGATAATTCACATCATATACTGTAATTCTAGTCAACTACCTATGCCTGGTGAAGTCATGGACCCCAGAGGAGTACCTACTAGTGTCAATTTCTTAAACCAGTGTAATTTCTATGCATATTCTGAATCCTTCTCCCTATACCAATAGATAAGTGTAGCTCCCATCTCTTATCAAAGAAGTTTCCTTTTGTGGCAGATGGAAATCATAACACAAATATGCAAATTGTCAAGATATATATTTTTAAAAAGGGACTATAGGGATTTCTGTTCTCAACTGACAGATCTACAATGTAATTCCGACACCTAAGGCTCAGGGAACTTTTTAGAAGACAGATGAAAAGGTTTTAAGAGCCAGAGAATCAGGACTTCTCCTGGAAGAGAGTGTCTTCTATATGAGACAAGAAAGATGTACTCATTAAGCCTCAACAGCACAGTCACCAAAATAAGGCCTGAATTCTGAAAATGCCAGTTGGCATGCCAATGCACATGAGAGAAACCTCACAAAGCCCCAGCACAGGTGGAGAGGTCCAGATCACCAGTGACTTCTGAGAGGTCGAATCGATGTCCTCTAGGGACACACTTCCTTAACAAGTTCCAGCCCTAAACATGTAAACACATGGGCAATGCTAAATGGTCTCAGCAAATTATTCATATATATATACACAAATATGCAAATGTATATAACAGTGATAATTAAATAAGAGGCCATGATTGTGAAAGGGGAACATGAGAAGAATTAGAGCAGAGAGAGAATATTAAGGAAAGGTTTTAAATACATTACCCATGTGATGGAGGAAGGTCATTGGCCAATAAAGAAACTGCTTGGCCCTGTGGGTGGAGTAAACAGAACAAAACGCTGGGAGGAAGAGGAAGTGAGGTCAGACTCGAAAGCTCGCCTCTAGGGAGCAGACGCCTGAGAGAGACGCCATGCCCCGCTCCGGCATGAAGCTCCCACCCAGGATGGACTAGGCTAGAATCTTCCTGGTAAGCGCACCTTGGGGTGCCATACACAGATGATTAGAAATGGGCTAAATTAATATGTGAGAATTAGCCTAGGAGAGAATGGGCAAAGCAGTGTTTAAAAGAATACAGTGTCCGTGTAATTATTTCGGGGCATAAGCTAAGCCGAGCAGGCGGCCGGGGTGCTGGGGATGCAGCCCCACCACTCTTATTACTTCAGATTGGCACCCAGACGTGTGGACAACTAAACCCATTTAAAAAACCTGAGAAGGCTTAAAAATAAGGGAGAGAGAGTTTAACACAGATTTTTGCTGTTTGTTGGTGGCGTGCTGTAGAGAGATTTCCTGATTCGGCAACAGTAGCAGAAAAAACGCTGTGTCATTTTAAAGCACGACTTCCTGGGGCTGTGCTGCCATTGCGATTTCTGTCTGGCTCCTGCGGGAGACAGAGCTTTTGAATAGAGCATTTGGAGTAAAGTGCTATGATTTGTTTGATGGCAACTAGACTCGCTGTGTTCTTGGGTCTGCTCTGCTTGTTAGAGGCAAGCATGCGCTTTCTTCTAAGAGAAGCTTCCTGACTCAGCTTTAGCTGCAAAGCCTGCAGCTCATTAAGAGGTCCTGCCACGAAACACTTAAACGGTGTTGACGAAAAGCTGAACGCATGCTTTTCGGTTTTCAGCCGTAGCAGGAAAAAAGCTGCATTGTTTAAAAATGCCGGCTTTCTGGGCCATCCTTCCAGGGCAAACTCTGACTGTTTGAGGCAGGAGGGCCGGCTACCAAGAGAGGACTTGAGTGTTGTCTGTTGTAGCTCACTTGCTGGCAGGGACCTTGAAATGCCATACAGTTGTTGCAGTAAACATCGCTACAGCCTGTATATCCGCCATGAGGCTGGAAAGCTAAGGAATGGACTGGATCTAGCTGGCAAAGCCACGCCTTTAATCCTACTGATATTGCTTGGTAAATTAAAGACTCATGTGGTCAGAAAAAGAGAGATATACAGTAAAGAGAGATTCAAAGACTAAGAAAATTTTTAAATGGTTTACAGTGTGTTAAAAATATATGCAGACTAAAAGTTGAAGTTCTTAAAGTAAAAAACAAAAAAAGGAAGAGAGTTGTTGTGTGTGGTAGCACACGCCTTTAATCCCAGTGCCTAGAAGGCAGAGGCAAACATATCTCTGTGAGTTCAAGGTGTAGTAGTTTACACCTTTAATCCCAATGCCTGGGAGGCAGAGACAGGCGGATCTCTGAGAGTTCAAAGACAGCCTGGTCTACAGAGTTACTTCAGGTCAAAGATACAGAGAACCTATCTCAAAAAGCAAAAAGTTAAAAGTAAAAATAAACAAAATAGAGGTTAAAATAAAACGAACAAAGATGGAAAATACACAGAGAATCTTGATACTGTATGCTATTATGCTCTCTTTGAATCGTTTGAATGCTGAGGAAGGACCAACAGCTGCTAAAAGATATTTATTTGTAGATGCTGCTGAGCTAATCCAACATGGATGCTTTGATGCCTTGGCTTTGAAATTTGGACCTAAGGACATGATACTTTGGAAAGGAGTTTCTTATTTTGTTTTCACAGAGGATGAGACGCTGTTCATTTCTTCTATTCCGATTTGGTATGCTGGACCACGCCCTGAAGGGTTGCAGTGAACATCTTCAGAAAATTGCTTCGCTTAACTGCCAACTGAGATGAAACTAGCACACAGGTTATACCATGAAAGACCTAATTAACGACGCCCCCATTCAGCAGGAAGCATTTTGGAGAGAAAAAACTGCGCCCATGTTCCCAAATATGGTTTATAAACATCCTTTTACATTTAAAGGGGGATATGATATAGATAGGAATAATTTACATTAGTATAGATTTTGCTTTATTGATAGAAATTTAAGGTCAATTTTGTTATATGTATAAGTGTTTCTGATTTTGATTAAGGTATTGTGATTGTGCAGTTCATTTAAATACGTACTGTATAATTAAGAAATATAGGTTGTTAATGGATAATCATCGATAATAGTAAAGCTTGTAGTCATGTTAGATTTTCTAGACATATAGAGATATATTTCAGATAGGCATTCTTCATATCTCTCATAGGCTGCAGAATATGGCATTTAAAATATTTTAATAACTTAGGACTTTTCATGACAATGAGACACTCTGCTCCTGGCAGCACCAATCTACTTCAAGAGGAAGATGGGCATCGAAGAGGCTCGTTATGGAGTTTGATAGCCATTTGGGCAAGAAACTGCTCTTGCCTGGACTATTGCATAAACTAGACACAGAAAACCCACAGAGAGAGGACTACTGAACTTGCCTAAGGTGAGATGATCTTTCGGGGTTCCTGATTCATGAAAGAGTCTGAAAGACATTCTGCAGGACACAACAGATAGTGACTGAACTGACTTTGAAATGTCCTGCTTCATGGAAATGTCTGCTGGATACCATGGGCCTGAAGGTTGAAGATGGATGCCCCAACGGTACAAAAGAACTTTGGGTGACTGTCCAGGCAGCGAGATGTCTTTGTCATTTCTAGAGTTTTAAAAGTTGCTTTTTTCCTGTTTGCTTAGGTAGTATTGTATCTTTCTGGAGTCTTTGATGGAATTAAGAATAGTTAGTTATAGTTATAGTTTTCCTTAGTTATGATAAAGATTTTTGTAACTTTTACTTGATAACTGTTTTGTTATATGTAATTTTGTTATGTTAAAGTTAAAGCCTTTTTTTTTGTTTAAACCGAAAAAGGGGAAATGATGGAGGAAGGTCATTGGCCAAAAAAGAAACTGCTTGGCCCTGTGGGTGGAGTAAACAGAACAAAACGCTGGGAGGAAGAGGAAGTGAGGTCAGACTCGAAAGCTCTCCTCTAGGGAGCAGACGCCTGAGAGAGACGCCATGCCCCGCTCCGGCATGAAGCTCCCACCCAGGATGGACTAGGCTAGAATCTTCCTGGTAAGCGCACCTTGGGGTGCCATACACAGATGATTAGAAATGGGCTAAATTAATATGTGAGAATTAGCCTAGGAGAGAATGGGCAAAGCAGTGTTTAAAAGAATACAGTGTCCGTGTAATTATTTCGGGGCATAAGCTAAGCCGAGCAGGTGGCCGGGGTTTTGGGGATGCAGCCCTGCCACTCTTATTACTTCACCCATGTATGGGATTTTCAAAAACTTTTAGGAAAAGAAATTTGTACCATAAATAAGAGAAGTTACCTAAAAGCCCATTTTAAAGATCCTGGTTGACATAAGGAACTACGTAAAACTACCATTCAGGAACAAAAAGCAACAAAAAAGAAATATGTATTTATACCTTACTTAGATGATGACTAAAGGAATTAAACTTTATATGTTTGAAGCTTCCATTCTCCATGAAAAGGACAAAGAGATTTTGATTTGTGTGCTAATCCTCGTTGGCACTGGCTGCTGGGAACACCACATTGACAGATTACCCAAGAGACCACTTGGCCTCAGAAGTAAAGCATGTAGTAATGAGTCAGTGCTGCCTGTCATGGAAACAAAAAGGAATGTGTTTGAACTCCTGAAACAGACTTTCTCCTCTGAAGACAGTCATCGACAAAAATAATGTCTTCATTCTACCTTCTCTGTGCATGCATTTTATTTGTGCTGGCATCCAGAACAATTAAACATATTAGAAATGCTAAATAACTTGTGTATACTTAAGTTGATTCCTTCCTGCTAATTTTTTATGGCAACCTTAAAATTTCTCCAAGCCCAATCCTGTATTGAAGTATTCTGGAGACAGAAATAGAGGATGAGAATGCACCTTAAATAGTAAAGTTTTATAAGTTGAACAACGTAGATTTTTTAATGCTTAGTTGATCATCATTAACATCATGGTAACTTTTAAAAGGATGGTTGAAATAGAAGAAAAGGAAAAAGAGAACTAGAGAGATGGAGAGAGACAGATAGACAGAGAGAAAGAGACAGAAACAGAAAGAGGCTGAAGTTAGTTTTATGATTGAAGGCAAATCAAAGATTGGATCCAAAACCACAAAAACAAAGGAAAAGTTTCAGGCAACCCATTGCCCTTACTACATAGATATGACATGTATTTATAATATATAAATTTATATTACTATGGTATTCATTTTAATTTAATATAAATTTATTATACATCTTTTATCACCATATTATCCATCAGATCTGTTGCCCAACTAAAGCTTCTAATCATAGACTGCTTGACATTTTCTCTCACTTCTCTTGTTGTGAAAGCCGATTTTATTTAACCCTGTAGGTGACTCAGAACTTAGTATGTCTGTCGTTCAAAAATCTCAGTCTTGTTGCTTGTAGAAATTCAGGAAAATGTTATACCTGGGAGAAGGGTTATTTTGCCTCTGACTATGTTTAATGTATTTTGAACTTTAGGAAAGTACTTATGCCACTCTTCTCTAGGTGCTGTCTCACATACCTGCTGACTTGTGTTTCATGATGCTGTAACAATTAGGATTGTATATTTATACACAAGATTAAGTTGTGTCTTACTGAGTTACAACATTGGATTGGATTTAATTACACTCTCCAGACTCAAAGAGAGGTTTAGTTAGTTAAAAAGATTGCTTTTTTAAACCTTGTCTCTTTTTCTCATGATTACATTGTTATTTCAAATTAGTAATAATATTGAATCACTGGCAAACTCCTTGATCATATTTTTCAAAGGACAAAAGTCGAAAAGACATTTTAAAAAAGGTACTCATTCAAGCAGAAAATGTCAATGCCAACTAAATCCTCTATGATAATCTCCACTAATCCAGACTCACTGGGAGCCTAGTTTTAAGTATTTTTCAGGGAGATGCAGTTGGGTACCTAGTGTGTTCTTTCTAGCTAGTAAGAAATTCACCTCTCTGTGTGGCACTAGACTACTGTGTGAAGAAAGCCAGGAGAAGCATGTTTCTAACAGGACATTGGCATGTAGCTCATCACTGTCTGTTTCCAACAGGATATGTATCTGCTCTGAAAGTCATGCTTAAACATGAGCAATAGCAACAGAGGACTAGAGAAAGCCCTACACATCATTAGAAGGATCTATAGTATCTCTTACTCACCAGGGATTAGAATACAAAACATTCTGTCTAGGGAACTTGGAAATGAAGGAATTGGAAACAATTATATAGAAATGTCAAAATTCTATTATAATCATTAATAGATGTTAAACAGTTCAAATAGTAAATTCAGATTGCCAAAAGATTTGAGACTTTCATGCAAACTATCAGTGGAAAAAGACAAACCTCAATATCCAGGGACAAAATCTGAGCCTGGATTAGTGATCTGGAAAATTGCTTCTTCCTAGAAGTTCTGAAGACAACAGCACTTGGTAACATTTCTGTGCTGGACCAGAGAACCACCCACAATCACAGTTGACTGCCGAGACAGAGGCTGAGCATCTTTCCAACCAAGAATTCACACAGGAGTTTAAAGAGTGGTAGAGATTATAAAAGCTAGTTTGAATTGTGTGACACCGGGAGGTGGGTAGCTTCTGTTGATGCCATTGGCTAATAATTAAAAGGCAAAATGCTTTTCTTTATCTTTTTCAGGGTGACTAATTGGAAAACAGTAAGTATATGATAACATGCCCCTGAAATGTCCGTTATCAACTCCTTTATTAATACAATTAGGTTTATCTTGAATTCAGCATTCAACTTCATCTTAGATCTTACCAAGTTGTTCCTTCTTTAGCTCGGACATCTTCTCAAAACTCCAGGGATATGCAGTGACTATCTTCCCTGAGTGACGATTTCTGTCTTCTCTTCCCAAACACTTGTAGATAGTCTTTGCTTTCCTAAACACTTGTAGAGAGTCTGCTTCTTTCCTCTTCTGTAGATCTGCCAAATGCTACAAAAGTGCTAGGATTGGAACAGCCTGCTAGTACTAAATTATAATTATTAAAAAAGACCTAGCTTCAGAACATAACATCTAAGTCCCCTGCACCGATTTCATGTGGCCACAGTATAGATTATTCTGTCAATACCTTATGATAGCGCTTTCCTTGGGAGTTTTGCTGATACCTACTAGCTGTGAACATCCTGGATGCCATTCCTTAAAGTGGACTCTGTTTTAGACTTTTGTTCATTAGTCTCATTTGTCTTCATACTTTACTCCACTGTCAAGTAATTCAAATAGAGACCTTAAGGTATGCAAGTGAATGTGTAAATTTAAATGTAGGGTGCATCTGGGAAAAGTTGGGGGAAGGGAAGCCATGATCAGATTATATTGCATAAAACATCTATTTTCAATAAAAGAAAAAAGGATACAGGAAATGTGGTACATTTGTACAATTACTCAGTTGTTAAAAACAATAGCATCATGAAATTTGGAGACAAATGGATGGAACTGGAAAAAAATCATCCTGAGTTAGGTAACCCAGACCCCAAATTACAAACATGGTATGTACGCAATTATAAGGGAATATTAGCCATTTATTTAATCCACATACCCAGAGTGGCTAAGTAATAAGAAGTGCTCAAGAAAGGACATATGGTTCTCCCTGGAAAGAAGAAATAGAATATATTTCATGGGTAGGCTGAATGGGGTGGGTGGGGGAGGGAACAAAGGGGATGAGGTAGGGGAGGTCGGAAGGAGAGAGTACTGGGAGAGGCAACTATAATTGGGGGACAATTTGGTGGTGATGTGGAAACCTAGTGCAATGAAAACATCCTGGAATTTATGAGGATCACCTTAATAAAGGCTCCTAGTAATGGGGGATATAGAGCCTGAACCAGCCATCTTCTGTAACCAGGCAAGGCTTCCCGTGGTGGAAGTGGGACAACAACCCAGCCATAAAACCTTCAACCTACAATTTTCCCAGCCTGCAAGATGTGCTGGGGTAAAGGTGGCACAGAACTTGTGGGAGTGGCCAGCAAATGAGAGTTCAAATTAGGACCTTGTAATGAATGGGAGTCCACACCTGACATTGCCTGCATGGCCAAGAAGCAGAGACTAGATAGCCCAGAGATCTAGAATAGAACCAAATACAACTGGCCCAAAAAGGAAGTGAAATCCTCTTGATATTCTGCTACATGCCTAGACAAGAATTTAGCCCAGTTGTCATCAGAAAGGCTTCATCCAGCAATTAATAAGAACTGATGTAGAGAATCACTGTCAAATACTAGGCAGAGCCAGGGGTACTCTGTCAAATAGGGAGAGAAAGGATTGTTTCTTATAGCGAGCTGCATGGAGTCACACCTGATGGAGATGTATGATCAACTCCTGAGATGGCTAAGGCCTGACCTATGCTATGATTACGCAATGATTATCAGCTGCTTGTGTATGCGTGGACCTATGGGCGGTGCCCACCTGGCAGTTCAGGGTTGGCAGCCCATGCATGCCTACTTAAGGGCTGGGAGAGGTTTACCTGGAGAGAGAGAGAGAGAGAGAGAGAGAGAGAGAGAGAGAGAGAAGGAGAAGGAGATAGATTGCTGTGAATAAAGTCCTCAATAAACTGCTGCAAGAAGAGCTCCGGGTGTTGTGTTTTCCTTGCTGGTCGAGGGAGGACGCAACAGTTTCTACAGTGGGGTCCAGGACATTACAAGAACAAGGACATTACAAGAAGCCACATAACCAAAGGGGCTCATGGAGACTGAGGCAATAATAGGGTACCTGTATGGGTCTTTGTTAGGTCCTTTCTATATATGTTATGGTTGTGTAGCTTAGTGTTCTTGTGGGACTACCAACAGTGAGAGTAAGGGTTGTCTCTGACTCTTTTGTCTTCTCTTGGGACCCTTTTCCCTCTTGCTAAGTTTCCTTATCTATTCTTTATATGAGGGTATGTGCCTAGTCTTATTGTAACTTGTTATGTTTTATATGGTTGATATCACTGGAATGCCTGTTCTTTTCTGAAGGAAAATGGGGGTAAGAGTGGAATGGGGGAAAGGGGAGACGGGGGAGGAGAGATTGAAAGGAGTAGAAGAAGAAACTGAGGTTGGGATGTAATATATGAGAGAAGAATAAATTAAAACTAATCCCTGCAAAGTACATTTGTAAGTAACAAATGAATATTTATGTAAGTGTGTATTAAAATATAGATGCCTGAAAGTTTTTATTTCAATATGCAACTACTTGTGTCCATCCAAAGTAGAACCAGAGAACTGATAAGGGGAACATGTCCTCATGCTTATATACCCAGGATAAGAACTACGCAAACTCTTTGACTGCCTCTCACACATATATGATTGTAGCAAGAACTTTTGTCAATGACCTGCATGAGATGCAAGAACCACTGGATGCATACAGAAAAATCACTCCCATTAACAAACTACCATTGTTTTCTTGAATATGCCCTTACAATCAATGTTTTCATCTCATATCTGTACTCATTTTGTTTTTAAAACCCTGCTTCCCTTTGTCTTATTAAAATACATCTATAAGATAAGGGCATCAGCACCTCTGTTTGTAAATCTTCCTGAGTAAATGCATTATTTCTGGAGAATCTCCCCCTGTGGCAATTAGGCTGATAGTGGATACATTTTTAGACCTAGTCTCATCACATGTTAACTGTGTGAATTGGGGAATTGTTTTTACCCTTGCCACCACTGTTCCATTTTGTTGGAAAGATAGATGCACACATTCTATCCTGCTGATTAAACTAAAAGAAAAGATGACTATTGTCACAAGATTATGTATTAAGACAAACCTCCCTTCTCTGCGTATTGCTCATGTGTGCATTGCTCTGAACACTTTTATTTATTTATTTATTTATTTATTTATTTATCTATTTATTTATTTTATTTATTTGATAATACTTATATAAATAAAACAAAGATGGATTCATTCAAAATCATCCATTAATAATTAATGTTACTTAACTGGAATATAATTTTCAAAGAAGTAAATGTAATATTACAGTTTCAAATACATGTAGTTTTATTCATTTTATGTGTGGGTTATTTTGCCTGAATATACATCTGTGCACCATGTGAATGCTTGGTACATGTGGAGGCTAAAGAGGTTGTCATATACTTTGGAACTGGAACTACTGAGGATTGTGAAGTGTCGTGTGAGTGCTGAGAATTGAACCTGGGTCTTCTGGAAGAGCAGTTAGTGCTTTTACCCACTAAGCCATCTCCTCAGTCATGCATTACATTTTGGAAAGGTAGTCGATTGGTAATCTTAAGTAACTTCTCTCACATTATATTTTCACCAGATAGTTGCATGAGATTTACCACCAAATTGTATATATCAAACTTTCACTTTATTTTGAATAGAAAGATTGAAGTGTACTAGCAGATCTATCATTGGGAAGAACATTGACCTAAGTGTCTTTGGCATTTTCTCTCTATGGTGTTTCTTTACGAGCAACCACAGTCAAGGGGGCTCTATTATTAATACGTTGGTGTATAAAGAATTATTCAACATTCTTTCATTTAAGGATTTTCTTTCTAAATAGCATTCATCTCACCCATGATGGTCAGACATGCTCTGACTGTGGTGTAAGTACCATCAGTGACTGGGTCATCATACATGCTTTGGGAAAATTCTAGAACTTCTCATAGAAGAGCTAGTTTGTACCTTTGCATGATCTCACAATGCCTATGGATATTTGTGATCTGAGATATTTCCAAGTTGACAGAATGCTTGTTTTAACAACAACGTAATTGATTATATAATCTGAATGAATGTCTTAGCTCAGAATCTCTTATAAGAAAGATAGAATCACTAAGACTTTTCATTATTAAAATAATGAACAGTCTTGCTTTAAATTAGTTAACACTTAAAACATTTTTTCAGTTGAATATTTTTGCTTTCTCTCTGTTACAATAGCTCAAGTAGCCAGAACCTTCCTAAAGTTTCTGAGGCAATTGTCCACTTTTCTTGATTTGACCTCAGAGTATTGAGAAAGGCTTCAGAAACATTTGCTAAAAGATGTTTTTGGTTGCTCAAAAATGAGATGCCAATAAGGCACATTGCTCTTCTCTCCTATATCTAGTAACCATTGAACAATTATTTAAGCCTACCATCACTATTGTTCTGTATAATAACTCTATTCATTTGAAGAAGTTTTGATTTAGAATGGCAACATAAGACTCTGACACTTGGCAGTCTTTTCTGATGCACACTAATTGTTAAAACACTCTAGGAAAGACTTGCCTTTCCTCTCCCTCAGATTCCCATTGTCTGAAGTTATGCCAAATCAATAAACCAATAATAAAAACCCTCAGCATTCCTTCTTCCTTTCCAAGTCTTGAATATTTTCATATTGTAAAAAGAAGTCAGTAGCACGTTCACCTAAGTTCATGCTGACTTTTTGTACTGTGAAAATCCCGTGCTACTAAAATCAAATACCCTATTAGTCTCTACTCTATGCATTTACACTACCTCTAAGCATTCTGTAGAATCCATAGCAATGACAAGGCACAGATTTCAACACTGGAAAGACTCTGAAGAAATAAGACCCACATATATAAACAAGTCACTGAAGAATTTGCCCATGTTCCTGATCCTGGAAATGCTAATTATTTTCCTTAATTAGTTAAGAATTTATCTAAATATGTATTGTGTCTTCTTAGCTCCTTTTGTTATCTACCTGTTTATCACTTATTTGTGTATCTACACATACATCCATATACATTTACACAAAATTACCTAGTAATTTTGAACTATGGACAGAATATTTCTATTGTATCACTCTTATCTTTTCCTAGGATTTATGTACCTCATTCTTGCCAGAGTAAAATTTGTTCGTTTATGTCTATAATTTATGTTTTTCTACCTTCTAAATATTTGCATTTACTTTTTCTAGTTAATATACTGTCTTTCTCAATGTTAAAGCAAAATTCTAAACACTTACTCATTTAAATATCCAAACTTAAATACTTCTGTTTTTAGAAGGGACTCTCTAGGAACTCAATAATGAGTGTTAATTGATATGTAAACTTATATATGATATAAAAATATCATGTATGACACATTTTTCTTTAATAACAGGCTTGATTTTTAAAATATTGCTTGTGAAATTTAATTTAGGCCATCTTGACCTTTCCCCTTTCATTGAAGAGATTTTCTTCCTTATCATCATCAAGCATTTTTTATCCTCATAACCTCCCCAGGAGCTATATTAGAATTATCTCAATTCCACACCCAAGGAGTGTGCATTGCAGAGACTTAAATAGCCTTCCCTTCATTTGGTTATGCATAATTCCCAGATATTCTGGATTTAGGTGTTCCATTTACTCATTCCACACTAGTGTGAAGATACTAATGTCTGAAAGTTCCACACATCTGGAATGTCCTGTAACCTATACTGATGCTCAGGATGTAATCACTGACGCTTTCTGGTCCAAAATTAAAAATTTTCAAAATTTATCATCTCAATGTTCATCTTAGCTCCAGCAGTGCTTTTCTGTCTCCATATCATTTTTGCCTATCCAGAACAAACTGTTGTCAGCATGACAATGAAAGAATAAACAATTGTGACTCTAAAAATCAGTCTAGAACCAATTAAGAGTCATGTCTCTTCTTATTGTTCCAGTTGAAGGTATCTACTTAGGAAACAAAGATGTCTTTTTAGAGCTAACACTTCCAGTTGGAATTTTGACTTATGAAGTAGATTAAAAGATTTCATGCTCTAGGACTCATCTGTATTATTTCTGTGTGAATTTTCTTGCATGTATCTGTAAAATGGTTATATTTTTAGATAATCTCAATTCTCTGATTAGGAACACACTTGTATCTATCAGTTATTGGTGATATTACATAGACATTATTCCTTTCCTTGCTTTTCTTTGTCATTGCTTACTCCCTATTATTTTCCACACTTTCTACAAAAGCCACTCCTTCACTAGATCAATTGAGATAAGTAATAATGTAGCCTTGAGTTACTGCACTGTGGTGAATCTCTGTACTTGGATACAGCTGCAGTTGCTGGACCCATCACTCTGAGTGAGCCCTGAGACATGGGAATCATTATCTTTATTCGCTCTTGACATTAGCTGAAGGAAATTCGAGTAAGAAACTGCCTCTTAATCAGTCCTTGTCAGGGAGTGTCACAGTCACTAAACACTCTTTCTATTACTCGTCTTATTGAGAAAAACTCAGGGAGGCTTTGAATCGTAGCCACATCTGACACATTAGTCCCAGTGTGATTTCAAAAGAACTTCACAAGTTACAGGGATCACAATCCTGAGCAAAAAAAGCATCGAGTCCTATCTTTTCAAGGATAAAATGGTTCCCCCATGCAGCTAAGTACACCAACATCTCCATCATACTTTAAAACTCATTTGAAAATTCCATTTAACATCTGCTAAAACAAACATCAAAAACACTGGAGGTTCTGGAATTTGAACAAAAGTCCCCACATGGGGTTCCATATGCTCCTAAAGTCGAATGTAGCTCTGAGACTAGGATTAAGTACTAGCTGAAGTACGGATAAGGAGAATGCTTTCTGAAACTTATTACTTCAATAGTGTCAAAGATTGATATCACATCAGAACTGAAAAGCTTATGGGGAATTCTCAGGTCAGGAAGAACAGCTAACTGTTTAAGAATGTTTTAATCGGATACATTTCATCTTTAGGGCATTGGGCAATATGTTTAATAGTTTTATAAATTTGGTTTCTCAATCTGTCAAACAGTGCTGTATTATATTACCCTATAATGTTATGTGTTGCATTACACAGTGTTCAGCACAACACCTTCCAAGTGGAAAATTCTCTAATGTTTCAGCTGTTTGCTTCAACTACAACATAATCACCATTGTCATCTCTTCTAGACTGGAGGTCAGAAAATGACACCTTGATTGCAATCAACTTTAAAAATGAACTTTTATTGGACCTCAGTCACATCGAATTGTTTGCATATTGTCTGTGGCTATTTCCTTGAAACAGCAGAGAAATAGTCCCCTACTGTGGGGACCATCGAATGACTGCTTACCCTGGCTAGCAAATTTGAAGCCTCTGGGTCATAATGGAAAGGCCACAAAATCAAACTCTAGTTTTTGCCCTTACACAGATCATGCATTAGAGTTTGCATGTTTTTTTTATTTTGTATAAATATTGAGGAAAAGCAAAAGTAGAAGGACTAAGGTTGAGAAAGTTTGGCTGGCATTGAATTTTTTTTTTTTCTGAAGACAGAAGACAGGTATATCTGAGCCAGTATGTTGTGGGCAAGGAAAAAGTCAAATGGGTGTGTTTGGCATGTGACTTATGAGTAGGGCTGAGATGGAGTGTCTGTATTCTTCCTTGATGAAACAGAAAAGTGTGGAGTTGAAACATTGTAAGATGAATGTGTGAAACCAGTGGAAGTTGGATCATGATTGAGAGTGGTGTTTGGTGCTGTCCTAAAGGCTGAGACCTGGAGTTGTAGAAAGAGGGAAATTTGAAGAGTGGGAGACAAAAGTGACATTCTAAGTTTCTTTGGAGTTTTATTGGCATGAAAGAATATATGAAAAATAATTGACAGCTAAAAAACAAATACAAGAAGTACAGCTGGGAAGGAATATTGATAATATGTATAATATGCATTTGTCACATGTAAATTAGCAAAGTATTGACAGAACTGAAAACTTTTGAAAAACTCATGATGGTTATATAGTTGATACAATATATTTCCAGATTTTAACTAGATCATTTTAATTGTTAAGAACAGCTTCAAATGATAGGCACTGCCATTTTTACAGAGATAGGGTATTCACACACCTGTCTATGGATGTCAGGCCCACATGACTTTGATAGGAGCTTCCACCCTGCCCTTACTGACCTACAGATCGTGGACAAGTGTATGACATCACTTTCCTTCTAAGGATGCTAAGAAGATCTCTCATCATTTGTGTTGTTCGGGTCAGGGTGCTGAGAGGTAGAAAAGTGAAGCAGGGTGCCCAAAGTTTGAGCTGAGATCTTCACAGGTAACACAACTCTCTCATCCATAGAATGAATGATTCAAAAGTGCAGCAGACTTTATGTTCTTCTGATCCCAGGTGAGTGATCCTGTTCTGATCCTGTCAAGGACTCAGAACAAACATTTGTTAAATGATGAATAAAAAATAACTTGCAATTTTATGTCTGTGACCTCTGTGAGGTTAGTACCTCTTCTCTGTCATACTATACAATTTAGTGGCTATGATCAATTATTCAATAAAAGAACTGTATCTTTTCTCTATGTCCATAATTATATCACATTCTATTAATTTCACCTAAAATATTTGGGAGCTTTAAATTGTATGGTAAAATTGTCAAGAACTTTCCCAACAAACATCTCATTTAAACGTGAACATAACTTTATAATTTCTCTATTTTACAGACAAAATCTGAAGTTCAGAGGGGTTATCTGACCAGGGATACACAAATAATAGTACTGATCTCTGATCTCTGTGTTCAATTGTGTTTCCTTTCCACTGTATTTGATTTCTGCCTATGAAGATAAAAATATCACATATATAAATTAAAAAAATAAGTATAGATTTCATTTTCATCAAAGTATTATAAATAATATTTACATTGTAACTCATTATGAATATTAATACATATAAAGCACAAACCATAAATAACATAATAACTTTTCATACATCCATAGTGCTACTGTGTAGATCAATGCCCTAAATAGATCCAGTGTGACAGAATCTTCTGTGTTCCCTGCAAACCCTTCACCTCTCTCTACAAGGATAAAGTATCTTGTCATTTTCTATTTGAGTTTTGATTTTGATTTTGACCATACATATAGAATACAATATTATGTGTTGCTATATTAATACATTGTTTGATAACCAAGTCAGGGTAATTAGCATATTTATTATCATAAACATTCATTATTTCTCAGTAATTATGCATGTTTTTCCAGAGAAGGATGGTTATTATTCTGATTTCTGATAGCATATATTGGTTTTACCTATTATGTGATTTATATAAATGGAAGAAACTGGTCTATATGCCTTCCCATCCCAGAAACAAGTTGAAGTGCTTACTTAAACTCGGGAAATGAGGGTGAATAAATTTTGCTGTCTAGAGCACATGGTTATGGTCTACATATTCTAGTATGGTTTTGTCCACAACAATTTTCATGTCAGAGTCAAGGCTGAACAGAAACTTTGATCAATAGGATGCTATCTCCATCTTCTAGGAGTAAGGTCCCACCAATACCTATAAGGGCAGTGCTAAGTATATCATGTATTCTATTGATGTCTTTACTACTGTGAACAATATTGAAGATCATACTTGAAGAGAGGAGCCAAAGGGGTTTACATTTTAGCCCTTTCTATTGATGTTACCATGTTTGTGATGAGTGTAAACCATAAGAACTATGACAACTCCCTCAAGAACACTTAAGATAATGAATAATGCCTCCTACACCATGAACTGCTTACCTACCCCTGCCCCCAACATCCCTGCATACATCTAAAGTTCACTCATGCCAACTTCAGCACTGTGGAAATACTCAGGAGCAGAGTCCATGACATCACCACCCCTTGGGAAACTGATGTAATAAGTAGTGAAGGTTCCAAGAGCATCAACACTGTATCTCCTGGTGCTGTCAAGGTTTCAGGCAAGACCATTCCAGGGGTGAACAGGAAGTTCACTGACACAGTTTTTTACATGCTTACCTCCAAAGTGTCCATGAGGGGTCTGTCCTGTGCCCAGAGAAAGGTGACAAATGTCGTGACACCAAGGAATCAGTCGTATATCAGAGAGCACTCTAAGAGGCATCCTGGTCTTTACCGGGGATCAGGTTGTCTCATGTGATTCTACTAGCAACAACTACCCTTACACATTTGGTGCTGTGTATGATACTGTCTTTAGTTAACACTTTGTCAAAGTGTTTTCCTGATTTTGATTATAGCAACAGCATGGTGGACTTCATAATCTTCTCAACCTCCAAGGAGTTAGAAACCCTGGACCACCCAAACCAGAAAGAATACAAGAGGAAGAAATGTCCTCAGGTGATGACACTCAGGTGATGTCCACACTCACCTTAGCAGCCAAGACATTTTGCATTCTCCCTCAGAGTTTCATATCCTCTACATTCAAATGTAGAAGCACTTAGAGAACCCTGTTCTCTTTCTTATCAATAAAGTTTCCTACATCCATACAGGGCTACAAAAGGACTCAAAATCAAAAAAAAAAAGAATTGTTTACTGATATAAGAAGTATCATGGAAAGGATCTCCTTAGGAAGGGGAACTAAAGTAAACAGTTATGGATTGATGAGGAATGGGGACTGGAATGGGAGGATCAAATATGGAGTAAGAGGGAAAGTCAGGGGCAAGGCAGAGAATATGGAAAAGGATAGCTAAAACTAAGGGCTATTTGAGGGTTCATATGGAAACCAATCATATTAAATGCCTCCGAGAATATATACATATATGAAGGTGATCTAACTGAAATCACCAAATATACAAGGAACTAGAGCCCCAAATGGACATCTCTTGTCACCAAATAAAGCTTTGAGTATCAGAATGGGTTACATCGAATCAGTTCCCATGGGGATTCCCAGAGAGTTTATGCTGTTGCCAATACTATTGGTGGCTCTCCACAAATGGACAGTAAGACCTTATTGCTGACAACCTACATAAATCATTGAACAGAGAGACATCCAGCCTGCACTCCTACAGAATGGAAGGTACTCTGCATGTTACCAAAGGAAGAAGGGAAACATCAGCTACAAAGCCTTCACTCTCTAAGACAGACCTACCTGCAAGGTACAATGAAGAAACAGTGTCACAAAGCTTTTGAAAGTAATCAAAAAATATCTGATTTAAATTAAGGTCCACTCCATAAGATGAACCCCATACCAGACACTCATTTGGTGGCCTTCAACTAAGACTAGATAGTCCAGAGACCTAGGGGAAACCCAAACACTACTGTTCTGCTAAAAGAACACAACAATGCAATGACTGCCAGATACATTCTCCTATATGCATCTATCTGTGCATTGCTCAATCATCATTGGTGAAGCTTCCTCCTGCAGCAGATAGGAACAAATACAGAGACCCAAGGCCATACCATATGCAGGGAGTGAGAGACTTGGAACACTAAGTCCAAAGAAAGGATGTTTCCACCATGTCTTCCCTCTCAGTGCTCAGGAAACTGCAGAACAGGAGGCAAAAGGAGTGTAAGAGGCACAGGTAACAGAAAACACCAAGAAAATAAGACCTTCTATATACAGCAGGGCTGCACACATATGAACTCAAAAAGATCATACACAGTGTTTACATGCTCTGCACCAGATGGAGTTCTAGAGCTGAAAGGAGAAGTGGACACACACCTTCACCCCTACCAGAAGCTATCTCCTATTGATAACTGCTTGCAAATGAGAAATTTGTTTTCTGAAAGAAAGTCTTACTGTGGGAATAACCCACTTTTAAGGATAAATCCCATGTTCAGTGGTAGATGGACATCAAAATGAACTCAGTGGCACTTTGGAAGTTCTTTGTCTCATAATGTGAAGTCAGGGCATTTTTGTTTTTTCTTTGTTCTCTTTTTTTTTCTCCCTAACTTTGGTTGTATACTATAGCTTCCAGTTTGTTGTTTTTTAAGGAGAACGAGAATGGGTATGAATCTTTATGGGATGGGGAAGAACTAGAAGTCATAGGGGGAGGGCTACTCTAATCAGAATACACTTATGAAAATAAATGTTTTCAATAAAAGAAAAAATTACTTGCCTAGAAGAATGGTTAGGGATATAATAAGATGTGTGCTACTATTTATGATTAAGTATGAATTTAAGGAAGTTACAAAGGAGTCTTGTGATCAATGGGGAAAAACATCTAGATATCAAAGACATAAAATATGAGATTAAGAGATTAAAAAACAGGAGGTGTAACAATATGCACAATATTATCTCAGTTTCTTAAAACATTTTTTGTGTGTTCACACATTTGGACATGTACACAAATAGTTTACTACAAAAAATATCCGGAAATATATGAGCTAAAGTTCTTATTGGTAGTAATCTGGGGTTGTGATCAATTTTAATATTGTTAACAATATTTATTGTCTTTTTCAACACTTCCTTAGTGTATGAGTTCTGATTATATGTTAATTATCTTATGAAATTATTAAGTCATTCAGTACCCAAAATATCTGATGAATGATTAATGCTGGGCAGTAATGCAAGGATAGCAGAATAATAGCACTATGATTAGAAACAATATTAATTAACATCAAGTGTATTAAGGATGTGGTAAGTATTACATAAACGCCATGTCAATTGACCCTCATTAAGTCCCTATGAACTGAGTGCTGCTTTCCTTCATATTTTATAGATGGAGAAACTGAAGATCACAGAGGTTGGTCAACTTGCCTGGAGACTCGGAGAGCAAGTGGTGGCATGGTAGCAAATCTTAGTTAAGCCTGCATCTGTCTGCATGTAAATGATTCTCATTTAATTGCCACATATACTGTCTTATGAGCCTCTTAGCAACATCATCGCCTCATTGAAAGTTCTGCTAACACACTATCTATGCTGTACAAAATGCATAGATTACTCCACAAGCTACACAAGTGTCCATTACATTAAGAAATTATTAACCCCGTGTGTAGAGAAATGTGGAAAGTCATGAAAAATTTACTAAGAAGTGTCTTGCTTCACTCTCAACCTAGTGAAATTTTATCACTGTTGAGAAAATTCCATTATATCTATTTATTAGAGGATTAAATTTCAGTGTAAGGGTAAACAAATTAAAAACATTTTTTGCAGTACATGACTATTCTAATAAACTTTGTTAAAATATTTGATACCATTTTATACAGATGCTTATGTTAATAATAATAAATACTTACTGGATAATGAATGTGTAGGTAAAAATTTATTAATGTTTTCAGCGGATAAGTAAAAACATGAGCTGGATCTTAATTAAAGACCTTCATAAATATGCAGTAAGTATGCTTTAAAAAATTTCACGTATTCCCTTATGGTTGAAAGAATTGTTCCAGGAGACACATTTTACAGATTCACATATATTTCATGTATGTGTATAATTTCATTTTAAAGTTCACTGAGATTTATGCCTCAATTAAACTTAATTGAACAAAGTAACAGTATACAGAAAGATCAGCAGATATGGAATGCTAAGGAAAAAATACAATTCACATTAGATACTTTTCTTTAAAACAGAATTAAAATGTTAGCGGTTTATCTTCCACTGAAATAAGGAAAAAATTACTGTTCTTACTGAAATTTTTGGTTCAAGATCAAGTCAGAAATAATTGCTGATGGTGGAGGAAATATTTCAGAAGTAAAATAAGGGTGTAGAAAAGAAGGCCAGTGTTATCTGAAGTTTAGTGTAAACCACACAATTTTAGTATTTTAATATTTCTGACCTATTTTGAATCATTTAGAGGAGTGGATATGTGGCTTGCCTGTTTGTATTGTATTTTGTTTCTCTCTCTATCTCTCCCACCCCCTCACATTCTCTCTCTCTCTCTCTCTCTCTCTCCCTTTCTCTCTCTCTCTCTCTTTCTCTTTATCTCCCTCTCATTCTAGATATTCAACTCAAGGCATGTACATAACAGTCATGAGCTGTGTCTCATATCTGAGATTATATTGATTGCAAAGTTGCGGGGAAAGAGATACAGAACAGAAGTTTTAGACTGAGAGTAGTGAGGGGGTCCCCACAGGTGTCATACAGGGAAGCCCATGAAGAGATGAGGATGAAAACCTAGTGCAGATTGATTTCAAGAGCCTGTATCAGACTTTGGGGAGTCTAATTCCACATGGTTTGTTGTCAGCATATTTAAACCACAGTGCAATTTTTGAAAAGGTTTCAACAATCAGTCCATTTCCAGGTGCACAATGAAGCTTAAGGTGTGACGACATTTTAGAGACTCCTTTACAAAGTCCATGAGGGTGGGATCTATAGCTCAAAGTGTGGTCTCTGACCAATAGTGTAGAGGTTAGCAGGCTATAAAGTACTTGTGACATCTCCATTAAGAAATGGTAATGGTCCAGGGAGGGAAGAGTCTGGAATAATCATTCTGGGGAACTAGAGTGAGGACTGTCCTTCAAACAGCCAAGCTCATCAGGTTATTAAGAACCTCCACTCTCAGCTTTCTGGATGGAATGCTGGATTTTATTTGAATCTCCTCCACTGAAGAGACACCCCTATGTGATTAATATTCCTGATTCTCTTAGTGCTTCTCTGTAAGTAGGAGGACCTCTGTATCCCTAATGTTTTTCATGTAAGACTCTTTTCTGTACTCCTGAAAGAAACACTGATAAAATTTGGAAAAAAAAATTAAAAATATTTTCACTTGACTAAATTCACATGCTGTAGAGACTTTCTAAACAAATAAATAAATCCCCCAGCATAGACAGTGCACATCTAATTCTCTCTTTAAATTTTGCTGTTTTAACTTTAACTTTTAAGAACAAATTTGAGGATTGATGAAGTCCCAGAAACATTTTTTTTTCTCTTACATTCTGAAAATGTTTCTTCCTTTCCAACCCTCTCCTTTCCTGATGGGGACAATTCACTGAAAAACAAAACAAAACAAGACAAAAAAAACAAAAACAAATAGTTTTACCTTTTTTAATGCTAACAAGTCTTTTGAGGCTAAAGGTTACCCTTTAATTTTGAGATTATAATACAGTTGCAGCATTTCCTCTTCCCTTTCCATCCCACAGACAATCTAATACACCCACCTTGCTCCACTCAAATCCATGGCTTTTTTTCATTGTTGGTTAGAAGTTATTTGAAAATAACAGTGCCTAGGAGTGAGAAATGGAGATATTCAATCCACTCAGTTTCTATGTGTAGATCACATTCTTAAAGCTAACCCTAATGCTACCCTCAGCTGTCACCCATGGGAGATAATATCTCCACCATATTTCGATTTAGCCTTCTGGGCTATTTACATTAAAAAGAAAACATTGAAAGCATTCCTTTCTCCACATAAAATCATGTTAAAAGTGATGCTGGGACTGAGTGCTACACATTGTTCACTAAAGATTCAATGTAGAGTTTCATAGCAAGTTAGTCAATGATGTGGGATTCCCCTCTGTGTGCTGTGAATATGTTTTACTACCATTGGTTCATGAAGAAGCTTCTTTGGGCCTGTGCAAGGCATAACAGAGCTAGGTAGGGAAAACTAAACTGAATGCTGGGAGGAAAAAGGAGGAGTCAAGGAGAAGCCTTGGAGCTGCCAGAGAAATAAGATGCTATCGGCCATGTGGAACGGGTCCTTCATGGTAAAATATAAAATAATAGAAATGAGTTAAACAAAGATATAAGAGCTAACTAGCAATACTCTTAAGTGATTAGCCAAGCAGTGATTATAAATAGTACAGCCTCTGTGTGATTATTTCGGGAGTCTGCATGGCCAAGAAACAAACAAACTCCCTCCAACTACAAGTCAGTGCTGAGTGAGTGCAGCGCTGTGGTTGACAGGTACTTAGTTGGGGGATGGTGTGCACAGCAAGGAAAACACAATAGTGTAGGTTCCTGAGGTGCAGTCTGAAAAGTCTACCAGTTTATTTGTGATGGGATATTGGGAAAAATCATTATGCTTTCTTTCTTTACCCTTTAGTATCCATTTTATAGGATTTTAAAAGGATTGCATCAATATAAAAGCCCTGGGAATGATGTGGAAAATGGTATGTATGGTATATCATTGGGTGCTATTTTCACAAATGTTCGTCTTTGCTGACACATCGTGTTGCTTTGCTGTGCCAATCACTCTTTCTTTCAGATGACTTCATACACAACTGAATCAGCCCAGCTGAATTTGTTACTCATTCTAGCCTTGTGATAGACCAATAGTATTCAGAAAATAGTGCCAAATTATGAGAATGATACTATTTTCTATTCTATGTCTTCTTCCAATTATATGTTAAAACCCTTGGATTATTTTCAAGCACGTAATCAGAAATGAAACAACCAACATAGCCCTCAGATCTGAAACTACCCCCTTTAAATTTTTACTAAATGAAAGATAGTATGGTAATAAAATATCATGATGGAAGTAAATGCCCAAGGTTCCTATCTCCAGTGAGTCTCCTTAAGCTTGTGAAAAGAAATTCCTACTATTGAAGGTAATTTTTTTATTGATTGAAAGCAGAGAATTTTCTGAAATAATGACACAGGGAAGCATTGACTAGATATATGGTGTGGGGTGTACAGAGATTCAGCTTGATCAGGAACATGAATCCATGAATTACTGTTCAACTGCCACACCACTTCACCAAGCAGGTGATGTTAATGTACAGGGCAAGCCACAGAATGAGTCACTTCTCTGTGTTTGAGAACTTGTTAGGGTAATAGTTTCATGCTTCAGAAAAACAGGGGTATCCCCTCAGAAATATCCAAAGAGGGCAGGATTGATAAAGAACTCCCAGGAGAGATTTTTAGCTAAAGTACTCTAGTTGAGTTATTGAAAATAATTGTTCAGTCAATAGAGAGATGTACACAGATGGGCTAGACAATTGTCTGTCTAGCAAACATTAATGCCAACTCATTGCAGGCCTTCTTGAACTGAAGGATATGCCTGTGTGTTACTAAGGCCGCTTCCTTCAGTGGTGTGCCTTTCTCCTCTTTACCTTTCTTGGCCTGGTTTATATGAATTGAATTAAATGGACCAGCAGGAACACATCAGTATTCCAACCAACCATATTGACTGGAATTACCATCAGATCACTCCACAACAAATGTTTAAACTGGGTTGTTTTCTAATACTCTAACTCAATGTAAAAACAATAAAAAATCTTGAAAGGATAGTGTGGTAGTTTGAATGTAATTGGCCCCCATAATCTGATAAGCATTAGTAATATTAGGAGGTATGGATGTGTTGGATTGGGTACAGCCTTGCATGTCACTATGGGAGTGGGTTTTGAGGTTTCCTATGCTCAGGATACCACCCAGTATCTCAGTCAACTTCCTATAGTCTGAGCTACATACAGTATGTATGTCTGCCATTGTAGCCTGCATTTGAGTGACACCATCAGCCGGGTCCCACCAGCCTTATTTGTCCATGCTTGGAGGGAAACATCAGAATTAAGAACTGGCAGGTAGAAAAATCAGACTATGGAAGAAAAGACATAAGCACAGGATAGCATCAGGAAGGAAATTCAGTGAATACTGAAAATTGTCCATGTTTATTTTCCATACACTTATATACCCCAATTCGAAACAGGGAACAGAGAAGGAAAAGGATGTTAGCATGATGCAAGGAATAAGCAGAGGAATTATTTGTTTCAATACTTGAAGCTTCAAACAATTATATCCTTAGTTAAGTACTCTGTCGTTTAGAAAGGACATGTAATGACCACACCTGTAGTGAGATCCTGTAAGGAGCCACTCCCTGAGTCAAACCTCCTGTGATCTCTTTGAAGGAGGAGAAATAGGTTTGAATATTCAGACCTTTGGTCATGGTGCAGTGAATCCACCTCTACGAGTCATATTAATACTCAAAAAACCAAGTAACCATACCCAAGGTCAGAAAATCTTGTTTGTAGTCACACCTGTTGTCGATAACTTTGAAAGAGCAAGAATAGGAGAGAGGATCCATATCTCTGGGCCCCCACAGCTTGCATACCGATGCGCTCCCCACTGAGATGATAATGAAGTGAACCTCTGAAACTGTAAGCCATAGCCTTAATTAAATGTTTTCCTTTATAATGTTTGCTGTAGTCATGGTGTCTCTTCACAGCAATAGAAACCCGAAGACAGACAATACCTTCTTTTCCTATGTAAGAAAAGAAAACTCCAGAAAAAAATTTCTATACTTGATCTTAGCTAAAGGCCTAGAAGAAATGAGAAAATTTTTAGAGCACTCAATTGCTATTGGCAACCATAGTGCTTGAAAATATAGACCCTAAACCCTAGCATAGAGCCCATGGCTCCCATGAAAGTTTATCATCTTACAGGAAAAGATAGCACTAAAAGATTATGTTCATTGTTTTGAAGCTAAAAATAGTGAATTTTTATATTGTACCAAAGCTAAAAGAGAAAGTGCTCTCTGACCAGGAGGTAATTCAGAAATGGTGATTGTTTCTTAGATTAAAAAAAAAAAAAGAGATGCTTTCCTGCTCCCTCTTTTTTGGGAGAATTCATTTATATTTATTTGTCTGAATTATGTAGGTGTGCGTGTGTGTATGTGCGTGTATGTGGTGTGTGTGAATACAGATAGCTGAAAGAAAACAGTGATAATATAAAACTAAAAACTGGCAGATTCTTCCTTGAGAACGTAAGCTAAAGAGCAAGAATATGCACCCAGCTCTTCTTGGAACAGTCTCCATTTCAAACAAACTCTTGAGAGGTCACCCCCACGTACATACCTGGTGTCTAGAATTACTCCTAGCACTAGAACGTATTATTTGTAAGTAAGTAGCCAGCTCAAAGTGGTTCTTTTACCATCATCTTGTTGTTCAACCCAAATTTAATTTGGCTTTTGAAAAAAAAAAAAGCCTCTATTCTGAATACATGGAACACAGAGGTTACAGTAATTAGTCTTTACTTGCAGTCTTTGAGTGAGGAATTTGTGTTAATCTGCCTTTGAAGATGTAGGAAAACAGTATCTTCACCCAAACCTTGTTATATTGCTTTAATACTGAGGCTGGGCTAAACGGAGGAGCCTAAAGCAGTTTGGTCTGAAGAAAGCAGAGAAAGAATGCATTCAGTTGCTAAGAGACCTCTGGGTTATCTAATTTTGATATCCCCTCTTCTGCATTCAGCTGCAGTTAAAATTACTCTTCTATTCATTTTAAGTTTCCCTGAATTCTTAGTATACAGAGCTGAGTGCCAGGGAGGTGGCTCAGTAAGCAAAATCGCTTCTCATGTCAGACTAACAACCTGTGTTCAGATCCCTTGAACACATGTAAATGGACAGATGTGGTAGGTAAGAAGGTTCAGCAGGTAAAGGCATTTTCTGCCAAGCTGATGAGCTGACTTTACCCCTGAGATCCACATGGTACCCAGAAACAACCAGTGCATGCAAATTGCAGGTTATCCTCTGACGGCCACCTCTGTGCCATGGGTTGTCCCTATCATTGCCACCATACTCACATGCTCACATGTATATATGCACACACAGAAAATAAATACATAAAAAAGCAATTTTTGCTTCTTAAAGAAATGGGATGAGTTGGCACCCATCTGTCGTCTTATGCTCTTATGGTGAGACAGGAAGTGGAAACAAGAGAATTGCTCAGAAGCTTAGGGCCTAGCTAGCCTGGGCTACATGACTCAGCAGCAAAAATAAAAGAGGTCCCCACTCAACAAGAATTGATGCCTGAAAGTGGTAACCTCCATATATTCAACACGGCATGAGCATACAGCACTTACATACACATGCACACACACACAAACACACACACACACACACACACACACACACACCTCACATTCAGAAACACAATAATAAACTAAATTCAAAATTTAAAAAAAATGCTCAGAGAAAACTCCTTTATCATCTGTCTCTTGCAATCTTTCTGTACCCTCTTTTGCAATTATCTCTGAACTTAACATGCAAGAGTTGTGTTGTAGATGTATCTTCTAAGACTGGGCTTCACAGCTCTGTACTTTGGTTGTGGTTTTCGATAGTGGTCTCTATCCACTGCATGAGGGCTGATGAGACACCAAGGACAATGGCACGGGGTTTTGATCCTACTTAATGTGCTGGCTTTGTGGGAGCCTAGCCAGTTTGGATGTTCACCTTCCTAGATATGGACGGAGGGGGGAGGACCTAGGACTTACCACAGGCAGGGAACCCGGACTGCTCTGTGAACTGGAAAGGGAGGGGGAGAGGAGTGGGGGGTGGGGGAGAAGGGTGGGAGGAGGGAGAGAAGGGTGGGAGGAGGGGGAGGGAAATGGGAGGCTGGGAGGAGGTGGAAACTTGTTTTTTTGTTTATGTTTTTTTTTCTCTTCTTTTCTCAATAAAAAAAATAAAAAAAGATAAAAAAAGAACTTTAATAGCATTATAAAGTAAAATTTGAAAATTAAGTAATGATGATAAGTCATGGTGTAGAATACTTGTCAGTGAATTCTGATAGCTCTTGTGTTTACGTCAACTAAGTTACTGTAGTCACAAGCCACAGCTAGGAAGTCAGCACCCCAAGTTAGTATGTTTTTATGTTTATAGTATAACCCAAAACAAAGAATTAAGGCTAGTCATCCAGAGGCAGGATCAACAATGTAAGAATATATTCATGTCACTTTTGAATGCGCAAGTTACTAGTGTTCTAGGATGTCAGTGATGACATGATTCACACAATTGTATTCTCTGCTTATTTAACCTGGGTTTCAAGGTCTCTGAAGAGAAAGAGCCCAACTAGTTTCACGTAAGCATGATGCCAAGTGCTGACTAATCCTGGCAAAATTGCGGTCAGCCATTTTTAATTGACTCAAAGGATTTCAGTCAACTTTTACTAGAAGTATGTATGTGGATATGGGAAATTAGAAATATCCATTGGCAACCATCTCTGCAACATAAATGTTCATTAATCAGAGTATCTATAAGAGACGCTTAAATCAGCACATATTCTGTTACTCCTTCTGGAAAGACCCAAAGCCAAGTCTTGGTGACCATGCTTTTTTTATTGTCGTTTGACTATGGCCTCTGATAGTAGATTACTAGGATAGACACTACTCTAGGTCTTTGGTTTAAATGTCTGTTCTTCGTGAAGCTACAATGAGATGAATAGGTGAAGCCTACTCATGGCCTAGATCAAGTAATATTTCTCTCCATCTTTTATTTCTTTTTCAATTTTAAGTTTCATTTAACATTTGAAAACTTCATACAATGTATCTTGATTATATCCACCCATCATTTCTGCCTCCAATTGCCCACAGTCCCTACCACCAATCTCCCTCTCAACTCCATACCCTCACTGTATAACTTCACACTCATGTGCATACGATCAGCTCTAATTGGCCATTCTTGTCTCCTTTGTGTCAATTTTTCATGAAACATGATAGCAGTCACTTCGGGGTTAGTGTTTGCAATAATAGCACACACGCTAACATTCCTAAACCTCCAAGTTTGAGTCTGTGCAGTTCTTCCTGTCTAGCTCAGCTATTTTGGCACTATAACTCTGCTCCCTATGGTCACTGCTTACTGTGAGACAATGGTCTTATACCCTGTGTTAGTTTAATAAAAATGCTGATCGACCAGTAGCCAGGCAGGAAGTATAGGCAGGGCAAACAGAATAGGAGAATCCTGGGAAGAGGAAAGTCTCAGTCTGCAGTTGTCACCCAGACCTAGAGAAAGCAATATGAGAATGCCTTGCTGATAAAAGGTATCAAGCCACATGCCTGACACAGACAAGAATTATGGGTTAATTTAAGATGTAAGAGTTAGCTAAAAATATACATAATCTATTGGCCAAATAGTATTATAATCAATATAGTTTCTATGTTATTATTCAGGCCTGGGCAGCTGGGAAATGAACCAACATTTTCACTTACAGCTGTTCATGCTGTGTCTCTGCCTACCACTTCTGCAATATTCAGAAACCATACCTAGAAAGGAAGATAAGATCAAAGCGAAACTTCCCTGCTGAGACATTTTTCTTATAGAAATTGCTATCGTGTTTGTTGTCCAATGCCTGAAATGTTGAGTTCCTTTAAATGATTTTAAACAGTTTTAGACATTGGAAGCAGAAAGATTGGTCTGGCCCAGCAAACCAGCAAGCAGAAAGCGGCATTAATAGTCCATATATTATAAGTTCTAAAACATAAATACACCCATTATATTTGTACAAAAATATATAGCAATCTTAAAAAGCAAGCAAACATATGTAAATTAATGAAAAGAAAACTAAGAAGCATGGGACTTAAGGAAGCATGTACTTATAAACAGTCAGGGTTTCATTACCCTGGATAGGGAGTTGCAGGTTATTGCTGAGATTTTACCTTTAGTGGACATTTCCTTTCCTTATGAGAAGACAACAGAGAGGAAAAGGGCTATTGGAGATAAACACCTAGGTGACACTATGCGAAAGATGGAAGGCCCTAGACAACTTATAAAATGCCTAACCCAAGGTGCACCACCTGGCCTCAACCCACCAAATGTCAGTCTGACTCATAAAGCTTTTTCTTCCACCTCTCTCACTCTCCAGCTCTCTCACTCTCTTGCTCTCTTTGCATCTTGGTCTGATGTCTTTCCCAGGCAGTCAGTTCTATGCCTGTCCCATAAAATAAAATCAACTAGTACCAGAACCTTCATTACAGTATCTCAGTTAAATTAGACAAAGACACATACATTAACCAATGAATGCAGAACTTGGATCAATGAGATGTCTGCACAATGAGGAATATAAGATCTTAATGAGGCCAGATTTGTAAAACTGCTTGAAACTCGATGATTCATGTTTACTGTTTTGCTAACAGACAAAAGAGCAACATAGAAATGACTTTATAAGAGGTTATTTGACTTTCGGTGTGTGACCAAAAGTACTCCCAGAGAGAAAAGGAGCATCATGCCCTCCAATGAACCATGCTGGCAAAGATACCACCACATGGTTTCAAAACTTCAGCTATGCTCAGTACTCAGGCACTAAATTTTATAACATCTCAGGGCAGGGACCTTATTTATAATAACACAATCTAGCTGCCCATAAATAGTAACATGAATAAATAGCATGTAATAGATTTATATCTGAAACAATTAAAATGGAGCTGTTAGAAAATAGAACAACATTAATAAGACCTTTAAAATACTGAACAAAGAACCATACATAAGAGAATACAAATGATTATGGCTTCACTTACAATTAATTAATTAATTTAGATTTAGAGACAAATGATAGTTACCACTAAAAAGGGATGTGGAAAGCAGGGCAGTGGTGGCGCACGCCTTTAATCCTAGTTCTCGGGAGGCAGGCAGGTGGATCTCTGTAAATTTGAGGCCAGCCTGGTCTACAAGAGATAGTTCCAGGATAGGCTCCAAAGTTATACAGAGAAACCCTGTCTTGAAAAACAAAAAAAAAGGGGGGGGGGAATGTGGAAAACAGATATGAAAGGAAAGAAAGAAGGTGGGGGTAGCTGTAATATTTTAATCTAAATTATTGCATGAATGATTCATTTTTGTGACAATTTAGTAATATTTACATTTATAACTGTTGAAATTTTATGAATGTATTTTACTTTTAAGTCCATGTTTGTTCTAAAATTTAGTCAGTAGTCAAAATTAAACACATAGCTTCAAATTTTATGGTTTCTCTTCTTATTTTTAAACAATCTGAGCAATGGGCTCTATTCAGTTTAGGTGGGTTGTATAAAAGAGTTTTATCCATTGTTAATAACCGTATATATGACTTACTTAGTATTTTCTGAGTGGCAAGAGTTTTGTTCTTTATCTGTTTAAAAATGTGATATAATTTTAATAATGACATTTTGAACATATTTCACCTTGAATTTGGGGTACTCAGAAATAGGCGACCTTCCCATCCTAATAGAAATAGTACCAAGAATATTAGTAATATTATATAGGGTTAAAGTCCAAACCCGGAGTTTATTTTCCTTCCACACTAAATTTTAACTTGCTCAAGGTATTAAGTTACAGTTGAATGGCACAAATCTTGCAGTATCTTGATCTCTAAGCACCCACTCAAGGAGAGCATCCATAAGTAAGTGGAAGGGACAGTGTTTTGGCAAATACAAACGGCCTTACTCGGCCAGATAAGGGCTTTCCAAAGGCCCTTGACATATTGGACGAGGTGGAGATGTGCTTTCTGACTCCGAACTGTCCTATTGAGCCAACTTGTCTAGAAAGAAATAAATGAACACAAACTTTTCTCAAGCTCCAAGGTAATTTATCACAGACCCAAAACTTCAGTTTGAAAAATCTTCACCTGTCATTCAAAGTGTCTGCTTTCTTTGTAGATGACATTCCATTATACCCACGAGCAACAAATCATCTTGTCAAGAGGCATGCAGAAGCCAAATCATGACTCTCCTTAATTATTTGCCCTCTACTACAAAGGAGGGCCCTTTCAGCACATAGGCTGGTGCTTTATCAAATAAGTTACGGATGTTTTTGGTGTGGGTTTAAGCCAAGATACATGAATCCAAAGACATAATACCCACAAGTAATACGAACTCATACTAACATGTTATTTCCTCCACTTTCAATATTGTATCTGTCTGGATCTCATTAGAAAATAAAGAACCATCATATACATTATCACAATAGGAGTTTAAACATACGAGTTAGGACTTACATACATATTCAGATATCTGAGAAAGTTAAGATATAAATGACCACATCTGAGAAATAGAAAAGTGCTCCCTTCAAACTAAGTGCTGGACTTAGCATCAATATCCCTAATACCTAGTACATTTGCATCTGGACAGCACCATGTCTGGAGAAGGTACTGGTAAAGTGATAGAGAAGTCTTGGGACCTTATCTTCCTCTTCTCTCAGACACCAGTATTTCTTGCTTTTGGGTCCTTTGAACAAACAGAGGAGACCTACATCATTGGCTCTCCTGTTTTCACTCCTTCAGGTATGGACCAGAGCTGTAATGTATTCTGAATGATGCTGTTACTGTTCTTCTCTCATAATTAGATTCCAAATAAAAATAGCACTACTCTGACTCTTCTCCTCATGTCTCAGTCTCATATGAGTGACTATATAAGGCATTTTCCTGGAGATATATGAATTACCCAAAATGGTGGCCACTATAGGTTTGATGCCTTTCTATGAATTACAATAGTTTCGAGTTCCCCTCTTGATTTGAAAAACCTATTACTGAGACAAAGACATATGAGAGGTAAGATATCAATGACGAACTCATAATGAGGAGAGATTTTAAAAACAATTAAAATTATATACAAGTATATCACTATTAAAGGTAGCATAAATTCATACAGCTATGATACTTACATTTCTGAACTACTCACATCATTAATATTTGTAAATTTTTCTTTTGCTTTTCACTCCGTGTTTCATTTGCTTTCTGGAATCTCAGTAAATGTAAAGCTTTAGAAACTAAATCCCCTGAGTTGGTAGAAGCCAAAATTGCAAAGTTGAATAAATTGTTAGGACTTAATACTGGCATAAAAATATTAATTGTGTATCATTGTATAAGAAATCACCATAATCTTAGACAGTTAGATTAATATACATGCATCACCCCACAGTTCCCAGAAACAAGAAAGTCATATATGGTAGGCTGGATCTTCCATGTCGAATCTCAAAAGGCTGAAGTCAAGATATGTACCAGACTGCCTTGTCATTTGAAAGTTCAAATGGGGAATGATTCTTGCTTCCAGTGAGTTACTTCCAAGCTCTCTTGAGTGTTGGCAGAATTTAGTTTCTGGAATTCATAACAACATTCTTCTTAAAAGGTAACAACATGTGGGTGAAAAAGAGAAAGGGGAAAGGGAAGGGAAATAATGAGAAATAAAAAGAAAGAAATAGAAGAAGAGGAAGGAGAAGAGGAAGAAGCATGGGGGAAATGCAGGAAAGAAGGGAGGACAGAGATGAGACTCTATACAAATGGATGGAAATAGAAAACACTATCTTGAGTGAGGTAAGCCAGACCCAAAAAGAGGAACATGGGATGTACTCACTCATATTTGGTTTCTAGCCATAAATAAAGGACATTGAGCCTATAATTCATGTTCCTAGAGAAGCTATATAAGGTGAATCCAAAGACAAACACATTGGCATCCTCAGGAATATTAACCTTCATCAGGCGATGAAAGGAGACAGAGACAGAGACCCACACGGGAGCACCGGACAGAAATCTCAAGGTCCAAATCAGGAGCAGAAGGAGACGGAGCACGAGCAAGGAACTCAGGACCACGAGGGGTGCACCCACACACTAAGACAATGGGGATGTTCTATTGGGATCTCACCAAGGCCAGCTGGCCTAGGTCTGAAAAGGCATGGGATAAATCCGGACTAGCTGAACATAGCGGACAATGAGGAATACTGAGAATTCAAGAACAATTGCAGTGGGTTTTTGATCCTACTGCACGTACTGGCTTTGTGGGAGCTTAGGCAGTTTGAATGCTCACCTTACGAGACCTGGATAGAGGTGGGCAGTCCTTGGGCTTCCCACAGGTCAGGGAACCCTGATTGCTCTTCGAGCAGATGAGGGGGGGGGGACTTGATCGGGGGAGGGGGAGGGAAATGGGAAGCGGTTGTGGGGACGAGGCAGAAATCCTTAATAAATAAATAAATTTAAAAAAAAACAAATAAAAACAATCTCTTGATATACAGTCAAAAAAAAAAGGTAACAACATGTGGGTGAAAAAGAGAAAGGGGAAAAGGAAGGGAAATAATGAGAAATAAAAAGAAAGAAATAGAAGAAGAGGAAGGAGAAGAGGAAGAAGCATGGGGGAAATGCAGGAAAGAAGGGAGGACAGAGATGAGACTCTAGGGTGTTACATTATTGAGATACCCATGACAAATAGAACCAAGAATTTGTATTATATTAAATAACTGACTCATGAAATCATGGATGCTGGCAAATGTTAATTCTCCAAAAAGGGCCAGCATGACTCATGGTTTGTTACCTCATTTTCCACATGTCCTGCTTCCTAGGTACTTGGATAGAATCTCTCCTGGATCCTTCCTTCTTCATCCAAGAGTCCTCTCTGTTGGTCTTCCCCACCTATGCTTCCTGCCTGGCTACCAGCCTGTCAGCTTTTTAATTAACCAATGGGAGCAGCACATAGTCACAGTACACAGAAAAATTTATTGGTTATCATCCCTTCCTCATCTAACTAGTTTGAATATAGATGAAGATTGCGGGAGCCTATCAAATATATCGAAGCTGTGAGAATCAAAGAGCATCATGCTAAACATAACAGATTAATAAAAGACATAAAGAACTTTGTCCCCCAAAAGTTATCACTGAATCATAGAATCTAGGTCAAAAGGGACATTTTTCATCTCTGAAAGTATTTCTAATTGAATACTGGCTACCCTTTTATCTCCTAAGTATTTCCTTGGTGCTTTCAGATTTATCTTACAATGATAATAACACATTGACATTAGTAGAAATTGATAAATGTGTAGTGTTTGTTACCATAAAGTTCTAATTTATTTTAGGCTAATAACATATTCAGCCCACTGAACAACTCTACAAAATAACGATTAGTATTGTGATATCACATTTCTCCTCTGAGAAAACAAAGTGAAATCTACTTGAAAGTCACATGACTGGCATTCAAGCATAAAAGTCATCAATGCAAGAAAATATGCCAGGATGTGGGGCACAGATTTAGAATGCTGCCTTTTTAATGTATTGTGAAGAATTCACTCATGTACCAAGTGTGAAACGATTATGGTGTCAAAGTGGCAAATCAATCACAAGCATAGTCAGTGAAGTCAGACAGATCATGGCTTAAATCTAAGCTCTGCTAATTATTAGTATCTGATCTTAGGTAAATCATGCATATCTCTAAACATCAATCTATACAAAAATCCCAAATGTGTATCTTTTCTTTTTTACTTAGGAGAGAAAAATAAACATGCATTGAAGTATTCAGCCTGTGTTTATGTTCAAAGTCTCTTACTATTGTATTGTCATCAGGGGTGAGCTCCTACTGAATATGAAGTTATGAAGTAAATGGAAAGCTATGTTCTTTATGTGAAAGTGTCATATGATCCTCACATTACCCCAGAGAAGTAGCCCCCATTATTTATCCATCTTGCAAAAGGGAAATTTTTTGATAGCTAAACTATAAAATGATATAGGCAGGTTCCTATTCTAGTAAGTATGTTTTCAAAATTTGAAAACTTTAGTTATTTAATTGCACATGCTTATGGAGTACAACATGGTAATTTGATAGCTACATAAATCCCAGTGACCAATTTAATGTTATCAGCATTCCTATCTTAATACTTTATTAAAATACAACAATTGAATTTCATTATGAAATATAATATGATATTTTGGTGCTTATAAATTGGATGGACTGATAAAAATAATGGTAATTGATGCTTCCATATCCTTAGAATTACTTTGTTTAGGGATTTTGAGTTCCCCTCTTGGAGTTACTCATAAAATATCTAATAATTAGCTATTGTGAACTGAAATTACACTAGTGTTTATTATTTCCCCCTAACTGTCTGGGTCCCTGTTATCCTTCATGTTTTGATCATTATGCCTTTCTGTCTTCAATAGGAAATGGAAACACGAGTAACAACCAAACTCCATTTTCCTTGAGGAAAGTCAGAACAAGACCACCAGGAAGCAGTATTTCTAGCAATGCTCCATTAATGCAGAAGAGTGAATGGTAAGCCCATTTTAATCTTCACATGTACCCTAATTCATATTTTACTAAGAGGGTATTACAGCACAGCATGTGGGTATATGCAAGGACATTTCTAATGCTTTGTCATTCTAATGCTCTTGCATAATAGCTGATCTGCAGTGTTTCACAGGCTATGCCTGCTGGATAGGACTGGATACTTTCATTTGGAGCAGAGCAACAAGGCAGGTAAGGGGTAGCAGGCATGAGGAGGAGGAGAATTGTGGCCTTCTCTTCAAGTCAACTTCTCTCTACCCTTGGAATCAGAGTCAAACTGGTTGCTTCTGTGAATAAAATAAAGTAAGAATGGAAACTAATAATATTAAAAGTTGTAGTGAAACATATGCTACCCTTTCCAGAAACTCCTAAATGTATTGTTCAAAGATTTAAATTCCCTAAAAGATCATTCCATTCTGTTATTTCAAGACTAATGAGCGGAATATGAACAGTGGAGCAATAGAAAGAAGAAGAAATAAAATCACAATCAAAGCCAGCTTCCTGGATTTAAGTCCCAGACCCTTCCACTGAGATGTGACAGTTGTCATCTGTCTCTTAGTACACAGTATAACTCAAATTATGATTCTTTCATGACTTCAACCATATTCTTCAAACATGGAATAGCAGGTTCTCCAAAGGAAATATAACAGCTATTTTAAAAATCACTTGGTAATTTGGAACATTTTAGACAAATAAAAGTGAACATTATTCCCAGGCAAAATATTAATAGGAGACTATGGAACAATCTGTCTTTACACAGCAATTTGAGTGCATATGGTAATGCATTCAAATAAAAGGCCACAGTCAAGGTTGAAACAGCCTTTGTGTAATGGGGCCAAGCAGTAACTCATCATTCTCTCTCTCTCTCTCTCTCTCTCTCTCTCTCTCTCTCTCTCCAAAATGCAGCTTCAAGCTCTTATTCTGGCTTGCTATTTTGTAAACCCACGCTGGGGGTGGGCAGGGTTGGGAGCAGATAAGAAGGAACTCTAGATGTGTGCTTAATGTTATAAGGCAAACCAGATGCTTCCCGGTAATGTAAACTCCTCTCTTCTGTTCCTGTCTTGTGATAAGTAGCTTGTAAAGACTTACAGTGTGAGAGATGGAAGCAGCTTCATCATACACCAAATTCATTCATTATATAAAAAGTAAAACACAAGGTGAGGGTCACTATAACCTAATATTGGGGGAAGGATTGGTCCTCTGGGAAACCTTAAAGTTTCGTCAAAAAAATTGTCGTACAAAACTATACTTCTTTGTAAATAAACGTACATCTGCAGTTAATTCATAATATAACAAGGCTTAAATCTACACAAAATGTGTTGGAACAGATATCTGATGACACATGATATCAAATACAAGAAGCAAACTTTAGCCATAAAATTTTCACTTTTCTAAATGTCTAGAAATAATGTTCTGCTATCATTTTTTTTTTGTCATTGGAAGTTTTCCAAGATAAATTTGTTTCTTGGCTTTTACAGGTAGGATGTACTAAAAATATTTTATTGTTCTTGAAAGAATAACTTCACTTGGCTTATTTATACATTTCATATTTGATTACTTATCCCTAAATCTAATAAATATTCATTAAGCATTAGCTGCATTCCACATATTATGAAAGAAGCAAAAACTGAAGTAGAAAATAAATTGAATATGGCTACTGTCATGCTAGCGACTTGGAACTGAATGTCATAAAAACTGCAGAAGAGACATCAAGTCCAGATTTTCCATCTTTTGTCAGGAAACTCAGAAACTTCCTAACAAAAGATAGAAATGAGAGCAAGAACAAGAGGGATGAAAAAGTAAGTGAGTGAAATTTACATTTCAATTATTGTTGATTTCTAGGTAGATAGGAAAATTGTGATGGTGCAAGAAGAAGCATACTTAACACATAGGGAGTTAAAAACAAGGTAGTTTTGTTTAGACACTATGTAAAATAAAGTTTGTAGAAGACTTGTGGACTTTTTAATATACATTCTTTTAAAACTTCATGCATGAGCACTGCCTCTACAACACATCTACTCCTCCTTCACAAACCTATCCCATGATCAAACCACCAATTTGTCTCTTCTATTATTATTGTTGGTTTATGTGTGTGTGTGTGTGTGTGTGTGTGTGTGTGTGCGTGCGCACGTGTTTACATGTATATATAATTTACTCAATCCATTTAATGTTGCTCATATATGCATGATCTAAAGCTGAGCAACCGGGATTGGGTAACCCATGTAGGCTCTTGTCCATAAAGGGGATTGATTCTAGTCTCTGAGCAATCATTGAATAGCTCTAGACATGACAGGAAAAATTTACCCATGAAATCTAAATAACATGAATAAGATGTTTACATGCCAACATGTAGAGTAGAAATTTCACATGTCAACATCTTATTTATGTTATTTAGATTTCATGGGTAAATTTTTCCTGTCATATCTGGAGATATTATCTAACAACAGGCAAGCTTGGCCTCCAGTAATTATAACTTCCACCTTCTTTTGAAATTTTGCCTCGTCTTTGGATATGGCGATGCTTTTCATATATATATCAGTTGGTATTGAACACCCCACAATTTCTTTATTGTGACTCATTTCAGATCTCTGTAATAATCTACAAATGTTTCAAAAAGAATCCTCTTTGATGATTGGTGAGAACTACTTTCATCTGTAGGTATGATAATAAGTACTTAAAATATTAGAAATTATATCAGTTTAGGAAAATGGCACTAGCATATTTAATTCTCAGGTTTATGACTACCATGAGTTTTTTACTTGGTTTATAATACCAGGCATGAATTTCCTCCTATTAACCCAACCTTTAGATCAGCTAGAGAACTGTTAGTTATGCTAAGATAAAAATGACAATATTGCATTGTTAAGCCTATTTTGTTGAGACAGTTGTGATTTGTAGGTTTTTTAGCTGGGTAGAAATACTGTTTGTTCCCTTCACTTGGCATCTTACATAGCATCTTCCAATACTTTGAGAGATAGTCCTCAGAAGAGAAGCTTCCAGCAGACTGTGGACTTGGATCTAGAGCAGTGTAACTGGAGGTTTCTTGTCCAGTCTGGTCCATAGCTGCTTTTAAAAGAATCATTCAGATGCTTAATATTGATGACACAGTTTGGTCTGTTAGCTTAGGCTTATTATTAAATAACTCTTACAACTTAAATCAATGCATTTCTATTAGTCTATATTTTACCACGAGGTCAGTGGCTTGTTACCTCACATTTTACTTCTCTGGAAGCTGCTGGCATTTCTCTCAACTACACCTTCTTTTCTTCTAATATTTCATTTTGCTTTCCTGCCTAGCCATATTCTCCTGTGCCATAGACCAAAGCAGCTTCTTTATTAACCAATTGTAGTAAAACATATTTACAGCATACTGGAGGGGCATCCCACATCATCACAGTAATTCTCAACCTGTAGATCACAATCCCAAAGATCATTGGAGAACATATATTTACATTATGATCCATAACAGTAGCAAAATTATAGTTACAACGTAACAACTATAATAATTTTATGTTTGGGGATCACTGCAACATGAGGAAGTGTATGAAAGGTCACAACATTAGGAAGACTGAGAACCACTAATCTAAAGGAACAGAAGGGGAGGAGGGGAAGATCTACAAATAGTCTACCTGCATCCCTGGCAGGAATTGTCTATGGGTTAGTGGGGAGTGCCTGCTGGAGTTGATAGGAGAGAGCAACAAGTGGGGAATGGGAAGGTAGAACAAGTATGTAGGTCTGTAGGATCCATAGGAGACATGAGCAGAGGTGGAAGGAAGGGTGGGGGATTGGGTTTAAAGAAGAGGAGGGAATAGTGAACGTCTTCAGCTAGCTTACCTCATCTTAACTCAGGTGCTGTGTTCACAGGGAACACCTGCTGGTATCGGAGGCTGGGATACTGGTATGATTTGCTGGAAGGAAGGTTTGTGGCGAAGATCTCTGTGATTCATTGGGGATGAAGTCTGAGAGGAATAGGAGACCACAGCAGATGTTCTGCAACAGAGCAGGGGATGAGCTGGGTAAAGAGGTGAAAAAGGGATCTGGAGGAGCAGAAGGAGAGATGTGGATCAGACTACCAGTTGCCCTGGCAGGAACCAGGGCAGTTTCAATGGAAGGCAGAAATTGAGGTCTCTAGAGGGTTTGGGACCCTCTAAGACTATGATTGGTGGAGCAAATCCCTGAAAGAGTCCCCCTCATTTTATAATACTCCGAAAGACTGAGAATGTGCTTTAGGGTTTCCATTCTGCTCATCCTTTTCTTGATTGTTTTCTTATCTGTGAGTCTTATTTATCTAAAATCCTCAAGCAGGCTTCTAATTTACACTACTGCTTTGATGGATGAGGCAGGCAGAAGTAACAGAAACAATGCTTTGGCAATAATCCTGATATTAAATGCAGAAACAGACAACAACAAGGGGAAAACACTTGTCACATAAATTATACTTTTAGTGTGGTTCAGAAACAAGGAAGCTAGAATAATGTTGTGAATGTTTCCCAAAACAATGGCAGATTAAAGAGTTGTAAACTAGAGGCATTAATAATTATGAAATAAAATGAAGAAAAAACAGAAAAGGGGAAAAGAGAGGTATGAAATAGAGCTACAAAAAGTCATAAAAATGGGTACATCAAAAAAGCATTATAAAATTTATTCAAAAGCTGGGCGGTGGTGGCGCACACCTTTAATCCCAGCACTCGGGAGGTAGAGGCAGGCCGATCTCTGTGAGTTTGGGGCCAGCCTGGTCTACAAGAGCTAGTTCCAGTACAGGCACCAAAGCTACAGAGAAACCCTGTCTCGAAAAAAAAAAATACCCTAAAATTTATTCAAGAGAGAGGGGGTGAGGAAGAGGGAGAACTATATAAAACAAACGACTAAAACACAGACATGCAAATCAAGAAAAAAGTAGTGTAATGTTATGAAAATATCTGTTATATTATAAGAGTCTGGAACTTTTGCTGGACCTCAAAGCCAAAGTTAACAATTCACATTGGGGTCCCTTAACACTTAAGATTGCTACTACTGAGCACTCTGCCTTTCTGTTTAATCTGACTTTAAGAGAACAACCTTACTTGTCTTGGATTCCCCATGTAATCAGCTTTTACAACCTAAGCTGATGAATAGTTGTGAGTTTAAATTATATATTCTTTATTCTTCTGAGTCAGTTACTTCCTGACTCAGAGTAAGGTATGTGTACTAGTTTCTACAGACAGAAAATGTAGAGGCTGAACACAATCTTATAAAATGAATATTTCCCACAGCAATATGAACATAACATTACAGATAATGTTAAACATGACATGTGGATATTGCTTATGAACAGTGATGTTTATAATACTGTTTGCTATTGAGGTGAAATGGGGTCAATTGAAATCAACAAATATTTTAAAGATTTTGCAAAGCATCTCATCTGATACTTTCTGTGCTTTTCAATAAAGACAGAATGAGGCTCTTTGTTAGGGATAGACACACAAGAACTGATGGGGACACAGGGACAGACACAAAGGGACAGAGCCATATCATAAGACAGCCTTCAGACAGTCATAGATTCAGATTCATACAATAGACAGACAGGGGATGTAAGACGTGGGAACACAGAATAGAGAGTTCAAATCTGGGCCAACTCTTGGTTAAATTACACCAAATTGAAGTACTTTAATTTCTTTGTTTTATTTATTTTATTGAGCTATACATTTTTCTCTGCTTCCTTCCCTTTCCCTCCCCTCCCCTTCAAGCCTCTCCCATGGTCCCCATGATCCCAATTTACTCAGCAGATCTTGTCTTTCTCTACTTCCCATGTAGATTAGATCTATATATGTCTCTCTTAGGATCCTCATTGTTGTCTAGGTTCTCTGGGACTGTAATTTGTAGGCTGGTTTTCTTTATGTTATGTCTAAATACTATTTATGAGTGAGTAGATGATAATACAATACTGATGGTCATTGGAGACACAATCACTAGTGTGCTTAATCCACTAAACATAAAAAATTATCATAAGTCAATATTTCTTATTTGATGAGTCTGTTTTCCTTATCTTACATTATTTTTTTTGCAGGTGGTTCTGTGGGTGGGGAGAGATCTTTTAGTCTCCATATAAATTGAAATAAGATTGTTTAGAATGTTTCTCTGGTGTATTAAGTTGCTATCTCAGGATCAACTATCTGAGAAGTTTCTTGTCCTAGTGGGGTTTGTTACACTTTAGTAATGTGCCCCCACCATCAGTCCACTTCCAACTAGTTGTAGCCTTCTCTCTGGTATAGTGAATGATTACATTTTCTGCCCATGATCCGTTTATTTGTTTGTTTGTTTATTTATTTTACACTCCAACCACATTTCTCTTCCTTTATCTCCTCCAAATCACCTGCCACTTGCCTTCTCCTCCCATACTTTTCACTTCTATTTCTATTCAGAAAAGAGAAGGCCTCCAATGACTATCAACAAAATATGGTATATCAAGTTGCAGTAAGACTAAGCACCTCCCCTTGTATTAAGGTTGGGCAAGGCAACCCAGTATAAAGAATAGGGTCCCAAAAGTCATTAAAAGAGTCAGAGATAGCCCCTGCTTCCACTCTAAGGAATCCCCCCCCCCAAAAAAAATAGAAGTTACACAACTGTCATATATATAGAAGGCCTAAATCAGTCCCATGTAGGCTCACTGGTTGGCTGTTCAGTCTCAGTGAGTTCCTATTTGCCAAGGTTAGTTGACTCTGTGGTTTTTCTTGTGATGTCCTTGACTCCTCTGGCTCCTACAATTCTTCCTCTCCTCAGCAGGGTTTTCTGATGTTTGGCTGTGGGTCTCTGCATCTGTTCCCATCAGTTGCTGTATGAAGCCTCTCTGATGACAACTGAGGCTAAGCACCAATCTATGAGTGTAAGAGGATATAGTTATTCATTATTACATTGGCATTTTTTTTCTCTCTCCAGTAGTGGTTCTATCCCAGGTCTCTGTCTGTCCATGATTCTTAGTATCTGTGTATCTAGGGCCAGGAAGAAGATTAATACCCATGTCTCTATTTACTTTTGTTACTGGGAGCACTTCTCTTATCAAGGCCAGGGCTGTTTCTTCACTGATAAGCATGCTTTTTTGCCTGAATATATTTGCATTTGTAAATCTGTATCAGGTCAGCCGGCTTCTCCTATTTACATCATTGTAGGAGTATTCATTTGCTTCCTTGTTGATAGAGGATTTGGAGACAAGGTAGTGCTCTATGTTCTACTTCCCTAGCAGACTCCTTTGGCAACAGTGTCTTTCTCTCTAGAGCAGTACCCACCTTCATTCCATCCTAAGAGGAAATAAAAAACTCAGAGGAGGTAAGTTCCTCTGAGAATCTGCTTCATAGACCTCACTCAGATCTCCTGATTTGCTTGATGTTATAGACTTTGCTCTGAAAACCTACTTCCATTCATTTCTCTATATTCTGCCACCACAGAGTGTAGTGTGTGTGTATGTGTTGTATAGGGGAAAGCTCTCCTTTCATTGTTATTTTGTTCAGCATTGAAAATTTGAGTCTATTGTTTACTTTGTAAATCCAATGTTAAACATTTCTGGACTTTTTATTACATATTTTTTATTCTTTGTAAATTTCTAGCATGTGTATAATGAAAACATGATCATGCACTCCCATTTTCCTCCTCCAGCTTCCCCTTGTTCCTCATCATATGACCTTCTGACATGGTTCACAGAATTTGTGGTTGTTAAGCTGATAGATATTCTGTTCTGTAAGTTTTATGAGTAAGAAAGAGAAGAATCTGTGAATAGATCTGAGTAGATGAGTAGGAATTGCCATCTCCTTCTGAACCCTACCATACCAGACCTTCTAGAGTGCTACTTCAATAGACTTGACTCAGTGCCGCCACCTCACCTTCAACATACTCCAAACACATCAGAACTCTTAGAGGTAAGAATTGCAAGTACATATACACAGAAAACCCAAGTAGCCCAGGCTTTTCTTCTTTTCATGTTTTATCTAAACCCATTATGATCTGGAGTTTTATGCCATATGTAACTAAAAGAGCCATAAAGATGATTTCAAAAGTCTTCTTACTGTTACATATACATAGCACTTTAAAAGCTTGTACTTTAACACAAAGGCAAAACATGAATAATGCAATCCCAAACCCTACAATTCATCGAGTATACCTCCAGTAACCAAGGTTTCTTTGCCAAGCTTTTGATACTTTTTCAACCATGTAGACTTAGGTCATAATTTCACTGATCTTGTTAGTTCTAACTCTACCAAATAGGTGTTATGCCTTTTCTGACACCAATATAATCACTCTATACTTTAATTTAGTGGAACAATTTCCATACTTTTTGAAACTTGGCTTATTCATTTATCTTGGCGACCAAAATACTGCAAGCTCATTGAGAGTATAAGTAGCTATGTTTTGATTGATTTCTACAATATTGGACTGGGCAGAATTTGAAATTACCTGTAGATATGAATATATGAATGATGACAAAAATCTCCAAGTGGTGAAATATACAGAAGACTGAGAGAAACAAGACCATAAAGTATTGCTAGAAAAGAGGCTTAAAATGCCAGCCATGATATTTTGTTATACTAATGCCAGCCTGGTTTAATTCATTTTTCAACACTCATTGAGAGGAGTCTTAAGCCACACTGGCAAGTAGTAGTCCCATCTTTGATTAGCAGTATTTGCACTGGAAAAGAAAGTAAGAATTAGGACACACAGTCTACCAGTCTTGATCCATATTTTTCCGTATGGGTGGATAGAAATTTTGAGTCTGAATTGCTGAGGAGAGGAAAAAGTAATCAACTGTACACCTGATAGGACTTCCAATGTAAAACCATACACATTTGAGTAGATGAGCCTGAGTATCCTGCAATCTGCATGCATCTCAGGATACCATAAGATAAATTGTAAACTTATTTCAGCATTGTGAGATACTTTAGGGATTTATGTTTGTAGTTGTATTGTATGATGCTCAAGTGTTAACTTTGTAGGTGAAAGCAATGGTTCACAATGTCCAAAAGTTGGATATGCTTGGTAGAGAAAAAGTTTTTCTTGGTATTAAGTAAGATGGAATCTTTTATGACCATTATCATAAAGTAGACATTTGATATAAAAAAATCACACATGTCAATATTCCAAATGGGGATGTACTGACAACATTTAACTTTGATTATAAATTGCAGACAAGAGAATTACACCTAGTTAATTTCATCAGAAGTAATTCTGAATGTGATCAAATATAGCCTATTTATAATGTTTTTCTCCCAATAGGAAATGACACAGGGGAATGGGGAGGCTGAAGAACTCAAGTCTGCCATGAAAGTTCATGCAATATCATCTTTTGATGCATAAATCCTTTAATTCATAAAATAGTAAATGTATCAGGTCTTTGGACACTTCTGAGTCCAAATAAATTGGAATAAAAAACTAAGTGCCATATAATTATTGGCCATTATAATAAATGAAAAATCTGACACTTACTAAACATACTTTGTACTCTAAACTTCTCACAGCTCTTTGCTCATATTTCAAATATTTTTGTCAAATAACTTTGACAAAAAATTAGAAACTCTACATAGTGCCTGTACAAGTTTGTACTCCCAGCAGCAGTGGTGGATTGTCTCCCTTGCTCCATTTCCTCACACAGATGAAATTGTGTTTTTTATCTTAGCCCTTAGAAAAGGAAAATCAAGTCTAATGTGTGATGCCCAAGTATTCTTATACATGTGGCCTTTCATTGGAGCATGGTTTATTTACTAGGGTCTAACTTTCTAGGGATGTAGGTTAATGGAAATGATTTTACTCCCTTTCGCATAACTTCAACACATGTGATTGTCCTGGTCATAGCCATGACATAAGCCATTAGGACAAAACTCAGAATAGGTCACCCGGAATCAAAGAGGCACAATCAAATGTGCATGCCTAAGTTATTTTTGCAAATGGGTTTGGGCAAAGACATGTGGTACTGTTATCCACTGTTGCTTGGCTTGAAACATGTGAAAAGAGCCTCACTGAGAGACATCAATTCTGAGCAAGGACTGTTGAGAAATGCTGCAGGGTGGGAGAATGAGAGCAGAGAAAACCGAGAAAGTCAGTAGACTTGCTAAGATAAAGGGTTAGAAAGAAAACAGAGTTAGCAATCTTATTTGAGCTTTTTTTTTCTTTAATTAATGCTATGTTGACGCTCCTTAAGCCTTAAGCTGGAAATAATTCTCCCTCCCTGTGTGTGGTGTGTGTGTGTATATGTGTGTGTGCATTTGCACACATATGCATATGTGTGCTGCATCTGTACAGTTGAGAACATGGAGCACTGTACTTAAAGGTTGTAATTCTTTATTTTAATTTTGAGATTATAATTATATCATTTCTCTCTTCCATCCTTACAGCTCTTTTCTCTTTCAAATCTATAGATGTTGTCTTAGGGATTCAGTTGCTGTGAAGAGACATAATGCCACAGAAATTTTATAAAGAAAAATATCTGATTTAGGTGGCAGTTTACAGCTTAGTCCATTATCATCATGGCAGGGAGCGTGGCAGCTGGGAGTATGGTGGCATGAAGGCAGATTTGGTTCTGAAGAAGAAGTTGAAATTCTTATATCTTGACCTGCAGAGAACAGGAAGTGGTCTAAGACATTCGGTGTGGCTTGAACATAGATGAGAACTCAAAACTCACCCCCAGAGTAACAATACTTCCTCAAAAAAGACCAAAACTACTCCAAAAGGAGCCATACCTCCTAATAGTGCCACTCCGTTTTGGACCATTTTCTCTCAAATGGTCAGCCATTTTTTTCATTTTTTATTTTTATATGCATACACACACACACACACACACACACACATATATTCATGTGTAAATATAACCTACTCAGTCTGTATGATGTTATTCATGTGCGTTTTTTTCAGGGTTGATCATTTTATATTCATTTTAAACTTTCATGTTTATCATTAAAAGGAAAATCTAATATGGAGGCAGTACTTCAGCCCACTTTTTTACTTGAGTATAAATGGAAATAATTTCATTTTAACCTGAAGGTTCACAATGTACAATCTGTTGCTATTTCTTCATAATTTTTCTGACAAATCATTAAAAGCCTTATTAATATTCACTAGTGTTTCAGAAATAGAATGTCAGAATGTTTGCAAAGCCAACTCCATTAAATTATCCTCAGGATTCTCCATCAAGTAAAATGATAAAATAAGTCTTTTAAGGTCCTTTCCTCTTTCTTCTTTGACTCTCTTTAGAAAGACAATAATAACAAACATAACAGAATTCTCTGCACAAACATTCAAATGACTCCTATTTTATATGAAATGAAAGGTTAGGAAGGAAGACACTAATGAAATACAGGAGAGGTAGCTGCTACAGACAAATTTGCCACAATTAGGACATTGTCATTACTTTAAATTCATCAAAACATGAAAAAAAAACAGTCAGATTAATCTGTTAAATATATGACTTTTATTGTTTTCTCTGAATTTTCTTAAATGATGAAGAGAAAATTCTTCCAAATATAAAATAAAATTTAGACCACTGCTAATGGAGTTCATTATGAATACATTTGGCACACCAGCCTGCTATATTAGGTGGATGTTATCTGTAAATATGGGAGGTAAAAGATTCAATATTGCCAAAGTGTGTGTGTGTGTGTACATCAGTAGCTTTATTCATAAATCAGCAGCAGCATGAATAAAAGTATTCTTTTTAAGAAGTAATTTTTACTATTCTATGGGAATATCCATTTTGGAGACAATCCAGGGAGTATTCTAACCTTGACTCCTATCATTCACACCTCTGAGACCTTCACAATCCTGATCTTATCTACTGCTTCTACATTTCCAGTTTCTAATCTCATTAACTAATTTACTTTAACTGGACATTAATAAAACCCCTAGCATTTATAAGAATTATACAAATGAGTCTAATGCAAAGGTTCCTCAATTCTATTAAAAGGGAATCCATGGACGAATTATAAAATATCCCAACCTGTGCTGTTATTGGAACACTTCGCCAGTACTAGTCAGAATTTCTCCAGATTTCCTTGTGCATTTATGGACCGCACAGTTGACTCTTATGTACACTACTGTGTCCATCACCACTGTCAAGCAGTGGAACAGTTGGATCAACACAACTTTTTATATGAACATCAACACTTCCCAGACACCTCATTTCTGCACTCTCATTCCTAAGCAACAGCAGCCGGTAAGATGATCCCCATATTTTAAAGTTTTGAATTCCAAGAATATGATTTAAATCCAATCATTTTATATGTACTCTTTAAAATACTTTTAACTTTTATTCATACATAATTATAATTTTTTGATCAAACTGGTATATAACTTTATAAATTTGAACATTTTTTTCAACACAATTCTTAAAGATCTGCCTATGCTCTGGTATATAACAATACTTTGTTACAATAGTACCTTTGGTTATACAGTCCATGCCTGCTGTGGGCACATCATAATTTGGTCAAATCATTATCCTATTAAAAACTGAGTTATTTCATTGCAAAGAATTGATTTCCTGAGCTGCAATGTGTAATTTTTTGTGCATGATATTTACAGATATTTTGTAATAAATAAAAAAGTGAGCAATTGTTGAATATTATGATAAATGAATATTTATTTTTACAGGAATATAACAAACTGTTTCCACTGTGTCTCATCATTATAATTTCAAAGTGCATTAAGTCACTTACCAGTACCTCAATATCTTTGCCTGAATTTGGTGCCTCATTCTTTTTTCTTTTAGCCAGTCTCTTAGGTTTATTTGTAATTTATGTAGATTTTATTAGTAACTATACCAGGTAATGATTGTGAGCCTGTTTTGATGTGTTTTGCTTTTTGTTTTTGCATTTATATATACCATTATGGATAATGCTTTTTCTTCGAATAATTTCCCTATGTTTAACTGTTTGGTTTGTTTAACTGTTGGTTCTTACCAAATTAGCAAACTTCACTGCTTCCTAACAAGACAGAGGAGCAGATCAGAGCTCCAGTATAGCTGTCCTCACACTCCCTGCATCCTTCCATACTGTTGATGCTTTGTACAGCAGCAGCACAATTGATAGTCAATGAACATACTTTATGTACCAATCTGAACAAAATCAATAATTCACCTTTGGGATTATACTTGGCACAACATATTATGTGGGTTTTAAAAAATGTGTAATGCTACTGACCTAAGGTCAGGTATAGTGTTACATCACCCCGAAAATTCTAGTGCCTGGACTATTCAACCTTCTTTGTCTCAAACTTGGAAGCCACTCAACTTTTTGCTCTGCCCATAGTCTTGCTTTCCAAAGAGTCATGGAGTTGGAAATTATATGGCATGTATTTACCCTTTCAGATTGTTCTTCATGTAAGAATGTGTATTGAAATCTCCCTATATATTTTTCTGGCTCCATAACTCTTTTGGTTTTGACATTGGATATTAAGTCATTCTGTGAACATTCCATAACTTATATATCCCTCACTCACTCAGGAACATTTTTGTTGCTTTCATGATTACACAATTATCAAGGAAGCTAGGTATGTTAATGTATCGGTGAAGTTTCTGTGTACAGGCAAGGTTCCAACACACTTAACTAGTTGACAAAGGAAAATGGCTTTCTGAATAGATTTGGAAGAAAAACTGAATATTTTCTGAGTAATTGCTGCAGTTACATCAAGAATGAGAGCGGGTGTTTGCCACATCATTTCCTGTACTGCACTTCCTCCATATACCTGATTTGAGCCTTTTTAATAGGTATGTATTAAAAGCACATTGAAGCACTGTTAATAAAAACTCAGGGTCAGAAATTGGGGTTCAACCTGAAGATCTGAAAAGCAAAACAGCCAGCCAATGGATCTTACCTTGACTTCAGTCTGAAATAGCGATCCTGCCTCCTGGAATCTCTGAATGAGACTGTGTTGAGAGCTGTTTCCTCCCATTTTATGATTCTCTTTAGGGCTGGGATTAAAGGCATGCACCACCATGATTAAAGGCCTGATTTCTATGGCAACTAGTATGGATAGTAGGATTAGGTTCATGATATTATGGCTAGTAGGATTAAAGACGTGCTTGTTACCATAACCTGGTCTATAAGGCTGACCAGTGGGACTGTTTTACTCCCAGATCTTCAGACAGTCTTTATTAAAATACACTTGAAATGCAACTACCGCACATTTTAATTTATAATCCACTAATGGTTTGTGATGCTGATTTTTTGTTGTTTTAAATTTTTTCATGCAAAAAAAATTTTTAAAAATTCATGTAATATATTTTGATCATGTTTTTCTCCTTCCCTAGTTCTTTCCAGATCCTCCCAAGCTCCCTAGCCACCCAACTGTAGGTTCATACCCTCCTCCCTAAATGAACGTTTTTTAATATGCTTTTTGGCCATTTTTGTATCTTTATTGATTTATCAGTATTATTCTTTGCCTATTTTTTAAATCAGATCATATTAGTTGTTTCATTTGGTCTGACACAGATTACATAAAACACTCAAATATGTTCAGTACAATTAGTCACTTATGGTTTATAAAATATATGAACTATAATAAATCTTTTTCTAGGCACAGACAAATGCAATTTATATGCAAAACCACAGTCTCTAGAATACATAAAAGAATCTTTACAAGGAAGAATTAAAGGACAATGCTTTTCTTGTTGGTGACTGTGTTCTGTACTAGACCAGTGCTAGCAACAGGAAACCAAAAAATAGCTCCAAGTAAATCTTTTTAACACAGATTTAGAAAATGTGCTAAAGCCATTCAAATGGAGAAGGCAGTTTCCCCAATATTCTCTAACAAAAAATGTTGGAGAAACTGGTTAAGCAAGCAAAGCCTTGGGGGCTCTCATTGACAAAAAGGCTGTCTGGACCAAATCATTCTCTATGAGCATGCATATTTCCTACTTGTTAGCCTATCACTTGGGTATTTCTCAGTAGCAGAAGGAAGTCGTAGGCCTGGCATGGAAGAAGAGCCTGTTATCTGGTTTACTTAGGGGTGGCATCTTGTTTAATAGTGTCAGATTTTCCTGTCAGGGGTCTCTTCCTGGATCCAGCAGAGTTAGCCTAATTCATCTTTCTCCAGTTGCTGTGTTGAGAACTGGGCAATTCTATCTCAGGTGTTTTCTTCTGTTGGAAGGTAGTTCTTGGATGTTGTGTTGCTGTATTTTTCCTTTTGTTCTAGAATCCACAGTAGATTTCTTTTCTTGCTGCTTTTCAGAGTTTCCCATTTGGTTGTCTCTTATAATTTCTGTGTCATGACTCTGCTTGACCAAGAAGTACTAGATGAAGTTGGTACTCATCAACAGAGTATATTCTCTTAACTTTGATTTTGGAATTGATGGAAACCCCTGCTCTGTTCTTCTCCTCATATCTCTGACTTAGTGATCTGAATTCTTAGCAATGTCAAGAAACCCAACTTTAATCAGTACCTAGTGAAAACATTGGAGCCACATTGATTAGTTGGCTTTAATGCACCTTAAACTTTTGTTCTAGAATCAGCTTTTTTTTCCTGTGTGTATTTGCTGCTGTGTGAAATATCCCAGTCAACAAACACTTTTTATTTCATTTTATTTATTTTTTAAATCATAGACCTTCAGCAAAACTATTGTCACATAAAAGATTTAGAAAAAAGCAAGCAAGCAACAGATATGACAACTTAGCAACAATTCTGGAACTTTGACATCTGTAAAATTATCAATGTCACATCAAAACCTTCAGCCTTGCCTTGGATATGTGATTGCTTGTGTGCACACTTGTGAGGTGGTATCAGTTACAGTAAAGACCACAGTAAGCACTTTTCTGTTTACTCTCATCTTCACAGTTCTTAGTTATAACAAGCTTAAACCATTGTCAATTTAAAGATCACACTTCTTGTCAAGCCTTCAGTAACCAGGATTCGTGTATTCTTCATTTGCCTGTTGATCCTCCCCCACCCCTACATCCCCCAAGGAAAAAAAAAACAGGTGGTGTTCTGAGATAGTTAAATTCCCATGGCATAAGATTCTGGTATGTTCAGAGGCCCACCTGAGTTTACTTCCAAGCTATGAATCAGAAACAGGAAATGCAATTATGGAATATCATACTCTCAACAGTAAGTCTGCTTACCTTTCAGTTTTATCTACAGGTAAATTCTCTAACAAAGTAGATTTGAATCTCAATGATTCACTCTAGTCTGAAAGAAAGCTTTTCAGACTGCCTTGGTTGTCCCAAGTTTACAGGAGAAGAGCATGATGAAAGGGCTTGTATTAGTCAGGGTTTTCTAGGGTAGTTGTTCTCAAACTCCCAAAACCCTTTAATTCAGTTCCTCATGCTGTGCTGACCCCAACCATAAGTTATTTTCATTGCTACTTCATAACTGTAATTTTCCTACTGTTATGAATCATAGTGTAAATATATGCATTTTCCAATGAATGTTCTTTGGCAACCCCTGTGAAAGTCAGTCCACTTCCAAAGGGGTTGAGACCCACAGGTTGAGAACTGCTGCTTTAGAGGAGGAAAAGGAGTAAGAGAATGCTTACAGGATGTGATTGGGTCATCTAATAATGACTGTCTCATGACGGAAAGGCCACCAGGAATCTGATAGTTGTGCAGTCACCAAACTGGATGTCTCAGCAGTCCCAGTCTGGCCTTCACTCTCAGCCGGAAGTCTAAAAAAGGATTCAATGACAGCAACAACAGAGAAGATGAACGTGCCAGAAAGAGTAAAGGCAAAAAGCCCTAAAAATTAAAGTTGCCTTCTTCAAAGTCCTTTTATGTGGGCTGCCACCAGAATGTGTGGCACAAATAGAAGGTGGGACTTCCTTCTTAAAATAATCTGAATAAGAGAATCCTTCACGGGAGTGTCTGGCATCTTGGCTTTTAACTGATTCCAGAAACACTCAAGTTTACAACTAAGATTAGCCATGACAACACCCTATACATTCTTCACTTCATGGAAAAAGTTGATGTGCACTTCACTCACTGTGAAGGTTTAAGGTGACACATTTTTCCCGTGATTCCTTGGAAGACATGTTTTAATTTCTTATTTAGTTTGAAAAAAAAAACCAAAAACCTTTGATAAGGACTATTACAAGTCACCCTGTAAGGATATTTTTCACCTAGCATATTATCTTCTATGCTGATTAATTCATTCGAATTTTTTTTAATTTTTTCATCTAATATTTTCACCATTAAAATGTATATTTAATCCCTTCATTTTACAGGGGGCTATATGCCTCATGAGTAACTCTTAATCCGGGCTTGGTATTCCCAAATTCTCCTATAGACCCTAAAGGCTTTAGTATCCAGTGACACAGAACAGCTGTTTGAGTTTCTACTTAAATATGGAAGTGAAGAATGTGGGTACTCATGTCCCCTCAACTCTTGGTTAGGCATTCTGTGGATTGTATTATAGTCTCCCTTCATGACTTTCTTTAATTTCAGGTTTTAATTTCTTGCTTAGCAAGGCACAGTTGCTATTCAATCTTGTACCTTATTTTGGAGGGGACTTTTTATGTTAACATAAGTGTAATTTTAGGATACATTTTATTTTAGATACTTTTTAGATTCACAGCATTATTAGACAGAAGCAAAGAATTGTCTCATTTATACCCTGTCCCCCGATATAACCTACTTTGTACCCTACAATGTCTCATACCACTATTGGTTTGGTTAGAGTCAGTAAGCCTATAATGAAACATCATCAAGAGTCCATCAATCACTGTAAGTCTAGGTCACCTTTGATAATCTAGACAAACGTGCAATGCACACATCCACCATTATAGAACCATTTAGAACAGTTGCACTTTTCTGGAAATGCTCTGCGGCTTCTCTAGGTTCTCCTTCCCAGACCTTTTGTGCTGTCTCCATAGTGTTGCCTGTATCCTTTGAAAATAGTTGTGAATATTGCTAGCAATTGACATGTTTTCTTTCTTAAGTGCTTTCTAGAAGTCTATTTTTCATTGAATCTATCTGGGGTTGTTGCTTTCAATTTAGAAAATTATTCACTATCATCTCAGTTTCTTTTACAGAAATAAGCCTTTGAAAATTTCCCACTGTGTCTTGTGTAAGTTTTGGCAGACTGTGAATTTTTTAAGGAATATGTTCACTGCATCTAGGCTATCAAATACGAACATAAAGTTTTTCTATAATTCAATTTTTATCTTTGTAATCATATTCATATCACAAATGAAGTCTCTCTGTCAAGTATTCCTTTTTGTTAGATGGTGTAGAAGTTTATCAATTGAAGTAATGTTTTGAAACAAATAGCTTTATTTCTAGTGCTTTTGTTTATTGAATTCCTATTTTTAATTTCATAATTTTCTTTCCTCCTTCCAACTATCGCGTTGCACCTGATTACTTTGGAATTAATTTTCTTCTCTTTGCCTAATTTACTATGATAGACTTTTATTGTTGTTGTGGTTATACCATTTATTTTCATAAATATTTTGTGCTATAAATTTCCCTCTAAAAGTGCTTTTACTGATTTGCACACATTTTGGATGATGGGTTTTAACTTAGCTTAACATATTCTTGAAATTTATTTTACTATTTGTTTTGACCAATGTGTGATGTAGAAGTGTGTTGCGAATGTCCTGGAGTGTTGGAATTCTCCCAGATAAGTGTGAGTGTCAGCCACTACCATTCAAGTGAATTCTACTGTGTTCTAATAGCAGACAGTGCATGATCTTTCTTCTTTTTTTTTTTTTTTTTTTTTTTTTTCTGAGAATAAGCTTTATTAGTTACTTCCAGGAAACAGATCAGTAAATACAGCACTATATGAAGAGACTTTTGCTATTACACAAGTCTTTTAAGTTTTTATGTGCTCTTTAATGATGTTGATCAGGAAAATCTTTCATTGGTGGAATTACTTCTCCAGTCTCCAGAATTGTATCACCTGGGAATATCTTGGGCTTCGTGTCAACGATGGCATATGGTTTTGCCGCAACGTGGTATTTGACGTAGTAGTGAATGAACCAGAGAGGTACAAGTATATGAGAGACAGTGAAGATACTGGACCGGTATGTCTTAAAGAGCACTTTCTTCCACACGGCCCCGTCCCGCAGAAAGTTATTCCAGAATCCCTCCAGGGGCCACATCTTGCGCGGTGGCAACACGGGCTCCCGGGGGCTCAGCTCCTGGTCCTTCAGCCATCATCTCCTCAGCTCCCGCAGCTGCTGCAGCCGCAGCTTCTCATCCGCAGTGTACCCCGTCATGTTGCCGGCGAACTCGCTCAAAGGGACGCGGCGCGGGCCCGAACCTGGGGCCGGTCACTCAGACGTGCTCCCGCTCCGCAAAGCGACCTTGAAGACACCCATGATCTCTCTTCTTTAAAAGCCTGGGAGATGGCTCAGTGAGGAAAGTGTTGGCTGCACAAACATGAGGAAGGGAACCTGGATCTCCAACGTCACTGTGACCTGTTTGTATTCATAGCAAAGAATCCTCAAAGCAAGAAGACTGCTAGATTAGGCAAGTTAGGAAGTTCTGGGTTCAGGTGACAGATCCTGGTTTAATAGATAAGATGGATGACAATTCAGGAAGATGCTCCATCTCAGTCTCTTCCTTCATGCCCGCACTCACACACATATATGCACTCACACGTATGTGCAACTTTACATATATGAATAGGCATCACACAAACAGCAAAAATACACAACGATTTTCTAAAGGTATGTTACTGACACCTAATATGGTCGGTTGTAAATATCCCAGATCAAAAAGAACATGTATTCTCTACAGTTGAATGAAAAAGCTTTATTATATTAGTTGTATTCAGCTCATCATTGGAGTTATAGAGTTCAAGCATGTCTTTATGATTTCCCATCTGTTGCATCTATTTCAGAAACAAATGTGTTACAGAATCCAACAGTAATGGTAGATTCTGTTGGTCCTTTTTCTTAATGAGTTTGACCTCACAAAATTCAACTCTCGAGTGGGAGGTACATACGTATTAAGATTACTTCTTAGAGAAGCAGTTTGGCCCTTATGTCATAATCCTTTTCAGTCCTAATAACTTTGATTTTGATATGCTCTGTGATATTAATATAACTACCTCTATTTTATTATTGCTAGCATGATATAATTTTCTTCATATTTTTATTCTTGTTATCTATTTTTATCTGGTTTTGTGCTTATAGTAGACAGATTATCTACAGGGTTTTCTCTGTATTTCTTAATAGGTTGTGTTTAGATCACTGAAAGTTAAGGCAGTTATTGATGCATCTGGATTAATACCTAGCATGTTGTAACGGTTTTCTATGTTCTGTTCTTGGCTCCTAATTTTGTATTCTGTACTTTTTGAAATTTATGGTTTTGAGTATCCTCATTATTTCATCTTTTTTTTCCTTTCCCTTTTCTTTCATTTTTCTCCTGTTGATCCCATTCACTTAAAAACTAAAATCATAAGTTGCAAGAAGGCCTCAATACAATTCTCTGTATAAGTATTAAAATCAATGCTTTTGCATAAAAATTTTATAATTCTAATTTGAGTTAATAAAGAATTAAAATAAAAATAGGCCTGAACTTGTTATCTATATCATTTTTGTTCCCATCAAAGAAATTGTTTTTAGCATTTCTCAAAGACACTTCTACAGGCAAAAGTTCCTTCAATACCTGTCTACGGAAATATTTTTCTTTGATGTTAGAAGAATTTTGAACATTGTATAAATGTAGGTTGATGAGGCTCTGTAGAGGGCACAGAGGTTCTTTTGCTCACAGATAAGTACATGGTAATCCAGGCATGTTAAACACACAGGGTGTCTCTTCAAAGGGAAATATATTTACCCTGTTTTCTTCCCAGAAGGTTGGGGGGAGGGGGCAGAAGTGGTTTTACAGTCTGGTGACCTTTGCTCTATCTTTATGATCCAGATCATACCACATCCTCTCCAGACCCTTTAGATGTCACACATAGTTAATTTATCTATAGTACCCATCTTTATGGAAGATGTCATATATACTTTACAAAGAGGGGCTATGTAGTCATAGTTTATTGTGCTATTGTGCACACAGGAATTAATTATCACCAGGAAACTTTTCACCAATTTGTGTTGTACTTAAATATGCCTATAATAAACTGCCCAGTGACAGACTTTCAATGTTTGAGACTTGGTCATCACAGTGACACCCCCTCAGACACACTAAGAATTTTTTGTGTCAGTAAATATTTAATTCCACTCTCATTTTACTTGTACTGTTTCTAAGAAGAAAGAGAATGAATTTTATTTATTTACTTATTTATTTATTTAGTTGTATTTTATGTGTATAGTTGCTTTGCCTGTATGCATGAATGCATACCACATGCATGTCTGAGACCCACAGAAGCAGGCCATGGGAAACTGGATCATCTTGGACTTTATTTACAGACGTTTGAGAGTTGCCACGTAATTCTTGGGACTTGAATGTGGGTTCTCTCAAATAGCAACCCATGTTCTTAAATACTAAGATATCTCTAATGTGATGCTTGTTTCTTTCTTTTTTATTTATTTATTTAGTATACAATATTCTGTCTGTGTGCATGTCTGCAGGCCAGAAGAGGGTACCAGACCTCTTTACAGATGGTTGAGAGCCACCATGTGGTTGCCGGGAATTGAACTCAGGACCTTTGGAAGAGCAGGCAATGCTCTTAATCACTGAGCCATCTCTCCAGCCCTTGTTTCTTTATAGGAATGACTCCCGCTCTGTTTCTATCAGAACTTTTAAATAAGATACTTAAAATGACATGCTTACATGTTTTAGTAGCTTGTTTTTTATATTTATCTTCCATGGTATTTTTTATGTACCCAGGATTTGCTTTGCTATTTGACATTAACATGAGAAAATTCCATTATTAATATGGGATTCCACTTTGTATGCTAATAAAGAAACTGCGTCAGCCTATGGCAGGGCAGAATATAACAAGGCAGGAAAACCAAACAACAATATAAAGAGATTGTTGGCAGAATCAAGGAGACACCATATAGTTGCCAAAGGAGAGAGACAGCCCAGAACCTTACCCATAGGTCACAGTCTCACAGTGATTCACAGATTAATATAAATGGGTTAATTTAGGATGTATGAGTTGCTAAATAGGAAGCCTGAGCTAATAGTCAACAGGGTTGCAATTAATATAGTTTCTGTCTCCAATACCCCCATCCCACCCATCTGACCCTGAAAGCTACCAGTCTCACTCTGCCCCCAGATCCTCCAATTCCCCTCCCGACACACACAACCTCATAGGAATGCTGAAAAATAAGCTGCAACTACACAGAGAGGACCAAGATGGAAATTCTAAAGCACAAGCTGTGACTGCACAGAGTGGAACAAGAGAGCGAACCAAGAGAGCAGGCCAATAGAGAGGGCCAAGAGAGACTTCAGTGGGTCCCTGAGACACAGGCATTGACAGTACAGAGCAGACCAAGAACAGTTCCCAAAGACATAGACAGCCACTGCAAGGGTTGGACCAAGAAGCAAAGGCACTGCCAGCACCAATTGAAGGAAAAAATAGGTAGGTGCCAATGCAAGAATTCACCAACAACCTAAAAAGCAACATGGTAACAGCAGAACCTAGTGGTCATACAACAGGAAGACTTCAAAATCCTAACACAGAAGAGGCAGAATAAAAAAAAAAAATAATCGTAACTTTATGAGGATGATGGAGACCTTTAAAGAGCAAATGAAAAATTCCATTAAAGAAATGGAGGAAAAGACAAAAAAATGGAAGAAATCAATAAATCTCTCAAGAAAACCCAAGAAAACCAAGAAAAAAACAATCAAACAGGTGAAGCAAATAGTTGAAGACTTCAAGACTGAAATAGAGGCAATAAAGAAAACACAAATAGAGGAAATTCCAAATATGGAAAATCTGGGTAAATGAACGAGAAATACAGAAGCAAGCATAACCAAAAGAATATAAGAGATGGAAGAGAGATTCAGGTGGTGAAGATATTATAGAGGAAATACATTCATTGGTCCAAGAAAACATTAAATCAAACACATTCTTAACACAAAACATCCAGGAAATCTGGGACACCATGAAAATACCAAACCTGAGAAAAATAAAGATAGAAGAACCCCAGCTCAAAGGCACAGAAAACAATCAACAAGTCATAGAAGAAAAATTTCCCAACCTAAGGAAGAATATCCCTAGGAAGGTACAAAAAGCTAACAGAACACCCAATAGATTAGACCAAAAAAAAAAGTCCCCTTACAATATAATAATCAAAATGCAAAACATACAAAATAAAGAAAGAATATTAAGAAATGCAAAGGAAAAGCTCAAGCAACATATAAAGATAGATCTATCATAATTACACCAGATTTCTCAATGGAAACCATGAAAGCCAGGAGGTCCTGGGCAGATATGCTGCAGAAAATAAGAGACCACAGAATTCAAGCCCAGACTACTATACCCAGGAAAGCTTTCAATCACCATCATTGGAGAAAACAAGATATTCTATTACAAAACCAGATTTCAACAACACCTATCCACAAATCCAGCCCTACAGAAGTTTTAGAAGGAAAAAATTCAAACCCAAGGAAGCTAACTGCACCTACAAAAGCATAGGCAACAGATAACCTCACACCAGAAAACCCCGAAGAAGGGAAACACACAAACACTACCACCAAAAATTAAGAGGAATTAACAATCACTGGCCATTAATATCTCTTAATATCAATGGAATCAATTCACCTGTGAAAAAGACACAGGCTAAGAGAATTGATGTGAAGTAAGGGGAACACTCCTTCATTGCTGGTGGGAATACAAACTTGTGCAACCTCTCTGGAAATCAGTATGGCGATTTCTCAGAAAATTTGGAATCAACCTACCTCAGGACCCACTCTTGGGCATATACCCAAAGGGTGCTCAATACAAGGACATTTATTCAGCTATGTCCATAGCAGCATTATTTGTAATAACTCAAACCTGAAAAATAATTTAGGTGCCCCTCAAATGAATAATAGATAAATAAGATATGGCACATTACACACTGGAGTACGACTATGAAAAAAAAAGACAGCTTAAAATTTACATGAAAAATTGATGGAACTAGAGGAAACCATCCTGAGTGAGGTAACCCAGACCCAGAAATATGAACATGATATGCACCCACTCATAAGTGGATACTAGCTGTAAAGCAAATGATAATGAGCCTATCCTCCATGATCCTAGAGAAGCCAAGTAACAAGGTGAACTCTAAGAAAAACCTATAGAAACACCTGGAAAAGGTAAATAGACAAGATTGCCTGACAAAGTTGGGAGCACAGTTGTGGGGAAAGAAGAGAAGTTGGAAGGAAAAAGGAGGGAAAAAAGGGAGGGAGAAGAGGGAACAGGATAGTTGAGATGGAGAAAGAGATGAGAATAAGGAAAGAGATATTTTGATTGAGGGAGCCATTATGGGGCTAGCAAGAAACCTGCCACTAGAGAAATTCCCAGGAATCCACAAGGATGGCCCCAGCTAAGACCCTAAGTAACAGAGGAGAGGGTGCCTGAACTGGTCTTGCCTGTAGTCAGAATGATGAATATCTTAAATGTCACCATATAACAATCATCCAGCAACTGATGGAAACAGAGACAGAGACCCACATCAGAGACTGGACTGAGTTCCCAAAATCCAGTTGAAAAGTGAGAGGAGTGAGAATGTGAGCAAAGAGATCAAGACCATGATGGATTCACCCACTGAAACAGTTTACCTGAGCTAATGGGAGCTCACCCACTCTTACTGGACAGGGAAAGGACCCAAAACAACCAAACTAGACTCTCTGAATGTGGGTAACAGTTGTATGGCTGGCGAAGACTGTGGGGTCACTGACAGTGGCACCAGGATTTATCTCTACTGCTTGTACTGGCTGTTTTGATCATTGTTCTACTTCTTAGTGTTTGTTAGTTTTCTTACTTCCCCAGAAGTTGCTTTCTTGAAGGTGGTAGATACTTGATAACAGTCTGATTCTTAGGTGTATAGATTAATAAATGTATGCCTAAGTTACAAAGTATGTGTACCCCTGGCTTCCTTTGCTGTCATGAAATTTAAAGAATCTGTAGATACCAAAAGACGCGGACTGACACTTTTCCATTGCCACTAACCACTCATCTGATCTGACTAGGGAGGCACCCTGAGATCATCTTGCCCACCTGGACATAACTCTTGGGTTTAGAGAACATTATCTAAGGCCGTTATCTCTGTCTCTAATCCTGCTCAATCATTTCTCAGTTTTGGGAAAGACATAATTCACCTATTATAAGACAATACGAGGCAGGCATTTATAGCAAGGGTTTTTATGTAATGGAAATTTTCCTTTCTAAGAAGAAGCTTTGATCTTAATGGTATTTTGACATAACAGACAAATACCAGTCAGGATAAAAATAGAAGTATATAGGAAATGGTAGAGGGGGAAATGGAGTTGAAATGAGAAATAGGGCAAAGGTCTCTTCCTATGTCCTTCAATGTGATCCTGGTTGCACCAATACACAATCCAGAGGAAAGAGTAGCATTTTTTGTTGTTTTTCATATCAGTCAAAGAGCACAGAGTGCATGTGTATTAAAGGGTGGCTGTAACTGGCGTGGCTTCTGTAATTTGGTGCTCTGTTTTTGATTTTGTCAGAGATTACAGACATTAATGACTACAAAGGTATAGGCATTCATACCTGTCTGCAGACTAGATGATCAGAGGGCTAACATATTCTGACTTTGAAAGAGACCCTGCTTCTCCATTAGAAAGACATTCTCATCTGATGGTCATAGAAGCTCCAGAGCAGTTCTCTCAATGTTTCTTTTTCAGTATTCTTTTGGAAGAATAAAACATGCTTTGTTCCTTGGCCAACTAAGACAATTAAAACATTAAAAATAAAAGGCCTCTCAAATGCTGGCATGCCAAACAGCAATACTTACAACTGAAGAAAAGGCTCCTCTCTACCACCTGTGCACATTGGGAACAGATAAAGAACAAGATCAGAGCAATGCAATTGGGATCAGTTACTAAGTCAGTGGTGTGGCTTAATTAACATTGGAATATGAAATGAACATACTTCCCTGCTAGCACTTTCAGCATCATATGCAACACCCTATTCCATAGGTAACTCTGAGGTAAAAAGTAAACTGCTGGAGGCAAACACAGACGAGTGTTTTATTTGCAGATGTTAACACCAGAGTCCTGAAGCTGCACTTCTTCCTATTCTTCATCCAGCAGAAAGCAAAGTTTTCTTGTCTGGTCCTTTTTGAGTCTAATGCCTGGCAAAGTCTAATGTAGTTTCAATACAATTGCAAACAAATTTCCAAATGACTCTAGATATGTGTAGTTTGTTGGTGTATCTTAACTGTGAACACGGTTCCACATTGATTGACTCACGCTGGTTATACTTCTGATCTACAAATTCTTGAACACGATACGGTACAAGTGACAGGGCACTAGACCTCATTTTGCTTGCTGCCAAGCATTTTGACAAAAGAATTGTTCTGTGGTTTGGTAGAGAAGGCATGTGTTATGCTCAAACAAATACTGAAAAAAATGACTATGGTAAGGACTGTCAGTTTTCTAGCTTGGGGGAGTAGATTATAATTTTGCTTTGAAGCCACTGGGGACATTGGGCTTCCACAGAGCACCTAGTGTAGAGCCTGGCATATTGAAGATGCACAGCTTGAACTTCAGAAGTTAAATAAGTTTATATGGGAAAACAGATGTTATCAAAGTTGTAGGGTATGTATCAAAGGTGGCGAGTCTGAAAGAAGAGAGCTGATGTTTTAAAGGACATTCTTGGTTAGCAAGACCTGTGCCACTGATTCAGTATTTTAGCATGCAACCTAACAGATCACATTATTCATAATAGATTAAATATCTTACTGATTGCTGATACTTCAGTTCTCGGCCAATTATTCAGAATAGTGCTTATGCCAGCATAGGTCTAGCATAACATTTTTAAGATTTTGCATGAAGATGGACATTTCCTACTTTGTGAACTTGCCAAGGATTTTTCTGACCATTTAAAGAGGGTGGGTGATATTTATCAGGTCAACCTTTTCATTAAAATAAAAAGCTATGTACATTTTTTAATTGGTATTTTTCTTAGAAACATAGTCATATGTTTTTCTTTGTTTTTATTTCTTTCTCTGTAGCCACCACCTTTTTTACTGAACGTTTATTCCAATACTCGGCCCTGCTTGCTCACATATCCCTTCATTTTCAGGGAGGCTGATAGAATTGGAATATTGACTCTCTCCTGGTGAGCTGAAGGATGCTCTGGCCATTTTCAGCCGACAATGTCCATATCTGCAGGGCCTCTTCTGGGAGCTTCTGCACAGACAGTTGCATCTTTTGTAAGACTAACAATGCAATGGCCACCTAAAATGGGAACCTACTGTTAAATTTTCCAGCTGACAGGAAAATGCCTTATCAAAAGCCACAAAGTTATTGACAGGCCATTCAAAAGACACTGTTCTAGTTATGTGGGTATAAAATGTAGCCTTGGGGATTTTACTCTGGGATATGTTTCTGGAGTGGAAGTTGATTTTCAGGCAGTTTCTAGACTCAGACATGTTTTTATACTTGCTTCTGGTTTATCGTCAGTGACTCAATAGAAACTGACCCATGAATATAACTGCATTGTTCCTAAGCAACCTCTTGCATAAAAAAAGCAGTGATATTTTTCTATGATTGTGGGGGTAAAATTTGATAAGAAAACAGATGGCACTTTTTAGCTTCCAGGAATTTTCAATAAACAAGTTGAATTGAAAAGAAGATTGCCAAAAAAAAAAAAATAGCTTCTCTATGCACTTTTTAAAAGCTTAGTGCTGGTTCCTGGTAGAAACAATGACAATGTCAATGCTCACAAACTTCAGCGTACTGTAATTCCAGGATGCATCATGGCATCTCCATAGCATCCAGAGCTTGTCAACTTGACGTCACCTTCCTGTACATAGCACCCTTTTTAATGTGGAGGACTAAATATCTTGCTAATTCCATAACAGGTGGCAAACTCCCACTAACAAGTGACTCAGGAGGAAAGCACATTCAGAACAAATACCGTGTAGGTTGCCCCAACTATGAGGTGCATTTAGGGAGCACCCGTATTTTCAAATGGGGGTTCATTTTGCACAAGTTGTTGTGAGTTTTCCTAAGAAAATCAGTCAATAAATAAAGTGTCATTGGCAGGCTTTCAGCACATACCTGTGAATCCACATGAACTGAGGTCTCGCTCCCGTGATTTCAAAGTCTTCTAATTTTGTACTTTCTGTTTAAATTTTCTCTCCTTATGAAAACTATATATTTTCTCCTGATTAGAGTTTCCCCTCCTTCTACCCCTTTTTGTTTCTTCCTCTCCTCTCCCATACAGATCTGCTCCCTTTCTCTCTCTCAGAAAACAAACAGGCTTTGAAGGGATTTTAATATAATAAATAAAATGATGTAATACAATATAATTAATATGATAAAACAAAACTGCCACATCATAATTGGGAGAAAACAAACCACTGAAAAATCCCAAGAGAAGGCACATGAAACAGATCCATTGATCACACACTCAGCAATATAAACACTAAACTGGAATCTATTTTACAAATGCAAAGGAACTGGTGCAGACCAATGAGGTCATGTGAATGCTTTCTCAGTCTCTCTGAGTTAATATGAAATTTGCTCATGTTGGTTTAGAGGAACTAGCTTTCTTGGTGTCCTCTATCCTTCTTCCTCCTTGGTGGCCATTGCAATCCTTCTTCCTCCTCTCTCACAGGGTTCCTTGAACCCTGGAGTGAAGGAATTGATGGAGCATCCATTTTAGATTGGCATGTTCCAAGAACAATATTTGGCTGTTGGTCTCTCTATTTGTCCCTATCTGATGGAAGAAGAAGATTCTCTAACAATGACTGAGAAGGGCACTAATTTATGAGTATAGCAGACTGCCCTTAGGAGTCATTTTATTGTGACTTTGTTTTAGCAGAACAGAAGTATTTGGTTTTAACCTAGGTCTCGGGTTTGTGGCCAGCCAAGCAATGTCAGATAGGAGTTCCATCTCACGGAGTTGGTCTTAAGTCAAATCAAATATTGGTTAGCTATTCTCACAAATTTTATGCCACTATTTGCCTTAGCACATTTTATAGGCAGGACACCATTGCAGATCAAAGGGATTGTGTCTGGCTTAATATTTACATTTGTCATTTGGTACTGTGTAGAAGACTTTCCTATGTCAAAGATTCTAGCACACTAGCAAAAGAGGTGAAGGTCCTATGTAGACACAAGCTTAATTTTTCCATATTCAGTGAGTTGTGTAGGTGCTGTTTTCAGCAACGGTGACTTGCTGTCAGTTTGTGGAGAGCAACCTATACTCTTTGCTACAGCCTGGGTTGCATAGGGATTTCCGTGGGACTCTTTGGACAATTCAATTACTTGTAATACAATCTCAGTACTGAAAGTTTGTTTGATGACAAGAGATTGTCAGTTGGGGCTCTGTCTCCCCCGTTGTTTAGTGTTTTAATTTAGATTGCCTTCATATATATGTATATTTTAAAAAGCTGTTGTATTAGGTTTTTTTTACTAGCCCAGAAATGGCCCTTATTTTTAGCTGTCTCCTCTGTATTCCCTCCCTTGATCCCTCATCCCTCTTTATCCCCACTTGATCCTCCCATTCCAGCCCTTCCATCCATTCATAACTACTCTAGTTTACTTTCTTCAAGAGTTCTATCTGTGTCTCATAAACCCATACTCTATACCCACTCTCTGAGGTTCTATGGACTGCAGCTCAGTTATTAGTGATATAAAAGTTACCAACTACATTTAAATGAATATGTATCATAATTGGCTTTCTGGGTCTGGGTTATCTCACTCAGTATGATTTGGTTCTAGTTCTACTTGTTTACCTGCAAATTTCATGATTTCATTCTTTAAATGGATGAGTAATACACTGTTATTTCAATGTACCATGCTTTTAAAATCCATTATTCTGTTGAGGAACTTCTAGGTTGTTTCTAATTCCTGGCTATTATGAATAGATCAGCAAAGAGCATGGCTAAGCAAGTGTTCCTCCTGGTAAGATGGAGCATTCTTTGGGTATATGCTCTTAAGTGAATCTTGCATCTTGAGGTAAGGAATTCCCATCTTCCTGAGGAACCACCACAATGATTTCCATTACAGCTGTACAAGTATTCACTCATACCAACAATAGATGAGTGTTTTCCTTACTCCACATCCTTGTTAATATGAGTTGCCACTTAATTTTATTGATCTTAGTCATTCTAATGTGTGTAAACTAAAATCCCAAAATAGTTTTTATTGGCATTTCCCTGATGGCTAGGGATGGCTAATATTTTCTTCAGTGTTCCTCAGTCATTATTTGAGTTTCCTCTCTTGATAATTCCCTCTTTAGATAAGTACCCCCATTTTTGATGGGGTTATATGTTTTCTTAATATTTAGGCTTTTAAAAATTTCTTTGTATATTTTAGATATTAGCCTTCTATCAGATGTGTAATTGACAAAAATAATTCATCATTCTCTAGACTACAACTTTGTCCAAATAATGGTATCCTGTGCTGTGCACAATCATTCAGTTTCATGAGGTTCCATTTCATTCAATTATTAATCTTTGTTGCTGTGTTAGTGGTATTCTGTTTAGAAAGTCTTTTCCTGCGCCAGTGAGTACAAAGCTATTCCTTTTGCTTCCATCAGTTTAAGTGTATCTGGTTTTATGTTGAGGTCTTTGATACATTTAAAGTTGAGTTTTATGCAGGGTAATAAGTATAGAGAAATTTGCATTCTTTTACATACATCTGTCCACTTTGATCAGCATCATTTATTGAAGATACTGTGTAAACAGACATTTCCCGTTCCTTCCACCTGTTCCCAAATACCTGGCAGCCTCTTCTCAAAATTACCACACAGAGTCCTATATTTCTTATGAATGGTTGGCCAATAGCTCAGGCTTATTACAGGTTAATAAAAAATGGATTAAATCAAGATATACAAGCTAGCTAACAATACACTTATGTGATTGACCAAGAAGTGATTTAATTAATAAAGTTTCTGAGTGATTCTTTCAGGTGTGAACAGCTGGGAGAATGGCCTACAACTACACATATTCCTTATTTATACTCTGCCACATGATGGTACCTTTATTAGGATGACACATTCATCTCCTGCTCCCTCTGCTTCAGACTGGCAACTATAATTTCTCCATTCTCCTTCCCATCATCCTTAGTTTGGTCACCCCACCTATACTTCCTGCCTGGCTACTAGCCAATCATGATCTAATTCAAGTGATAAATCTTTGCAGTGCACAAGAAGATTATTCCACAGCAATACTGTTCCAGTGGATTTTTTTTTCTGGTTTTGTTAGAAAAAAATCAGGTGTCCACAGGCATGTGGATTTATGTTTGGGTATCCAATTTAATTCCATTGAAAAGCATGTCTGTTTTTGGTGCCAATGCTATGCTATTTTTATAACCATACCACTTTAATACAATGTGAAATGTGGTACAGCAATATCTCCAGCAGTTGCTTATTTTTCTGAAAATTTTAGCTATCCATGTATGTGTGTGTTTATGTGTGTGCACATACATTTATGTATATGTGTGTGGGTATGGTTGCCAGATGAAACTGAAAATTGTCTAATAAAAATATATAAAGAATTATGTTTGAATTTTAATGAGGATTGAATTAAATATGTAGATTTCTATTAATAGGATGGCCACTTTTACTGATCTATGAGCATGGGAGATCTTTCTTCTGATAACTTCAATTTCTTTCTTTAAATGTCTTAAAGTATTTATCATACAAGTCTTTAATTTGGTTGGTTACAGTTACCCCAAGATATTTTATTTTATGTGAGGATATTGGGGAAATTGTTGTTTCCCTGATTTCTTTTTCAAACCATTTATCATTTGTTTATAGGAAAAAGGTTTTAATTTTTGTGAGTTAATTCTGTATCCAGCTACTTTGCTGACAGTGTTTATCAACCATATAAGTTCTCCAGTGGAGTGATGACACTTCAACTTCTTTCTTTCAAATTTATATCCCTTTAATCTCCTTCAATTGCTCCATTGTCCTAGCAATACTTCAAGTACTATATTAAACAAGTATGGAGAGAGTGACCAAACTTGTCTTATTCTGATTTTAGTGTCCTTCTTTGAGTTTCTCTTTGTTTAAGTTGCTACTGTCTATGGACTTGTGCACTGCCTTTAATCTGCTGAAGTATGGTCCCTGCATCCTTAATCTCTCCAGGACTTTTATCATGTAGCGTTGTTGTTGGCTTTTGACAAAGGATTTTTTTCTGCATCTAATGAGGTGATTATGTGGTTTGTATTTTTCAGTTTGTTTATATTATGAATTGCATTTATCAATTTACTTAAATAGAAACACCTTTGTATCTCTGGGTTTAAGTCTACTTGATCATGGTACATAGTATTTTTACGCGTTCTGGAGTCAATTTGCAAATATTTTGTTCATAATTTTTACATGTATGTTCATAAGGGAAAATGGTCTGTCATTCTCTTTTTGTTGGGTTTTTATGAGGTTTGTGTATCAGGATAACTGTGGCCTAAACAAATGAATTCTGCAATGCTCCTTCTATTTCTAATTTGAGGAGTATTGGCATTAAGCACTAAACCTTTATTTCAATTTCAACATTCACTGTCTACCTGTTAGTTAATTTGGCTAAGGGTTTGATCATCTATATTATTGATTTTCTCAAAAAAAATAACTCTTTGTTTCATTGATTCTTTGCAATTTTTTGTTGTTTTCTTTCTGTTGTATTTATTTCAGCCCCGAGTTTGATTATTTCTGGACATGTACTCCTTCTGAGTGTGACTTCTTTTTGTTCTGGAATGTTCTTGTGTGATATTAAGTTACACGATATCTTTTCAATTATTTTTATATAGGCACTTACTGCTATGAACTTGTGTCACAGAAGTATATTTATTATGTCTGAAAGGTATCCATATGTTGTGTATTTACTTACATTCAATTTCAAAATTCTTTTATTTGTTTCTTAATTTCGACTTGATATACTTTTCATTCAGTAGTGAGCTTTTCAGCTTTCATGAGTTTTAGCTTTCTGTTGTGGTTAATATTTAGTTTTAATCTGTTTTAGTCAGGTAGGATGTAGGATGTTAATTCAATTTTTTATAATTGTTGAGACTTCAATTGAGTCCAATATGTGGTCAATTTTGGAGAAAGTTCCATGAGGTACTAAGAAAAGGGTATATTCTTTTATGTTTGGGTCCAACGTCTGTAAATGTCTTTTATGTCCATGTGGTAGTTGAAATTAAATTGGCCCCTATAAACTCATAGGAAGTGGCACTATTGGGATCTATGGCCTTTTTTAATTAGATGAGGTCTTGTTGAAGGAAGTGTGCCACTGTGGAGGGCAGGTTTTGAGGTCTCTTTTGCTTAAACTTCACTCAGCGGCACAGTCCACTTCCTGTTGCCTTTTGATCAAGATGTAGTGAGCACCATTGTCAGCCTGAACACCTCAATGCTCCTTACCATGCACCCCACCATGATGATAATGGACTAAATGTCTGAAACTGTGAGTAAGCCATCCCAAATAAATGTTTTTCTTATGAGAGTTGCCATAATTATGGTGTTTCTTCACAGCAAGAGAAACTCCAAGACACTCCATTTGGTCTATAATGCTAGTTGATTCTACTGTTTCTCTCTTTAGATTTTGTCTAGGTGACATCAGTTGACAAGAGTGGGGTACTTAGGAACCCCTACTATGAGTGTGTAAGGGTCCATATGAGATTTAAGTTGTAGTTGACTTTCTTTTATGAACTTGGGTGCTTTTGTGTTCAGTGCATAGATGTTAAAAAATGTAATGTTCTCTTGGTGTTTTTTTTTATGAGTATATAGTGTCCTTACCTATCTCTTCTGATTAGTTTTTGCTTATTGCATATTTTGTCAGATATTAAAATAGCTACACCAGCTTGCTTCTTAGGGTCATTTGTTTGGGGTATCTTTTCCCATCATTTTTCCTATTGACATATAGGTGATGTCTATACTTGATGCTAAAATGTGTTTTGTGCATGCAGGAGAAGGATGAATCCTGGTTTTGCATCCATTCTGTTAGTCTCTCTTTATTGGGGAATTAAGACCATTGATACTGAGAGGTACCGATGATCAGCGATTGTGTGTGTGGTGCATTTACCCTCTTTTAATTTGATGGTCTCTGATTATTTATTCCTGTTTCCTTGTGTGTAATTAACCTCTTTAGTTTAGAGTTTTTCATCTAGTACTTTCTATAGGACCATATTTGTGGTACATATTGCCTAAATTTGTTTTTTTTAACCATAGATTGTCTTATTTTCCCCATCTATTATGACTGAAAGTTTTGCTGGATATATTTGTCTGGACTGGCATCTTTGTTTTCATAGAGTCTACAGCACATCTGTCCAAGACTTTCTGGATTTTAGAGTTCCCATTGAAAAGTTAGGTGTCATTCTAATAGGTCTGCATTTAAATGTTGCTTGATCTTTTCCCTTTGCCGTTTTTAATATTCTTTGTTTTATGTGTTTAGTTTTGATAATTATATGCCAAATGGACTGTCTTTTCTGGTGCAATCTACTTGGTGTTTTGTATGCTTCTTATACCTTGATAGACATCTCCTTCTTTAAGTTAGGAAAAATTTCTCCTATGATTTTATTGAAAATATTTTTCTGTGCCTTTAATCTTAGTTTAGCCTTCATCTATTCCTATTATTCTTTTATATGGTCTTTTTTTTTAAATCCCAGATTTCTGAATATTTGAACTATTTTATTCATTTCCTTCTACCATTTGTATTTTCCTGTATTTCTTTATGAGATTTATTCATTTCATCTTTAAGGAATTCTGTTATGTTCATAAAGGGTATTTTAAGGTCTTTTCTTGTGCATTAGCTATGTTACAATACTCAGTATCTGCTATGGTAAAGTTTCTAGGCTCTAGGGAAGACATATTGTCCCGGCTGTTATTTATTGTGTTTTTATGCTTGTGCCTGGTCTTCAGGGTTTAGGATGATTCCAATTTGAGTGTTGATATCTGGTCTTGTTTTTGTTGGATGGCATTTTGTTCCCTGATTTCTGTTGCCCTCTCTTGTTCTTGCAAGAATGTGGTAGCTGTGTGTTGTTTCCTAGAACATTTTCCTGGGATCCTGATGGTATGTCCACTGGGGTTTCAGATAAAATATATTTTTATTATTACGGACTGACACTTAAGAATGTGGATAAACTAAGTGGGGTGCTGAGGGTGTCCACAAGAGGATTAAGAGCAAGCTCTTCTACCATGATCTGCTTTTTCTCCTGGGCAGAGAGTGAGGAGAGCTCACAGCAAGTGCTCCACTACTTAGCTGAGGTTAAGACTAGGGCATTGGGCTTGGAGGAAAGGAAGAAAATGTAAAGATATGCAGTTTTTTACCTTCTTCTCTGGTCATAGAAGAGGTTTTCTACAGGTTTCCCGGGAATGGCTGCTGAGATTGGGGTTTGGTGTAAAGCAATGGGTGGGGTAGGACTGCCAGGAGGGGAGGATCTGTGTGAGAGGGTGGAGATAGAAGCAGAGAGGAAGGGGAGGCCACAGCAGATGTTTTGCTCTAGACCTGGGATGAGGCTGAGTATTGGACTTGGAACATCACATGGACAGCTGAAGATCTGTGTTCAGCTTACCACCTCCTTGGCCAAAGTCTTAATTTTATATTTCATTTCTATGCTTCATTGTTTCTTCTATTTTACTCTACCAACTCAACATGAATATAGGCTACAGCCTGAATATAAATTCACTTCTGTATGTACTCATGAAGAATTTTGAGACATGTGCGGAAATGGAATTTGTATTTTTGCCTATGCATTGAGTTTAGAACACATACATGTTTCCAACATTAAGTTACAAATATTGTCATCACCTTGTCCTAACTTACTCAGTCCCCACCACCTCCTATTTCTCCATCTCTTGCTTAGAATCTCCCCATGAGCTTTGGATTCTGAATCCCCATTCATTTCTTCTAATTAACACAAACTTATATTTGAATTTCTTTTTTCAGAGTATACCCCTACATTCACATACTGGTTGCACTATTCAGTTTTGAAGTTTGATTGCTTATGCTTTTTATCTTCATCCTCTTTTGTTCTTTTATTTATGCTTCCTCTTTTTGGCCTGTGTTGGGTAGCAAGAACATTAAATAACCCTATGGCTACTCTGTTTGTTGTTATTGTCTGATCCTGAGGAGGTAATTCCTCTTTTTTCACCAGAGCACGTGGTCCTCACTAGGTCAGCCCCTACTTTCTGAGGCTGAGGCTCCAAGAAGGCTGGATAAGCTCCATGGGAAGTCTGTTCAAATGACCAAGGGTTCATGGCAGGGCTAAGAAGGAGGAAGACTCTCTTGTCAAATATTTAAGAAAGGTGATCATGATTATAAGCTCTATAGACAAATGCCTGTCTAAATACAACTGCAACCGTTTTCAAGTGGCTGGAGTGAAGTAAATTTATGTAGGTTCAAAACATCTTAATCTTCAATAATAAGACTCAGTTTATGGCTGTTATGGGAATGCAAATGAATCAACACATTTAAGTTGCTCTAGGAAATTCTTACCTTGCACTAAGTATGCTTGAAAAGTAACTTGCTATGACATGTATGTTAATAATGATGTCAATCTGACAAGCTTAGTATTTCCCATAACCCTTCATTGAATCTCTTTTAAATTCCATATTTTTCAACAGTCTTTTGGGAAATACAACTGAGTAGAAAAGACAGCTCCAAGAAACTCAAAGTCAAAACTCAAAAGTTAAAGAGAAATAGTCAAATGAACGAAGCCAGAATATTTCACTCTTGTTCTAACCACCCACACCCCCTTAATCCAGTAAAATTTTCCCTGGATATATTCCAAATGGATAGATTAATATGAAATTCCGCAGGAGATAGTTTAGATGGGAGGATCATGCCAGTAGGAACTGTGTGTCTAAGGAGCTGGAGGTTAGTGGAGGGGAAACTCCACAATCTGACTCTGAGGTCGAAGAACTGTGAGGAAATGAGAAATTCCTCAGGAGTTCTGAAGGGATGATGTATAGTCCATATCCTCAGTGGGAGAGGCTTCAGAGAGAATGAAGCCGTGAGAAAGCAGGGGCAGATAGGATAAAATAACATTAGCCTGCTAAGGTCACCAATGACATTTCCAGTTTTGACAGTGACCTGCCTCATCAAACTGACTGCTATATGTGGTAGGAGTAATTGCCCATGTGTTGCATTCAGAGATCTCCTCCAATGCCTTTTGTGATGAATTTTCCTATTTGTTTTCAAGTGGTTGGTTTATTTGTTGATTTATATGTGGGCATGTGCACAATGGCCTGTGTGTAGAAGTCTCAGAACAACTTGCAATTGTTGTTTTATTCCACCCTGTGGATCTCAAAGAATGTACTCAGGGACACAAGCTAAGTGGCAAGTATGTACCTTTCTTTCCCTTCTGAGCTAGACTACAGGTCCTTGAGTTGTAGTTTCTAAGATAACTTCATGTTTTCACCTACCTTGGGATTTAAATAGCTGAGGTCAAATCAATATTCCCCACAAAACAGCAAGATTACAGCTATCCATAAGGACAAATTTCTTTTTGTTTTTTTTTGTTTGTTTTATTTTATTTATTAGACTTTTAAAAAAATGGCAATCCCAAATCTCACTCCCCCCCCCCTCCTCCTATTCCCTCCATATACCATTTGACCCCACCCCTCTAATCCTAAGAGAGGATAAGGCACTTTGCTTGGTGGAAGGTCCAATGACCTCCCTACCACATCTAGGTTGAGCAAGGTATACATTTAAAGAGAATAGGATCCCAAAAAGCCAGTATTTGCAGTAGAGATGAATCCTATTACCGTTGCCAGTGGCCCCTCAGTCTGCCCCAGCCATACAACTGTCCACTGCATTTAGAGGGACTAGTTTGGTTCCTTTCTAGTCTAGCTGGAGTTGGTGAGCTCCCAATAGCTCAGGTAAATTGTTTCAGTGGATGAACCCTTCATGGTCTTGACCTCTTTGCTCATATTCACATTCCTTCTACTCTTCAACTGGATCTTGAGATCTCAGTCCAGTGCTCCGATGTGGGTCTCTGCCCACATTTAAGATAATCATTATTCTGACTACAGAGCAAGGTCAGTTCGGGAACCCTCTCTTCTATTGCTTAGGTTCTTAGCTGGGGTCATCCTTGAGGATTCCTGGGAATTTTTCTATAGCCATGTTTCTTGCTAACTCCATAATGGCTCCCTCAATCAAGATATCTCTTTCCTTCCTCTCATATCTGAAGGAAAATTTTCTTACAACTGACCCACATGAGAATCAAGAACATATTTTTATGTTCTTAAATTTTTTTTGAAAATTTTAAATTGCCTATATTAGTATGCTTGTTGGAACACTGACAGATGCTTAAACTATTTACACAGTTTTTCATTAAAACAGTTTATTTGTCACAATGAATTCAAATTTGGTAATTTATAAATACCTTTTGAAAACAGATTATTTAATTTTCAAAGTAAAATTTTTACTTCTGTTGTGCTATTATTGCTTAAGAATCTAGGTGTCCCCAAAAACACTTTATATGGAACTATATATAAAACTGACTCAGTATTTTCCTGAGCATTGGGCAAACTTTTAAGTAATGGAACCAGAAACAACAGGTATACTGCTCATAGAATCCATCCCACAGGATAAATGCCAGAACTTTCCAAAGTAGTCAAACCTTTGATTTTTCAGTGTCAGCAAAGATGCTGGAGTGCAGTAACAACAGGAAACCAGAGACATTTCCTATTCGCAGAAAAGGCTGGTCGTGAATCTGGGAAATAAGTGCTCCTCTTAAATATGGAGTTTAAAGACAAGTCTTGGGCATTATCAGTACAGAAGTAACATAAGGTCATAGAACTGGCTGAGAGCAGCCAGGGTAGAGATCTATTTTTCATTCAGTTTTGAATGTTGTCCTGTTAACATATATCAGTTGTGCTTATTAATTAGGCTCAATGTGATAGTTCTATAACACACACAACATGAACTGATCAAATCTTATCTCTCATCTCCCTTGCTTCCTAACAACTATCGATGACTGCTACACCTTTGAGTCAGTCTCTTCCCACTTTCCATATGCATGCACATGCTGTGCTTGTCTCCTTGTGTCTCATGGATTTACGTTAACGTGATGTACTCTAACCTCATCCATTAACTTTAAGTGACAGGATTTTATTCTTTATGAACGAGTGTAATAGGGAGAGTTCTCGAGCCATTTCCTAAGTTCACTGCCTCCAGTTGTTCATGTAATAGTCAGAACTATTTTCCCCACTTCACAGACTTGAAAAGTGAAATTTAGAGGGCTCATGTAATTTTCCTGAAATGGCATAGCTTTATTGAACATACAGACATTGTGATAATGGAAAGTTCACAGTAAACCACTGCGTTTTATTTGTAAAACTTGAAATTCAACTTGTGAAGAAGAAAAGCATTGATAACATAAATGGCTGCTTGGATGAAAAGGCCAACAAACCCTTATCTTGCCAGGGAAAACAGTAAAAGATTTTATTCAGTTCTTAAGATGCAATGTGGCTGGGAGGTATAGGTGAATGCTTTTAATCCCAGCACTTGGGAGGCAGAGGCAAGCAGATCTCTGTGAATTCCAGGGCAGCCAGGTCTATAAAATGAGTTCCAGGATAGCCAGGACTACACGGAGAAACTCTGTCTCAAAAAAAAGCAAGTAGTAGTATAGAAGTAATAATAATAATACTTAAAAATGTAACATATAATTAGGAAATATAGGTTAGTAGATAATCATCTATAATAGTCAAGTTTGTAGTCATGTTAGTTTGGTTTTCTAGATATATAGAGATATATTTCAGTTATATAGGTATTTTTCAAATCTTTCAGAATATGACATTTAAAATGGTTTAAGAAGTTAGGATTTTTCATGACAATGAGACACATCTGCTTCTGGTAGCACCAATTAATTCAAGAGAAAGATGGGCATCAAAGAGGCTCCTTATGGAGTTTGCTAACCATTTGGGCAAGAAACTGCTCTTGCCTTGATTGCTTGATGGTATGCTGTATGAACTAGACATGCAGATCCCACAGAAAAATGATTGCTGAAGTTTCTTTAAAAAGGCAAAACAGTCTTTCAGGGTTCCTGCTTCATGAAAAAGTCTGCCAGACATTCTGCAGGACACAGAAGAAAGTGACTCGCAATCTGTCAATACATGCAGCGGAACTATCTTTGAAACTTCCTGATTCATGGAAAAGACTGCTGGATACTATGGGCCTGTTGACTGAAAATGGATGCCCCCAATGGTACAGAAGAACTTTGGGTGACTGTCCAGGAAGCAAGATGTCTCTGTCCATCTAGAGTTTTGGAAGTTGATTATGATATACTTCCTGTTTACTTAGGTAATATTATATTCATCTGAGGTCTTTGATGGAGTTGAAGAAAAGATAGTTATAGTTTTCTTCAGTTATGATAAAGGATAAAGTATATATAAATATTGTAACTGTAATTCTTGTTTGATACCTGTCTTGTTATATATAATTTTACTATATTAGAGTTAAAACCTTCCTTTTTTATTTAAACAGAAAAGGGGAAATGGTGTGGGAGGTCTTTTTGTCTATATGTGCTTTTATTGCTTAATTAATAAAGAAACTGCTTTGGCCTTTAGCAAGGCAACTTAGATAGGCATGGAAAACTAACCTGAATTCTGGAAGAAAGAAGGCAGAGTCAGGGATAAGCCATGTAGCCCTACCAGAGACAGATGCCGGAACTTTACCCAGTAAGCCACAGCCTCGTGGTGATACACAGATTAATGGAGATGGGTTAAGATATGACTTAGCCAGAAATATGGTAAAGCTATTGGCCAAACAGTATTGCAGATAATATGGTTTCTGTGTGATTATTTCAGGGCTGAGCAGCCCGGAACAAACAAGCAGCCTCATATAACACTCTGTGATCTCAGATAAGCTTTGAAGAGTCTATAAAGAAATGGGTATGTGATAGACTGAGAACATAGGAAACAGTCCTCTTACTAGTAAAAAATGAAAGATCATGATGAATAAACAGGTAAATAAACAGACTAATTACAAACTGTAAACAGTCTGTGAGAACAGGAATGTGGTAGTGCGTGGCCAGTGATGGGAGACCTAGTTAAGTTGAAGACAAAGGAGTTTTAGAAGGAGTCTTTATTGGTTTGAATGAGAATGATCCCCATAGGGGATGTTTGAATGTTTGCTTCCCAACTGATGAACTGTTTAGGAATATGGCCTTGTTGGAGGAGGTATTTCACAAAGGGTGAGCCTTGAGGTTTCTGAATCTCACAGTAGAACCAGTCTCCATGTCTTTCTGCAGTATACTTGTAGATAAAATGCAAGCTCTTAGTTACTGCTCCAGCCTCATGCCTGCCTGCCTACTGTCACACTTCCCACTCTTATGGTCATGGACTAACCCTCTGAAATTGCAAGAAAGCACACAATTAAATACTCTATTTTATAAAAGGCTTTGGTCATGGTGTCTTTTTACATAAATAACTGAGTAACTGAGACAGGTGAAATTCAAGCCAACAGTCTAGTCATGAGCAGGACACATCAATGCAAAGAAGAAACAAACATATGTCCCTTCTAGTAAGGACAGAAAAGTTTGAGAAGTTATGAGCATCCAGGAAGATTTGCTTTTACAAACAGCTGGGACACTGCATTTAGAATAGAAAAGTGTGAATAAACTAGGAATGTTGTTCTTTATTTTTTGCAGTAGAATATAAGAATCTGAGTTCAGCTAATTTAAAATGACTCAGACTCTGCTTCTATAATTCCATTAAGACAGACTAAGATTACAGCTAACCCAACAAATGTAATATATTTTGATAGAATAAAATATATCAGTTTTGAAAAGGCTACTAACACCTGGGTATATTTTCTCATTTGAAGTGACTATACACTTGTTTAATTGTTTGGAAGAAATATTCTTCTGCCAACTTTAATAACCAGTCTAGATAAATAAGTTGAATTTGGCTTTAGACTATTGAACTGGTGAGCAGACTAGAGCTAATCCTCTCACCTTTTGGACCGGACAGGTAAAGATTTGATTAAGTCTCTTCCTAATCATATGCAGTAATAATAATGATAATGATAACAAATCCTTTCCAAAGTGTGTAAAGGTCCCAAGATCTCAAGAAGTTTTCCAGTACAACAAGCAAATTTAAAATTGTTTTCATCTGTCTTCTGATTCTCTTTTTGTTGCTGTAATAATAGTTTTAAAAAGCTAACTAAAAGCTTCTTAGGAAAGGAAATGATTTGTTTGGCCTAACTTCTAGGTCATAGTCCATTATTAAAGAAGCAGAGTAGGAATTCGAATGAAACACAGAGGCAGAACCATGGAGGAACAAGGCTTGCGGGCTGGCTCTATGGTTCACTTCTGACTCCCTCACATTTACCTAGCTTTTCTGTACATCCCACAATGACCCGCCAAGAGACAGTGTCACTGACAGAGGGTTGAGCCTCTGTCATTAGTTAATAATCACATCTATTCTCCTACAGACATGCCCACAGGCCAGTCTGATCTAGACAATTCTCCGAAGATGTCCCTTTCAGATGACTCTAGACTGCATCAAGTTGGCCAAGTTAACAAGGATAGTAACTGAAGACATTTGTAGGACAAACATTGTGCCAGTTCAGGTCTTTATATGGCTGGAAGTAGGAAATAATGTGAAATGAAGCATTTTTTGTTATTCTGACATTTTTACTGTTTCTGATGGCATTGTAGAAAGAGAAGGAATGTGAAACACAAGAGGTCTTGAACGAGTCTTTAAGTAGAGACGTCAAGTTTCTATCTCTGCATATAGGCTTTATTTTTCTTCTTCCATGTGTATCCATACCTTATTGATTGATGTAATCCATTTTGTAAAAATTCACTAAGTACTGACTTAAGGCATTGGTGGTATTCAAGATAGATTAGCTCTACATATAAGAGTATAGCAATCTACAAGACCTCACCACTCTTTTTAAAAAGTCAAGGCAGAGTTTAAATTAAAAATAAATTCATATATGAATAAATCTCAGATTACAAAACTCTTTTATGTGCATTTAGATAAATCTAAACTATTCTATTTTACAAGACTTACAATGTATTATTTTCTATTTTGACTTCCTTTTTTATTACTTTAGGAACTAATTTGCTTGAGATCATTTAATTTGATTTATAATATTATATTAATTTGGTAGGCTCAGGATACTGTTAATGTATATCATTCTGGACTGTCATTTTATCCCAGAATTACTAGATTAAATAACTTTTCCCATTTCTATTATACAGAAATAAACATGGCTAAGTAAAAATTAATTGTGTTCTCTATATCATTCTTTGAAACATATCACTTATTTATTTTTGTTTATTAATTCATTTATTTGCTGAACTGGGGATTGAACCCAAGACTTTGTGCCTCTATCACTAAGCAAAACTTCAGCTTTAAACCATTATTAAAGAGGATTTCTGGAGCCACATATGCAATTCAGTGGCAGTAATTGTGCCTAGTATGTAAGAGGTCTTAGATTTAGTCCTCAGCACCAGAAATATGCAATATTTTTGTTCTCTTACAAACATTTAAACATTAATGCTAACTGCAGGGAGTAAATGTTGACAAATACTTGCTAAAATAACATATAAAAAATAAAAGAATTTAATGAGAAACAAACCAAAAAATGCTAAGGAATCAGGGAGAAAAAAAACAGTGGATTATTCTTGGAACATAGAAGACAATACTTTGAATAGTGTGGTTGGGCACTTATCTGAAGAGACATTAAGTTAAGGTGAGATGGCACTTGAGGTAAGAAACGTGAACTTTATGGAAACAGAAGTATAGGATAGAAAACTCTAGAAAGAGAGGCTGGAAAATCATAAAGATTGCTAAAGCAAAAGTGAACAAAGTAGGCGGGAAACACATCTCACCGGGAAACTTTCTGGTCAGCTTGTACAGGGTCCTGGGTTCTCTCCCCGAAACCACAGGCAAAAGCAATTTTAGAATAAGAAAGGGACAAAAACTACCCTCAGCTGGATGGGCAATAGAACCGCCAGCAACACTGAGGTAGTTATACAGGGATAGGTCTTTATTGTACTTAGCAAGGAGTATAGGTGTGTGCTTAGTGCTGCTAGCCAATCTTTGTGTCAGGACTCAGAATCACCTCCAGACACACCTGTAAGGGGACATCTATGTGTTCTGGGGTTTATCTAGATTAGAATAACTTTGATGTAGTGAGGAGAGTCACTTATTTTAGGTGGCCTCATCCCCTGAGATGGACCTCTGGGCTGCATACAATTGAGAATGCTTTTATCCCTCTCTGATTCCTGGTTGTAGATGCAATATGACATCCAGGATCCTGCAGTCTTGACTTCAGTGCCAGCGAAGACTGTCCCCTTGAACTGTGAGTTGCAATAAACCCTTTCTCCTTTGAGTTTATTTTGGTCACAGAAACAAGAAAAGACACTTTTATTTTAAAAATGTGTTATCTGGGTTTTGACACATAAAGATTTTAGGAAAAATAAGGTTTAAGTTTTATTAGTGTCACTGTAGTGGTGAACGGCTGCAAATGCCTAAGAGGGGAAGCAAGGAACCTAACAGAAAGGCAAACACTTTATATTTTACTGCTGCTTGGACTCAGTTAAACGCTCTAAGCTGTCATGAAACTGGTCAAAATATGATACATTTGTATCTCTAAAGGTACAAATAGGGTAGGAGGGACTTGCTAATGCATTGGATTTGGGGAGTCAGAAAAACAGACTGCAATTCATACAGGAATTCCTTGAGTAGATAGTTGCTTTTGGTGTTGTGCACTTAGAAAAGAAAAAAAGGGAAGTGGTTTTGAGAACAGTGCTTGGCAGAAATCAGGAATCTGGTTCAATAAACCCATAGATTGTACACAGAGCGATTACAGACCAACTACAGCAATCAAAGTTGGAGTTATAAGAAGTCTACACTGGAAATAGAGCCCACGGACGCACACACAACACCGTAAATCTCTTAGCAAGGAGTGTTGTTGGGGGCAATTCTTATGTCACATGCTCTTGCTAAGAAAATGAACTAGGAAAGAGAATATCCTTTTCAGTTTAAGTAGAAGAACCCTCAGCAAAAAATTAGCTCATGCTCCTCTTGTCTTACCCGAGACACTTACTAGAAGATAGAGTAGTGTGGATATATAGTGAAAGCATCAGCTATTCCAGGGACAAACGTAAAAACGACACTTAAAAGTTGGAACATGTTTCACCTCAAATTTTGGTTATTTCCATGAGACAATACTTCCTAAAGCATTGTAGTCTCTGTGTTTTAAAATCATGGATATTTAATTGACTACCAATCTTTACTCAAAATATACACTTTACACACAAAATAATTTGGGAGAATGTCTTTATAAATATCTCTCAAACCCCAGACACAGTAGAAGTCTATGGAGTTCTTGGTGACAAAGATGCAGGGTTTCTCTGTGTGTATCTCTGGCTGTCCTGGGACTCACAGGCTTTGTTTTGAACTCACAGAGATCTGCCTGTCTCAGCATTCTTGAGTGCTATCATTAAAGGCATGCACCACTGCTCAGTGCTTGGTTGTTTTTAAACAACTGGAAGAATTGTTTTTCCTAACATAAAATGAACAACGTTAGCAGTTAAATAACTGAGGCAGACACCCTGTCTTTTATTCTGAAATACACTTTCGGTTTTTATCTTATGCTATAAACAGCTCCCTCTGTCCCCGACTTCCACATCTATGGGTCCAATCAACCATGGGAAAGTGAAATTACATCTATATGGAGCGTGTTCAGACTCTTTCCTTGTCATTACTCCCTAAATAATGCAGTACAGCAACTGTTTACACAGTGTTCACTTTATATTCCTGATTATAAGTAGCCTTAAAACAATTTAAACAATTCACGAGGCTGTGCAAGGCTACTTACAAGGAATTCATTATCTGGGGATTATGGCATGTACATGCATGTTTTTCTGGATTGAATCCCTGAGGATCCCATAGGATGACAGTAGATATATTTGATATAATATTTTCAGATACGAAAATGTGTACACTGTACCACTGTACCCTGCTACTAACACCTCTTCTGCATGATGAGATGAACTGTTGAATGAAATACTTATTTGGGCCCTTATTTTGGTTCTTGATTCTCCACATTGTTCCCTAGTACACAGTGTGTGTGTGTGTGTGTGTGTGTGTGTGTGTGTGTGTGTGTCTATGGGTTTTCTTGTGTGTCTGTGCATGCATCTGTGTGTGTGTCTACGTGTATCTGTGTCTGTGTGTTTGTGTCTGTGAGTGTGTGTATTTGTGTCTGTGTGTGTTTGTGTGTGTCTGTGTCTGTAGTTTTACTGTTGCAGATTTTGAACTTGCTATTATGTCCCCTCAGTATGTCAATTCATATTTAGGACAATAAATCCAAACATCTAACCATATCTGTAATGAGGGCAGGGATAGAAAGCTTCTTCTAGAAACCTGGACCAGAAGGCAAGTATAGAAGAATTTCCATGAAATGTTCTCAGAGAGCTACACCACTATTTTCCATTTTTCATAAAACAGTTATTGGTGAGTACCAATCCTTGTACTAGGCCCCAAGGAGAAATAACTAATGCACACATCTGGGCTGATCCCTTGTAATAATTTCTATATAATCATTTTGCTGGCGTAATTAAAGCATAGTCAAAATGATATTCTTAGGTATTAGATATCAAAGAAAATGAATGAGAATAAAATACACTTTTGGCTAGGGAAAATACTTCAGAGCTAAAATAATTTCCTGTGCTCTCTTTTCATTTCATGCAGAGCCACGGGCATGGCAATCCCAATAAAGCATTTCTATTCCCACAAGAGGCTGTAACTTCCTCTGCCATGGCATAAACTCCATTGCGTGTGTGCTAGGCTACACTATTTTCCAACGCTCAAGCTAATTATATGAGATTTATCTGTGTGGAAACAGGGATTAAGCAAGCAGGGGAAATGAGGAAATTTTCTTTAGTGGCTCTGTTTAACAAAGGATAATGAAAACAAAGGTTACACAAAATGAAATCTTTCCTGAAATAAATACCTAGCTAGCGAAGGCAAGTATTCTGTTGGCCATTTTCTCTGCCCGCCCGTAGATGGCTGCTGATAACAGAGATGGAACAGAAAGGCTTGCCCTCCAGCCAGGAGCAGGAACTACATTACACTTATCTCTTTGACAAACTTGTTACTAAGCTTCCATGTTCTTATTTTTTTCTTATTCCTCAGAATGCTTGCCAAAAAAAGAGTCAAAGAAAAACATCCTCTTTATGATATGATCATTTTTCATGGAAAGCACATTATTTAAAATAATACTATTAGCCTCCAAATAATTTTTCATAATTAATTGGTTTTCCCCTCAAAGCTCTAATTTCACTTTCCTCAATGGTTTATCCCAGAATTAGTTGTTTTCCTCCTATTTCCTAATTGCACATTGTACCCTGCTCCAATTTCCATAATCACAATTATTTCATCTGGAGGAAAATAGTCTCCAGTATTTTATGTCCCTCAGTGTTGAGTTTTAATTTCCTCAAATTGCAAACTTACTATTTATCTTTTTTTCATAGACTTAGTTGCAATATTTGTTCACTGTTCTGACCCAAATCTTTCAATATGAGATAAAAATAAAAGTGTTGCATCACCTTCATCTATTATTTATTTGGATGGCAGGATTTTGTAATACATCAAGAGAAACACAGTATCTGTAAATTTGTTTGGGTTGAGGCCAATGAGCACATTGTTGGAGCTTGATTGGCATCAGCTACCAACTTCCTTTATCACCCTCTTACTGGAAAATCCAGTTCTTCATGGGGCGTGGGGGGGGGAGCTGTAATTGTGCTTTCAAAGGTGGGTCTGCAGCAGCTGCCTGAGAGTTGAGGTGAAGTGGAATTATCCTGACCCAGGGCAGCCTTCTTCCTTGCTGAAGCAGCACCCCAGACTTGCAGTTATGGCTCCAAAGGGTCTGAATATTTGGGTAGGCTCCTCTGACCCTTAGGTGTTAATTGTGACCTTTCCAAGTGGCTTATCCCACATTGGGTTTCCTGTGACTCTCCTTGGTCATTGCTCATCTCATAATTTTCTTGAGTTTTTGTTGTATTGAGGAACAAAAAGACAAAGAATTTTCCTTTTGGAATAAGTTGACCAAGAGCAAGCTCAAATCTGAATTCTTTGCCTCTCTTCCTGTTTCCATCTGTTCGTAGTCTGTGCTTAAAAGTCTGTTTGTAGCTTATCTGTTGTTCCTGTGTGTCTGACAATATGAATGTCTGTATTTCTGGTATGCCTGTTTCTAACATAGAGATTCTTCCTGTTTGTTAAACAGCACAGAAAACATGGTGTGGGAACATAACAAGTAATTGTTTTCAGAGATATTAAACAGAACTTCACAAAGGAAGAAGTTACTTCAGTGACCCCAAAGGACCCAAAATAATAAACCAAACTGCAAGCGTGTTCTCAATCTATATTTACATGTTGCATCCAACATTTGTGGTGGATATTCTGTCTAAGGTTGCTTTAAACCCATTCAGCCAATGATTACACACACACACACACACACACACACACACATACACACACACACACACAGACATTATCCTGTATAAAGAACATAGAAGAGTATATAATTTAAGATTAAAAGTATGTATTTTAACTCAGGTTTTAAAAGCTGCTTATGCAGGAATTCAAAGGCATAATAAAGTTGGTTACTTTGCTTTCTTAAAGGCAAGTTAAATTAAACAGGCCGAGTACACAGTAGGGCAGCAGGTTAAGTATGTAGTCTTAAATGATCTCTCTGAGGTCAAGAGGTACTGTCAGGAAAATAAACCACCACACTTTCTCATTTCTAGTATGTAATGTCTTCGTCAGTGCTCTATGGGTGTGAAGAGGCACCATGACCACAGCAGCCCCTTATCAAGGAAAGCATTGCATTGGGGCTTGCTTATAGGTTCAGAGTTTTCGTCCATTGTCATTGTGATTGGGAGAATGGCAGCATCAGCTAGATATGGTTCTGGAGGAGTAACTGAGAGTTCTTTCTCCACATCTATAGACAGCAGGAAGAGAGAGACATTGGGCCTGGCTTGGGCTTTTTGAAACCTCCAAGGGCGTCCACCCCTAGTGGCACACTTCCTTTAATGAAGTCATAGCTCCTAATCCTTTCAAATAGGGCCACTCCCTGATAAACAAATATTCAAATATTCAAATCTATGAGCCTAGGGTGTGTGTGCAGGGGGTGGGGGTGGTATTCTCATTCAAACCAGAACAAATAACTAAAGTGATCAAATAGAACACTAAAGTGTTAAGTGGTGTAAAGAATATAAAATACCTTTGGTATCTGTGCGAAATAAAAACCTATTACATAGTTGTCTGTTGAAATCTTTCAGTTTGGGGGTAAAGGAATCATTCAGGATGGAGTCTGGCTATGAGCAGAATCATAACATGCCTCAAATTAAGAGGGTACTACTATATAAATAGAAATTCTATTCACATTATCATGGTTGGCGAGGGCATATGATGTAAGAGGCCCTTCTGTATTTGTGTTCCTTTAATTGGTTATTACAGAAACTGCCTTGGCCTAATTGATAGGGTGGAACTCAGGTAGGCAGGGAAGATAGAACAGAATTCTAGGAGGAAAAAAATCAAAGAAAGGCAGACGCCATGGTTCTTCTGCTCAAGATGAACGCTGGTTAGACTCATGCCAGTAAGCCACAGTCAAGTGACCATCCACATTAACAGAGATGGGTTAAACTAATATGTCAGAGTTAGCCAATAAGAAGCTAGAAATAATGGGCCAGGCAGTAATTTAATTTATAGAGTTTTCTGTGTGGTTATTTCGGGGCTAAGGTAGCGGGGCGGCCCGGCCAAAAAGCAGGCCCGCTTCCCCACAACACTTCTGCGCTCTTCTCCACCTGGCCTTGTGCATCTAAGCTGGATCTATGCAGATGTCACCAACCAGATCTATGGCTATGATTAAACAAGGTTAACATTAAATTTAGAGTTAGGGTTGGGGATAGGGTTTGTTTGACTTCCTATAGAATTTGCAATGTTTGGTACTGACTGTATGTTTTAAGAAGAGAGTAGAATAAAATCATTGTAGGCTTTTTATAGATGCCCTACTGTGGAGTCGTTACAGCATGTATCATCTCTTATGATAGTTAATCTTGATTGCCAGATTGATTAGATTGGAAAATGACTAACAGATACATAAAGCCGAGTGTGCCTGTGAGGACATTTTCGGGTATAATTAGATCATGAGGGCTCTGAACTAATGAGTGGGTTCATCCATGATGGATTCAAACTTTGAGAGCTCTCTTGAGAGGTGCTGGGCTGTCTTCACACAGTTGTGCCATTAGAGGCATTGGTCACTGAGATTGTGTCTGTGTTGGTCTTATGATGGCTGTGGTCCCTTTGGATTGTAGCTATGCTAGGCTTCTTACCTACTGTAATGTTAGCTGTTCCAACACATTCTGTGAAATGATGCACTTAAACTCTGATCACAGTAAATCTTTCTCTTCCCATTAAGTTGTTTCTGTCGGGTATATTGGGTCCCAGGGATAATAGAAGTAGCGCACCTCTCCTCCTTTGACCAACTCAACAAAATCTCATCTCCTGAGAGGGAGTCCTTCACTCTGCTCTCCATCTCTCTGCACTGGTTCACTTATCTTTACTACCATGGAAGATTAGAGGCAATGGATACTATACCCAGATGCCATTCAGCCAGTAAACACTGCTTTGAATTGATTAAATTATCCCCTGGACTTATTTTTGTTTTAATTTGGCTTCTTGGACAGGCTTTATTGACAGAGTGGATTTTAATGATGCAAGTTAAGCCAAAATGTAGTTCAGAGGCTATGTCTGTCTGCTTCTCAGAAACTCACAATTTTTTTATGAAACATACAAACATGCAAACACTTAGACAAGCTGCTGAAAGGCCCTGAGGTCTCCACTGCAGCCCTAACAACCTATAACTCCCCGCCCTAGCTACCTGTAACTCCCCACACACCAGTGATAACCTGCATTGCTGTGTTGGGTCAGACTTCCATTATCTGATACCTAATACTACACAACTGTGCACCAACTCCTGCTCTCTGTACCTCTTCTCATCCCCTTTAACCTTCCTTCCCTCTTTCCCCTTCCAGCACTTTTTACTCTTCCTTCCCTCTGTTCCCTCTTTATACCCTTCCTTCCTTCTATCCCCTCACTGTACTTTATACCCTTCCCCATCCGCTGTACTCTTCCTGCCCTCTGTCATCTCCCTGTTCTTTGTACTCTTCCAGCCCTCTGAACCCTCACTGTTCTCTGTACCATTCCTGTCCTCTGCCCACTCCCTCTTCTCTGTATCCTTTCTTCCGTCTGTATCCTTCTCTGTTTTCTATATTCCTCCCCATACTCTGTACCCTTCCTGCCTTCTGTACTTCTCCCATCTTACTCTTCCTTCCCTCTATCCACTCCCTGTTCCCTGCATTCTCCCTGCCCTCTCTTACCTATCTAGATTAAAGTCACTCTTCTGCTTACATTATTCCATTGTGTTTTTCATTGGCCTTGGGATGAAATGCAATCTTCTTGGCTTAATAAATAAAGTTTTCACTACATTGTGGTTATTATTCCATGCACTGGTCTCTCCTTGAGTAGTGTGTCATCTTAAAATTCCTGGGGGAATAAATGGCATAAACCTCTTAACCTATACCATACTCATAGATGTATTCTGTGGGAATTAAAAATTCAACAAAAATAATAAAACTTTATCGTTCTTAAAAAAATCACATAATAAACTATTCTTGTGAACTTTATTTGGGAAATGGCTACAAAATATGGTACAGGAAGCACAAAGTTTATGGTAAATATGTACAAATTTGAATATATTCATTAAAGTTTATAAGGAAGTCTTATAAAAGTTAAACAATGCTTAAAGACTAGAAAAAGACTTGGACAATACAAATAGCAAACAAAAGTCAATCTCTAAAATAAAAAGAAATAACATATTGATGTGAGAAATTGAGAGACTAATTGAATAGCAAATGTAGCAACAGAGATACAAGAAGGAAAAACCTAATAACAGAATAATATGAAATATATTTCACCTCTCCACTAATACATGAAATTGCATTAAAACAAATTTAGTTCTAGTATAAGCTCATTAGATTGACAAGTTACTTCTATGTTTTAAAATACTGATTTTTGGGGGGAGGTAGAGTAAATGAAGCATTTAAAACTGTTGTAGTAGTTGGAGAACAATTTGGAAATAGTCAATACCATTGAAGATTTGAAACCCTTGACAATAGCTAGTGTGGTTGAGATGTCTACTCCCTTTGTAGCTATTTAGTTCCTCAGATAGGATCTTGCACACTATTCTGCACAGGTACACATGGGCACTTGTAAAATGTTGGAAGATATAGAGAGAAACATTATGTGTGACATCAGGGGAAGAAGATCTTCAACAAGAAAAATGGTTAGACATTGATGTTTGCTTAAAACTGAGTATACAAATAAAATGTGATATTTTATTTAAATTGAATCATGCCATATAGTGAAATGAACAGAATGATGAGCTACATAATATATTTGAATAAAAAACTAACTTCTGAAGGAATAAAGAGCAATACTATATGTGGATGTTAAGAAATATTGAATACTGTTATATACTATTTGGAGTAAACATGTAACACAAGTATAAAAATTCATGAAGTAATAAAAATTTATTTCTGTGTTTCATTTCTTTGCAATGAAAGATAAGAGAAAAGAGTTTATTTTGGGTTTGTCAAGCTATCTTGTTTTATATATGTGTGTTTGTGTATGTACACATATTTAATGTTATAATTAAAAGTAGGGGAAATCAACTAAGGGTATAACTCTGTGTTGGAGAATGTGCCTAGCAGGCACAAGGCTATAGTTTATCTTCCAGTACTAATACAAGGGGGTGAAATATGACAGACTTTGGTGAGGATGATGCAAACTTGACACATCAAATCATTCACATAGTATTACACATGTGTAGGGCAGATATTCAAGGAGTTTCTTCTTTATCCTGTTCATTTTCTCAGTAGGAATAGCTTTCTCCTGCATCTATTCCTTTTGGTCAAAGATAGGTAGGGTAGGAAAAAAGATCCCTAACAGAAAAGCAGGGTTCATTTGTGATGTTAATCAAGCATGATCTTGAGTCATTTTCCTGCTTCTTTGTACCTCAATTTTCTGCCTCTGGACAATAACGCAGAGAAATTGTTTATATTGCAATTTCAAATCTATGTTGATGCACTCAAAATAAAATTATTATTCACAGAGTGACATCCATTATCTCTCTATACTTATTGTAAACTAGTTAAAAGTTATGGTGACTAATGGCATGGTTATGTCTCCTAGGACCAAGTGCTATAGTTTCAGAGTATCTGTTTTATGCTATGCTCTGTGACAGGTTGCATTTGTATAGTGTTGTCAGATGTGGTACTCATGGCTAAAGCTGACCTGGTTATAGTACTGAAATGGAAGCATATACCCTAATGGAGGCCAGACATAAAATAAAAGAATCTGAGCACAAATTATCTTGCCTGCTGTTTTTGTGCTATTTCTTTTTTATTTATTTATTTGTTTGTTTATTATGTATACAATATTCTGTCTGTGTATATGCCTGCAAACCAGAAGAGGGCACTAAACCTCATTACAGATGGTTGTGAGCCACCATGTGGTTGCTGGGAATTGAACTCAGGACCTTTAGAAGAGCAGGCAATGCTGTTAACTGCTGAGCCATCTATCTCTACAGCCCCTTTTGTGCTATTTCTTGGTGTTCACCAAGCTATGGAAAATTACTGGCCAATGAAATTATTATCTTCTGAAAGAGCAATGCCTTCATTTTTTTCCTACTATGTGTGAGTCAATCCCCATTCTTTCCCAAATGAGTATGTACAGAGGTAATTACCAATAAAAGCTATATTGACCAGGATTTGAGCCACCTAGTTTATACAGTTCTTACGTTTTCATAGAGATTTATTTGGCATTAAAATATCATGAAAGTCTATCTAAATATAATGCCAGTTCTTTGAAGTATTAAATCTTATGAGTATGACCTAACTGGTAATTTGCTTGGTTTTAACTGTGTTTGCTTTTTAAAAATAAAACACTACTTTGGGAATGTGTAGGTAGCTCAGTGGAAAAGAAGCAATATTGTAACTACTTTGCTTGATGCTGTACCAGTAAGTAACCAGCTGATAAAGTAAATCTGTCACGCCGATTTTGGTGCGGTGTAGTTTATCCTTGTGTTTATTCTGTGAATACATTACACTGGTTGAAAAGCAGAAAAATAATTTCTGGATGGGTGTTGGGGGATTTTTGCCTGTATGTTTATAGAAAGGTACGTTTGCCTGTGTGTATGTGGGAGAGAAGGTATGTTATGAGAAGAAAATGTGGTAGTGTTCCTTTTGAACTACCGAACTATCACTACCACCACCAGTGTTCCCAAAGTCACAGTTCCCAAGATTTTATACAGGCACTTTTAAAGTCATCTTTAGGTCAACGGGATACCAGTCTTTCCATCACCCTAAATCATTTAAGTTCCATATCAGAACAAATAATACAGTCAGTTGTTTATCACTGTTTTGAATTTCTCTAATTTAGGGTCAAGTAATCTTATGTATATTAAAAGAAAGCAACTCCATATATTATTATCTTTTTAATTTTCAGTATAGAAAAGACTTGCATAAAATCTAAAGTAAATGTAAAAATATGGTAGAATGACAAATTATGTCCAGATACTTTCTAGACTTTAGTTCTATACAATGATTTCATTGTACTGTGGCTCAACATAGTGGGCTGTTTTCCCTTTGGATATTCAGAGGTGTGTTATGTGGCTTGCCACTCTTGTGAAACACACTGGGTTGATTGGTCAAGTCATCAGTTACTGTTTTGCAGTGGTCAAGTCATCAGTTACTGTATTTTGAAGTTGCAATCACCCCAACGATGTCTTTACATGGCATGAACGTAGCACATGCATCCTTACACTTACTATTACCACATAGAGTCTTAAATAATCCAGTACATGATACACTGCATACATATTATTTATCTTCTTATGCTTATATTGTCTGAGTCCTGTGTGTTTTTACTCTGCTCCACAGATATAAGTCTGATCATTTGTATTTTAATGGTGTTATTATTTACAAATATTTTTACTCACATAAAACAGTGTCACTGAACATATAAATTAATATTCCTATGGATTGTTTGTTATGCAGAATTTTTGGCTCTTTCTTGAACTCTAGTTTGAAGATGACTAAATGAATATCATCATTTTTCAAAGTTCCACTCTTGACATTCTTGTAAGGTAATCTTACCAACTTGTTTGTGTTGTTGTTTGTTGTTCTAGTTGTGCGGGTCTTTTTCAGTTGAGATTCTTAGTAGCAGCACACTGTATGAATAATTTATTCAATCAACAGCATATTATGCTACGGACTATTGGCTAAACAACAAAGATACAACAACAAACAATACAATTCCCCGGAACTATGGAACTTCATATTTGTGAAGAAACAAGACATAAAAGTAATCACATTTGTTTTTTCTTGGTTCCCTTAAATAATTCAGTGAGTTCACTGTTTTCCAAGCACAAAAATTTGTATTACAAAGGTTAGAATTTCTTAGCTTCCATTAATAATTTTAATTTTGAATCTCTTTCTATAGCATGCTAAAATTCTAATTAAATGGGCTAAACATTTTGTTCATGGTCATAAATATATGAATAAACAGAATGAATGGAGAACTAATTTTTATTTGACTGTTGCTCTTATATTTAATACTTTAATATTAAGTGTAATTAAAAAATAATAATGCATTATAAGTCATTAACTAGATTTTTTCCCAAATGCAATTATCTGACATATTTATAGCCCTCAAAAGTTCACAACATGTTTTTCAAAAACTGTTCCAGAATATATTCCTGTTGATTAAGCTTCAGTTGATTAGCAGAGTTAAGTATATACTTCAGTAGTTCAACTGCTTGAATAAAACTGTCTATTGGCTATGGGCAAGGTCAATACCAATCCAAAATCGGAAACACTTTTGTTATGCTCTTATGGATAAGGATATATCTATAGCAGATGGCAGCAGTGATATGCATGTATTTGCTACATAGGGGCTTTATGGATTAATTAATTATATCTTCTTCATATAAAATTGTTTTTGCCCCCAGTCTAAAAAAACAATATATCAGAAACATGGAATCTCACATATTTAAAAGTGATACTTGGTAAATTTAACTAAAAAATTGATAATTATAATGTAATCATTATCTCTAATATATATCATAAGGGCTATAATAGTGTCAAAATGAATGTAACTAAACTATAAAATTATTTTAATCATGGTGTAGGGGGAAATGTATCCTAAACCAGGGTGAGGTTTTTATGTTGAAAGAGATTTAGAAACGTTTCTGCTGCAACACAGAACATTGACCTGACATTTCATTAAGTGAACTCTGTTGCTAATCTTTGTTTCTTTGTTTGGTTTTGTTTTTCGAGAGCGTGTTTCTCTGTGTAGCTTTGGTACCTGTCCTGGAACAAGATCTAATAGATCAAGCTGGCCTCGAACTCACAGAGATCCACTTGCCTCTGCCTCCCGAGTACTGGGGTTAAAGTTGTGCATCACCACTGCCCAACTGAACTCTGTGTTCTTTTAAAGAATGTGTATTGCCTAATTATACCTGTGACTAGGTTCTTGAATATTTATAGAATTATAGTAGAAGTTTCATCAGTTAAATATTGAAAGACAATGTCAAAAAATGCTCTTCACTGTGGAAAACACTTGCACTGTTTAGTGCCATAACCCCGGTGGAAGCATTCCAACTCCACTCCCATGAACTCACTAAAGAAACAGAAAGGGACGTATGTAACTGTACCAGGAAAACAGAAAGGGATGTATGTAACTGTACCAGGAAAACAGAAAGGGATGTATGTAACTGTACCAGGAAAGATGTATTTTGTACCTTTCTGTTTCTTTATGGGACATGGGAAAAAGTAGAATGTTGTGTTTCCCATTTCTTTTTCAGAGAAGGTAAAATTCTTTCTCGTTTGTGTTCATACTTCAGGCATGAATTCCTTAAAAACTACTTAATAGTAACAAAAGGATAGTGGAACAAAGAGAGTTGACTATTTGACAGGATATTCTTTCTCATTGGAGCCTTACATATGCTAAACTCAATCTACTGGCACTGTGCTCATCATAAACACCCTTTGACCGAAAAATGGAAAGGAAAATGTGGTACATTTACACAATGGAGTACTACACAGAAGAAAAAAAATGTCACCTTGAATTTTACAGGCAGATGGATGGAGCTAGAAAACATCATTTTGAGTTAGGTAACCACAGGCCATCAATACTCTTTGCTTTACTCTCACTTTTCTGGGCAGATGAAGTGTTTTAGTGAAGAAAAATAGAGCAATACTCTTTTTGTCATGGAAGGCTTCACTTTTCACAGACCACTGCTTCAGAGAATTCCCTGCTTGATTAATGTGACAGCTGATCTCTGTCTCTACCACAGGACATTTCATTCACTTATATTAAAATGATATCATTCTTTGAACTATGTTGGATGGGGAAAAAACACCGAGGATTTCCTTTAGAGGAAGTCAGTAAAAATTAAAGTAGAAAGAATAACAATGTGAAGACCTTGTGTAACTTTTGTTTTAAAAATTCTCTAGATCCAAGATTATAACTAAGCAAAGATCCCATGTTCTCTCAGCAGGATAGAATGGGCATATAACACAAGTTTATATTGAAACACAATGAGGAGAAATTGTTATAATGAAAATTCTAATCATTGTTAGACCATAGTCACAAAATCAGCATTGTTTATTCTGTTTTTAAAACTACTTAGTATAATCTGAAACATACAAAATAGCCTAAATAATTGAATCCTAACAATGTATTCTATCTGGATTTCATTAGGTATCACTTTAAAACCTCATTGACATAATATGTATGCAACTGGGTAACACAAGGACAAACAGAAGTCTGTTGTTTGAAGAATGGGGATATACTAAATGTAATAGGAACTACAATCGATAGATATTTATTTCACATAAAAGTGCATGATATTTGTCAAGATATACAGAACTAATACTTCAAGCTTTCAAAAAACCCAAAATGCATTAATAAGAAATACTTATAATGATGTAAAAATTAAATATATATATATATATCATAATTATATGACAACTTCATGAAAAATTAAATGTTTGTCATCAGTGAGCACACTATCATTATAGCAAATAGCTTACTAGAAGTAGTTGCCAATGGTTTTCAGTTTCCAAGGAGATAACTCATTTGAATTGGCACTAGGTTAAGCAAGTCTAGAAATGCTTCTCCTTTCATGTATGGAGGTATCCATGGAGTTAATTAATGACTTCAAGGAGATGTGTCTCTTCATGCTGTGGCTTTGTTATTTCTCTATTACATGTTTGTGATCACGTAGGCCCTTTCTACAAGGTGATAGATGGTTACCAATACATGCATGCAGCCATATCTAGATTATCAGTTAGCAGCTTCTCTCCAAATAGTATTTCCTTCTCATAATGAAACTTCTGTTTTTTCATTAGTTATTTGAGAATTTCATACCTATCTTGACCAGATTCACCCCAATTCTCCAATCTTCCCAGATCAAATCCCCTTTCATTATGTCATTATGCATCCACCTAACTTCATATTTTTCTTTTTTTAATGTATATCCATCAAATCCAATTTCTGCAAATGTAGCCTGCTGTTGGTGTATGGTTCACTTGCCAGGAGCTGTATTGTTAAAACTGATTTGGTAAGGGTCTCAGCTTCGTCCTTCACTGCCTCATGCAAGCAACTAAATCTCCTTTGATCATCAATTTATTCATCTATAAATAAACAAAACCAGACATACTTATGTATGCCTGCAATCTGAGTACTTGAGCAGCAGAGGCAGCAGCCTTATAGGTTCAAGTCCTCTTTAGATTAACCAATTTGTGAGGAGCTTGACTCTTCAGTTTTAATATACAAAGGAAGCATTTAAGTTCTGAATATGTGATATAAATAACCAATTCTAAAAAAGGTTTTTGTGGGGAGGAACTTTATCTAATATTTTTCTAGAACACACAGAGAAAACACACAGACAAATTTGTATTAATATTTGTCATTGATTGGGTATTAAGAATGGTCTTTGCTCCACATATATTAACTAAAGTTCTCTATAATAAATCTGACAGGTAAAAACATTGTGTCTCCCTCTTGTTTTTGAGACAGTGTTTCCTGAAGAGTCAAGTTCCTCACAAATTGATCAATTTGATTTATAACAAAGATGATCTGAAAGGGGGTAAAAGGCTGAGTTTATTTTGGGGAAACTCTGTCTTCTGTCATCCAAAACTATTAAAATACTTTTAAAATTCATGAATATACATAGTTAATATAGTGTCACATTAAAACCATTGCTCTTCTCTCACCCTCCCGTTCTTAACTATCTGTAAGGCTTTGCACAGATCGAGACTTCATGGCCTGTCCCCTGACTACTTTATTGTTTACAGTTGTTGTTCTGTTGGCTACGTCCACAAAAACACAGACAATAGGTGATCTTACAGCAGCAAATTTCAAAGAAGGGAAAAACACACACGATAATATTACTAACAATGAAAACTAAAATAACAGGAGATAGCTACCACTGGTCATTAATATCCCTTAATGTAAGTGGACTCAACTCACAAATAAAGAGATACAGGCTAACAAATTAGATACAAAAAATAGAATTCATCCTTCTGTTTTATACAAGAAACACACCTCAAGCTCAAAAACAGACATCGACTCAAAGTTAAGTGTTGGGGAAATTTTTCCAATAAAATGGACCGAAGAAGCAAGCTGGTTTAGCTATCCTAATATCTAATGAATTAGACTTCAAACTAAAATCAATAAAAAGAGACAAAGAAGGACATTTTATATTAGTCACAGGAAAAATTCATCAAGAGGAAATCACAGTACTGAACATCTATGCCTCAAATACAAGGGCACAGTCATATGTGAAAGAAACACTTCTAAAGCTTAAATCACACCTTAAACAACACACAGTCATAGTGGGAGACTTCAACACTCCAGTCTCACCACTGGACATGTCAGTCAGACAGAAAATTAACAAATAAATAAGGAAACTAACATATGTTATGACTCAAATGGACTTAACAGACATCTATAGAACATTCCATCCAAACATAAAAGAATATAACTTCTTTTTAGCACCTCATGGAACCGTCTCAAAAATTGACCACATATTAGGCAATAAAACAAACCTCAACAGATACAGAAATATTGGAATAACCCGTGTATCTAATTGAACCACCATGACTTAAAATTCAAATTCAACAGCAACACTAATTCCAGAAAGTCCACAAAAAAAGGGAAATTAAACAATGCTCACAGGAAGCATCAATGGGTCAAGGAAGAAAGAAAGAAAGAAAGAAAGAAAGAAAGAAAGAAAGAAAGAATAAAATTAAAGACTTCTTAAAATTCAATAAAAATGACTACACTACATACACAAATTTATGGGACACAATGAAAGCACCGTTAAGAGAAAATTTAATAGCACTAAATACCTGCATAAAGAATCTGGAAAAAATCCCACACTAGTGAATTAACAGAACATAAGAAAACTCTAGAACGCAACAATGCAAACTCAACCAGAATAACTAGACATCAGGAAACAATTAAGTTGAGAGCTGAAATCAACAAATAGTAACAAAGAAAACAATACAAAGAATCAATGAGACAAAAAGTTGGTTCATTGAGAAAATAAACAAAAGATATAAACCTTTATCCAATCTAACCAATAGGCAGAGAGAATATCCAAATTAATAAAATCAGAAATGAAAAGGGAGATATAATAACAGACATTGAGGAAATCTTGAAAATCATGAGGTCATATTTTGAAAATCTATACTCCACAAAATTTGAAAACTTAAAGGAAATGGACAACATTCTAGATAAATATCACTTACCAAAATTAAATCAAGACCAGATAAGCAAATTAAATAGATGTATAACTGCTAAAGAAACAGAAACAGTCATCAAAAATCTCCCAACCAAAAAAAAAAAAAAAAAAAGCTCAAGACCAGGATTCTACAAGATTTTCAAGGAAGAACTAATATCAGTACTCTTCAAATTGTTCTACACAATAGATACACAAGGAAGGAACATTGCCAAACTCTTTTTATGAGGCAACAATTATCCTGTTCAGCTCATTTTTAAGCAGTCATGTTGGTGAGACTTTATGAGTATAGCTTCTGACAATCCTGGGGGGCACAATCTCACTCCAGTTGGTTGTCTAATACCTAAATGGGCATCTCTGAAAGCATACACAAAAGAAACATCAGCTGGGTACAGTGAAACACATCTTTAATTACATCTCTTGGGTGACAGAGCTCTTGGATCTCTATAAATGCAAGAACATTCTGGACTACAAAGTGATCTTCAGGACAGCCAGAACTACATAATTGTATGAAGGCCATTTGTTTGGTCCCTGCTGCCTAGAATCAAAATAATCACACAGAAGTTGTATTAATTACAACACAGCTTGGCCTATTAGCTTATGTATATTTGTAGTTCACTCTTATCTCTTAAATTAACCCATTCCTATTATTTATATAATATATTATAAATATATATATATATATATATATATATATATATATATATATATATAGTAGGCTTGTGGCCTACTGCCAATATTCCAGTTGCCATCTCCCTGACTATGCCTCCTTTCTCCCAGCATTAAGTTTAGTTTTCCCCACTTAGCTCTGTCCTGCCCTGCTATAGGCTCAAAGCCATTTCTTTATTCTTTAACCAATAAAAGCAACACATATACAGAAAGACTTCTCACATCATTTCTCCTTTTTTGTTTAAATAAAAAAAGGCTTTAACTTTAACATAATAAAATTACATACAACAAAACAGTTATCAAACAAGAATTGCAGTTACAATATTTAAATCTACTTTATCTTTTATCATAATGAAGAAAACTGTAAATATAACTATTCTTCAACTCCATCAAAGACCTCAGAAAGATATAATATTACCTAAGCAAACAGAAAGTGCATCATAAGCAACTTCCAATACTCTAGAATTGAGCGAGACATTTCACTGCTTGGACAGTCACCCAAAGTTCTTCTGTAGTGTTGGGCCATTCATTTTTAGCCTACTGGCCCCTAGTATCCGGCAGACTTTTGCATAAAGCAGGAAATTTGAAGATCTGTTGTGCTTTGTAATGGCAAAGTCCATCAGTTGCTTTCTTCGGTGTCCTGAAGAATGTCTTGCAGACTCTTTCATGAAAGAGGAACCCCAAAGGATTGTCTCACCTTTAGGGAAGTTCAGCAGTCATTTTTATTTCATGGGTCCTGCATGTCCAGTTCATCAAACTTTCTAGGAAAGAGCAGTTACTTGCCCAAATGGCTAACAAACTCCATGAGGAGCCTCATCTATGACCATCTTCCTCTTGAAGTAGATTCTGGCCAGGAGCAAATGTGTCTCTTTGTCATTATAAGTCCTAAATTCTTAAAACATTTTAAATGCCATTTTCTTAAGGTCTCTGAAAGATTTGAAGAATACTTATCTAACTGAAATGTATTTCTGTATATCTAGAAAACCTAATTAACATGACTAAAAGCCTGACTAGTATAGATGATTATCTATTAACCTTTATTTCTTAATTACACATTTCATTTTGAAATGAGCTGCACAAACACAATACCTTAATCAAGAACAGAAATATATTTTTAACAAGTTTGGAAAAAACCCTTTCTCCTTTTATTTGCTTTTCCACCTGGACACTTAGAAAATGAAGTCAGATTGATTTACAGTTTGTGGTTATAATAACTTGATCAGTGTAAAAGATTAGAGATCAGTGTGGCTCTTATAATGGAGTTCCATGAATAATCCACGTGACTGGTTTATATATTCTGCAATGGTAGAAGACCCATAAAGAAGATCCAGACTACTACCATATGTAGTAAATAGGGGCGGTGGGGCTGCGTTCTCAGCACCCCTGGCTGCCTGCCCGGCTAGCTTATGCCCGAAATAACAACACACAAACTGTATTCATTTAAACACTGCTTGGCCCATTCTCTTCTAGGCTAATTCTCACATACTAATTTAGCCCATTTCTAATCATCTGTGTGTAGCACCCCAAGGTGTGCTTACCAGGAAGATTTTAGCCTATGTCCATCCTGGGTAGGAGCTTCATCCCAGGAGCAGGGCATGGCGTCTCTCTCAGGCATCTGCTCCCAAGAGGAGAGCTGGCGAGACTCTGAGCTCACTTCCTCTTCCTCCAGCGTTCTGTTTACTCCTCCCACCTATCCTCTAACCAATAAAATGGGCCAAGGCAGTTCCTTTATTAGCCAATGACCTGCCTCCATCATTTCCCCTTTTTCGGTTTAAACAAAAAAAAAAAAAAAAAAAAAAAGCTTTAACATAGCAAAATTACATATAACGAAACAGTTATCAAGTAAAAGTTACAATAATCTTTATCATAACTAAGGAAAACTATAACTATAACTAACTATTCTTAACTCCATCAAAGACTCCAGAAAGATACAATACTACCTAAGCAAACAAGAAAAAAGCAACTTTTAAAACTCTAGAAATGACAGAGACATCTCGCTGCCTGGACAGTCACCCAAAGTTCCTCTGTACCGTTGGGGCATCCATCTTCAGCCTTCAGGCCCATGGTATCCAGCAGACATTTCCATAAAGCAGGAAAATTCAAAGTCAGTTCAGTCACTATCTGTTGTGTCCTGAAGAATGTCTCGCAGACTCTTTCATGAATCAGGAACCCCGAAAGATCATCTCACCTTAGGCAAGTTCAGTAGTCTTCTCTCTGCAGGTTCTCTGTGTCCAGTTTATGCAGTAGTCCAGGCAAGAGCAGTTTCTTGCCCAAATGGCTATCAAACTCCATAACAAGCCTCTTCGATGCCCATCTTCCTCTTGAAGTAGATTGGTGCTGCCAGGAGCAGAGTATCTCATTGTCATGAAAAGTCCTCAGTTATTAAATCATTAAATGTCCTATTCTGTAATCTTTGAAAGACATGAGGAATGTCTATCTAAAATATATCTCTATATATCTAGAAAATATTAACTAACATGACTACAAACTTGACTATTATGATTATCTATAAACAACCTATATACATTACATTTTTAAATGAACTACACAATCACAATACCTTAATAAAGATCAGAAATACATATACATATAACAAAATTGACCTTAAATCTCTATCAATAAAGCAAAATCTATACTAATGCAAATTATTCATATCTATATCATATCCCCCTTTAAATGTAAAAGAACATTTATAAACATTTTTTTGGGAATATGGGCACAGTTATTTCTCTCCAAACTGCTTCCTGCTGAATGGGGGCGTCGTTAATTAGGTCTTTCATGGTATAACCTTTGTGCTAGCTTCATCTCAGTTGGCAGTTGAGCGAAGCAATTTTCTGAAGGTGTTCACACCAACCCTTCAGGGGGGCGTGGTCCGTCATACCAAATCGGAATAGAAGAAATGAACAGCGTCTCATCCTCTGTGAAAACAAAATGAGAAACTCCTTTCCAAAGTATCATATCCTTAGATCCAAATTCAAAATATCTATGTTGGATTAGTTCAGCAGTATTTATAAATAAATATCTTTTAGCAGCTGTTGCTCCTTCCTCAGCATTCAAATAATTCAAAGAGAGCATAATAGCATACAGTATCAAGATTCTCTGTGTATTTTCCATCTTTGTACAGCTTTGTTTTAACCTCTATTTCGTTTATTTTTACTTTTAACTTTTTGCTTTTTGAGACAGGTTCTCTGTATCTTTGACCTGAAGTAACTCTGTAGACCAGGCTGTCTTTGAACTCTCAGAGATCCACCTGTCTCTGCCTCACAGGCATTGGGATTAAAGGCGTGTGTTACCACACCTTGAAGTCACAGAGGTCTATCTCCCTCTGCCTACCAAGTGTTGGGATTAAAGTTGTGTACCACACACAACTCTCTTCCTTTTTTTTTGTTACTTTAAGAACTTTAAATTTTAGTCTGCATATATTTTTAACACACTTCAAACCATTTAGAAATTTTCTTTGTCTTTGAATCTCTCTTTACTGTATATCTCTCTTTTTCTGACCACACGAGTCTTTAATTTACCAAGCAATATCAGTAGGATTAAAGGCGTGGCTTTGCCGGCTGGATCCAGCCCATTCCTTGGCTTTCCAGCCTCATGGCTGAGGTACTGGCTGTAGCCAGCAAGCGAGCTTCAGCAGCCCGTGCTTGCAAACCGCACAAACTGCCTGCGTAAAAGAGTCAGAGTTTGTCCTGGCAGGACAGCCCAGAAAGCCGGCATTTTTAAATGGCGCAGCTTTTTTCCTGCTATGGCTGAAAAGCGAAAAGCATGTGTTCAGCTTTTCGTCAACACCATTTAAGTGTTTCGTGGCAGGACCTCTTAATGAGCTGCAGGCTTTGCAGCTAAAGCTGAGTCAGGAAGCCTCTCTTAGATGAGGCGCTTGCTTGCCTCTAGCAAGCAGAGTAGAACCAAGAAATTGCTGCTACCAAGAAACCAGGCACAATGCTTTCATTTTGTTCTAGAATTACTTCTCAAGCTGTCTCAGGCTTTATGTGGAAGCAGTTGTCCATGTGGGCGCCATCTGTAGTAAATAGGGGTGGTGGGGCTGCGTTCTCAGCACCCCCGGCCGCCTGCCCGGCTAGCTTATGCCCGAAATAACAACACACAAACTGTATTCATTTAAACACTGCTTGGCCCATTCTCTTCTAGGCTAATTCTCACATACTAATTTAGCCCATTTCTAATCATCTGTGTGTAGCAACCCAAGGTGCGCTTACCAGGAAGATTCTAGCCTATGTCCATCCTGGGTCAGAGCTTCATCCCAGGAGCAGGGCATGGTGTCTCTCTCAGGCATCTGCTCCCGAGAGTCGAGACTCTGAGCTCACTTCCTCTTCCTCCCAGCGTTCTGTTCTGTTTAATCCTCCCACCTATCCTCTAACCAATAAAATGGGCCAAGGCAGTTCCTTTATTAGCCAATGACCTTCCTCCATCAACCATATACTGAAAAACGTGAAAAATTTCTCCTTCCTCCAATGCTGTAGGACAATGGTCTTTTATCCTTTTATCCACTTGTATAATTTTTAAAAAAGTGCCGATTGGCCAGTAACTAGGCAGGAAGTAGAGGTATATCAACAAGAATTATGGGCACAGAAAAGTTTCAGTCTGCAGTCGTGACCCAGACACAAAGGAAGCCAGACACAGAGCAAGCAAGATGTGACTGCCTCACCAAAAAAGGTACCAAGCCACGTGGCTAACATAAACAAGAACTATGGGCTAATTTAAGTTATAAGAGTTAATAAAAAGCCTGAGCTACTAGGCCAATGGGTTTATGATTAATGTAGACTAAATAACTGTGTTTAGTGTAGAGGAAAGGATCAGCACAATTTATGAGAAAACTAGCAAGATGGATAAAAGAAGTAATCAACATGGAAGAAAAACTCAACAAGGAAATTGAGACTTTGTAGAAAAAGAACAAATAGACATGTTGAAAATAAAAAATAAAATAAAATAGAATCACTTTTACATAGTGATTTAACATAGCACTAATAGATTTAACCAGGGGAAAGAAAATTTATCAAGGAAGAAAGAGACAGTAGACAAATTCAACAACAGTAATGGGAAAAATGAATATTACCACAATGTCCAAGAACTATTAGCTATGATAAAGAGTTCAAATCTATCGAGGATGTAGAAGAAACTGAGATTAATCAATAGAGGCAAAGGTGATACATTTAATGAAATGATAGTAAAAAAATTTCCAAACAGAAAAAGAAATGGACATTCAAACAAGAGGTCCATCTGGAATGTCGTGTAGACATGGAATGCCGCATAGACATGATCAAAGTTTCTATATGGTAAGTGTCAAAATTACAAAGCAAAATATATATATTTTAAAAGCAGCAAGGAAACACTAACATCTCACTTACAAAAGAAAACATCAGAATATCATCAGTTCTATCAGCAGCAGCATTAAGTCAAGAAAACAAGTTATGATATTTTTAAGCATTCAAAGTAAAGAACTTCTAACTAAGATTGCTGCACACAGAAAGTTTATCTTTCTATAACCGATTCTGAGATGAGAACATTTTAGAGTAAGTTAAAATGAAGACAGTTTATGAACAACCAAGCCAGTGCTCCAGGAGGGATTCAAAGGAACACTATGCACTGTAGCAATCATGGAAGCAAGAGTAGATGAAAGAACAAAATCAGGAAAGAAAATATGAACATAGGAAAACTATATAGAAGTCCATAAGGTATGACAAAGTAGCCAACAAAACCTAATTATTATTAATAGAGCACAGAAAAAAGACTAAACAGTAATCCATCCATGCAGAAAATAACCAATGACATCATATTATTTAGTAAACAGTAGTCAAATAATGACCTTACATGTAAATGGTTTCAATTCACCAACAGACACACAGACTGAAAGCCTATATTGAAAAACGAATCCTGCTGTCCCTAAGAAACAATGGTAAAGACATCCATAGACTGAGAGTCAAAGGATGGAAGCCAATGTATCAAGAATGGGGAAAAAAGAGACTTGAAAATAAGCTGGTGTTACTATTCTGATATAAAATAATGTAGACTTTACACAAAACTATTGAGAAGAGATAAAGAAAGCCAATGCATATTAAAGAAGGGAACAATTCAACAAGATACAACAATTTTATATGTACCAGAAACTGAAGCTTCCAATGTTGTGATGATAACACCAATGGTCGTGAAAGGTCATGCATGTCTTGATGCAGCCTTACTGGGTGATGTCAATCACCTGTCTCATCTCTAGATAGGTCGTGTGGACATAAAGTAAACAAGAGACCTCAGTCAGAGTTAAACTGTAGCATGGATCAAATGGATGAGTACAAAAAATTGCTTCCAAAGGAAACAATACTGATTTCTCTCAAGTTGTGAAACTTTCTTTAAAATATACAACATTCCAGGTCACAAATCAAGTCCTGTCAAATGAAAAACATAGAAAGCCTTCAGTATCATATCAATGAAAGTAGAAATTACAGTTAAACTTTTTTTTACAAACTATTCATAAATAGGAAGATTTAAAAATATGCACTGTCGGATGATTTTTTACTCTGCAAGTCAAAGTTAGGTAACATTATCTTTGTATTTATTACTCTTCAAGCAATTTTTTTTAAAATTATAGTTACTATGTAGGCTACTGAAAAATGTGTTACTGTACCACAAATTTTGGACACTGAGATCTTTTTCATTTCTGTAGAGATGTTCCTGTAATTCTTGTTGATTAAAAACTTTACTTAAAAAAAATAAAAAATAAAAATATGTACTGAATGACAAGAAGAAAGAGTCACATCCCTTAGGACTGGAGTAACAGAAGGTTATGAGCTGCCATGTGTGTGCTGGGAAAGACCTGGGTCCTCTTGAAGAGAAGCCAGTGTTCTTAACTACTGGGTCATGTCTCAAGCTCAACAATAAAGACTTTTGACAGCACCAAAATGAGAAACAGAAAACAACAGGTTTTGTTGACTGGAAATGCTAGGTGGTTCCAGCTATCAATGTAGACAATCCACTCATAATTTATATGATCTTGAAGTGTGATGTAAGTGCATATCAAATATATGATCAAGTACAAAATTACAAATTGCTTGGGGTCACTGTGAAGCTCACAAACAAAAATGTTAAATTCACAAGACTCCAAGAATCTTCTTGTTTATAATTGCATGTCTCAAGAAAGCAAGTTATAAATGTCAGTCAAGAGGACTGGCATTTCATTTCAGGGAACAGAGAAGGCTATGACTGCATTTTAAGGAATCGCGATTATAGGCAGAATGTCCTGCAAAGCATATATCTTTCTGCTACCATTTAATAACTAAACTCAGTCGCAGTGGGGTGAGATTCAGTCTTCCAGTGTTCTGAAATAAAAGCTCAGTGTGCAATTGCAGATATTTGCTATTTCTGGTGGCCCAAGAGAAAATGAGAACCTCCTCAGAATACATAATTTCAAGAGCATGTAATCATCACTGATGACATACGGTTGAGAGTCATCAAGTTCTGAATGTTCTCTTTCACAATACATGGTATATCCAGACTTTGGGAATATACACTCTAAACAACACAAATAAATGATGACTGACCCTACTATTGACCATGAATCAAAAAAGGAGGAAGGCTTTATAGGCCATAAGCTTTAATTCTGATCTATGCATGGATTCTATGACAGAGTAATCACTGCCTAGTTGTGTCCCCTCTGCAGTTTCTTTCAGGCTCCAACAAGTAGTTTCATAAGCATAGTCACACAAATAGGCCTGATTAACCTCAGCGGGTCATAAAACGAATAGTCATGAACCTGAGACAGGGATGATGCAGGGAAGAGGGCTGGATAGGTATGCTAGGGAGGCAGGGTCTGAGAGAGGAAATATACACTGTACACATGTGTGGAACTAAGAACAAATTTAATTTTTAAAGAAAAAAACAATTAAGAAAAAAAATATGAGTGTCCGCAAAAAGCATTCTCTTCCATGGAGCATGGTGTGCCCAAACTTTGGGATTATACAATGCGTTTTATTTATAATATGCTTGTAGAATTTTTGATGTTACAATTATTAGTGTTGTCACTCTTAAAGATTGATTTGACACCAAAACAAATAGCAGAAACATAATCTATGGAAATGATATTAAGCTGATCATTCTGTGTCTCCTAATGCCTTTCATGTAAGATTTCAGACAGATTTGGGGAATGTTTAGAGTCTCCATGTCTAAGATAATGAGATTTAGAGCACAAGACGAACAGCGTGCATAAAAATGCACACAACAGCCCTGAATGGCATCCCTAAGTGACAGCCACCCTTGAACAAGAGAGCAGCCACAGCTGAGCCTCATTGAGGCTCCCTCTTAAGGGCTGACAGGGAGACACAGGCGATACATATTGAGAGTGCTGTGTTTTCATTACAAACAAAGGAAGTGGGTGATTTCAGATGCAAGCTCCTGATTGAAGCCAGAAGGGCAGATGTTCTTATTACATGTTTTGATTACAATCTTGTTTCTTCTCAGGATGGCTAGCCTGCTCAGAGCTGAGTTGTAGTGGCATTTCTTCCATTTGATGATAGTAAAAGGTTTTCTGAAGTGATGTATGCAGCCTAGTTGTTCTCTGAAGAAAGGATAATCTTTCTTAGAAGACTTTCTACCAAAAGTCTGCCAGCTTTGATGTTTTGATGCCATTACACAGCTGAATCCCTGCCCCCCCCACACACCTGAAACACACATGCACAGGCGCGCATGCACACACACACACACACACACACACACACAATAGATAGATAGATAGATAGATAGATAGATAGATAGATAGATAGATGGAACTTCAAATCACTCAGCACTGGTTTTCTTGGGAATAGTCAAACGACCACCAAGATTTTCAGATCTGCAGACATCTGGTCCACCTGTGTTAGTTTCTTTTCTGTTTCAGTGACAAAATATGTGGCAAAATAATTTAAAGTGAGAAAAGGTTCAGGGATTTATGCCAGGTTTCTGCTTAGACCATGAGGGCAGCAGGAAGATGTGGCAGGGCACGGCTCTTCACTTCATGGCACACAGAAGGCAGAGAACAACCAGTCAGACATGATTCACCACTTAGTCTCCTACTTTGTCCAGCCAGGTCCCAGCTCCTAAGCCTTCCAGACCCTCCTGAAATCATACCACCAGCTGTGGAAGAAATATTTGAGTCCTGCCCCTGGGGTGGATGCTTCATATTCAAACCAAACCCCTACCCTCAGAGATTCTGATTCACATCACCATGGGAAGTCTTCGTGTTTCAGGATTTTTATTTTAAGTGACCTCCCAACAGATCTCCCTGAAACTTGGATTGATAACCTTGGGTATAGCACTTGTAGGACAATAGTGCATCTCTGTCATTGTTTACGCCTGAAAACTCCTACTCAATCCTAAAAGCAATTATTTGCTCTTGAGGCTCCACCTTCTTACACACAGCTTAGGTATTTAGTACCAAATGACCCTGGGCTTGGGGAAAGGGCTACAGAAGAAATTCAGCCAAGCCTCTTCCCTGTTCCCCTGACAGTTTACAGTTTACAGACTCTGGAGAAGTTTGGACAGCAAAGGGACCACTTTCAAAATCTTTTTCTGTTGTCTGAAGGTTAAAATATGCCCCAAATCACTAATGGCCATTCTGCCATCAAATCTAACTGCTTGAAAAAGATTTAAAAGACAGGCAAGACAGAGTGTCTACAGTAATTTAGGGCTCCTTATTTGAAAACAAGAGATCAATAGCTGAAGTGTGAATTTGGAAAAGAACAACAATAACAATTAAAAAAAAAACAAGTTTAACATCTGGCCTGTTTTTCAGTAGCTGAAAAAAGGAAGCATTATTAAGAGAAAATATCATTGAATTTGGCATGTTTTGCCAGAGTATGTGTGTGTGTGTGGGGGGGGATCAGTAAGGGAGACTGTAAGATAAAGAATCAGAAAACTCTGGAATGTTTATAACCATCATCATGATGGCATTAAAGCAGCAATACAACCACCATTTATTGAGGGTTCACAAAGTATCCCGTATTTATATTGATTCACAAATGCCATGGATATGTTACACTCTGTTCCTAGAGATAGAGCTACAGGAAAACATTAGGACAAATGCAGGGCTGGGCTTCACGGAACTTACAAGTCTCAATCAGGAAAATTACTAATTATTTCCAGTGATTATAAAGCAGTATAGCAGGAACTATTAGCTTACAATTATATAAAAATTAAAAATAAAGGAATCTTCTTGAGTTTAATGTAATATTGGCTGCCAACGTGTAGAGTAAGGGCTTGCTTCAGAATGATTATTCATCATTCTGTCATCTGTGCACAGCGGCCTTTTATCATGGATGCTAAAGGAAGAGATACATTTAAGATACCATTTGTCTGTACACTGGAAAACCCTCCATTTCAGTTTTCTTCCAGCTACTCAGCCACACTAATGTTTTGAGCAGGTGCTCTTCCTTCTCTGACTCTGAACTTTTTGCACCTCGAAAGTGTCTAGAGCTGACTAGGTCAGCAAAGAATATGGTACTTAGATAAGCAACATTAAGTCTTCCTATAAGTACATATTATCATGGTGCAGCCCACACTAGCTGAATAAGAAACTGAAGCATGGCTCCATAAATATGTCCTCTATCAGGTCCTCTAAGGAGCCCTATAATATATTTAATTTTGACAATCAGCAGACCAGATAATTTAATATAACGATTAAAGTATAAAGGCAAACAGATGTGGATTTGATCCAAGCTTTCCAATTCACAAGCTGTGTGAGCACTGAGAGAAGTCATAGATCCCCTCTGAACCTTGCTTCCTCAAATATGAAGAGAAAGCAACAATAATGCTTCCATACTGCTTTGTAAAGGAAGAGATAATGTGAATAACATATAAATAAATGACTGGCACTAAAGTGAGTATCCTCATTACAGTCTTTTAAAACACTTCAGCGCTGACAATCGAAGATTAGTTCTTAATGGACTTTGACTTTAGACAGGAATGCTGGCTGATCCACATACAATTATCAGGTGATTAAAAATGTAGCTCCTATTTCTCAATCCAAATGTCATCAAAAATCGGCAGATTTCCGCACTCAATGGTTCTACTGCAGTAAGCATGGAATTGTCACAAGCCATGTTCCCCAATCTCAAATCTCCTTCTCCTAGTCATGATGCTAGCTGGGAAGTCTGCAGTAGACTTGTTTATCCCTGTAGATGAATGCAATAGTGTCTCTGCTGGTAACGATACATGAGTAAGAGGAGAAAGATCAACCCATAACACCTAGAAGTCAAAGGGTAGATATGGCAATTCTGTCTTTAGTTAAGGTTTCTATTTCTGTTAAGAGACACCATGACCACAGGAGCTCTTAACAAGGAAACATTTAATTGGGATGTTTCACAGTTTTAGAAGTTCAGTCCACTATCATCATGATGGGGAACATGACAGTGTGTAGGCAGATGTGTTACTGGAGTAGTCGCTGAGTTTCCTATATCTTGCAGGCAACAAGAAGACACTGGGCAGTATCCTGAGCATAGAAAACCTCAAAGCTTACCCCCACAGTGACACACTTCCTCCAACAAGGCCACACCCACAACAACAAAGCCAAACCTCCTAAAGTGCCACTCCCTATGAGATTATGGGAGCCAATTACATTCAAACTACCACATGCTCCAATGTCAACTTTACAGTGTCTGGTGTCACACAATATTTCATATAATAAGATCTGAAGGGAAATTCCAGTTTCTTCATGAACTACATTAAATACCTATGACACCTAAATAAAATTGGATGAATTGGGACTTGCCAACTACAGTTAATCGGAAAGTAGATTTAATGATACAAACACTACAAAACCTAAAAAGGAGTGAAGCTGCCACTTATCAAATTGCCCAAGGCATTTTCTTTTCTGGGGCAGCCTGGTTATCCTAATTCTATACTACTCGAAGTTTTAGCCGCTCCTTAAAGTCACACTTTGAGGGCTTGAGACTTAACTCCACCCTTTATTTGCTGGCTAACCTTGGATAAGTTTCTTAATCGTCTGAATCCTCATAATTTTGTTAATAATTTGGAATAACATTTTTTGGTCACAAAGGTTTCTCTGAGGATTATAGTGTCCTCTTGGGGCTCTTTTCCTCCTGTTGGTTTACTCTTTCAATTTCAAGGTGAATGGTTTTATTTTATCTTATTTTATTTTCTTCTGTTATGCTTGATTGTTATCTCTTAGAATCCTGTTATTTTCTGGGAGAGACAGAAAGGGAACAGATCTGGATGGGATGGGAGGTGGGGAGAAATGGGGAGATGGGCAATTATAATCAAGATATATTGTATAAGAAAATAATATATTTCCAATAAGAAGAGGAAATTCAAAGTCAAAAACAAAACAAACAAAATCCAACCAACCAACAAACAACTAGCTTTATGAATTGCCGCAACAGCTCATCTCCCACCAATCTCACTAGTCCTACAGCAGTTTCTACAATAATAATTCCATAGATGAGCTGCTGGACACAGAATTTAAAAGGACGATCAAACTATCTAAAGAATCTGAAGGAATTTAAAGAAGACATGAAACCATTTAAGCTCCAAGAAGATAACAGAAAATGTTTGCATGATAGCCAAGGAAACATAAATTCCTCACTAAAATAATGAAGACATATCAGAATTTCAAATTCTAAGTTCAATAAATAGAAATATGGAGGAGAACATAAGCTGAAATGAAGATAAAATTGAAAAATTCAATATCCCGTTTAAAAAACAGAAAAGAAAGCCTTAAAATGGAATAAATTAAGCAGGAGATAGAATGTCAGAACTCAAAGATAAAGAAGAGGATCTAGATGAAATAAGCATTGAAAATGAAAGGAATTGAAATATAGGGTGGGAACAAAAAGGAAATGTGGAATGCTATCAAAAGACCAGATTTTCAAATTTTTAACAAATTATAAGTTTGAGACTAATCCCAAGACAACAATTTAGATCAGATCTTTAACAATATCACAGAAAAAAATATACCCAAACTAAGTAAAGATATAGGTTAAAAAAAAACTCCAGTAGAGAGCACAGAGAAGCCTACTTTTGAAGGGCTGGCAGGGTAGTAGACATGACTCCCCAAACAATAAAATTGTTGGTGCATCCCTTAGTTGCCTCTCAGGGGTTGAGAGTAGGCCCTTTGCTGAAGGCAGCATATACTTAGGATCCAGAACTCAGATGGTTTGAGCTGGGTCTAAACTGAAATGTTTCTTTCCTGATGTCCAGCTTCCATGCTCCCACAAAATAATGTGTACGCTATCAAAGGAGAAAAACAATTAACAGTCCCACCCAGCTAAAACATAGATAAATCGTGACAATTACCAGCATGACGAGATACACATAAAGTTGCACCCACCTGTCAGAGGCAGCCAAAAGCTGTCTAATTGGACTTAAAGCCCACTCTACAGATGGAATCATGACTGGTATTGAAAACCTAGTCAACTTCCTAGCATGCTAAGGTCATAGGCTTTAGAAAGAATCTACTACTGTTGCTTCGGTGGATCAACATATGTTTTTATTACATTAAAAGTCTTTATCCAAATATAAGTATATATAGCTACCACACCTTGTCAAAGAAGCCTTTCTCTGCTACAAATGAATATCATCACAGAAAACCAAATGGGTGCAATACAGAGATCTTCAGGTTGTCACAATAGATACATCTCCATCACCGTTTCAAGGGAAAATCATGGGGGATGGAGTAGAAAGATTATATGAGCCAAAATACCAGAAAGTCTGTCTCAAAACAACTCTCCTAGAAATGATCATATAAATAAGACTGGAGCAATGGGAATATCAATGTCCATTAACATTAAAGGTGGAAACATTAATGTTAATGTGGAAGGGGGAAAATTTCACCTCTAGACAAAGAGCTTCAGACATCTAATGACTATTGGGGTCAATAAGAAGAGCTCCTTATTAACTGAACAATGCTGAGGAATGAACCTTTAAAACTTATACACACTACCAACAAAACGAACAGTTTATTGTAGTTTTGTGTGTATGTGTGTGTCTATACACACACATTATATTGTATTAAAATAATAACCAAAGAAAAATAGGCTATTAATTTAAGAATGGAAAGAAATTTGGGAGGCATTCAAGGGAGGGTTGTTTGTAGGAGCTAGAAGGAGGAAAGTGATATAATTTTATTTTAATTAAAAACATATTAAGAAAGAAAAATCATAATATTAGGTTTGTTGATATGCTTCTGCATCTTAGTTTACTTGTTTGTAGTGAGAGAAAAAGCTTTGCTTGGAATTTAATGAGAAGTAAGTTAATCCATCCGAATTACACTAGACTTTGGCCCATAGTCAGTGTTCAAATGATAGTCATGCTGGAAACTTCCCAAAAACTGACTCTATCTTGATACAATCCTATTAGGTAGCAGTTATTGCATGTATGTCACAAATTAAGGACCAAATCTCAGAGATGTTCCTTCATTTTCTGAGGGATATATACCTAATATGATTATTATATCAAATGACAATTAAAGCCTATAAGTGTTAGTAGGTTTATATTATGTAAGCGATCCATGGGTGTTATTAAGATGTCTGATGATTTGAGTGTTGTAGCACTAGCATGTGATGGATCCAGTAAAGAGAACCCTTCATTTAGAAAAATGCTCGAAAGGTTTGTTACCTATGATCATGGAATTTCATTTCTTTCTTTCCTCCTTTTCCTCTTCCTCCTCCTCCTCCTTCTTTGTTAAATTTATATTCTACCCATTAATAAAACAATTCTGAAACCCTAATGTATGAATTTAACAAAGTTAATTTTATTTTATTAAAGATTTATATGTCTGGGTTGGGGAGTAGTTACTTAAATTACTACATGCTCAACAGGAAAATTGAGCTCAATATGTTGTTTATCTTACTGTTTTGTAGAGGAGTTTGCTTATTTTCAGTTCCAATTTTGTCAAAAATATATTTATAGACTGTTTCTATTTTTCATAAATAAAAATTACTGGCATGGATGTATTTTGAATTTCTGAGAAAGCTGAGTACTTGAAAACCTTTATGTGTCGTCTCAATAGGATTGTGTGCACCTTTTTGACACACTGATTCACAGTCTGACCATATGTCCAGCAACAATGTTCCTCGTGTTAGACATGCTCATGTTCTCCCTATCCATAATGCAAGGTGAAATTGTCTGTGCTGTTTGCTCTTCCTAGAGTGTTCTCCTCCTTTGTCTATACCCTCCCTTATTACTCAGGAATAATCTTTATTCTGACCTCCTCCAGGATTTTTTTTTGTCTACTATTCTGCCTTAAAATGACCATTTCCTTTTTATAAATGTCCTCTTCTAGATATCTGTTAACTTGTGATTCTGCTGAACAATTCCTTGGTGTTTAGTTTGAGGACACCTCAAATTGATAATCATCGTTTCCAACATTCAGATATGAAAGTTTCCGATTTTTTGTCATATTGAGAAACAAAAACAAAGTGGATGGCCTGACAGAAGTGGATCAAGAAAAAAAGGATAAGGGAGCAGAAGAGGAAGGCAATAAACAGGAGGAGGAAAGGTTAGTAAATGGAGCGAACATTGCTGAGGAATGGAGTGTGCATTGACAGCTTTGTCACAATGAACTCTATTGCTTTGTACAAATAATGTACATTAATAAATATAAAGATATTGACAACCTTGTCACAGTGAACTCTATTGCTTTGTATAAATAATGTACATTAATAAATAGAGATAATAAAAATTAAAATTAGATACTATATGAAAGAAACACCTGTGATTCTCCTTGTTTCATTGGTTTTCATTGGGTCATATGTCTATTCTTGAACAGACAAATTAGTTGCAAAGATGTGGGGAGCTATATAAAGATTGATTTAATTAAATCTTGTTTAAAATGAGAAAATGGGCATTTTATATACTCTTAGAAACTTGTAATTGGACACTTATAGATTACAAACTTTGTAAATATCTCCTGTGTAATGAGTTTTATTTTTCTTTGAAAGAACATAGTAGGATGTTTGAACAGATATTTGTCTTGGTCTAGGCTTCACTATGTTGCTGGCTGGTACCCACCCTAGCTGCTAGTGCTGTCACTATAGGTGACAAGTAGTTCACTATTACAGCTGAACTCTGATGCCTGTCACCACTACAAAAGAAACGTTAGAGTAATTAGGATCAGACATTAATTTTAATCAGAGGAAAACAATGCTCATTATAATGTTGATTGCTCAGGAGATGTTTGGATGCCTACAGTTCCAGGTTGAGATGAAATAATCCACATTATGAGCTCTGACTGAAAACAAACAATCTCTAGGAATTCCGTCTTTGTCTCCATGTACTCATGTGTTGATGGAGGCTGCTCATTTGCTCCTGGATGCCCAGACCAGAAATAATCACTCAGAAACTACATTAATTAAACCATTGCTTGGCCAATAGCTTTATTAAGTGTATTGCTAGCTAGCTCATATATCCTAATCTAACACATTTCTGTTATTCTGTGCATCACCACAAGGTCGTGGTCTATTGGCAAAGTTTTAGCTGGCAGCTTGTGTCTTTCTTTTCTGGCAGCTACATGGCTTCTCAACGACTCCGCCTACTCTCTCTCTCTCTCTCTCTCTCTCTCTATATATATATATATATATATATATATATATATATATATATATATCTCGTCCAGTCTGGCTATATTCTGTTAAGTCATTGGCTGAAAACCGCTTCTTCATTAACTAATAAAAACAACACATATTCAGACTTCCCACAGCACTCATGCTCATGAAGTCATATATGTGATATAGAACTCAGGTTCTGAGACATACCTGTGTTCCAGTTTCCTTGTGCATATGATGCAAGTGTACCATACAGAATGATTAAATGAAAGTGTTAACAGATTAAACAATTAAAAATACAGCATAGCAAGTTAAATTTGAATTGTGATTAAACAACAAATACTTTTAACATAGGTATGGCCACTGAAATATATATTGCAGTGATAACAGTAGCAGTAAATCAGACAGCTTAATTAAGGATATCATTGAGTTTTGTATCTAAGTTATATTGTATCTCAGATCTTTCAAATTGTTTTCATTCTTAAAAGGAATCAAATGTGGAATGGAATTCTGTCCCTCCAACTGACTAGCTGTGTTGCTCTATATAAGTTCCCTAAATTCTTTGCGCTTTAGCTTTAATACCCATAATGTAGAGACAATAATAGCTCCTACCTCACAGGGCAATTGTGAGGATTAAGTGCTCACAATGTTTATATCATGTAAACAGTTTAATTTGGAGCTCAGTGTGCTGTATGATTTCACTAAGCAGTAGAGCAGAGCATGAAGAGAAGTGTTTGTAGCTACTTAATCAAGTCTTTTAAATCTGTAATATAACATATTTCCCTTTACACCCCCTTCTTGGTGCAATCTCACAAAACAAAATTAACAGATAATGAAGCTTTTAACTACTACTGAGCATTCTTTGCACAACGTTTTCTGAGGGCTCAGTACACAAGAAGCTTGACCAGGTGCTTCTTGTGGAGATAAAAACATATAACTTCTCTTTGCTCTTATTTTGGGTCATGCATGATAAATACTGATGGGAAAGGGTATGAAAATAGAGCTAGTGCCTGTGGAATTTAAATATCAGTTGGAAGGAGTTGGAGTTTGCTCCAGGGCACAGTCTTTTGCTAGCATGTTTGAGGCTGAGGTTCGGAACCCAGCTCCATTGGGGGGATATAAGACATCAAAATAAGAGAATGAATTCATATATAACTTCAGAGATGCTCTCTTTCCAAAGTTAAATTGAAATCATCTGAAAGAACAGTATATCCTCAGTGTCTTTTATAGGTATTAGTATTAATAAATAGGTATTTAATAGATAAAAATAGAAGGGATGATAGACAGGAATAGTTGGCTGGATTGTACCAGTTTTACTCTGTGATTAGAATTTTTGATGGCTTCTGAAGAGAAGACACGATATGTAGATAAACTTGTTTCTATTTCTCTTGAACTGGATGGTCACATAATTTTGTTCAAACTGTGGCATTTTCAGATGAGAGACTCAAGATGCTCTTCGTAACGGGAGGGGCACAAAAGCAGACTCCCAGAGCTTTCACAAGGAAACAAAAAAACATTTCCTCCCTTTATTGGGGATGAAAATCTGTTAACCACAAAGTAAGCAAAAAGTATGAGAGGCTTCAGGTGTGAATGCATAATCTTATTTTAGTGAATATATAATTGTGATTTGAGAGAAATGTGACTCATTGACAGCATAGTTTCACGAAGTTTGGAGCTATAACTACCATAAATGGAATTCATTTAATTTAATTATTTTTCTAGTTGATAGTTCTAGAAAATCATGAGATGTCATATGCTCTCAAAAGCAGCCAGACCAGAGGAAGCATCTTGGAGAGGCTCAAAAGAGCAAGCCTTCTTCAAAAGATTCTTCTCCAATACTAACTCTCTATTCCAGACACCAAACTATGGCCTGAGAGACAAATCAGACCCTGGACCAGCGTTTGCGAATACAGTTTTATAAAGCCAGGTCACATTCAATTGTCTATTTTCTAGCTAGAAGTGTGGATCCAAATACATGTAACAGCATGCACATGCTATGAAAACTAATACACCCACTGTCTGACCCTGTACAGACAGATAAACACGCAAGCCTGTGTTCTACCCCTAGGAATAGTGTTGGTCTCTTTCAATGGCGTTGCCACTCCTTTACCTACTAGTCATTGAATGTTGCACACAAAACAGTAACTGTGTGTTCTACATGTTCAAGTTTTCAAAATCCTCACAATCCCTAGAAGGAATTAAGCAGTGTGTCTGATTCAAAATGTGGTCTCTAGAAGGTAATAACATGCTCTGCCTTCTTATTTCATCACCAACCAAATCTACAGAATTAAATTATTTAAATGATCCACGTGGTCTCTTTTGATTTCATCTTAAACATTCCTTCGAAGTAGGTCCTCTTCTTAGTCTTTACTCTAGAGTACGAAATATTGGTGTTTATAAAGGTCAGCATTTGAATTCAAGACAATCATTTCAGAGAAGCACTTAATAGAGTCTTATATTCAAATTAAAATTATATATATAATATTTATGTATGATAAACACAATGTCTGTATTACAGGAACACATTTCTTGTGATTAGTAGTTTTCTACAGCAAATAAAAAGGGGGCTCCCTTACCTTGGCATTTTTCCCAGACCAAATTAACTTGTGATCCTGGATGATTGTTCATCAACACATCAACACCAACAGATTGGTGACAGTAAAGATAATAAAACTGACTTATACTTTCTTTCTTGTTGGTTTAATTTGGTTCGGTAATTTTCAAGTTCATTTACCATCTGCATTTTTATTAGTCTGCCCCTTCCCTGCTATACTAGGATTTATCTTGACATATACAAAATGTAATCTTGCTCACATTGCTTTAAAGTGCGTCTCTTCCAGTCTTCTCGCGGTGTTTGGATAACAGTAATTGGAACAATTATTTATAATCGGGATGAATGTGGAAGCTGCTGAATGTGTTTATCTGTTGGAGAGCAACTATACCATTCACATTCCCTCCATTATTTGTGAATAATATGCATCTGAGTTTAGAAGATACCCTCTTTTCCCCCCTAAATAAATCGTAGTATCTGGTGCAAGGAATTGTAGTTGATACCGGAATAAATCATTTCACACTTTGATAAGTCCTCACCTAAATGACTGGAAGTAGCTCACTTTAAATGCCATATGCTAGCACAGCTGAGGTGGAGACTACATATTGCTTACCTTCTGCCAGCGATCATCGCTGAAATTAAGAGTGGAAAAGAACCGCACCATGCCTAATTACTTCATCATCTACCTGCTAAAACTGGATGTGCCTTTGGTCAGTCTTCTCTCACTTTCAGGACGAAGAAAACCCCAGATATACATAAGGGTTTCACACACAGAAAAAGCCTTGTGAATTAACAGATAGTATTTTTGCAATTTTAGAAAAGAGTTACAGTTTGAATCATCATTATGACAAACGTGTCAGAAATCATGAATGTAGAATGCAGATCAATAATTAATTGCTAGTCTCTAAATTTTCAATAGTGTAGTCGCTGATAGAAGATGCAACGTTGTTCCTGAACAGACATGTAGGATTCTTTGCTAGTATGGGTATTTCTCTTTAGGGACTCTTTCCATTGAAACTTTATCCCTCTCCCTGTACTTTAGACAGGCAGAAATGTTTTATCTGTGGTTTCCCTTGAAGTGGGGAGAAGGTGCTTCAAGCCCAAATCTGGAATGATTAAAAGACTCATTTTATTGACCTTTCTTAAAAAATCTTATTATATAGTGATTCAAGAAAGTTATTTCATATACATTTCCCAGTTTTTTATTGATCATAGTGAAAATATCAGGGGAAAACCCTAAAGTTAATATTCCTTAGAAACATAAACCCAAAAATAAATTGTAAAATTGAGCAAATCAAATTTGACAATATTTACAAAAGATAACATGCTACATCCAAATTTTATATAGAATGCAAGGTTTGTTTCACATATAAAAATCAATATAACTGAATACAGTAAAGAAATAAGAGAAGGAAATTCATTGGATATACTTTACTGATGTTTCATGACATAACATTTTCTTAGTTAAGTAGGAGTAATAAGAAACTTTCTGAATCTGATAAAAATAAAACAATACATAACTTTGTCATAATTCTTATTATTTTCTTTTTTCTGGATTTTTGAGACAAGGTTTCTCTGTAGCTTCAGTGCCTGTCCTAGAACTAGCTCTTGTAGACTAGGCTGGACTCAAACACACAGAGATCCGCCTGCCTCTGCCTCCCAAGTGCTGGGATTAAAGACGTGCACCACTACCACCCTTCTTTAACATTATTCTTGATGAAGAAAACAGGGAAGAATGATAACATTAACCACTTCTACTAAAGCTGTATTGAAAGGTCCATCAAACACCAAGAGGAGGGAACATTCTATGAAATTCTGTCTTCCATCTATCTATGATGCAAAGACTAAAAAACAAGTAAATGAAAATTTGTTGTCTACAGATAGTATGATTATACACATAAAAATTCCTAAGCAACTTACTAAAACCTAAGAAAAATTACGAAGAAAATTTAATAACAGCTCACATTTTACATAGCATTGTGTTCTTTTTTATTCTATGAACTAGCACAAACAAGTGGAAAACAACATTAAAAAATAATGCTTACATCTTAAAATTTATGAAAATTCTAGGATAATTATAGCAAAATGAGACCATACATTGGAACTATAAAACATGAAAGAGGGAAATTAAAAGAGATTTTAACAAATGCATATATCATGTTTTTTAATTCAAAAAGGCATGTATAGTCTTCTTAGGAGTTAGAATATTTAATAATGCTGAAATATTTATTCTTAATGCATTTATCTTATATATTCAAATTTATTTTTTTATTTTTTTTAAAAATACAAATATTTTATTTTTATTTTTTTAAATTTATTTATTTATTAAGGATTTCTCCCCCCCCCCCCGATTAAGTCCCCCTCCCTCATCAGCTCGAAGAGCAATCAAATTTATTGCACCCAAAATGCAGGCTATAATTCTGAGAGCGAACAAGCAGATTGAATATGAATTGAAAGTCAAAGATTTAGCGAGGCAGCTGTGGCACATACCTTTAATCCTAGCACTTAAGAGTCAGAGGCAGGTGGATTTTAGCAAGTTCTAGGCCAGTCTGGTTTACAGAGTGATTTCCAGGATAACCAGGGCTGTTACACAAATAAACCCTGCCAAGAAAAAGAAATAAAAAAGAATGTCAAAGATCTCAAAACTCCCCCCAAAATTGAAACAACAGCAACATAACTGATATTTACCAATTCTACTAGTCTAGCTGAACAGCAAGTCCTGTGGAGCCTTCTGTGGTCATCAAAACTTACAGAATCAAACTTTAAATTTAAAGGAGTTACATTTTTATAGACAATGTATACCTTCATAAACTATTTTATTAATTAAATTTATTCTTTGGAAAATTTTAGACACATATAGGATATGTTCTGATTACCTTTCCACTCAATTTCTATTATCTCTTTTCAGTCCCGACAACCCCCATCTATACAATTCTCTTTATTCTCCTGAAAAATTCATCATTCTCCCTATAAGTCCCTTTACAATTTTCACATGTTTTCCTTTTGGTTTCTGACCTACTGTGTTTAATCAGGGCCATTAGTATGACTTTGAGTTTAGAATTATCCATGGGAGCCTGGTGGGACCATCAGTGAATACACAACTATAGATGATGATTATTATAATTTTATTATTAATGATGATGTTGAACATCAATTGTTAGCCAATAGGTCAGCACTAAAGCATAAGGTCCCATAAACTACTCTCTGACTCATGACTGAGTTTTGATAGGCAACGTCTTGTGTGCTTAGAATAAGTGATTGCAGGTGCTATGAGATTGCAATAGCTATCCCGTGCACAGAAGACAGCATTTCACATGTCTTCAGCAGTCCTTTGGCACGTCTGTGGTATTTTGTTTTTTTGTTTTTTTTATTCTTTGAGGACTATCCAAATGGAGCCTCCTTTTTCTGTGTTATTTCTTGAGGGTTAACCAAATGAAGTGTGCATTGTAAACTTATTCTTACATTAAATCTTCTAAATTGTCCCTATGTCACCATAACAAATTACCCAATGATGTTCAAATTGCTCTGTGAACTTGGTCCCTCTTACCTCTTCAACTGGTTGGTGGAGCTGTGACTGTTTTTGTCCTCTTCATGGTTCCTTACATGTATGCTCTCCTCTGAGCCTTTGGGATTGTTATTTCATCTGTCTTGCATGTCCTGCTGTGTTCCCTCCATCACTTGAACACTCATCTTAGCTCTGTACTCCAATATTGCTTCTCTGGTGAGGGTTTGTCTGGCTCCTCTCATTTACAGTTAAAGCTTCTATCTGTTTTACACAGTCCAAACACCTTTACAGTAACTCTAGATTGCTTTCTGTCAGTGTGGTTAAAACATTGACTGAAAGTGACCTGTTTTTTTTTTTTTTAAAAAAAAAAAACTGTTTATTTTGTCTGTCATGAAGTCAATGCAGGGACCCTAGGCAGGACCTTAGAGGCAGGAACTAAAGCAGAGGTCACAGAAGGACGGAAGAATGCTGCGTACTGGCTTGCCCTTCGTAACGCATTGAGTTTTCTTCTCAATGAAAGGCCAGGATTTCTTTCCCATGGGTGGCATCACTCAAAGTGTGTTGGGCCTTCACCCCATCAAGAATTAATGAAGACATTAAGGGCAACATTGAATAAATTGGACCTACTTAAACTGAGAAGCTTCTGTAAAGCAAAGGACATGGTCACTAAGACACAAAGGCAACCTACTGACTGGGAGAAGATTTTCACCAACCCCACAACAGACAAAGGTCTGATCTCCAAAATATATAGAGAACTCAAGAAACTAGACTTTAAAATGCTAATTAACCCAATTAAAAAATGGGCCACTGAACTGAACAGAGAATTCTCAACAGAAGAAGTTCAAATGGCCAAAAGACACTTAAGGTCGTGTTCAACTTCCTTAGCAATCAGGGAAATGCAAATCAAAACAACTTTGAGATATCATCTTACACCTGTCAGAATGGCTAAAGTCAAAAACACCAAGGATAACCTTTGCTGGAGAGGCTGTGGAGGAACGGGTACCCTCATCCATTGCTGGTGGGAATGCAATCTTGTGCAACCACTGTGGAAGTCAGTGTTTCGGTTTCTCAGGAAATTCGGGATCAACTTACCCCTGGACCCAGCAATACCACTCTTGGGAATATACCCAAGAGATGCTTTATCAAATGACAAAAGCATTTGTTAAACTATGTTCATAGCAGTATTATTTGTAATAGCCAGAACCTGGAAACAACCTAGATGCCCTTCAATGGAAGAATGGATGAAGAAAGTATGGAATATATACACGCTAGAGTACTATGCTGCGGTAAAAAACAATGACTTCTCGAATTTTGCATGCAAATGGATGGAAATAGAAAACACTATCCAGAGTGAGGTGTCCCAGACCCAAAAAGATGAATATGGGATGTACTCACTCATAATTGGTTTCTAGCCATAAATAAGGACCATGGAGTCTACAAGAGGTGAACCTAAAGAAGCTAAGTAAGAAGGTGAACCCAAGGAAAAACATATAGTTGTCCTCTTGGCTAAGGGAAGTAGACCAAATTTCCGGGGAGAAAATGGGATCTTGGGGATGGGGTGAGAAAAGGTAGAAGGGAAGGAGGGGGGACCTGGGAAACAGGAGAATTGGGATAAAGGAAAGGTGGATAGGGGAGCACAGAACCACAATTCTTAGTTAAGGGAGCCAGTTTAGGGTGGGCAAGAGACTTGACCCTAGAGGGGCTCCCTAGTGCCCAAGATGAGGTTCCCAGTTAGTTCCATGGGCAGCTGAGGATTGGGAACCTGAAATGACCCTATCCTAGAGCAATACTGACGAATATCTTGCATATCATCATAGAATCTTCATCTGGTGATGGATAGAGATAGAGACAGAGACCCACACAGGAGCACTGGACTGAGCTCCCAAGGTCCCAAGGAGGAGCAGAAGGAGGGAGAACATGAGCAAAGAATTCGGGACCACGAGGCGTGCATCCACCCACTGAGACAGTGGAGCTGATCTATGGGGAGCTCACCAAGGCCAGCTGGACTGTGACCGAAAAAGCATGGGATAAAACCGGACTCTCTGAACATGGCGAACAATGAGGGCTGATGAGACACCAAGGACAATGGCAAGGGGTTTTGATCCTACTTAATGTGCTGGCTTTGTGGGAGCCTAGCCAGTTTGGATGTTCACCTTCCTAGATATGGACAGAGGGGGGAGGACCTAGGACTTACCACAGGGCAGGGAACCAGGACTGCTCTGTGGACTGGAGAGGGAAGGGGGGAGAGGAGTGGGGGGAGGGGGAGAAGGGTGGGAGGAGGGGGAGAAGGGTGGGAGGAGGGGAAGGGAAATGGGAGGCTGGGAGGAGGTGGTAACTTGTTTTTTGTTTATGTTTTTTTTCTTCTTTTCGCAATAAAAAAAATTAAAAAAAAAGAATTAATGAAGAAAATGTCCCACAGCCTTGTCCAGAGGACAGTCTGATGGAGGCATTTTTCATTGTGGTTTCCTCTTCTCAGATAATTCTAGTTCGTGTCACGTTCACCAGCACACCTGTGTTTCTTCAAACCTCTTGTCACAGTCCTAAAAAAAATGTTTATGTATTTGTTTAGTAGCAGTTTCCAAACATGGGCTAGAAAATTCATGAGAGTGAGGGATTTTATCTTTTAGCAACTGTTCTTTACCACTAAAAATTAGTGACTGTTCCACACAAGACACTGAGTATATTATTTATTCAACAATACAGCAGATTGTATATACATAGGACTTGAAAAAGTCTGGTAGAAAAGAGTAGCCATATTTTTACATGATAAGAAACATAAGATTATCTATATCTGCACTGATTAAAATTAATGGAAGAAATAGGCCATGAGTTTGAAAGGAAACAAGGGCAAGGAAGGATAAATGTGAGCGTTTGAAAAGAGGAGAGTGAGAAATAATGTAATATTATAATCTCCAAATAATAAAAGAAGTAATAAAAAGGCAGCATTAGGATGATAACCAGAGGAGCACTCTGGGGAAAAATTGTGCTGGAGATTAACTGAAAGAAAATATCTTAAGTCAGATTAGGTACTAGTGAACAAGCCGATGTAAAACACCAGAATTTGTTGCATGATATAAAACCAATCTCCATGTCTATCATCAGAGAAATCAATTTTAAAATGTGTAATATATATAAATATACACACACACATACATATATATACATATGTATACAAATGCACACGCACACAAACATATATCATGAGGTTTTGTTCAATTGTAAGAAAGGATGCTGTCTTAGTTAGGGCTTCTCTTGCTGTAATAGAACACCACCACCATAATCAACATGGAGAAGAAAGGATTTTTTTCAGTTTACAACTCTCAGGTCACAAACCATTCCTGGAAGAAGTCAGGGCAGGACCTCAAACACAGATGAACTCTGAAAGCAGCAGCTAATTTAGAAGGAATATACTGCTTTCTGGCTTGTTTCCTCTTGGTTTCCTCAGCCTACTTTCTTATAGCACCTAGAACCACCTGCCGATGAGGCACGGCCCACAAGATGCTGGGTCATCATACATCAGTGAGTAATTAAGAAAATTAACTACTTGCAAATATATGGGAAACATTTTCTCAGTTGAGAGTTCCCCTTTCCAAATGACTCTGGCTTGTGTCAATGTGACAATAAACTAGGCAGTACACATAAAATAACCATATTTGAAGAAAAATGGAAAAACTGAAAATATTCATGTTAGTCAAGATGAATGAGCTATGGAAAGAAAAATACTGTATTTTTTCCCTCATGAGAATAATCTTTAGATTTAAATAAGAGGACGCGAAAATGGTGGAGAGATGGTTTATAAAGAGTAAAGGGATCAGGGTGATCAGGAAGGGGAAATAAAGAAATTTACTGGAAACGGTAAATTTGATTCAAAGTGCATGATATGTATGTTTGAAAACATCATAATGAAAGTGTTCAATTAGGACATGCTAAGGAAATAAAGCCAAACAAGAATAGTAACGACAAAAAACGGTACCAGCACTCTTAAACTAGAGCCAGAAGTGTTGGAAGAGGATCTGGATATGAAATGGGATGCTTAGAATCAACATAAATGGATGAATTGAAAAATGGGTAACAATGATGAAAGATCTAGCTGGGAAAAATATTGATCAGTTTTTAACACAGTGTCTCTATAGTAATCGCAAAGTACCCAGGATCGCCTTAGTCACCCACTGATGAGTGTCTGATGCTCTGATTGTGGCTGAGACCAGAGCTGATGGGGTGGTTGACTCAAGGACAGCTAGAAAGAATGTGGTAAAAATGTAGAGAGGATCACAGAGTTCAAAGGTAGCTGTGCAAAACAGTCTCCTCGGAGCTTAAAACAGTCCATCCTGCAGGGAAGCTAGTTAAGAAAGGAAGTAAACAACTGAAAATATCTTCAGGAATTCTCTAAGACTGACCACACTCAATAGGTTTCTCCAAGAGTATGTAAGTAGTTAAGATTGCTGAGAGTTAACTCTCAGACAAGCTACACTGCATAGGAGGCTTTCTGAGGTAGAGAGCGTGATGTCCTTGTGCTCACAGATAGCACTAGGGAAAAGAGGAACTTTGAAAACAGGCTTGTCTCTTCAAAGGAACAACAAGTTATCCACCTAGCAAATTAGGAATGAATGTAATTTCTTACCTGGTGATCTTCTGCCATCTGTAAGGCCAGCTCTTACCTAAATATGCCAGATTATTTCCCCCTAGACCTTGAGCAATGCTTCTCAGTCAACAAAACTCGTCCTTAGAGTCAGGCAGTGGTGGCACACACCTTTAATCCCACCACCTGAGAGGCAGAAGCAGGCGAATGTCTGTGAGTTCAAGGCCAACCAGGTCTACAGAGCCAGAGTAAGTTCCAGGACGGGGGCTTCAAAGCTATAGAGAAACCCTGTTGAAACCTCTTGAAAAACCAAAACCAAACAAGCTAGTGTTTGTTGTACTAGTAAAGTACAACATCTCCTTAGGGGAGATGTTGTACTTTACAACAGCCTAGCTAACTTCTGTATTATCTGTAGGGCCAGACTAATCCCAACTCCCAAGAGTTACCTCAGTCATTATCCTTAGACCCTTATCTTGATCACTGTTTCTGAGTTAAAAAAAAAAAAATGTTTATGGGAGAGGCCACATGTTTGTAAAGAGATTCAACATAAAAACATTTTCAGCTTTGTTTTACACACATGATTGAGTTAATTATCATCAGGAAACCATTTTCCACAACTGTGCTATGCTTAAACATGGCTAAAATAAATGACTTGGAGGTCAGACTCTAGAAGGCTGAACCAGCCTAGTTATCTATGTCTTGAACCGGATTTCCTTGATTCTGCCAGCCTTAGTGTTTGCAAGGACTCCCACACTCAGACAGCCTGAGCTGCTTGGAGGAAATTCAAACAAGCAGCCTGGAAGAAACAGAGATTATCCAAAGAGCCTGAGAGAAGAGAGACTGGCCAAGCAGACAGAAAGAAGCAGTGATCAGCTAAACTGCTTCCGAGACAGAAAGAATGGCTGTGCCACCTAGAAGAGAATCTTACCAACTGAGTCACGAGGAAAGGGCACTCTCCAAACCGCTGAGCTACTACAAGGTGTACAGTGATCTCCAGGTTTTCAGCTTTTTTATGTTGTCACCCATTTGGAGTGGCCTACAAAGACACAACTATTTGTGACTAATTTCTGTTCCTGTAAACTACCCTTATTCCTGTAAGTAATCCCAGCAAAACATAATGTTCACCAAGTTGGACACTGATGACATATGAGCTTTGATTTGTTATCAGTTCCCTATCTAAGTGAATAGACATTTGCTCACGTTTCTCCAGAAATAGCTGCCACACAACAGACAGGACTTCACAAAATTTCTGCAATTACATGATTTATCCAAAGTAGAAAACTAGAAACAACTCTTTTTGTTCTCTTTTTGTTTTTCTTTCTCTTTTTTTTTAATTTTTAAAAAATTTTGCCAATAGTTTTAGTATAGTTTTCACACTGCTCTCAAGGGCACTAACAATACAAAGTCTGACTCATCATCAGTCTGAAGAAGAGACACTCAGCTGAAATCCATCTGACTGCAGATGCTGGAGTTAGTGGCATAGCACTCCTGTACTGTGTGATGTTTCATGACACCACCCACCTGAATCGACCTGCTGGTGGTCCCGACGTTTCCATCTGCTTTTCTAACTGTTCTTTCTTCTTCCTCTTTGCCTCCACTAATTGGATACCCCAAATCCCCCGAGGATACGACCTCTTTCTGTCTTCTTTCTGCTGCCTCTGCCAGCTTTGCTTTTTTTCTTCTCTTCCGGGCTCGGGGATGGCAGTGTGGACTCCACGGGGCACGGGAAGCACAGCCCCATGGGGAAGCTGGCGCCTCTACCCTGGCTGGAGATCTTTGTGTGTGTGTGTGTGGGGGGGGGATGGCAGGCCCTGCCCAACAACAAGCCTTGTTTTTCTTTCAACAATGAAACTATAATAATATATATACAATATATAATACAATACAATTGTGGAAACGAAAGTCTAGACACCAACTAATTTATTTCCCTTTTTGTTAAAGAAGTGATTAATAGCTATACCTTCAAGAAAGTTTGGCTGTGTATGTCTCAACCTACCAATCAAGTCAACCACTGAACTGTGATCTTCATGTTCTTTTGAACTGGGAATCAGTTAAAGCCAAACAAGAAAGTAGGAGTGGGTAGAGCCCACTACAGCATTGTCTGCACATCTAGTGAGTATAATTTAACAGAGGTGTCCCAGTGCCTTTCAGAGTAACATCTCACTTATGAGAGAGAGCAAAAGAGAGAGGAAAGAAGCCATGTGTCTCAAGAGAGATATGTCAAGATCTTTTATAGAACCACAGAAAATCATAGAACGAAGCAAAGCAACAACCAAAAATTCACTGACAGTTAAAAGAAACGGTATGATTCAAGGTGAATTTCCTCTGGTTCTATGATTCAGCGTCTTTCCTCCCTTTCAAAGTACATGTTTCTAGGATATTTAAGCATCAAGTAGGGAGAAACGACATTACATTTGATGATTATTCTTCTAAGCTTTATAATCTTTTATTACATCTCATGTATTTCGTATCAATGTGGCAAGTATGTGCTTAACCTAACAATAAATTAGAAAATTCAACAGAAAATCGGGGTTTATGTGGGATCTATATGGGAAACCATAGCTGAAAACAAACAACTAACCTTTGTCATGTTATTTTCTGTGTTCTGAAGTGCAAGGATAAAATTCAAACTCTGTTTGCTACGTGTTAATACTTCAGTGTTGGAATCAGTTTAAAATCATCATGATAAAATAAATATGGAGGCGGACTTCCATAAAAGCAGTGCATTTGGAATTATAGATATTGACAGGGTCTTAGAACCTGGTATATATATATCTTAGTGGTCAAAAGATTATTTGGGAATGTGAAGGGCAACTTTAAAATAAAGGCGGTCAATAAACACTTTAAAGTGAAGATGTAGACATGATTCCAAGGGCTATGGATTAGATAGGGTAATTTAAACATACTCTTTAATACCTGTTATCTCTCAGAGCCAGTAGTAGAGAAATTTGACAGTGAAAAAGAAATACAGAGACACAAGAATACAAATAAAAAGGAAGTTGCAGGAAAGGACTCATGGCTGAAGACATCGAGTGTAGAAATGGTGGAATGGACAGGATGGACGGAAGGCAAAGTAATAAAGGCCCAGTCTTCCTGCCTAACAGCTCAGCCAGTGCTCATCTCAGCAATGCCCTCACACTCTCCAGAAAATTTGCTCACCCTCATAGCTAAAATGCTCACTTACTGGATAAATTGAGTGAAAGAGCATCTTGACTTGCACCAAGAAAGAAGAATAGACTTTTCTAATAAATGTGTGGATTCAAGGCTCTTTCCATGACTTGAGAACATAACACTATAAGATGAAAGACACATAGAGTTGAATAAATGGTATCTAAAGGCATGAAATGGGAGTTTTTAATTTAGTCTGGGGGACAAATGTTCACTGAAGTAATATTAGATATCCTTTTTTCTTTACCACAGTGCTCTCAGCATAAATAGTTCTTGGAGTTGCCAGGAGCCTAAAATGAGCAGCAGCAAATATTACAGGTAAGGAATAAAGATGCTTCATTTCTCCTGGTCCATTATTCATCCATCCAAAAATATTCTTCTTTCTTCTTATAAGGTAAATGTCTTTAATGACCCCAGCATCCAGTCCCCATGCATGTAGCACTGCAATCCTAAGTTTTCTATAACTAACTCTCTACCTAGGAATCCCTTTAGGTTAGAAATAACTGAGCTTGCTGTCACTTCCACATCCAAAAAAAAAAGAAACATAAAGAATAGTTTTAGATCATGCACTCCAAGGAACAGAGTAATGGTTGCTGGCAAGCAGCAGAGGCTAAGCTAATGGGGATGGATATGTGAAATCTGTAGCTACTGAGAAAGATAGCCTCTTCTACATAGATGGCTAGTCAGGGAGAACTGCATGGGCAGGGGTGGGACTGAATTTACAGTGCAGCCAGCACAGCAGAGTGACCAGACAATAGCCTGAAACACCACAGCCTCTCTACTACAGAGCTTTAGTTATATGAACTAATAAATCTCCTTTTACCATATTGAATTGATTGTCTGTTTCTTCTAAATTTGAGCATATAACCCAGACATATTTGGTTTTCTAGGCCAACCTCCATCAATGACTCTCTTAAATCTTTTACCTCAGCATTGTATTATACATTTCCACTTCCTTTTAATTTTTATAGAAATTGCATTATATTTTATTAAAATTTTACTTATCATTTAAACATCATTCCCATTGATTCACTTATTATTAGGTATGATTAATGAGAATAAAAACTATTTGTTATTTTATACATAATTAAGAGAAAAACAGCTGGTGGTTGTGGCACATGCCTTTAATCCCAGCACTTGGGAGACAGGCAGGTGGATCTCTGAGTTCAAGGCCAGCCTGGTCTACAAGAGCTAGTTCCAGGGCAGCTAGGGCTATTACACAGTGATCCTGTCTTTAAAAACCAGAGCAGGGGGGGGGGGACATTAATTATTTATAAATTCACTCTAGTTTAATTTTGCCAGATTATAATGAAATTTTATCAAAGTCACCAATGTCACCTCCCTTGCGATAACTAGTGCTCACTTCTCACCTTCTGTGATATAAAAACCATACTGACATTATCTTCTCCTATTTTTTTCTCATCAGAAAGGTGTCTTTACCTCAATCTAGAACTTCACTCCACATTCTCTGGTCAGCATCCCCACACTGACTGCCAAGTACCTCTGGCAGGTGACTTTCACTGCTCTGTCTTCAGACCTTGGATAGTTAGTTCTTCGATGATCATCTTCATTTACTACTTCTCTCTTGCTATGTCTGAAGGTATCTCCCTACAGCTGTCATGTTCTTTATTTGCTACCTCACTCTTGCCATGTCTGAAATATATCCCTGCAACCAGCAATGACCATGTTCTTTCTCTCCTCTGAACCCAGACTACAGGCAACTGCCCACTTGATATGACTTGAACATCTAATAGATTTCTCAAACATATGCTGTTCAAATCTGGATTCCGGGTTGTCCCACCAAAACAGTGATACTGAAATGTTCCTCCCATTGGGAAACAGCAGACAGTCTCTTCTAAGTCCATGGTGCTCCGCATCAAAGCCATCTCTCATTGTTTCCTTCCTGACATAGGCATGGTCTTGGCTCAGGCTCCTTAGGTTTGGTACATCGATTGCAAAGCAATGTCAGGTATTTGCATGCCTGACATTTGAAATATGCAATATCAGAATCCAGGCAACCAAGATTTGATTCATAGCCCTATCATTCCTAAGCTAATTCTCTCCCTATTATGTAATGCTTTCCAACCCCCTTTCCTGATCAGTGGAGCTTAGAAATCTCTGTTTCTAGGTGTTTTATGAACAATAAGTGATTTAAACATATATAAGGTGAAATTTTTGGTATTATATTTTTATTATAGAAAGCCATCAGAACAATTTTGTTATGAATGAAAACACAGTTCCAGGAAAATATACTCAGAGAGGTGTGAGCAGAGAGTTACATTTTGTGTAATAAAGATTTCTTCCAAAAACAAAAGATCACAGTTCTTAGTGCTTGGAGCAGGTAAAATATTCATAGATCAATAAAGTGTCTGTTTTCCTCTAAGGCAACTGAGAGCAGGAGTGATAACATAAGAATGGGATCTAAGAAGAATCACAGGTTTAAAAAAACCTATTTGTTCTGTGGTGGTGATGGTGATGGCAATGCACACCTTAATCCCAGCACTGGGGAGGCAGAAGCAGGAAGAGCTCTGTGAGTTTGAGGCCAGCCTGGTCTATATGGCATGTTCCAGGACAGCCAGGGCTACACAGAGAAACCCTGTCTTTAAAAGAAGAAGGAGGAGGAGGAAGAGGAAACGGTGTGGATGAGGAAAGAGAACAGGAAAAAGAATCAATCAGGTAAGTGTAGATCTCAGCTTCTATCAAAGCAATTTCTTTTTTTGCAACTGACATCCAAACAAGAGGACAGCAGCCTCCCTTCTTCGCCTTCTATAAATAAGTAGCAGAAACATGAAAGTCTCTGGTACACAGAGGAGCTACCCAGGGTTTCCAAGTCAGTCATTTACAGTTTCGTCCTAACAGTCTCAGAGCACACAAATAATTCTCCTTCAAACTGATAAAGAGTATGCAGTTTTATAGCTACAGGCAGTCCGTAAAGTAAACAACACCATAGGATTTTATACTATAAGACGAGAAGTGGTTTCCACTATACTTCCTCACAATATTGATTTAATAAAGTTATAGTACAATTTATAGAACAAAAGGATGAAGGTGATTAAATACCTAAAAAGCAAACAGTTTTGATTTTACTTTTCTTTGTTTTTTGAAAAAAAATAACAATAAAAACAGTAAACACATTTAAACAAGTTAAGTTAAAATTATAGCTGAATTGCATCATATTGTTTTGTTATTTTAGATAATAGCTAATAATATAACTAAGGTGTGATCATAATGAAAATAGCATATATGTTTTACTATTTAATTTAAGCAAGAGCTACAGACAATTTCTGTGAAAATGGAGTTTACACAGGAGCAGAAGTGGGTTTGGTACCTCCATGCTGAACACAAAGGTAGAAGGGAGCCATCTGAAAGGGACAGAGGCTGTTGCAATTGCAAACCTGGGTCTGTACGATTCAGCTACTTGACACAAATTTGTTTGTTTCACGTAGGATATGTTTCTGCTCTAGTGAGTATGACTGTGGTGCCTGCAGTTTCTAAGTCAAGTAGGACCAATTCTGCTATTAAATTAGTTGCTTATTTTGGATCTTAGTGATTCTAAATTCATTTACCTCTAACTGTTGTCAGAGAGCTGGAGATATCATCATATGACAGAATATTAGGTCGGAGACTCTTTAATCAGCAACATATTCAGTAAATGCATCACTGTGCACCGAGCAATTCCTCTGAAAGACTTTCAGAAACCAGCTGAAAGATTCCCATGTATCATGTAACTAAGGAAGTTCACACTTAGCCATGGACAAGGCAAGCTGTGATACACTGGCTCTACAAGCCTTGCTCCAGCACAGAGTCACACATGACTGGGAGGATCAATCATCTCAGAACGTCTCTCTGAGGAAGGAAAATTCTGGAGCATGCATCTAGTACTCAGATTTATCACTACTCCTCAGGAATCTGATGCAAACTTACCTCCTGGAGAAATCACAGGTACTGTGGTTCAATATAGCAGTTTAAAACAGGCATAGCTACAACGCCCGTGCCTCTCTTGAGTTCAGTACAGAGTGAGCCTATAGCAAAATACAAGTTACTATCATCTCCTGGAAGGGACGCACAGCACACATGACTTCCATTTTAGGTATTGCCTCACTTCCAACTAGCCTATATCTGGTAGTCAAAGAGGGAGGTGATCCTTAGCCTCTGGAAATACAGGTGGACATGTGAGAACTCCACAAAGCACCCACAGATCTTACCCTAGGAGTAGGTCAAGAGCTGGGAAGAGAGTTTGACTAAAATTAGAGTTCCCTTACCTTTTCATCTCCCACAGAAGGAGTGGATATTAATTTGCCAATGCTGCTGGGACCTGGGTTTTCTAGCTCCTCAGAACTGTAGAGAACAAAGCGGCAGTTTCCTCTTCTCAAGGTTATTCCACATAGAAAGTCTGGCTTCCAGTTGCAATGTAGGAATAAGGTTGCGCATCCAATATCTCCATTTTAACTCCAATAAAAATCAATAAAAAAGAAAAAACCCACATTGATATGTTTTGGTTTCTTTGGGGTGGTTATTAATTTATTTACCAGTTCTGTCATCTATAATCTACTCTTTGCATTGAGCCCAGGATCACAAGTTATGCCAAGTGTCTCCACATTCATTTCAGGCACTGTCCTTTTGCAATGTGCTCATTTATTTTTGTCTGCTATTCGCAGGGTTCTCATGAAGATCTGACTTCTAATGTGTCTATCTTTTGGAGATGATGGGGAAGATGATTATTAGTTTCCGGGGAATTCAATGGTTAAGTGGGTGCTTTTTGCATGACTGTGAAGAAAAGAAGCCTATAGTTTCTTTGTAAAAGGGGTTATTTTCTCTTCTGTCCGCCATGGTGTTTCTAGTCACTGCATGAGTAATGGGCCTCTAGTCCTATTGCATGTCCCCAGACATTCATGAGAACCCTGCGAATAGCAGACAAAAAAAAAATGAGCACATTGAAAAAGGACAGTGCCTGAAATGAATGTGGAGACACTTGGCATAGCTTGTGATCCTGGGCTCAATGCAAAGAGTAGATTATAGATGACAGAACTGGTAAATAAATTAATAACCACCCCAAAGAAACCAAAACATATCAATGTGGGTTTTTTCTTTTTTATTGATTTTTATTGAGCTCTACATTTTTCTCTGCTTTCCTCCCTGCCTCTCTCCTCCCCTTCAACTCTCTGCCAAGGTCCCCATGCTCCCAATTTACTCAGGAGATCTTCTATTATTCCACTACCCATGTAGATTAGATCTATGTATGTCTTTCTTAGGGTCCTCATTGTTGTCTAGGTTCTCTGAGATTGTGATTTGTGGGCTGGTTTTCTTTTCCAGTCTTTAATCTGTCATACGAGTCTGAATCTGTGTCTGCATGAATGCTGTCTTGTTTGTTTTCCATTCCATGTCTGTATCTCTGTGTTTGGGTGTGTCTCTGTGTGTTACCTAAAAGTGGGCTTTTGCTTTTCTTTTTTGATATCACAAAGGACATTGCTTGGGGGAAAGATTGAGGGATATTTTAAAAAAAAATCATTAACATCATTTTATAAGGAATTAAACATTACTGATTTCAACTGACCCATATTAAAACAAGCAAAAATGATACCAAGCAATATCTACATGCCACTTCCATCATTTTTGTTAGATATTCATTTTACAAGGTTTCTTAACAACCTATTTGTCACTTTCAAAAAATGACTACCATAGCAGACATACACACATGCTCTGTTCTCTGGGTCAGGGTCATGAAAGAGTTCATATTTTAAGATTATAGCTATGTATTATATTAGCTTCTTGTGTTACATGGGGAATCCAAGGCAATTAAGATTGGGCTGCTACATTTTTCTTCTAAAGGCAGGTGAGGCAAAATAAAGTCTGAGTACACATTAGGATATCAGTCTTAAGTGACCACAGTGTGTATTAGTAACTTTAGCTGTGAGGTTCAACAAAGGTTCCAGTCTCTGTGAATGTAGGAGACATTTTCATAATACTATATCAACACAGATTTCAGCTCTTTCTCTACAAGGAGAGAAGGAGCATGACCACACACCTAACTCCTGGACTTTACTGCTTGCTACAAGACTCATAGATCTGACTTCATTTGTTCCAGGTACAGATAGGAAGTTGCATAATCTAAACTCCTGGAAGTCACTAAGCATAAAGATGACCAGTGGACACGGACAAGGCTTGAGAAGCATCTAGATTCTGTGGTCATGCTGACTGGTGAGGATCATGTTCTATGAGAAGCCAGTGTGTGAAGCCTGGGAGGGTGGCCTTCAATGTACAGAGGCAGTGCGCTGCAATGAATTCATAGAAATAAGCCTGGTACTTGCAATGCATAAAGGCAGTGTGCGGGAACAAATGCATAGAAATAAGCCTGGAGATTAAAGGGAGTGAAGAGCAAAATCTGCAGGAATAGAATAAATTTTTAAGAGGTAGTGAAGTGAAGAAATGATGAATGCAAGAACGAATTCAACGTGATTGCCATAACTATGCTCATTGATGTCAAGAGATAATGAATAAGCAAGAACTTCTGAAAAGGGAAAAATAAAAAGGAGCAAGAATAAACCAGGAAGCTGGTGAGGCAATGACTGAACTAAAAACCCAAACAAGCATTTCACTCAGGGGTTCGACTAAGTAGAAGAAAAGATGTTCAAACTCAGGGACTAGTGGAGGACAAAAATTGTACATGAAATTTAATGATAATAATAATAATGCTAGCTTACGTAATTGGGGAAAGCATCAAGTAGAAGAAAATGCACACAAATTGAGTAATGAGAGAAAAGAGATAAGAAGTGGCAGAAGGCCCTCCCAAGCACATAAGCACCAACAAATTCACAATAGTAAGGAAAGAATCAGATAAAAAAAAAACAACTATGAAGCCCAAAATGCACTAAATAAGATGAATTGTGAGATTCACCCTAGGACAAATTATCAACAAATTGTCACAGATTAAAGCAAAGTGAATGTTGAAAGCCGAAGTATAAAAGTGACTTGATGCTGCTCTAAAAGCCTCTTCTATACTGTCAGCATACTTTGTTCGTGATGACCTCTGCATGCTAGACAGTGGTGTCACTCAAAGCACAGGAGGAGGGACTCCAAATCAAAAATACTAAAGTTAATAAATCCATCTTTCCAAATTAAAGGTAAGATAATTTCTCAGATAGATAAAATCAGAGTCATTTATTATCACATATTTGTAGAAGAAATACAGGGCAGTCCATACCCAAGGTCTATCCGATGATCTCATTAGAATGAGCAAGTCAAAGAACAGAACAAGAGGATAGGGATTTGGGAAATGAACCTGCTGGGCAAAAAGAGAATGGCAGGTGGGAGAGAGATGACAGACAGTACAAGCGGTCTAAATGCACCGTGTAAATACATGTATGAATTCTAACAGTAGAAGAAAACACACTTTACTCAAGAAAATTGAAAGCATGACAGTGAAGACCACATAGATATTAACAAATTTCACAAAAAAATTTATAGTTTTCTGATTAGAATAAAATTTAAATAGAAATCAGCAGTGACAAAAAATTTAAAAATGACCTAACTGCATAGGGACCAAAAGAAAGTTTTGAACCGGTTGTGGTGGCACATGCCAGTAGGATTTCCTGAAGGAGGCAGAGGGAGGAGTTGAGTTTGAGACCAGTCTGAGCTGCACATTAAAAAAAGAAAGAAAGAAACAGTTTTGAGCAACTATTGGGTTAAAGAGGAATGCAATACAGATTTCAAAAATATCCCAAAGTAAAAATAAAGATACCATTTGCCAAAACTTTTAGGATCCGGGAAAAGCAGCACTAAAAGAAGGGTAAATGCTATGATGTGTCTGCTGTGGAAATGAGAATTTTCTAGCACTCTACCCTAAAAAACAATGTGAAGAATAACATAAATGAAAGACCAACACATGTGGAGAAATAATGGAGGAATGAACATAAATAACTTTGAGAAACCAAAAATAATAGAAAAATTAATACAATTAAGAGGTTTTCTCAACAAAAAAAATCAATCAACATTCAGTAGATTAAAAGTGACAAAGAAGGAATGCAAATAAATAGTCAGACATGAAATAAGAGATATTTTAGCAACATAAAATGAGTGTGAGATATTATGAATAATTATGCATTTGTGTATTAGGTAATATGTCAATAGATAGTGCCATTGTTCCATTCAGTTCATGCAACTGTTGCTAAGAGAGACTATTTCAAAGCAGACTCCCTGGTATTCTGGCTCTTATAATCTTCCTGATCCCTCTTCCTTGATGTTCCCTGAGTTATGGATGCAGGAACTGAGATGTAGATGTTTTCATTGAAGCTAGGCTCCCTACAATTCATTGATCTCTGTATTGTGCCCAGTTGTGATTTTCTGTGACTGTTTCTGCTTGCTGTAAAGAAAGGCTTCTTTGATAAGGGGTCGTAGCTACACTTTTCTGTGCACAAAAGGATCAGTTTTAGAATATAGTAAGACATCTTGCTGGTCTAGCAAAGAGGCATCAGTCCTTCAACAGACAACAGAATATTGAAAATGCTATGTTTCTACACAGCTGAATACCATCCAGCTAAAATAGAATGAAGCAAAACAAAATAATGAAATATGTAGGTAAACAGATGGACCTAGAAAATAATACATTAAGTGAGATAAACCTGGATCCAGAAATACAAACACTGCATATTCTTGTTCGTCTGCAGTTCCCAGACCCACATCTTCAGATATGAGTATACAACATGTAGTAACCTCAGAAACCATGAACCTATTAAAGGACTGTTGGGATGAGGTGGACTTGGGAGGTGAACAGCAGGATACGGGTGATATGAAGTGGAACGTGGGAAATCGAAGAAGGACTACAACTAGGGAGGAGGGAGGGAGGTAAATAAAGAAGGAAGGAAAAATATGTTGATATCTTGTTTGTATCAGATCAGAGGGTATAGCTAGCTACTAGCTAACCATATAGGTCAAGAGGTATGTGCAGACAGACAGGAAGTGATTTGGCTGGGTGGGGAAAGGAACTGATAAGGCATGGAAGGAACAGAAGCTTAGTCTCTTTTCAGCTGGGAAACTGAATGATAAGGTGGCAGTAGTTTTGGTCCTTCATCTCTCTGATCTCGTAGCATTTCCCCCAGTATCTGACTCAGGGCTTTTATTACTAAGATCTACTAGAACGTGTGCTACAACAAAATACCAAAATTGTTGGATAAAGCTGAAAAGAATCATATTGTTTATAGTTACCTAAAGTTATACACAGTGCATGTGAGTATTTGTGTACATAGCTTATTGATGAAGTCACCATATACTTAGGACATAAGACTAAGATCACTCAAATGAGATATGACCTGAAAGCCTCTTTCCAGGGTTCCAGAAAATACTATGCAAGCTGCCAAGGGAGGGAAGCAATTAAAAAGTCCTACACAGGTAAAATACATAGAAACCACCTCAATTGTCAGCATGACAAGATATGCATAAAAGTGCAATAAGGGACACTGCTCACCTGTCAGTGACAACCATCAGCTGTCTAATTGAATGTAAGGCCCACTCCACAGGAAGAAAATCATGCCCATCCTGGAACCTAGCCAGCTTCCTGGGACTAATGAGGTCATGGAACCTACTAGCTCCACATTAAAGCTAAGACAACTGAGACCTATAATAAAAGCTAGGGAATGACAATTAGTTATAACTATGCATATTTACATCTAAAGCGTATTCTCTTTATAGTAATCCACTCTAAAAGTGCTGACTCCTATTAAAAAGGCTTCCTACATTGCAGAGGGTACAGGCACAGTTTGTTATTATAGTACATGAGCTATCCTAGCAAAATTCACAAACTTGATGCCATCTTTAACTTGCTCCTCTAATGTTATGTTGGAAATGAAGTAAAGCCAGTCGAAAGATCTAATTCAGCAAATGGTTCTTTGTACTTTTTCAGGGAGATTCTGGGTACATCTAGAGATATACTATAAATTTTAATTTGCTCTATCTAATCAAAGTTAGTGAGACTAATTCTCATTTTCTTGTAAGAATAAAAATCCATTTAATTAAAATTAATGACCTTTATATTGATGAAGATTTCTGAGTTCAGGGAATGAGATTTAAGACTCAGGGTACAAGGAATATTGGACAAATGTATTTATTCATACAAATGAATGTATTCTGGTAAATATGACAGAAATCTCCCTTACAGGTTTCAATTCTCTTGTCTTAGGAACAACAAGAGAAATGACAGTATGGGGCCACACACCAAGTAGCACAGCCTTGGTCTTGTCTCCTGTTTAATTTATGCCTAAATATTGTGCTTAATTTGAAATTTTCCCCTTAACAGGAATAAGTAAAAGAAGAAACTAAATGGGACTTAAACACATAAGAGCTACTCCTAATATTGCGTCAGTCTGCTCACAATCAAGTTTTAGATATTAATGAGAAAATTAAATTATAGGATTTAGCCCCAAATCAGAAGATTAGCCAAACAGCAGAACACATTTGTGCATGCCTATTGAGTGTGCCCCTCATGAGACTATTCACCAATTTCCTTTAAGCTGCATATATAATTTATAAGAAAAGCAAAGGGAAACCTCCGTCATATTAAACTCTGAAATTACTTTCCTTCAAAGTCAATGGACAGAGTAAGGTTTTTTTTTTTAAATATAGCAGAGATTTAAGGACATTCCATTTAAGCCTGTCAATGAACCTAAAATCAAATTTGAACCTAACAAAAATTGAACAAGCAACTGGGAGTGACAACCATTCCTTCTTCAGTTTGTCTGGTTTGGTTTATGTCAAAGTAACCAACAGTCTTGACTCAAGTTTGAATTTATACTCTATTTATAGAGACACATTCTTAACTGGGAGTAGAAAATTTGAAAAAAAATGGGTATTGTGCGAAGAAATAGACTATATTCTTAAAACTATACTCAAATAGTTTTTGTATTATTTAAAAAGTATAGAAAAGAATTGACTTGCTACTACAAAGCAAAGAGAATGATCAAGTGCAGACAAATTATCACTGTTACACCATGAAATAGCAACTGTATGTAGATCATACACAAGTCACTTGGGAGAGGATTGATCATTCCAGAGGGCAGAAAGAAGGGCAGGGCAGTTTCTGGACTATCTGTCAGGTAGTAACAGCATTTAAATGTTATCATGAATGAGCTTACTTAATGGATGGGAGGACCAAGATATGACTAGATTTCCTTAGATTTTCATAGAGAGGGGAGACTATGAACATAAAATAATGGTTTTGTTTGTGTTTTGTTTTGTTTAAAAACAAAGGTAATGCCTCTTTGAGAGTTATGCTCAGAGCAATCAGATGCTAAAGATGTGGGCATTTGAGGAGATCTGAAATGAGACCTGTTGCATAGACAATGGACTCCAGGTTTTTGATCTTCTAGAAGGCATCACTCCCATAAATTCTGTGCCACCATTTCCTCAGCACATCCTTCAGGCAGAACATATTGTAGCTGCAATTGTAGAGGAACACTACTTGTTAGCTTGCTTTCCATAGTTGCTCAGCTTGTTTCTTACATAGCTCTGTGGCTGGCTCAATGTCCAGGTTTCTCTTACCCTGTCTTGCAAGTATGCAACCCAGGGATGCTCAAGAGACTAGAATGTAGGAGTAAAGTCCCCATTTGAGCACCAGATCTTAAAAAGAATCTCCTTAAATGAACAAAATGATTACATTAGAAATAATCTGTACTGTAGTTTTTAATTGGTCTTAATAATAAAAACCTAGAGTTAGATATTAGGGGATAAAAGCTGAAAGATCCGAGAAGCATAGCAGTCAGTCACTAGTTCCTACTTCTACCAAATCTTCAGACAAAATTGGATATTCTGTCTCCAAGTCCTCAGACTGAACGCCATCTCTACAAAACCTCAGACTGAATCCGGAGCTCCTGTCTCCTTCAGCCTTATATTCCTCTCTCTGGCCAGCCATATCACTTCCCATGCCTACTTCCCTAGTGCTAAGATTAAAGGTGTGAGCCATCACCCCTTGGCACTGTTTCTCTTTTATACTGCTTCAATCTTATATACCCCAGGGTAACCTTGAACTCACAGAGATCCATCTGCTTCTTTCTTCTGAGTGCTGAGATTAAAGTAATGTGCCCTTTCTGCCTTACCTAGCTCTGTACGCTGATCTTCAGGAAAGCTGTATTTACCAAAGTACAAGCAAATTATCACCACAGTCACCATTTCATTGGGAAATCAACTATTTACTTAATGTCTGTTAAATGTCTTGTATTAGTTGGGTTTTGGTTGCTGTAATAAAACACTTACCAAAAGCAACTTGGAAAGAGTTCCTTTGCATTACCGGTTCAAGTCCAAGCATCAAAAGAAGCCAAAGAGGAGAGACTTCAGCTGTCATCATAAAGGAACACTACTTATTAGCTTGCTTTCCATAGTTGCTCAGCTTGCTTCTTATACTGCTCAGAAGCACCTTGTCCAGGGCTGGCACCACCAATACTGGGCTTGACCGTACTACATCAATCATTAATGAAAATTGTCATACCTACATGCCAATCTGATGAAGAGTACTCCTCAACTGGGGTCCCTCTTCCTAGGTGACTCTAGCTTGTGACATAATCAAAAAAAAATTAACCAACAAGCTGTGTTATTGCTAGGTATTGGAGATGAAGCAATTATCACATACACAAAAGTGCTTGATCTTGAAAAAGTAAAGTTTAACATAATGCACAACATACCAAATAATTAAATCTGTGTGTACAGAAAAAAATCATAGAATACCATCTATGAACCAAATGAATGGGGTCCAGTGATTGATTATAATAAGGAACCTGATATCACTGCTGCAGGGCCATTTAGCTATGACTCAAAGCATGAAGGAGACATAACAAATTATAGGCTCTAGGGAGATTATTTCAGGATGTACAAACAGCCCAAGGGTCAGAGAAGCCCATTGAGCGTTAGAATGGAGAGCTTATATAGAAGCTATCCAAGAGGGTGAAAATATAAAGGTGGTTAGACAAAGCCTCGCACAGCCAGGAAGTTTCCTGAAAAAGAGTCAGATTTAACAGTCTCCGTATGTCTCCTTTTCCAGAAATGTGATCAGAGACGATGCATATTTTCTTGTGAGATTAACAGAGCAGGAAGCTCATAGGCTATATCTGTCCCATGCCGAAGAATTTACCCCTGAAAGAAATTGATGAGCTGATTTTTCATAGAGATTTATTCTGTGGAGGAGTTTAATTTCTCAGTGATTTTGCCACATCACAATCACTCATTGGAAGCATTTTCAATGTGTATGTTCATTTAGGATGCTGTCTCAGTTGGAGTTTCTATTGCTGTGAAGAGACACTATGACCACAGCAGCTCTTACAATGAAAACACTTAATTGAGGGTGGCTTACTCATTAACATCATGAAAGGGAACATGACAATGTGCAGGCAGATGTGCAGAAGCTGAGAGTGCTACGTCTTGCACATAACAGGAGGTCAACTAACTGTCACACTGTGGGAAGCTTGAGAAAAAGAGGTCTCAAAATCTGCCCCCACAGTGACAAACTTCCTCCAAAAAGGCCACATCTCCTAATAGTGCCATTCCCTTTGGGGGCCATTTTCTTGCAAGGCACTCATGTTCAAAAGCATGATCAACTGTTCTTAATATATTCCAAGTCTTGGAAACACAAGGACCTGGCTTTTTTAAGTTTCCCTCTATCATGTGTGACCTCCAGAGTACATTGATGACAGGAAACCAGAATTTAGGGCTCCCCTGGGAGGGGGACATGTGGATCTACTCTCATGTATCGGTCTAGACTACATAGAATTTCTGTGATAGCAGCCACAGTTTTTTGTTTGTTTGCTTGTTTTGTTTGATAGATGATCTTTGTTATTTGTTGGGTCTGCAACCCAGGGATGGGTAGGAATCTGGATAGGAAATTGCTTCCTCCACACGTTTGCATCCTGAATGCCAGTAGGAGGCTGGGGAAGACAGCAAGAAACTCTAAAGAAAACAGACAGGACTCAGGGTATGCCAATACCAAGAACTTAGTTTGTTTTTTATCTCTTCTGATAAAGAGTATCTCTTAGACTGTGAATCAGATGTTTTATTTGGTTTAAAAACACAGTAATTAAAGGAAAAGGAAAATGAGATATGTCTTGATACATAGTCAGAAGTTCAACAAATATCGTCTGCCAATTTCCGATGTGCCAGAAACCAAGAGCACCAAGCCAGTGAGTGTTTTCCTTGTGAAATGCAAACGTGACCAGTCTTCTAATTATCCTGCTTATAAGACATGGTCATTTCATCCCTGCATCTTAGTGACTGTTACATTTAAAACTTCTGATTCAGTTCTTTAACCTAAAGGTGGAACACCACGTTTCAAATGACACTCAAATGGAGAAGCTGGGATTCTGGTTTTGAATGATGCAAGGTCAGCATAATGGCCTCACTGTGGCTCTTCAGAATGCAAACATGTCTTAGATTCCTGTCTCTTCTAGCTTCAGGTCAGCTCACCAGACCAATGATGCCTCTGGATCAGCCTGGTTTGCTCCAGCTTTGTTGATTTCATAGCTGTTCCTGCTTCCTCAGCTGTCTGTAGTTCACACCCCCCACCCCCAGTGACAACACAACCATCTTCCTGAACACAACGAAAACCTTCTACTTGGAAGAGCAGATTGGTAGGTTTTTGTTTGCTTGCTTATTTAATGAATACCAATCTAGAACCCCTATATTCTTGCCCCACCATTGGCTTCTACTAATCCCTGAACCAGGATGTGTGCTTTCAAATGATGCTCCACAGTCTTTGACAGCTGTGACTTCGGGCAAGCCTATTCTCCTCCTCGACTACTTTTTGACAACCCAATTCCAACCAGTTTTTCGAAGTTGAAATCAATATCTTCTTTCTCACAGATCCTACTAAACATGTCCCTAAAGGTTCCACAATGAAGGGCAGAATCAACTGATGTTCAGACTGGACTCCTACTGGAGTTGGTCCCCATCTATCCTACCTAGCTTACAAACTCATACCATGGACTATTTATTTAACTGTCAAAAGCTTCAGTTTTGAAACTGGAAATGAAAAATACAGTTCCTCCATGAAAGGACTGCTGTGAAGGTTTTAAAAGAAATACGGAGAGTCCAGTCCATAGAATCAACAAAATTGTATCTTCCATTACCCAGGGCATGGGACCAGAGAGAGATGTGCAGGATTATACAGGATTCAGTAAAGGATCCTGTGGGAGACCTACACACCCACATTTTATATGGAAACTTTGCTGCTTTTTGTACCTTTGACTGGGTTTCCATGTATCTATGAAGTACTTTCATTGAATTTTTATGAAATCTCTGGTGCATGTTATTTCTATTTAATTTGGCAACTTTTGAATTAAAGGAAATTTATTTTGCCACAGATGGAGACCACTATGGAAAAGCACAATCAATTAAAATGCAGAGTTGTGAAGTCCAGTCCTAATGGATATTTCTACAAAATACTCTCATACCTAAGATTAAGGAAACATTTCCAAAGAGAGGGTGGAAAGAAATTGTAAGAGCCAGAGGATCAGGGTGTTTGCTGTGAGCTTGTATGACGTAGTAACATCAGAAACTACAGCCATGAAGTATCACCAATATGATTGCCCAAGAGTGAAACAAGGTTGACACCAATGAGCATGCCAAACTGGATGGGAAAAGCACATGGGACCTCAATCCTACACAAAGAACTATAGGCAACTTAGTAAGCTAGGAAAGGAAGAGGTAGTCTGACCCAGGGGAGGGCATGCCAGTTGGCTGTCCAATGCCAAATGGAGCCCTGAACACATATATGCAAGTACCATTATATGAATCCATTTACTTCTGATCGTTTCCTCTCTATATACTGGTGTTATTGAAGGTCTTAAATAACTCATGAGACTATTGGATCCTTCCTGATGTCTTTTAAATTTTTTTTTATTGAGAAAAGGAGAAAAGAAAAAACAAGTTTCCACCTCCTCCCAGCCTCCCCTTTCCCTCCCCCTCCTCCCACCCGTCTCCCCCTCCCCCCACTCCTTTCCCCCTCCCTCTCCAGTCCAAAGAGCAGTCAGGGTTTTCTGCCCTGTGGTAAGACCTAGGACCTCCCACCTCTGTCCATATCTAGGAAGGTGAACATCCAAACTGGCTAGGCTCCCACAAAGCCATCACATTACGTAGGATCAAACCCCCGTGCCATTGTCCTTTGCATCTCATCAGCCCTCACTGTTCGCCATGTTCAGAAAGTCCAGTTTTATCCCATGCTTTTTCAGTCACAGTCCAGCTGGTCTTGGTGAGCTCTCAATAGATCAGCTCCACTGTCTCAGTGGGTGGGTGCATCCCTCGTGGTCCCGACTTCTTTGCTCATGTTCTCCCTCCTTCTGCTCCTCATTGGGACCTTAACATTTTCACTTATTCTTTGACAACTTCATATGAATAAAATACATTTAGATCATATCCTGCCCAACTCCCTTTGCTACTTCCCCCCACCCCCCAGAAGCACCATAACACATCTGCCTTCATGTGTTTCCCATATTTTGCAACCCACTAAATCGGACGAGTGCTGCCTACTATAATGTTGACTGATCTTGTTGGGTCCATCCTGTGCATGTCTTGCATGAGTGCAGTGGTCATGTCATGTTCAGAAGGTAGAGCTTTCATGACATGCCTCCCTGGCATCTTTCATAAATTTTAATTTCATTTTTATCATTGTGTATCAGAATAATAAAGGGAAGGCAAGTAAGTATTGCACAGGTTTTAGTCTCTAATTGTTGAAGAGAGAAAAGCCAGAAGCAAGCAGAAATTTTCCTTAGGATCCAAAATTTCTCAGTGCTTGGGGAAAGTGGAAGGATTAACAGTTTAGTCAGTATTCTGCTATCATTAAGCAATTTTTAAATCAAATCATCTACTTTCCATCCGGCCACCAGTTTCAAAGTGAACTGAAATTTCAGAACTGCAGAAAATGAGTAGGGCAGAGAAACTGCGACAAACTTAATCTTCACGTGGCTTTTCCTCTTGAAGCCTGTGTTATTTGGGTTTCAGTAGCACCAATTTTTATTTTAATTACTTTGTCCATGGTAGTCAATTTTTTATTTTCATGGTCTAGTTGATAAATCTTTACAGAGTGTTGGGCTTTGCAAAGTTATAAATGGCTAATTTACTTTGCATTTATTTTCCTGCCAGACCCAAAAGGATATATCTGATTCTGCATTTGGCATGAACTTTTAGCACCTTTTCCTACACATCAGCTATCATCTCTAGTGATGCAGCCTGGCTCAGGAAGCTCATGAATTATATAAGCTAGGCAGCATTTGGCAAGAGATTTTATCTTCCTATTCTGTGGATTGGGCAGAGGTAGACATCCACTGCACTTACTGAGAACTAAGGCATCCATTTCACCAGCTCACAGCACTCAAACCATCCTTTCCAGGTAATACCCTCAGCCACAGAGCTCCTGCAGAACTCAAGGTGAATGTGCCTCACTAAAATCTAAGCACATTCTATCCTGATCAGCATAGGGTGATGGGAGAGTGGTACATTACCTTAAAAAAAAATCATTTGCAAGTGTTCTTCGCTCATTGGTTTGACAGTGGGCTTCCTTGGAACTAAATTCTAAACAAATCCTCTCATCCTGACCCCGTTTCCATGGTTCCCTCAAAGGAGTTGACCTGCAGTGAATTTCTCCAGACATTTGAGGGGCAGTTGAAAAATGTGGCTTATTTTCTTCTGGTTTCCCAAAAGACTGAGTAAAGCATGCTATGGGAGAGGGGACACAGGGACATTTCCAAGTTAGCCAGAGACTCAGGAGAGGTGCAGATGCTAGAAGTATTGCCATGGCTCCTAAGAGAAGAAACAGGTAGGGAAGTGAAAAGAAATTCAGGATTGGCTAGTTAAAATGATACAATGGCCTCTGGGATTCAAGTCCCAGCTGTCTAGCATCTTGTGTGAGCAGAGCAAGTAATCTGGGACAAAAGCTTTGCTGTTAAAACATCAAGTTGTTGATCATCACTCAAAGTGCCACCACTGGAAAGGACAGTTTCTCTGTCTCGTATTTTGACAAGGATCTAGATGTCAAACGATGAGACAACAGAAAATAAAATGCATAGTAGGTTTAATTTCTAAATGGAAGTCACCCCAAAGTCTGCCTGGGAAGATAACCCAGAGTTCAATATCCCAAGGCGACAACTTAGGTTCTTTGTTTTACTAATTTTTATTTTAGTAAATATTTTCTAATTGATTTATCAAAAACACGTCCTGTTCTGTGGCACAGCCCAGTTTCCATGGTGCACACACTTGAATTATTTCTGATTTCAAGCTGCCATTGTGATTCTGCCAAAAAGTGAACTGGGAAGAGACACACCAGATCCTGGAAACCTGACACAATCAGAGACAAATGTGTTGCTTGCTCATTTTTAAGATGGCAGAGTCATTTTTGAAAATCATATTGTCCTCCTAGATCAGGTGTGTCTAAACTTTTGGATTCTCTTGTTTGAACAAAAATGAATTATCTTGGACAGTAAAAAGTTTACGCAATTGCACAATTAAAATAATATAGGACTTTGGAAACCTACTCCTCATACTGACTCACCTAATTTAGCTTTAATACACGGGGAGATGCTTAGTCTTACTGCAACCTGACACACCGTGTTTTGTTGATATCCATAAGAGACCTGCCCTTTGCTAGGCAGAAATGGAGGAGGAGTGGATTGGGGGGTGGGCAGAGTGAAAATGGGGAAACTGAGAGGAGAGGAGGGAGGGGAAACTGTGACTGGAATGTAAAATAAATATAAAAATCTATTTTTTAGAAAAGGAATGAATTGCTTTGAGGAAGTATCAAGGCTCTCCCCACTATATCTAGGCTGAGCAAGGTATCCCTCCAAAGAGAATGTGCTCCAAAAAGCCAGTGCAAGTAGTAGGGATAAATCCTGGTCTCCCTACCAGTGGCCTCATAATCTGTCCCAGCCATACAACTGTCACCCACATCAGAAGGCTTAGTTTGGTCCTATACTGGTTTTCTCACTGTCAGGCTGGAGTAGGAGGGCTCCCATTAGCTCAGGTAAACTGTTTCAGTGGGTATTCCTATCATATTCTTGACCACTCTGTTTGTATTCTCGCTGTTCCCTTTCTTTGACCGGACTTTGGGAGCTCAGCCCAGTGCTCCGCTGTGGATGTCTGCATCTGTTTTCATCAGTTGCTGGATAAAGGTTCTTTGAAGATATTTAAGTTAGACTTTGGTGATTTCACATGGGAAGCCTTAGCCTCTCTGAGGAGTCGATGGAGGTGGGGTGACGGGAAGGTAAAGCTAGCAAGAGGAGGGGAGGAGGAAAGGAGTTGGAACTGGAATAGGTATGTAAAATGAGAAAAGATCATTTTTAAAAAATTAATAAATTAAAAAACATAATAGGTATGTGTTGGGATTTTAAATACTTACAGGCGATACTTGGTATCTTCTTGTTTCAATGCCAATGCCATTGTTGTGAAGTTGTCTTTTGTGCTCTGGGTTTGACTGTGATGTCACTGTCTCAATTGAATGTTACAGAACTGTTTCATTTTCTTTCACTTGTATTCTAAAATTTCACGACATTGTAACACATTGTATTAGACTTTTGTTGCTGGAACAAAATGCCAGCACAACAATGTAAAGAGAAGAATGACTTTTGGTTGATTTAAAAACAAAAAGAATGCAGATAGGAGGGAAAAAATTAATCAAAAGGTTCTAGTGACCTTTAAACATTTCTTATATTTTAATAGTCTCTACAGTAATATTATTATTCTAAGTGGTAAATAAAATGTGTTCATTAAACACTTATTCTCAGAATGTGATATCGGAAAGATAGCATAATAGAAATGCGAGGATCTCCCAGTTTTCACAGAGAAATAAAGTGGTTAGTTTAAAGGCATTCCAAGTAAACAAAAGGCAAGAAAGCTGATGGTGGGGAAGTGGAAGGAGGGTGGGAAGAGGGAATGGGAGAAGAAGGAAGAGGGAAAACTGGTAAGGATGTAAAAAATAATAATAATTATTATTTTAAAAAGAACATTTGTTTTCATATTAATTAATTTTGAAGATATATATGTTTCTGATAGATAGCTATAGATGTAGCTGTAAATGTAGATATATCAGTAAATGGACATATGTATATAGGTCCTAACTTGGATATATATACAGGGTTTCATACAAGTTTCTCAGGTAAGATAAAGTTTATTAGTGAACAAACTTCAAGAGGTCTGCTTCATAGTAATTCTCCAAACTTTGCAATCAAATTTTCATTCTCTCTCTCTCTCTCTCTCTCCTGGAAAAGCAAAAAAAAAAAAAATCTTGAGTCAATTTTTGTTTTGGGTGTGTTTTCAAAGTATTTGTAAACATTAAATTATAAACTTAAAAAAACAAAAATAAAAGACTTTCAAGATAACTTTTCATAAAAGCCCTACCGCTCATATACTGCCACACGATCAAGAGGGAAGTTCCCTGCATCTATCTTTTCCTTTCATAGTGTACATAAGCGGCCCCCAAAACTCGAACAAAGAACTTTTACAGCTGATGAACACCTTTAGTAATGTGGCAGGATACAAGATCAACTCCAAAAAATCAGTCGCCCTCTTATACACAAAGGATATGGAAGCAGAGAGGGAAATCAGAGAAGCTTCATCTTTCACGATAGCCACAAACAGCATAAAATATCTTGGGGTAACTAACCAAGAAAGTGAAAGATCTATTTCACAAGAACTTTAAGGCATTGAAGAAAGAAATTGAAGAGGATACCAGAAAATGGAAGAACCTCCCTTGCTCATGGATTGGGAGGATCAACATAGTAAAAATGGCAATTCTACCAAAGGCAATTTATAGATTCAATGCAATCCCCATCAAGGTCCCATCAAAATTCTTCACAGATCTTGAAAGGACAATAATCAACTTTATATGGAAAAACAAAAAACCCAGGATAGCCAAAACAATCCTATACAATAAAGGATCTTCTGAAGGCATTACCATCCCTGACTTCAAACTCTATTACAGAGCTACAGTAATGAAAACAGTGTGGTACTGGCATAAAAACAGAGAAGTCGACCAATGGAATCGTATAGAAGACCCGAATTTTAACCCACAAACCTATGATCACCTCTTTTCAGAAGGAAAGGGTTCTACCCAATATTCCAACTTTTCTGGCACTGCTCAGAAGGATGGTTTTTTTTTCCTGTTATTGTTGGAGTCTTGACAGGACTGAAATATTTGGAACTATAACAAACTAGTTACCTAGTTACACAAAGGTGCTGGCTTGGGGGAGCAGTTTTCTGAGGTTCTCCCCTGAGCCTGAAACAGAGAGATAAGATAAAATCTCTCCACTCATGTTGTCATCTAGGGCAAAGAAATAATTGTGTCCTGTGGCGACTGCTGCCGATCTCTAGAACTGTCAAAGTGACACTATTTGTGTGCTCTGTATCACAGACAACTTACAGGACATGGCTAATTCTAGCCACCTTAAAACCAGTGAGATGGTGATGGTGGTTAGATTCAGTCCAGATTTAGTCACTATGGCTACTTATTTCCCCATAACATGATGACCAGGACAAAGGGGTGTGGAGACACAGATCCTAGCTTCTCTCTGAGGAAATAAAAACTTCCTCAGAATGATAAATGATTCAGTTTTAAACCCTGAACTCCCCAAACGGCTGGATTCATCCTTGCTTCACTTAGAGTACTAATTGTGTCTGACATACTGTAGACACCTAGGGGAAACTAAGGAAAAATAAAGTTATTGAACTCTCATGAAGGCTTGAGAGATTTCTAGAATCTCAGGTTGTAGAGGCTTCTGTCTTCTGTAATACCTGACTTTGAAGACTGAGCAGTCACTATTTTTCTAATATTCAGGCTATAAGACGGAGGTATGAATCTCTTCTCAGCCAATACTCACATTCGTTAAAGCTTATCACTCAGTAGCTACTGAGATAAACCCAGATATCTTTCCTCTGTCCATGCCCCTCTATCATCTAATTTCGATTTTATTGTGTTTTTATAATTTTTAAATTAAATAATAATTACAATATATTCTCCCTTTTTATTTCTTCCTTTGCCCATTCCAATGAACTTCACCTTGCTGTATCTCAATTCCACAGTCTCTATTTCTTTACAGTTTCAACTCAATCCCCATCAAAATCATAGCACAATTCGTTTTTTTATTTATTAAAAATTTCCACTTCCTCCTCACCTCCCATTTCCCTCCCATTCCCCCCCCTCCTGCCCTCTCCAGTCCTAAGAACAGTCAGGGTTCCCTGCTCCATAGGAAGTCCAAGGTCCTTCCCGCTCCATCCAGGAAGGTGAGCATCCAAACAGACTAGGCTCCCACAAAGCCAGTCCATGCAGTGGAATCTAAACCTAGTGCCATTGTCCTTGGCTTCTCAGTCAGCCCTCATTGACAGCTACATTCAGAGAGTCTGGTTTGATCACATGCTCCATCAGTCCCAGTCCAGCTGGCCTTGGTGAGCTCCCATTAGATCAATCCCACCATCTCAGTGAGTGGACACACCCCTCGCGGTCCTGACTTCCTTGCTGATGTTCTCCCTACTTCTGCTACTCATTTGGACCTTGGGAGCTCAGTCCAGTGCTCCAATGTGGGTCTCTGTCTCTATCTCCATCCATCGCCAGATGAAGGTTCTATGGTGATAACACAGCACAACTCTTTACAAACCTCAAAAGAACAATACTCAACTTCATATGGAAAAACAAATAATCCAGAAAAGCCAAAACAATCCTCTACAATAAAGGAACATCTCTGACTTTAAGCTCTATTATAGAGCAACAGTAATGAAAATACCTTGGTATTGGCATAAAAACAGAGAGCTTGATCAATGGAATCGAATTGAAGATTCTGATATTAATCCACATAGCTATGAACACCTGATTTTTGACAAAAATCTAAAATTATACAATGGAAAAAAAAGAAAGCATCTTCAACAAATGGTGCTGGCATAACTAGATGTCAACATGTAGAAAAATGCAAATAGATCCATATGTATCCCCAAGCACAAAACTTAAGTCCACATGGATCAAAGACCTCAACATAAATCCAGCCTCACTGAACCTTATTGAAGAGAAAGTAGAAAGTAGTCTTGAATGCATGGGCACTGGAGATCACATGCTAAATATAACACCAGTAGCACAGACACCGAGAGCAACAATAAATAAATGGGACCACCTGAAACTGAGAAGCTTCTGTAAGGTAAAGGTCACAGTTACTAAGACAAAATGGCAGCCTACAAAATGGAAAAAGATCTTCACTAACCTCATATCAGACAGAGGACTGATCTCCAAAATATATACAAAAAAAAAACAAAAACAAAAAAAACCTTAAGGGAGTAGACATCAAATTACCAAACAATCCAATCAAAAAATGGGGTACAGATCTAAACAGAGAATTATCAAATGGCTGAAAGACAGTTAAGGAATTGCTCAACATCCCTAGCCATCAGGGAAATGCAAATCAAAATGACTCTGAGATACCATCTTAAACCAGTCAGAATGGCTAAAATGAAAAATACCAATGATAACTTAAGCTGGCGAGGATACGAGGTAAAGGGAACACTCCTCCATTGCTGGTGGAGAAGAGAGGGTCGAAGGGGAGGGGGCAGGAAGAACGGATGGGAGAAAAATAACATGAGGAAACCGGCTGGTCAAGAAGCGGGAAGGCCAGAGACAGAGAAGAAGGAAAAAGATATCTTGATTGAGGGAGCCATTAGGGGCTAGTGAGAAACAGGGCACTAGAGAAATTCCCAGGAGTCTACAAAGATAACCCCAGCTAAAGCTCTAAGCAACAGTGGAGAGATTTCCTGAACTGGCCCTCCCCTGCAATCAGAGTGATGACTATCTTAATTGTCATCATAGAACCTCCATCCAGCAAGTGATGGAAGCAGATGCAGAGATCCACAGCAGAGCACTGGGCTGAACTTCTGGCAGCCAGTCAAGAACAGGGATTAGTGATGATATGAGCAGGGGGCACAAAACCATTATGGTGATACCCACAGAAACGGCCAGCCTGAGCTTGTGAGAGCTCACTGACTCTGGACTGTTAAGAGAGAAATCTTCATGGGACCAAGCTAGGTTCACTGAATGTGGGTGACAGTTGTAAGGCTTTGACGGTCTGTGGGGTCCTTGGCAGTGGGACCAGGATTTATCTTTAGTGCTTGATCGGGTGTCTTAGAGCACATTCTCTTTGGAGGGATACCTTGCTCAGCCTAGATATGAAGGTGGGCGGGGCGGGGGAGGTTGGTACTGCCATGAAGTGGTGTGTAAGGCTTTATTGACTCCCCATGGGGGGCTTTGCCCTTTCTGGAAAGTGAATGGTGGACAGGGTGGGGACAGGATGGGAAGAGGGGGTGGGAGCAGGGATGATTGTATGGAATGTGAAAATATTGTATTAGAAGTAAATACAGAGGTTTAAAATAGTTAATTTATATTCACAAATATATAAATAAAACTTTTTGTTTATTATGAATAATGTATAGATATAGATATATTTTAGGGCTGACCACTTGGTAATGGATAGCCAATTGGTGTGTTCTTCCCTTGAAAATACTACTTTTTCTACTGACAGCATTGCTTAGTTTCCTATTGTTCTTTATTTATGTTTGGGAATTAGATCACATATTCCCCCTTACATATTACCATGTCAATTGGTATCATCCTTGTTCAGGTCGTATTTAGGCAGTCATGTTGGTTAAACTTTATAGATGTGGCTTCTGGCATTCCTAGGAGACAATCTCACAACAAACTCCCTGTTCCGTAGACTCTAACAATCTTTTCACCTTCTATTTCTCTATGATTCACCAGTCTGAGGTGCAGGAAATGTTGTCAGGGACTGAGCTACACATGAGCACTTGTCTTCTGCATTTTGATTAGTTGTGGTTTTCTGTAATTCCCAACTATTGCAAGGGGACATTTTTTGATTGAGGGGTGAGACCTGCACTTCTCTGTTGATAGAAGGATAACTAGAACATAGTTAGGAATTATGCTGGTTTACTCAAGTATGTTCTTTTCTAAACTATTGCCTTCACCAGTCTTATGTAGTCAGTTAGGTTTCCGGAACCAGGCATGTTTAAAGGTGCTCAACTTAGAGAGCTCCTTTTACCACTAAGATATGCGTGCTACTATGGGATCCTTAGAGAAATCACTCTATGGTTGTCATTGTTGTTGTCCATTGGTGTCATAGCTGGGTACAACTGTTGGTTGCTTTCCTCCTGGAGAAGCTTGCATGGCACCTTCTGGTACCATGGAATCTATTCTTCAGATGGTCTCTCTCATCTGTGGCTGATAACTCTGAAATCTTCAGAAGTGAGTATGTAGCATCAGCTGCAGCCACCTGGGAAGTTTAAAGGGCCAGTCCATGTACGGAGACAGGCAAGAATAGAATGAGGAATGGAGATCTAAAATGATCTGAAGAGTGAAATGGAGAAAATGGAGACACCTTAATTAAGGAGGAGGAAGAGAAATAAATACAGGAAAATGAGGGAACAGAGTAAAATATCTGTAAGGTCTGAAAAAGTCATAAGGAATCATATCATTATCTATTTACTTAAAATTGTGTATCACACGTATAAATCCATTTAATTCTCCCATCAAGATTGACAATGCGTTCCCCGGGACTATAGATTAATGAAAATCCCAACTTACATGTTCCCTTTTTTGTTGTTGGTCAGTGTTGCTCAGGATACTCCCCAAACAATATAAGCTATTGCTGTCTTTGGTTGCTTCCAAGAAACTGAAAGGAAGTCCCTGTTGTTGAAGACACTGTGCACTTCAGACTCAGAACCTGGTGGAGTCAAGCCGGATCACATCTGTACTCCTATTTCAACTCAACTTTTGAAATCCAAGTCAGATCTTAGCAATCTTCTACTCACAATACTCTGGCTGATATTTCACCTCACTGCAAACCGAAGTTTAAAGACATTATACTTTAAAAGCCTTTCATAATGTGAGTCAAGAAGTCTGGACCTTCTTGAAATGCTCTCTCTTTACTCTTCCTATTCTGGCCTGCCTTCTCTTTTTTCAGGTCTGAATGTTCCCTCGCCTGTTTTAAAGACATTGTTTTTAGACTGACTCCTACCTCTAACACCTTCCTCGCTGACACTTCTTTGATTTATTCCTCTTTTTCTCTCTAGACTACTTTATGTCCTCAGGAAGACTTTTCTGAATTCCTTATTTAAATCGATTGCCTTCCACTCGACTTCTTATTCACTTCAGTGTTACAACCCACTGCAGAAAATTTATCATAATTTCGCAAACTGTCCATTTTATATTCATCCATTCTTTGCTGTTCTTACTACAAAACAAACTTTAAGGAAAATTATTTTTGTCACTCCATGAGTATCTGTCATTGTGTCTAGATCCAGGAAATCCTTACTGAATGAATACTACCTACCGCCAGTGACTATTTTCAGGCCATTTATTGCCCTAACCAAAAGAAATAACTAAGCCTCTTTTGTTTATTTTAGTGTCTTGAACATAACATGCAGTTCATCTAATCTATGTTGCTCTATGAATGACTGTTTCACTGGTGTTATCATGGTACTCTTCTCTTAATGGTTACAGATGGGAAGTAGGAGTGTGCATTCTGGGTTTCTATTCCTGTATCTCTCCCTGATTACATTCAGCATACATGAATATTCAGTAGCTGTTTATTTTGTGGCCTAAGTAACATCTACATCTACTCATTGAACAAACATGTTGCTGTGGAATGTACCGGACAAAGCCACAGGATATTAAAATGAAAACTATGACTTTCAGGCTACCCAAATATGCTAATGAAATGAACTAACCCCTGCATCCCATGGTGTGCTGCTAAATGCACTGCATCTGCATAGGTAGATGACAGAGTCTTCTAAGAGGCTGGTTAATTTCAAGTACAAAAGAGCCACAAAGGGCATATTTGCTTCTCTTGTAAAGGTCAGTAAAGTTGTGTGGGCTACAAGTGAATGCACACAGCTGAATTTATAAGGGATGCTAGTGGAGACTGGAAATGATTGCCTCTTAGCTTAAATGGATTAGTGAGTGCTTGCTGTCAATTTCAGAATTCTCACACATGAATATTGCTTGCTGGCCACGAAAATAAGCACTGGTCACAAGAAAGTACCTCTGTGCTTGCCCTGGTACTCTTGAAATGTGTCCTTATCATAAGAGTATTATGACACATATTATGAGGATGAATTTACATCACTTGTAAGATGGCAGAGCAAGCACTTGTTCCAATATTATCACATTTCAGGTAGGATAATACAGTAGCAGAAACTGGAAGTCATTTGTAGACTTTGCCAACCAGGTGGGATCACAGGCTAGGGAACCACACTTCTCATGCTTGTCCCTTTCTACTACATTATCTCAGACATCAGTTTATCTATTAGTGATACTGACTGTCAAAGATGTGTAATCCAACCAGTCACGCCAGGAATAAATATAGATAACAGGATCTTGGGACCTACTTTCCACACATGGAAAGTCAGTGAAAGAACCTAGTTGTTGTACTTTAGTATTTACCTCAGAAGAATCTGAGGTAGATATTAGGCCACAAGTTGATACAGTCTCCTGTTTGGCATGCTATCACTAGATGTGTTATTTAATACATAGATGAGAAGCACCTTTATGGAGCTAGTAGCCATATTGACTCTGGCCTTATTATCTATCAGGGTCTTGAGTACCACCCTCAGAACCTCCTCAGGGAATCAGAATTGGATGTCTATGGCAGGTGAGGATCTGAGGGTATGGAATTAACTCAAATACATTACCTCTGCATGTTCTTACATTTTCAGGCAAAGGGTAAAAAGGTGAAGTGAATGGGTGCAGAGATGAAGAAGGGGAAGAATAAGGAGAAGAGAAAAGAAGGAGAGTAAGGGGAAGAAGTAGAAGCAGAAGTAGTGAGGAAAAAAAGAGGAGAAAGAAGGGAAGGAGGGAAGGAATAAGAAGAGAGAAGAAGGAGAGTAAGGGGGAGAAATAGAAGAAGAAGTAACAAGGAGGAGGAGGAAGAGAAGAAGGAGGAGGAGGAGGAGGAGAAGGAGGAAGAGGAGGAGGAGGAGGAGGAGGGGAGGAGGATGGTGATCTCCACGAGGTTTCTAGATTTTACAGAAATAGTTGGAAAATTCCACAGGTGAGGACAATAATGATATGCATATCAAAATCACAAAAAGGTCAGGTAGAACCTGACAAAGCTGTAATCCAGAACAGGTGACACTATCCTGGAAAGACCCAGTATTCAAAGGGAAATACCTGACATCTCAAACTAGTAGATAAAGCTACTAACCATTCCTGAATTCTAAATTTGTCCATTTTCCTCATGTAATCTCTTTTATGGTTACCAGCTTTGGGAACGCCCAGATACATTTGTTAGCAAAGGTGAGGCATACTGCCTTCCTGCTCAGTGCCTGTCTTCTTTAGACATTTCTATGTGGTCTGTTAGCAGGTACTTTTGTGGGAGTGACTCTATGTAAATTTGACTAATACAACAAGGAGTAAATATTATCGCTCTAAGACCTCATGGTGGGGGGAATGAAAAGGTCATTCCATTGCCCATGCAGAGGTTACACTGCTGAGGTGTTCTGCGAATGAATTCCCTTTTGAAGGGAAGAATCATGGCTTCATAAGGTTTTTACAGATATGACAAGGACTTTTCCAAAAGAAAAGTGTTCCTGCAGCTTTGCAAAACAGGATGCTCCATAAGTTGTACATTTGTGGGTCTGTCTTTATGGATCTGTCAGCTGTACATTTATTGTACAGTCTTGTGGGCTCCAACAATTATCAACTATCTCTGAATGAGTCCATTATTCTCCTGAAGTCTGTCTTACATGTAAAATGGAAACTGACTGTGCTGTTGTGAAAATGACATATATGAATTATGTGTATGTGCACATGTACATGTGTGTGTGTGCAATTGTAGCACACAGTGTCCTAGTACACACACACACAGTAAGTGTTTAATGAATATTCACACTTGTTTTCTATAAAGTGATTTCATACCTTAAGTATTCTGTCAGCAATGATATTGATACATTCAGACACAAATTGTTATATCCGTTCTCTTTGCGTGTGTGTGTGTGTGTGTGTGTTTAATACATTATCCAAAGAAGTAAAATGCACTTTCCACGAGCTATAACCAAAATTCTTCATTGCTTTGACTCAGCCCCTGCTGTGGGAGCTCTTTCTGCTCCTTCAGCCAATAGCCTTTAAGATACCATCCCACTGGAGCGTCGTCTCTTATACTTTAAAAAGCAGCACAAACCAGGCATGCTCTCTCTCTCTATTTATTTATTTATTTATTCATTCATTTATTTATTTATTAAAGATTTCTGTCTCTTCCCCACCACCACCTCCCATTTCCCTCCCCCTCCCCCAATCAAGTCCCCCTCCCTCGTCAGCCCAAAGATCAGTCAGGGTCCCTGCCCTGTGGGAAGTCCAAGGACCACCCACCTCCATCCAGGTCTAGTAAGGTGAGCATCCAAACTGCCTAGGCTCCCACAAAGCCAGTACGTGCAATAGGATCAAAAACCCATTGCCATTGTTCTTGAGTTCTCAGTAGTCCTCATTGTCCGCTATGTTCAGCGAGTCCGGTTTTATCCCAGGCTTTTTCAGACCCAGGCCAGCTGGCCTTGTTGAGTTCCCAATAGTACATCCCCATTGTCTCATTGTGTGGGTGCACCCCTCACAGTCCTGAGTTTCTTGCTCTTGCGCGCTCTCCTTCTGCTCCTCATTTGGACGTTGAGAGTTCTGTCTGGTGCTCCAATGTGAGTCTCTGTCTCCTTTCATCGCCTGATGAAGGTTAATATTCAAGAGGATGCCTATATGTTTTTCTTTGGGTTCACCTTCTTATTTAGCTTCTCTAGGATCACGGATCAACCCACCCCTGGACCCAGCAATACCACTCTTGGGAATATACCCAAGAGAGGCCCTATCATACAACAAAAGTATATGCTCAACTATGTTCATAGCAGCATTGTTTGTAATAGTCAGAACCTGGAAACAACCTAGATGCCCTTCAATGGAAGAATGGATGAAGAAAGTATGTAATATATACATATTAGAGTACTACTCAGCAGTAAAACACAATGAATTCTTGAATTTTGCATACAAATGGATGGAAATAGAAAACACTATCCTGAGTGAGGTAAGCCAGACCCAAAAATAGGAACATGGGATGTACTCACTCATATTTGGTTTCTAGCCATAAATAAAGGACATTGAGCCTATAATTCATGCTCTCTCTCTTGCTCCGGGCTCCTTTTCAGGTGGCTAGACTCTCTGATTCCTGTTTGCAGCGAGAGGACTGTTGTGGGATGGTGATCTGTAAGTTTTTCCAGTCAAATAAATAACTTTTTTTATTATCCATAATTCTTAACTGGTGTGGGATTGTTTTGCGGCTTCAAGCCCCACCAGTCTAAAGTCAAATGTGGCTTCCTCTGACAGGATGCACTGTGGATGAGGGTGATCTTCCACGTTTGAGGATACTAGACTCTCTTCCTTTGCAATGGGCCACCAAGATCCAGAAACACTGTCGAGAAGACACATTTCTGTCTGAAAGTAAATACTTCTAAGCAATTTAGACATTTCCACATGTTTATTCCCACTCTGGCTAGAGGTCTTTCCATCCAGTGAGCTTGTCAAGAACAGTAAAAATGTACTCAACCCAGCTCGGGGGGATACTAAAAATAAACCTGCACAGATGAAATAAAGAAGAGCTTCAAATCATCTAAAACAGTGACTTGAGGACCACTATTTCACCAATTGTATAAAATAACTTGATTGCAAAAGTTCAGAGGCTAGATGGTGAAAATCCATTTAGCTCCACCAAGGAAACTAGAGACAGATATTGGAGGTTCAGGGTCATTTTGAGGCCACGTGAGCACTTTAGTTAACACAGAGCATCTCGGAATCTGATCCTCTGATTGGCTTTAAGTTGTTGCCATTAAAATCCCTGATAGTGACGATGAAGAAATAAGCTCAGAGGTATGGTGTGTTTTCAAACGACCCTGAACGCACTGGAGCTGGTAGGGGAACCAGCTGTGTTAGAAATGTTTTGTCTCCCCCAAAAAATTGGTAACTGAGCACACGGCATCCAAATGAGGTCAGGCAAAAAAGGTCAGTGGAGAATTAGGAGTTGTTTCAACTTTTTACAATTTGAGTTTTCATCCCTCTATAGGGAATAAATCACTGATTTTAAAGAACAATTAAAATAGTTTGGTGGTGGTGGCGCACACCTTTAATCCCATCACTGGGGAGGCAGAAGCAGGCAGTCTCTGTGATTTCTAGGTCAGTCTGGTCTACAGAGTGAGTACCAGGACAGGCCCCAAGCTACAGAGAAACCCTGTCTCCAAAAAACAAACAAGCAGACAAAAGAACAACAAAATAAATGATGCTTTTAATTTAAGTTATATATACTTACATAGGTAATTGAAATGGCATTGGATTATATAAATTATCTCCATCATAGCAATGGTCTGAAGATGCTGACCCTCTGTTGATGCCATTTTCATATTAGTAGAGATGAGAATAAACACATGGGGGACAGAAATAGGAAGATGAGGAGTTTAAAGGCCAGCCTGAGCTATGTGCGACTATGCTCCAAATAATAATAAGAATAATAAACAAATCATGAACTTAAAGATGACAAGATGATGAAAAATTTGGTTAAGATTTAGCTGTCAATGTCTCCCTCCATATAAGAAAGCTGTGGTGACTTTGCTTCCAGTTCATGTCACGTTCCTCTCAAGTGCCCTGCCGCAGTGCACATGACCCTCCCCTGATCCCATCAAGAATCGAAGAAGACTCTAGAATCTCTTTAGCAATGGATTTTTGTAGGATTCAATAAATTTCTGTGCCCAAAAGCTCAATGTCCATGATGTTAAATGACATCCAAAAGAACAGTGTGCATACACCACCATTCTCAGGTATGGTTTGAAAATTTTATCATCATATTTTGTATTTGTTTGTAGGAAAAACCCTACCTCTTGCTTCCGTTAATATATAATAATCAATATGCATCTGATATGAGTCCACCAACTTTTCAATCTTAAGCACATTAGTTCCTTTTAGTATTTATCTGCTTTAAATAACCTGGATTGTCCTGAATGTCTTCTTTAGTACTCCTTTTCAAGTATTAATCTATACTGGAAAAACTTTTCTGCTGAAAAAAGACCCTATAATTTTAATCATTTGTTATGTCTATGTAAAAGCCACATACATTCATAGAGGGGATTTTTTGATACGAAAAGACATAAAAATTAGAAGGTCCCCCAATATAGTTAAAAGTCAAACTTAATAAAGAACTTTGTACATATCAAATTAAAATAATGACTTAACATTTCAATTTTGGATAGCTATTATTGAAAAAAATGAGAGTTAACATGTTTTGAAGAAGGGGAAACTAAAGGGGAGACCTGCATACTGTCAGTGAGAATGTAAGTTACCATAACTAGCATTATCACAGTTGCTTAAAATAGAACTACCATATGGCCCAACAACCTCATCTGGGGGTATATATTTGAAGAAAATAAAATCAGTATGCCAATGCAATGACACGTACTGTTTGAGGAGTCTTCAGAGCTCCCTGAGATAACAGTTTTTAGGGAGGCAGCCCACCCATAGGCTCTGGATTATTTTTTGTTTTATGGCCTTATGACAGCTGGCAGTCTTTCCCCACCTGTTCAGGATAATTCCTTTATCCAAACTCTTTCTCCATCATTTTTGTCATTTACAAGCACATGGTGTTAGGCATGTTCTCATTTATGTTAACAGGTGCACTTTACACAACATTGAAACTTGCTGGACCTTGCAACCTCTGTGAACTGACTTTCCATTCTCACCCCGTTCCATGCCCTTGCAGATCTTCCTGATGCTTTTCTAAACCTGTAAATGCTTACAAGTCAGGGTTATACCAGTTGAATAATGATCCTTTTCACAAAGTTTGGGCAGGATCCCTAAAGGCCCATGTCCCAGCCATTACAAGCAAATGCCAAATGCTGTGTCAGCTAAGGGGATAAGAAAAGAAAACTGTTAGTGATGTGTAATACAGCATGAAAAGATTCTCTCAGTTCTGTAACCTTTTCCCTTAAAAGCTCACAGTTGTATGCAAAGGCATCCCTGGGAAGCACTGATTATTTATCTCTCTGAAATCCAGTCACTGCCAATGAGCTGTCCCACCTCATCATCCCAGGGTGTTGTTATACAGTTAAGAGAAGTGTGAAGGCTCAACCCGGACATGGGCAGCCCTTTCTTTTGGTGACTCAGACAGAAGGAGTGCCAAGGAAAATGTTTCTGATTGCTTTGTAGTGGCTTAAATGAACTCAGACAGAGATTGTAATAATATATACAGCTTTAATTGGGAAATAGACTTACAGAACCAGAAGTTCCAGCAAAGAACAGGAAAGCAGAAGGGAAGGCGGGGAGCACACCCACAATCTTTATAAGTAAAAAATATCCTCAGGGGACCCTGCCCTACAAGCATGTTGATTGGCTGGGTCCCCCTACATCTCCCCTTTTTGTCTAAATAAGATAGAGCCAAACAAAATACAACTATATACAATAGGAACAAATAATAAATACAATAAACATTTTATTCAAGCACTGAAAAAGATACAGAATATCCATAAGTGGATGAATCAGGATTGTCTTATCTTGCCAAGAGAGGGTAGGATAGTTCTAAGAAAGTTCCTTGCCTTTAATAATGGTATGTCAGTTATGTTAGGCCTTAGCCAAAGTTGGTTGACTTAACATTGCAAACAAGACTTTGGGTGATTGCCCAGGTAGTCAGTTGTCTCTGTCATTTGTTGCACATTTTGGATATCTCTCGTTTGTTAAGTAATATTAATTCCCTTCTCAGATCTTTGACAGAGTTAACTGCGCCCATATTCCCAAATATTATTTATAAATGTTTTTTTTACATTTAAAGGGGGGGAAATGATATAGGTATGAATAATTTGCATTGGTATGGATTTTAAGGTCAATTTTGTTATATGTATATGTATTTCTGCTCTTGATTAAGGCATTGTGATTGTGTAGTTCATTTTTAAAATGTAATGTATAATTAGGAAATATAGGTTGTTAATGGATAATCATCAATAATAATCAAGCTTGTATTCATGTTAGTTGGATTTTCTAGATGTATAGAGATATATTTCAGTTAGATAGGCATTCTTCGTATCTTTCAAAGACTGCAGAATATGGCATTTAAATGTTATAATAACTTAGGACTTTTCATGAGAATGAGACACGTGTGCTCCTGGCAGTACCAACCTACTTCAAGAGGAAGATGGGCATCGAAGAGGCTCTTTATGGAGTTTGATATCCATTTGGGCAAGAAACTGCGTTCTGCCTGAACTGTCGCACAAACTGGACACAGAGAACCCGCAGAGAGAGGACTGCTAAACTTGCCTAAAGGTGAGGGTTCCTGATTCATGAAAGAGTCTGCGGGACATTCTGCAGGACACAACAGAAAGTGACTAAACTGTCTTTGAAATTTCCTGCTTCATGGAAATATCTGCTGGATACTATGGGCCTGTAGGCTGAAGATGGATGCCCTAACGGTACAAGAGAACTTTAGGTGACTGTCCAGACAGCGAGATGTCTCTGTCATTTCTAGAGCTTTGGACTTCTTGTTTACTCAGGTAATATTATATCCTTCTGGAGTCTTTGATGGAGTTGAAGAACGGTTAGTTATAGTTTTCCTTAGTTATGATAAAAGATAAAATAGATATAAATATTGTAACTGTAATTCTTGCTTGATAACTGTTTTGTTATATGTAATTTTACTATGTTAAAGTTAAAGCCTTTCTTTTTTTGTTTAAACAGAAAAAGGGGAAATAATGGAGGTGGGTCTTGTATCTCATCTGTTGCTTTCATTGGTTAATTAATAAAGAAACTGCTTGGCCCTCTGATAGGGTAGAATTTAGATAGGTGCAGTAAACAGAACAGAATGCTGGGAGAAAGAAGCCAAGTCAGAGTCGCCATAATTCTCCCACTCCAGACAGACACAGGTTAAGATCTTTCCTGGTAAGCCAGCTCGTGGTACTACACAGAATATTAAAAATGGGTTAGATCAATATGTAAGAGCTAGCCAGTAAGAGGCTGAAACTAATGGGCCAAGCAGTGTTTAAAAAATACAGTTTCTGTGTAATTATTTCTGGTATAAAGCTAGCCGTGCGGACAGCCGGGTGCCAGGAACGTAGCCCACTGCTCTGCTCCTATCACAACATTGCTTGCTGTTGCCTCTACTGGAAAGTACATAGACTTTGTTGCTGCCACCAGCACCAGCATTGTCACCCTTGGCTGAAGTCAGGACTCTGTTTCTTTGATCTTCCAGCTGGAACAGAAAGCTAGTGGTTAACCATGATATCCAAGTCTTCAGTGCTAGATGGGGACTGTTGAGATGTCTAGGTGAGCTGCTAACAGGTTCTCAGAATCTCCAGTGTGCAATCAAAGTAATAAATCAACCACATATGTTTGTCTGTGTATATGTATCTACTTAGATGAATATATATTCAATATATGACTTTAGTTTGTATAGAGAATTCTGAATAATGTGGCTATCATGCTTTTTCTACCTGAGAGACAGGACAGGCAGGGCTCTAAGTGACTAGGCAGGGATGGCTCCCATTGTACTGAGCCACACACAATGACCAAGAGCGAGCAATGCAGTGTTTATCCCTGCCTTGTCTGCCTCAATTACCACTTGAGTTATCTCCTTGGTTCTAACTGACCTGGTTCTGACTCTACTGGAGCTGTGGCTGGCGCCATCATTCCTCCACCAACCATGCCTGATGTTTGTGAAGGCACAACTTGTGTACCCAGAAAACTTTCCTGTGAAAGAGGAATGAACAGAGGTTCATTCTGAGGGACTAACTTCCTACCTTTAGCGAAGTCTTTTTCATACCTTAATCACTTATGCCTTCTATGAACTCTACTTCCAGATGTAACTTGCTTTTCATACCTGGGAAGGAAAATGCTACCGCTTCTACAGAAAGAATGCATGGGACTCCATAACAAATGAAGGACATATGATCATATCAAAGTGTCCTTGTGGATGCCCTGCCTGCAGATAACTTAGCGACAAATATATGACTCATTGTCTACAGCAGTGATAACACAAGCATTCTTCCAAAACTTGTCTTGGGTTCTCTTGTGTCTGTGTTGCATTAATTTTTCTTAGAGAGATATGAACAAGCATCTACTAGTCCCAAGTTGACCACTAAGGACAAAATAAAGAAATAGTTCTGCCCAAGCTTGGCTTGGTGAAATAACAAGTTTAATTGGGCTCATTTACAGAGATACGGATACACACAGGCGAATGGGCAACTTACAGGCAGCCAGTCATACCCTGGGGGGAAAATATTACACCATTAGAAATTGCTAACAGCTTGCATACCATCTGGGAGAGACAGGGTCTCCTGAATGACTCTGGCATACTGTATAAAAAACTCTCCTTCCTCTCTGAGAGATTATTAATGGCCCAAACTTATGTGAGTCTCCAAGAGTTAAGTCATAGCTACTAAGAATCCCAGAGGACAGTAGCCGTGCCATGCCTGGGGTAAACTGTTCCACATGGGGCTTTCATTTTTTAGTTTGTTTGCTTGTTTCTTTGTTTATTTTGTTTTCTCTATAATGGCAAACACATAGTCTGACCTTTATAAGAGCTGATGAAATAGCACAACTCTCATTGACTCTCTCTGAGAAGGAAGCAGCACGAGTGTGTATGTGTGTTTCTGTCCTAACAGGGATGATAAACACACACACAGAAAAAAAAAAAAACCTCGTGATGCTGGCAGAAACAGAAGGATGCCAAGATAGAACCTGCACCAAATGTCAGTGAGTACACACAAAAAATCCAATCAGGAACACAATCAGATAAGGCCTTTGTCCGGTGGGCCTTTTTTTTTTTTTGTAAGATTTTAAATAGCAAAATCGATTCTCACCTTATTTTTATCTACAATGCTTATGGAAAGACTTCACTTGCCTCACCTCTGTCAGTGCAAAAACCAAACTGAAATTGCTTGGTTTTGTTTATGATAAAAATACACAGGACTCTCAATTGTCTTAGGTTAATTAATATGCAGGTTGAAATCAGACATATGACTGGTTTCAAAGGCCTCAATCTTCAGTGACCTGACAAGGGTGATTTGTTACAAATCCTACTCTTTCCTTTATGGAGTAATCACAAAATAAGCAAAGAAACTCCAAATGAGTATATTATTATTATTATTATTATTACTATTTGCTTCCTAGCCCATCTCAAGCACACACAAACCTCCATTCAATAAGAATTTGTTAGTAAGATTTGATTTTGGTTTTCTAACCCAGAACTCACTCTGTGGGCTCACTGTATATCAGCTTACCCTCCTGCATTCTAACTTAAATCTTTCAGTGCTCATAAAACAGTAACACTGGGAGATCCAAATAGGTCTTAGTTTCTCAATGAATGTGATAAAGCAGCAGCCATGGTCATCTTGACCTCTGCCATCAGCAAGTCTCCCGGGTTTCCCTCTATGTCTGAAGATGCCCATTTTCATGTGCTCTCCCCAGTTTTTCAGGTGCCCCTCCCAACACGAGCATCCTGCCTGATCTCCCTGATCGCATGCTTCTCTCCCATCACCAATCTTTCCAGGAGAGTGGGAGTGAGATTTTTAGATTCAAATATGTTCTTTCTATATCTAACTTAAAATCCTTTAAGGGGTTTTCGTTGATCTATGATGCTGAAAATTGTCTGTAACAAGGCCTGCAGGGTATACAGCCTTCTGCCTGCTTTATTAGCTTCATTTTATACCACCTTCCCTCTTATTCTCTGGGGTAAGTGCACACTGCCATTCCACGAACTTCTTAATTCCCTCAGGCTTTATCTCTTGGCAAATATTTCTGTGCAGGTTGCCAGTATGTTCCCCTCCTCACCACACCTTAATATGTGTGTCTGGATTTTTATTGCAAGTTCCCCCTTTGCATCCTCCATCTCTCATCTCAAGTGCTATTTCTTTATGAAAGTTTTTTCTGAGCCCTTCACTTGCAATGAGGACAGAATCCTCTGGCCCTTCTCTCATGGATTTCATTCTTGCCCTTCAAGTTAGTTAGCCTAACTGTAAGTATATTGTATGTGTGGTGTTTTCAAAGAGAGTAATCCATCGGTTGAAACATTTGAACCTTTGCTCTATAGTTGGTGGTACTGCTTGGAGAGGTTAAGGAAGAGTGGCCTTACCGGAGGAAATATTTCACTGGGATTGGGCTTTGAGAGTCTATGGCCTCTTCTTACTTTCAGTGTAGTCTCTCTGCTTCCTACCTGCAATTGAGTCTTGAACTCTTAGTTTCCTGCCATGCCTACTGCAGGCTGCCATGCCTCTGTTCTGCCATAGATTCTTATCTCTCTGTAACCATAAGCCATAAACTCTTTCTTCCTTAAGTTGCCTTTATTAATGGTGTTTTATCACAGCAATAGAAATATAGCTAATACAGTACACATATTATCTAGAATTAGTTGGTTAGTGTCTGTCTAATATGCTGTCTGAGAATGGAGATTATCTTATCATTATAGGGTTGCCTTAACTAGATGCCAATATCTAAAACCAATGGCTTAAACCACATAAGGGTGTTGCCTTGCACTTCTGGAGACTAGGTGCCTTCACTGAAATTATGAAATTTGGCTTCTTTTAAGGCCTTAACAGAGAGACAAGTTTGAGTCACTCTTTGGTTTATAGATGGACATCTTCACCTTGCATCTCTTTGTACTCTTTCTATATCCATGTTTAGCTCTGTAATAACTCTACCTTTTTAAAAATGATACCAATCATAATAAGGTCCAACTTAATGACCTTACTTTATTTACATGTGCAATAGCTCAGTTTTGAAATATGATCATATACTGATATAAAAGAAATTTAACATTTAACTTTAACATACATATACACAGTTGCCCTATACAATGGGCAAGGCTTGAGTCCAGCCCTGAATCTGCAATTGCTAAACAATATCAGAGACATAAACAAATAAAAAAGAAAAGATGCTTTTTAGTGTTATGGTCCAAATTACCAAGTATGGGTATTATCAGCTACATGTGGAGAATTCATTCCTGGACTACTTCTCTTCCCTCATACCAATAAAATATTAATTTGAAAGGATGACAAAATCATGGATAGACATTGCCTACATTCAGTGATGGGATTGTAACTGAGAAATTAAGAGTTTACAGAACTAAAATATAATTGTGAAAAAGAAATGGAGAGGGGGAAGAAATTGAAAAGGTATTCTATTACTTATGGTGTTGAGAATTTAGAAATATAATATGGACTATAAGTACGTACATGTCCTCATGATATCCATGCCTAAGATATCAAATATAATCTACTATATCTTCCAAAAATACGCACACACAAAAGTCCCTCCCACATTAACCCTCATCTACACTGTGAACTTGCCATGTCTTTATCAGGGGATAACATCCATTTGTCTGTTCATGTTCTGACCAATAAAATACAGCCAAAGTGATCCTGAGTCGATTTTGAGTATACCTGTTAAGTGGGCCACCAGTTTGCATGTACAAATTAAGCACTATATAAAAATCTCTCCCCCACAGCTTTGAGAACTTTACAGAAGAGGAAGCAGAAAGATAATAGGAGCCAGTGGGGATGGAAGACACTAAGGAAACATGGCCTTCTAGACAAAGACAGGACTAATACATATATGATCTCAGAGAGGTGGGCAGCATCCACAGGCCCTGCACAAATCCAGTCCAGAAGGGGTCTCAGCAGTGAGTGGGGAATAGGGTATAATGTCTCATCCCTAACCAATAAGCTATCTTCAACAGATTATTGCTCACAAAGGAAAAATTAGCTTTCTCCATTAGCGTCTCACTGGGTATACAAACAATAGATACCAGAGGCCCCTTTCTCAGCAATAGGTGACCAACTCAAAACAAGTTCAGTGGTATATTTGGAGGTTTTTTTTTTTTTTTGTCATATAGTGATTTGTCTGGGCAGTATTTACCCCATTGTTCTTTTGTTAATATATCATTTTCCATTTTATGTATTTATCCATTTTCTGTGTGTTCAAGCATTTTTTTTAGCCTTATTTTCGGTTTTGGTTTTTCTGTGAGTGTGTTTCTTTTGTTCTTTTCTGATTTGTTTGTGTATTTGTTTGTTTACTTGCCTGGATTTTTCCTAAAGAGAGAAAGAGGTATACAGTCAGATGAGTGAGGAAGAGGAAAGTATCTGGGAGGAGATGAGAGGGGGAAACTGTGATCAGAATCGATTTTATAAAAGCATATTTTTTTCCAATAAAAAGGAAAAATAAAGAAAGTGTTGTCAGCCTAAGATCACCAATCAGCAAGAAGTTCAAACTCTGAGGCAGGGTCTTTGGGACATGAACACGTGTGGAGAGAAGGAGTGAACACAGGACTCTGCCTGAAGAGAAGGCATATCCTACTTGAGCCTGCAGATCATTCCAGTCCTGTTTGCTGCATCCATAAACATAGAAAGACTCCACAGCAGGATCTACCAGTGAAAATCTGCTGATGCTCAGGACCAAGGAAACAATGACAAAACATTGTTTTGAGATGCTCTGCTTTGAGACGGTTCAGTATCAGTGATAACTGTAATTTTCATGAGCAGTAAAGGCTCCATCAGTACTTATTTTATATAGTTCTTATTATATTAGTTATAATATTCCTCTTTTTAGACAAAATAGGAGACATGTGGTGATATTTTGTTTGTACTCTAAAAAATGAAGCTTGTCTGGAGTCAAAATGTAGAATTAGCCCCTAGTTAACCACAGAAGCCAGGCGATGGTGGCATACACTTTTAATCCCAGCACCTGGGAAGAGGAAACAGGAAGTGATTTGGCTGGGAGGAGAGAGGAAGTGATAAGGTAGGGGACAAAGACAGCAAGCAGCTTGGCACTTTTTTGACCAAGAAGTTGGTGGCTTGCTCCTTTGTCTTTGTTCTTTCAGCATTTACCCCAATATCTGACTCCAGATTTTTAGTATTAAGACCAATTAGAATTCACACTACAGGTTACTCAGCAAGACTGGAAAATCTGCTTTGGTAAAGTTTGATCTCACAATGTTTTTCTTTGAAAAGCCTCTTCTACCACAAGTCTTCTCACAGTAACAGTTGTATTTAGATCATTTTTTTCCTCCTCCTGGAGTTTCAAAAGTTCCTTCACAAAGAAGGTGCCAAGGGCTAGCTATATAAAATAATCCACTGGCTGGCAGATGGAAGTTGAGACAGTTGCTCCTAGAAAGTGTTAATGCCTGGAGAAAAGGTATGTGTCATGGGAAATTATGATCGTCAGCTTGCGAGGGTTGAGAACCACTTGTGATACAAAGCCTGCCTTTAACTGTGAGGGTGTTTCCAGACAGGTTTAACTGAGAAGGGAAGCTCTGTGGGGGTGAGTGTCTCCATCCTATGGGTGTAGGACTGGGCTAAAGATAAAAGGGGGAAAGAAGGCTGAATAGGTCCCTTTGCCTCTGCTTCCTGACAACAGACACGATGCAACTCACCAACTCATATTTCCATGGTTTCACATTCACTGATAAGCTAGACTATATCCCCAAAGGACTAACTACAGCTTTCTTTTTTTCTTTCTTTCTTTCTTCTTTCCTTCCTTCCTTCCTTCCTTCATTCATTCTTTACTTAAGCTGTTTTTTTTTTTTAGTAAACAAAGAAATGTGACCACTTCAATCTGATAGGTTATAGAGGTGTTAAACCATTTATTCTCCTACACCCCCAAAATCCCCAAATCCCAATATGAGACATTTGACTTTATCCAATTCTACTGTATTTGTAATCTTTGTTGGCAATAAGCTGTAGTTGGAGTCTGAACATTGGCAAACCATCTGCCTCTCGATATTTAATTTTCACTGTTTTATTGAGTAGCAGGGCAAAAAAAAAATACAGTGGCTACTTTATTGATTACTTTTCAAAAAAAATTAGAAGAATCACATTCATGAGAGCAAATTCTTGCTTTCAGAAACAATTCTCTGCTTTGAGAAAAGAAAAAGGGTTTTGTTCGTTTATTTGTTTTTAATGTGTACCAAAAGGATACTTGCCATGATTCAGGGAAAGTGGTTGTATAGAAACTTTCAGATGTATGATTTTGAATAGATAGATAGATAGATAGATAGATAGATAGATAGATAGATAGTAGATAGATAGTGTGTATGTGTGTGTGTGAAGTCATGCACGCACACACTCTTCTATACCACCACAGCCATACTCATACATCTGAGAGCAGAAATAATTTTGCAAGCTACATTTTACAGCATCCAGTTGCAATCTTCAATTTCCAAGAGTGAGGCAAAAATAAACTCAAAATGCTTCATGTTTACTTATTTTACCTTGTAACATTTATAAAAATTCTTTTAAGCTGGGCAATAAAAGTGCTTTTAATCCCAGCACTTGGAAGACAGAGGAGGGTGGATGTCTGTGAGTTCAGGCCTACAGGGTGAGTTTCAAAACAGTCAAGGCTACACAAAACACACTATTTCAAAAAACCATAGTAAATAAGTAAATAGATAATAAAATGCTTTAAAAATATTTCTGAGAAATTTTTCCAAACTATGAGTCTCCATTTTCCAAATCTTTACATTGTTGAATATGATGCAGTTGTAAAGAAAATACTGTCCTAGTAAACCAGGCCTATTGTCCTAATATAGATTACATATCTGATATATAACCTGGTGATGATTAAAAATACTTATTTTATACCTAGACACAACCTAAAGGTATAATAGCATACAATGCCTATTACTACTCTACAAAAATGTTGTAGGAGGGGGGCCACTCTTTGGTTCCCACTGCCCAGAACCAAAATAATCACACAGGAACTATATTATTTAAATCACTGCTTTACCCATTAGCTCTAGCTTCTTATTGGTTAACTCTTACATATTAATTTAACCATTTCTATTAATCTGTGTATTGCCATGTGGCTGTGGTTTACCAGCTAATGTTCCATTATCTGTTTCTAGTGGGGCTACGCAGCTTCTCTCTCACTCTACCTCCTTTCTCCCAGCATTCCGTTTAGTTTTCCCCACCTAGCTGTGCTCCCCTATAGTTCTGATATAGGCCCAAAGCAGTTTATTAAAGAATGGTAATCACAGCATACAGAAGGAAACCCTACATCTTTCCCCTTTTTTGTTTAAATAAAAAGAAAGGTTTTAACTTTAAGATAGTAAAATTACATATAACAAAACAGATATCAAGCAAGAATAAAGTTAAAATATTTATATCTACTTTATCTTTTATCATAACTAAGTAAAACTATAACTATCAATTCTTCAACACCATCAAAAGACTACAGAAGGATATAATATTACCAAAGCAAACAGGAAGTGCATTGTAAGCAACTTCCAAAACTCTAGAAATGACAGAGACATTTTGCTGCCTAGATATCAGGGTCCAAACCCTAGCCCCAACATAAACTATCTCTCTCTGGACCGGCATGGAGGCTCAGGAATAATGACACAACTCACATGCCTTTATTGGGTGGGAGATTCTCAGTGATCCTTCATAAAATCCTGAGTTCACATGCTGAAAATTTCCTCTTGTTTTGTGTTATTCTCCAAACAGCCTTTATACCAAAATATAAAGTGAGGGGGAAATTCATTAGCATTCTGTTTCCTAGGTAACCAGGTGAATAGCTTTAGTCACTTCTACACTTTTGACCACACCTTTCTATGCCCATTTTGTCAAGTCTTCCTATCTTTCTGCTCTGTATGCTAGCTATGTAACACAGGCCTGAATTAGCATCTCTATTCAGGCATCCTCCAAATTACAAAAAGGGAGCATAACAACATTCTGACCCTTTGTTAGGGTAATGGCAGCTTCAGCCTACAAGCCTATAGTATCCAGCAGACTCTTTCATGAAACAGAAACCCCAAAGGATCATCTCATCTTTAGGCAAATTCAGCCGTCATTTCTCTGTGGGTCTTTCATGTCCAGTTGTTCGTCAAGCAGTCCAGGCAAGAGCAGTTTCTTGCCCAAATGGCTAACCAACTCCATAAGGAGCCTCTTCGATACCCATCTTCCTCTGGAAGTAGAATGGGCTGCCAGGAGCATATGTGTCCCTTTGTCATGAAAAGCCCTAATTCTTCAACATTTTAAATGCCAAATTCTGTAGTCTTTGAAAAGTTTGAAGAATGCTTATCCACCTGAGATATATCTCTGTACATCTAGAAAATCTAACTAACATGACCACATCTAATTATAAATTATAGATATAATTATAATTATAGATGATTATTAACCTATATTTCTAAATTATACATGGCATTCTAAATGAGCTAGATAAACACAATACCTTAATCAAGAGCAGAAATATATATATATATATATATATATATATATATATATATATATATCACAATTGACCTTAAATTAGTATTAATAAACAAGATCCATACCAATGCAGTAAGTACTTACTGCTGGCTCCATACAGTCCAACATGGTGGAAGTCTGTTCACCACCTCTGCAAGCCATACACATTAACTTAGTTCCAAGAATGCAGCCAGCCTATGTCGAGCCATTGAACAGTTTGTAACGTGTGGTTTACAAACCCTATTTAAGTGCTGGGTCTGGTCTCGTGAAAGAGCCAGAGGTTGCACTGGCAGCATGGCTCAGAAAGCTGGCATTTCAAAGTGGTGCATCTTTTTTCCTGCTACCACTGAATCAGGAAAACCTCTCTTAAAGGAGCTGCAGCATGCCACCAGCAAGAAAAGCCCATTTGGGAAAATAAATGTGGTTAAACTTTGTTTTTTAGTTCTAGAATTCCTTTCCAAGCCCTTGAGGTTTTATGTGGATTTTAGTTGGCCACGTGGGCACCAATCTGTTGAAGGAGGGGCCTCTTGTTGCCTCCTGCTGCCCAGAAACAAAATAATCACTCAGGAACTATATTATTTAAATTGCTGCTTGACTCATTAGCTCTAGCTTCCTATTGGCTAGCTCTTACACATTACTTCCACCCATTTCTATTAATCTGTGTATTGTCACGTAGCTGTGGCTTTCTGACTAAAGTTCTGGCATCTGTCTCTGGCAGGGCTATATGCCTTCTCTCTGCCTCTGCCTCCTTTCTTCCAGCATTCCCCCAACCCTGTCTTGCTCTGTTCTCCTATAGCTCTGCTATAGGCTCAAAGTACTCTCCTTATTAACCAATGGTAATCACAGCATACAAAGGAAAATCTCACATCACATAAAGGTCAGAGAGAGTGAGTTAAGGCAATTGCTTCCAAGGCTACAACCTAAATTTAATCCCCAGGACCCAATTAGTAAAAGGAAAGACTCCTACAAGTTTTCCTTTAACTTCCACATATACTCTATAACACACACACACACACACACACACAAATTTTAAAATACATTGTTCTTTTGAAACTGCTAGATCAATCACACTATTGTTTCTATTGATTCTCCTAAAGACCGTGAAACAAAAGTGTGATCTCATGCAGGACTGTAACACTGGGGCCCAGCATTGCACTAGAGACCACAGGAAATGGCATGGCATGACTTGAACACAAGGATGGGGCTGGCTCATCATTGGCTCCTTCAAGAAGTGTAGAAATCTGCAGGTCTGAGCAAATAACTCTCATCTGGTCACTATTAAGTTCTTTAATTCAATCAGCCTATTTTTATTGGAAAAATTAACTGAATTTAACTAAGAGAAGGAATTTGGGATTTGCTTCTGACAGGCATCTTTGGTTTTCTACATGGTCAGTCCAGCAGGGCATGTCTGTAAAAGCACAGTACTCAGGTGGCTTGATTTGGCATACAAGAGTAAGTGACCAATCTCACGTGTATCCTGTGGGCAAGAGAAGGAAAATAATGTTACTGTTCCTCCTCAATGAGTGTGCCTAGCATTAAATATGCTAATTTATAGAGGGCTTAGCATATACCAAGACATCAACTAATAATTAAAATGATTTACTTCACTGATATTATTGTAGTACTTTTATCACGTGAAAATAATTTCCTGTGGTGTCAGCAAAAAACCAAATTACTAACAAAACATAGAAATATTATGGTAGGAAATTACTTTATTTGCAACCTGAAGAAAACATATTTTCCCTCAAATATGTAAAGTATATGTGACTCTTCTATTTATCAAGTTGGTATATGCTTTTAAAATTAAAGTGGCAAAAGGAGAGTATTTTTAAAACTTACCTTCCTCATTAATATATACCTACAGGGTCTAAGTGTATAATTCCTGATTTGTTTAAGTGTATTTTCACATATGTATTGTGCTGATATATGAATGTATGTATATTATATTCTTCTTGAAATTATTAGGTTTGTCTTAATAATATGATGTAGAGCTTGTGATAAGCTATTATGCTGATAACACACGTTACTCTTAAATTCTGCTTAGTCCTCATTATATTGGCAAACTATGATTTTATGTTTGATATGGCTGGGTAGGAAGCTTGTTTTAAGGTTGTAGCAAGCTCATTTTGGTGAAAAAATGAGATATGACAACATTTTCTAGATTTTAAAGAGTTTTTTTAAATCTTTAAAGAACTATTTAACAACAGATGAGTGGACTGATGTTATAATTCTTATGTTAAAAATGAATGAGGTAATATGTTAAACATCTCAAGAACATTGAAATGCAGGCATGTACATTAAAGGCCAGAGTATTCTTTGCCCACATCAAGAGAAAAGTTTTAGAACATATTTGCAGGCTATATTTTAAAGGAAAGAATGTGTCAAAATGAGATAAATGAAGATAGCACAATGACATTTAGCATCAGATGGAATAGACATTAGATGATTTAAAAAATGAAGGCATCCAATGCTCATATTCTTTGTGATTTATGGCAAAAAGTTTCTCTGTCCAAGCATATGAATAATCATAATATTATGCTATAAAAGGGCTAGTCTGAAGTTTTTATGCTCTTTGTCCTGTATATACCTTAGACCTTGTGTACTAGGAAATAAAAGAATCAGAGCTCTTTTTCTTGTATTTCTGGCCAGAGAAGCAAGGACATTTCCAGAACTGTTGATTTAGGATTCCCTGCCCTGAGTTGTCTTTTCAGTTTCCCCCTTAAAGAGATCAGTTTCACTGTCACTAGTGAATGGGAGTCATAACTGATTGGGTACAACATTGAGTACCCCTCTAGTTGGCCTATCTAAAAGACTGCAAAATAAATTATTGATTCCTTTTGTATAATCAGTCATATGGGTGTGGAGGAAAGGAAGTCCATGAAAGATTCTCAGCTAGAGATGTGAGATAAAAGTAAAAGCAAAAGCTATTAGCATTAGAAGACCCAGGTAAGAAAGCAGGAGAAGTCAAAGCAGGGGGCTATTTTAAAATTGTCCAAATCAAGGGCTGGGGGAATGGCTCAGTGCTGAAAAACACTGGCTTCTTTTCTAGAGGACTTGGAATCCCAGCTCAAACGTGGCATCTCACAACTAGTTTCAGAGCCCTGATGACCTATTCTGGCCTCATTGGGTACCAAAAGTAATGTATTTAAGACAACTGTCTAGATATAAGTCCATTTGAATTTTTTGATATGGTCACACGAACATTTCCAATGTGTTTTGTAGACTGGGAATTGTTGGAGTCCACCTGGTAGAGTCACAGTGACTGTCCCCACAGAAGGACAAGTGACTTACCATGGCTCCAGGGAGTTTTGAGAGATTCCCCATAGTTCCTAGAATCCAGTAAACTTTGGAAGGTACAGAAAGAAATACTGTTCCTTTTAATTCCTTTGAGCACATTAGAATAAGTCTCCAAGTATGATTGTTGAATATTCAGAGGATCAATTGTATCAGTCTAATATTTTAATTTCTATTATTCAGTATTTATACAAAATATGGGTTAAAACTAAACTTGTAAAAAAAGTCTGGTTAGAAATATGTTTTATTTATAAGTCAGTAGTCATAATAGTCACCAAGATCAGAATACCACTCACTTAAGTAGAGGCTTGACATCACTGTTGAACTTTGCCCTTAGAATTTTTAATATCTCATGTACATGAGATACAAGTCATCATCACATTAATAGGTGCAACTAAGCAATTAGGGAAGCCCTGTTGAACTCTAATGCTAGAGATACTAGTCAAAGACTTTAGGCAAAGGGTCATCTCTGCTCTTTCTATGGATAAGCATCTCCTTAGCTGTTTTTTACTAATGAGAGTTTTATATCATGAGATAGACATGAGTAACTTCTGAGGGAAAGAATACCCCCTTGTTGTTGTCAAGACCACATTGTCTTTACTGGTGGTTGTCCTGTCTTGCTGTCATCCCCTCTTCCTGTTACAATGTCAAGGGAGCAGCCTAACTCTGGACAGGGAACTATGGAGGACACTTTAGACAAAAATCCATGGGTCAGAATTAGGAAGGACAAATTCATTTTCCACTGCCATCTAGCTAGTGAGCTAAACCAGCCCCTAATACTTTACCAATGCAGTATACACACATTTGCTCTACTTTAAAACTGAAGGAAATAGAAAATGATCGCTTTTTACCGTTTATGTCCACATATTGGTGAAACTTCACAGCCGTAACTTCTGACAGAACGTCATAGCAAACTTCCTGTTCCTCTGGCTCTCAATATCTTTCCTTTTTATAATACTGTTTTGTCCTCTGAATTTAATTGTGCTTTCTTTCTTTGAATTAAAACTAATTAAGGAGGTAGGATAGCAGTGGTTATGCCCACAGACACATAGACACACACACACACACACACACACACACACACACTCTCATAATTTAATTAGGGTGCTATGCTAAATTCCTATGTAGAGAAACTTCTATATTTGTAACTAGAACATGCTCTATGTCCTCTCCTGCCTTAAGCTTCATCACCTGTTAAGTGGCAGTGACAATAAAGGCTTTGTGAGGACAAATGGGCTAATGAGGCAAAAATGTCATCGTACTGCAAGTATGAAGTATGCAGAAGTTCTCAGTGAGTGTGGCCATTCTATTCTAATTCTCAATTTGAATGGTTTGTCAAGGTTATTGATTTGTGTCTTTACACCAGTGATCACAGAAAATGGAGAATATAATGTTGTTTTTCCTGTGTCTTGAATCATTGACTTAGATTATGCTTCAGGAATAATAGAAGGTCATTGTTTCACAAATATTCAATGGGTCCTCAAATGAGGGTCTATTTCCAGCCTTAGGGTAGAAAAATTCAATATATGGACATAAATCAAGCTAATTAATTTTTATTTCTCAATTTTCATAGCTATTTATGGCCCATTTGATCTTTAAAAACTTGAAAGGGCTTTTAGAGCCATATAATACTTTATACATTGTCTGACACTTATTTCCTTTTTTCATATCAGCTAAACCCATCAGAGGGGAAGACAGCATGTTTGTATTCATAAGTCTGAAACACCCCAGCTCTCATGAATTTTCTTGATCTTATGTGTTCCTCATAACATTCTATATATTTCTTCTTATTATTTAGTCATTTTGAATTATACAGTTATTGGTTCACTTGTTGAATTCTAGCTAATTTAAGACTAGAAGTTGGTAGGTGATGAGACACTGTGTTTTGTCCAACCTTCTATGCTAAACCCTCAGCACACACCTGGCCAACATGATTTAGAACCTTGCAGAATGAGCAGTAGAATTCCTCAGTTCAAATCTTGGCTTTGTAACTTACAAGCTGTGAGATTCTGTGAGTTTGTACTCATGAGGATGAAAAGCTGAAGTTGATGATAAAAATATGAATATAATTGACAGAACTTCAATTCACTCTCATATGATTTTTTTTAAATCTAGATTCTCAAGAGAACTGCCACTTTGCATCCAGTTTAGGCTTCAGAGTGAGTTTCAAGCAACCATGGCAAGATTCTGTTTCATAAAAACAAAATAAAGCAAAATGCAATGTCAACAAAGTCAACTATATGTTAGAAATCAGCTTACTAATACAGAGAGTATAGGTCTTTGGGTGGCATTATTTGAAGAAATAGTTTCTCCTTTTCCATTGGAAATGGCACAACCCTAAGTATAACATCTGGTTAGTGGTCAAAGGATGCTTTGGTATAAAAATGGAAATGATATGGCAGAGAACAACCATGAAAGATATTGGAAGGTGGCCATGTCCTATTTTTTCTAAATTTCACTAAACAACTTTTTATTATAGAGTTGATGAACCATTTTTTAAAGAAGCCTGTTTGAGTGAACTGGTGTTTCCCTCACTGGAAAGGAAATGGATCTTGATTGGAAGGAATTTTCAAAGATGTGTATTCTTTGGGCACTGTGCATTCCAGGATGGGGTAGCATGAAAAGAGAGTAGCTTCTCCCAGATCGACCAATTGTCTTGTGAAATTTCAGTTACTCACAGGCAACAGATAAATAATTCTCAAGATCTGAGTTGTGCATCTTTCTGAAATATGTGATGAAATCTCCTGTTATCTTTTTATGCCCTGTTAGAGGCATGAACCATCTCACTGTCCTGAAGATTTATGCTGTGTATACTGTCTTTTCTTTAGTACCCATAATATATTAACGCTATCTCTTTTTTTTAATTTATTTATTTATTAAAGATTTCTGTCTCTTCCCAGCCACCGCCTCCCATTTCCCTCCCCCTCCCCCAAATAAGTCCCCCCCCTCAGCCCGAAAAGCAATCAGGGTTCCCTGTCCTGTGGAAAGTCCAAGGAACCCCCCACCTCCATCCAGGTCTAGTAAGTTGAGCATCCAAACTGCCTAGGCTCCCACAAAGCCAGTACGTACAGTAGGATCAGAAACCCATTGCCATTGTTCTTGAGTTCTCAGTAGTCCTCATTGTCCGCTATGTTCAGAGAGTCTGGTTTTATCCCAGGCTTTTCCAGACCCAGGCCAGCTGGTCTTGGTGAGTTCCCAGTAGAACATCCCCATTGTCTCAGTGTGTGGGTGCACCCCTCACGGACCTGAGTTCCTTGCTCGTGCTCTCTCTCCTTCTGCTCCTGATTTGGACCTTGAGAATTCAGTCCTGTGCTCCAATGTGGGTCTCTGTCTCTGTCTCCTTTCATCGCTTGCTGAAGGTTAATATTCAGGAGGATGCCTATATGTTTTTCTTTGGGTTCTCCTTATTTAGCTTCTCTAGGATCACTAATTATAGGCTCAATGTCCTTTATTTATGGCTAGAAACCAAATATGAGTGAGTACATCCCATGTTCCTCTTTTTGTGTCTGGCTTACCTCACTCAGGATAGTGTTTTCTATTTCCATCCATTTGTATGCAAAATTCAAGAAGTCCTTGTTTCTTACTGCTGAGTAATACTCTAATATGTATATATTCCATACTTTCTTCATCCATTCTTCCATTGAAGGGCATCTAGGTTGTTTCCAGGTTCTGGCTATCACAAACAATGCTGCTATGAACATAGTACAGCATACACTTTTGTTGTATGATAAGGCCTCTCTTGGGTATATTCCCAAGAGTGGTATTGCGGGGTCCAGGGGTAAGTTGAATCCGAATTTCCTGAGAAACCGCCATACTGCTTTCCATAGTGGTTGCACAAGTTTGCATTCCCACCAGCAATGGATGAGTGTACCCCTTTCTCCACAACCTCTCCAACAAAGGCTATCATTGGTGTTTTTGATTTTCGCCATTCTGACAGGTGTAAGATGGTATCTTAAAGTTGTCTTGATTTGCATTTCCCTGATCGCTAAGGAAGTTGAGCATGACCTTAAGTTTCTTTTGGCCATTTGAAGTTCTTCTGTTGAGAATTAATGCTATCTCTTAATATCCATGCTGTACACACTTAGTGGTCTTCATTATCCTTGTTAACTGTGCCTTACTCTCTGGATGGATTCGTTCACATTCATTGTAAAGAGAAACTTCTCTGATTATGGCTGAGAGTAGCACTTTTCTGTCGATGTAAACATAGATGTTTATATGGCAATTTCATTCATATCATTTATCCCAACAACACAAATAAGTGTACCCTCCTCACCCCTACACACAGGACCTATGACATTTCCAGTCATAGACTGATTTTTTTTTCTGAATATAGCATTGCAGGGATGAATTTCCTCTTTGGGAATAGTCCTTGAACCAAATCCAGTATTTAATTAATTTGTGACAGTGGTTGTGTCTTACATGGCAGCTTGATATTACAACCTATAGAGTTCACAGCAAAGTATGACAGCTGATGGCTTTTTTACCTCAGACCCCTTCATAGTACATTATGCCATGGTGACACTTTTATCATCAGAGGGCAAGAAGAATCGACCATCTCAGTTAGAGTTTGAGTTCCCTATATCATATAACCAAGGTTTGTGGTATCATCAGCAATAATGTCTTATCATCTCATTCTCGTGAGTAAACAGAAAGCTGGAAGTATCTCTTCAATATCTATTGTATAAAATAAATTTTTTGAAGGTCTGGCAAAGTTCTACTGTGCTTCTAGGTGAACCATATCTTTCCTTGGTTCAGAGATTTGTTTTTATGAATGCTTCAATATCCTTAATTGTTTAATTATTGTTCCCATCTTGGTTTAATATCAATAGGTCTGATCACCTAGAAATTCATTCATTTTTTTTAGGCTCTCCAAATCCATAGAGTAAAGATTTTTAGTATGTCCCTAGAATTAAAAAAAAATCATTTATATCTTTTGTTCTTCTTTGCAACTCTAATTTTATTACATTTAGTCTTTTGTATTTCTTTTGGTTGTTTGGCTAAAAAGTTAACTGTTGTATATTTGTTGAAATTTTCTTTGTGTTCTGATATGTCACCTATTTTAGCGAATCATTCCTGGGCTACTGCAGAGAATGTATATTGTGTAATTAGGGGAGAACATTCAGTAGTTATTGGGTAGGTCCATTTTTATCTATGGTGTTACTTAGATCCAGTCCTTCCCTGGATTTACTATTTTGTCTGGATGACTATTTTGTGGCTTAAAATGGGTAACTGATGTCACCTACTATTCTGTGTTATGTATTAATCTTTTAATTTAAGCCCAATAGTATTTGATTTATGAGGTTTTGTGTACTTTACTTTGTTGCATGTGTGTTTAGAATTGTGATGTCCTCATAGTGGATTGTCCTCTTGATCTACATAATGTGATTTTATTATCTCTTTTAAATAGTTCTGACTTAGTGTTTGTGTGTGTGTGTGTCTTTTATTAGAATAGAGATTTCTGTTTGTTTCCTGGTCCCATTTACTTGGAGTACATTTCAAACCTTTCATTCTAGGGTAACGTCTATCTTTAAGGGTGAGCCGTGCTTCTAGTAGATAACAAAAGATGGACCCTCTCTACTAATCCAGGTTGTTTAGCCTATTGGGGAAATTTAGATCATTAATACTTAAAGTAATTATTGACAGATGTGTATTAATTATTATCATTCTATTTGTTTTGTGGTGTTTATTTTCTTAGCCTTACTTGCATAACAACTATCTAAGAATCACTTTTTTTCTTGTAACCTCTTGAATATTTTTATCCTTGTTTCATTCCAAAGTGTTCCTTTTGGTATTCTCTTTGGGGCTGGCTTGGTAGCCATGAATTCTTTTAGTTTGTCTTTCTCTTTAAATTATGACAGTTTTGCCAGGTTATATCATTTTGGAATGGCTCTGTATGCTTTCAGAACTTGAAACTTCTTGCTCCTAATCCTTTTAGCTTTTAACATTTTTAGTGAGAAACCATCTGTTTTTCTTATAGGCATTTCTTTATGTATAACATAGCCTTCTCTTTTGTAGCTTCAATACCCTTTCTTTGCTCTGTATATTTACAGTTTTAATTATGTTGTAGATAGTTTTTTTTTCTAAAACAGTTTGAACATCTGTGTGCCTTTTGCAATTTATAGGCATCCAATTCCCTAGATTTGGGGAATTTTCGTCTATCAATTTTTTTTCAGTATATTCTCCATGACTTTGACATGGAATTCTTCTATTTATTATAGCCCCATAATTCATAGATTTGTTCATTTTATGGTGTACCATAGGTCCTACATGTGCCACTTATGTGAATGTATATAAAGCCATCATTTTTTATTGAATTCTTTACCTCTTCTTCAATTCCTGTGTTTTGTCTTCTATAAACATGCATTACTGCATAAACAGAAATGACTTCTGTGCACATGCTAACATTTTTTTATCATTCCAGTTTTAGTATATGTGCTGCTGAATGAGCACAAGTTGTTTTGTCAAAGTATTTCTCACAACAACAGGAAAAGTAACTAATATAACAAATTAATTGTTGTCTTGACTATGAGATTAACTATTGTCCCGAGCCTGGGGAGTCAGACAGAGCCTGAAAGGTCCGGTCAGCCTCATGAAAAGCCTTACAGGCTTGGCAAATGAAAACAGCAGCAACCACAAAAAACTGAACAAATAAACAAAGAAAAAGGCTACAAATTCTTTGGCAACAGCTAACTAAAGTTGGCCAGCACCACTGTCACTGGCTCAAATACAGAGTGCTCCACAGTCTCTGAAAGCAGCCCAGGGCTCATTAAAATATTAAACTGTACAGGGCTGGTTGCAGATTTAACTTAGTGATGAAATATGAGGCACATGAAATTATATTCAGAATGGCTTGTAATGGAACATGTAGGGAAAACCCTGTAGTGTGTGAATGAATTCCACCCACCACAGTACATAGTACACAGTACATCACACGAATGTCCCAGCTCAGCAGCGTTAGAAATATTATGTTTTTTCCCCTTTGCTTCAGTTAGTCCTCCACACTCTTGGGAAGAGAACCTTCATTAATTAACTCTTTGTACTTCAGTTGAAAGACTGTGTCTTCTCACTTCCTACTGTGGAGCATAAAGACTTCAAAATTCCCGAATGCCCACTGAACTCTTCTATCAGCCTACATCACTAACTTTATCAATGCAATGTTTAAGTTAAAGTGGTGCTTACTAAGTTTAACAATCACCCTCAAACAGAAAGCTAATATGCTATCAATTCAGATAGGACGAAGGGAAGTCAGACAATTCATTCTTTAAATGGCAGGGTGAATATTACAGAAAATAAACACATACGAGAGAGAGAGAGAGAGAGAGAGAGAGAGAGAGAGAGAGGGGTTAAAGTCTCTAAGATATGCTATGTTAAATAGGAAAAAGAAATTCAAGTTATGTGATTATTTAGAAACAATTTGCTTGCTGGATTTCCCTCTGTTTCACTAGGTGAGCATTGTACTATCATGATGCGAAAAAGTGAATGCAATGCAGTGGACTCTTTGGAGAGAGAAACCTTCATATAACTTGCATTAGAGCATTTTAAAATTACTGAATTTTACTAATCATGGTTGATAATTTCTTTCTGTGTTGAATTAAAAAATTACACCTCTCATAACTGTATACATGTAGAAGCATGTGCATATATTTGGCATGTTAGACCTGTGTATGTATGTGTGTGTGTGTAGACATAGACATATATATAGGTATATATTCTAACTTCTATCATATTTTCAATTCTGTGAGATAGTTCCTATGTCCTTAAATAAATAATTCTATGTAATAAGTCTCTTAATGAGATATACAGCTCAAGTGAACAGAGAAAGATGAAGAATTTTATGATTAAATCAGAAAAATGTTGCAAGACAATTAAGGTAAATACCTGGAATCAGATGGAAGCTTTACAAAATAATGTTACCTTAGTCAATCATTAACACATACCCTGTATGTTCCTCTGTGCTTCCTATACGGCCACTTCATGCAGAAGTCACAGTAGCACACCAAAGCTTCAGCTGTAACAGAAATGTCCCACATATCTCCTTGGGTTTGCTCCTCCAAAAAGCTCTTGGAGCTTCCAAGCCCAATTTTCTGAAAACATGAATTAGCCGCACCACAGCTAAGAAGCCTCTTCCTATGTTAGAGCATGTCAAAGATTGTACCAAGAACAACAAAAAAAGGTGTGTATGTGTCTGTGTATAATTTTATTACACTGCATATAATATATATATGTAGATCACATATATGCTAATTTATACACATATATGTATATATCAAATATGTGTGTATTAATTTATATGCATATAGGTATATATTGTATATGTGTGTATTTAATAAATATTATACCAAGTTAATTGATACCCAGCAGGTATCCAAAAATTGTGCTTGTTAATTGATGTTATTCCTTTTTCATATAACATTTTGAATTTAATAAATAAAGCATTTGAAAATTATTGAAGAATGAATTGGTCTTTGAGGAGCTAGGATTAAACTTCTCCTACAGGCATGTTTTGTTCAATCTGCATGGTGATTTGCTTTTTGTACGCATATGGATTTGTTTGCCTTTACAAGTTTAGGTTACTTTTGATAATTCAATGGGGAAATTCTACAGATAGATTTAACTCAGAGTATCCTCTTATTGGTATCTTTTAGTTGTTTTCAAATTTTTTGTTTGTTTGTCTTTATAAACATTACTTGAAGGTATATTCTGTTAAAGACAATTTAGTATCTCCAGTATAAACTCAGAGATGAGAAAATGTTCAAGGATGGGAAGATTAATGTTTAACATTTTAATGAATGTGATCAAATTGCCCTAAAAATACCTGAACTGGTCTGAAACTTCACGAGCACACATGGCTTTTTCCTCACAACTCCTCTAACACTTCATAGACTTTGCTCCAAATTGGTGAAGCTAAGCGTCATTGATGTGGTTCTTTCTGATGTCTTACAAGATGCACCTCTATTCTTATGCTATATGGTAAGTGGTGTCTGCAGTGAATTCTTCAGACTTAATCTTTGAGCATCTTTCCACAGAGGGAGAATGTCTTCTGAGATGTGTGTCTTCTCTGAGGCCATTTTTCTGTCTTTACCCTGCATCCTCTTCAATAATGTTCACACTATTGCTCTAATAACACACTCCCTGATCTATAAGATGGGATTTGCTTAATCATTAACAGTTTTATCAAATGATTTCCAACGGTGTGAACCTGGAAGTACACAAAATGCTTAAAGAGAAGTGACTGAATTTGGAGGGTGAGGGCTGCCATTAAAAACCCGGAGTGCAAGCATGTGCAAGCACATCAGTCTCTCCATCTTTAGAATAACATTGCCACATAGTAAACGTTTACTCGACAAATGAGTGTGGTGCCACTTTGGAGAAAAGATCATGACAAACACAATCAGCTCGCATCTTTATACACCTCTAATCAAATTTGGCTTTTATGACAATAAGCTGATTCCAAGGACCCTCACACTGCTATTACCTTAATTCTCTAAGAGAATGTATATTGATGCAGCACTTCAAAGTCTCTTCCTGAGTGTTTCCTTTAGCACCTGGGGTGATTCGGGGAGTGAATATTGGACCATTTGTGCATACTTTTTCTTTTTTTGCTTGTTTTCTGCTCCTACCTGATACCAAGCCAGTTATTTTCCTATGCACAGTTTGCAGTTTCTTATTCAAAGAGAAGAAAAGAGAGAATATTGAGTTGTCAGCAAACACTCTGTCTTAAATAATTGAATAACAAGCAACGTTATCCCAAAATACTTGTAGGGGAAAAAGTCTTTTTAACAGAAAGAAAAGAAAGCAAAAATTTTCTGAATTCCATAGGGCAAGTGAGGTGAGAGCTTGAGACTCCTCAGTCAGACTATAAGTTAAACTATGGCCATGCACTCGTGTGGATTGTATGGTATAACACAGATGGCTATCACATGTTGATGATAATTTTTGAGCCACTTCAATCATATGCATAGAACAAATAGGCCGGAAGGAGGCATGTGAGCATAGCATGACTTTGCCTGCCTGTAAAGACCATCCTAAGATTTGATCCTTGGTTACTCCACAAAGATCTAAATCAATGTAGACAACACAGGGAAAGAAGTATTCTGCCCTTAAGGATGTAGCCCTGATTTAAGTGAGAATGTTATTTATAGTACATCATTGTAAAGCTTTGTTTGGCCCCATTTTATAAAATGTCTTTCCACTTCTCTTGGGAAATATTGCTAGTTTAAAGCCATTTAAAAAAAAATTAGGAAAAACTTTCTGATACCTAGCTTAACTAAGAATTTTTTTTTCTTCAACTCCCCCTTCTCTCTTTTTGTTGCCTTTGAGAAGCACGTTAATTGTAGCACTCCTAGGACTTACAGCGCTTGCAACCCTGTCACTATGTTTTTATTTGCAGAGTTATCTAACTAGCTCTCAAAACTGCTTTCTAATATTGACATATCTGAAAGCTGACACACACTTAGACCCAACCTTCTCACAATTATGGGATGGAAGGTGGGGAATTTCTTTCTTTTTTATTATTTATTTATTTATTAAAGATTTCTGTCTCTTCCCCGCCACTGCCTCCCATATCCCCCCTCCCCCAATCAACTTTCCCTCTCCCATCAGCCAAAGAGCAGACCAGGTTCCCTGCCATGTGGGGAGTCCAAGGACCTCAAGGTGGGGAATTTCTACAGACTTCCAGAGTCCTTACCTATTTTATATGAGAAAAATGTATAAACCAGATGCATTACATACTCTTTTATTTAGTTTGACATATAGAGTACAAGTAAGTTTCTGAAGAGGCAAGAGCCATAACTCAAATGGAAATTCTGGGATCTAAGCTAATACTGCTCAGAGAGTTCAAGAAAATTATTCAAAGTGACCTGTGTTAAGGACATTACACTAGAGTGTCTACAAAAGGGGGCAGTGCAAAAATCTCCAAAGCTATACCATGTATAATAGGAGTAGTGGCTAGGGTTAACACTGCCAACTGTGCCAAGTGTTCAAGAAAAGTCAGAAATCTGGAGTGTGCATGTGTGCGTGTCTGTGTGTGCGTGCACACACACGTGAGCGTGTCCACACATGTGATGCTTTCATCTTTAAATTATTTTTCAAGTAACTGAAATAGACTTACAGTTCTGGAAATGAACAATGACTGAGTCTCACCCTTAGGATAGTGTTTACTACACAGTAGTTTACACACAGTTCTGTAGAAACTCATGGGATTTCTCCTATAATGGTGGAATGATGTCCATAGCTGTAAGTATCCTGAATAGGAGCTGGAGAGATGGCCCTACTATTAAAAGCACGGGCTGCTCTTGCAGAGAACCCCAGTTTATTTTCCAGCACACATATCTGGCCCATGAGTACCTGTATCTCTAACTTCAAGGTATCTGATACCCTCTACTGACCTCCTTAGAACCAGGCATTCAGTGCCATGCATAATATAAACAAAATGCTCATCCAGTTAAGATAGGTAGATATTTAATAAAAAAAAAAGAAGAGAAATAACCTGGGTAGTTCTGAAATGAGCTCACTTCTTAGGAAAATCATGGCTTGTATTACTGTTCACACACACTCATGTTGTGACTTCATTATAACAAATTAAGTTCTTTTCTCCCCTTGAATATAGTACTTGTTTTTATGTTCACTTTGGCCAGTAATTGGCTAAAAAAATGACACCAGGACTTGAAATGAGCACATGTTGCTGAGTTTGTCCTTTTGTGCATGTGCCATTTGCCTTGAGTAAGATATGTCTTAGGCAATGTTTACTCAAAGATGAGATTTATGTGGAGAAAACAGATAATCACACTTCTCCACGGACCCAAGTCCAAGTGACATATTACTAGTGATGCTGATTTTCAACCTTCCTGAATGTACAGGTTCTTATGTAAGAAATAAACATGTATTGTTTTGAGATTTTGAGAGTTTATAGTTCTTTATTGTACAATACAAGCTAACTAATATAAAATTTCTCAAGATTACAACAGTAAGTCTGTTGCCGACTAAAGTTTAAAAGTCAATATTCCAGAATTTGGTCCACTGTATTTCCCACTCCATTGTACTCTTAGGTCTTCAAACTGCAACCTTCTTGGTTTTTCATTCAAACTACTTCTCTGTAAAATTAGGCAAAGAAAAATGAGTCTGCTGTTTGGTTGTTCTTTGCAAGACTTTCTTGTAGAAAGATATCCAGACTGTGTGCCTACTGGAGGTTAAACCTAGGTGTTTTCACAAAGATACATGAAAATTATCTAGCTTGATTCCATTAGACAATTTGAGTTTGAGTAACTAGCATTTGAATTTATATAAAAATTAAAACTATCTCTTTGCAAGATAGAGTAGTTTAGAATTTCCACAAATTTAATTGAGCTTGCTTAAACAACTTGTAATAGGTATGATTGCCAGCATCTTCAGCAAGGCAATCAGGAGCCACTCAGCAATTTCTGCCTCAGAGTCAATCAAACTGTGAATCAGGTCTCTTTGCTTTTAAAGGGAGATGTGTCATTTAGATGTTTTACCTTATTTATAGTTAAGATTTTTTTGTGTGTTTTAGACTATTTGTCTGGAAGAATGCAAACATTTTAGTTTTTGTTTCTATAACAATTTATTCATTGTTCCTGGAAACTATTTCCATGAAAATAATTCTTTGAGAACCATTGAATATGATAATGATTATGATGACCTCTTGATGTTGTAGTGACATGTAAGTTGTTATAAATACCACCCCAAGCACATGAACACAGAACCTAGAACAGTGACAGGCATAATAATAATATGCTATTAGCAATTTTTCTTATTGTCATGGTTAATAAAAAAGCGATCAGGCTCACTGCCCTGACTATGTAGATTTCTTATAAGAATAAATATGAGGTTGGATTTCTAGAAAAAGAGTAGATTCCCAAATTTCAACCCTGTTCTACCCTCATAGCCACATGAATTTGAAACGTTCTCTGGTTACGATCCTATGTGATCTTCATCGCACTTCAGTAACTCATCTATCTGGGATGAAAGAAATGACAATAATAGACCAACAGTTATCACTTCAAAAAATGAATTATTTTCTATGAGTGGGCATAATATCTCTCCATATGGCACTTCTTAAACCTAATGTGCCTATAGATACCCCAATGACTTGGTGAAAGTGTAGATTCTGATTCATCAGTCTGGCTAGAGTCTGTATTTCACAAATTTGACAAGCTTTGATGATGCAGCCAAAACTGGTCCATTGACCACACTTGGAACAGTGTGGACCTGAAGCATAAATGAACATTTTTAAAAGTCAGTATTGACATTTGTTAGCTGTAAATGCTCTAGCCTTTTCTCTGTGAATCTTAAGACACTGTACCTAGAATTTGCATTTTTCTTCACTACTTCACTTTTACTATTAACATTATAAGAAGGAAGTTCTTTGCTTTGAACCTGTGGTAGGGCAGATCCTTCGAGAATTGTCACCTTCTTATTCAGTGTCACAACCTTGCTTCTCAGTAGAGTGCTGGCTCATAGTTGACAGGCATATTATTCTGAATTAAAAGAATAAAATGATGGGGTGAAAAAGAATACTGAGTCTAGAAGTGTAAAAATTTCTCCCCATCTCAAGATCTTTCAGATTCTTCCCGATGGCAATGAACCCAATGATGTCTCACCATGTATTAATGGACAGAACTTTGGAAGTTCTGCCTTTATAATATGTGATATTACATTTTATTTAATTAAATATTTAAAAATAGAATTAAATCTTTCCTTTTTACTCCATCCAACCCTTCCCATGCCCACCACTTCCTTTCAAAGTCATGGCCACTTATTCTTTAATATTTATCATCACATGTATAAGTGCATGCATGTGAGTGATGTGTTTGTGTGACTAAACATATTATTGCAATCTACTGAATTTCTGTAATGTTGATTGCCTTTATATTTCTTAGGGTGGTCACTTGAGAATGGATCACAATTATAGGACCCTATCTCAGCAGCTTCTAATTTCCTATGTCTCTTGATCTAGGGTAAGACTGTATAATTTCCTAGACCCACATTGGTATGTCATCTGGTGTTGTCATTATTCCCATCTTATTTAAGCAATCATATGTAACAAGAATTGATGTGGGAGTGTCATATATCAATCTGTTGATTTCATTGGCTAAGTAATAAACAAACTGCTTGGGCTCATAGCTTAGAACATAGGTGGGTGGAATAAACAGAACAGAATGCTGGGAGGAAGAGGAAGTGAGCTCAGAGACGCCATCCTCTCCTCTCCTGGGCAGACACACGTGATGAAGCTCCGACCCAGGATGGACATAGGCTAGAATCTTCCCGGTAAGACCGGTGCTACAGTTTATTAGAAATGGGTTGATCAGGATATCAGAATTAGCCAGTAAGGGCTAGAGCTAATGGGCCAAGCAGTGCTTAAAAGAATACAATTTGTGTGTTGTTATTTCGGGCATAAGCTAGACATGTGGGCGGCTGGGGTGCTTCTACAAAGAATAAAAAAAAAACAGAGACAGATATTGGGGTTCAAACTGAAGATCAGAAAAACAAAAGAGCCAACCACTAGAGAAACCTTTTGCTTCACCAATCTTCAGTTCAAAAGGGCAAGATCCTATCTCCAGGAATTCTCTGATTTCACATTCCACTGAGTTCCTGTCTCTCCCCTTTTATATTCCTCTCTCTGCCCAACATTTTTGCTCTTGTCCCCACCTCTCTAGTGCTGAGATTAAAGGTATGCCATCACAAGTGCTGGGATGGCCTTTGTGTGAGCTCTGTTTATCTTTTAGACAGATTCTATCTTCTATACCCCAGGGTGGCCTCGAATTCACAGAGATTTGTCTGCCTTTGTCTCATGAATCCTGGGATTGAAGGTGTGTGCCACTACTCCCTGGCCTGTATCACACTGACTAGTATGGCTGCTTTGCCCTCTGATCTTCAGGCAAACTTTATTTATTAAAACACAAATAGTATACCACTATAACAATATTAGTGAGAATTTTCTACCATGGCTTTCCTATAATATCTAGATAACACAATTTTGCAGTAGACTTTCTTATTCTTATAATCTTTCCTTCTTCTCCTTTTTCTCCTCCTCTCCATGATATTTTCTGAGATAGCCTTAGGTACAGGGCGTGTATCAATTGGGAAAGAGCACCTCACATCCAGGTTTTCTCTATATTTTAACTATTTGTGGCTTTCTGCGATAGTCTCTGGATGCTGTAGAAAGAAACTTCTTAAATGGATGTGACAATTCTGCTTATCTCTTTTGTTCTTGATAAAGGTTTTGAATTCAGTTAGGAATTATACTGGTTTAGGAGAGTGGCATTTGGAGGTTCTTCCATAAGAGATATGGTCTCATTAAATATGGGTGGTTAGAATGATCTGAAAGTTTCATTCCTACTGAATAGCTACCATAGGTGTAGGAGGTGTTATGCATACTACCACTGAGAAATGTAAACATCAATCTGCTGTGGGAGAATGCCCTTAAATACTATAAAGATTTATCTTTATTAAAATGCTGACTGACCATTAGTCAGGCAGGAAGTATAAGTGGGGTAATGACACTAAAAGAATTCTGGGAAGAGGAAAGGCAGAGACAAAGTCACAATCCAGGAGCAGAGGAAACAAGATGAGAATGCCCACAGAGAAAAGGTACCAAGTCCCATGGCTAAACACAGACAAGAATTATGGGTTAAATTAAGTTGTAAGAGCTAATTAATAATAAACTTGAGCTAATACGACAAACAGTTTATAATTAATGTAAGCCTCTGTATGTTTCTTTGGGACTGAGTGGCTATAGGACTGGGTGGGACCAAAACTGTCTACACCAATCTTTCCATCATTGTATTCTTTGAGATTTATTAATGATCAGCCTTGCGATACATGCCTATTTGTGCAATAATAGCATGAACATCATCAGAATAATCAACCATTTTCTGCTTGGATTTAAGCCCTACTCCACAAGGTGAAACCCATACTGGGAACCACAACAGGGAAGCTACCAAATGGATATACAATTAAACCAACTTATGATTATTTTAATACATTAAAGCATCATTCAGCCCTCATCAAAAAAGTTCTATTTGTATATATGATCATCAACACTGAGACCTACAACTGGCCAAGCATCAGAGAATAAAAGACTCCAAAATATTTAGCCTTAAAAAGAGCATTATACTTCCTTCACTCTTAGAAAGGCTCATAGATGATAGAAGAAGATGGTGCATAAAGAGTGTTATGAATCATAAGTAGATGACACAGTGTCTTCTAGACACAACAGGAAAGCTCCACATATGAATTAACAGTGGTTGTAACAGCTCAAATAAGACCTGTAGAAGCCCCAAAGAAATTAGGCATATTCTTCTACCTATAGCTGAAGAGGTGTTGGAAACTTAGCTGCTAGGAGATAAAAGGCCAATGCAATCTAAAATTATAGTTCCTGATGAATTGACTACACTTCAGTGGGAGCTACACATCTAAGAATATTTGGGCAGTAGAAACTTGATGAGAAAAACTGACACAAAGTTGGATGAGAAAGGAAGATATATCTGTGAATCTGTGGGGGAGGTGGGGTAAGAATTATTAAAGTAATTTGCATCAAATACTCAAGTAACAAATTTAAAATGGCTTAAGAAGAATATCATCTAGAGTCAGATTACTTGGAAGGAAGAGCAAAGAACATGAACTCTAGTCTCTTCCTGGGTTATTATTTTATTTATTTCTAAAACTTTTGAGCTATGTATAAGATGTGTGATAAATTTTATATAAATGCACATTAAGAATGATTGTCACAAACAGCTTTATTCAAACATCCATTACCACACTTACTGCTATGTGTATGAATACATTGAGGATCTAACTTCAGAGAACTTCAAGTATGCAATACTTATTGCCAAATATATTCACCAGGCTGTACACAGAGCCTCAAAACATATTCTTAGAACTAAAAATTTATGTCCCTTGACTGACATATTTCCATCTTCCTCAGGCCTTGGCAATCACAATTTCACTCTCTGATTCTGTTAGTTTTATTGTTTCAGGTTACACATAAAAGTGAAATCATGCACTATTCATTTCTCTGTATCTGCTTATTTTGTGCAGCATCATGTCCTCTGAATCTAGTTGTGTTATCCCAAATTGTAGAATAAATATATCTATACATTCCCTTATCTATTTAAATGTCAATAGATATTCAAGGAGTTTCAGTGACTTTGTTATTGTTAATGTTGTTACCATGGACATGAGAGCATAGATGTCTTTTTAAGATACTGATTTCATTTCCTTTGGATATGTACCCAGAAATGGGACTGCAGAATAAGATGGTGCCTCTGTTTTTATATCTTGAAACACTTCCATACTGACTTCCATAGTGGCTATACAAACAGAAATTCCCATCAAGAGCATACAAAAAATTACTATCTTAGACTCTCCCTGAGACTTATCTCTTCCAGTTGAATATAGGTAATGTAATGAGTGTGGGATGCTAAATAATCACATTTTTTATTTGCATATCCCTGATGATTAATCACACTGAGAGATTTTTTTCTATACAAATGCTCCAGAATTTTGAATATGTCATTAGTTGAAAAAAAAGAGAGAATCTGTCTTTTACTCAGTGGATAGTCTTGATATCTTTGTTAAATGGTATTTGCAAACAAACTGACACATATTTATATATTCAGATGGATTGGTAAGTATCTGTTTTTCTGCCAGTGTTATATTGTCTATCTTACTCTTTGGAATATGATATGAAATCCAGAAATGTGAATTTTTCATCTATGTTTTATAGGTTAGAAAACTATCTTTTTGGAACATCTATGGCTAAAATTTCCATCAAGACAAATTGTTCCGGTATTTATGGTTTAGTTTTTTGAGAATAACCTTACCTATCCTACAGTTGTCAACTGTTCATCCTCAAGGCCCTTAGTCTCCCTTAGTATGACATGTTCTTTCTTTTGCTTCACATGAAATAAAAGGAAAGCATTTTATTGATATAATAAAATAGAATAATTCTGGTTTCCCCCAAATGATTCTTTTGTCCTTTTTAAGACTAACACCCATCTTTCATTCATATCAATGTTCCCTTTGTTTTCTACTATTATGTAGTTGGGTACATTTTTTCAGAATTTATAATAGAAATAACAAAATTTATGATCACTTGGGTTTGGATTTCCCTTCATCATTTTTATGAAACATATTCCTATCATCTGACATATTAGTAATTTATTTTTTAATCCTAATTATGTTCACTGAGTGAAAGCATGAGAAGTCATGTACTTATTTGTTGTTCATCATTTGACTTGTTTTCACCCGAGGTTACTCTGAATAAAACTGTTCCAGACATTTTTGTACAAATCTTTATGTAGAGACATGTTCACATTTTTCTTGTGCAAATGCCAAGGCTTAGAATAGCAAAATATGCAAATATAAAATAACCTACATTTAGCTTTATAATAAAATACCAATTTATATGTCAGAATGACTACATAGTTTAGTCTTCTACCAGGTACTCTATATCTGCACGTTCTCTCAATGTCATCACTTACTATTTAGTAACAGTAACCTTTACTTATCTAGTTGTATGTAATTGTGGTTTTCTTTGCATTCCCCTGATAACTAATGATGCTGGTCATGTGTCCATATGGTAAGTGGCCCTTATATATATATATTATCTATTGCCAAATGTCAATTAAAATAATTATTTTAAAGTTAGGGTTTTTTGTCATAATAACATGTAAGCTATTATTTTTTAAATTCTCGAGACAAGCCCTCTATCAGGGATATGTATTGTCAATCATCTCTCTTTAAAGGATTCTGAACAGTTTGGTCAGGGAGGGACACAGCAAGGGAGCTGCCTTACTTTCATCTCTATTGCTGCTCCAAAATAATTTGAAAAATGCAGCTCAAAGAGAAGGAGCTTTTCTCAGTCCGGAGTGTCAAGTTACAGTCCATCATACTGAAGAAGTTCACAGTAGCAGGAGTTTGAGGAAGGTGGCATTATCATGCCCAAATTAAAAAAAAAAAAAAAAAAAAAAAAAAAAAAAAAAAAAAAAAAAAAAAAAAAAAAGCTTGGGTTCAGCTCACTTTCTCTATTCAGATAATTCAGGATTCCTTGCCCAGGTAATGATATCACCCACAGCTGGCAGATCTTACCTAGGTTATTTTTTTTCTTCCAATTTCACACAAACTTGTGACATCTGGAAAGAATGTCTCAGCTGAGAAAGTCCCTCCATCTTATTGGCCTATGGGCAACTCTTTGGGGACATTTCTTGGTTAATGATTAATGTTAGAGGGGTCATCACGCAGTGGACAGTGACTCACCTGGACGAGTGGTCCTTGGGCACATGAAAAAGCAAAATATATTATTCATGGAACACAATTGAGAACAGTGCAAACAGTACATTCCTCCATCGATTCATTTTCGTTGCCTGTCTCAAGGTTCTTGCCTTGCATTCCTGCCATAACTTTACTTCATGATGATAATCTATAAGATGAAGGAAACATTGTCCTCCTCTAGTTACTATTGCTCACTTTGTTTATCACAAGAGGAAAAAATAAGACATATTTCAATTAACCTAAACAATATAATACCCCATAGATAAGTTACAACCAACCTGATATAGACAGTATTTCTTAGAGATGCCCTCGCCAAGTGATTCTAGGTTGTGTTAAATTGACTACTTGAAGTATATATACATCATGGACATATAAACTGATTGTGATAAACCAAAGACATGTGATCTCTAAGATTTAAAACTCACAAATGCTGAGTTTTAAAATCTGATATTTCACTTTATTGCCAGAAAGTATTTGTTTGTTTATTCATTTGTTCAGGCACTCTGGCTCCTCTCTAAGCAACTCAGTTAATAACTGCATTTTGGCAAGCCTTGCTGTGATATAACACTGGGCCCTAGTTCCAGTCTTTTGGGAGAGCCCTACCCTCATTCTTCACCATCACAAGGCTCTTTGTTATAAATGTGTTGGCTCAGAGATGAAGGAAGAGTCTCCTCAGGGCTTGGATATCATTCTGGTTTTGATTTCACAAGATTCAAAAATATGAGAGAGTTATTTAAGGAACTAAATCTATTTCATATAGATTCTCTATCTTCTTCAGATGCTCTGAGAATATTGACACCATAGGAAGGACCCAGGCCTCTGACCGTGCCTCGCTATGACATCATTCTCAGTGGAGTATATTCAAACCACATCTAGTTTATTTCCATGCCAGGGAAGCACGACAGATTTTCTAAGATGAATTTATTTATTTGGATCTTATTGCCAACATAAAAAGAAAAAAATGATACTAATTAATAGCTAATAAGAAGATATCACATGTTAATTATGACAATGACAAGAGCAATAGATGTGGAAAATGTGCTTGCTTGATAGCACTATATAATTTACACTGAGACAATGATAAATACATGGTTGCTGCACATTTTGCTTGTCACAGGAAGGACTTTATAGAAATTAATTTTCTTAATCCTTACCATATTTTTTGCTCAAAAGTAGAAAGTCAATAATAATATAATTTCAATATTACACATCAAAAAAGTGAAACTCAGAAAAGCCAGTCTTCCTACACTACACTTCCGCAAACCTAAAAACAAACTCTAGTGCTTAACCAGTATTCAAGACAACCTCCAAACTGAGAAGATTAACTTCTTTTTAAAAAATACTTTTTCATTTGTGTGTATGTATGTATGCACACATGTATGTATGTACACTCATATGCATGCATTCATGCATATGTTGGAGAGTTTAAAATAGAATGTTAGATCCCCTTGAACTGGAGACATGGGTGCTTGTCAGTCACTTGATGTAGGGGCTGAGAACCAGACTCTGGTCTTCTATAAGAGTAGCAAGAATCTTTTATGGCCAAGAGAATGCTTCAGTCCCTAACTTCCTTTTTAGCACACAATACTCATACTTCTCAGATATATGTTATACACAAGATCCATACAATGTTGCTCAGTTTCCACTATAAATAGTTATAAATAATCCCACTGAATTAATGCAAGTATAATGCATATTCAAGGTCATGATTCAACCATAAATACTTGCTAATAGCTAACTGTTAAGAATTTTATTATCTTCTGTTGGAAGGAAACACATGCAGACAGACAGATACAGACTGATACATATTACACTAAAAATGATGAGTATTCATCTATGCATGCCCAGGCAATGGCATCCCATGGCATACTGTAATCTTCAATGATTAATAGATACTACAATTTTATTCTTTGTTATTCATTTTATGGCAATTATGATCAGGAACCATTCAATTTCACTGCACACATTCAAGACTGTGTGTTTGTAGATCACTTCTAGCACTCTATGACTATCCTCCTGAAACTTATAATATAATTTGGGGGGGGGGAAGAAACCAAATTCAAATAAGTAGATCATATCCTATTATATAAGATAATGGAATATATGTATACAAGTAAAAATAATGAAAAAGAAATTATAGTAAAAGAGAACCTACTTCTTGAATTCAAAGATTAGAGAATGCCTCATCAAAAAGATAAGATTTAAACAGAATAAAAGGAGCCCAGTCATCAACAAAGAGCCTTCATCCAGTAACTGATGCGAGCAGATGCAGAGACCCACAGTCAAACATTTGACATAGCTCAAGGAATCCTGCAGAAGGGGGCATGAGGGATTGTATGAGTCAGAGAGATAGAGGACTCTATGAGAACACAGCCCATGAGGACTAATAGTATGACCAGCTCTGCACTCTAAACTTCAGGCAAACTTTGTTAGATCACAAGCAATGTATCACTATATACATAGCTTGGTGGTCTTGTAGGGTTACTAACAGTGGCAGTGGGAAGTATCTCTCACTCCTTTGCCTGCTCTTGGGACACTTTTCCTCCTACTGAATTGCCTCATCCAACCTTAGTATGAGGATTTGTACCCATTCTTATTCTATCTTTGTTTTGCTATGTTTGGTGCTATCCCTGGGAGGCTTGCTCTTTTCTGAAGGAAAATGGAGGAAGAATGGATCTATGAGAGATGGGAGATGTGAAGGGAAATCGGAGGAGTGGAGGGGAGAGAAACTGAAGTTGAGACGTAATATATGAGAGAAGAATACATTTTTAAAAAATTAAAAAGGAGATGGAATAAGGAAGCATATGCTGTTATTGGAACAAAACATTTCAGATCAAAGAAACAGCTAACATGGAGTATGTAAACTTGATCTAGAATTCTCAGAAGACATCCTTCCTTCAAATATTTTGGATCCTCAGCATTTAGATCCTCTTAAGGCCAGCAGAAAGAATGGGATTTGCTAAGTAAGAAACAGAGGATGCTCGTGACAGAAGTATGGTTATGCCTTGTGGACAGGGTAGATGGAGAGAGCAGGGGGTGGGAGGCCAGTGAGCTTGGAGGCCTATATTGAAATGAGAAGGCAGTAATGTCAACCCTGTCTGCATTCATCCATGCCCCACATTTTAGTTAGAAACTCTTTTTAAACAAAATGCCAATGCTATTATGTTTCTTCTTAAAATATTATTGGATGACTGGGAATTACCTACAACCTCCCTAACAGAGTTTGCAAGCAGTTTCATGAGCTAAATCTTCATGCTTCTTTCTCAATATTCACTTCATTGATTAATTCCTCCAAGTAGCAAACAAACATAGAACAACTGGTAGATTCTCAAAGCTGTTTAGAAAAGGACATAAGTGTGCACAGGGTATCTTGGTCCTCATGTTATTGACATTTGGTTACATGAATATATATATATATATATATATATATGCATATGCATATATAAAGATAATGGATACCTAAATAGATAGGCGGCATGAACCTAAATTTCATGGAAAAGAGGGTAACTTGTTTGGTCCAAAGTTCTACCCCAAAAGCTAGAATCATAAACATGAATTGTCCTAAGTTGATATCTGTTGAATGAATAGCTGGATAATTGTAGACTCTGTTCTACACAGGAATTAGAGAAGTTGACATCAAAATCCCCTTGTGCCTAAGAGGATCCTCCTTGTACAAGGTGATAATAGAAATGATTTGCCTCTTATTCTAAATTACAGCCATTTGGACCTCACTCAACTTACCAAAGGAAGAAAAAGCATCTATTTGAGCCCAGGGCTTTTGAGTACACTATTTATTTAATTATTGTATGATTTTTCTCACTGGCAGAGACTTTGATTTTTACTTTAATAATTCTGACCTTATCATTGAATATTGATGTGGGACGTCCTTCTCTATATTTTATTGGTTAATAAATAAAACTACTTTGGTGTATTGGCCTCTCTTTCTCATATATATATATGAGAGAGAGATTGAGAGAGAGAGAGAGAGAGAGAGAGAGAGAGAGAGAGAGAGAGAGTAGGTGGAGTCTAGGAGGTACCATGTAGCTGCTGAAAGAGAAGGACACACAGGAAGCTTACCGGTAGGCCATAGCCTCATGGTGATAGATAGATTAATAGAAATGGTTTCATTTAATATGTAAGAGCTAACTAGACATACATCTGAGACTATGGCCAAACAGTGTTGTAATTAATATAGGTTTTGTGTGATTATTTGGGTATTGGAGGCTGAGAAACTAAATCACAGACTCCATCTACAGGATATTAAACTTCTATTTCAACTCCTTGGAAGTCTTTTCTGCATATATCAACCTCTGAATGAGTCTAGGTACTCTGAACATTGTATATTCAGTTTTTAAATATGTTTTATGCAAAAACATTGTTCATTATGTCTCAAATGTAAAAAAGAAAGCTTGCTGTACACAGCCATGGCAAACCTTTGTGAAAAGTGTGTGCCAGGGCTCTGCTCAAAATAAGGTTGTAGGCAGCTCTTTTATTCCCTGTTGTAACTTAGAGGGATCTTTCAACCCAGTTACCTTCCTAAGATAACTAATATGATTTTTCTTTGACTTTACTGTTTATTCAGAACTCTTACTTCTACATATAACCAACTTTCGTCAAACAAACCGAAATAAGAACATTTTTAAAAATCATCCTTTTTTTTTTTTTTTTTTTTTTTTTTTTTTGCTACTCATATGCTCTTGGGTATGTGAATACCCACTGGATCCTGGATGACATACCAGAGGCTATACCCTTAAAGAAAGCTAAATATCCCTCTCCCTGCACCTATCCACTACCAATAGCTCTTCATCTATGGTTGGGAATTGACGCCTATCTTCCTTTTCCATGCTGGGGTTTTGTCTGTCTTGAGCTTCTATGGGACTTGCTCATGTTGTTTATTTATTAGAATATTTATTTATATCTCACCTTGATCTAAGCTATTCCTTCCTTTGGTCAAGCAAATGTCAGTTCTCATTAGTACCTAACAAAGAGAACTGCCACATCAATGAATTTAGAATTAAGATTTCAGTTTCGAGGTAAAAAGACATCATCAATCTTCTAACATGCATTTGGATAATTTCATTTATGGAGAGCTTATACTTTCTGAATTTGGGATTCTTCTATTTCAGAAAGCATGTGTCATGGCAGAAACATGAAAAAAATATAGGCAATTTCTAGGGATTTACATAACACTAGAGCTGTTTAATCGATAGATCGCAACATAAAAAGGAAGAGAACTTGGTTTTCTAAATATAAGTCTTCAAAGAAGGAACAGACTTTTAGCAGGTAAAGGTCATGTTGTCTTTATTTTCTAGCAAAAGAGATAGTTATTAAATCCTTCCTAGGCAGAACAGGCAATTGGCACATATACCTCCAAATTATCTTCATACCTTTAAGTGGTGGGAGCAAGATAAAATAACATACCTGTGAAGGCTGACAAGGGATCCCACAGGCTCAGTTAGAGAGATGGGTAAAGCAGTACAGGTTGAAGCTGCAAGTCTAGCCTCTAGGACCTGAAGGTAGCTGGGCAGGAGAAGATGAGCTGATTTGACTGCTGACCCAGTTGTCTCATCAAACTCCCTACATTCATTCAGGCATAACGTGAGATAACAGGGTGAGTTTAAAACACTCTGAAGCACATGAGAACCTGACACCACACTTACTAATGGCAATGATTTACAGTGTCACATCTAGCTGGGTTTTCGTCCCCACAGCACCATTAATATTCATCTTCTTAGCACGGGAAGATCACAGAGAAGGTTTGTAACTAGAACCTCAAGTATTCTTTTCATTTGTCTTTGGCTGGAATTTTTAAAGTGACTTTCCTCTGGGGAACATGAGGAGAAGAAATGTGCTTTTTATTAAGATTTTTTTGGGAAATAATTGCATTATTGGAACACAGTCTTTTAAGGTCAGCACTTTGGATGCAATTACCAATGACTGTAATGGATGGCTCCTCTGCTTTGTCATTTCTGCTCTGTAGGCACTTAAAATAATCCTCTGTAACTCTTCTGGTTAAAGGGGATTTTGTTGCTGGAAAACATATTTCTGGAATTGGATGCTTTCTCCAAATAAAGAACACAGTACACATGCACACTGGAAATTAGCTTTTCCCATACTACTTGGGGTTTTTTTTTTGTTGTTGTTGTTGTTGTTTGTTTTTTTTTTTAAAATCTAACTCCAAATGCCCAAGCTAAAAGGCCTTTTGGAACACTATATGGAAACCTACAACTAGAAAAGCTTCCTAAATTATTACAACCCCAATAGATATACCACCAGTAAAACCTCCAGTGCCAAGAATGGACTACATCTTGTTGAGTCTTTGGCCACAGAAGTTCCATTGACCAACCCAACCTGTAATAATAAAAGACTGTTGCCAAAATTATTGGTTACTCTCCATAATCTGCCCATAAGGCTCTATTGTTGAAAACCCTTCTTGTGCCATCAAACATGGAAAAAAATTACACTGGTGCCCAGTTAGAAGTTTTACCCCTATTGACTAGAATTCATGATTCTAGAAGGTACTTTATGTACTACTGTAGGAGAACATTCTATGACCTTACAACAACGGGGTGACTATAAATATATTGGTTCAGTAATGATAAAATTGTTGTTGGAGTAACTAATCACTTTTACAATTGGATTTAAGAACTCGTCGATAAAATGAAACCCATGGCTAACACTGCTAAAATGTTTAAGAATCTGAGAATAGATAGTTAGTTCATGATTCCCAGGGGGAAGCCTACCACTAGTTTTCTGTTATGAACATTGCAGATAAAATGACTCTTGATGACATATTGCATTATCCACAGATCAGAGAACAGCTCTCAACAGATAAGCTTCTTCTTGCAGTAGATAATAATTAACATAGAAACCTACAACTACAATGTGCAGAGCGTGAGAGACTTTGGAGCATTTATCTCTAAATGGAATGTATTTATCACACCCCTCCCATGAAAGTTTCAATTATCTGTGTGGAAAAGGAGGTAGAATGAATGTGGAGGTAGAATGACTGTAAGAGCTAAAGGTGGCAGATGACTCCAAGGAAATAGTGTCATCCAGACACAAATGGGGTCGATACACATATGAACTCACAGAGACTGTGAGAGCATGCATAAGACTTGCACAGGTTCAAACCAGACAAAATCCCAACACAGATAAGGGGAAGTAGACATACATTCCCAATCCTAATCAAGAAGCTATTTATAATTTTTTATCTTCTTGGAAAGAAGCTGTTTTCTCCAAAGGAGTGTCACAAAGTCTATCAACCATACTCTAGAAGAGGCCCTGCATCAAGAAGTTGGCCAACATAAAAGAGATGTCATGCTTATAGGTGTACTTTTGGTTTTTTATTCTTTGTATTGTTAGTTTTATTTTTTTATTTGTTTTGATTTTCAGGGCTTTTTAATCTTTTTTTTTACTTTTTTGATGGGGAAAAAATGAACATGAGGTTGTGTTAGCTGGGCTGCACAGATGATCTGGTGGACTTGGGGAAAGTGAGGGAATATGATCAAAATGTATTGAATGATAAAGTTTGAAACTAGTAGTAAACGAAAGTTTAAATTAGTAATGAATTAAATAGTAAAGGTTAGTTACAATATTTTTTTTTGTTTTGCCTGAGACTTCTCCAAGATTCTGTATTTCTTATCTATGCTTTTTGCAGATTCTCATGGAATCTCGTTTCAGTTCTTCACTGTATTTTAGTAGGGAAAGTGAGTAACCCTAGCACAAACTTATTTCCATAAACTCTAAGAGGGGGATGATACCTTCTTCAAAGGTATGAATGAGCTGAAGTGAATCAACTTCAACTTGGTACAAAACACACAGCTAATTATGATTGTACAATTTTTAGTAAAAGATATACATACAACACACACACACACACACACACACACACACACACATATATATATATATATATACATACATATATTAAATTGTCTTAATAGATTATCTAAAAGGTTGACTTTGGAATGAATTCTATGTTAGAACAATGTTTTTCTACTGAATTTGATCTTTTTAATGAGGAAATGACCCCAAGAGAAATTTCTTCAGTTAAACTCTCAGTCTTTTACTTATTAAAAATTATTCTACTTAAAGGTTTTTTTTAACATTTAACATTAGATATTTGTTCATTTAAATAACGTTGGAGGTCAGTACTAAGAAAAAAAATGACCATTGGACTCAGAAAATCTCTAATTAATGTGCTACATAGAATAATGTCTCTCTTCTTAAACACCTAATATAAAAGAAAGCTAGGACTATATTAATTAAGTTCTAAGTCAAATGAAGCTAAAGACAAAGGTGAAATTATATGTTGATTACATAGTTGTTTTTGACAATGGTAATATTCTGTGGGTTGCCCAGGTGGTCTCAAAGTAATAACAACGGTCTTTAAGGCTAGGAAAAGGAAAACCGCGCAGAGGTCCAAGTAATGAATGTTCTGTAAGACAAACTAGATTCACCATTAGTTGGTTTAATGGAGGGAGAAAAAGAAATCACAGACAAAAATAAATTGCCTCTAAAATCTGAAAAATTCAGAGAAACAAATTCTTTCCTAGACCCTCCACAAAGAAGGAAAGGTTAGGGAAACCCTTGATTTTAATCTATTGCAATCTGTATTCAGGGCTGGAAAAGAAATCAGGGTGTGATACTGGAGTTAAAGGCTCAAGCAGGAAGGAGGGAAGGAGGTGCAAGAAAGAAGTGAGCAGGGAGTGTGGGGTAACTAAAACTGAGGGCACATGAGGAAATGTTACAAAGTTTTACTAGTTTATAATACGTATTTTGGGTCCCAGGTAGTGGGTTTCTCCATCCAAGCAATAGACCAGATGGAGCTGAATTAATAAAACCAGGTTTAATCTGAACAAAGCACCCCTGGGTAATTTGGGGTGGAAGAGTGAAATCTGGCCCCTCCTCCCAAGGAGGGGGCCTTAAATATATTTTAGGCAAGTTCTCTGAGTAGCTCCAGGGGAGGAGCTGCTGCTTGTTGGCCTTTCTGAGGGCAGAGTCTGGAGAGGGAGGATTGGGGCTGAAGCAGAGTTCCTGGCTAAGCAGTTTGTAAGCTAATTAAAAGAGGTACATTTTACAAAGGAGTTTGAACAGAAGTATCCTGAATGGACTATGATGCTCCTACAAGAACAGGATTATTAAATGACAATATTAATGCCAGAGACAAGATAATTCTGTTAAAAAGTCTCCAGAGGCAACTAAAACAACACAGGCTATTGCCAATACTCTAAGTATTACACCATAGCTCGATAGCAAGACACGATTGCTAAAGATACTATGCTCATTGGTTGCAGGACAGAGAGAATCTTGAACTTACCAGGGAAGTTGTTCCCTCCTGGTGTTCTTTCATAGCACTTGAAGGTTCTGTGCAGGCTGCTAGAGGGAAACAGTCATCAATGGTGAGATCCTCCATGCTACAATACTGACCTGCCAGGTAAATGTGACCACTGGTACAATAGTGGCATGACAGTTATGGGGATAACCACTGGCTTTCTGATTAGATTTGAGTCCTGTTCCGCAGGATGAATTTTTATGCCTTATCTAAATCTCTTTTTTTCTGGGGAAATCATGCATCCTATAGAGGAACTTAATGTGGTTAGTTGGTCAAATCATCATGTTTGTGATGCTCTTATCCTTGGTCAAAAAGGCTACATTTACAGTAGATAATGGTTAAGCCAAAGATTTGAATTGGTCAAAGTGCAGAGAACTTTAAGTGCTCTGATGGAGAGGTTGTCTATACCAACCTCCACCACCTAAGCCTCAGGGAACCAACTAACTGGTAGAGGTTGGGAGAAGACCTGTGGAATGTCAACTGACACGACATAGCTGTTACCCACAAGAACTCACAGCAGCAATGGCTATGTGGATAAGACCATGCCGCTCAAAATTTCAGTATAGATGGGTATACTGAAGAGTTTTATGTCAACTTGACACAGCCTAGAAACATTTGAGAGATGGGATCTTCAGTTGAGAAAATGCCTGCATAAGAACAGGCTCTAGGAAAACCTGTAGGGCATTCTCTTTATTAGTGATTGATGATGAAAGGCTCAGCCCTATGTGGGTTTTGTCATCCATAGGCTAGTGGTTCTGTGTTCTTTAAGAAAGTAGTCTGTGCAAGCCATTGCAGCTCTGCTCGCGGCCTCTACAACAGCTCCTGTCTCCAGTTTCCTGCCCTGTTTGAGTTCCTGATCTGACTTCTTTCAATGATGAATTATGATGTAGAAGTCAAGCCAAATAAGCCCTTTCCTCCCCAACTTGCTTTTGGTTATGGTGTTTCATCACAGCAATAGTAATCCTAACTAAGAATGGGAAAAGGCTTCGTGAGCTGAGACTAATAGCTGAGGACTATTGGCAACTGATGGATGCAGAGGGAGAGAGAATCATTTTTACTTGGGTGTGAACCATTGGTAGTTTGCCTATACCTCAATGGATGGTCCCACATCCATGTACATATGAGCAACTTTAAGTGAGATCAGTAGATTATTAATAACTTTTTAAAATTTATTTATTTATTATGTATACAATATTCTGTCTGTATGCCTGAAGGCCAGAAGAGGGCACCAGACCTCTTTACAGATGGTTGTGAGCCACCATGTGGTTGCTGGGAATTGAACTCAGGGCCTTTCGAAGAGCAGGCAATGCTCTTAACCACTGAGCCATCTCTCCAGCCCCTATTAAGGACTTTTTTCTTTTTTATTTATTTATTTATTTATTAAAGATTTATGTCTCTTCCCCACCACCACTTCCCATTTCCCTCCCCCTCCCCCAATCAAATCTTCCTCCCTTATCAGCCCAAAGAGCAATCAGGGTTCCCTGACCTGTGGGAAGTCCAAGGACCACCCACCTCCGTCCAGGTCTAGTAAGGTGAGCATCCAAACTGCCTAGGCTCCCACAAAGCCAGTACGTGCAGTAGGATCAAAAACCCATTGCCATTGATCTTGGGTTCTCAGTAGTCCTCATTGTCTGCTTTTTATATTGAGACAGAAACATGTTGTGATTCTGAGGGAATAAGGAAAAGTACTAGGTTGTGAATATAATCAAAATACATTGTATACATTTATGGAATTTTAAAAAATAAATAAAAACTTTATTTAATGAAAAACAAAAGTAATTTTAATTGTTTCAGCCATTGGGTGGCAAGAAGGTAGAGTGGTAATAAGACACTATTGTAATTAACAATAATCACAGCCTATTTCTGTAAAACTTGCTTGTAGATGGCTAATCTGTGTGAATCTATAGATACACTTTTTTAGGTACTTTGGGATCCTTGACAGTCACTTCATCACTGGATAGAATAATGATACAGACACAAAGCGAGGCAGCTTGAACCTAAGACAATGGAAATATTATCAACTGACCATAATAGAGACACATTCAATTTCGAACCATCATAATTTGCTTGCAGATAGAATGTGGCACAAGGAAATGACAGACTGAATATAAATGCAATTTCTAAAGGTTCATTTACTTTTATCTTGTGTACATAGCTTTTTTTGCTAACATGTATGTCTGTATACCATATGCATGCAGTGCCCACAGAGGCCAGAAAACAGTGAAGCTTGCCCAGAACTGGAGCTACAAACTGCTTTTAGTTAAGAATTGAACTCGAGTCCTTTTGAAGAACAGCTAATATGCTTAACCTCTCGGCATCTGTAGCCCCAGATGTTTTGAAATGTGAACATTAATTGAGAGAACTTAGATGTAACAGAGATTTAAGGTTTTATTTTAGATCCTTTAGATTTAAAATATTCAAGAGGCACATATCAGACAATGCACCTGTGTATACAAATCGGGAATTACCAGAAACAGTAAACACTGAGAATATATAGCATGTTGGTGACACATAAAGCCACGATACCAGAGAGAAGGGCCTGAGGAGTGTGCTACTATGCTGAGAAAAAAAAAAAGATTTGAGAGTGGAAGTTCAAAACACAGCAAGCTTTTGCGTTTTGGAAAAATGGACTTAAAAGCCATGGAATTTCAGAAATCTTCCTAGTAAAGTAGAATAATAGATGACTGTGAGCCCTGAAGGTGAGTGATGGTGGAGATTCTTAAATGCTTAGCAAAATCCCTGTGCATTGTGCTCTGTATACTTTGAGTATAATATATACAATGGTATGTGAGCGTAAATTTTTACATATAGCAACAACACATCACTCAACTTTAAGGCAGCATATAAAAGTTAACTTGGCTTCAGAAATCACATGTCCATGTACATGTGCAAGACAGACACATATTTATAGAAAACAACAGATTAACATATATATGGAAGCATAACTGATACATCTGAGCAAATAAATGTCACGGTTCTCATGCACACACATACACAGACAAAGTACGTAACATTAAGAAATAAATTCAGAGATTCAATGAGAAGTCTACATATATAAATAGCATACATATATATGCATATGTATGCCAAAAGAATACCCCTGGTTGTGTCAATGAAAAATGCAAAAATATCTCCAGACTTTGCCAAAGTTTCTTTTAGAGACAAAATTACCCCTGCCTGAGAACCACTGCTCTCCATACATTAGAGCTTTTTCCCATTTCTTTAGCCCCTGCCAACTTGGAAGCTTAGACTGATAGCAGATGAAATTCCTTGCTGTTTACAGAGAGAGTTCCTACTAGGAGAGGTGAGATCATCAGCAGGAAGTCCGCAGCCTTTGTTCCAGGCAGATGGGCAGACCACCCTTTTGTAGTCGAAGTGCCTTCAATGATAGCTTGATTAGAACCATTTTCTACCAGGGTACTTTTGCAGTAAGTCTCCAGAAATCTAGCTCTCCCATCCCTCGGGGTGGAATACAAATCCACTGGCTTGAAGTTTTTAGGCAAATGTCTAGACTCAGAAGTGCCTAATTAACTTTGTTTTCTTGGTATCTCTGTGCCTGGAGGACCAGAAACAGAAGCAATTCTGTAGACCAAAACAACCTAATTTCCTAGCGAGGTAATTAGAGTTGCTGCAGTGGTACCCCTATCCCAACAGCCACAGGGGTAGAACAAACTGACAACACAGCAGTCCTAGGAATCTTTGTCCATTGGTTCCTGCAAAGCACTCAATGTAAAATGAAAATTAGAAGCAGATGTGTCAGTAAGCATGTAGGCTCTACATAGCTAGAAATGAAAGAAATCTGCTTCTAAGTATAGAAGATTGTCTATTATGATTGTAAATGATGATATTGTTAATGATGGTTCTTCAGTTTACATTAAAATTACCCATTGAGGATCTCCTACATATATTTTCTGTTCTTAGTTCTTGGGGATATGGCATTGTAACAAGGGAGGGAAGCAGGAAACAGATACCTGTGGAGAGATAAACGCTAACATGGAAATCCAAATAGGAAAGATAGACATGAAATGTCGAAGGCATTGATGTTTTAATAAGGGCCGGAAAACTTCCTATAAAATCATGATTTTATGAGGAGCAGAAAAAGCAACATGGTGTGTGTGAGCAGGAGCGGGAGATGGATAAGCAGCACAAGAAGCTAAAGGTTAGCAAGCAAATGGGAGGTCAGACGTGAAAGGCTCATACTTCATGTTACTCCATAGTAGGAACTTTAGCTTTCCTGCTGAGCAAAACAGAAGGTGGTGTAGAATAATAAGCAGATGCATGATTTGAGAGGACTTACATTTTATCAAATGATTCTCATTGTTATATTTAGAATAGCTGATACCCAGGAAAGGAGCAGTGGAAAAAAAGATAAGTTGAGTTTGTTCCAACAATCCGTGAGTGATGTGTTCATGACTTGAGAGAGACCAGAGGCAATTATGACCACATAAAATAACCTAACTGTATATAAATTTGCAGGTAAATTAGCATGGGGAGCATGTAGGGTTTGGATGAAATCGAGATAAGTTTAAGAAGTAGAAACTTCTTTTATAATTCTTTCCAGTTATTAAATGAGGAATTCTACAGTATGTGCTTTAGAGAGATGATAAATCAGGTTTTATTTTAGACATTTAAGAAAAGGAGCATGCCAAGTAGGAGGTAGCATAAGTAATGTGCAGTTCAATGGAGAAGGCAAAGCTGGAGTAAGATTTGTGAGTCATATGCGTAGAGGTGATGAGGACAAATGACTTGATGTTCTCTTCTCTGGACAGATCTCTAATGTTATGTTCAAACTGCACAGCGCCAGGCAACAGTGGTTAAGATCTGGCCAAATATGGATCTTGAAACAATGAAACACACAGAATCAGTTTTCCAAATAAATCAACAACATCTGAAAACAGAAATGTAGAAATTATACACTCAAGGAAGTTAAGAGACCTAACAATTAAACACAGATGATGTTTAGAATCTGAATCCTGCAAATAAATCAGTAAAGTCATTTGGAAACAATAATGGGATTTTTAAAATGGGATGAATCTTTAGGAGCCTATGCAAATACTGCAGATTTTGTTTTACTTTGAATAATATGTATAAATGTATTGTGATATGCATATGTGTACATATGTGTGCAGACTGTCTATCAGGTTAAGTGAAAAGCAAAATTAGTGCAAATAAAGTGATAATATGAATAAAATGTGTTTCAAAACATTTTCAATTATTTGAGTGAAGGACACAAAGGCAGACAAATCCCTGGTATGCTCAAGGTACATTCTTGCACTAAGACAAAAGCTTGGTTGGTGGCTTTTCTCAAGGCATAGAACTGTCCAGCAGGATTTCTTTTTTTTTTTTCTTTTTTAAATTTATTTATTTATTAAGGATTTCTGCCTCCTCCCTGCCACTGCCTCCCATTTCCCTCCCCCTCCCCCGATCAAGTCCCTCTCCCTCATCACCTCAGAGAGCAATCCAGCAGGATTTCTAAATTTCCCAAAAAAAGGCTCCTGTGGTGGGAACAAATTGACCTTCCTGTCTCTGTCTAGAGTAACTATCCCCTGTGATGGATCAAACCAACCAATTCCAAGAACGATAAAAAACATAGGGACGTCCCAACATTCAGGGCAAACTCAGAAACTGTTCTGCCTTCCTGAGTAAGGAGTCTGTTTCTTTTTTCCTTTTATTTTTCTAATGTACATTACATCCTGACTTTGGTTTCTTCTCCTCCACTCTTCCCAATTTTGACCACTGCCTCTCTTCTTCCCCAGATTCACATCTCCATTTCCCTTCAAAAATGTAGACCTCCAGGGATTATCAACCTAACAGGGCTTAACAAGTAACAAGAAGACTAGGCACAAACACTCATTTCTTTATGGGTCTCCCTCCCTCTCCCATCCGTCTCTGTGTATAAGCTTGTGTGTGAACTTTTGTTTCCAATAGAAAACTAACAGAGTGCTGAGACTTTGCTTTTCCTGTCCTTTTTAAATTTAAATTAGCAGAGAAAAAAAAATTTTTTTTTCTGCAACTCTAGATGGCATCATCCTGACAGCAAAGGTTGACAATTATAAAGGATGAGTGACCAGGGCAGAGTAACCCATTTCTACTACTTCAATGTATGTTTGTAGATTTCTCCAACAGCAAAAACCATACTAAAACGTAATCCACTTTCAAGCAGCGCTTTGAATTTGTTTGTTTGTGGATGCCTATCAGGTAGGACTAGCTGATTGCAGGTACTTAATAAGTATTCAAAATTGTCAAAAGAAGTGAAAATACTATTCAAGAGAATTGAAAGCTTGCTGGCACTTTACACACCACCTCAATGATTTACAACATGGCCAGGAATAGCATTATACTCTCTATTATCTGGTAGACTTAGGTAAGTGATTAGCCAAATTCACACAGCTACAGACAGATAGAGAGGCTCATCATGCCTTAATGCTTTGGTTCTTTCCACTTTTACAACTTAAACGTCTCTGATAAAACACCACCTTTACTTGCCTATTCAATGGAGAAAGGGCCTCTTTAGGAGAAGTGCCGAGTGATCTGATTGATTCTAAAGAAATCCATTAATGCCACACAGTATCACTTCATACAAATTACACATTGATTCATTCCTGCTACGAGGTCTCTGCTGCAGGTCATGATATACATGAATGGTGCTACAGTGCTCTGTAGTCCATCCAATAATTTCTGAGTATCAAAACCAGCAAAATGACTTGATCACTGTCATTAGTCTGGTTGTGATACTCTAGCAGATTCCTAGTTTAAAAATTGTTCTTTTCATAGCATAAGTATTAAATTACCAATTGGTCTATTCAGGTCAAAAAAGAGACATCAACTGTCTCTTAAATAGTTGACTCTGCAGAATAGAAATGCCAATAGCATGAGGAATCCAGAATCTTTTGAGAGGGGCTGGGAGTAGGATTTTTAGAACAAAGTGTAAAGTATAAGGGTCCTTGTCCAAAATATAAGAAAAGCGTGCCATTAAAGGGGCTACAATATAAAAGCTTTGTATTATGCAATTTCTTTCTCGTTTCTCATAACAATTTTCCCTATTGTTTAAGGTCATTATAAGAAAAAATAAATGAAGATTAAAAACTATCAGTATGAAATGTTCTATTTAGTTTTAGAAAGGACAGTTCAAATGCAAATATCAGAGCACTTATTTTATATGGCAAATCATAAGGTTATATAATTTATTTCCTTGAATGGTGCCCCCATGTAGGTCAGTAGAGGTGAACAGAGGACAGACTGAAAATTTCTGAAAGGATCCTGATTTTATGGCAGATGCTAGGTCTCAGGACTCACTCTTCAGAGGCAGGACAGTCATGAGTTCATAACCATCTAAGCCTAAGAAGTGAGACAATATCTTGAAACAAAAGAAAACAGAAATATAATTTCTTACAATCCACATGAGAAGCATTCCCAAAAAAAATGTTCTCTGGGGCACCAAAAGGATTGTACATAGCACAAAAGTCACTGTGAGTGCCCAGAGTCCTACTCCTCATATGAGGCATGGTTGTATCCTTCAGGCTCCTAAATGCTTGACTTCTCTCCTTCTGTCAGCTGTGAGATTGACTCATGATTTTCCAGTGGAAGCTAAGGTTGAAGGAAGTTTAATCAATCACGTTTCCTTCTCATAGATCCCCTGTTCCAAACCATGGTTGGAGAAGCCAATTCTAAGGATGTTGTCACAAGCAGACTTGAATTTAACCCACAGATTATACAGAAGCTTGGTATAGGTAACATCTGGGTCATCCAGAAACCTATTATGTCAGCCAAGGGCTGTAACAGATATATCCTGAAACACTGTTGTTCTGTTCATCCAGTAGGATGTCTCCCACAGAAGTACTCAGACTCTTGCCAGGAGGTATTGGGGGTGGGGGGGAGACCCAATGTTAGAAATCATGGTCTCCAGATCTGTTTTCTGGGAAATCTATACAAGGGAAGTCAGAATGTAGGCTAAACTCCAGTTTCTCCTGGGCATGGTCCTTTGTCTCACTGGCTTCATTTAAGAAACACTCAAAGGTGAATGTGTTATGAATTTATAGTTCTATTGCACTAAGCATTCCAGAGCGATTTTGCCAAACCCCACTAGAAGAGGAAGCCTACAACAGGCCCACATTCCTAATTCTACAAAGTCCAAGTAAATTCAACACCCAAAAGGGTTATTTGGGCAGCATTAAAGACAGAAGCTGTCCTTCACTAGTTTTAAACTTCTACCTACTGCTGGTCAATGCAATACCCAGATTTATGAAAGTTAATATTGAAAACCAAATCCCATAATTAGAGATAACACCTCAAAGTTTCAATGGTCTAAAGAAGTCAATCTTCCTATTAAAAATTTTGGAAACATGAGAGTTCTATAATTTTGTGTTCCAGCTTTCTCAAGTATTTCCTCTAAAAGTATCCAAAATCAGGAATTCCCGCTCCCCTCTCTCTGTCTTAGTTAAGGTTACTATTGCTATGACAATACCCCATAATGAACACAAAGTTGTGGAGGAAAGGTTTTATTCAGCTTACACTTCCACATCATAGTCCATCACTGAAGAAAGTCAGACAAACTCTCAGACAAGACAGGAACCTGAAGGCAGGAGCCAATGCAGAAGCTATGAATAAGTGCTGCTTACTGGCTTGCTCATCACGTCTTGCTTGTCCTGCTTTTACACAAAACCTCAGACTACCAGCCCAGTAATTCCACCACTCACAGAGGACTAGGTCCTCCCCTATTGCTCACTAATTAAGAAAATGCCCTACAACTGGATCTGAGGGAGTCATTTAATCAGTAGAGGTTCTCTACTTTCAGACCACTCTAGATTATATCAAGTTGACATATGACTATCCAAGATACCCACTTACCTGGGGGAAAATCAGAAGGGAGAATTTACTGAGTATCTCTCTCTTAGTCAGTGTTCTATTGCTGCGAAGAGAAACCATAACCATAGCAACTCTTATAAACAAAATAATTTAAGTAAGGCTTGCCTACAATTTCAGAGTTTTAATCCATTCTCATCATAATGGTGAGTATAGCAGCAATCAGGCAGACATGGTGTTGGAGAATGGGGATGTTCTACTGGGAACTCACCAAGACCTGGGTCTGGAAAAGCCTGGGATAAAACCGGACTCTCTGAACATAGCGGACAATGAGGACTACTGAGAACTCAAGAACAATGGCAATGGGTTTCTGATCCTACTGCACGTACTGGCTTTGTGGGAGCCTAGGCAGTTTGGATGCTCAACTTACTAGACCTGGATGGAGGTGGGGGGTTCCTTGGACTTCCCACAGGACAGGGAACCCTGATTGCTTTGCGGGCGGGGGGGGGGGGGAACTTAATTGGGGGAGGGGGAGAAAAATGGGAGGCGGTGGCTGGGAAGAGAGAGAAATCTTTAATAAATAAATAAATAAATTTAATAAAAAAACAAAAAAAACCAAAAAAACAAAAAACAAACAAAAAAAAAGAATTCTACATCTGGATCTGCAGGTGGCAGCAACAGAGGCACTGGGCCTGGTTTGAGGCTTTGAAGTATGAAAGCCTCCCCCCACACACCCACCAACAGTGACACATTTCATCCAACAAAATCACACCTACTTGTCACACCTCCTAATATTTCAAATAACCAGTCATTCAAATATATGAACCTATGGGGCCCATCCTTTTTCAAATCACCACAATTTCCTACAGGTGTGCAATTGTCTTACTCCTCATTCTCATGAAATATACCATACATTTCTAGACAGATTTGCATTTCATCTCATATTCAAATTTCAGAAACACTTTATTTATATTTTATCCAGCTTCCATCATGTTTACACTTTGAGCATTTTAGGTAAGAATGAATGGCTTCTTGTTCCCAGTGACTTGGTTTTCTTTAAATGCTATTGCCCATTTATTTGTGTATTTATATGAAGATGTGTGGATGTGTGTGTATGTATGTTGTAGAAAGAAACCACAAGGGGAATAAAATATAATACCCCAGGATGCTTTATATAAAAGTCAAGTTATATAAGAAAGATTACCATAACACTTTATTTTATTGAAATGACCTCATTTTTCCCCCAAATGACTACAGAGTTTCTGCTCCTAATATCAACTTTGTATCAAGAATGCTACCAAACTGCTAGGAAGAGAAGTAATTTTCTACATTGTCTCCAGACATATTACAGTGACGTGAGGCAGCATAACTCACGGAACTGTCCAGCAAGCTTTGTGGTAGCTTATTCCTGAGTCATTTGTTTCTGAGATCTCCATGGAGTTTTCACATCCCAATAGGATATAAGCAAATGTCAGACATGGACACAGGCTTCCTTAAGGGCTACCAAGTGAGAAAGATACTGTATGAACACGTCATTGATGGAGAGAGGCCAACTTCGTGTTACTTGTTAGGTTATTTCTCACATTAAAAACAGAAAATAAAGAATAGAATTTAGAAAACTATTTTTTAAAGGTTTACATTTAAAAACTTCACCATGAACTTCAATTTAGTATAATTGTGCATTTCTTCAACCAACATAGAATTTATTTTTAGAATATTAGGTCATAATATCCCATCACTTCTGTGACGTTAGTAAGTAGTCAGCACTCTTATGAACACAACCCACTGTGGATATGGGGAATGGGTACCCACAGTACACAAGAGAATTAGAGACTATCACAAACCAGAGTAAAATGATCTGAAAGTGCAGTTGGATAAGCAGTGATCCCCAGGTAAGCCTTTTCACCCTAAACTCTGCTGGCTTGTCGCCACATCTTTGGATTTGTCTGTCTCCTACTGTCACCCTGAAGCAGCATTACCTCCCTATAGTCATCACTGCAAAGAAACAAATAGCAGCCGTTTATTTTACAAACCTTCACTTGTCTGGTTAGTTTGATTAATAGCAAAAGAATAAGAGGACAAATTGTTATTAATGCACCACTGTGTTCTAAGACACAACATTTATCCTACACAGCTTTGCATCCTAATCTCCATGGAGCTGGTGGCAAAATGAATCTTAAGCTTCTAAGAGTTATAGGTTGGCTTCTAATGAGAGTTAATCTTTTTGGTTTTTGTTTTATTAAATACATTAAGGCAAAAGAGGAATACACTTTGGCTCAACCATTGAAAGCTTTATTAGACCAAAGCTACTAAAAACAGCTGAAGAGTAGGGTAAAGTACTCCGTCAGAATTTATGAGATGTCACACTCATAGAAATCAGATTGATTTTGTGTTGTTGCAGCTGCTTAGTTGATGTTCTTTTTTATTGTTGTAAGGCTACAAGAGCCAACCAATTTTATGCCCAGTAAGCCATTTTGCCTTCCATGTTGTGAACCCAACACTCATGCCCCTCCAAACAACTGGTAAGCAAGCAAGGCACTTAGATAACACTCCCCGGGAATCTGCTATGCTTTGCAAAAACAAAGTTCACAGAATTTCTTATAAATTGAGGATCCCAGAGTGGGAGGGGCCACACAAGACTATTCCTTCTGGGGTAACTAAATGTCAACAAATAAATTATTTGGGGTGAATGGGCTGTTATCACTCCTGAATTCATTCCATGCTATAATTTCCAGTTTTATTATAGGTCTTACAATGTTCCTAGAAAGAAGACATAAAAAACTTTTATTAGAAGATGTTCAGACATATTCATTTGTGCCAAGCCTTGTGAGTAAGAGACATACTACCCAAATTTGTTCCATAGATATTTTTGATTTTGTTGCTTGCAAGGTAATGTATTTTGAATCATCTTATAAATGTCAGAAGGTTTCATATGCCCACACACATGCATATGTATATATTTATAGATGGGTAGATAGATTCAAATTTTAGCATCTCTTAAATAAGTTTTGGAATAAATTCAAATAAGCTTAAGAATCTGTCCAGATGGGGGCTTACATTTCTGGATGGCAATCAACTATTCAGAACTGAAGGGTAGGTTATCCTTTCACCTGAGGAGGGTGTTTCTGTTCAATGCAGCACTCTTGCCCTGATGCTGAGACTGCACCAGTTCCCATGTAAATGTAACATCATGCTAGAGTACCTTTTAGTCTCATTAAAAAATATCACCGCTTGTATGTTAGTGACACTGTCATTTATTCAATAATATGTGCTAAGAATTTACTCTATGCCTGCTGTGGACAATAATGAGCAAGTCCTGATCATGCAGGAGGAGGACATACATCAGTGATACCTTCTCCTATGACACATGCTATGTACTTTGAATAAATCTCATTAGAGGGACATAGACATATCCCTAGAAATAGAAGAAATGGAGGCTGACAGAAGAGGTGATATTTCAATAAGACTGTTGAAGAGTAAGATTTGACAGAACACATCGTGTGCACAAGATGTTAGCTGTAGGGATACATTTGGAACCAGCCACTCACTGGTCCTTTGTAGAGCACATAAAGGAGGATTAAACAATGGTGTATGGTGGTCAGTCTTTTTAGTGTTCTGTTTAATGGGTTGTGAAATACTATAGTAACTATCAGAGTAGTTACTTTTGCTAATAACTGAAATTTCTGTGATTCTATCTGTATTTTATTGCAGATCTTATGGTTCCCGAGAATGTTTTCTTCCATATAAGCTATTTTTGTGCTTAAAGGTATTCATTTAGTTAAACTTACTTAAGATAATCTAATTTTTATTTAACATTTTTTGAGGGGGGAGCCAATTTTCAATGTCTTAAATCTCTTTTGGTCACTAGTGGTTCTGTGAAACAAGAAGCCTGACTCGTCTTTTCGTATGCTACGGCCTGATGGCTTAGGTTATGGTGTTAGTAGCCCTTGGCCACAGTGTGTGACCTGGGGGAATTGAAACCCTCTAGAATAGTCTTACAATGAATGGACATGACCGAGTAGAGTGCTTGAACCTCACTGAAAATTGACCTTGCTTGTTAGAGGAAATTTGTAGTATAAATGCTCCTGTTCTCTAAGAATACTCGGAGTTCGAAGTGATCACAGGCACCATGACTTCAGGACCTTTTCAACTTCTAGATTATCACTGTTAGCATCACATCCCACCCTTTTGAATAAGATTAAGTGTCAAAATGGTATCTGTTATCTTTTAATTCTGTTGAGAAACTTTGGTTAGAGACCTCTTAGTTTATAGATTTATCCAACTTATTAATTATTAAGTGTCAGATATATGGAAACACACAACAGAAGATGACCTGTGTATTAAAGTTCCAGACAGACTTAAAGAAGAAGAAGGAAAAGTCATACAGATTTGGTTTTCAAAGTTAAAACAGAGAGAACAATATTTCAATCAGAAAGAACTTAGAATACCAGTACAGAAAGAAAAAACTAACACATTTATAAATTTGCTGTTAATGAATTGAATAAAGTCTTCTAAAAACAATTCATGGGAATTACTTGAAATAGGACTAGAGCATAAATGACTTCTAAACACCTAAAAGGAATAAATGATTCTGTCAGGAAAATATTTTAAGTATTTTATATCTCATTTTTATAACTAATGCCCATTTTTCTACTTTATATTAATAACTTTTTTGCTGTGGTTAAATTCCATGACCAAGGCTACTTATAGAAGAGTTTACATTTTCTGCGGAGGTAGAAAAAATGTGAGAGATGGAGGTGGTGGCTCTAAGGAAACAGTGTCATCCAGATGTGAGAGACGGAAGTGGTGGCTCTAACGAAACAGTGTCATCCAGATGTGAGAGATGGAAGTGGTGGCTCTAAAGAAACAGTGTCATCCAGATGCAACAGGGATGATGCACACAAAAACCGACCGAGACTGTTGAAATACATACAGAAATTACACAAGTTCCAACCAGACAAAAACCCACTATGATAAGAGAAGGGGGAGTGGATGAAAAATCCCAATGCTAACCAAGAAACTACTATCAATTAATATCTGTTGAGAAAGGGTAAACCAGTTTTCTTCAATGGAGTATCATTGGATATATCAACCACACTATAACAAGCACTGTGTCCACGTCCACGTGTAGTTATCCAACACAAAATAAATTCCAGTGTATGTGTGTCTGTGTGTGTAAGCATGTGTGTGTGAGTGTGCACATGTGTGTGTGTGTGCACACAGGCCTTTTGTTTTGATATTTTTTGTCTTATTGGAATTTTTGTTTGTTTTGATCTTTGTTTTTGGTTTTATAGTTTATTTTGAGAGACAGAACAGCATCAACTTGGGTGATAGGGACTTGGGAAAATCTGAGAGAAGTTGGGAAAGAGGAAGGAATATGAACCAGATATATTGTATGTTAATAAACTGAAAATAAATCAAACCTTCCTTTGTGGTATTAAGGATCAAACTTAGAGTATATGTATGCTAGGAAAGAACTCTATCTATGAGCTGTACCATATCCCTTCTGATTTTATACCTTTTCTTTTGAAGCAGAATCTCACTAAAGCCTGGTAGGCCCTCAACTCATTCTGTAGCCCAGACAAGCCTAGAGCATTTAATCTTCAACACATTCTGTAGCCCCGACAAGCCTAGAACACTTAATCCTCTTACCTCAGCCCTATGGCAGGACCTTATTACTATGATCTGCTAAATGTGTAGAGATTTAAACTGAGTCCTAATAAACTGTTGTTATATCCACGGATTAGTACTTACCTCACCTGGATGAGCTGGTCATTCTTCAATGACAGGGTCCTAAGTAGGAGGTCTAGGGATGAGAAAATATAGTAGGCAGAAATCTGCACTATATGCCAAGCAAGCTTATTAAGAAGTACAACATCTTATATACACTTTTCTTGAATGGAAAAGTGAGACAGTGTCAGTAAAAACTATCATACAATGTAAAAAACAAGTGAGCAGGAAGCTAATCAAGCAATGTTGCACAAAGTAAATACAGGGTGAAAGAAGTGCATCAGACACTGAGCATGCAGCATCCTTGAAACTCTTAATAACAGTATCTTAACTCATAATAATAGTTTCTTTGGGGGAAAAGCCAAGTTCCCAGACATGGAAACTTGTCCCTGCCCCCAGACAAGATCTTGCTAAACCTACTCCTTGGCAAGGATACATAACAAGGTTTTGTCCCTTTGTCCTTTCTTCAGGGATAATGAGTATGCCATGTATCACCCTGGTTCTCAACACATCCTCAACTCTTACCAGGGAGGTTTTTTCCTATAGTAGACAGTGATTAACATAGAGAACTAAAACTAATCAACGTGCAGAAAGCAAGAGACTGTGGAATGTTCAGCCCTCAGTGAGACATCTAAGTCATATCCTCTTCTTCCAAGGCTCAGAGATCACTACAGAAGAGGATACAGAAAGATTGTAAGACACAGAGATGATGGATGGCAAGGAAACAGTATTTTCTTGGTAGAAGAGGATAGTTTCACTTAAGGGCTCTGAGAGGTAATGGCAGCATGCTCAAGCTCAGGTCAAAACTGCAGTATGGAGATAGGAATGAGCATGATTTCTCACACCTAACTGAGGAGATATTGGCAGCTGATAGCTGCTGGGAGAAGAAAAACTTTCTTTAATGGTGTGACCAATGGTAGGTTGACTAAATGCCTATAGATAGCCATACAGCCAAGATGGTATTGATGGCACAAATTGGACTTGGTTGTTTAAAAAAAAAAAAAACAGGGGGCATAAACTCTGTTGGAAGGTAAGGAGGAGTTTGGGGAGGAGGATGAACATAATCGAAGTGCATAGTATAAAATCCTAAAAAAACTAAGTTTTTAAAAGTGAAAAAAATTCCAAGTAGTTCACACTTTCCTATTAGAGAATAGTGATTTTTAGGAAATCAAAAATCAGACAAACTTCACTTTTATAAACTCTTGTGAAAGCCTTTCCCTTGAGAACAAAGCACTTGTGTGGCATCCTGCTCACACAGTTGCCTAGGGAAGTATTTCCTGGGTTCAGTTGCACTGGAACTCAAAGGCCTTTAAAAACAAGGGTTACATAGACTCAGATATGGCTCAAGATGTAGAAAAATATGGCATCATCCGTGTAATGCTGATTTTGCTTATGTGAAAATGTATGTCATAAGGGCATTTTCTAAGATTCCAAAGAAAATCCTGGGAGGCAAGATCATGTGTAATGCTGTAAGATTCCCTTTGTTAGGACTCAAAGTACAATGCAGGAAGCTGTAAGGATGAAACCAATACTACGCTGGAGACCCAGGATGTGTGAGATGCCAGCATCACAGGGCATATGCCAAAGAAAGCAACAGGCAACAGGCTCAGGAAAGAGGTCATGTGGACTGCAGTCAGGAAGGCCACGGAATCAGGATTTGTAAAGATCACTGAAGTTCAGATCATGACACAACATTCCCCAGGTGCTAGACATGGAGCTACAGAATTCAGTGTCTCGCTGATGAGTTTCAGTTCAATTTTAGTCTGAACCTTTCTCTTTTTTCCCTCTATTCTTCCCTTTTGGAATTGGAACATTTACTTTTGCCTTCTTATATTATAAGTAAATTATATTTAATTTTCAAACTTTATTAACTAACAGCTAAGAATTTGACTTGAATTCTAGAAAAGACATTGGACATGGACTTGGAAAATAAGATGAAACTGTTAAGTGTTATAGAGAATCTTCGAAGTGGGATCAGCTAATTTTGCATTGTGAGATGGTTGTGGCCCTTTGGGAACCTGAGCTGTTATTTACATAAGAAATTCCCCCACATACTCATGTTTTAAGTACTTGGTCCTCATTTCATGCTGTTACTTTGAGAGGCTATTGGAAACTTTAGAAAACAGGATCTAACTACAGAAAGGGGTTTCTAGGTGTGGCTCCATGGGGGTATTTTATCTTTGGCACTTTCTTCTTAAGTCCTCTTCTGCCCACTAGAAAAGAAGCTTGTCTACGAGAGCACACACACCTGCTACCATGATGCTCTGCCCAAGAATGTAGAGCCAAATGAACACGGACTGCTTCCTCTGAAGCCACATTAAAAATAAATGCGTCATTCTTTACATTGTTTCTCTCAGTATTCGGTCACTGTGATGAAAAATTAACTAATACATCCGTGAAATCAAACACAGGACAGACACAGTTCACATCATCAGATTTCATACACATTATACAAATTAACTTTGAATTATAAATTAGCCGTATCATTCAGTGAGTTCATTTGGCATCAGACTTACATCAAACAGAATAGAAAATTGAAAAATAAATCATTCACCGCCACACTTCCTAAACGCAATCACAATTTTAACTGAATATCTGCTTGGCTACAAAGTGTTTGATCATTTGCAAAACCACAAAATCATTGGAAATATTGACAGCATATTATATTTACCCCATTTGTTTTATATTACATAGCTCCTGCTGTGGTATATAGTATTTTTCAGGCAACAACCAATCCCACATTTTAGCTCTATGAGTATGTTTTAAAGTTAATTAATGTGTAGCAGGTCTGGCAATTAATAAAACACCTTTTATAACCATTGGCCAGCTCCAGTAGTTGGCACAATTTAAATATCAACAAGTCACAAAATGTGCAATTAAATAGTATGTTAAATTTCATTATTAACACTACTAGTAATTTATTCCTTTAAAAACCAAAATGGAGTCTACATAAAAGACATCACTGTTCTCTTTTATGATAATTTTAATCATATTTTGGCTCTATACATTTTATATTTAGTCATAGACTTTTACAAGGTCTAATCACAAGTCCATGTGTTAAGAATCTATTTGTTAAGAATACTTGTTTGATATTTTCCAGTGACAACTGCATTTTATTCCAAAAATAAAAATTTCAAGATACTTACTTATATGAGAAGATTAATAAAATTTTAGACTTATATGCATTTTTGATAAATGATTTCCCATGGCAAAATGATTTGAATTGTATAACATGGCACAATTATTCATTTTAATAGGTTTGCATGAAGAGCCTATCACTATTATAATAGATCAACTGTGAAGGCATGAATTTATTCCACTTTTACCCATTTTTAAGACTGACAAACTTTATTCCATTAACTTGATATAAATAAAAATTATGCCAGTAATACTGGACTCTGAGATTAGCTTCACCAAACATCTAGGCAGGAAAAAAATTAATCTATAATTCAGTCAAATCAGTTTGTCCTCTCAATATTAGATATTTAGTTCTAAGTTCATCACTACTGTAAATTGCTATTTAAAAGTACAGTCAGTTCACAAATAATCATAAATAAACTGTACTTAGAAATCTTAAAGTTATATACTTGTCAAATTAATGCTGTTATCTATCTATAGAAGCACACTGGAAAATACATATATTGCTGAATAAATTTTTTTTGATAATACAATTCAGAAATTGAAGGTATTTGAGAAACACAAAAAAGTTAATAATATTCATGTGTAATTTCTTTGGAAAAAAGAAATAAAAACAAAAGATGGCTTAGCAGCTGTATCAGTCACTTCTGTATTATTGGAATGAAACAGTAACAGAAATAACTGAAGTGAAGCAGGAGTCTATGGGGCTCATGATTGCAAAGGGATCAGTCAGCCAATGATTTCCTGCCTCTGTGAATTTGAAAAAACATCACGGAAGAGGCACAGCATCCTCAGGGCCAGTTGTTTTCCTCATAAACAATGAAGAAATAGACAGGAAGTAGAAACAATGCAAAAAGCAGCCATGGGTAACAATTCTTGAAGAACTCATCCTCACTGATCTGCGTCTTCCAGCTCTGTCCCACCTCCTAAGTTTCCAGAACAACCCAAATTAAGACCACCATCTTTTGCCACCACAACCCTCCACCAAGACCATCATCTTCTGACAAAACAAAAGGCATTATACACCTTCAAGCCATACCATCAACCTGGAAAAATTATAACAAAATATCAATGTCAGTAAATGCCCTGTCCAAACAAATACAAGCTGGGCTATGGCTGTTTTGTTACATTTGACCTCAGACCGGTGGTTCTCAACCTGCCCAGTGCTATGACCCCTTAAAACAATTCCTCAGGTTGTAGTGACCCCACCCATAAATTACTTTGTTGGTACTTCATAACTATAATTTTGCTACTGTTTTGAGTCATAATTCATAATGTACATATCTGGTATGTGACCCCTCCAGAAGGGTCATTTGGTACTCAAAGGAGTCACGACTCACAGGTGGAGAACTGTTGCTTATATTCATTGTGTTGAATGAGATACTCTCCGTTTTTTTCCCACCAATCTTTTGATCACTTGACTTCCCATGTGCTCTGCAAATTAGCTTCCATGCTGCGGTTCACTTGACAGCTGTGGAAGTAAGGATGTAAAAATGATATTCTCTCAGTCAGGATTTTTCACCCAATTTTCAGATGTAAAGTAACTCAAAAATTCAAAACTCCTTGAATGAGAAGGAAGCTAATTCTCCCTACAGAGAGCTCAATAACCTCAGATGCTGCCTATCACCTTCATTTCTCGAAGGGACATGCAGTCCTTTTCCAGGGAGAAAAGAAGTGTACAGCTGTTTGAAAGATGATTAGATATGAGCCTTGAGACTGCATTTGTTCCTGAGGGAATGACGAAACCATTCCAGTTAACAGGAAGTATGCACTTTTAAAAATCAGTAATATTTTTCTTAGTTCTTTCTCACAGTAGACCAGTGTGTTTAAGAACCAGTCCGGCATTCATTTTTCAGTTCCCAAATGAGTATCAGGATTAGAAATGCATAATTCTCAGATTCCTACCCTTATTCCCTTTGGAATGAGGCCAGTGATGCTTTAAATAACACAGTGGAAAGCCTATGGTCTGTTCTTCCCTTCAACATCCATACAAATGGATGGAAATAGAAAACACTATCCTGAGTGAGGTAAGCCAGACCCAAAAAGAGGAACATGGGATGTACTCACTCATATTTGGTTTCTAGCCATAAATAAAGGACATTGAGCTTATAATTCATGTTCCTAGAGAAGCTAAATAAGAAGGTGAATCCAAAGACAAACACATAGGCATCCTCAGGAATATTAACCTTCATCAGGCGATGAAAGGTGACAGAGACAGAGACCCACACGGGAGCACCGGACAGAAATCTCAAGGTCCAAATCAGGAGCAGAAGGAGACGGAGCACGAGCAAGGAACTCAGGACCACGAGGGGTGCACCCACACACTAAGACAATGGGGATGTTCTATTAGGATCTCACCAAGGCCAGCTGGCCTAGGTCTGAAAAAGCATGGGATAAATCCGGACTAGCTGAACATAGCGGACAATGAGGAATACTGAGAATTCAAGAACAATTGCAGTGGGTTTTTGATCCTACTGCACGTACTGGCTTTGTGGGAGCCTAGGCAGTTTGGATGCTCACCTTAGGAGACCTGGATAGAGGTGGGCAGTCCTTGGGCTTCCCACAGGTCAGGGAACCCTGATTGCTCTTCGAGCAGATGAGGGAGGGGGACTTGATCGGGGGAGGGGGAGGGAAATGGGAAGCGGTTGTGGGGACGAGGCAGAAATCCTTAATAAATAAATAAATTTAAAAAAAATAAAAATAAAAATAAAAATAAAAAAAAAAAAAAAAAAAAAAAAAGAAAGCAGTTCCACTTATAATATAGATGAAAGAAAACCCGACAAATAAATTTAACAAAAGTGATAAAAATTATTATAATAAAATTAATTAAACATCAAAAAAAAAAAAAAAAAAAAAAAAAACATCCACATCCAGATAACCGCGAATTGTAACCCAAAGCAATACTGCATTCCTGGAGAGGTTTCAGATATGAATACAATGCCAAGGACCATAAATGAAGAAGAGTGATGGCATACATTACACCGCCTTGTAAGATGCCTCGCTGTTTGTGCAGAAGATATATTTTGGGAGATTACATTGCCTTATCAAATAGTTACTGATTTAATGACTTAAATTTTGTTCAATAAAAGAGCCTAAGGTGGTTAGGCGATGGTCACAGAAGGGGAGATGTTGGACAGAGAATATATAACTAAAATTGTATAGTAGGAATTAATTCAAGAGCTCTATTATACAATATGGTGATTATAGCTGAGAATTAGCTAGCTATAACCATTCCACGAGTTGCATACGTACTTCAAATTGTGTCTATCTGTAGCATTTCATTTGCATGATTGAACTGCTCAATACTTTTCTACTTTTCACTAATTAGCAAAATCCTTCAGATAAAGTTCTGCTGCCTGTCAGGACAAACAATGAACTTCATTCTCCCATTGCGAACTTACTGGGGGATCTGCCTTTTCATCAAAAGTCTACATACATGAACCTTCAACCCTTGTCATGCAGTATAGCACAATGTTGATCCATAAAAGGTTGGTGTAATGCCAACTCCTATTACAGCAGTGAAATCCATGGACTCTAGAGAGTATGAAATGGAAAAAAAAATAGATGCAGTGGCCTCACTGAATTCCACAAACCTGGGAAATGTCTCTGCAGTGCTTCACCCTGGAAGAAATTAGTGTGTCTTTTCCTGCCTTGAATACAAAAGAGCTATGAGTGCTTAGAAGAACATTTTAGAGTCTAGAGAAATAGATTATACAAGTCTATTTACGAAATGATCTGTAAAGTTGACTTTGGCTAGCAAAATTCTGAGCCAGGAAATTGGTCAGCAACTGCTCAAGGCTGGCTATTTAGCATTCTTCTATTGGGATCTTTGTCCTGAGTAAGACACTCAAGTCTTTGCTTCTAATAAAAATGCTTTCTGGGGCTCTGGTAAACTCTAAGGAGGGAATTACAATTACAATTCAGTTCCTCTGAGAATAGTCACAAAACTAGTCTTCTATACAAATGAAGCTTCTATTGGCATGATGCAACTATATTCCTAAAAAACTGATTCGGAACTAAAGGTTCGATTGTTGAGGCATGCCTGAAACTGACTATGCACTTGGAGCTTCTGGTCAATAACTGGATATCTACTGGTCATCAACTTGAGCGTGCAATGAAGTACGCTTAAAGTCTTCCTCGTTAATTAGGAATGATATGCATGTGCATAGACCTACGCATGCCCTTAAAATACAAACCAGTTTTATGAACAGCTGACTGATTTTCATGGCAACTGTTACTATTTTGTTTATGACTTATGCCTTCAGTTGGCGCCCCGACATGATGGACTAAACCCACTTAAAAAACCTGAGAAGGCTTAAAAATAAGGGAGAGAGAGTTTAACACAGATTTTTGCTATTTGTTGGTGGCGTGCTGTAGAGAGATTTCCTGATTCGGCAACAGTAGCAGAAAAAATGCTGTGTCATTTTAAAGCGCGACTTCCTGGGGCTGTGCCGCCATTGCAATCTCTGGCTGGCTCCTGCAGGAGACAGAGCTTTTGAATAGAGCATTTGGAGTAAAGTGCTACGATTTGTTTGATGGCAACTAGATTCCCTGTGTTTTCGGGTCTGCTCTGCTTGTTAGAGGCAAGCAAGCGCTCTCATGTAAGAGAGGCTTCCTGACTCAGCTTTAGCTGCAAAGCTTGCAGCTATTTTAAGAGGTCCTGCCACGAAACACTTAAATGGTGTTGACGAAAAGCTGAACGCATGCTTTTCGGTTTTCAGCCTTAGCAGGAAAAAAGCTGCGCCGTTTAAAAATGCGAGCTTTCTGGGCCATCCTGGCAGGGCAAACTCTGACTGTTTGAGGCAGGAGGGCCGGCTACCGAAAGAGGACTTGAGTGTTGTCTGTTGTAGCTCGCTGGCTGGCAGGGACCTTGAAATGCCATAGAGTTGTGGCAGTAAACATGGCTACAGCCAGTACCTCAGCCATGAGGCTGGAAAGCTAAGGAATGGGCTACATCTAGCCGGCAAAGCCACGCCTTTAATCCTACTGATATTGCTTGGTAAATTAAAGACTCATGTGGTCAGAAAAACAGAGAGAGATACAGTAAAGAGAGCGTCAAAGACAAAGAAAATTTTTAAATGATTTACAGCGTGTTAAAAATATATGCAGACTAAAAGTTGAAGTTCTTAAAGTAAAAAAAAAAAAGGAAGAGAGTTGTTGTGTGTGGTAGTACACACCTTTAATCCGAACACTTGAAAGGCTGAGGGAGATTGACCTCTGTGACTTCAAGTTGTGGTAGCACACACCTTTAATCCCAGTGCCTAGAAGGCAGGGACAATCAGATCTCTGTGAGTTCAAGGTGTAGTACTGTACACCTTTAATCCCAATGCTTGGGAGGCAGAGACAGGCAGATCTCTGAGAGTTTGAGGACAGCCTGGTCCAGAGTTATTCCAGGTCAAAGATATATATAATATAAAATAGAAGTAAAAAAAAAAAAACGAAATAGAGGTTAAAACAAAGGTGTACAAAGATGGAAAATAAACAGAGAATTTTGATACTGTATGCTATTATGCTCTCTTTGACTTGTTTGAATGCTGAGGAAAGAGCAAAGCTACTAAAAGATATTTGTTTATAAATGCTGCTGAACTAATCCAACATAGATATTTTGAATTTGGATCTAAGGATATGATACTTTGGAAAAGAGGTTCTTCTTTTGTTTTCACAGAGGATCAGACCTTGTGGATTGCATTTATCCTGATATGGTATGATGGACCACGCCCTCCTGAAGGGTTGGTGTGAACACCTTCAGAAAATTGCTTCATTCAACTGCCAACTGAGATGAAACTAGCACACAGGTTATACAATGAAAGACCTAATTAATGATGCCCCCATTCAGCAGGAAGCAGTTTGGAGAGAAATAACTGCGCCCATATTCCCAAAAAAATGTTTATAAATGTTCTTTTACATTGAAAGGGGGATATGAAATAGATATGAATAATTTGCATTAGTATAGATTTTGCTTTATTGATAGAGATTTAAGGTCAATTTTGTTATATGTATAAGTCTTTCTGATTTTGATTAAGGTATTGTGATTGTGTAGTTCATTTAAATATGTACTGTATAATTAAGAAATATAGGTTGTTAATGGATAATCATCGATAATAGTAAAGCTTGTAGTCATGTTAGTTAGATTTTCTAGATATATAGAGATATATTTTAGATAGACATTCTTCATGTCTTTCAAAGATTACAGAATAGGACATTTAATGTTTTAATAACTTAGGACTTTTCATGACAATGAGACACTCTGCTCCTGGCAGCACCAATCTACTTCAAGAGGAAGATGGGCATCGAAGAGGCTCGTTATGGAGTTTGATAGCCATTTGGGCAAGAAACTGCTCTTGCCTGGACTATTGCATAAACTGGACACAGAGAACCCACAGAGAGAGGACTACTGAACTTGCCTAAGGTGAGATGATCTTTCGGGGTTCCTGATTCATGAAAGAGTCTGCGAGACATTCTGCAGGACACAACAGATAGTGACTGAACTGACTTTGAATTTTCCTGCTTTATGGAAATGTCTGCTGGATACCATGGGCCTGAAGGCTGAAGATGGATGCTCCAACGGTATAGAGGAACTTTGGGTGACTGTCCAGGCAGCGAGATGTCTCTGTCATTTCTAGAGTTTTAAAAGTTGCTTTTTTCTTGTTTGCTTAGGTAGTATTGTATCTTTCTGGAGTCTTTGATGGAGTTAAGAATAGTTAGTTATAGTTATAGTTTTCCTTAGTTATGATAAAGACTATTGTAACTTTTACTTGATAACTGTTTTGTTATATGTAATTTTGCTATGTTAAAGTTAAAGCCTTTTTTTTGTTGTTGTTGTTGTTGTTTAAACCGAAAAAGGGGAAATGATGGAGGAAGGTCATTGGTTAAATAAAAAGAAACTGCTTGGATCTCATTGGTTAGAGATAGGTAGGAGGAGTAAACAGAACAGAATGCTGGGAGGAAGAGGAAGTGAGCTCTCTCGACAGCTCTCCTCTCAGGGGCAGAGGCCTCAGAGAGGGACGCCATGCTCCGCTCTCCCGGGCAGATGCACGCGATGAAGCAAGCCGCCAGGTTAGACATGCTGAACCTTTCCCGGTAAGACCGGTGCTCACAGATTATTAGAGATGGGTTGATCAGGATGTGAAAATTAGCCTGTAAGGGCTAGAGCTAAAGGGCCAAGCAGTGTTTAAATGAATACAGTTTGTGTGCTGTTATTTCTGGTGTAAAGCTAGCTGTGCGGGAGCCCGGCGGGACGAAAAGCAGGCCCGCCACCCATATTACTACACTTTGTCAACCTATCCCTCTGGAAAATCAGGAAGATTATCTTGTAATTAGATTATCAGGGAAGAAAAAAATCATTGATTGCACCTCATGCTCATGATATGCTGCCATTTAACAGAAACAGATGGTTATGGCATTAAAGCCCTGCTCTGTAGTAGCCTTAAAATATAGCTTAGAAGAAAACAAAGTAAGCAGAACTGAAAGAAATACATTTGTGGGGGGGGGGACTTTCTGGAGAGAAAGGTCATCATTCATGTCTATATTCATGAATAGGTAATAGCTAACAATTTTATCATGTGTTCAGGGACTTCTCCTTATCAGGATTGACTAGGTTACTAATACCTGGCTTTCTGTCTCTACAGATCAAAACCCACTCTTGATGTGAGATGAAATGCTCACATCAGATTCTTTTCATCATGATTTGCTACCATGAAAACAATCACGGAAAACATTTTTCTCTATCTCCAGCCATTGTAAAGTTATTATTAAAGGTTTACTCTCTATCCGGGTTTCAAATTCACCACCATTTCTGATAAAAAACCTCACATCAAAGGGTAGCCAGGCAACGGCTGCATTCCTGTGTTCAATATCTTTGTGCCCATCAGAAGCATCAGACCTGCATGTGAAAAGGCCACTACAGAACCAGTTGTAATCTTGACAGGGTGACAATACATAGAGTTGTGATGCTGATTCTTTAAGTTTAGTGTATGATCTAAACCAGTGACCATTGCCTAACCAGTGACCAGTGCCTGCTCAGTGTCTGGTGCCTTTTTGCCTGCAATGAAGTGAGGATTAAAATAAGAGAGGCAACCTTGATTCTTTCCCTACTGGTACATTATTCAAACTTTTCTTTGATATCATATTTTCCTACAACTTGGAGTTCTGTGGTTTCAGTCCTAATTTTTTTTTAAATCTCTTTCACTATAGAATACAAAAGAACTCCAATAAACCAGAATTTTGGAGGTCAGGATGGGCATTCAAGTCCCGTAGGCTAGTAAGTCAATGGGCTTTGATGCAAAAATACAATTCTCATTTCTAAGAGTAAAAGAGATAATTGATTCTGGAGCTATAAATGAGTGATCATAGCTTGCAGATGCAGACTCAGGTTACCTGGAACTCCCTGTTTGAACATGGTAAAAGATTATGAAGTTTTTTAGCAACAAAACGAAGAAGATCAGAAATAAAGACATCTTTAAAATACATTGGTGGAAACATTATGTATGGGGTTATCGCAAAGCATGGAAATTGCTGATATAGATCTAGAATGCTGTCTGATATTAGGCTTAATCTTTTGCTTGGTGAAGCTTATAGTCTGCAGAGTGGATACATAACAGATGGTTTTACCTGTGAGTCACAGGGGTGTCAGGTCAGAAAAAGTATGGACAAGGAATGGCTCTTAATATGGCTAAAGATGGCCCAAGATGAAGTGTAATTAATCTCTGTACCTTCAACATTCCAAACTCTCCTTGGCCATTGAAGTTCTAATCTGTTAATCAGTCTAGTATAAAGGTTAGTGCAATTTATGATGCTTTTCAAAAACTTTAATTAACAGAGCAAAGAAGAAATACCCCAGGGTTCTTGTTTGAATGAGAAATGCCCCTTCTAATCTCATGTTTTTGAACACTCTGTCCTTACTTGGTGGTATAACTTGGGGGATGTTATAGGACCCCCAGGTGATAGATTCTTGCTGGCAGAGGAGTGTCATTGTGGGTGGGTTTGAGGGTTTGTAGCCCCACCCTACTTCCTGTTCTCTCTGACTCTCTGCTCCCCCCCCCTCTCTCCCTCCCTCCCTCCCTCCTAATTGTGGATAAAATTTGGTCAACCAGCTTCTTGCTCTTGCCCTTCTTCTGTGCTTTCCACATCATGATGGATTCTCTTCTTGTGGAATTTATAAAGCTATAGGATTTACTTAATGTCCCATGTTCCTATGAATTTAATAAACTTACTATGGAATTTAGTAAACTTAAATAAACCTTTTCATTCTTAGGATACTTTTGGTTTGTATATTTACCACAGTAACAGAAAAAGAACCAATACAAACTCAGTTAACAGAAAACCAGGTCACTGCCGTACCAGGATAAAAATCTTGCATGTGTTTGGAAAGAACCAAGAGAATCACCTATGTCTGCTTCCATATATAGATGTGCATAGATTAACTGTATACGAAATGTGTGATTCCTAAGAGAATGATGACATATGTCACTACACGGTAAACCAATCATGACATCATGACGATCTGAGATACTGTCTTGGGAGACAGGGATGATGAAATGGGAATTAAATGAACTCATCACCAAGGATCTTTCTTTTCTTGATTAAAAATTCTTTTTATAAAACTGTCTATATTGATTACTTATCTGTAGCTTTGATAAAACACTGTGATCAAGACAGCTTTCAGAAGAACATTTATTTGAGCTTATGGTCCAAAAAATAGAAACAATAATGGTAGAAATGACATGTCAGTAGGTAGCAAGGAATGGTGGCTGGAGCAGAAAGTGGAGATTTCCCATACTGAAGAGAATGCACAAAGCAGAGAGAGAAAGCACTGGGAATAGAGGAAGGCTTTTATACATCAAAACCCTTCCCTATCGCCCCTAGCAAGGCCACATATTCTAGACCACACCAAATAAGGTCCCTAACTGGCAACCAAGTATTCAAAGGCCAGAGCCTATGGGGGATATTTCTCATTCAATCTACTGCACTGTCCTTTATGTTTCCCTTTTTAATTTAAAATTTCAAAAAATAAGATACTTTCAGACATGACAGTAGAATCAATATTGTGGATATTTCTTCACTTACTCCCAATGTGAGCTGTGTGCAGTAAGAATGCTAGTGGTCTGATTGAGCATCTGCAGAAACTGAGCCCATTCCCCTATCTATCTGCAGAATGCTGCAGAAACTGAGCCCATTCCCCTATCTATCTGCAGAATGCTGCAGAAACTGAGCCCATTCCCCTATCTATCTGCAGAATGATGCAGAAACTGAGCCCATTCCCCTATCTATCTGCAGAATGCTGCATTTAGATCATGCAAGCCACTTCTCTACTCGATTGCATCAGGACCATCTATGGACAAAACCCACTATAGAAAATATATGTGTACTTACTTTTAACTTACATCCCTTTTGTCTCATTTTTTCATTAGTTCTTGGAGAATTTTTGACTGCCTACTGAATTACAATTTTCACAATTCAGTCAACCAAGTTTGTGAAACTCTTATTGAGATAAAATTGTGCTGTTGACCTTTGGCGCTGATACAAAAAGAATGAAATTCAGAGCCTGTGTTGTAATTCAATAATGTGCCTGACAAGAAAAGGTAAAGACAGGAATTACCTAAATGGGGTTAAAGCCAGTGTTTTTCATTTTCTGCAACTTTATTAGCTATTGGTTTTATAGATTGCATGGATGAAAATTCTCTTAACCAGTTTACACTAACTGTGGTGAGTATATGAAGTAAGTATGAAATAAAAAGGCATGAGGCAGACAATCTGGTTCTTTAATGTTTTTCTCTAAATTCAAGCCTTAAGCTCCAGAAAAATTGTTTAGCTAGTTTATTGAATGAATTGAGTTTTGAAATTTACAAACTTGATATAAAGAAAAAATCCACTATGGCTGTTTGAGTGAGAAACTTCATCAGAGGTTCACATATCTGAATGCTCTGTTCTTAGTTGGAAAGATTAGAAGGTGTGGCCTTGCTGGTCAAAATGTGTCACTAGTGATAAGCTTTAAGATTTCAAAAGTTCAATTCCCGGCCAGGTCTTTCTCGGACTTCTTCTTGCAAATAAGATGAAATCTCTCAGTTACTGCTCCAGGGCCATGCCTACCTGCCTGCCTGCCTGCCAGGGACCATTTTCCTCACCATGGAAACAAGAACACACCCTCTGAAAATATAAAAATGCCACCCACAATTAAATGCTTCCTTGCTTTCTTTTGTAATTTACTGTGGTCATGGTGTTCTGTCACAACATCAGAAGAGTAACTAAGACAGGAGAAAAGTTTTAACAGTAGTGCATTTGAGTGCTGATTCTATATTCCATCATGTACTATTCTAAAAATATTATAAATCTCAAATTATCAGTTTCTCTAATTTCCACCCTGAAAGTTTATGAGAAATAATAATCTATAGAGTGGTTACTAAAGTTCATCAGATATATGAAGTGAATTAACTTTTACAACAGAAAATCCCAGAGGGATTTAAACACAGACACAGACTTAGAATAAAAATAAAGTATCGTTGAGTTAGGACATAATTTGACTTCAACCAAAAGAAATATATTTTTAATCACTAAAGTTGTAGACCCAAAGAAAAATGTTTCTAGACCCGAGACCCGGTAATAAGACAAATGCTTGTCATCTCCTACCTCATGAAAAAAATAGCAGATATATATATATATATATATATATATATATATATATATATACATATATATATATATATATATATATATATATATATATATATATATAGCACCAAGGTTTCAAATAACTCTGTCACAATGGTATATTCATCTGCAAGTCTTCATGGAAAACAGGAGGTATCTTAGATGCAATTTTAAGGGCTTGTTCCAACGTATAATATTGTCTTAGTTAACACCATGACAAATAACAACTTGGGAGGAAAGGGTTTATTTGGCTTACACTTCCACATCTGTAATCCACCACTGAAGGAAGTCAGGGCAGGAACTCAAACATGGTGGCAACCTTCATGCAAGAGCTGAAACAGAGGCCTGCTTACAGGCTTACTTGCATTTCTTATTCATCCTGATTTGTTTCAGAACCTATGACCCCAGCCCAGGGTTGGCACCACTAACAATGGGCTGTGCCCAATCACTAATTAAGAAAATGTTTTACAGGCTTGCCTATAGCTCAATCTTATGGAGGCATTTTCTCTCTTAGTTAAATTTTTAAAATTATTTTATTTTGCATCTTGACCACAATTTTCTCTCCCTCCTCTCCTATAGTCCCCACTACTTTACTTATGCCTCCTATCCACTCTTTCTTGGTTTCTTTTCAGAAAAGGGCAGTCATCCCATGAGTATCAACCACACATTGTATATCAACTTGCAACAAAACTGGGCACCTCCCTCCTCATATTAAGGCTGGACAAGTCAAGTCAACCTATGAGAAGTAGGGTCTCTAAAGCCAACAAAAGAGTCAGAGATACCTCCTGCTCCCATTGGTAGGAGACCCACAAAAAGATCAAGCTACCAACTGTAACATATATTCAGAGGGCCTAGGTCAGTCCTGTGCAGGCTCCCTAGTTGTTGGTTCAGTCTCTATGAGCCCCTATGAGCCCAGTTTAGTTGATTCTGTGAGTTTTCTTTTGGTGTCCTTGAACCCTCTGGCTCCAGGATACCCTATGTTCTGCTAAATGTTTGGCTGTGGGTCTCTGCATTTGTTTCTATCAGTTGCTAGATTAAGCCTATCTGATGACAACAGGGCTAGGTACCAATCTAGGAGTATAACAGAATATCATTAGGCATCATTACATAGATTTTTTTTTGCCAGTCATGTTTGGTTTTATCCTATGTCTGTAGGCTATCCAGCCTCTGGGACATGGCACTTCAGGCAAAGTCAAGGGTGGGATCCCTCTTGTGGGATGTGTCTCAGGCTGGACCAGTTTTTGTTGGCTACTCCCACAATTTCTGCACCATACTTACCCCAGTAAGTGCCTACATCTTCTAGGCAGAACAAATTGATGTCCCAATCCTCTCATTAAAATTTTGCCTGGTTACAGGAGAGGGTCAATTCAGGCAATGTATAGCCTATTTCTGGGAGTCTTAGCTGGGTCACCCTTATGGATTCCTGGGAGTTTTCATTGAACTAGGCTTTTACCTCAATCCAAAATGTTCCCCTTGTCTAGTCATCTCTTCTAATACTCCTTTTCTATACTGCCACCTGATCCCTCGTGTTTCTCTCTCTACCCAACCACAGTACATCAGCAAAATCTATCCCAGTTATTCTTCTCAGGGAGATTGAAAGTATCTCCCTTCCCTTGAGCTTTCCTTGGGTTTTGTTTGTTTGTTTCCGTGTTGGTTTAGTTTTGCTATTTCGAGACCGGGTTTCTCTGTGTAGCTGTGGCTTTCCTGGAGCTCACTTTGTAGACAAAGTGAAGTCACAGAGATCCACCTACCTCTGTCTCCCAGGTGCCGGGATTAAAGGTGCATGCCACCACCACCCAGTGGAGCTCTTTGTTACTTTACTGGGTCTGTGGATTGTAGCATGATTATATTTTACAGCTAATATCTACTTATGAATGAGTACATACCATGTTTGTCTTTCTTGGTCTGGGTTATCTGACTTGGGGTGATTTTTTTCTAGTTCGATTCAATTGCCTGCAAATTTCATGATGTCATGGTTTTTTAACAGCTGAGCAATACTCACATTTTGTATCACGTTTTCTTTATTTATTTTTCAGTTGAGGTACTGTCTAGGTTTTCTCCAGGTTCTGGTATTATGCATAAAACTCCTATGAACATAACTAAGCAAATGTCCTTGTGTTGAGCATTCTTTGGGTATATACTAAAGATTGGTGTAACTGAGTTTTAAAGTAGAGAGATTCCCAATTTTCTAAAAAATTTCTGTATTTATTTCCAAAACAGCTATACAAGTTTGCACATCCAACAACAGTGGAGGAATGGAGGAGTGTTCACCTTGCTCGGTATTCTTGCCAGCATGAGCTGGAAAGAGTTTTTGATCTTAGTCACTCTGACAGGTATAAGATGGAATCTCAGAGTTGTTTTGATTTGCATTTTCCTGATGACTAAGAATGTTGAACATTTCTTTAAGTGTGTCTTGGCCATTTGAGAATTCTCTGCTTAGATCCCCATTTTTGATTTGATTATTTGGTTTTTCCTTTAATTTTTAAATTGTTTTCATTGAGTTATATATTTTTATCTCCTCCCCTCTCTTCCTCCCAACTCCCTTTCTATTCTCTCTCATGATCCGAAAACTCCCAATTTACTCAGGAGATCTTGTCTTTTTCTACATCTCATGTAGATTAGATTCATGTATGTCTTTCTTAGGATCCTCTTTGTTGTCTAGGTTCTCTGGGATTATAAATTACATGTTGATTTTTCTTTGATTTATGTCTAAAAGTCACTGATGAGTGAGTACATATTATATTTGTCTTTCTGGGTCTGGGTTATATCACTTAATACCATGTTTTATAGATCTATTCATTTGCCTGGAAATTTCAAGATGTCATTAATATTTTTCTGCTGTCTAGTACACATTGTGTAAATGTATGAAATTTCCTTTATCTATTCTTCATTCAAGGAGCATTTAGTTTGTTTCCAGGTTCTGGCTGTTGGACTAGGAGTCCAAGCTCTAGGGAAGAGTTGCTTCAAGACACCATCCAGACACCACAGTTGATGCAAAAGCAAGAGGATTTTTATTAATTCTGCCATGACAGGACCCTTCAGCTAAGTGAAGAGTGTCAATTATCTATTATGTACCATTTTTAAAGCAAAAAGCAATAGAAACAAGGTGGGGAGCCTGAGGGTTGTTTTCCAACTAATTGGATTAGCTTATTCAAAGGTTTACTAGCAGTGATTAGTCTGTTCCAGGGCAGGAGAATAGCTGCGTGATTGGGTGAGTTAAGGAGAAACATTGGTGGGTCATCCTGACCTTGTTCCAGTGACTAAATCAATACATCAGGAACTGAGTCAACCTCTGTGGTTTGTCTTGCCTCAATAGAGTTATGTTTGGAGAACATCCGCAGGAACACAGGGAGATGGAAAGTTCAACATTTGTGTGTTGGTGACTGTCATGTCTCCAGAAGAGGTGTGTAATGCTGAGAGGCTTCAGAAGGCCTTTAGAGCTGAGAGGCCTCAGAAATGCATTTAGAGTCTTTCACTGGCTATTACAAATAATGCTGCTATGAACATTGTTGAACACATGTCCTTGTGGTATGATTGAGCATCCTTTGGATATTTAAACAAAAGTGGTATTCCTGGATCTTGAGAAGCTTCTGTAAAGCAAAAGACACAGTCAACAAGACAAAACACCAGCCTACAGAATGGGAAAAGATCTTCACCAACCCTATATCAGACAGAAGACTGATCTCCAAAATATGCAAAGAACTCAAGAAACTGGTCATCAGAAGAACAAATAATCAAAAAAAAAAATGGGGTATAGACCTAAACAGAGAACTCTCAAGAGGTGAATCTTAAATGGCTGAAAGACACTTAAGGAAATGTTCAACATTCCTAGCCATCAGAGAAATGCAAATCAAAACAACTCGGAGATTCTGTTTTACATCTGTTAGAATAGCCAAGATCAAAAACATGGATGACAGCTTATGCTGGAAAGGTTCTGGGGTAAACAGAACACTTCTCCATTGCTGGTGTGAGTGCAAACTGGTACAGCCGCTTTGGAAATCAGTATGGCAATTTCTCAGAAAATTAGGATTATTTGTTTATTTAATGTCTAGTTTCTCAAGTTCTTTACATATTTTGTAAATCAGCCCTCTGTCAGATGTGGAGTTGGTGAAGATCTCTTCCCATTCTGTAGAACGCCATTTTGTCCTATTTACAGTGCCCTTTGCCATACAGTAGCTCTTCAGTTTCATGGGGTCCTACTTATTTATTGTTGACCTTAGTGCCTACACTATTAGTGTTCTGCTCAGGATTTTGTGGAAGGCATTTTTTCAATTGGGGTTGCCTTCTTCCAGAAGAACTTAGTTTTTGTCAAGTTGACATAAAACTATCCACATATTATAACCTATTTATAAATTAAGTCATTACTGGGTGAAACAAAAGATAAATTTAGGAAAGAAATGATGCTGATCATTTCCCTGTTTTCCCCTTTGATCTAAAAGAGAAACTTGAGTTTTCTACCCTTGTCAGTTTATCAGACTGTGAGTTAAGATTCAAGTGAGGAAGGAAAAAACACTGGAAATTATTGATGGGATTATTTTATTCTCCAATATCTCTGAGATTTTTTATAGGCAATTGTTTCTTAACCATTTTCATTTGCTCTCAGGTGGATGGAGGGGACTGGATTCAGTGTTGAGCTGAGAATGCCATCTTGAATAAGACCTAAGCACTGGGGTTGCACTGTTAACTCAGAGCTTCAGATAATTCTTATTCCTTCTATGAATAAATTGCTTCTGAGCTACAGACTGAAGAGGAAGTGTTTGATCTAATTCAGGTTTATACTTAGCAACCTTGCCACTTGATAGCATCAGTGACACAGTGATTCAACAGGATTAACCAATTACAGACAATTCTTTTCTCTTCCTTATGCCAATTTTAATGGTATTATATGTTGTTTTCCAAGTTGGATTTCTCCATTTGTCTAGAATTTGCTTAAAAGCTTTCTTGAAATGTCTTGATTCCTAAGTTTATATATATAATGTTGTGTTAGAATTACTCTAGATATGTTAATTTTGCATGATTATAGTTAAATATATCACTGTGCATCTCAGCAATATTTAAACTTATTAGCTGTATGCTTATGTGCACATGACAATCATTATTAGCTAAATCCTAATTATGCCATAATCACTGAGTCTGTGATACCTAATTATAGAATCTGAGAAATCAAAGACTAAAGGGGGAGTATGCCAAAATGGCTCTTTTTTATAAAATGAAATTTAGTTTAGTTTAGTTTGTGTGTATGAGTTCATAGATGTGTGGACATGCAGGCCCGTATGTGCATCCAGAAGTCAGAAAAGGGTGTCAGGTGTCCTGCTCTGTACCTCTCCCTCTATTCACTTGAGACAGGATCTCTCACTGAACTTGGATCTAGGCCAATAGGTGTCAAGTCCCAGCAATCCTTCTGTCTCTGCTTCCTAGAGTACCAGAATTGCAGGTGTTTAGGTCTTTTATTTGATTGTTTGCTTGTTTTTATTTTTTGCTTTGTTGTTTTCTGAGTTTTAAACTTTTTTCTCTTAAGTAAATATTCATGAGGCAATTAGAAGAAAAGATTTATCTGGATTACACTTCCACATTAAAGGAAGTCAGGACAGGAACTCAAACAGCAGGAAGCTGGAGGCAGAAACTGGTTCAAAGGCATGAAGGAGTATTGCTTACTAGTTTGCTGATCATGGTTTTCTCAGTCAGCATTGCTATAGAACCTATGAACCACCAACCTAGGGATGGCACCACTCACAATGGGCTGGGTCCTCCCACTTTAATCACTAAGAAAATGCCTGACAGCAAAATCCTATGGAGTCATTTTCTCAATTTTAATTTGCTTTATTCCAGTAACTCTAGCTTCGGTGAAATTAACATAAAACCAACAAACAATATATGTGTATGCGTGCACATATATACATAGGTATATACATACATATGCTGTAGGAAGTCCTACAGTCAGTGGTTACCTGACCACTGGGGCATGGCCTCTTATACTAAATAACCGAATGTAGAGCATGTGTTCTCTCTCTTTTTCCAGCTGCAGGATTCGGATTCTGATCACTGTTCAAGCAGAGGATTCTGATTTGTGAGTCTATCTGTAAATAAATAACCATCTATTTCTCAATTTAAAGCTTCCTTCTTCAGACATACACACATATTAGAATGGCTTACAGGTCATGGTCTGGCTAGTTCAACAATGGCTACCTTAACAGTAAAGGCCAAGAATTCAGTAATTGTTTAGTCCATGAGGCTGGATATCTCTGCTGGCCTTCAGTGAACACTGGCATCATGAAGTAGTAGATTCTATATAAGAGAAGACATGCCTCAGTACAGGATAGACAAACTTGTCAAGAAGGGTGAGAGCAAGCAGGCAAAAAGCAAAAGCTACCGTCTTCCTTGTACTTCCCATTAGAAGACATAGCTCATTTTTAAGATGGATCATCCCACATCAAATGATCCAGTCAAGAAAATGTCTCACTGTTGTAACCAGCCGTTTGGGATTTAGCTGATTCCAAATATAATCAAGTTGATAATCAAGATTAGCTATTACAGCATTAATACTTACCCACTAAGCTATCTCACCAATCCTAAAATTTTTAAGCCTAATTTCCTATCTATTTGGATAGTTCTACAAAGTAAAGTATTTTACACACACACACACACACACACACAAACACACACACACACACATATATATGTGTGTGTGTGTGTGTGTGTTCCTAGAATTCACACAAGAAGGTAAATTCTCTACCACTTTTAAATGATTGTGGTCTTCAGCTACTACTATGCCAGATTAGCAATGAGACTTCCCATATAATTCTCTTCCTAAAAAAAAAAATCTAATCTTGTACAGTAAGTGAGAAGGATTTCATGTTTTTTCTGACTGCATGACAGCTAGACATGATAACACATGCAAACTCAACAGTTATTTTGCAGGTATTCTAATGCTGTCAGCAGTTTCTTAAGTAGGCATCAATTTATTCATCATTATATCCAATGTGCACTCTAAGGCATTCCCTTTCAAGGCCCCATTCTAAACTTCAGGAAACAGTGGTGATCAAAATGTAGTAAGACTTTTTCTAGCAGAATTTACATTCTAATGGGCTAATGAAGCTAATTAGGTATCCAGGATCAACTTGTGTAAATGCAATTAAAGAAGAACAAAACATAATATTATATTGTTTAAAGGAACAGGACATTTAAACAGAGTGGCTGTGTTCATGAAGTACTAAACCACAGGAAGATGTAGGAAAGGAATTTTCCACAGAGTGAGCAAAATTTATTGTCATGAGACCAGAAATTTATAACACCTTATAAATTACAAAAAGATGATGTCATAGATAAGCAGACAACATGTAAGGAATAAATTACTTTGTGTTTTGTATAATTCTAATAATTTACTCTAGGGTTTTAAATAGGGGTTGAACATCATGATTTTATATTTATTAAGATAGATGCTAAATTTAGTTTAAAGTAGTATTCTTTGCCAGTATAAAAGTGAAATTCTGTTAGTTTAATATACACATCTAATCTCATTACCAAAATCACCATATACAGTAGCTCCAGTATTCAGATTTGCCATGATCCTTTGAAGTCACCTTCATCCACACTAAGTCTGTTTTCTATCTATCACTGTGACTTTCCCTTCATAGAAGGGAGGTACAGAAGACATCATGTAGGATATTGCCAATGACCTTGATTCTTTACCTTAGCACAAGCACTTGATCTCCATCTATATTGTTGATTGTATTCATAGTTGGTTTCTTTCTTCACTGAGTTCAACCTTTATCCTGTTGGATCATGATTCAGGACATATCTGTTCTGTTAAGTCTTCTACAGTTTTCTTTTCCCGCGTGTAAAATAGACTAATATAGCTATTGATATATATTTTTCCATGAACTCATGTTTTCATTTCCCTGTAGTAAATCCCTAAATACCTAGCAGTAGGATTACTATGCAACATGATGTGTATATTTAATTGTAGAAGAAATTACTGACCTGTTTTCAAAAAATGGCCACACTATTTGTTGTTCTCTCTAGCAAATTGGGAGTTTCATTCTCCCACATGGCTTTGTCTCTTTGTGATGGATGCTTTTCATATATATTTTATTTTTCTCATTCTGGTTGATGAAAGAAAGGGGACTGTAAAAGGACACTATTAAAAGACAGGGGGAAAAAGCAGCTATGACATAGATTTAAAAAGTCCAGGTGAATGACAATATTGACTTCAATGAAGTTCTAACCTGTCACATTGTGAAATGTCAGTCCCTGGAATGATTTTCAGGGTTAATTATAAGGAAAAGAATTGTTGTAGGAGGTCGCTTGTTTGTTCCGGGTGCTCAACCCCGAAATAACCACACAGAAACTGTATTAATTAAATCACTGCTTGGCCAATAGCTTAAGCCTATTTCTAGCTTGCTATTATATCCTAAGCTAGCCCATCTCCATTAATTTGTGCATTGCCACGTGGCTGTGGCTTTCTGGGTAAAGTTTTGTCAGGTACCTTTCTCTCTGGTGGGGTTACATGACTTCTTTCTACTCTACCTTATTTCTCCCAGCTTTCAGTTTAGTACCCCCCCTCAGCTCTGCTCTACCCTGCTATAAATCAAATGCAGCTTCTTTATTGACCAGTGATATTCACAGCATACAGAGGAGAATACCACGTCATAGAATTTGTGGTTAAATTGGAGATTATGTATAAGAGAAGAACTTGGTAAATCTAGATCTAGGTGAAATGACGTAGTGTCTCATATTTGAGATGAGATTCCTAGATTCAGAAATTGTAAACAGAATATAAGAGGCTTTCATGTCATTTAGTGTTACTCTTTAACCTCCAAGTTATAAATTAATCTGGTGAATACATCAATTAAAATTCATACAATTATATATATATATATATATATCAGGCATATTTGTGAGATTAACAGTTGAATTTAATGTCCTTATGATGTTTCAAACCTACATATGGGATGATGCCCCCTAGAAAGATGAATAGAGAAGTGAGCCTGTGTCATGTCACATCAGCACAGACTTAGGAAGATACGCAGGAACTAGTATAGTGACAGAGGTAGAAAGTGGCCATGAGAATAGAAAAATTAAAAAGTCAACTTCATAACACAGTTATTGCTTTGTATTTAATATGTGAATAAACCAAAAAATTGTAGTTCTCAATACTTATCAGGTTTGGTGAAAGATATTGACCATCGTACTTTATATTTTTCAATAGATTGTTGTCATTACTTCAGATTTAAAAGGAAAAGCTTGTTATACCACAAGATGAGATATATTAGAGCAAACTTGTTTGGACCAAGTTGGAAAACTGACGAAAGTGAGACTTGAGTGAGGTGGTTAAGAGTGTAGTGAGCACCTGAAAAGATAAGTATTCTTATCCATGTTAGATTTTCTAGAACACAAGGATGTTAAAATGGAAGTATGTGAAGGAAGTGACTCATCTTAGTGACTAAGATCCCATCATCAGAATCCAGCATAATGGATGTGAATGCTCTATCCATTTTTTCTAGAATCTCAATATAGCAGCAAGTTGATATTTCTATCTATACATCAGATCATGCTGTTCTTTTGTTCAGATTCTGCTTCCACTCAATAAGACAAACCTCATTTTCCTGCTGTACCCACCCATCTGGTACACTCTACTCCACGCTTTTCTGTGAGCTTCACCTCTCACAGACTTTGTCAAACACTAGGCATGCAGTGGTGACTGAGCAGACTGCCCACTGTACTGCATCAAATCCTATGGACACTCTCCCTTCTCTCCCATGTGCTTGCTTTCAAGGCATCTGCATAGACCATAATGCAACTTCCCTTAGGTCGTTGCTCAGGACTATCACCTCAGACGCTCTTCCCCAGCTGCTCAGCATCATAGCAGTCTGCTGCTCACTTCCCCCACTTTGTGTTTCTCCTTAGTGCTTTCCATTAAACGGCACACCACATAATTATCTGCATCTATATTTGTACATGTTAGTTCCACTAATTGTCCGTCTGATATGTGACCTTCTTGAAACAATAAATTTTGTCTAATTTATATAATGCTGACTTATAGTAGCTAAATGATGAATGTACAGTGGCTGGGTGAATTGCATGAAGTATATAAGTCACATATATCTGACATATTATAAGAATATTACAAATGATTACTTGACTTTTAACACTTTTATTTTGTTACCATTTTGTATAATTTTTAAAATATTAACCATAATAAAATTCAAAGATATCAGTATACCAAATTAGCTTTTAACCAAAATTGTGGTCATTAGACTGTTTTATTGGCCTTCCGGAAAGACTGGAGATAGGGCATGCAAGCTACCTAGGAGAGCTGTGAAGCTGAGATCTGAACCTTCTGTGCAGCCTAAGCTATATTTAGATGCAGCTGATACTAAAGGCCATTTTGATCTCTACATTACATAACAGGGGCTTGTAAAACAAACTTATCATTAGTATAAATTTTCCAGGAAAACAGGCTGTCTTTCTATCAAAAATTAAATCTGAGGAACATGTATACTATATCTAAAATTACCAAAATTATTGACCACTAAGCTGGGCCTCTTTAGTCTTCTTTCCCAGCTCACCTGTCTAGAGGTTTAGCTATCATTCCCCCTCCTCTCCTGGATTATAATATCTAGATGCACTGTTACAAAATTAGTATTCTTGTAAAATAACAATAGCTAATAAAATGATGAGATTGGTAATGATATAAGACCTCTGCTAACCACTTTCAATTGTTTTTTTACTCTTCTAATTTCACTGTTGTATCTAAATTTTCCTCTCCCCCCAAAGTCGTAAATATACATCAGTTTTCAGTGTGAAGCTCTACTAGTTCCCCAGATGGGCAGGAACTACAGAAACATAGGTTTCAGTAGATACATATGGGCTACACTCACATTGGGAGAATGTTCAGTTCCGCTGGTTGTCACCAATAATTATGTTCATAGATGTCACATCAAGCAGCTGAGTATAGCACTGGACACCAAGAACTGCCCCTTAATCAGCAAACAGGCTCTGGGACCTGTTGAACCCATTGATTTCCTTTGTCTCATACATCAGCCTCTCTGTCCTGGTTATTCAACAACACACTTCAACAGCTTATCCAAAATAAGTAATATTATTTAAAAAAAACATAAAGCAAATAAGGAAAGTGGGAACGTAATTCTTGAACTAATTTTACATCTATCAACAAACAGAATTGGCATTTTAGGGTCTGACCAACTGACTAGATGAAGTCTATCTGACAATGCTTCGGTGGTAGTGGATGGTTGTTAAGCTCTTTATTAAATTGTGGTTACTTTGCCACAACAAACACCTATTTGGTGGTAACTCAGTGCCATCAATCAGGACCAAATGTTGCGTCTTAATACAATGTTCTAATGAGGGACAACAGTGGTAGAGACAAAAATGGTAGCATGGGTGGTGTGATCTATTTAAAGCTACACCCAATAGATTATGCTAAGCCTGGATGTAGAGGTTTTTGTAATTGGGAGAAGCAAATAGGGATGATCCCAGTTAGAAACTGACTACCACCTATTTTTAAGTAAGAAAGATAGTTTATATCTATGAAGATTTATCATAATTCCAGTCAAGTAATGCTAGTAAAATTTCTTCCTTTTTTCCTCTATTTTAAGAAAGAAAAATAATATTTTTAAGTAAGAAAGATATGTCTATGAAGATTTATCATAATTCCAATCAAGCAATGCTAGTAAATTCTTTTCCTTTTTTTCTTTATTTTCTTCTCCCTTCATTCCTACTCTTCTCATTTTCTCCTGTCCTCATGTCCTCCTCTCCTAACCTCTTTTCTCTTCTCTTCGCTTATAGTCTTTTCCATTCTTGTCTCCTCTCTTGTACCCTTTCCTTAGCTTTTTCCCTGTCCTTTCTCTCACTCTTGTTCTCATTCCCTTTCCTTTCCTCTTTATTCTCTTTTTCCAACCTGCATGAGATTTTTTTTTTGATTACTCTCAATTTGATCTGATTTTGAGGAAGCTGAAAAACATTCCAGTGGACTTAGGATTTTGTGTTTAAATTTTTAACAGGAAAATTCATGAGTGCTGTATCAACCTTGCATATGGATTTTTGCAGGTGACTTTTGATCTTGTTTTTCTCCAACTGTCAAACACAATTCCTAATTATCAATTTTCATATGAAATATTACAGATGAGAAGTATCAAGATAGAGTTGGCATGTTTCTGGCATGTCTATCCTATGACATCTGTAGAGATAAAAACACTTAAGTTCCTTCACAGAAGAACACAGGGGCACAAGAAGCTATAAGAAGCTTAGCCACCCACCAGAATTCTGTAAGAAGACAGCTATATCAGAATGATAGATGATTGCTATTAATACCACCAAAACAGTGCCATTCTCACAGGTTATCTTTACATGAAACCAAAATGATCTCTGACAGCAATGAAAAAATAATTATGAAAAGGTAGACTACGGTGTTCAAATTTCAGTATTTTAAGATTTATCTTCTAATGCTAGGGTCTGGTTGTCCAAATTAAAAAATTCATCATAAAGATTCAAAAGGAAATATTACTTGGGAAGCTCCTTTATGGCAAATGAGTTTTAAAGGTCAGCAAAAAGTCTCCAAATACCCAAAGGACCTAGTTGTTGTGCATAGCCTAAAATAGTGTTTCCAAGAAACAAATGCTGACCACACTTTCCTACTGAACTTCATGATAGTGTGCATCCCAAGGAATTCATATTCATACCACTGTGAAACTCTTATATTATACATTCATAAAATACCACATAAGAGCTATTCCATAATACCCAAATCACATTAAAACATTGAAAAGAAATCTCCTAAATAGAAAAATGTCTTCAGCCTTAAAAGCTCACGACACTCTCAGTTATTTGGGAAATACTAATCTTGATCTTTGGCATAGATATTGTCCTTGTCCTTTAGAGGTTATAAGAGACAGGACACTTTTCTCCAAGAAGGAATTCAGGAAAAATAAAAAGCCACAGTTAACAATATGTAGTTTTCTTCTGTGTGAGGTCTTGATTTATCTTCATTCAATCCCTGTTGAAAATTTGGAAAGGCATGTAATAGAAACAACTTTATCATGATCCCTTTCCATGATATGCCAGAACTTAAATGATCTCGAATGTTCTAAGAATTCAAGAAGTATTAGTTGCTTTTGGTTTCAGCTGAAAATACTTGAAGATTTAATACTTTCTTTGGATAATTTGAATGAATTATTCAAATTGGATAATTGGAGTTATAATTGGCAAATTGGAGTTATCTGGAAATGTAAGTCTAGGAGCAAAGAGGACTAATTCAGGAGTGCAGTCAGCTGTTTACCAGAAGTCCATTCTTCATGAGCCTAGCTATTTCTTGGCTTCTTGCTCTGGATCTCTGGGCTTTGTTTTCTGAACTTGTTAGACAGGAAGATGAGTCACCAATTATGTTTCTTCTTTGGATGCTGGTAAAAATGATGCTTCTTGGCTCGCCAAAGAATAGCCCTTTACTTAAGATCACTGGTCCTTTATTGTCTTTTAAAGACAGGAAGCACTAAAGAGAAACATACACACATAGAATCATTTATTTAATATCCAAACTCAATATTGAAGACCCTTATTGTGTGGACTAGATCTATTTAGTCAATGACATTTGGAAATGACTTGCCATGGGAGTGGGTTTCTCTGAGTATGTAACCTGATAAACTAGGAAAGGTGTGCAGGATATCTCTCTCTATTGGTATGGTTGGAGCTGGAGATAGTGGTGGAGAGGTGGTTGTGGTGCTCCTTACCCCTGGGTAGATCAGCTAGACAAAGACAGCTGCATATTTGTGAGTTTGTCTTTTCATTCCACCCACTGATACATTAGTTAATAAACTTTTGTAGATTCTTGCTTCAGACACTTTAGGCTTGGGATTCAGTACATGGGACAAATTCCAGATACAAAATAGTCAAATCAGCCTGCCCGTGAATGTAAGTTTATTGAAATAAAAATCCCCTCTGAATTAAATACATGAAGTTGCACTAGATCCAAAGAATAGTCTCCCTCTCTCTGCCTCTGTCTCTCTCCTGCTGCAAGTCCTTCTATGCTTTGTGTGTTCCACTTGTCTATGCTTTTTTTTAACATAATATACTAACCAGTTTGTAATTTCCAAGTAGGTTCCTAGGTTTATGGAGACCAATTAGTCGTGTATATACTTAAAATGTATCCAAAAATCATTGAGATGCATTAGGTGGAGGATTTATCATTACCAGAATAGGTACAAATGAGGCAAATAGTTTTTTTTTTTTTTACAAAGGACAACACTCAATAGTGGTTCTCAGAGCTGAATAATTCTTCTGATATAATGAGATCAGTACTTACTCAAGTACTTTAAAACATGCTTAGAACTTTTTCTCATCATATTTCATGTATACGTTGCAGAGCAAGCTAGAAGTATAGGTCTTTACTTCTGATCCAGCAACAAGCAACTAAAAATCATATTGCTCTAATCATGGTACAATGGGACCTGTGGAAGTTGTAGAAAATAAATGCCAGTGATAAGGTTATCTAGAATTTCAAACCATCCAGCCTTACCCAATGAGTATTTAACTTGCCTATGAAAATACCATTCACTTGTTATAGTTGTCATTTATGGAGGACACTGGTTTTAGACACCATAAAAGTGGGCCTGAAAGTGTTTAGTGCATGCTGCATGCTCTTATATAAGCATTTTTATGTGCATTGATTTAGGTAATCTTAACTGATTGACTGTACTTTAAAAAAAATTACAGAAGAGAAAGCCAAAACGAGTAATCAGAAAGGAAAATCAATATTTTGGAATAGAAACCCTCTCTAGGAAATGTTTGGAAAAGAATAGACATATCTCAGGATTGACATGAGTTGGATGTAGGGTACGGTTTTACTCTGATTAATAACTGAGGTATTTCTCTGCCATTGTTACAAACATATTTGGAAGGAAGTTAGGTAGTATTAATTTAAGAGTCACATACTACAAACTAGAGGGTTGTCATATTAGGATATGGGGCCACGTGTTTACATGAAATAAAGAGAGTACATTGCTTGTTCTTGTCATTATCCAAAGTTTGTTATGGTCACATAGAAACCTAGTCAGGATCTTGGGGTAGGTTGATCCCGAATTTCCTGAGAAATTGACACACTGATTTCCAAAGTGGTTGCACAAGTTTGCATTTCCACCAGGAATGGATGAGTGTGCCCCTTACTTCACAACCTCTCCAGCAAAGGCTATCATTGGTGTTTTTGATTTTAGCCATTCTGACAGGTGGAAGGTGGTATCTCAAAGTTGTTTTAATTTGCATTTCCCTGATCACCAAGGAGGATGAGCATGACCTTAAGTGTCTTTTGGCCATTTGAATTTCTTCTGTTGAGAATTCTGTTCAGTTCAGTGACCCATTTTTTAATTGGGTTAATTAGCATTTTAAAGTCTAGTTTCTTGAGTTCTTTATATATTTTGGAGATCAGACCTTTGTCTGTTGCGGGGTTGGTGAAGATCTTCCCCAGTCAGTGGGTTGCCTTTTTGTCTTGGTGACAGAGTCCTTTGCTTTACAGAAGCTTCTCAGTTTCAGGAGGTCCCATTTCAATGTTGTCCTTCATGTCTGTGCTGCTGGGGATATGCATAGAAAGTGGTCTCCTGTGCCCATATGTTGTAGAGTACTTCCCACTTTCTCTTCTATCAGGTTCAGTGTGTTCAGCCTGATATTGAGGTCTTTAATCCATTTGGACTTGATTTTTGTGCATGGTTATAGATATGGATCTATTTTCATTCTTCTACAGGTAGACAACCAGTTCTGCCAGCACCATTTGTTGCTTGGGAATATACCCAAGAGATGCCCTATCTTATGACAAAAGCATTTGTTCAACTATGTTCATAGCAGTATTATTTGTAATAGCCAGAACCTGAAAACAACCTAGATGCCCTTCAATGGAAGAATGGATGAAGAAAGTGTGGAATATATACACATTAGAGTACTACTCAGCGGTAAAAAACGACTTCGCGAATTTTGCATGCAAATGGATGGAAATAGAAAACACTATCCTGAGTGAGGTAACCCAGACCCAAAAAGATGAACATGGCATGTACTCACTCATAATTGGTTTCTAGCCGTAAATAAAGGACATTGAGCATATAATTTGTGATCCTAGAGAAGCTAAATTAGAAGGTGAACCCAAAGAAAACATATAGTCATCTGCCTGGATATGGGAAGTAGACAAGATTGCAGGGCAAAACCTGGGAACTTGAGGGTGAGGTGGCGTGGGGCTAAGGGGAAATGGGGTGAGAAACATGAGAAGGGGAGGATGGGGGAGCTTGGGGGAATGGGATAGTTGGGATAAAGGAAGGGTGGACACGGGAGCAGAGAAATATATATCCCAATTAAGGGAGCCATCTTAGAGTTGGCAAGAGACTTGACTCTAGAGGGGCTCGCAGGTGTCCAGGGAGATGTCTCCAGCTAGTACCTTGGGCAACTGAGGAGAGGGAACCTGAAATGACCCTATCCTATAGCCATACTGATGAATATCTTGCATATCACCTTAGAACCTTCATCTGGCGATGGATCGAGACAGAGACAGAGACCAAATTGGAGTACCGGACTGAGCTCTTAAGATCCAAATGAGGAGCAGAAGGAGAGAGAACATGAGCAAGGAAGTCAGGACCACGAAGGGTGCACCCACCCACTGTGACAGTGGAACTGATCTATTGGGAGCTCACCAAGGCCAGCGGGACTGGGACTGAATAAGCATGGGATGAAACTGGACTTTCTGAACGTGGCGGACAATGAAGGCTGATGAGAAGCCAAGGACAATGGCACTAGGTTTCGATCCTAATACATGAACTGGCTTTGTGGGAGCCTAGCCTGTTTGGATGTTCACATTCCTGGTACTGGATAGAAGTGGGAGGACCTTGGACTTCCCGCAGGGCAGGGAATCTGGACTGCTCTTCATTCTCGAGAGGGAGGGGGAATGGAGTGGGGGGGAAGGGGAGAGGGGTAGGGGAGTAGGGGGAGGGGGCGATGTGTGCGAGGAGGGGGAGAGAAATGGGAAACGGGGAGGAGGCAGAATTTTTTTTTTTTGCAACAACTAAAAAAAAATAAAATAAACAAACAAACAAAAAAAGAAACCTAGTCAGGAACACAGATCATCAAACTTCATGGCTAAACATGGCCCTTTTTTTTGTTTGTTTGTTTTACCTTCTAGTGAACAATGTGTTTCATATCTTAAAAAGCATTGTAAAATGCAATGAAGAAGAAGCAGGGCAAATACTGTGTGTGACCCAGAAAACACAAATGTTTACTATCTGGCTATTTTTTTTTCAAGAAGGCTTTTGAATACCCTAGATGACTTCATTGTAAATTTTGTTTTGACCTTTCAACTGAACAGTGATAAGTCTATCAACATACTGCAAGTAATTTCTTTAATGTTACATCTGTCTTCTCAAGCAATACAACATAATTGTTGCAGAGTTCAGTCTACTGTCAAACCAGTTTGTGCAACTGGGCATGTAGAATCAATAGTGTATTTTCCATGAGAGAGGAATATGGGAAGGACTCAAAAGGGGTGTTGCCTAGTAGATCTGTCTTGTTATGAGGAATACTGTGCCAAAGTAACAACTATAACCTAGGAACTTTCTTAAATAGAAATAGCTACACGAATATGTAAATTATATCATATGCTCCACAGAGTGGAAAACACAGCTGTGGTGATAAGGCGAGACTGTTTTCAAAGAAATGATGATGATGACATAAAATTTTCCAAGAGGTAGACATTGAGCCAGACTTAGAGGTACAAGTAGCCTATCCATAGTGCGAGTTGCAAAAGACAAGGGAGGAAGGAGGCAGGATTTAACAGAGAAGTCTTCAAACTAAAATAAGTATGCCATGGCAGGCAGGATAAGGTAAAAATAGGAGGAAAGAAAATAGATGGATAGGAGTGGTGGCTTTAGTCCATATAGAAAAACAACAAATCTGAGCTGGACCGAGGTAGAGTTTTCAAGAAAGTTTGCATCTATAATAGAGTCCCCACTGAGAAGGACTGGCCATGCCCTACTAAATCCCCATAGAATTCTTGCTAGGTTCTCTGGGAGAAGAAAAGCCTTCTCATGCAAAGACGTGTTATATGAGGGTGTGACTCATGATTATGAATGCAGAGGGCTCTGTGGGAAGCCTTGAGTAAATTCAGGTGATACCTTGAAGCAGAGGGTAAGAAAGGGATTTTAAGAAACAGTTGTTTTCAAATATCCTTTTCTAGATCTAGTAGACCAAAATTAGTTATTCTGCCCTTGAAGGATATATTGGTCATTCCACAGAAGCCTCTAAACTGAAACCCAGAAGTGAAATAGAACTAGTTCTCAATGTCTTACAAATAACTGAATCAATCATATTAACTTTTCACATAGAAGGGAAAAAAGTTGTGGCACTGGTATTGGGACCATTTCTACTTAAAACAAGAAGAAAAAAAACCTCGAGAATTCTCCTGACATACACTCTCATTCTATGTAATAGAGGCAAAAACCACACATGTGTCACAGCTGGGTATGAAGAAAGAACTTACTTAGAAGTACTAAGCCAGATAGACAGAATGATTTCACATATTTTCCCTTTATTGAGAATGTTTCATTTTCTTCTAATTTCACAGAATTAATGAGATCTGATTTGTCTCCATTGATTCAACCCCCAATCATATCTCCCCTAACTATGCCATTCACAACACAGCAAATATGAATCTGCCAAATTTTCCATCATACCATTTTATTCTTTTCCTGCACAATTATGAATTCAGCACTACAAAGACCCAAGTCTTCGTAATCCTCCGATGAGATCTCTGCCTTATTACATCGCTCATCATCGCCTCTGCAGGGCTACCCACTAGGCTCTACTCATGCACCAGAGACTTTTGCACTAAGTTCTTTTCTGACTTGAGGACTCATCTTCCACAACGTGGAAATGTGCACAGCATTTTACTTTCTGTTGTGGGACAACTATAGACTTACAAAGACAGTATCAAGCTCCCATATCCTCCTGGTATTTTAAAACTGATGCTATAAGAAAACTACAGAATCAATATTGAGAAATTAGATGAATGTCCTGCAGATTTATGTAGTTGACACTCGTTACTCATTGAGATTCCATTTCTTTTTTTTTATTCTTTTTATTTATTTATTTATTTATTTATTTATTTTTAAATTTATTTATTTATTAAGGATTTCTGCCTTGTCCCCGCAACTGCTTCCCCTTTCCCTCCCCCTCCCCCAATCAAGTCCCCCTCCCTCATCTGCTCGAAGAGCAATCAGGGTTCCCTGACCTGTGGGAAGCCCAAGGACTGCCCATCTCTATCCAGGTCTCATAAGGTGAGCATCCAAACTGCCTAGGCTCCCACAAAGCCAGTACGTGCAGTAGGATCAAAAACCCACTGCGATTGTTCTTCAATTCTCAGTATTCCTCATTGTCCGCTATGTTCTTGTACCATGATACAGTCTACTTTACAGTATTGCATTCATTCGTCACGTTTTCTTAGGCTCTTTCAATTTGTAATAATTCTGACTCTTTGCAAGTTTTCTAAGTTTCTGAAATTTTGAATGTACTACCAGATGAAGTATGTCCTCCAGTTTTGTAATACCTTATATTTTATAAGACATACTTTAGTAACTCACAATATTCAGTTCTTTGCTCAAACTATATCAGAGATATCTTTTCCAGTCATTTTATTTAAAATCCCTCCAAAGATTTTCTAGCTTATTTCCATGTTTTATTATATCTACTTATAAAGATAAATATTCATTATCTCTTTATTATGTTTCTATTATGAATCTTATTTTTAAAATGTACATTCAGAGAAGAGATTTTTTTTTTTTTTTTTTTTGGTTTTTCGAGACAGGGTTTCTCTGTGGTTTTGGAGCCTGTCCTGGAACTAGCTCTTGTAGACCAGGCTGGTCTCGAACTCACAGAGATCCGCCTGCCTCTGCCTCCCGAGTGCTGGGATTAAAGGCGTGCGCCACCACCGCCCGGCCAGAGAAGAGATTTTTATACGACTTTCTTGTTTATGAAATTTCTAGAAAACTACTGTTTATATAAAAAGATGTTTAGTAAAGTTTTCTTTAGAGAATTCAGTGATTCAACCAGACATTTTGCTCTTTTCAGGGATACAGAAACAGGTTTACCTAAAAACTTGAGGTGCATCCAGCAGCCTTAATTCCAGAGATACTGGAATTATGCAGCCAGTAGACTTTACAGGGTTTCATGAAATCTCTCACACATAGTTGTCAATTTTCTCTGTCAGGTCAGTTAGAACTATTATTTAAAAGGTATTATTCTTGCTGAGCTATGCATGACCAAATTTATAAGCTTGGATTTTTCTATTCCTTCTTTGAAAATTGATGAAATTATGGAAATGACCACCTCTTAGCCTTTATGACTACTGTGGTTTGCTCAGTCAAATGGATTTCAGATGCAGAAACATTTCGCCCTCAAATGGGGCCTTTCAAAATCATTCTCTGACATTTTCACTCATGCAAGTGCAAATGCCTCCTGATTCATGGAGATCTGAAACACATTAAAACCTCGGGCTGTTCTCAATTATGCTAGACGTGCTATGCCATTGGCAAATTATGCAAGACTATTTTTTACTCATCTCCTTTTTCATCCTACTTTTAGATCCAAAAATAGTATGAGAAGTTCTATCCTGAGTGAGAAAAGGCAAAATAAGTAATGGATGAAACTTGAATCTGGTAGTTTTATTGTTGGTACCTATTGAAGAAGATATTGGAAAGGAGAGATCCTAGCAGCCAAGAGACTTGGAAGTTATTTGGGATCTCATGGTCTGAGGTAATAATAATATGCAAAACCATAAAAATATTGGATTTTAATGTGAAGTAGCTAGGATTCTTTTAACTTCCTTGAACCTAATTTTATATCAATTTACTAATTCATAAGTTCACTTAGAAAGCATTCATTTTATCCTTACTGCTGAGAATAAAATATACACATGATTACAAAGAACATCTCTCAATGGCTTCAAAGGTAGGGAATACAGAAATGCTCAAATAATTAACTTACATTAAACAATTTTTGTACAATAGAAATAAGAAGGAACACAGAGGGTGGTGTCTTTAGACATCTGGGAAGACATTCCTGACGAGTGAACAGGACACAAAACTTAGAAATATCAAACTTAGAAATATCAGACAGGTCAAGGCAGGCAAAGAATTACGTAGGAGGTGTCATTTAAAGTAAACAGCCAAGTAATTTATCAAATATACCATGTGCCTAGAACTATACTAAAAGCTGTGAACCAGAATAGAAGGAGAAATTGGCATAATTGTCCCATTCAAAACAGTGATACTCTAACTGGCGAGAACATTAAACAAGAACTTTCAAAATTAATTGTATAATGTTTTAATCTCATTTTCTGTTGTTTTAATGTAATATCCTAGTCAAAGCAATTTATGTGAGAAATGGTTAATCTGGCTCACAGTTCCATATTATACTTCATTTGCACTCCAGAGCAGTGAGCGACACACATAAGACAATGCTCTACTCATTCTCTCTGTTACACAACCCATAATCCCTTGCCTAGGAAATGCTGCCATCTGCAATGGCAGGCATTCACTTTATTAAAGCTATTCTCCCACAGACACATCCATCTAAAGCAACCTAATCTAGACAATCTCTCACTGAAACTTCTCACCTGAGTGATCATATGTTGTGTCAAGTTGACAATTAGAAATAACAATCACATATAATTGTGCTAAAAGGTATGAAGGAGTGTGTTCTCTTCAAGTGATTTAAAGGCTTGAAAGGAAGGGACACCAAATGGGGATATATGTGGGTAAGAAAACAGTGATATCAGATGCATATTGGAAGAAATCATCCTACAGAAGTTGCTTTGAGGGAGACTGAAGCACAAAGCCTGTGAGTTCTGCTGGAGATATCTGAACATGAAGACTCTGAGAGATGTACAGGCTGTTTGAAGTAGGAAGTCAAAGATATGTGTCTCATACACAGAAATGGAAGATCATCCAAAAGAAAATATGAACCCTGAGGTATTAAAGGTTTTAGTTTCTCAAGAAAGAAATTACAGAATGAGAAGTATACAAAGTTTAGGACCTGAACTTGAGCAACACAAATATTGAATAGTTACACAAAAGCAGGTGTGTCAAATAGGAGCCATAAGAAAGATTTGGAAATGGAGAAGAAATATTATTAAATACTAGAAAAGGTCAAAAACCTTGTTTCATTAAGAAAGAAGTTGCTGTCACCAAGAGGGCAAATTATCTGTTGGATATAAATGAATCTCACAGGTGATGGTCATAGAGTGTATCTATCTGGGATGGACAGGAGATTGAAGAGGACACAAAGATAGATGTTGAACACAAGGTGGTGAATATGATGAAAAACAGGACATGAGGAAGGAAACTTGAAAGTGACATAAATAATGACATATTTATATCTCCTATACCACTCTTTCTCTATTTCTTTCCAAACATATATGCTTGTAACCTGAGAGTATATGCACACATATACACATATACACACACAGAGTATATACTCAGATTGCAAATATATATATATATATATATTCAGATAAAAAGTATACATATTTCATAAAACTAATATTCTATCTAGAAAGAACAATAAACAAGAACTTTCCAAATTAATCATTATATAGTTTCTCAGTTTTATTTCCCATTTATTTGCATATATTTGTATATGATATGTTAATTATATTACATAAATGAAGTAACCATATGATATAAAATCACATATTATATATAACTATCACATAATTTATATAAATGAAATGTTTATTAAATATAATTTAATCAGTCAATTGAAACTCTGAGAAATAAGTGAATTTAAAATGCAGTTATATGTAAAGATACTTGAATGGGCAGCAGTACTCACTGTGCAAGTATGAGAACGTGAGATCCAGTCCCCAGCACCCAACAGAGAAAAGCTTATGTACAATAAAGTTAAAAAGATCAACAAAATTGAGACACTGGCAGTCAGACTAGTCAATCAAAAACAAAAGATGTGAATAGTGACCACACAAATGTGATGTCTTGCCATTGTTTGTTACAATTCCTTGTTAAACTAAAACTACAGTCAGGCCCTGGTTCTTTACTAAAGTGGTTAATGTGTGTTCTTTCTTTGTGTTTATTCAATCTAGCTGACCCATTATTTTCTATATTAACCTCTTTAAAAAAATCAATTTTAGGTTCTCAAAAAATTTGTTTTTATGGTTTTCTATCTCCATGGTTTTATCTCTGAATCCATGTTTTCTTTTCTTCAATTTGTATTTCTCAACTTCTTCTATCATCTTTAATTGCACAACTAGGTAATTAATTTTATCTTTTTTTAAAGAAAGCTTTAAACTTTCCTTTAAACTCAAAACATTTCATACACTGTTTCTACCCATCATTTCATCTGGCTCTTACTACCTCATGTTTAGGAGGAAATATCTCATCCTTCCTGACAGATAAGGACACCCAGTCTAACGGTGGTTAAAGTCTAGTCTTATAATTAGACTAGAACCTCTGTTATTTGACAGCATCAAGGGTTGAACGCAAGCCTTTTGATGTGAAGTATCTTTTCTTATCACATCAAGCTATCTTCCTGCTATGCAAAGTCACCTCACATCTTTGGGTGAACCAGAAGCTTGGCATTCATTTTCAGTGCTCCTTAGAAAGCAGTACAGAGGTAGTGGGCATCACAGCAACTGTGCCATCTGCTATGTCTGCTACTGAAACTATAGATGTGTCTCTAGAGAGAAGTCAGAGAGAGAGTTGGGGCTTGTTTGGTTCTCCCTCTGATGGAGAATCTGTTCCAAAGAATTCAAAATACATGAACATAGATTATACAATTGGGAGCACATAAAACACAACATGAGAATATTAAACAAGCAGAGAAGGGCAAAGAAAAGGCTTTTGAGAACACAACATGCATGAAAAGAAGAATAACAATCTTTGTCAGAATTCTAGATCTATATGCCATCCACTAGTATTTTTTTTTTAAATAATTTTTTTATTAAGAAAAGAAGAAAAAAAAACATAAACAAAAAACAAGTTTCCACCTCCTCCCAGCCTCCCATTTCCCTCCCCCTCCTCCCACCCTTCTCCCCCTCCTCCCACCCTTCTACCCCTCCCCCCACTCCTCTCCCCCTCCCTCTCCAGTCCACAGAGCAGTCCAGGTTCCCTGCCCTGTGGTAAGTCCTAGGTCCTCCCCCCTCCGTCCATATCTAGGAAGGTGAACATCCAAACTGGCTAGGCTTCCACAAAGCCAGCACATTAAGTAGGATCAAAACCCCGTGCCATTGTCCTTGGCGTCTCATCAGCCCTCATTGTTCGCCATGTTCAGAGAGTCCGGTTTTATCCCATGCTTTTTCGGTCACAGTCCAGCTGGCCTTGGTGAGCTCCCAGTAGATCAGCTCCACTGTCTCAGTGGGTGGGTGCACGCCTCGTGGTCCCGACTTCTTTGCTCATGTTCTCCCTCCTTCTGCTCCTCATTGGGACCTTGGGAGCTCAGTCCAGTGCTCCAGTGTGGGTCTCTGTCTCTGTCTCCATCCATCACCAGATGAAGGTTCTATGATGATATGCAAGATATTCGTCAGTATTGCTCTCGGATAGGGTCATTTCAGGTTCCCAATCCTCAGCTACCCAAGGAACTAACTGGGAACCTCATGTTGGGCACTTGGGAGCCCCTCTAGGGTCAAATCTCTTGCTCACCCTAAAGTGGTTCCCTTAACTAAGAATTGTGGTTCCGTGCTCCCCTATCCACCTTTCCTTTATCCCAATTCTCCTGATTCCCCAAATCCCCCCTCCTTCCCTTCTACCTTTTCTCTCCCCATCTCCCCTTACCCCCATCCCTCCCCACCCCCAAGATCCTAATTTTCTCCCCGGCAATTGGGTCTACTTCCCTTAGCCAAGAGGATAACTAAGGATAACCTTTGCTGGAGAGGCTGTGGAGGAACGGGTACCCTCATCCATTGCTGGTGGTAATGCCATCTTGTGCAACCACTGTGGAAGTCAGTGTTTCGGTTTCTCAGGAAATTCGGGATCAACTTACCCCTGGACCCAGCAATACCACTCCTGGGAATATACCCAAGAGATGCTCTATCATATGACAAAAGCATTTGTTCAACTATGTTCATAGCAGTATTATTTGTAATAGCCAGAACCTGGAAACAACCTAGATGCCCTTCAATGGAAGAATGGATGAAGAAAGTATGGAATATATACACGCTAGAGTACTACGCTGCGGTAAAAAACAATGACTTCTCGAATTTTGCAGGCAAATGGATGGAAATAGAAAACACTATCCTGAGTGAGGTGTCCCAGACCCAAAAAGATGAACATGGGATGTACTCGCTCATAATTGGTTTCTAGCCATAAATTAGCGCCACGGAGTCTACAATAGGTGAACCTAAAGAAGCTAAGTAAGAAGGTGAACCCAAGGAAAAACATCCACTAGTATTTTTAAATTAATATCTTCTCCAGTCTGTGAGAATGATTTAACCAAATTGTCTGACTTTAAACATAGTAATTTGTCTAAATTTTACAAGATCCCAAGACTGAATTTTTGCAATATTTTGAAATTTTGGAATAATAGAAATTTTTCTTTGAGACAAAGTTTCCCAAAAGTCAGAAGAATTTTTAGATATGGGATTTAGTTTCGTATTTCTATATGAGAAGCCTACACTAGCAATCCAAGTGCAATTTTTGTCCCAAATAGTGTGCGTGCATGTGTGATTTAGTATTTTAAATACTGCAGTCATATAGTCACATACTTAGAAATATTTTGTCTTTCAAAATGGGGTTTTTAAAAAGTTGAGAATATCCTTCTTAAGTTTCTGTTTGTAAAAGGGTATTAGATGAAAAAAAAAAAAACAAAAACAAAATAGGTCTTCCAAAGCACCAATGCTTTAGGAATGAACGGAGTTAGGTATTAGCAGGCAATGTCTTACTGTCACACACAAAATGACTAGAATGCCATCCTCAGATTTTGCCAGTTCAGATTTACCCCTCAGTTCTTTGGCTCACACGTTCTGAGATGGGTTGAAAACAATGTCTTATGTTGATCCCAGAAAGCTGTGAACAAATGGCTCCTCACTTCCCTCACTCCAGTCAAGGCACCGAAGGGAGAACAAAGCAATTATCCCATCTAAGAGTAACTTGGTGAAGTAGTGAGTCTGTCAGAGTTACTGGCAGAAATGTGACTGAGGCTACCTACAGGAGCATGGATGAACGTTTACCTACTGGTTGGTAGAATCAAAAGAAGCATTTATCCCCCAATGACTCCCATCAGAGATTATGACTCACAGCCGTTTCCAGAGCTCCCTGGGCAGCTTGCAGTCAGCTCCACTGAGAAGAGTCTCCTCTCCCCAGCAATTTCTTGCTGTTTGTGAGACTTGGTGGATTTTGTTGTTTTCAAAGCTTTATCAGCCTAGTAAGTTTTGTTGTTCTTTTAATCTTCTGGCCCTCCCTCATCCTTGCAGAAGGGAATATTTCCATTTAAAGAAACAAAACATTGACAAAATAGGAAATGAAATGAATTGTTTTACAGTGTGTTTTTAATCTATTAAAATACATTGAAAATTAACATGGATATGCATGTATTTTCTTCTTATTTATACTAAAAACAAGATTGATCATTAATCTCTAACTTGTAACCTATGCGTATATATGTATGTACATCTGCTATATGTGTATGTGAGATTTGTGGAACTTTTCATTTTCATCCTTTCAATGTTAATTATTTTCCTACTTATGACAAGAAAAATAGTTTTATATAGAGGGAAATCTTATTTTTAATATGAAGCAATCAAAGCAGTGGATGATTCAAATCAGCAGTAGCTCACTCAACTAGGAGATGGTAGGAAGAGAGAATATTTGTCAGCCTATCCTAAACCAGGTTCAAACTTCCGGTAAGAAGGTGAAAGGTCTCTGCAAGTAAGTTGCGCTTTCCTCAGCCAGGATACAATGGAAGGCACAGTGTTCCCTAAACCTCTGCTCTGAAGTCATATTATAAACATGCTCTTTTGTCATGTTTATACCTGAAGGTACTGGATTCTCTGTGCTTCAGTCAGAATGCCTCTGGATTTGAGAAGATAGTAACAGCCTGTGAGGGCAGCGCTCTCTTGGGTGTGCCTGTCAAGCAGAATCTATTGACACAAGCACTGGAGCATCTTTCAAGCTCAGGGGAACCTTCCTCCAAAGAGCACTGTTCTTGTTTCTCAGCTCACAGTAGACTGCTTGCAAAGATCTAACTTTTCCTTTTTGTGAAATCCTCCTAGAACCAACCTGAAGCCCTTTCATTTTCCTTCCTTCGTGGGTATTAGCCTTGCCAAGTTTTATTATCCAGGCCTAAATTTTGTTAGAAATACTTTGAACATTGGTTTGAAAAGAGAATACTCTAATAGTCTACAGACTTTAAAATATTTCAATTAAAATTAATTATAATTAGTTAACTCAGGTAAATTAAACTTAACAATTTTTTTTGAGGAACTACTAAGTGTATGTTCTTTCAGATCTGGTGAGAGACACGAAGCAATGATAGTTGTCCCAGAGGTTCCTACCACAAATGTTTACCTACATTCAGTTTTTCAAGAGCCCTGAGCTACAGAGTTACTAGATACTTTATCATCATAGGAAATTTTCCATTCTTCTCATCTGGTAATATAAGAACATGCCTTGAAATCCCTCTGTTAGCTTTCCGTATTGGCTGAAATGTCTGCAAGGGTTGAGGAAACATTACCGCAGAGGAATTAGTGAGTGATGGAACTCATAAAGAAGGTTGATGTGATCCAACACTTTCTATTATTTAAAAATTGTTTCCATATATTACAATTTGATCATATTCTTTCCCCTCTCTCCAAGTCCTCCCAAGTACATTTACCTATTTTCTCTTTCAAAGAAGAGGAAAAAAAGCAATACCAAATTCAAAAAAGATAAGCAAGCACAAAAGCAAAACATAATAACAAGAAAAAAAATCGCACAAAACTCATGAAGCCATTTTTGTGTTGGTCAACTGTTCCTGAGCATGAGGCCTGCCACGGAGTATGATTGGTATGTCTAGCACCACTCCTTTAGGTAAAACTGATTTTCCCTTTTCATAACAGGTATCAATCATAAATAGCTTCTTGGTTAGGGGTGCCCACTTCTTTTCTTCTGTGCTGAGAGTTTGGCTGCCTTGAGTTTGCTCAGGTGTTGAGCATGCTGTCACAGTCTCTGTGAGTTTATATGCAAATCAACCCTGTTATGTTTGGAAGACACTATTTTTTTGAAGTCATGCACCGCTTATAGCTCTTCTAATCCTTTTACCCTCTTCCAAATAAATCTTTGGGCCTTGAGAGTAGGGTTTGATATAGACATACTATTCAGGGCTGAATGCTTCAACGTCCCTTACTTTTTACAAGTTTGAGTCTTTGTGTTAACCACCACTTCAAGAAGAAATTTCTCTGATGGGGGTTGATCCATGCCCTGACCTGTGGGTGTGCTGGCTAATCTTATGTCAGCTTGGCATACAAACCAGAGTTACCTGAAAGGAGGGAAACTCAATTGAGAAAATTCCTCTATAAGTTCTGGCTGTAACACAGTTTCTTAATTAATAATTGATGGGAGAGAGTCCAGACCATTGTGGGTGGTTCCAATTCTGGGCTGGAGGTACAGGTTTCTGAAAAAAAAAAACAGAATTAGCAAGCCAAGGGATGCAAACTAGTAAGCAGCACCCCCTCCATGGCCTCTGCATTATCTCCAGCCTTCCGGATGCTGCCCTGTTTGAGTTCCTATCCTGACATCCTTTAGTGATGGACTATTATCTAGAAGTGTAAGCCAAACAAATCCTCCCCTTTCCAACTTTCTTTTTGTTATGGTACTCTGTCAGAGCAATAGAAACCCTAACTAATGTAATGGGTATAGCAATATGTCATTAGTAGTCTTTATATATATATATATATATATATATATATATATATATATATATATATATTCATTTATCAGTAGTAGTAGGTTTTTCATCTAGGGATGGTGACCATAGTGACAGTATCAGATGGTGGGTTCTATGTCATAAAATGGGCCTGAAGCCCAATCATGAAGTGGTTACCTGGTCCCATTACAATAGTGCAATTGTGCCACTACTGTACTGGTTTATCTTGCAGGCAGGTCTCCGTTATTCATCACAGGGCTGACAGCTGAATAATATTACTAATCATTTTTTTTCCTTCTGAAGCATGTAGAGTATTTTCTAGAACCATGAGCACTGACCAGTAAGGATGTAGCAGTGAACATAGAGGAGCAACTATCTCTGTAGCAAGATGTAAAGTCCTTCGGGTAGATTTTATGTGTGTATAAGTAGATCTTGAGGTAGATCAATTCCCAGTTTCCTGAAGAACATCACACTGATTTATTTAGTGGCTATACAAATTTGCACTTCTACCAGCAATGGATGAGTGTTTTCCTTACCCAACATCCTCACCACCATGAGCTGTTATTTGCTTTATTGCTTTTGGTCATTCTGGCTAAGATAATATGAAAACTTAAAAGTAGTTTCAATCTGTATTTCTCTGATGACTAAGGATGTTGAACAAGTGTTTCCCAGCCATTCGCGTTTCATCTTTTGAGGGAGTCTTGTCTTATGTTAAGGTCCTTGATCCAATGGAGCTGAGTTCTATGCGGGTTGATAGATAAAACCTAGTTTTATCCAGATGTGTATAGTTCTCTAGTTTAACCAGCACCATTTGCTCTTCAGTGTGTATTTTTTGCCTCATCAAAAATCAGCTCTATGTACATGTGTGGAGTTATGTCCAGGTCTTTAATTCTCTTCCATTAATAAATATGTCTGCTTTTATGGCAACACTATGCTGGAATTCTTTATTACTACCATTCTGTATTGCTAGTTTAAATCTGGGATGGTAGTACCTCCATCAGTTCCTTTATTATCCAGGATTATTTTGTCCATTCTGGGCTTTTGTTTTTCCATATGCATTTAAAGGTTGCTCTTTTAAATTTCTAAGAAGAATAGTGTTGGAATTTTGATGAGGATTACTTTGAATTTATAGGCAGCTTTTGGTGGGAAAAACATTCTCAAAATATTAATCCTATGGATCCATAAGCATGATCCGATGTCTTTCTTCACTGCTTTTCTTACACGGTCTTTCATTTGCTCGATTGAAGTCATTCCAGGATATTATGAAGGCTATTGTAGAAGATACTATTTCCCAGATTTCTTTCTCAATATGTTTGCCATTTGTATGTAGGAAGACTACAGATTTGCTGTGTAATCATTTTGTAACCTGACACTAGACTCAAAAAGTTTGCTTTGAGAACTCAGAGAAATTGAGCCAACAGGAAGATACCCTGTGAAGCAAGTAGGCATAGTCCCAGGTCTTCTTAGTGGTGGACGGTGCAGAATTCTACTGGGCTAGCAGAATCCTGTCTTCCAAACCCTGAATGATGTTTTCACTCACTCTAAAGGGTGGTGTGAGCTGTGGTTTGCCCGACTGTGGGAGAAGAAGTCCAGCTGAACCGTTCCTTCTTTCTCCACGCATCCTCCTATCTGCACTGCACAATGCTTCCAATTTTCTCACATTATTCAGAGGAAGAGAAGAGCATCACAAAATAGATTCTGAGCTTCTTACAGCTAAAATGTGTTGATGTTTCTTCAGTGGCAGCTTCAGGAAAAAAGGAACACGATGTGACTGCGATAACAATTGCAGCCTGTGAAGGCACCAGATCGAGAAAGAAGGAGCCGCATACAAGCACAGAAGCTGATGTTGCCAGAACAGCTGTGCTGTTCAGCTTCACAGAGAAGCCCTCGCATAGAATGGTGTGCATAGCGATGCTGATGAATGCATAGTACTTATTAGATTTATAATTTTGTAACTTATCATACAACTGCCAATGTGTATGGAAACATTTTATTATATCCAAAGAAGTGCCACTTCTTACAAATGCGCCGTAATTTACTCACCCAATCCTCTACTGATGTACATTTTAATCTATTTTTTCTATTCCAATAATACTATAACGAGTATTCTTTTATATAAATCTTTGTACAATTTCAACTTATTTACTTCAGATAAGTACAGTGAAAGGGAATCAATGGATAAAAAGCCATTTACATGTGAAATTGATGTGTATTTCTTTTCTCCTGCTTAAGTGTTCAACAGCCCGTGCTAAGTTTAAGAAAATGATAGGCTGACTTTTTAACTTTCTTTTTTTTTTCATATAAATGTTATGGCTAAACTTGTCTTCTCGTTCAAAGCAGCCCTTTGTAAGTGTGTGTGTGTGTCTGTGCTTGTGTGAATGACATCTAGGGTAGAAGCATTAGCTACAGTTGAACCTCAATTAAGCTGGGTACTCAAGATGACATCACGTTCCCACCTTTCCTTGCAAGGACTATGATATGGGGAAAGTCAGATAGAAGCAAGAGGACAACATTCTGTGCCCTGGTTAGAAAACTGCCCACCCCAGGATCATCAAGCAGTGTCTCTTTCTGTATGTGTGTGCTGTGTTCGGAGTGAAGGGAGAAACCAAATGGTTGGAACAAGTATAGAACCCTCTCCATCAGCATTATTCATCTTCCAACTTGCTTTCAGTAGAGAAAAGTGTGTTTACTGTCAAAAGCTACTGCATTGTATTTGATTTTTTTTTCAAACATACCATATGGCAAATATCATGTGTACAGGAATTCTCCAAGATTTTACCAGGAAGAAGAGTTCTGAGGGTGACAATCGGAAGACACACCTGACTGGGTTCTGGAGGAAATTACTTGGAAATGTGGTTTGTGGGTGGAACTCCAAGAAACTTAGCAGTCACTGTGAATACATGGATTTCAGAGGTTTTTGCCAAATCCCCCATTAGGGAAGATTTCTGGTTTCTGATTTCAGCTGTTTCAAAATGTCTGCACAAAAGGCATCAGAAACATGAGGAATAAGTTCTTATTGGCCAATTACTGCATGCCATATATGGAGAATGTAGTGTTATTAAGGGAAAAGCAGAATAGGTAGATTAAGTGGGGAGGGAAAGGGGAGGGCAAGAACAGGAGGGAATATAGGGAGGGACAGCTAACACTAAAGGGCATTTGGGAAGTGATAGGAAATCACTGTTGTAGGATTATTATATTTATTGTTTTAGAAAATACCTAGGGGAAATTCAGAAAGCATACTTATTGGCTTCACTTTATAAATGGATATAATATGTTTTGTCCACATTCATGCAACCAGAAGTTGATAGAGGTAGGACCAGAACTCCAGGCTCCCCGAATACAAACATGAACCCTTAAATTAACACCATGTAACACACATCAGAAAGAGATTTGCTTTGAGTATGGGGTAGAACTCCATTCACTGCAATGTCTGCACACATTCACATGATGCTTATTTAAGCACTCTTTATGGATTTTCATCTACTACTGTTTTATATATCTTGGCTACAGTTTCCCGTCTCTTCCCCCAAACCCCTCTGTCCCCACCCCCAATCCACTCCTCCTCTTCCTTTTCTATTTAGGAAAGGACATGCCTCCCATAGATATCAACAAAACATGGTATATCAAGTTGCAGTAAGACTATGAGAAATAGGTTCCCCAAAGTCAATAAAAGAATCAGAGACAGACCCTGCTCCTGCTGTTAGGAGTTCCTCAAGATGACCAAGCTACACAACTGTAACATATACAGAATGCCTAGATCAGTCCCATGTAGACTCTAGCTGACATCCATCAAGCTGATGCCTCCATTGAATGCATTATTTGGAAAATACAACTATTGAGGAAATACAATATGTGTTGGGGCCTCAAAAGTCTATAACTAGATGCATCTTTGATATCCTCTAAAGTCTGAGAAAGGATGTCTGATATGACTTTTGTACCAGTAGAAATACATATGCAGACATGCATCAAGCAGGACCTTCATTGCCACGCAATGAAAATTATCAGCAAAATATTTTCATGTTTTAGTTATTGATGTTTAATTAATTAGTTGTTTTTATTTTAGGATTTTCAAAACACTTAAAATGTTGAAACAGGTCAGCGTTTGCTTTTAGCGGACCATGGAAATAAGAAAAAATAAACCCACTACTTTCATGTTATATTTTGCTGACCCAAATGGATTACCAAACCAATGAATAAAATTTCATGGCAAGTACTTCAATTTTCTTTTTTGGCTTATTTCACAAAGGTTGACATTAAACTAAGAGTACAATGTTTGCAGAATACTTCTTGCATATGTTACACCTGTCAAATATCATTTACATAATTCCTTTTATCTTTGCCCCAGCCACTGAGAATTACTGGGATTATTTCTACCTGTTTTATGAATGAGGTTTATGAGACTTGGAGAACAAAGTAGCCTGCCCATGATTGGGATCAGTAATACTGAATAGATATAAGATTTGAGGTGAGTCAATATTACTACAAATTGAGCTTTGTGTTTAGTTATACAACATTCCACATGGAAGGGAACTATGTAGAGACTCTGCTTTTCCAAGTGAAGCAGTTTACAGTGTATTTTCTCTTGGAATAGAAAATTCCAGGAAATGCAACAGTCAGACAACACATTCTATATATCCTTCTCACTAAAAGGAACAGTAGTCTATTTTTACTCTCAGCAGACACATCCTGCTGTGTGTGTGTATATGTGTTTCTGTGTTTATTTTTACTCATAAATTGTCAGATCACTTATTTGATTCCAAATACCCCTTGCTCTAGTTTGCTTTCTTCCGATATGGTAAACACAAAAACAACTTTCAGAGGAAAGTTTTAATTTACATCAACTTCCAACTTCCAGTATATCAAGAAGGAATTTGGGGGTGGAGCTCAAGGCAGGAAACTAGGAAGCAGGTATTAAAACAAAGACCATGGAGAAACTATGTTACTGTCTTGCTCTCTATGGCTTGCTCAGATTGTTTTCTTATATACCAAGAACCATTTACATGGTGGCAGTAGTGTTCTGGGTCTTGATACATCAAACATACAAAAGAAAATGCACCATGGACTCACCTGCAGGCTAATATTTAGATACATCTTCTTGATTGAGTTTCTCTCTCCCCAGATTGTTCTAGCGTGTGACAAGTTATGAAAAGTAATGAAAAACTAACCAGAACACTTTCCAATGTGAAATTTTGAAAGCATGGATATTGCTCTATATTTGACTGCTTCTGCAATCCCTGAGCTCTGAGATTATCACTCAGTATCACCCACTGCCCTGGCTTTGGTAGGTAGCGAACTCATCATGAGTTACATTTGCATTTTCTCATGTTTTATTCAAGACAGGCATGCACACTCCATCTTCATGCCTTTGTTTCTTTTAGCTCTATGAGATCTAATCCTTTTTTGTGCTCTAACGTATTCCTACTGAAGTTGGTTACATTTGGGAAGAACCACAAAGGCCTACATGGACTTACATGTCAATCATGGATGTATTCTACCAGTTGAATTTCTTTTGGAGTTTATGCCCTTACAATGATTTCAAATCCACAATCTCCAATTATTATCTTTACATTCTCCTAACCACTGCCTCATTACCAATTATAGGAATTATTTAACATCTTTTATTTAAATGGGTAGTGAGGAACTGAAATGCTTCTGTCCTGGAAGTTCAGGGGTTTGAATAGATGATGTTAGTGTCTGGTTTCATTTTCTCTCCCTCCCACTTTCCCTGTAGACAGGGGAAAACAAAGGAAGATTTGGCTGAGTATAGTTTATAAGAATTTTGCTTATACATGAAAACTGAACGTGTGATATGAAGAGCTTTACAAAATGGACAAATTGTATACCCTTTAAAGATTTATTTAATTTTATTTTGTGTGTCTATCTCATGAGTGTGCATGGGTGTGCCCACAGGAGCCATAAGAGGACATCAGGTATCCTGGAATTGGAGTTACAGAAACAGACAGTTATGGACTGCTGTTTGTGTGCTTGGACCTGAACCTAGATCCTTTGCAAGAGAGACAAATGCTCTTAACCACTCTTCCACTCCAACTTTCATATTCTTTAGCAGGAAAAAGCACTGTTAATGAGTGTCACTACCAACATCAGAGCACAACAACAAAAGTCAATGTGTCCAGAGAATGAGGTCCCAAAAGACAGAAGAAACTAAGACAAGATCAGTCGATGTATGTTTGTACTTATGGAAATCTGTTCCCCAGTGGGTATATTGATAGGCCTTAAGCACACATAATGAAAGAGATGTCCTTACATAGTATAAAAAGTAATTCCCTTAACAATGATTTTCAGGTATTCCAGTAAGATATAATGCTATAAGTTTTGTAAATAATGAACAATTTATCCCTATAGATAGATAGTTTCTTAATTGACTAATGAAATGCTTCTGTTATATAATCAATTATTTAGAAAAAGTGGTAATGTTCAGATAATTTCTTTTTTTTAACTTTTTTTTATTGAGAAAAGAGAAAAAAAAACAAATTTCCTCCTCCTCCCAGCCTCCCATTTCCCTCCCCCTCCTCCCACCCTTCTCCCCCTCCCCCCACTCCTCTCCCCCTCCCTCTCCAGCCCAAAGAGCAGTCAGATTTCCCTGCCCTGTGGTAAGTCCTAGGTCCTCCCCCCTCCGTGCATTTCTAGGAAGGTGAACATCCAAACTGGCTAGGCTCCCACAAAGCCAGCACATTACGTAGGTTCAAAACCCCATGCCATTGTCCTTGGGTTCTCATCAGCCCTCATTGTTGGCCATGCTCAGAGAGTCCAGTTTTATCCCATGCTTTTTCAGTCACAGTCCAGCTGGCCTTGGTGAGCTCCCAATAGATCAGCTCCACTGTCTCAGTGGGTGGGTGCTCCCCTCGTGGTCCCGACTTCTTTGCTCATGTTCTCCCTCCTTCTGCTCCTCATCATAGCAGTATTATTTGTAATAGCCAGAACCTGGAAACAACCTAGATGCCCTTCAATGGAAGAATGGATGAAGAAAGTGTGGAATATCTACACATTAGAGTACTATGCTGCGGTAAAAAACAATGACTTCTCGAATTTTGCATGCAAATGGATGGAAATAGAAAACACTATCCTGAGTGAGGTATCCCAGAGCCAAAAAGATGAACATGGGATGTACTCACTCATAATTGGTTTCTAGCCATAAACAAGGGTCACGGAGTCTACACTTGGTGATCCCAAAGAAGCTAAGTAAGAAGGTGAACCAAAGGAAAAGCACATAGTTGTCCTCTTGGCTATGGGAAGTAGACAAAATTGCCGGGGAGAAAATTGAGATCTTGGGGGTGGGGTGGGATGGGGGTAAGAGGAGATGGGGAGAGAGAGGGGAGAGGGGGAGAATGGGGGGGAGCTTGGGAAAGGGGGAGGATTGGGATGAAGGAAGGTTGGATGGGGGAGCACGGAAGCACGGTTCTTAGTTAAGGGTTGGCAAGAGACTTGAACCTAGAGTGGCTCCCAGATACCCAAGCCGAGGTCCCCAGTTAGTTCCTTGGGCAGCTGAGGATGGGGAACCTGAAATGACCCTATCCTAGAGCAATACTGACGAATATCTTGCATATCATCATAGAACCTTCATCTGGTGATGGATGGAGACAGAGACAGAGACCCACACTGGAGCACTGGACTGAGCTCCCAAGATAATTTCTTAATATATCTTTATTGATTATAACTTTCTTGCTTTCAAATGAAAATAACTGAACTTGAATTATCCCCATGATGGGAAAAAAAGTCCCCCTTATTGTTTAATCTCTTAAAGCAAAGTCTACTTAAAACAACTTGTATCTTTTTCCATTTAGAGCAATACCTAGATTCTGGTGAATGCAATACTTTCTTAGTTCTGGGTAAGGTACCAAAGTTGAGGAATAGGTAAGGACAATCTAAGTCACAGGGACTGCCATAGATGTATTCCTGTGGTTTCACAGGTTGCAAATCCATTGCTATAGAATGAGTAAGATCAAGTTCTTCAAATGAACAACTGCAGCAATATACAATTAACAAAATTAGTAGATATTCACAATGGTATGCACAAACATATTCACATTCAACTGTATCAAACAAACATCCTCAGGCAGAATAAAGGTAAGCCTTTAGACATCCCTTTGAGTTCACAATTTATTTTTTCATTAAATAATTTTTAAAATTTTCACTTTATCGAGACCAGCCTGGTCTACAAGAGCTAGTTCCAGGACAGGCTCCAAAACCACAGAGAAACCCTGTCTCGAAAAACCAAAAAAAAAAAAAAAAAATTTCACTTTATATTCCAATCACAGTTCTCCCTCCCACTCCTCCTCCTGCCCCCCCCCTCCCCATCCAGTCTTTCCAACCGGTAAGAGCTCCTATGGGAAATCAACAATGTCTGGCACATTAAGTTGGGGCAAGACCAAGTGACTCCCACCTGCATTAAGGCTGAACATGGTAACCCACCATAGGAAATGGGTTCCATGCACCAGGTATAGATCCTGATCCTACTGCCAGAGAGCCCTCAGATACTCCAAGCTTCATCACTGTCTCCCACATACAGAAGGCTCCACAGCTGTTCATCTAGAGTTCATGAGTTTCCACAAGCTTGGTTCAGCTGTCTCTGCAGATTGCTCCATCATGATCTTGACCTCCCTTGCTCATACATTCCCTCCTCCTTCTCTTTGACTACATTCCCAGAGCTTGGTCTGATGCTTGGATCTCTGCATTTCTGGTTCTGATGAAGACTCTACAATGATAGTTGGGGAATTCATCAATCTGGTTAGAGGGGAAGACCAGTTGGGGGCACCCTCTCCACTCTTACTAGGAGTCTTAGCTTGGGTCGTCCTTGTAGATTCTTGGGATTTTCCCTAGCACCAGTTTTCTCCCTAAACCCTTATTGGCTCTCTCTATCAAGATAACTCTTTTATTGCTCTCCCACTATGTCCCTCCCGCCTCAAACATCCTGTTCCCTCACGTTCTCATCTCCCTTTTCTCCCCATTTACTGCCTGCCATCCACCACCAGTTTACCCAGGAGATCTCATCTAATTCCCCCTCACAGAGTTCACAGTATTTTTCTATAAGCTTCTGATATTGTTACTCATCCATGCATTATTTCACTCACCTGTTTATTAATTCACTTGCTGCATATTTAGTAAGCCCTCAGCTCTTTAACGTGCAAAACAAACTTAAAACCACATATGTGACTCTATCCTCAGATTACTCATAAATAAATGGACATTTGTGATTTCTAACCAAATGAGAGTGAAATAACACACACACACACAAAAAAAAACAACACATATATCATGAAGTAAAAATTCAACAGATCTCATCAGCTAGAAGATTGCTCCAAGTTGAAGGGAGACTAGGAAAAAAGATCATGGAAGTACCGACCTGCTCAACAGTGGGAGAAATGATAGACATCATGCATAGCCTTCATACTGACTGCCTAGGGAATCTGACAATCGCAGATGCTCAGAAGAGTACCATTAAGGAGAAAATGTACAGAGGACCTCACATTTCATACTAAAGAACGCTGAGCAGTTTTTCTTCAAGCGACTGAAATTTGGTGGCAGAAGTTGTGCCCTTTAAGATCACCTCTGTTTTATAAAGCAGTTCAGAGAAGTACCATGGGCCCCACAATTGGCCTGACTTTTCTGACCTTCCCCTTCAGTTCTTACGTTTCTGAGAATCTGAGAAGAAGTTGGGCATTTTTAAATATTTAAAAACCATTTTCTCAGAGAAAAACAGAAGTTCAGAATTGGAGCAATTTATTTTTTTTTAAAACTTTTTTTTTTATTGAGAAAAGAGAAAAAAAACAAAAAACAAATTTCCTCCTCCTCCCAGCCTCCCATTTCCCTCCCCCTCCTCCCACCCTTCTCCCCCTCCCCCCACTCCTCTCCCCCTCCCTCTCCAGCCCAAAGAGCAGTCAGATTTCCCTGCCCTGTGGTAAGTCCTAGGTCCTCCCCCCTCCGTGCATTTCTAGGAAGGTGAACATCCAAATTGGCTAGGCTCCCACAAAGCCAGCACATTACGTAGGTTCAAAACCCCGTGCCATTGTCCTTGGGTTCTCATCAGCCCTCATTGTTGGCCATGCTCAGAGAGTCCAGTTTTATCCCATGCTTTTTCAGTTACAGTCCAGCTGGCCTTGGTGAGCTCCCAATAGATCAGCTCCACTGTCTCAGTGGGTGGGTGCTCCCCTCAGTAAGAAGGTGAACCAAAGGAAAAGCATATAGTTGTCCTCTTGGCTATGGCAAGTAGATAAAATTGCCGGGGAGAAAATTGAGATCTTGGGGGTGGGGTTGGATGGGGGTAAGGGGAGATGGGGAGAGAGGGGGGAGAGGGGGAGAATGGGGGGGAGCTTGGGAAAGGGGGAGGATTGGGATGAAGGAAGGTTGGATGGGGGAGCACGGAAGCACGGTTCTTAGTTAAGGGAGCCACCTTAGGGTTGGCAAGAGACTTGAACCTAGAGTGGCTCCCAGATACCCAAGCCGAGGTCCCCAGTTAGTTCCTTGGGCAGCTGAGGATGGGGAACCTGAAATGACCCTATCCTAGAGCAATACTGACGAATATCTTGCATATCATCATAGAACCTTCATCTGGTGATGGATGGAGACAGAGACAGAGACCCACACTGGAGCACTGGACTGAGCTCCCAAGGTCCCGATGAGGAGCAGAAGGAGGGAGAACATGAACAGAATTGGAGCAATTTAATGGTAAAATGTTCATGGGCTTACTACAGTTTTTTTTTCTTTTTCTTTCTTCTTTTTATTTTTATTTTTTATTTTTTTTTAAAAAAATCCAACATCAGGGATGATCCCATAGCCTCCTTCACTTTATTTTACTTAATGTGGGACTTTAGCAAGGTTGAGAAGTACAAACAGTGTTGTGTTTATTCCTAATGCCATTGTGGAAAGTCTTCAGACCCTTTTGACGCTCTCAAAACTTCTGCTGGTGTTCAATAAAACCGTGTCTCGGCAGTCAGTGCGGAAATTCGTCTCCTCCATCCCCATCTCTGTCCATTCCTAATGCCTTTGTCGGAGAGGAGTAAAATGCCAAGGAATGCAAGCTTCAATATATAAGATGATATCTTGAAAACAAAGCCCATTTGTACTTGGAAAGAAAGTCAGAAAATAATTTGCGTGTAAGAGTTCATTTTCTCTCCTTTTGGAATAACAGTCCAAAGATAAGCATGCAGCTGTGAGTTGGTGCGCGGCAGGCAGAAGACAGAGCTGTTGGAACCATAAACTCAGAGAGTGGCATTTCTCCATCTGCACTGGCAGCAACACGTTTCATAGAATCACACCACCCCTTCCCAAGAACGCAAGCGGCCCGCATGTGGGCAGTGAGCCTGCGCACTGGCAAACAGTATGCGGCTGAGAAGCCCTTTGAAATGAGGCTTCAATTCTCACTTTTGAAGGTCTGGCCTACACAGCCACCTCAGACAAGCCCACGCAACCTTGCCATTAGCATAAGGAGAAACTCAAAGGGACTTAAGATAAAGAAGAAACTTTTTGTAGACTACCCCATCTTTTTCTCATGAAGAAAATGAAATAAGAGTGACATCATTCACCAAAGGTAAACATTAATAGTACAATTATTAGTGCTGAAGTTCCAGATTTCTTGTATGTATGTAGGATCCTGTAGTTCAAGGAGACTCTCCAGTTCTCACAGAGCGTCACTGAAGTACAGCGTTTCTATTTTACAGGTGAGGGAAGCAAGGTTCAAGAAGGGCATAGAGATTCCAGAGGTTAAGAACTGGGTCAAAAGTTGTGATGTTCCACATATTAGCTCGCATCATAGCCTATATTAGATTGTTCCTCAAAATACTTTACCAGGGCTCAGTTGGTAAAAGTTCTTGCTCTTGCTGCCAAGCCTGTTAAACACAATTTGATTTCCAGGTTCCACACATTCAAAGGAGAGAATTGAATTCCAAAAGTTGTCCTCTAATATCCATAAAGATGTCCAAAATACACACATTCTAGAGAGGGGTTCATGAGGGAGACAGAGACAGAAAGACACAGGGTATCTTATGCATATGTACCCACATAAGTAGAAATAAATAAATGATAAATAAGTGCAATTTACAATTAAAAATATAAAATCAAGGCTCTGTCAATCAATTCCCTATGTGGAAGTTGTTACTTCGTATATCATTTGGTAACAAAGGAGAATCCAAAATAATTTCTCTCAGCTCCTAGGGGATCAGCAGTATTGTGTTCCCATTGAGCAGAAACGTCATAGGCACAGACATGATATAGCCATTAGTATTGTCATATCATAGAAGAATTTTTAGGTAATCAAAGAAATCAAATAAGCACTGGTGGAGCATACAAACAGTGACCCAAACAATGCCACCGCTAAGTGCAACTCGGTGGTTTGAAACCAGATTTCAGAGAGGTGAACAGTGAGTGACACAAAAGTTCTGGAATTATTTTCAGTTATTCTAACAGGATGGGAAAAGGCGAGATTTCAGAAGTTCATAAACGCTGATGAACAAACCAAGCACGTTTGCTTTCACCACGTGAAATTTTTACCACATAAAATTTTCTATACCTTTACTTTTAACTTTTACTATATGAATCTTTGGACAAAACAACAGAATCGCTCCAAACTTCTTCTTGGTTATGAGACACCTTGGGTCTATAATCAATGACCAAACAGGCTATGATATCTTAAAGTTATTACTGTAAGGGCATTGTGCAGGAATATTCTTATAAAAATTCAATAAGGTTGTCAGATTTGTATGGGTCTGTTGGGTCAGCAAGTATTTGGGTAGCTTTCATTTCGTGCCTGTGTTTGCTAAGCAAAAAAACCAGCTCAACTCTTGATGCCTTCTGTTGGCATTCTGCTTGGCCACACTTTCTTAGTGTGACTTTGGGATTGTTAAAGGACACTGATGGAAAAGTGTGAAAAGCTCTGAGCTGACTGTTGCTCTGAAGACATCAATATCTGTAAATGGATATTTTAGTGCTTAGGAAGAACCTAAGCCTTGGCAGGTAAAGGAAAATACTAGAGTGCTTTGAGTCTAAACTGAGGTTAGTACATTTTAATCATAATTATCTAGAAACATAAGGGAATCTGGCTACTACAAAAATGTCAAAAATAATTTGAATGTATGAATAACCTTTGGAATACACATTTTCTTTTCTTCTAAATTATTACTAGAAGTCTTACTGATCATAACATTATAATCCAAATTATTAAACTTGATAATAATTAGTTTATCTATCAATAAAGGAAAGTGAATAAAATCTACATGGGCTATAATGATAGTTGAAGTGCATAAAGGATCATTCTATTGAACAATAGTGACACGATAAAAAAAAAACTGACAGAGGTATGGAAAAATATCATTGTACTTGAATGAGAATCTAAAGGGCATAGCCTAAATATCTCACTCAATATTTCATATGCTGCTGCAATGTTCCCACAAAGAATGTTCTTGGAAGAGGAATGGGAAACCAGTGGGCAGAAGAGTAGGCTGGGAGAGGGATAATTTACACTAAGGATAGATTAAAAAGTCATATGAAAACACACTATCATATAAACTTAAATATGCATAGATATGTTTATATATTAATGCAAAAGAGTTAGTTGGAATTACCCCATGTGGAGGAATATGTTTATCCAAGAATTTATAGTTCACTAAATAAAAATTCCAATGCCAGATGCAAATTTCACCCTTTGAGTTGTTGGCCAAAGGTGTCTCATAACATGGAGAGATCAAATTTATATTGACCAGGAAGCTTTTTCATTGTTAGTTAACTTCCATGGTCCTTCAAGGATCTACTTATGCTACTATAGGAAAATTTATCAACAGTTTACACAGCTGTCAACTCTGTGAATTACTATAATGAACTGCATGGCAAAGTAAGGGTACAATAGTGGGTTAACAGAAACCAATGCCTTTCTGATGAGATTTAAAGCACACTCAACATAAGGAAAGAATATCTGGTGTTGTAAATTTGGCCAAGAGACCATTGTTGAAAAGAACAAGCCCCAGGGTGAACCTACTACCATTATTCTGCCAAATGAGCAAATTCAAACTACACTCTAAATTTGTATCTCTGTCCTATAGATGAGAGCAAATCTTAAACCTCATCAGAGAAATTTTTTTGTGCAGGGCACAGTGGTTGACATAGAAACACACTACTGATAAAAGAATAAAGACTAAGTGTGCATGGAGTGTTTAATAAAGAGAGCATCTAGATCACGTTCCACCCCAACAAACGGGGACCATCAGAGAAGAAATGGTGGAGATATTTAAGAGCCAGAGGTTAGGGAGGACTGGAAAAAAACCAGTATCTTCTGGATATGACAGGACAACTGCACTTAGGAACCCATACCACCTATTGTTGCCTGCAAAAGACACAGTCAATGAAAATTTCAGCAAGGAGAAAGAGAGCTCACAGCCCTCATACCTAACTGAAAAACTATGGATTATTGGTAACTTCTGAAAAAAAAAAAAGGTCAGTCTATTTAAGTTTGTAATTCCTTATAGGTCAGTCATGCTCTTGTGGATGGTCCCAACAAAAAGCAGTAAGTACTTTGGAAAAGAACTATGCCCATATTCCAAATATTGTTAATAAATATTTGTTTACATTTAAAGGGGGATATGCAATAGAGATGAATACTTTGCATTGGTATGGATCTTGATTTATTGATACAAATTTAAGGTCAATTTTGTCATATGTATATTTCTGTTCTTGATTAGTGTATTGTGTTTGTGCAGCTCATTAAAAATGTAATGCATAATTAAGAAATATAGGTTAATAGCTAATCATCTATAATAGTCAAGTTTGAAGTCATGATAGTTAGAATTTTTAGATGTACTGAGATGTATTTCAGATGCATAGGCATTCTTCAAACCTTTCAAAGACTACAGAATATGGCATTTAAAATGTTTTAATAACTTAGAACTTTCATGACAATGAGTCACATCTACTCCTGGCAGTGCAAGCTACTTCAAGAGGAAGATGCACATTGAAAAGTCTTCTTATGGAGTCTGTTAGCCATTTGGTCAAGAAACTTCTTATGTCTGGGCTGCTTGACAGTCTGCAGGACACAGAAGAAAGTGACTGACAAACTGCCAATAGAGACAAAACAGTCTTTAAAATTTCCTGCTTCATGGAAAAGTCTGCCAGATTTTATAGGCCAGTAGGCTGAAGATGGATGCCTCCAAGGTACAGAAGAACTTTGGGTGATTGTACAGGCAGCAAGATGTCTCTGTCAATTCTAGAGTTTTGGATGTTGATTACAATGAACTTATTGTTTACTTAGGTAATATTATATCCTTCTGTAATCTTTGATGGAGTTGAAGAATTTATAGTTACAATTATAGTTTCCTTAGTTATGATAAAAGATAAGGTAGACATAAATATTGTAATTATACTTCCTTGATAACTGTTTTTTGTATGTAATTTTGCTATGTTAAATTTAAAATCTTTCTTTTTATTTAAAGAGAAAAGGGGAGTTGATATATGATTTTCCCCAATGTATGCTGTGAATACAATTGGTCAGTTAATAAAGAAAACTGCTTTGGACCTATAGCAAATCAGAAGTTAGCTAGGCAGGGAAAACTAAACTGAATGCTGGGATAAAGAATGACAGAGTTAAGAGAAGCCATGGAGCCCCACTAGAGCTGGATAGAACTTTGCCTGGTAAGCCACAGCCACATGGTGATACACAGATTAATAGAAATGTGTAAAATTAAAATGTAAGAGTTAGCCAATAAGAATCTAGAACTCATGGGCCAAGTAGTGATTCAAATAATATGGTTTCTGTGTGATTATTTGGGAAGCTGAGCAGCTAGGAACAAACAAGAAGCATCTTATAACAATCCTCCTCCGATAATTTTCAAGGTGAAAGTTGTAAATAAGGAAATGCAGGAAGCAGAAGGAACTCTAAAGGAGTGATGTCCTGAGGAAATTATGTTATGACATGAACCAGGCATATCAAGGACCCTATCCTTAGAATCACGGAAGAATAGCACAGTCTCCTCTGTATCAGGTGTGTGTGTGTGTGTGTGTGTGTGTGTGTGTGTGTGTGTGTGTGTGTGTGTTAGGATCACAGGAACAGTAACACCTTCATTGGGAAACTGAGAGCAAGTGTTGACAGTGTGTGCAGAAATTATCCATCATAGCTTTCTTTGTATGGATATTTATGACATGAAGATATTTATGACATGAGACTGGTCATAACAAGGTTATCTAGGTTTGTCTCCAGCTAGATCTGATCCATCTATATGCCATAAGCTCTGGCTTCTTTTTTTATCTGTATGTAATAATCCTACCTCCTTGTTCAATAGTGTGTAATAACTGTGCCTCTTCTCTTTAATTCTATACAATAAAACATGTTGAGCTTCCAAGCAGCTACAGTTTCCCTAACCAGGAGGACAAACCACCTAATTCCAGCTTTCTTTCTGTCTTTTCTTCGTTCTTTGATTACCTTAGTCATGTCTGTTCCTGGAGTTCTAATGGACCTTGATGTTGGAGTCCCCTCTTTGTACTGTGATTACCATTAATGAATAGAGAAACTGCTTTGGATGTATAGCAAGGCAGAACCTAGGTAGACGGGGAAAGTTAGACTGAATGCTGGAAGAAAGAAGGGCGGAGTCAGAGAGATGCCGTGGAGACACCACCAGAGTCAGACATGCTGAAACTTTGCCAGTAAGCCACTGTCATGTGGTAATACACAGATTAATGGAGATGGGTTAAATTAATATGTAAGAGTTAGCCAATAAGAAGCTAGAGCTAGTGGGCCAAGCAGTGATTTAATCAATAGGGTTTCTGTGTGATTATTTTGGGTCTAAGCTAGCCAGGTGGCCAGGAGGAACAAGTAACCCTTCCTCCAACAGGACCTTGTGAGGAAGGTAGACCTCATATTCTAATATCCATCCACTCACTCAACAGATATTTGTTAATTAAGTGAAAATATTAATGTATGTATCTTTGTCCATAGCTCAGGGAATGAACACTAGATCCTATAATATAATAGTGGCTAAAAGAAGCTGTCTTGTCCTCCAAACAGTGTTCAGGCAGGGGGAAATAGGCCTTGTATAAATTCTTACTGGGAAAAAACTAGAGAAGATAACATCTCTATAACTGATAATCAAGAGGCATAGCCTAGACAAGAAATGTGGGATGTATGAAGTGTGTGGGCAAATAGAAGTTGAATATAAATGAATACTGCAAAAAGGAGAACCAACCATATACTTGGAAAGGAAAGGCATTTTCAAGTGAAAGAAGACAGAGACTGAAGTTTGAAGATGAGGCATGCTACAGATTACAGCCTAAAATTACATAGCTACTCATTTGTTCTCTTCCCACAAAGAAGCTCACTATAACAAATGTAAAGCTAATGGGTCAGGAGGTGTGACTACAGAAGGAAAACAAACAAGAGCACTTGGGCTCATGCAGCTACTGAAGGCAGTGCAGGCTTTATCTAATGCAATATGGAGTTATCAGAGGATTGTGAGAAGAGGGGAGAATGACATTGGGAAAGATAGAGTAAGTAAGGGAACTAGTTACGATGTTAAGTTCTTAATCCGTAAGAGTGCAAAAACAGCATGCTCACCTACTGCAGACAAGACTTAGAAATGTCTAAGCAATCTCTGAACAGGTGAGCTGAGTCTTGTATGCACAAATGCACATTCCTTTGCTGTGTGTAAATTATAGATGGAGTCACATATTCACCTGGCCACACGTCTCTGTTCTGAAAACAAATAGTATCATCCCTAACTCTCTCATAAATTGCACTTATCCAAACAGTGATCTCATAGTCTTTTCAACTGATAGTCACAATGTCTTAGTGCCACTGACCTTGCTGTGACTCCAAACTCAGTATACACTGATGTTAATTTGCAATGCCTTTGAGTACACATCTCCATCCTTAAGTACTGAAAAGTGACTGCTAGGAGAAGCAATTTCATAAAAGTAGGAGGATAAAAGCATTATTAGGTTTGAAATCTTTCGGTACCAAACACATTCTATTAGCTACCATGCTTGATCAGGAAACAGCATACATTCAAGCCTGTGCATAATAACGTGTGACATAAATATTAACTACTAGAATTTGAAATACAATACAAATAATTTTAAGAAGCAGTGCTTAATGAAGCTAAAATTCTTTCTCTCCTTTTTTAGTTCTTGTGATCACAGGAATTGGTGATTTCTGAATGCAGGACAGTAAGATCCTCCAGAAACACTAGGCACAGGGACACACAATCATTCTGAACTGGCACGTCCTGTTGTCATCTCCCCTGGAGATGGTATGAGAAACTGATACTAACATTAGATCTAAGCTTGAGACAGAAGCATGAAATCATATGGACATTCAACAGTTATATCCCCATTGAGTTTCATTTTATATAAATTGCAGGAAACCTGACATGCCTCAAATTTACTGTGGTTGAGTCAGAGATAACAAAACTTAAAACCATATATAGAGATAGATAAATGATAGATAGAAAGATAGATAGATATAGAGTGATATTTTGTTACATTACAGTTTGTGTGTGTGTGTGTGAGAGAGAGAGAGAGAGAGAGAGAGAGAGAGAGAGAGAAAGACAGATAGGCATTACTTCTGCTAGTGATCTATATTCTATTGTTGCCTGATATCTTATCTTGTTGGTACATTTTCTTGTGTAGATGTTCATATATAATCAAAATATTCTCATTTTCATTGAAAATATAGCATATGATTTCAAACACAGAGAAGATATGGCTAAAGGATATGAACCTCTCTCCCTTCCCCTTGTGTGTGTGCGTTTATCTTTGTTTTTTTTATTGCTATCACCTCTATGAGGTCAGTCTTCCATCAGTAATATTTACCCAGTTTCTACTTTGGGAAAGAACCTCAAAATTTGTTGCCTATTGAATTGAGAAACGTTTAGAATACCCAAAGAAAATCCCTTTACATTCTACAAATGCAGTTCTCTGTCATAGCCCATTGAGGTTCCAAATTTAGCCCAGGAATGAACAGTTAGAACTTACTATTTAGCATGAATCTGAACAGTCACTTCTAACTCGTACTTGGAATTCTATATCTGAAAGCTCAAAATAATAGGTGAAGTAATGCTTTGCTCAGGTCTTAATATAGGAAGCACAAACTGGCATATACCACTTTGAAATATATTAAAACTATATAAATGCTTGAGTCTATTAGTTCTATCAGATTATCCCTAAAGCAAATAACCTATATGCTGTTGAAGGAATGTAACAAATTTAAATAATTGTTTATTAGATAGTTCTGTGATTGATGTCATATTAATTGCCTCACTAACAAAAACTTTTCATAGGTTAGTCCCATAAAGGCATAGGATAAGAGAGAAAGGAAAGGTGCTATACTACACTCAGTCACATTATTCATATTTAAAAATATATATATATAAACATATATATATATTCATAAGGCCTACCAATGGCATAAGCATTATACTTCAATTTTTCAAAAACAAGATAAATATAACAAAATCTTCATTCAAAAATATATGGAAAGTTGATTTGGAGTGGCTATAGCTCATTCTGCTAATTCTCAGAATTTTAGTTCTGGTTTAGGAAAAATTGATTATATTTTTAAGAAGTATTAATTTTTTAATTAAAATATAATCACATCACTATCCACTTTAACATTCCTCCCTCTAACCACTCCCATACCTCACTCTCTCTCAAATTTATGGCCCTTTTTCCTTTACTTAGTGTTATACACACACACCCACACACACAGACACACACACACACACCCTATTGAGTCTGTGTATGTGTGTCTGTGTGTGTGTCTGTGTATGATATCAGGAATGACCACTTTGGTTTGGATAACCAATTAGTGACTCACCCCTGAGAGTATCTAATTACTCTTCTCTCAGCAACTGTTAGTTGCTTATAGTTCTTTGTCTGAAGGTGGGATTATCAGCCATACTGTTGAGTTACCATGGATGTGCTTTGCCTGTCATTTCTAAGATACATACTGTCACATCTGACTTTCTAGTCCTTTTGGCTCTTACAATATTCCCCCTCCCTCTTCTATGATATTTTCTGAGCTTCAGGTACAGGAGTGGTGTTGTAGATGTATCTGTTGAGGCTGACTCCCTATGATCAATTAATCCCTGCATTGTGACCAGTCGTGGTTTTCTGTGATGGCTTAACTTTGCTGCAAAAAGGTCTTGTTGATGATGAATGAGAGCTACATTTATCTATGTATGTAAGTATAAGAATGCAATTACACTAGTTTAGTAAAGTAGCAAGAACAGGTTCTTTTTAAGATTCCAAACGACTCTAGCTCCAGGTTGTTAGCTAGGCTTCCAGCACCAGACATGACTTCCCTCCTGCTGTATGGGTGTTAGGTCCACTTAGATAACTGCTAGTTATCACCAACTTGCAAATGTCAATAGTACACCTTTTGGAATATCCTGCAAAATTTGTCATTGCTGTGATTTATAGGTATCAAAAGCAGATAGGACTGTGGAGTGCTTCCCTCTGTTGGTATGGAAAGCTAAACCACAGGAAGAAGGCTTTTGTGTTATGCTAAGTTTCATTGTCCTGTGTCTAAAATATGTGGTGTCTTCAGCAGTCGGGACTTACTTTCAATTTCAGAGGAAAGCAACGATAATAGCAATACGAGACATTGTTTCAGGATTCATTGGCCAACCCTAACTACAACTCAAAGGAAGGGTTCTCACACCTGGTACTGGTGTTAAAAGAACTTTCATCTCACCCAAACAGAATGACAAAGGTCAACAAATGTTGGCGAGGATATGAAAAAAGGAGAACCCTTAGTCACCAATTTGGGATTACAGAGAGGTACAGGCATTTTAGAAACCAGTATGGAGAATTCTTAAAAACGTAAAAATAAGTATACCTTATGACTCAACTATAACACTCCTTGAGATATTTCCAAAAGACTCCAGTTCCTACTACAAATACTGCTTGGTAAGCAATGTTCATTGTCGCTCTGCTCACCATAGCTAGAAGATGAAATGAAATGTCCTTCAATAAATGAGTGGATAATGAAAATTTGATACATTTACACTATTCGACTATACAGAAGTGAAATCATAGTACTTTCAGATAAGTAAACGGAACTATCAAAGATTTTACTGAAAGAGGTAACCAGACCTAGAAAGACAAGTGTTGTTCCTAGCTCTACACCTGCAGATAAGAGTAAATAACACAAATTAGTCACAGAAACCATAAGAGTAAAAATGGACCATGGTGGGGGTCTAGAAAGGAAGATAGCAGGATACAGGTAATATGAAGGAGAAACAGGTAAAGTGTGGAGGGGGTGTGAAGTTAACCTAGAAGGAGAGGAGGGAAAGAGAAACATATGATGTAAAGAATGGTTGCTAAAGCATAAATTAATATTAAAATTTATAATTACATCAAATTATATATAATACAAGTAAGTTCATATCAGATAAAGACATAACACATCAAAGAGAAGGTGATATGGTTTGTTTAAATTTATTGTGGATAATGATTTAGCTAGAGTTGCAATGTAGCTATTTTCTGTCTTGTACTTTGGCATGCCTCACTGAATAAAACACAAAGTTCTCTAAATTACCTCTTGAGGACAAACCCTAGCTCTCCTATATCACTATTAAGTACTGAAGACCCATTGTTTGTAGGGTCAATTCCTAAAATATTTCATCACAACCTTTTTTTCCTGGTCTTGATCCTAGTTGCAGATTCAAACCCCAGCTCCTGTCCAGTTGGTTTTCTACTGTTGAAAGCTCTCAGTAGGAGCATGTTGCTAAAGCAGTGGAAAGCGGGCTGGAGAAAGCACAAATTTGCAGTGTAAATGTTTTCTGCAAATTATCTTGGTTTCCCAGACTAAGAACATAATTTCAAAGTAATGACTGTATCAATTTCAAGATCATTATCATTTTCTCCCTATGTTTCATGCCTCCTGTGCCTAACGTCATAGACATCAAACAAAACATTCTGAGATAAATACTGCCATCATTCCCATTTTACAGATAGGAAATCATGTCTGAGGCTATTGACAACTGATTAGAGGACACACAGCTAGTAAGTATGGAAATTAAAACTCAAACAAAATACATCTTTCTTCTAGGCTGATTGGTAATGGTGAAATTAAGTTATGCTGTCTCTCTAGCCTCTTTTTCCTCTCTACTTCATTTTTTCCCAACAAAGCACCTGACAGAAAGATTGCAGAACCACTAAATACTTGATTAATTAATAAATTACCCCATGAGACAAAAGCTGCAAGTGCAGAATTAGAGCAATTATTAAAGCATATCAAAACAGCGGTACAAAATACTTAATTTATCTCACAACTTCTGTGTGCCAGAAATGCAATATTAATTCCTAAGTAGATTATCTAGTTTGTGATCTATCACATGGGTCCACTTAATTTGTTAGTAGGAACTGTAGTTGGTTTAAATCTCAAATGAATTTATTCATTTCTAAGCCAACTCACAAGATTTTTTGCTGGATTAAGTTTTTCTCTGAGAATGCTTTCCATAACACATCAATGGGTTTGTTTCACAAGACAGCTCCCAATATAGTAGCTATCTCCCCCGAGGGGAAGTAAATGAGAGAGAGTTCTAGTCTAGATGTGAGATTGAGAGAGAGTGAGAGAGAGAGAGAGAGAGAGAGAGAGAGAGCTGCACATTCTTTCATAACTTAATCTAAATAAGGATGGGGTTGGTATTGTCAAAAAGACTAATAAGAGTTACTTGTATTTATGAACTTAACTTTTCAGACTCCCCATACAGCTGAGAATATATACTGTTTGATTTTCTGTCTGGCTTATCACATAATATTGTGTCTTCTGGGTTCATCCGTATTGTCCCAATGGGAACATACACCTTTTCTGAAGCTGGATTTCTTTTTATTGTGTAGATATAGAATAATTTATCTTTCTTTCTGTGATCCTGGGAATTGATAACAAGGCCAATGAAAATGCTCAACAACTACTTTCGCCCTGAGTTGTGTCTCCACTGATGAACACATAGGTTGTTCCCATATCTTGGCTATTGTAAATAGTCCTGTAGTTACATCAGTGTTCAGATAACACCCTGAGATACTGATTGTATTTCTTTTGAGTGCATAGGGAAATAAAGAAAAACAAGAGCATCTATGTATTATAAAATATGCAGAGAAGAAATCAAATGGATGGAATGATTTTAATGTCAAATACTTGTGGGTAGGTAGATGCTCGTGTGGAGCAGCAATCAGAGTTTGCATCTACATGACCTATATAGTGTCATGATCACAGGAGACATGTGTTACAACGTCGTTGAGAAATGAAGAAATATTTTTTCTAATGTCACTTTAAACATGACTCATGCGGGATGCCCTTCTGTATGCTGTGAATATGTCTTATTACCATTGGTTAATAAAGAAGTTGATTTGACCAATAGACAAAACTGAATATAGGGAGAAGCATGGCAGAATCAAAGAGGACACCAGCAGCCACGGGAGGAGTAAGATTCCAGAGCATTATAGGTAAGCCACAGGGCATGCGGTAATGCATAGGTTTTTTTTTTTTTTTTAAAGAACAGGTTGTTTTCTATGTACAGCTAGCCAGAAAGAAGCCTGAGCTATCAACCAAACAGTTTGTAATTAATATTAAACCTCAGAGTGGTTATTCAGGAACTGGTGGGCAGGAGAGAAACTTCTAGTTATGCATATCAAAAGCTGTTAAATGCTTATTGTATCAGTCATCCAAGTCCACTCTGAGCAGGCAGGGGTCTTGTCACTTTCTGAGACCCATAGCTGATAAATCTTGTGATCTTCAGGTTCCTAAGACTGCAGATTGGTGGTTATAGACCAACCAATTTTACTATGTCCAGATTAGTTCAAAGATTTGGGAGCAGGACCAGATCTAGGGAAAACGATGCTGAAAGTTGAAAAAAAAATGTATACCTGAACACATGCAAAGGAATACATTTTTATGAAAATCTAGGATTTTCTTTATAAACTGAGAAAGAAGGAGCTATTTTGGCACATGTACGTACATAGGGCAATGTACACACATGCTATGCACATATGTTCATGCCTTTCTTCTTCTTGAATGGAAAATTGAAGTTTATTCAGGGACTATGCTAGCAAAAGGCAACTCTTAACTTGAAGTGGTTTACCTCTGAACTGTGTTTCACAAGGCATAAACAATGATGAAAATAATGAAGGAGGAGCCCTTACAAGGGCTAGAACATTGCTGCCTTTTATCTATGTCTTGAATCTTACACTCAATGCTAATATTATTATTTCATGTTCTGTTTTTTTTTCTCACCTGTTCCAGGATGAAACACAGCATTGTTGTGCTTCATGGAATAAATGAACTGCTGCACAATATTGCTGGGACCTCAAGATGTTGCTCACGTCTTGGGAGCCCAGCACTTTGGGGATATACGTTTAAATGTCTAAAATCTGAGATTTACTCAGCAGGTTTTATTTCTTTTTTTGAAATATTTCTTTATTTACTTATTATGTATACAATATTCTGTCTGTGTGTATGCCTTCAGGCCAGAAGAGGGCACCAGACGGTTCCAGATGGTTGTGAGCCACCATGTGGTTGCCGGGAATTGAACTCAGGACCTTTGGAAGAGCAGGCAATGCTCTCAACCACTAAGCCATCTCTCCAGCCCCTCAGCAGGTTTTAGAATGCCTCCCTCACTTTAGATTTCCTTTCGGCATGGTTAGTTGTTTTAGAAAGGTAAACAAAATTTCTCTTAAAAATATATCATTTGTTCCATCTCTGCTTATGCTACTTACTAAAGCTAGGGAATTTCTTTTGCATAGTTTCAGAAACATGAGATTATATCTGGTTAAATTCAAGATGCAACACTGGCTTTATCTTTTGATTTTAAAATGAAGCCAGTTTTCACATTGTCTCCTTTAGCTTTCTTTCCCATTACCTTATGGGCCTTTGAGGGTCGTAAGCGGGAACATGCTGTACTCAGGATTGAAGGGGTTCACATGCAATAACTGCTCTCTTCACTTGCACCAAGAACACAAGGCTCTAGGGATTGGCTCCAAAACCAAAAGTAATTTTAGTCAGAATTATATAAGAAAGAGCTGAAAGATCATAATAAGCAATTTATGGAGAAGAGGCTATTTGGTACTACAATACATAGATAGATAGATAGATAGATAGATAGATAGATAGATAATTAAGATATATTTTAATTACTACTTTTGAATGCATTCATATAAATATCCATAATTAGCTGACTCTCTGGTTCCATCTTTCTTGTCCTCCTTTATCTGTTTCCTTCCCTTCCTCTTTTAAAAAATAATAAAACTATTAAAAACAACAAGAGCAACTATAAACTTGAAAAAAATGTACTGATATGCCTGAAATTATTTTGGAAGTTGAATTATTTTTCTGTGTATTGACCTGATGTAGATAATATTTTACTGGGCACCTATTGTTTGTGAAGTTCTATAATAACGAATATATATCACAAATTTACAGTGTATACAGGGTGGTAATAACTGACAATATTAGCTCTTTTTAATTACTTCTTTTATTCTTTCGATTACTTTAATTACATCATTCCCCCTCCCCTTTCATCCTTCCAAGCTCTCCCATGTACCCCTCCTTGCTTTCTTACATACTTATGACCTCTTTCTTTCATGTTCATGTCCTCATCAATAAGTACAGAATAGCAAGCTAGGAGCAATTATGGAAGCTGGAATTCAAAGGCTGAACTGGAACACTGGCAGAGATCCTCATCTGGAAACATGTTGGACTCCCTCTGCTGCCACTTCTTCCCTGAATCCCACAGTGAATGTGAACTGTTGTGGACATTTCTCTTCTCTTCTGTAGCTTGCTTTCTTCTCAATCCTCACAATGTATTTCTTTATGCCTCTCTTTGTGATATGCATTATGTGGTATACATTAAATGATATGCATTATACGACTGCAAGCTATACCAAGATGTCTATAATATGATGGCATAGATTAGGTATATAGTTTGATAAGTGTTGTAAAGATAAAAGACTCTATGATGTAGGAAGATAGCTATATTTTATTAGACATTACTATTTGGTAATACTATTTGGTAACAAAAACACCTCATTCAGCTTGCTCAAAATTTTACAAAGTAGACATTGTCGTCTGAAACTAAGTCCTCTTGCCCCAGATAGGAGGAAACAAATACAGATCAAAGACTGAATACCACCAAAGTCAAATGGTGAGCCAATGAGTTTTAGCTGAGTTACTTAGAGAAATGTAGGTGAAGTGTTACTTAGAGGAGCAGAAAGGACTCAGACAACTTCATCTCCAAAGCTCCACCCCAGCGTGTGTGACAGTTTATGAAAATTGGGAACCAGCAGTGCACTGTACAGTCTGCAGCCAGCTGAACAAGTTAGAGAGTGTCCTTTCTTTTTTTAAGTCTATTTACTTATTTATTTAGATTTCTGTCTCTTCCCCGCCACCGCCTCCCATTTCCCTCCCCCTCTCCCAATCAAGTCCCCTTCCCTCGTCAGCCCAAAGAGCAATCAGGGTTCCCTGCCATGTGGGAAGTCCAAGGACCATCCAGGTCTAGTAAGGTGAGCATCCAAACTGCGAAGGCTCCCCCAAAGCCATTACGGGCAGTAGGATCGAAAAACCATTGCCATTGTTCTTGAGTTCTCAGTAGTCCTCATTGTCCGCTATGTTCAGCGAATCCGGTTTTATCCCATGCTTACATGGGATGTACTCACTCATATTTGGTTTCTAGCCATAAATAAAGGACATTGAAGCTATAATTAGGGATCCTAGAGAAGCTAAATAATAAGGAGAACCCAAAGAAAAACATATAGGCATCCTCCTGAATATTAACCTTCATCAGGTGATGAAAGGAGACAGAGACAGAGACCCACATTGGAGCACCGGACAGAAATCTCAAGGTCCAAATCAGGAGCAGAAGGAGAGGGAGCACGATCAAGGAACTCAGGACCGCGAGGGGTGCACCCACACACTGAGACAATGGGGATGTTCTGTTGGGAACTCACCAAGGCCAGCTGGCCTGGGTCTGAAAAAGCATGGGATAAAACCGGACTCGCTGAACATAGCGGACAATGAGGACTACCGAGAGTGTCCTTTCCAGGTAGCTCAGGTGATCTGAGCTTCCTCCTGGCAGCTCAACCTGTCCAAGAGTGTCTCTTAACAATCCTTACTGCTTATATATGCTTGTGTCAGTTTCAGGGACATACTGAAGCTATGGAGCTGCTTACTTCTTGAGAATAAAGTGTTCCCTGCAGTTTGGAAGGTTTCACCTCTTTTAGGTCATCTTACTGCTTTAACCTTCCCATGATCTTCATGATCTTCTTGTATTTTCATGAACTTCCCTCCAAGATGGAAGATTTTAATCTCCGAGGAAACTGCTATGCCATAATGTGATTTTAATTTGGTGTCAAGAGATAAAGTAAACTTGCAACTAGCTCACAGCTAGTAAGAAGCAAACCTAGAATTTCAATCTCAAATGTTCTCTTTCTTATTTCTCTCTCACTCCTGACTTGGTTCCTCCCTCATTTCTTTGCTATAAATCTCTCTTTTTGTAAAGTATTTTATACATACAGAGAATTCATAGAAAAGTTTGGTATAGCTTTAATGAACCCTGAATATTGTATCCCTCAAGGTTAAGACTATTGCCTTTGAAATAACCATCTTTCCCTTATCACAGTTGCTTTTTGTATCCTAAATATTTATATCAATTATTTTCTTGTATTTATTAATATTATCACCCCAAAACAGGAATCTCGAAACAATTTATTATTTTTAAAGTGTTGCTAATGTCAATTTGTCAAATTAAAAGTTATTAAATACATTTTAAATTTTTTACTTATTATTTCTTTCCATTTTGTTTTTTTACGTTCATTTTAGTATAGAGAAGCTTACATTGATTCCTCCACTCTTAGTTCTAGCTGCACTCTGAAAATTAAGCATGCCTCCCTAACTGGCTCTAAGTTAGGTTGCAACTATGCAATTGAGGAAGATGTTTTCCTCCTGTGTGTTTCAAGAGTCCTGGGATTGGTAGCACCTGGCTAGTCCTTCAAGCATTTACAGGAACGGTGAGTCTATACTGACTTCCCCAGTGACTTCATCTTGGGTGTCTGCTGTTCTTGTGGTTATTATGTGTTGGAGAAGGGTCACTTGTTGGTTCCCAGCCACCCGTCCAGCTTAGACCTGAAATAATCACATAGAAACTATATTAATTAAAACACTGCTTTGTCCATTAGCTCTAACTTCTTATTGGCTAACTCTTACATCTTAATTTAACCCATTTATAGTCATCTGCACACCACCACGAGGTTGTGGCCTACCAGCAAAGTTTCAGCACCTCCATCCCTCTGCCTTCCTTCTCCCAGCATCCAGTGCAGTTTTCCCTGCCTACTTAAATTCTGCCCTATCAACAGGCCAAGGCAGTTTTTTTATTTATTAACCAATAAAAGCAACACATAGACATAATGACCTCCCACACCACTTATGAACACCCTCAAGCAACTAACATGCTTTGGTGAGCCTCCACCATGGCGTAGATGTCTAAATTGTGTCTCTACAGAGCCTCTATTTTGCTCACTTTTCCAGCAGTGTGAGGGATGGAAGCCTCATCTGGGATCGTCACTGTGGTTCAGAGCATTCTTTCACTCTTTCACTTGTCTCGGTGACTCTAGAGAAAACATTCTTTTCCAAATTCAAAGAAATTGCTGTTTTGGTTTCCTAGCATCAGCCTACAACAGTTCATTGACTAATAGTGGCCATTATCTTCCTTTTAAAGAATAGAAATCTTATAGCAACAAAGCTGCCTTGGCCTTTATGGATTTAATTACTCTACCATGTCAGTCTGCAGCAGTATTAGAACTGAGTTACTGAAGGTTTTCGATTTCTCTCTTGATTTCCTCTTTGCTCTAGAGGTGATTTTGAATTTTCATAAATGTATCATTTTTAGTTATTTATTCTTGTTATGTTTGTGTGTATGTGTGCTCATTAGACCTGGCATGAATACCAAATGATAAGGTGTGCAGTTACTGGTTGTTCAATCTGTGTGTAATGGTCAGTTTATCTGGGGTCGTGTCTGTTATCTCCTGACAAAGAAAACAGTGCCTAACTGTGACTGCCAGTAACAATTTGCTTTTAGTTTTTGAAATTTTGTTAGATATATGTATTTAGAATTAATTGCCTTTGTGATGAATTGAGCATTTCAGCAATATGCTTTTCCTTCAATATTTTATCTTTAATGGTATTTCACCTTAGAGAACGCTGTCCTGTTTACATAAGCACTGCAGCGTGATTTGGGCCATTGTTTACTTTGCTTGTCTCTCCACATTTTGCTCTCAATCATCTGTATTCTTAATTTTATAAGCCTCTTATCTCTAAAAACTAAGAAATCTTTGAAGCACACACTAAAACAGTATTTCTGCAACAAATGTGCTTTATTCTGCCACCTGGCTTACATTGTTACTTACTTGGGGCCATTTGATTCAGATCATTTAAGCTATACAAGGTAACAGGGCTTGTGGTTGTATACCTAGTTAGGGGATAATAGTTGCTTATTAATTCTCAAAAGAACCATCCTTCTGCTTCCAAATAGCAGCAAGAAAGGTTTCCAGAGTTTTCTCTTATAGGATGCGGGTTTGTTTATCACTCTCTTTTACATGGAAGACTTGCCCTGTGTCCTTCGGATTCAGAGACTGATCTTAAGATTTCCTTACCTGTTCCCTTGTTGTACTCCCCTCTATATTTATTTATATCTTCTTGTATCTTTATGTCTATTAGGTCAAATCCCAAAGATGACAAGATTCATTTTATGCCTTCAAGGTAAATTTATTTTAAATGCTAGCTTACCTCCTAAGACTGTATTCGTGTGTCTGTGTGTCTGTGCATTTGTGTGTGTGTGAAGACAGCTTCTATTGTTGCAAATCAGTAGTAGATATATTAGGCAGAATTCTTAGTTTGTTTTGGTTGTTGCTATTTTTCAGTGTTGAAGCTCTATAAGGCAATTAGTGAATCTGAAATCCAGAAGGGAAAACTCTGTAGGTATTTCACTTGTACTTACCAAATGTTCTACTCTGCATACCTGAGAATTCTGCTTCCTGTCAGTCAGTTTGAAATGGATGGCTGGGTAAGGGATGCCCTGTGTTCCACTCTCTGAGGCACACTTCTATTTTAATCTTTACCTTGGAATTAAAAGTGCTGTGATGTTAAGGAGACCCACCTCCATCACTGGAGTCTCCGTGGAGGGAACACATAGCCTTCAACAGATGTGTGGAGTTACACATCTACTTTTGCAGCTAGTTTTTTTTTTTTTTTGTGGGTGGATCGGAATATTCCATCTATGAAAATAAACCTCAGGCCTATTCTGATCATTAATCATGGAGATTCTCTGTATGACCAACATTTTTGGAATGTCCAATTTACTAGTTTTTTTCCTAAATCAATAATCTGTGTGCGAAATGACTGAAATGCTATATTAAAATATATTGATGCTTTTAAAGGTGTTCTGTCTTTGAAATGATGTACAGCCTTTTCAGTAAATAAATAATGAATAAATAAATAAATAACAAGCTTAGTTTGTAACACAAGGAAGGAATATGAAAGACACTCTTTAAACATCGTGAAAAACACATTGTTGGTCTTACATTGAAGTTCTCAAAAACATAACCAGGCTGATTTCTCATTCCACAGAGGGCAGAGTCTTTTTCAAGTAAGAGTCAAAGGGAAGGAGAAAGAGACCTAACACCAGCTGCCAGGCTCCCTAGTTAGGATCCAGGCATTACTTTTAAATGTATGAAACCAGAACATCAAAAGAGAGCAGCTAAAGATACTCAGGTGGAGTGGAAATTTTGATATAAACTTGGTGACTTATTTTCCTCCTGAAGAAATGAATGAATATTTCGCGCGATATACGTTGGTACTCAATTTACACAGAGACTCATTTACTTAGGGAGCAGTCAACAAACCCTATAACAAAAAGAGCCTGCCCCCCTCAGATGCTCGGGGATGATACCCTAGCTCTGCTTTCTGCCCTCACACTTTCATCAGCTTGCAGATACCTCAGAGGCTTCCTGACTAAAGCGAAAACGTGGTGGGCATCAACTAGCACCAAGGAGGAGACTGTGTACTTTCATGAAAGATTTGCAATCTGTACACCTGAATTTTTTCAAACCTGGGACAGAGGTAGATTTTCTAACAGAGTCTTTAAAAAATTTAGCACAAAGGCCTCATCATGAGGATCTCAACTGGTCATCATACACAATATAGATATATGCACAGAAAACGCTATAGAGCGGGGAAAACACATATGCACCATAGATATGCTGTAAGAACTGTCTCTATAACTGTGGTTAAAGCCTGAGATGAACTATTACCTGGAAATCTTCACCATAACAAGATTTGCAAATCAATACCATTTACATACGAGTTGTAAGGCATGAAAATGTAATGTTTTTACTATATTCCTATATGATAAATATTCAAATATAGACTAACCACTGGCTTAGACTATCTTAGGAGGATGATTGCTTTCAAAGTTAAAAAGAGGACACATGAATTTTTCCTTGTTTATGTTATTTTTTATGTTTTAGTAGTGATTGTTTACTAGGAAGTATATAATTTTATAACTACTTTTCTATGCCTTTAAGATGACTTCTCAAAATTTCAGAACCTAAATAGGGTCTTTCAGAATGCCCTATGCCAGAATTCCTTCTCTGCTCTGTCCAGTGTCACAATCATTAGTCTGGGCACTTGAAATGTGGCTAATACAGCTGAAGAATTTAATTGCTAATGTCACTACATTTAATTAGTTTTAGTGACCTTCTTAAGTATAATATCTGAAGATATCGAAAGGAAACTGAGTCTGACTCATATTAAGCTTCACCTGGTCCACATTCAAACACAGACATTTTTTGACTCCAAATAGTTTCCACACACTAAACAGGCAATTCTGTAGTGGAGGATACTGGCTACCTATCTCCTAATAGAATTGAGTTCTAACATGATCTTTCTGTTTAACATGTTGGACCTCACAAATTGAGATCTCAGTCACTAAGAATCCTCTCTTCATGTCGAATACCAGTCATGGTATGACGGAATAAAAATGGGGCTATCAACAACCCACTTGATAGGCTACGGATGAGAAGACACAGAGGGTGAAGTCTGGGAGAAGCACCGAGAGATTTTGTTTCCTCTGAGAGCGTTAACCTCCAGGAAATTCCAAAAGTCCAGCTATCTAGAAGTTCACCAAACATTTCACTTTGGAGCTGAAAGGGAGTCAATGACCTCATTGCACAGACAGGACAGAAACAGGAATAGCCTTGTGAAGATATAACTGGAACAAAACATATGATGTAATGCTCACAGACTGAGTAGGCAAAGCCAGCAAGGTCTCACTTTACATTCGTCTTTGCCCCTCTATGCAGAGTTCTCTTTGCAAAAGTGTGGGTAGGGAAACTGTGGAATGATGAGGGTTTCGTAACTTATTAGTAGATGTGATTGAATAATCATCAACTGCAGATGAAAACATAAATAGATGATAAATTAGATAGATAGAAGATAGATAGATAGATAGATAGATAGATAGATAGATAGATAGATAGAATCAACAGGAGTGTACAATGTTATTAGCTGTAATTGGAGTGACCATACTCAGTCTCCATCATCAGCAGCTACCCCAGTGCATACACTCCTCTTCTCCTGTAATTTTGTGGATGTATACATGAAACCAAAAGCACAATAAGGCTAGAGTTGTCTTAAACTTATTATCCCACAAAATCATTTTCCTAACTTCTTCTTACTGACACAATTCCTAAGACATCAATTTTTTCAGACTACATTGTTTATTATGTTTTGATTTAGGATTTTCCCTTCTTTCTGCTCCTACTAGTCTGCTGTGTTCTGTGTTTTGATATATTATCATTTGGATAAGTTGTAGCTAGCATTATACTAAATATCTCAATGACAGTTCCTTAGAAGTTTATAAATTATCAGGCTGTTCTAAGATCTGAGCTTCTGGGATATAAACATAAATAAATGTGTGTGTGTATGCATGTGTGCATGAAAAACTTTCTCATGTATATACATATATATGAGAAAAATTCTTGATCTGATGCAAAATATATTAAAAATTTGTTCACAGAGAACTATACATAATAAAGTTAAATGCAAATATGAAATGCAAATTTAATTTTTAGCTAAGGAAAAATAGATGAGATTATATATTATGCAAAGTAGATTATTTTCTACTCTTCTAGTTTAATTTCCTTCAAATTACTATCAGTAAGAGTAAATTTTATAATAATTAAGCTTACTTAAAAAAGAAAAGAGTGTGAAAACTCTCACATAAAAGAAGATTGACTCAAAAAAAATTAAAATCAGAAGAAGAAAATAGAAGACTTTTCTTTTGATTCCCTGGACAAGAAGGAATAAAAAAAAATTAAGTAAAATGGAAAGCTGTCTGTCTCCAAGACAGAAAATTGAAGGGACAGAAACTCTTAGAAAAAGGATAATTTATCTTCCACTTCATCTTTGAAGAAAGTGGGTGGAGAGCAGGGAGGAAGATCTCTACAGATGAGAAAAAGATTTGAGAGTAGTGGACTCAGGCAAGCTTCTGCTATGTTCCAATCAATATGGAAATATTAAAGTGACATTATTTATGGATCCACAGAAGCTGCTGAGGCAAAAGCAATATCACAGAGAGAAAACCTCCACTGAATGGGAGTGAATCCCACTGACACCAAGAGTTGCTGGGAAATGAGTAGTAACAGATTCTACAAGGTCCAACAAAATCAACAAAGGAATAAGTAAGCACAAGCAAAATGTTTGATTCCCTAGCTCTCCAAAGTCATCCATTGCCAATCAAAGGACAAAGTGCTCCTTGTAACTGTCAGAAATGCATCAGCAGGAAGTGGGATTTCTTTCTTTTTTTTTTTTTTTGTGCTAATTTATCTTCCATTGCTCGCCTAGCGGGGTCCAGACTTCATTTTTTTTTATTTATTTTTTTTATTGAGAAAAGAAGAAAAAAAAAAACAAGTTTCCACCTCCTCCCAGCCTCCCATTTCCCTCCCCCTCCTCCCACCCTTCTCCCCCTCCCCCCACTCCTTTCCCCCTCCCTCTCCAGTCCAAAGAGCAGTCAGGGTTTTCTGCCCTAAGGTAAGACCTAGGACCTCCCACCTCCGTCCATATCTAGGAAGGTGAACATCCAAACTGGCTGGGCTCCCACAAAGCCATCACATTACGTAGGATCAAACCCCCGTGCCATTGTCCTTTGCGTCTCATCAGCCCTCATTGTTCGCCATGTTCAGAGGGTTCAGTTTTATCCCATGCTTTTTCAGTCACAGTCCAGCTGGTCTTGGTGAGCTCTCAATAGATCAGCTCCACTGTCTCAGTGGGTGGGTGCATCCCTCGTGGTCCCGACTTCTTTGCTCATGTTCTCCCTCCTTCTGCTCCTCATTGGGACCTCGGGAGCTCAGTCCAGTGCTCCAGTGTGGGTCTCTGTCTCTATCTCCATCCATCACCAGATGAAGGTTCTATGATGATATGCAAGATATTCGTCAGTATTGATCGAGGATAGGGTCATTTCAGGTTCCCTATCCTCAACTGCCCAAGGAACTAACTGGGGACCTCGGCATGGGCACCTGGGAGCCCCTCTAGGGTCAGGTCTCTTGCCAACCCTGAAGTGGCTCCCTTAACTAAGAATTGTGGTTCCGTGCTCCCCTGTCCAACCTTCCTTTATCCCAATCCTCCTGTTTTCCCAAGGCCCGACCTCCTTCCCTTCTACCTTTTCTCTCCCCATCTCCCCTTACCCCCATCCCACCCAACCCCCAAGATCCCAATTTTCTCCCCGGCAATTTTGTCTACTTCCCTTAGAACAGATGATAACTATAAGTTTTTCCTTGGGTTCCCCTTCTAACTTAGCTTCTTTAGACTCACCTATTGTAGACTCCGTGACCCTTATTTATGGCTAGAAACCAATTATGAGTGAGTACATCCCATGTTAATCTTTTTGGGTCTGGGATACCTCACTCAGGATAGTGTTTTCTATTTCCATCCATTTGCATGCAAAATTCGAGAAGTCATTGTTTTTTACCGCAGCGTAGTACTCTAATGTGTATATATTCCATACTTTCTTCATCCATTCTTCCATTGAAGGGCATCTAGGTTGTTTCCAGGTTCTGGCTATTACAAATAATACTGCTATGAACATAGTTGAACAAATGCTTTTGTCATATGATAGGGCATCTCTTGGGTATATTCCCAAGAGTGGTATTGCTGGGTCCAGGGGTAGGTTGATCCCGAATTTCCTGAGAAACCGAAACACTGACTTCCATAGTGGTTGCACAAGATTGCATTCCCACCAGCAATGGATGAGGGTACCCCTTCCTCCACAGCCTCTCCAGCAAAGGTTATCGTTGGTGTTTTTGACTTTAGCCATTCTGACAGGTGTAAGATGATATCTCAAAGTTGTTTTGATTTGCATTTCCCTGATTGCTAAGGAAGTTGAGCATGACCTTAAGTGTCTTTTGGCCATTTGAACTTCTTCTGTTGAGAATTCTCTGTTCAGATCAGTGCCCCATTTTTTAATTGGGTTAATTAGCATTTTGAAATCTAGTTTCTTGAGTTCTCTATATATTTTGGAGATCAGACCTTTGTCTGTTGCGGGGTTAGTGAAGATCTTCTCCCAGTCAGTAGGTTGCCTTTGTGTCTTAGTGACAGTGTCCTTTGCTTTACAGAAGCTTCTCAGTTTAAGTAGGTCCCATTTATTCAATGTTGCCCTTAATGTCTGTGCTTCTGGGGTTATACATAGGAAGCGATCTCCTGTGCCCATCTGTTGTAGGGTATTTCCCACTTTCTCTTCTATCCTTTTCAGTGTGTTCGGGCTGATATTGAGGTCTTTAATCCATTTGGACTTGAGTTTTGTGCACGGTGAAAGATGTGGGTCTATTTTCATTCTTCTACAGGTTGACATCCAGTTGTGCCAGCACCATTTGTTGAAGATGCTTTCTTTCTTCCATTCTATACTTTTAGCTCCTTTATCAAAAATGAGGTGTTCATAGGTTTGTGGGTTAAAATCCGGGTCTTCTATACGATTCCATTGGTCGACTTCTCTGTTTTTATGCCAGTACCACACTGTTTTCATTACTGTAGCTCTGTAATAGAGTTTGAAGTCAGGGATGGTAATGCCTCCAGAAGATCCTTTATTGTATAGGATTGTTTTGGCTATCCTGGGTTTTTTGTTTTTCCATATAAAGTTGATTATTGTCCTCTCCAGATCAGTGAAGAATTTTGATGGGATCTTGATGGGGATTGCATTGAATCTATAAATTGCCGTAGGTAGAATTGGCATTTTTACTATGTTAATCCTCCCAATCCAAGAACAAGGGAGATCCATCCATTTTTTGGTATCCTCTTCAATTTCTTTCTTCAATGTCTTAAAGTTCTTGTCAAATAGTTCTTTCACTTCTTTGGTTAGATTTACCCCAAGATATTTTATGCTGTTTGTGGCTATCGTGAATGGTGAAGCTTCTCTGATTTCCCTCTCTGCTTCCATATCCTTTGTGTATAAGAGGGCGACTGATTTTTTGGAGTTGATCTTATATCCTGCCACATTACTAAAGCTGTTTATCAGCTGTAAAAGTTCTTTGGTGGAGTTTTGGGGGTCGCTTAAGTACACTATCATATCATCTGCGAATAACGAAAGTTTAACTTCTTCCTTTCCAATTCGAATCCCCTTGATCCCATTATGTTGTCTTATTGCTATTGCTAGAACTTCAAGTACTATATTGAAGATGTATGGCGAGAGTGGACAGCCTTGTCGTGTTCCTGAGTTAAGCAGGATGGCTTTGAGTTTCTCTCCGTTTAATTTGATGTTAGCTGTCGGCTTGCTGTATATAGCTTTTATTATATTTAGGTATGACCCTTGTATCCCTAATCTCTCCAAGACTTTTAACATAAATGGATGTTGAATTTTGTCGAATGCTTTTTCAGCATCTAATGAGATGATCATATGGTAATTTTCTTTCTGTTTATTTATATGCTGGATTACATTGATAGATTTTCGTATGTTGAACCAGCCCTGCATCTCAGGAATGAAGCCTACTTGATCATAATGGATAATTTTTCTGATGTGTTCTTGGATTCGGTTTGCCAGTATTTTGTTGAGGATTTTTGCTTCGATGTTCATGAGTGAGATTGGCCTGTAATTCTCTTTCCTGGTTGAGCCTTTGTGTGGTTTTGGTATCAGAGTAACTGTAGCTTTATAAAAGGAATTAGGTAATGACTCTTCTGTTTCTATATTGTGGAATACATTAAGGAGTATAGGTATTAGGTCTTCTTGGAAGTTCTGGTAGAATTCTGCATTGAAACCATCTGGTCCTGGGCTTTTTTTGGTAGGGAGGTTTTTGATAACAGCTTCTCATTCTTCGTGACCAACAGGTCTGTTTAGATTGTTCACCTGGTCCTGGTTTAACTTTGGTAAATGGTATTTATCTAAAAAAGTGTCCATTTCTTTTACATTTTCCAGTTTTGTGTTATACAGGCTTTTGTAATAAGATCTGATGATTCTCTGAATTTCCTCTGTGTCTGTGGTTATGTCCCCCTTTTCATTTCTGATCATATTAATTTGCGTATTCTCTCTCTGCCGTTTGATTAGTTTGGATAGGGGTTTATCAATCTTGTTGATTTTCTCCAGGAACCAGCTTTTTGTTTCATTGATTCTTTGGATTGTTTTCTGTGTTTCTATTTTGTTGATTTCAGCCCTCAGTTTGATTATTTCCAGTCTTCTACTCCTCCTAGGTGAGTCTGCTTCTTTTTTTTCTAGAGCTGTCAGGTGGGCTGTTAAGTCTCCAATGTGTGCTTTTTCTGTTTTCTTTAAGTGGGCACTTAGTGCGATGAACTTTCCTCTTAGGACTGCTTTCATAGTGTCCCATAAGTTCGAGTATGTTGTTTCTTTATTTTCATTGAATTCAAGGAAGACTTTAATTTCTTTCTTAATTTCTTCCTTAATCCAGGTATGGTTCAGTAGTTGACTGTTCAGTTTCCATGAGTTTGTAGGCTTTCTGGGGGTAGAATTGTTGTTGAATTCTAACTTTAATCCATGGTGATCTGATAAGACGCAGGTGGTTACTAATATTTTTTTGTAACTATGTAAGTTAGCTTTGCTACCGAGTATGTGGTCAATTTTTGAGAAGGTTCCATGAGCTGCAGAGAAGAAGGTATATTCTTTCCTATTTGGGAGGAATGTTCTATAGATGTCTGTTAAGTCCATTTGATTCATTACCTCTATTAATTCTCTTATTTCTCTGTTAGGTTTCTGTCCGATTGACCTGTCCATTGTTGAGAAAGGAGTGTTGAAGTTTCCTACTATTAGTGTGTGCCGTTTGATGGCAGCCTTGAGTTTTAGTAATGTTTCCTTTACGTACGTGGGAGCTTTTATATTAGGGGCATAGATATTCAGGATTGAGACTTCATTCTGATGAACTGTTCCTGTTATGAGTATAAAATGTCCCTCTCTATCTTTTCTGATTGATTTAAGTTTGAAGTCAACTTTGTTAGAAATTAGTATGGCCACACCTGCTTGTTTCTTAGGTCCATTTGCTTGATAAGCCTTTTCCCAGCCCTTTACTCTGAGTAGGTGCCTGTCTTTGTGGTTGAGGTGTGTTTCTTGTAAACAGCAGAATGTTGGATCCTGTTTTCGTATCCAATCTCTTAGCCTGTGCCTTTTTATTGGTGAGTTGAGCCCATTGACATTAAGTGATATTAATGACCAGTGGTTGTTAACTCCGGTCACTCTTTTAGTAGTAGGGTTTGTGTGTTTCCCTTCTTTGAGTTGCGCTGGTGAAAGGTCTTTAGATGACTGAGTTATTGTGGGCATTGTTGGACTCCTTGGTTAGTGATTTTCCTTCTATAATTTTCTGTAAGGCTGGATTTGTGGCTACGTATTGTTTAAATTTGTTTTTATCCTGGAAAATTTTGTTTTCTCCATTTATAGTGAATGAAAGCTTAGCTGGGTATAGTAGTCTGGGCTTGCATCCATGATCTCTTAGTTTTTGCAGTACATCTATCCAGGACCTTCTGGCTTTCATGGTTTCCATAGAGAAGTCAGGTGTAAGTCTGATAGATTTACCTTTATAAGTAACTTGGCCTTTTTCCTTTGCGGCTCTTAATATTCTTTCTTTATTCTGTATATTTTGTGTTTTGATTATTATATGGCGAGGGGATGTTTTTTTTTTTTTGATCCAGCCTATTTGGTGTTCTGTATGCTTCTTGAACCTTCATAGGTACCTCTTTCTTCAGGTTGGGAAAGTTTTCTTCTATAATTTTATTAAGTATATTTTCTGTACCGTTGAGCTGCACTTCTTCTCCTTCTTCTACTCCAATTATTCTTAGGTTTGGTCTTTTTATTGTGTCCCAAATTTCCTGAATGTTTTGTGATGAGAATTTGTTGGTTTTGCTGTTTTCTTTGATCAGTGTGTTTATTTTTTCTATGGTATCTTCAGTGTCTGATATTCTCTCTTCTATCTCTTGTAATCTGTTGTTAGTATTTGTCTCTGTCGTTCCTGTTCGTTTACCCAGATTTTCCATCTCCATTCTTCCCTCGGTTTGTGCTTTCTTCATTGCTTCCATTTCATTCTTCATGTCTTGAACCGCTTCCCTAACCTGTTTGATTGCTTTTTCTTGTTTCTCTTGGTTTTCTTGCGTGTCTTTGAGCGATTTATTCATTTCCTCTACCTTTTTGTTTGTAATCTCTAATTGTTTATGGCAGTTTTTCACCTCCTGTTTAAGGTCCTCTATTATTTTCATATAGTTCACTTTTGAGTCGATTTCTTCTGTTTCTTCAGGAGTAGGGTGTACAATTCTTCTTATTTCAGGATCCCTGGGTTCTGGTGGTGTCATGTTGCCTTTCAGGTTGTTGGAGGAATTCTTGCATTGGCGCCTTCCCATCACTTCCTTCAAATGGAGCCAGGAGAGGCCTGGTCTCCTGGTCCAGTCTTTGCTGTGATTGACTCTCTGGGTATATCTCTTCAGTGTAGAAGCATGAACCGTTCCTGTCCAGATGGGATTCCTCAGCAACTAAACAGGGCCGCCGGTAGCCCAATGATCCAGGGCCAACAGGATGAATGGAGCAAGGGGGGAGGGTGTTATCCAGGAGCGCGCAGGAAGCCTGGCGCTGGAGCTGAAGGTGCCCAGCTCCCTTACAGGGGGCCCTGAGGCCTGCCTGGTAGGGAGGCACTCACCACTCTGGGTGGGTTGCTTTAGTTTAGGAGCTTAAAACTGTACTGGAGCACTGGACCTAGCATACAGCAGGGGAGGGTTGGGGAGGGGTGCTGGGGGTGCTGGGTCGTGCGAAAGAAAGCAGAAGTGGGATTTCAACCGCAGCATGGGTTGTGTAGATAATGGAATCCCTCCCCTGAACTTGTTGGGGAACGTGGTCAAGTATTTATGAGAGAACATCAAGAGTCTCATATAAGAAAGGTGTTATGTGTGGGAAAGTATTTCTTGTTTGTTTGTTTTTATTACTTTACTGAGAGGGAAAGTGAGACTTGCACCCAGGACTTGGGTATTAAAACTGGTTGAGTTTATTGATATTTATACTTTGAGTCACTTGGAAGTGGAAGGCATTTGGAATGGGGGAAAACAAACAAATATTTCATTTAAATTTTGTTCAATATTTCAAAGGTGAATTACTGGACTAATCTATCGCTTCAATAGAATTTTACTGGTGTTCTCTATGTTTATTAAACAACTATGTATTTATTAAATACTACAATAACCATTACATAAAAGAACATTTAATAAGAAGAGTGGCACTTAATATTTATGACATTTAACATAAGTCAGTTACTAAGCTAGGTTTTACATCAATGACTGCATCTTGTCTTTACTACATTCCGAGGAAGCAGACTGAGGAACTGATCTGAGTGAAAGGCTGCTGTTCAGATGTTCACTCTCATGCATTCCACAGCCTGTGTTCTTGTCATTGTCCATACTACACATACAAATTTGAGAAAGAATAAGATTGCTTCATCTAGGCACAGTGGTTCTCAACCTTCCTATTGCTGTAACCCTTTAATATAGTTTCTCATGCTGTGGTGAACCCCAACCTTAAAATTACTTTTATTGCTACTTCATACCTGTGATTTTGCTACTGTGATAAGTCATAACATAAATACATTTGGAGATAGAGGATTGTCAAAGGGGTTGAAATCCACAGGCTAAGAACCAATGGTCTAGAATCCTTCAATCTCATGTGTATCCATGCAATAGCATTTATTACTTTATTCTACATATCTGTGGAATACAGCCTACATTATAAACAAGTATTGGGTTGATATTAGAGGAGCAAGGGACACAGCTTGGTGAATAAAGTGGTTGCTGTGTAGACGTGAGAATCTGAGTTTGTCTGGGAAGGATGCCACAGGAGCATCCCTGAAGCCCTTGGACCAGTCAGACTTGTCAAGTCAGTGAGCCTTAGTTATGGAAGGAACTATGTCTCAAAAACATAAGACGGTTGAAGATATCGTGACACCAGCTTTTTGGCCCCACATATATGCACACACACACACACACACACACACACACACACACACTCATGATTACGTGTGCACATATATGCACACACCAACATATCAGATACACAAACACAAGCACACCAGCAAATGGCCATATGAAGCACATGTACTTTTTAAAAGTTTGATATTTATGTTTATCAATAAACAAAAGCCACAAAACATCTGTTCCAAAATTTAAAAAATAGATAAGGAATGCAAATAATATTATTTTAGCCCACCTATCAAGAAACAATTCATACTAAATGCTAATTTGTTTTAGCTCTCAAATTTCTAATCTCAAAACATGTTAAAACTAAAGCTGCTAAACATACAAATAGGCAATTTTAACCTTCTTAAGAGAGTACAAATAATATTTGCCTTTGGAGTGGGCATGGGGCAATTATCTTTTGTAATCTGTAACAATACTATTGAAAATGTAGTTTTTTCCAAGAAACGTCCCTTCTAATTACAGGCAAAATGGAAATAACAGGTACCAAATGAAATTTTATTCATAAAGAGGTTAATTACAGAGCTGGTTTAAAAATGAAAAGATGGACACAATATAAATGTTGCAAAATATAAAAACTTCAAATAGTAGGCCAAATATAATGGGAAACATTATGGGTATTAAAGCATTGCTCTTTAGAAATATTTAGGAAAATGGGCAAAATACATATTGTGAAACGAAAAAAGCAATGTGTAAAATAAATGTGTCTCCTAGTTTCAATTTATATTCATGCTTATACATTCATATATTCATATGTATTCATGTGTTATGAATTTCTCAATATAGACATTAAAATGTCAGCAACTTCATGCAAGAAAATGTCAACAGTGTTTAAGTAATAAGGTTATAAATGATTGGGACTTCCAGGTAAGATGGCCTCTACACACTCTAGTGAAGAATAGTCTAAATAAGAAAACATACACTTCATTCCAAAAAGAGAATGAGCTTTGAAAATTCATGAAGGTAGAGATAGGATGTCTGGGAAGTGCAGAGAAGGAAACAGACAACACGCTACCAAAGAGTCAAAGGTGGAAAGTGAGTGAAGCTAAACATACTGCCAGCCATGTGGCTCGCTGATTGCATCTGAGTACCCAGGAGCCTCAGCAAACAGGGATCCAAACGGCTATGGTTGTTGTGAATATTGGTATGGCAGTGAATAAGTCAGGCATGGAGAGAATCCTGGTTTGTATTTTGTATGACTCAAAGGACAATTTCTGGACATGATGATTTCTTTTTGTTTGTTTGTTTATTTATTTATAAAACAATCTTATTTTATATGCCATTCCAGCACCCTCTTTCTCCTATCTTCCTGCTCTTCTTACCTTTTCCCCCACCTTACCCCCATCTACTCAGAGTGAGTGAGGCTTCCAATGGGGAGTCAACAAGTCTGTCACATCACTTGAGGCAGACCAAGGACCTCCCCCCATATCTAGGTTGAACAAGGTATCCTTTCATGAGTTCCAAAGAGCCAGTTGATGCACTAGGGATAAGTACTGCTAGTAGCCCTACAAACTTTCCAAGACACACAACTGTTACTCATATACAGAGGGCCTAGCTTGGTCTTATGCAGGTTCTCCAACTGTCATTCTGGAGTCAGTGAGCTCCCACTTGCTCATGTCAGTGGTTTCTGTGCATTTCCCCATCATGGTCTTGACCCCTTTACTCACAATATTTTTCCTCCCTCTCTGCAACTGGACTCCAGTGCTTAGCTGTGGATCTCTGCATCTGCTTCAGATACTGGTTAAAAGTTCTATGATGACAGTCAAGAATTGGGAATCAATCTACCTCAAGACCCAGCAATATCACTCTTGGGCATATATCCAGAGGATGCACACTCATAATACATGTTCATAGCAGCATTGTTCATGATAGCCAGAGACTGGAAACAACCTAGATGCCCCTCAACTGAAGAATGGATAAAGAAAAATGGTACATTTACACACTATGCAACAGTAAAAAAAAAATGACATCCTAAAAATTTTAGGCAAATGGATGGAACTAGAAAAAAATCATCCTGAGTGAGTTAATCAGACACAGAAATACAAACACAGTATATATTCTATATTCACTCATAAGTGGATATTAGACATAAAGCAGAGAATAACTAGCCTACAGTCTACAACCCCAGAGAAGACAGGAAATTAGGAGAACCTGAAAGAGACATATATGGGAGTAGATAAGATCTCCTTAGTAAATTGACAGCATGGGAAGATGGCAGTAGGGGAATGGGAAAGGGAGAAGGGGAGCAGGAAGGAGAACATGAGGGAAGATCAAGTTGGGTGAAGAACAGAGAAGGCATGTAGTAGATTTTAATTGTATTTTTGTATTTTAATAAATAAAGACTGCCAAAGATCTGAGAGTAAAACAGCCCCATGTTAGGTGTCATTTGTCGACAGAGGTTTCTGTCCCACCTGTTCCTGTTCCCATAGCCATTTAGTACCAAAAAAAAAAAAACATACAGAGGTCTAAATTGATTATAAACTGGTTGACCTAGTAGCTCAGGCTTCTTATTAACTAACTCTTACATTTTAATCCATAAGTCTTGTTTGTGTTAGCCACGAGGCTTGATTCTTTTTATCAGGGAGGCAGTTTCATCTTGCTTCCTCTGCATCTGGGTGATGACTGCAGACTGAGCCTTTCATCTTCCCAGAATTCTCCTAGTCTGGTCACCTTGCCTATACTTCCTGCCTGGCTACTGACCAATCAGAGTTTTATTAAACCAATACAAGTAACACATCTTTACAGGGTACAAGACCATTGTCCCACAGAAAAGAAGAGCAAGGAAAGAGATAACGTGAAAGAGGGAGCCATTATGGAGTTTGCGATAAACCAGGCACTAGGGAAATTCCCAGGAATCCAAAATGATCACCCCTGCTAAGAATCTAAGCAATAGTGAAGAAGGTCCCTTAACTGTTCTTCTCCTGTAATCAGATAGACATGATCTTATGAAAGATTCCATTTTTAAAACTGAGAGATATCTGGATTCTGACAGATAACCAAAATCAGGGAGCCTAAATTCAACCTGTTCCATTGGTGAATGACAGCCAGCACATGGCACCATTGTAAAACAAGAGGACACCAAAAACCTGGAGAATTTAGACAGCAGGAAGCTCAGTTGAAGCAGTGATGTGGTCAAGTCAACACAGTCCTGTACCAACGCTAGGGGCAGATCTTATCAACTGAATAACCCAGGAATTTGATAGTGCTATATCTAAACTCGATCTGTGTAACAACCTTAAAGCAGTTTACTGGTGTTCACTGCTGTAGAGTTACAGAACTGTGATGTTTCAGTAGTCTGCCATCCATGGCTGCATCCCTCTAGCAGTGTGGTTAATATTACATTGAGGAGATCCGAAAGCTTTTATATCAGTGATGTGATTCTTCCCACACTCTCAATGCATTTGGAAAATATGTTCCCCCAACCTCTCCCAACAAGATCATTAGTAACCATATAGGTGGTACCATCTGGAGAATATCAGGAAGAGGAGAGAGAAAACGACAGAAGTGAAGATATCAAATATGTACAGTACAGGCTCAGCACTAACATGAGCCATGGTAAAGTAATCATATATTCACCTGACCCTTTTCCTCTGGTGTGTACAAATAGTCTCCAAGCCTAAATGTTTCCCATTTGTTTCTATGGATTGTATTTTGAGCAATATTTTAGTTTACTGTATTCCTTTAAATAGCTGTTTTTATTTCCCTTCATAAAGTCACCTAATTTTTTAAATACATTTCTCCTTTCAGGATAGTCCTCCTTTGCTCTTTGCTTTGTATTTTTCCTTTTTCACTGTGTTCATACACACACTTGCAACTTTAGAATCAGTTTTATTTTTATTTTAATTTTTAACCAATGGCTATTGTTTTCATCTTTATTAACCTATAGAGATTCATCTAATTTTGTTTTGAACCTTCTTTAGCTCTTATATTGTCTCAAATATATGCATATGTTTAATAATAAATGTAACACATATTTAGTTACTTTTAATTTATTATCTAATAAAGTTGATTTCAGATGAGAAGAGAATCAAGGCTACTCACTATTAAAGCCACCATACCCCTACATAAGATTTTATAGAAAAGTCAGTTTCATTTAAAAGACCCAGAATGTTGACTAAGATGCATAACACAAAGACAATATGAAGAAAAGGTTCAGTATAAGAGGACAACATCAACCAAAATAAAACATTAAAAAGCATACTCATGCGACTGAGAAAAGATTATGCAGGAGGATCACTACAAGAGAGTCCTGAAATTGAAAACCCTAGAAATAGAGCTAACACAAACTCTTACCCATAACAGAGAAGGAATGTTGAACAATTAGAGCTCAATGGAGACCATCGCCAAGATGGTTTGTTCTGTCCTTGAACTCATTAATTCATCCATTTAGAACATAGCTTCTCTACATAACTCTGAACCAGGTATTCCTTTAGGTGCTAAAAAGTCAAAATATGCCAATTCAGAATCTCTGCCTCTAAAGGTTTTGCACCTACAATGGAAATACCCTCATGACTTTACCCAACCACACCCTTCCCTAATTTTCATGCAAAACTGTAAAGTTCTGGGATCATATTCTGTAAATAGTGACAGAAAACTGTCTGTTTACTCAATGAAAGACAATTTGTAGTGAGCTAGTTAATCTCTCATTTGACTGGTTCCACTATAGCTTCTTACCTACTTATTATTTCTCCTTGGTTTTTCAAACAAATTGTTTCCAGTCATAACTGCCTATGCCTATCTCACTGTCAAAATGCTACTGGTTTTCTCTGTCAGGCAATACTTTCCTAGAAGCCCACACAGACAAAATCCTTTGCTCCTCTGTCATTTTATTTGCAGGATTTTTCTATTTCTCTTGAGAGCTTTGCAGATCCCTATATTTTCACAAATTACTATATCACAGATTTCCTCCCAAAAAGTAGAATAAAGAATAAATGAAAAATACTTAGGTAAGGTGGCAAGACATTTAATGATTCTATAAATATAATGTAAAAGTAGTTTGTAATACTATTAAAATAAATTCTGCTAGACTACCAGTGAGGTAGCATCATCAATGAACTCACTCACTTGCTTATTCAATAATGTTATTGATATAAATCATATATTTCAACTAAGATCTCACACCATAAGCTAGTCATTTAAAATCACTTTAATGATGCCTGTCAAAATTTTAAGAAACTAATGGAAAAGTAAGAATGATAAGGAAAATATTAGAGTGTACAATATACAGGATTGTGTTTTTGAAACTCAAGTGTATATACATTTGAACATTTATTGAATTATAAAGCAAGCCATTTCTGATATACGTCATGACCAAAAATAGGTGAAAGACATTTATTTTTAAAATGTGATGTATCTCTGTCATATCTAACCTCATAAAAGAATGTGGCAGGCTACTTCCTGAATTGCCTAAAATTTCTCTGTCCTGTAGAGCATAACTTTCTTCTCATGTCCATAACAAGCATTTTAAGTTGGATTTCTTTTCAGATTTGATTTCATCACAGTGGATGTCATGAGCATATGAACCATGCTAAGATGTAAGTGCTGAGATGTCAGCTCTGTTCACCTATGAGAACATTCATCTCCTGCTTTTGGCAACCTCAGAGCTTTGGCAGTGCAACCCATATTCACATGACATGATAGATTATCCTGGTCTTGGAATCTTCAGTATTGTGCTTGGGCATGAAAGAAATCACACGTACTGAACTTGTAGAAACATAGGCAACTTTCAAATTATATTCATAATACAGCTACACGAGTTGGCCAATTAAACCATTCAGGATAAAGGCTAGGTCTTTTTGTTGTTTATACCACTGTCCTCTGGCCAGCACTGTCTCATAGTGGGAACTCGGTAAGATTTGATTGAATGGGTTTATTTGAGAGACATTGATGGGAAAATATATCTCACATCCCTTTATGCCCATTTTCAGCCTACGATCTAATCATCAACATTGTTTTAAACTCTTATTCTAAGTCACCATAGGCAGGCACTTGAGTATGACACATAGCTTGTGAATCAGATTCGGAAACACTTAAATCAGAAAGTTTCTTCTTATCATCTCCTGTGTATTCAATTCCATTTCTCTATCAATCCCTCCTTTCCCTCAAATCCTCCAATCTTGGTAATAGAATAGACCTCTAAAGCATTTTCTTCTACAAATTGGTGCCCTAGAACTATGCTATCACACTCTTCCAGAGATAAATAACCTTTTCCTGGGTAGGGAAGGCTATCTATCCTGCAACGTAAGACAAGCAGCCATAGACCAAGGTATGCTGGTGCTCACAAAAGTATAGGTATTACCAAGTCGAGCTGAAGATTCAGATAAACCAGGTTTGGATTCTGCCCGACTCTGCCACTGCCAACCAAGTGATGATTGGAGCTATAATATAACTTTAGCTCTGTGACGGAATTCCTCAAAGAGTGAAAGAGAATACACTTGGAAATTTATTGTCACATTCGCCACCACAAAGAGAGAATTTGGCATATATAGCATAGCTCTCATTGAATTATTACTATTGTTACTGGCATGAGAATTCAGCAGTGATCCCAGCAGAATTATTCTTCAGTTGAGCCTTGAGAGACAAAAAGGAAGCCTTTGCATAGAAACTTATGAATACTAACATTTATAAAAATTCTTTTCAAATCTAGGAGGACGGCTCACGCAATAAAGCACTTGCCATGCAAGCATGAAGGCCTGAGTTTGACCTCAGAACCACATAAAAAAGCCAGGGATGATGCCACATGTTTATAATCTCAATACTGAGGAGGCAGAGACAGACAGATCCAGGTGTTACTGGCCAGCCAGCCTAAAAACACCAGATAAACGCAGGCAATAAGAGACCTTGCTTCAAGGGAAAATAAAGTTGATGACTCCTGACAGATAATTTTCTGTCCTCTGGCCCTCCCAGAGTGTGGCACCTTCCTCCACCCCACTTATAGGGAACATTTAATACTAAAGTAAAGTCAGTATCTAAAGAGGCCAGGCAGAGCAGAGGCTGGTGGAGATGGGAATCCTTTGAGGCCATTCAATGTATGCCCACTGTAAAAATTTTTTTCTTATTACCTTGCTTATAACGTGCTGGGGAAACCACAAGGGTGAGCATCTGAAGTATACTAAGAAGTCATACCGAAGACCATTCAATAAAGATACCTGCTGGGAAGCCAGACAATCTATGTTCCTTTCATCCATAGGGCCCACATGGTAGAAGGAAAGAACTAACTCCCCCCAAATTTTCCTGTAACCTCCACACACGTGTCATGGCAAGTGCACCCCCTCTTCTCATGTGCACACACAGTATAAATGAGAATTGTAAAAAAAATTAAAGAAAGCACATTGAGATAAAAATAAAAATAAAATAAATAAAATAAAATTATCAAGAAAATTATCTAACCAGAAAACTTATATTAGAATTATTTCAAAGTCAAATGCAAAGAAATTCAAATAATTTCATAGATGACTATTCACAGTATATAGTTGGGCTAATAAAACAGATTTAAGGAAGACAGGAATGGCCCAGGTGGGACCATTACAGCTAAGCTGAAAGGTGCCTTATAAATCAAATTGTGAGATCTAGAGATGATGGAAACATGGAGGAGCAGCTGAGCTGTGAAGGAAGGGTAAACATTGCATCCTCTCGTGCCCAGTGCTCCAGTATCCTGTCATTGTTTGCCACTGGTCCACTCAAGCATGAGCCAGAAGGTCATCAGTCCTGCAATACAAAGAAAGCACCCTTCCTGGGGAAAGGTAAAGGAGGAAGGGTAAAACATAGCTGGTATTTAAGACTAGAAAAGCCACAGAGTCTCGGTGTAGGTCATCTGCCCATCATTATCACACGAACCTGAGATAGATGAACTCACATGGAGATAAGATCTTCTCTGTGCCCAGTTTTCTAGATTTCAGCCTTGGGTTAATTGACTCTGATGTTGTGAGTCTATAGTAAAGCAGCAGAAACACTGGAAGAAAGTGATTTAGCAAACTGTTCACCCAATATTGGTAGGAATCAAAAGGGACTAAGAAAGGACCAGGATCCCAATATGCCCTTTAAGGGCATGGCCCCAGTGACTACAAGACCTCCCACGGGTCACAATCCAGGCATTGGGAGCTAAGATTTCAACGCATGGGTCTTTGGAGGAATTTTTCAAAGTAACAGGTGCCATCAAACATCCTGTCTACAAGTTCCACAAAAATTAGAGCCTTCTAAATGTCATTTGTTCCCCCAGTGAATCACGAGAACACTGTGCCAGCTAAAGAAGGACTGACGGGTTCACTCTGGGTTAAATCTATCATGATGGTGAAGTCAGGCTTTTGACTCTCTAACAAGTACTTCACTGCGTTATTACGGTGGTCTTTCTCGTGGTTTACTGATTGCTCTTCTGATAGTCTCCTAGATGCTTTTACTCCCGCAAGATACTGTAAGATTTATGATTCAGTCATCCATCTGGAATCCGGGGTATTTCTTCTGAAGATGCATATGACTTTCCAAAATAGAATTCAGAGTTTAAAGGCTCCTGAACTTCTGTAACCCTTGTCATCAATCTGGTAAGTGTTTTTTCTGTTCCTTATTAGTTAAATGTAATTTGGATTAAAACACACACACACACACACACACACACACACACACATTAAGCACTTCCATGTGACAATTTGTCAGAGAGGAAGTCAGGAAGGAAAGACAGGAGGGAAAGAAAGAGGAGAGCGGGAGACAGGGAGGAAGAACCGCTGCTGCACTCTCTAAAAGATAGATGGTTGCTGCAAACACGATTTCTGCAACTGTAGTTTGCTAAAATTAAAGTAGGATGTAAAGCTAGGGAGGAAAGGAATCTAATTTCCATTTAAAGTTGCCATCACTGGAAGCTGTACCATATTCTTTGTCATGCCTGCAGGTGATGGACCTGCAGAGCTACCAAGCCGTGGTCATTCAAAGGAGGCCAGGGGCAAGGGAAAACATAAAACTCACATCTGCCAAGAGACATGTGAGCAGGGGGCTGTCCAGAGAAGCATGGCGGGGGAACAGTGGGATGCAGTGCTGATGAGGTTATCCACTGCGATTAATGGCACCTGCCTGAGTATAGGAAATGCGGAGAGAGAGGTTTCCTTGGGTTTTTCTCTGAGGGGAATTGTGGGCGGATAAAGCTGAGCACTGATGGTTCAATGCTTTCTTGATTTTTGGGAAGTCAGAAAAGTGCTCTGCCTCCCACATTTCCCATGACAAATCATGCTCTATTGTATTCTAAGTAGAAAATACGCAGCTTTGTCCTGCAACATAACTAAACATCGTTGTCTTTTGTTTTGTGTTTATATGAAACCCTGTTATTTATTTGCTGGCTATACTGGTGAGTTTTGTCCCAGAATAAAGACAGCACTGCAGTGGAAGTAAGGTGACCTGGTGACCCAATGTCATCCTTGGCTGCTGTCTTGTCAAGTGAGGCATGAGGATTGGGCAGAGAACACAGGGTCCTTGAGCCCTGAAAACTGCGAAGAGGGGTTGATTGGATCATCATTGCACACTGTTCTCAGGAAATGAACCATTGCCGCTGTGAAAAAGCAGGTTCTAGTTTCTGTCTTTTTCATTTTTAAAATGTATGACCTTTGTGGGTTCTGGTGCTGCAGTCCCATGACTTCCCTTCTATCTTTAGTGGCAAAAGTTTAGCATTCTTTGATAACTCACACGACCCTTGGGAGATTTAGTGGTAATCATCTGAGAAATAATGACAATTATATGGAACAATGAGAAAAATGTATTAAAGTCAATGGAGGGATACAAATTCTGAAAGATAAATAAATAAATAAAATTACATTGAAATTAGAGATTGTATCCTTTGAAAGACATTAAGAAAATGAAAAGACATGGAATGATAGCAGTGTTTTTAAAGCACCAGTTGACGACATAGGCTAAAGCAGAAGCCACAAAGCATGATGAAAACTCAATAAAACAGGGGTCTAATGGGAATCACAAAGAACCTTCCCCCAAAATATACGAGCTGCTCATAATCCTCTGAAGACATGTTCCGAACCACTAATCACTGGGGATTCCAAGTTAAAGCCTCAATGAGTTGCATCCACACCTGTAAGTACATTTGTCATAGGAAGACAAGAAGCAGGTAATTACTGATGAAGATGTGGACAGCTGAAGCTCTCAGAGGTGGTCAACAAGTCCAAACATTATACAAACACTACAGAAAAACTCCCGGGATTCCTTGAGAAGTTAAAGATAAGTTTATTGTAGGTATAGGCTATTTCACCTCTGGGTATGTACTCCAGAGGAAATGAAAACACACAGCATGCCTATGGATTTTCACTTAAGCTTTAATGTGAGTAACCAAATGTTGAGGATAGCACAAATATCCATTAAGAGATAAATAGTAAAAGACAAAATATAGTTTATCCATAAAATGAAACACTACCGATCTATGGGAAAGGAAAATCGGATAAATAAAACCAAATAGTCCAAATCAAAAATTGCTATTTGTCTCCAAAAAATCATAATTCTGAATGAAATGGTCAGATACAAAGGAACATATGATGTATTATTTCATTTATATATTTTCAAATGTAAACTAATCAGGATGGAAAAGATTAGAACCTGGTTTCCTGAGACTATCCCAGGGTGGAAAATAGAATGCATTGCAAAGAGCATTGTGAGGCCCCTCCTTGGTATGATGAAGCATTCTTTATTGGTCAAATGATTGCTTTCAGAGATGCGTGTATGTCTCATGACTCGCTGAATGGCACAGTGTTTGTGGGCAGTGTTCACCACACATGAGTGGCACCTAGGTACTACTCACAAAATAACAAATGGAGGTTGGGATTCTAGAATAGCTCAAAGATCTAAACATTGTATGAATATTTTGAGTATCATTTTTTATTGTGGTTATCATTATTATCACACCATTGGCTTCTTGCTCATTCTTATACATATTTTATGATGTGGTTGGTGGGGAATGTGTTAGTTGTAGTGTTGCAGAGATATCCTGACTTATTAGGAAACTAGGATATTTTTAGAGCCTCAATAGGACAGTTGTGAAGGGGTGGAGCCACAATAGGACAGCTCTGGAGGGGTGGAGCCACAATAGGACAGCTCAGCTCTGGAAGACAGAGTCACAATAGGACAGCTCTAGAGGGGTAAGGCTGCAATAAGACAGCTCTGGAGGGGTAGAGCAGCAATAGGACAACTCAGGAGGCTAGAACCACAATAGTACAGGTCATCTCTGGAGGATAGAGTTACAATAGGACAGCTCTGGAAGCTGGAGCTGCAACAAAACAGCTCAGCCCTGGAGGAAAGATATCCTGATCACCGGGAAGACAGATTACCTGAAGCTGAGGTGCATTTGGGGATGGTCTCCCCATGGGATGTAGAGATTCTGTTCTTCTCTTGGAGAGCCACTGCACCTGAGTTTTGCTCTGTTCTTTTAAGGGAACGTCTAGCAGATCTACTTTCTTCTTCTCTGGTCTAAGATGTGTCTTCTTTTGCTAACACTCTGCTAAAGGGAAGCCCACTGCAGAAATGTAGCAGTCACGTCTGGCTCATCAAAAAGTTGTTTCTTTTTTCTGCCTGGCCTTGTTCTGCCCCCCTTAAGGAGCGTCCTAGCAAGGTTATTTTGTTCTGTAGATCTCCTTATGTTCTTTCCACTGTCCAGGATGATGCTTGCTGTCATGGCCTCAGAAAGAAGACAACTGTGCAGCAACAGATCCATTTACAGCTGTGAAGACTAATGAGCCTTTTCTATTCATGAGCTGAGTCTTCTCACCCTTTACTTGAGGTGTTTTATGTTGAAGGTCATGGGAAAGCAAGTATGCTCTCTATATCAATGCGCATTCCTCTAGCTGCAGGTAATTTCATCTCTGCAAGTGATGCTAGTGGTAATCAGAACTGATGGCCAGTCATGTGATCATGTCACTTGATCATAATACCACATGACTCTCGATGCATCTCTTGCAACACTTCCAGATGGTAGCTGAACCTTCTTTGATAATGCACAGAAAACATTTAAAAATTAAAAGACTTTTCCATTACTTCAGTAGTAATAATAATATTTTGAAATGTCCATATCCATGTGAAAGGCACAGGATCATGAAGAAAATGATTAATAATTAGCTATTTTCTGATAAAGAACAAGGCCAAAGGTATCTAGCAAGGAAACTTGAAATATTCCTTCAAAGGTAAGTTTGTTAAGGAAAAGATAAGAACAGCATTTGAGATTTCAACACACATAGGAAAGGACTGTAACAAATATTAATACAGAAAATGGACCAACTTGATGGCTCAAAATCATCCTGGATATAGGGAGCAAAAGAACAAACTATTTGCCTCCTGTAATATGGAGATCTCAAAGCATCCTGTATGTTATAAGACACACATGAGAATTCTATCAAGTCTGAAGCCATGATGAGAGTGTAAAGTTTGCAATGACAAGAGCCAAGCTTTCCCTTCCCACTGCTTAATTTACAGAAATGTCAACCTTTCACCTAGAATGCCCAGTCACTCAATTAGCAGTAGCAAAACAAATGTCACTTTTGCTGCGGGAGAGCTAAAATGACCAGCAATGCATCCTGCTACAGGCAGAACTCAGATCTTGATGGGTGTCCTGCAGAGTTTCAGATACGCCTACCTTAGAAAGGCCTGTGCTACATGTAGACACATTAACCAAGCAAATAATATTGGATTCCTTTTAGGCACAGAGAAACTGCTGAGAAAATGAGATGGGAGGCGAACAGTTGGGTTTATCAGGCTTTTGCTATTCTCAAATCAGAACTGCATCATTCTTAGAAAAATGCTACCAGTGTGGCCACGGAGGATAATCATTTTCACATCAAATAACCTCACTGTTCAGAGAAATCCCCCTCACATGAAAACTATAGAGGTTTTCACAGGAATTTCAATGCTTGTGTATCACAGTAATTCTGAGGACTCAAAAACAGTGGCCAAAAAGGACATAATGAGTAGTCTGATGATAAAACTTGACTATGTTTGTGAAATAAAATGTGATTTTTCTGTGGTTTAGGTATCAAAACTCCCAAAAGTACTTGTAAGATGATTGTTGTATGCAGTCAGATGTGATGGGGCATACTTCTAATGTTAGAATTCTTGGAGCTAAGGCAGGAGAGTTTCCATGTGTTCCAGGCCAGCTTGGCCTACATGCTCATAACAAGAAGAGACCATCTCAAAATAAACAAATTAAATCCATAGGAGATTTTCTTATTGTGACAGCAAAACCCTAACTCTAAGAAATCATCACTACTACTTCTGTATATGATGTCTAAGAGTCCCACTTCCCCATGCCCGGTGAATGGACCATTACAATACTGCATTCTTAAGGCATACACACACACACACACACACACACACACACACACACACACACAACATATACTAAAAATCCTGCAAAACTGAAATGACTAAAAGCAAGAAGACCCCATTGATAGAAAGAGAAGAAAGAAATCATCTCATACTAAGTTTGAGCTCCTGGATCCAGTGAGTCCTGGATTCTTACTGCAGGATTCACTAACTCCCTGAGCTTCTTTTACATTATTTAATCTTCTGTTTCCTTGGTTTGTGTGTGTTTGTGTGGGGGAGGGTATGTGCTTTGTTGTTGATAGTGGTTGGTTTAATTCTGTCTATCTGTTTATTTTTCTCACCCCAGCTATCATGAGTTGATTTCTGATACTTCAAATGGGAAGTCCTGGCTACTTCAGGAAGTTCTCATGTTTGAATGTTGGATGTCATGGCTCTCTAGTAAGGGATGACCGGTTTCTTTACTTGAACTGTAAGGAAAAATGCATTCTGTGTTTTAGACAAGGTCTGGAAACAGAAGAGACAAGGAAAAGGGAAACATGAGAAGTGACGTTCATGAGTTAGTGATGCATAAAGGCTCAGGAGTTCAAGGGACCTGATGATATTGAAGCCCGAGAAGGGCTCAAGGAAGTGCATTTGACCCAGAAGGAAGAAAAGTTGGAAAAGTTTATTGCTGATAAAATCCTCTTGAATGTCCATAGTCTCAGTTGGAGAGTAGGGAAAAGCACACTCTCTCTTTCCGGAGTAAAAATTGAATAGAAAATAAAGTGAAAAGATAATTATGTGTTTCCTTATGACCCCCCAATACCTTTCTTTACCCACAGAGAGGTGGTAAATTACTGGAACCCAAAAGTGTGCAGAATATTTGATTAAAGGTCATACAAATGTTAAAATGTTTTCCCCCAAAAAGTCTGAGACAGTGGAAGGAAGATGACCAGCTCTTCTCAGAACCTTTGAAGGGATCTTATATTATAAGTTTATTAATGACTCTGGAGAGTCTGTTTTTCCCTTAAGCACATGTGGGAAATATATAACAAGGTGGTGGAAGCTGAGAAGCATTAGTTTTGGCATCCATCATCGCTGTACAGGCTGTCAAAGCACATACGGCAGCACGTTCCCCTCTATCCGCACCAGATAGTGTAGAAAACCAGAACGCTGACGGATCGTAGTGCCAGCGTAGCCCTGACTAGCTCCCCATCTCCACCAGACCAGCTGCTTACGCTCACCTACAGTAATATTGAATTACACATGATTCCTCAAAAGATCTAGCTGCCTCCCTCCTCCTTGTTTCTCCTTTATTTCTGCAAAACCCTTCTTATAATTCCTCCCACAAACGCAGGACTCTGCTATCTAGCCACTATCTTCATATTAGTTCCTCTGAGAAGCCTTCCTTAAGTTGAGTAATGAGCCATATGTTGGATCCAGAAGCATCCCCAGTGTCCCAGTGATTTTCACCACAATGCTCTGTGACTTCTCTAGTGAGTCTGCCTTCCTTTGAGAAGCCTTCCTTAAGTTGGGTAAGAAGCCATATGAGGAATTCAGAAGCATCTCCAGAACCCCAGTGATTTTAGTAGCAGTGAAACAGGTAAGCATCTGTCTTTCTCAATGTTATATCACTGGTCATTAGAAGAAAGTAGGTGCTCAATAATGCACCTTATTGATTTAGTGTGTGTGTGCGTGTGTCTGTGTGTGTGTGTGTGTGTGTGTGTTTAATGATTTCCATGGCCATTCAGTGGTATGTAGTCACTCTTATGCATAGAACAAATATGACCTATTTCTCAACTTAGCCACTCTGTATTAAGAATTGAAAAGTCCAGATGATAACCAGGACTGACACATGAAACGTCAAGCTATCTAACAAGCCTTACCCTTTGGAAGGGCACAAGTGGAAAACGAAGTCAGAGTAGAGCCAAGGCCACACTTCAATGCGCGCTGTGGTGATCTTTAGATCTTCAGAGCCATGAATTTATTAAATTCATTCAAAAATTCTAGAATGAAATTATTTCCATGTCTTAATAGATGATCACAATTTTAATAAAATATCATAGTTCAAACAATGGAAAGAGAAATTTACAGAGCAGTTCCTAAAAGGATCAGGAGCCAGGAGCTCTGGGTACTTTATGAAACAGAAGCAATGGAACTCCATTCGGGATGATAATTCTAGCACAGATACTTACTGCTGTTGTTTATAGTTTCATTTTTATATCCAGGGTGGACTAATCCTGGCAAAATCACTTGGACCATAAGGTTGGGAATAAATTATGCAAAAATAAAAGAAAACTAGATATGCTCCTTAACCAACATAAAGAAGGAATATGCACTAATAGTAAGAAACAAACCCAAAAGGCTTTCTAGGCATAAGGAAATCCTTTAGTGATATTCTTTCAGCTGACTCTTTAACCCAGGTTGGAATATGCTTTTCTGATTCAAAATTCAAAGTGGCAGTCTTTAGAAACTTATACTTCAGCTAATTTTTAATTGTGAACTCTTTGGGAAACAAAAATGGCATTGTATCACTGAAAAAAAATGAATTCAGTGTGTTCTAATGCTCAAGTGAGGCGTGTGACCCTCAAGAATCCTCTGGAGGAATCTATTGTTGTCTCCCCCATCAGACCCCACAGTGTGCAGTCCCACCATCTCTATCATGGGGTGCTTCACAGCAGAGGAGGGGATGAAGTACCTCATCATGATTTCTGCAATGATTTAGAAGAGAATGTCATCCATTATGCTCAGCGGCTCCTCCATCGCCATGTAAGACTGACACCTACAGCCAGCTGGGCTAAGGACTAAAAAAACAGATGGCTTTTATCTAGGGAAAAGAGAGCTATGGGTTAGGAAACACCTCTAAGCAGACATTATCAGTATGAATGGGACAGTGTGGATGTGGTCTTCTAGTTTAAAAGTTTCTGATGTGCAGAACTTTTAGGAACATGGGAGATATACCACATTTGGAACTACCTACTTTTCATATGAATTACTTTTCATATTAACTACAGTATCAGTTGTGTAACTTCACTTTTAACTTTCTTAAGAAAGAACTATTCAGATAACTTGCTGGCATCTGATTCAAATGCAACCAATATTTATAATATATTTGCTAAGTGCCATGTGAACAAGACAGATGAGGTTGCCAGTTCCACGGAGCTTACACACTCTATTGAGAGGAACCAGCAACAAATAAATAAATAATTTTAGGTAGCAGTACATGCTGGAGAAATACAAACAGTTCTGTGAAAGAGATTAATGAGGAAAGGGATTGTCTCGAGAACCCAGGGGCCACCTCTCGGTTCTGATGACAATTCATCTGAGACCTAACGGAACAGAAGGTGTGACTCTGAGGGAAAACCTTGCGAGTAGATGACATCCTCAGCATGGCAGCCCACAGCTAGGGGAAAGCTCCTCTGCTCACTAAGTCACAGGAAGCTGATGTATCAGGAGGAAGGCACGCTAAGCATGCATAGACTTGCAGAGTACGAGAAGGGCTGTGAATTTCATTCTATTTACAGTGAAAGGCCATGAGAGTCTTTCAAATTGACAAGTACCGTCTGATGACGCCCTTCAGTAATTACCGGCTGTTACAGGGAAGATTAATTGAAGTGTCCTGTCAGAAACAGGAGGATCAATGAGAAGACTGCAGGTAAAAACCCAGGTGAGCTGAGATGCTGGCTTTAAATAAAATGGCAGTAGTAATCAAACAAAAAACAAAGCATAAAAGATACATAAGTACTTTCCTTAATAGAATAAATGTAGGATAGGACAGGAAGTACAAAATGCAACGTGTAGAAGGAAAGGACATGAATAAGCTCTCAACTTCCTGTTTTAAAAATAAAAGGATTTAACAGTAGAATTTACTGGTAAGTGAAGGTACGAAGATCTTATTCAAGAGAATGCAGGAATAGCTAGGAAGAAAGGACAAGAATTAAGTGAGCATATCAGTCTGAATTTACTTCTCGAAAGGTGGCATGCGGGCTCAGAAGATGGTTCAGTAGGTAAAGCCCTTGCTTTGTAAGCATGTAGACCAGAGTTTGGTTCATGAGAACCCACATAAAAAGCTAGGCAGGCAAGGCAACTGCCTGCCATCCCAGCACTTTGGAGGCAGAGACAGAGCATTCCTTGGAGCCTAACTAAACTAGCCAGCATCCATGAGATCCAGATTCAGCAAGAACCCCTGCATTGATAACAAAGAGATTGACTGCTAAAGACGCAATGTGTCAACTTCAGGCCTTTGCATGCACATGCACAAACATGCATACGCACTCACATATATGTTAGCATGCATACACATGTAGTACCCATGATGTGCATGCTTACACATTGTGCAATATTAGTTGAAGATGTGCTGCATTTGTTTGTGTTGTGGGACATTTGTTTAATGATGTAAAGATGTGCTGCATTCTTTTATGTTGCATTTGTTTAACTCAGTAAAGCTGTGTTGCTTTCTTTGCCTGCTTAAACCACCTAATTGGTCTAATAGAGAGCTGAACGTCCAATAGCTAGGTTGGGAAATGAAATACCAGGTCTGGCAGGTGGAGAGAATAAATAGGAAGAGAAATCTAGGGAAATAAGCAAGGGGTGAGAAAAAAAAGAAGAGGAGGACAGCAGGAGCCAACCACCGATCCACCCAGCCAGCCATGGAATAAGAAAGAGAGAAAGAAAGAAAGAAAGAAAGAAAGAAAGAAAGAAAGAAAGAAAGGTAGAATAAAGGTAAAAAGCCCAGAGGCAAAACTTAGTTAAAGAGAAATTGGGTAATTTAAATCAGAAATGCTGGTTAGAAACAAACCAAGTTAAGTCTCTGTGTATTTATTAGGGAGCTAGGTGGCAATTCCCCAAAGAGTTAAAAAAAATTACACACACACACACCAGACTGACAGACAGAGAGGAAGAACACAAGAGCAAAAGTGGAGCAGAAGGCCTCAGAGGTGGCATGGGATGTTTTTGGAACAACTGCTGGAGTTGCTGAGCCTCTATAGCTGAGCAGACACTACTCAGAATCACTTAGAAAGCACCCAAATTCTCAAATGCCAGAAGACAAATTGGATGAGAATCATCAGGATGAACCCATGCACAAAAACATTAAACAATGCCTAGAGTGATTTCCCTGCCCTCTGTTGTGGAAAGTCCATATTCTGGGGTAGTGGTGCCAGGATATTTTTCTTTTGGATAACCCTCTGCCTCAAGTTGAAGTAATTTCATGGAAAAGGGTGTAAGCAACCATAACTGGTTTGGTTATCCTCTCTAAACTCCAGAGAAGCCAGCTGGACTATATGGCAAGTTTCCCAGCCACGTGGACTCTTTAGCACCACGTCTGGCTAATGTCCTACTCTAGCAGGACCTGCATGGGAGAGGTAGGGGATAATTTCAGTGGTGTTTTCTTCCTTCCTTCTTTCCTTTATTTATTTTTCGTTTGTTTCTCTTTTAAAAAAAAATTGTTATGCAAGCCAAGATTTTTTTTGTTACAATTCATTGCCTCAGATGAATTGAATGATAGACCATTAGAGATGAAGGAAAAGAATTTTGAAAATAGCAACAATGATTCACCCAGCAGGATATTAACTCTGGAACTCAGGTTCACTTCCTGCCAACATCATTTAACTGTGGCTTTGGAGAAACTGCCTTCCTCTTGATTGTGGGAAAGGCTGTCAAAGGGTTACAGTGAAGGTAAAGTAGACAATAGAAATAAGATTGGTCCAAGCTACTTACAATCATGAAGGGATATAATTTTAAAGCCTGACATGATTATGAATTCCATCCAATGAGCCCACATTGTAAGCAAGGGAACTGAGATTTGCTTTGGCTCCTGAAGGAAAAGGAGATTTGGGCTTAAAGGATCCCACTGCTGTAGTTGGTTGCATTATTTTTTTTTATTTTACTCGTGTCAGTTTCGTCATATAAACCAGATCAGTCAGGAGACAGACCACTTACTAATATTTATTTATAAGTTGTTAAAAATGAAAGTGCCCCGCTGTCTAAGTGCTGAGAGGCGGGAATGCTTTCAGAGCATTGCCTGGCTCACTGCACCGAGGTCTCTTTGCAAGGGAACATCTGCCTGCTGTGTGGTCTAGCCAAATCCTCCATCACAGCACTTGTCCAGAAGCATTTTAGGACAGACTCAGTAAACAGACAGATAAGCATATGGCGACCAATACGGCAAACCAGCGTAAATCTCCATCGAGTTAGGCCACCAACCAAACAGTTCTGATTCCCATTTACTTGGAGACATCTCAGGAAGATGCAAGTCTCGCTCTAATCGAGGCCCACTCTTCTGCAGTCTAATCGAGAGGCCCATTCTTCTGCACTTCAGTGCCCTGGGCTGGTTTGGGGCCGTGGTTTTCTGGAGGCCATTTTTATTTCCTTCCTTCTTTCTTGGCCTGTTGATCAGGCTTGCTTATGAATCCTGGAGAACTCCCATTTTGAGAGCAAAACCTCTAAGAATGGAAATTGGTTTCTAAGCCGCCTCTGAATGTGGGCCATGTAATAAATGTCACTGGTGTTGCCGTTCTCTCCTGATAGACTGCTGGTGCCTAGCATCTGACAGCGAATGAGCTCCACTAATCAGAGACTGCGGCAAAGCCTGTTCCCTGCGTCTCCCCGCCTACCTGAGAGGGTGAGGAGCCTTAACCCATGTCCCTGCAGACTGACAGCATTGAATGGAACCAGACCAGGAGGGGTATCTGAAAGGTTAATTAAGGTAGTACCCAAAAGTTGTTTAAAATCAATTTAATTAACCTATGACCCCTGAAAGTTAGAATATGTTACAACTGGAATGAAGGCAAATTTTATTCTGCTTTCATTTTTTTTTTTAAATCTCAACTAAGGAAATTCAAAGTACATGACTCTCTGGGTAAAATCATAGAAGAGGGGAGAGTGTTAATTAGCACCTGGACTGTGCACAGACAACTCCATTCTTGATGTATCACTGAAGGAATGATGCCCATTCTTGAAGGGAAAGTTCATAGCGTTAACACCTGGTGCTGCTGTCTTTCATCCATGATTCTGGTAGCATGTTCCTTCACTAAATAGATCTGCTACTCTTCTTTCTTCAGGATTTAGGATAAGTAACACTAGAAAGCAAGGCAATAACACTATGCTCAAGAGAATGGGTCATGCTTCACAGGTCTACATAGGAAGTAAAAAATACAAGATCTCCGGAGCAAATTGGGAGCATGGGGACCTTGGGAGATGGTTGAAGGGGGTGGGAGAGGCAAGGAGGGTAGCAGAGAAAAATGTAGAGCTCAATAAAAATCGAGAGAGAGAGAGAGAGAGAGAGAGAGAGAGAGAGAGAAAACGGGTCTGGCATGCAGAGTCCAAAACCAACTGCCATAACTTCTTAGCATGTTTGACCTTCACCAATTATTAAACCTTTCGCCATCTACGTTTTCCTCCTTTGTAACACACTGCTAATGACAGCATGAAGCACGTGGGACTGAGAGAATCAGGAGACATAATGCAGGTTGAGTCCTTGGATAATGCGTTGAGAACCCAGGAAGCTTCTGATAAAGACCAATAATGTAACAGAATTTTTGACTTCTTATATATTAATTATTTTTAAAGTCTTGATCCCTGGAAATAGAGTTCCATTGATAATATTCAAGGCTTCCATTACCCTCAAAAATATGTAATTTTTGTGCTTCCCATATACTCTTTCTTGGGAAGAAAGTGGTTTTAAGATTTTTTTTTTTTAAAAAAAAAGGCAAAAGACTGTAGGATGGTCCAGAAGGCTCTCACAAGGCATCCCTTCAATGTTTCCTCAGTGTTGGCACCAGTGTCTGTTTCCTGGAAGCCAGGCTGAGTATTAGACCTGCACAGGACAGCCACAGTAGGTCTGTTGCTGATCCTGCTACATTAAATGTTTTCCTGCCACTATGTTGATGACCCCTGAGCATCTATTTTCTATCCCTGCCTAATACAAATGATAAGAACCATACATGAGACTTGAAAATCACCAGGCTCCAGGATGAGAAGATGCTTAAACTAAAAAGAACCAGGTGGAATTGTGGGGGGTAGAGGTGGATATGGAATTTCTAAGTAAAGTGGTTTAAGAGAGGATATTGTATGCATGTATAGTCTTAGGTAGCACATAAAATAGTTTCAGGTTAAAATAAAGATATTTTTAAATGTATATTAAAACATATATTAGAACAAATAAAATGTTTAATATAGTACAATATTAGAGACATTACAGCTTATTATATAGCTCTAGTAACTATTTAAACTCTTTTATTTAGAAGTTTATTTTAAAAAGTTTATGCATTTATTTCTCTCCCTCTGTGTGTGTATGTGTAAAATCATATATGCATCTGCATGCGTTTATGTGCACTCACTAACCTGTGGGAGCCAGAATAGAGCTTCTGATGCCCTGAAACTGGAGTTATAGCTGGTTGGTTGTAAGTTGCCTATTGTGGGTGCTGGGAACCAAACACAGGTCTCCTGCAGGAGGAGTGTGTGCTTTTAACTGCTGAACCATCTCTCTATCCTTGGTATGTAATTTTTTCAGTGAGTCAGTCGTGATATAATATACATGATTATATACCTGACAAAGCTCAGTATAACTATACTTTAAATTACGTGATAAAATTATACAAGTTGAATATCTGTGCTTGAACTTTTAGAAGGCTCAGAAAGGGAAACTTGTTGCCCAGACACATGGATAAGAACACATTGGGTAATATTCGGGTGGTACAGAGAATTTTTTCTACTCTGAATCAGTCAGCATACCCCATCATTCACCCATATCCCTTAGAATCATCAGAGCACAAAGCACATCCCTGGCCCTTGAGGAACTCACCAGCTTTAGGAAACAGACACTGATAGTCCTAAGGCTGGGTGTTTTTCATTCTGCAAAAACAGCATGATTTTTTCCAGGTAATGTTGTTGAAATTGCCTTTGCATAACTCTGACGGAAGTTTTTTCTCCCATGCTTCACAGGTCTAATTCCTCATGTGTTGTGTTGTTAGGTTTCAAGAGCCATGACTCCTTAACAGAGCCCCCTTCCACAGCTCAGTAAGAGATTCACACCCTCATTGAAAGTTCTAATTAGGTGATGTCTTTGTATTCTCCAGTAGATTAAGTCAGCCATAATTGATACTGTATTCTCTCAGTCAATTACAACTGGGATCTTTGTTAAGATGTCTTAGATAATGAGTGAGTATGTGAGTGAAGGGCCACCCAAAGCACCTGTAGATAACATGTGACAAATGAAAAGGAGGCATTACCTGTAGGCAAAACACACTCTGGGAAAGTTCTGTTTAAACAGACAGCATTTTGGTGCTGGTTAAGTGAGAAAAATATGTACATCCTAAAACTCTATTAAATCAAACACCAACCACTATTTTAATTGGTTTCAATAAATCCACAAATTCACACCAGCAGGAAAACAGCATTGCTCTGCCCTCTACCTTCCTATCTAGCCCACCCATTGGACAATACTGCTTAATTTTTTTGTGGGTGTCTTCTTGCCCCAGTAAACCCTTTCTAAAAAAGACCTCACCTACTCCAGACTCATTCAGAGGTATGTCTGTTAGTTGCTCCAAGACCCTGTCAGGAAGAAAAGTTACCCACCACAGATGTTCTACCTAGTCAAGTATCTGTCAGTCCCAACCAGTTTGTTTCAGAGGTTCCCTTGGGAAGCCCATAGAGGCTGAGTGTTTAAGTTGAAGCACCCTAAAAGGTCAGATCAAACACACGACACATGAATCATGTCAGTCATTCTCAATAGAAGGTCTCCATATATTAACAGAAAAACTATTCTTTCAAAACTAACATAGGCAAAGATATTTGTGGGTTTTTTATTTTAATAGTGACACAAGCTTCCTTCTGATATTTAGGTTTTAAAACAGAGTCAGAGAAAGAGGAAAGTTACCTTGATTCTGCAATCTTCTCCACCAACTCCTAGAGGCAGGGAATCAATTTAATCAATAAGCAGCAAAACTATGAGAACATTTACAACTTTCATGCCTAATCCAAACAGAGAAGACAGTGCCCTTCATTCCTTGTACAGAGAATGAACAGAAGGAGGATTGAGTTACAGCATCCAGGGAATATCTAATGCTCTCATCCTAACATGTTAACAACGACTACCAAGAGTCTTTCAAAGTTCACTCCACTAATCCAGTTCTAGAAATATTCCCTGAGGAAAGAATCTGGCCATGTGCTAGCAAGAATAGTCTTTTGCTTCTTTCTAGAAGAGTTAAAACTCAGAAGCAATGTTAATTGGCATTTATATATAAATTTTTACATAAATATAATGCAGTTAAAAGGAAATGGCATCTTAAAAGGAAAAGCTATCGGTTCAATAATTTTCCTATTTGCTTTGTGAAAAATCAATTATCAACCTACAAAGTCAAGTTTTACAACAATAGGGAACACATGCACACACAGAAAGAGAGAGAGAGAGAGTCCCTAGAACAAAGTGTTTCTTCCTTCCCTTCCTTTTTGACTTCCCACCATTATATTCATAGTATAATGAATCAATGATTTCTGTCTTTGTTTATTAATATAGAAACCAAAAAATAAAATCCCCAGAGGACTTTCTAGCAAAGCATACTAAAGTACATAAGGAAATCTCAAGCAGTTTTATAATTTCTTTCTGTGTATTTCTGAATATTTAGGTGCTCAGTTGGCTCATTTTAAACAATTTTTAAGGATTTACACTTCATTTATTATGTGCACATTAGTCTGTGTGGGAATGTGCTCTAGAGTGCAGTTTCCTGTGAGTTCAGAAGATGGCGCTGTATTTCCTGGAGCTGGGATCCTAAAAGGTTATGAGCCACCTGCCATGAGTGGTGGGAATCAAATGTGAGTCCCTGCAAGAGCAGCAATGCATGCTCTTAGCTGTTTAACCAACTTTTCCATTCCCAACAATGTTTAAAATATTTAAAAGTTGCCAGGGCAGGAGATGTGGTTCAAGGGTTGCGAGCACTTGCTGTTCTTTCACAGGACCCAAGGGTGGTTCACAACACCCATGCAATATGCGGCTTGTAACTCCACCTCCAGGAAATCTGACAATCTTTTGGCTTTTGAGGACACCTGCACACACACAGCATGCACACGTGGAGACACAGATATCTACACAAAATAAAAATATAAACTACTGTTGGTAAATATGTCTAACTTGTCACTTTTCCTCTTTGGTGTATAGGCAATTGTTTTTATTTTAAATTTGTGTGGTTAGATGTTACTTTGGAAAAATGAGTTTGCCCTTTGAATATGAGTGCAAACTGGACACCTCCATTTCATTTGATTTTGCCCCAGATAAGGTCTTCCAGGACAAAACAGATAGAAAGTGGTCAAGAAAAGACTTCAGAACCAGGCTTCTTGAAGGAATTGTGTACTTTATTGAACATTTCTGGTCCAATTTCCTTTTCTAAAGTCAATCATAATCTAAATTAACAAGTGTCTTTATTCTTATGCTCTTAAAAAGACTTTAATAAAGTTCTCTCTTCATGAGTATCTAGCATACTTTTGTTATTCTAATGTGTGTGTGTGTGTGTGTGTGTGTGTGTGTGTGTGTGTGTGTGGAAACAATGCATTGTAGTCCACAAACACATACAAATTATTGCTCATCACTTAAATATAAATATTAGAAAGAGTTAAAAGAGAGTAATACTATAAATTATATTGTGTTATATTGTGAAGAAAATGTTTGTTTTTGTGTAGAAAAACAGTTCCAAAATAGCAGCATCATACCAACTCTGCTGTGTTGCTTTTAGTAATTATTACTAATATTTACTTTCCACCTGTCCCCAAAAATGAATGCTTTGGGGTTTTGTGTTGTTTGTTTGTTTTGCTTCTCTTAATCTCCATGATAATCATTATGATCAGGATTATAAATCAATACTGAATCAAACACCCCCTTTGCTCAGCAAATTGGACGTACAAGGACCTAGTCTTGATTTGTGATTTTTCCATATAAACTGTCTGCAAAAATGCATTGTCAATTTAAATTATACTGCTCCAGCATGCCAACATGAAAAAGAGTGGACTAAACAATGGATAAAACCCCAATTGCAGGAGAAATGCAGGTTCTCAAAAGAAATTATTATTCTTCTGGGACTATCTGAAGTCTAGTAATATAATGGTCACAGAGAAATTCCAAAGTGAAATTATTCCTTAAAAAAGTAGTCATTTACCAAGAAAAAAATGAGAAAGAAAAAGCTTCAAGGGCAGGTGTACATACCTGGGGATTCTGGGTGTGTGATGGAATACTGGAGGCGAATGTGAATGCACTCAGAGCCTCTAAGATAGGAGACTCCTAAAGAACCATGCCTCTTTCCCAAATCCTGTTACAATTTGGCTTTAAAACTGCATTAAGTTTGGAGCTCACTGGCCCTAAAATAAACCTTTTCTATTCCCCCTGAATGCACTAACACTTGACCCACTTATTGACTGTCTGGGGCCTTTCTATTTATAAAAACCCCATATAAACCCTATCTCTTTGGAAAACAACTTTAAAGACCCTCTGCGCTCTTGGGGGTTTTGTCCTGTAATTTATTCATAGTGAACTCTATTTTATATACATCTCTACTCAGCTCTATTTTGTCTGTGTATTGTATTAAAAATTGTTATTTTCCTGTTCAAGCAGATTTCTTCCTCATTGGATTTGAACCTTGTACAAATCCTTCTTGTTACATATTTTGTAACACATTCTTGTACTTGTTGGCCTGTCTCCCTATTATTCTTGATTTTTTTTAAGGAGAATTGGAAATTCTGATTCATTCATTCATGTAGTCAGAAATGACTAACTGAGAGGAAAAGGTGAAAATACTATTGTATCTCCTTCATTTATGGTTTAAAATTCACCCGCAATGCTTCTTTCCATGTAGTCCGTTGTGTATGTTCATAATATCATAAGACGTTAGAACTTAAAAACATTTCTTCACGCTCTTGTAGCCAAACATGCTCTTTCCAGTGGTTCTCAACCTGTGGGTCATAACCCTTTGAGGATCTAATGACCCTTTCACAGTGGTCACCTAAGACTACCTGAAAGCGCAGACATTTACATTATAATTCATAACAGTATCAAAATTACATTTATGAAGTAGCAGCAAATATAGTTTTATGGTTGGGGATCACCACAACATGAGGAGCTCTATTAAAGGGTTGTGGCATTAAAAAGGTTGATAAACACATTATCTAAGACATACAAAGAAAATGTAATTTTGCTCAGCATAGATGGTGGGAAAGGGGCTTTGTATAATACATTACAAATTCTCTGAAAACAGATATACTAAACATAAAATGGAGAGAAATGTTTATTCCTGCAACAAAGACCAGGACATATAACCACTTTGGGAAAGTGCTTTGTTATATTTCAGGAATAAAGCAAAAAAGACTAGATGGGTATGTTATTTAAAGATATGGGCAAGCCAACTGACCGTGCTCCCAATATGGAGTTCTCAATGAGTGTTCATTTAAAATAAAACAACAACAACAAAAAAACAACTCTAAGTATTTCTCATACTTGATGGGTCAAGAGAATACAACACATATATTAGAGCTGACAATAACGGTGGGAGAAAGGACAGAATATTCCCTTTTTTGTATTATGCATCCTAATTGCACTTTTCCCTCCCTCCACTCCTCCCATTCTGTTACCTCTTTAGAAAAGAGCAGACCTGCAAGAGAGGACAACTTAATGTAATAAAACAAAATAAAATAAGACAAAGACCCTAATATCAATGCTGGAAAGGGAATTCAGCAGTAGGAAGAGAGTACAAAGGGTAGGCAAGAGAATCAGAAATATATCTGCTCCCACTGTTAGGAGTCCCACAAAAACATCAAGCTAACAGTCATAACTTATACACAGATGACCTGGTGCATATCCTTGCAGAACTGTGCTCACTCCAATCCCTGTGAACCCATGTGAGCCCTGCTTAGTTGATTCAGTGGGCCATATTCTCATGCTATCCTCAACCCCTCTAACTCCTGCAATCTTTCCTCTACATTGTCCATGGGGTTCCCCATATATGAGGGGAGGGACCCAATGGAGGCCTCCAATTTAGACTCACTCTGCATACTGTCTTGGTGTGGGAAACTCGTCTGTCTATGTGTTGCTTTTATTGGTTAATGAATAAATACGTTTTGGCCAGTGGCTTAGCTGAACAGAGCTAGGTGGGGAAAACTAAACTGAATGCTGGAAGAAAGAAAGCAGAGTCACAAAATGCCATGTAGCCACTAACAGGGACAGACAAGCCAGACTATTGCTGGTAAGCCACAACCATGAGGTAATATACAGATTAATAGAAATGGGTTAAATTAAGATGTAAGATATAGTCAATAAGAAACTAAAGCTAATAGGCCAAGCAGTGATTTAATTGATACAGTTTCTGTGTGGTTATTTTGAGTCTTAGCAGCAGGGAACAAACAAGTGTGCTCCTACAACACTGTCTGACTGTGGTTTTCTGTCCTGGCTTCTATCTGTTGCCCGAGAAAGCCTCTCTGATGATTACTGCATTAGGTATCAATTTATGAGCATAGCAGAATACCATCAGAAATCATTGCATTGATGATTTTGTTTTATTGTTCTGACAGTCTTTTTAGGTTCTACCCTTGGTCTCTGGGCTTTCCAATCTCTGTTCCTGGCCATCCAGGCTGTATAGGGCATGGATTTCCTCTCATGCCATGGGCCTCAAGTTAAGACAAATTATTGTTTGGCACAAGTTCTGTGCCACCATGGCCTCAGTACATCTTTCAGGCAGAACAGATTGTAGGGTGAGGGCTATGTGGCTGGACTGGTGTCCAGGTTTCTCTTTCTATAGCCAACAGGGTACTTTTTCACACCAAAGAGACTAGAACATAGAGGTGAAGGTTCCATGATAGCACCAGCTCAATCTTGCTACATTCAATAAGCTATGTGGATGTTGTCCTCAGCAACTGGTCTCTGCTGTCAGTTTTCAGAGAGAAATCTTCTGTCCTAGTATCAGTCTGGGTTGTTTGGGGAGATCCAAGAGAACCCCTCACCCAACAACTCAACCGAATGTAACCCATTCCCACTATTAAAAGCCTTGCCTGGCTACAAAAGATATCCAGTTCAGACTCCTTATCCTCCATTAGTAGAAGTTCTCACTAGGGTCACCTGATAGATTCCAGAAAGTTTCTACTGCACTAGATTTCCACACCAGCACCCTCCCATGCTCCCCAATTCCAGTTGTCTCTCTGCTCATTCCCCACTTCACCACTTCCCTCCAATACCTGATATCTCTAGTTCCCATCCCCACCTACTCTCAGTTCACTCTGAAAATGTATTCTATGTAGACAATGTGTGAGCACACCAGCTCTTTATCACAGAGACTGTATCCATGGAGCAAAGATGCAGAGAAGGCAGCTTAGTGATCATGTGTCCTCCATACTCCCGACACTTCCCCCTGTCATTTTCTAGCAGTGTTGAAGAATTAGAACTGAAACAGGCAATCAGAATTAAAATAAGGAAACAGTGAAAAATGCAAGATAACAACTGATGTTAGTCAGTATAACCATGGGTAATTTTTGTTAAACATTCATCTCTTACTAATTGTTTGACAAAAGTAACAAGTTACAAGAAACACTGAGCTGCAAGTTTGTGAAAAATACATATTAATTCAGGGGAATAGCCACATTGATCCCCTTTGTTCCTTAGTCCTCCTATGGAAACAATCTTACTTAAACTTGCACAGCTCCAGAGTTAGCCTGAGAAAAGAGACACGCCTGTACTTTGGGATTTATTAGACACTGCCCTTGCTTGGAAACAGGGTTGACTTCAGGCATATATTGCACTCCTCTTTAGTTGTACAATTTGGGGAGGATTTACCTGCCTCCGGCACTGCAGGTGACTCTCACTTACACTTGGCATTGAATTAAGAGGCTAATACAATCTAAATTCCAAATTCTGTTACCATCTAAATAAGGTCCAACAATCGACCTGAAGTAATAATTTCATTGCATGGTTCTGTCTCTCTCCCTCTCTCCCTCCCTCCATATCTCTCTGATCCATCTTGTGATTGAAATGAATCAGTCTCAGGATCAAACTGATTCCATGGGAGACAGAGACATGAAAAGAATGGAAATAGAGATGACCCTTTCGAGTAACTTTCAAACTCCTTTATAAAACTTCTACCTTTGAACGCCATGGTTACAGAATATACTTAAACAGAAGGATGATAAGGGTTTCCATTTCACTGTTGAAAAATATTCTTTAAATAGTAAATGTTGATTTCTGAGGAGGTAGAGCACATATCCCAATGAATCTTCCACAATGTAGAAAGCTCAGCTCCGCCCAGACCCACATCCTGAGCCTTGGGTTGGCCCACCTTAACATCTACCCCACCTATGACCTGTTGGAGTATGTGAAGAGACTGGTCCTGCAGAACAATGGCCACAGGATTCCCATGACTCAAAACAACAGCAGGATGTATGAGAGGAGTTTTGGTGAGGATCCAGTGATGACGGTGTGCCAGAGGATAAAGGTCTTAAGCCAGACCAACATAGATTATATATTCACATTCCCATTGCCATTTGGGGCGGTCTTCTCTGACAACCATGACACCTTAGCTCTGTGACAGCAACACAGGAGAGTGTCAATACTGAGGATGTCATTTATCCTTCCTGTTATCAGAATCTGGGGTTAGAAACACTAAGTGCACTGGTAACTATGTGATTCAAGAATTGTCTTGAGTGCTAGAAGCTTCCATCTGCTAATAGGGTCAATTCCAGAATGTATTTCATAAACAGATATAGAAGTTAAATCAAATCATATGATGGCAATGATTATAAAAGCCTGGAATAGACAACATACTTCAAACAACAAATGACCAAATGAATGCCAAGTGAAAGGACAGGAGAAGTACAGTTCTAATAACTAGAACCTCCTTCCCCCCATTCTTCATCTGTGAAAGAGCATGATCCTGTGAAACCTACCTATGACTACCCAGTACAGTTACCTAGTCTCAAAATCCTTGCTTGCCAAGTTTCATCACTTCTGCCTGGTATCTGAGCCCCTTCCATGGTTTGCAAATGCCCCACTGGGATCCCACTTCTGGATATTATAATTGCTATCTATATTCTAACCATAACTAAAACTAGTATAGTAAAGATTGGCAATATCTCAGAGAAATATTTATTTAGGGACTATGAATCTTTTTTTTAAAATTCATTGTTTTTTATTGAGAAAAAAATTTCCGCCTCCTCCCAGCCTCCCACTCCCCCCTCCCCCCACTCCTCTCCCCGTCCCCCCACTCCTCTCCCCCTCCCCCCACTTCTCTCCCCCTCCCTCTCAAGTCTGAAGAGCAGTCAGGGTTCCCTGCCCTGTGGAAAGTCCAAAGACCTCCCCCCTCCTTCTTGGTCTAGGAAGGTGAACATCCAAACTGGCTAGGCTCCCACAAAGCCAGAACATGTAGTAGGATCAAAACCCAGTGCCATTGTCCTTGGCTTCTCATCAGCCCTCATTGTCCACCATATTCAGAGAAACCGGTTTTATCCCCTGCTTTTTCAGTCACAGTCCAGCTGGCCTTGGTGAGCTCCCAATAGATCAGCCCCACTGTCTCCGTCGGTGGGTGAACCCCTCTTGGTCCTGACTTCCTTGCTCATATTCTCCCTCCTTCTGTTCCTCATTGGGACTTTGGGAGCTCAGTCAAGTACTCCAGTGTGGGTCTCTGTCTCTATCTCCATCCATCGCCAGATGAAGGTTCTATGGTGATATGCAAAATATTCATCAGTATGGCTATAGGATAGGATCATTTCAGGTTCCCTATCTTCAGCTGCCCCAGGGACTAACTGGGGACCTCGCTATGGGCACCTGGAAGCCACTCTAGGTCCATGTTTCTTCCCAACCCTAAGATGGCTCCCTTAATTAAGATATGTGCTTCCCTGCTCCCCTATCCAACCTTCCTTTATCCCAATCATCCCGTTGCCCCAAGTTCTCCCCATCCTACCCTTCTCACTTTTCTCTCCCCATCTCCGCTTACCCCCCTCCCACCCACCCTTAAGATCCCGAATTTTTGCCTGGCAATCTTGTCTACTTCCCCTACCCAGGAGGATAGCTATATGTTTTTCTTTGGGTTCACCTTCTTATTTAGCTTCTTTAGGATATCAAATTATAGACTCACTGACCTTTATTTATGGCTAGAAACCAATTATGAGTGAGTACATCCCATGTTCATCTTTTTGGGTCTGGGTTACTTCACTCAGGATAGTATTTTCTATTTCCATCCATTTGCATGCAAAATTTGAGAAGTCATTGTTTTTTACCACTGAGTAGTACTCTAATGTGAATATATTCCACACTTTCTTCATCCATTCTTCCATTGAAGGACATCTAGGTTGTTTCCAGGTTCTGGCTATTACAAATAATGCTGCTATGAACATAGTTGAACAAATGCCTTTGTCATATGATCGGGTATCACTTGGGTATACTCCCAAGAGTGGTATTGCTGGGTCCAGGGGTAAGTTGATCCCGAATTTCCTGAGAAACCGAAACACTGCTTTCCAAAGTGGTTGCACAAGTTTGCATTCCCACCAGCAATGGATGAGGGAACCCCTTCCTCCACAACCTCTCCAGCAGAGGCTATCATTGGTGTTTTTGATTTTAGCCAATCTGACAGGTGTAAGATGATATCTCAAAGTTGTTTTGATTTGCGTTTCCCTGATCGCTAAGGAGGTTGAGCATGACCTTAAGTGTCTTTTGGCCATTTGATCTTCTTCTGTTGAGAAGTCTCTGTTCAGATCAGTGCCCCATTTTTTAATTGGGTTAATTAGCATTTTAAAGTCTAGTTTCTTGAGTTCTCTATATATTTTGGAGTTCAGACCTTTGTCTGTTGCGGGGGTGGTGAAGATCTTCTCCCAGTCAGTGGGTTTGCCTTTTTGTCTTAATGACAGTGTCCTTTGCTTTACAGAAGCTTCTCAGTTTTAGTAGGTCCCATTTATTCAATGTTGCCCTTAATGTCTGTGCTGCTGGGGTTATACCTAGGAAGCGATCGCCTGTGCCCATCTGTTGTAGGGTACCTCCCAATTTCTCTTCTATCAGGTTCAGTGTGCTCAGACTGATATTGAGGTCTTTGATCCATTTGGACTTGAGTTTTGTGCATGGTGATAGATATGGGTCAATTTTCATTCTTCTACAGGTTGACATCCAGTTGTGCCAGCACCATTTGTTGAAGATCCTTTCTTTCTTCCATTGTATACTTTTAGCTCCTTTATCGAAAATGAGGTGTTCATAGGTTTGTGGGTTAGAATCTGGGTCTTCTATACGATTCCATTGGTCGACTTCTCTGTTTTTATACCAATACCAAGCTGTTTTCAATACTGTAGCTCTGTAGTAGAGCTTGAAGTCAGGGATGGTAATGCCTCCAGAAGTTCCTTTATTATATAAGACTGTTTTGTCTATCCTGGTTTTTTTGTTTTTCCATATAAAGTTGATTATTGTCCTCTCAAGATCTGTGAAGAATTTTGATGGGACCTTGATGGGGATTGCATTGAATCTATAAATTGCCGTAGGTAGAATTGCCATTTTTACTATGTTGATCCTCCCAATCCAAGAGCAAGGGAGATCTTTCCACTTTCTGGTATCCTATTCAATTTCTTTCTTCAATTCCTTAAAGTTCTTGTCAAATAGATCTTTCACTTCTGTAGTAATATGAGCGGTGGGCTGCGTTCCCAGCACCCCGGCCGACTGCCCGGCTAGCTTATGCCCAAAATAACAACACACAAACTGTATTTATTTAATCACTGCTTGGCCCATTTCTGTCTAGCCTCTTCTAAGCTAATTCTCACATATTAATTTAGCCCATTTCTAATCATCTGTGTAGCGCCCCTAGGTGTGCTTACTGGGAAGATTCTAGCCTATGTCCATCCTGGGTCGGAGCTTCATGGCGTGCGTCTGCCTGGGAGCTGGTTGCGTGGTGTCTCTCTGAGGCATCTGCTCCCGAGAGGAGAGCTGTGGCGTCTGAGCTCACTTCCTCTTCCTCCTAGCGTTCTGTTCTGTTTTCTCCTCCCACCTATCTTCTAACCCATAAAATGGGCCAAGGCAGTTCCTTTATTAGCCAATGACCTTCCTCCATCACACTTCGTTGGTTAGAGTTACCCCAAGATATTTTATGCTGTTTGTGGCTATCGTGAAAGGTGATGCTTCTCTGATTTCCCTCTCTGCTTCCATATCCTTTGTGTATAGGAGGGCAACTGATTTTTTGGAGTTGATCTTGTATCCTGCCATATTACTAAAGGTGTTTATCAGCTTTAGGAGTTCTTTGGTGGAGTTTTTGGGGTCGCTTATGTACACTATCATATCATCTGCAAATAATGAAAGTTTAACCTCTTCCTTCCCAATTCGAATCCCCTTGATCCCCTTATGTTGTCTTATTGCTATTGCTAAAACTTCACACACTATATTGAAGAGGTATGGAGAGAGTGGACAGCCTTGCTGTGTTCATGATTTTGGTTGGATGGCTTTGAGTTTCCCTCTGTTTAGTTTGATGTTAGCTGTCGATTTGCTGTATATAGCTTTTATTATATTTAGGTATGACCCTTGTATCCCTAATCTCTCCAAGACTTTTATCATAAAGGGATGTTGAATTTTGTCAAAAGCTTTTTCAGCATCTAATGAAATGATCATATGATTTTTTACTTTCAGTTTATTTATATGATGGATTACATTGATAGATTTTCGTATGTTGAACCAGCCCTGCATCTCTGGGATGAAGCCTACTTGATCATAATGGATAATTTTACTAATGTGTTCTCGGATACGGTTTGCCAGTATTTTGTTGAGTATTTTTGCGTCGATGTTCATGAGTGAGATTGGCCTGTAATTCTCTTTCTTGGTTGAGTCTTTGTGTGGTTTTGGTATCAGAGTGACTGTAGCTTCATAAAAAGAATTTGGCAATGCCTCTTCTGTTTCTATATTGTGAAACACATTAAGGAGTATAGGTATAAGCTCTTCTTGGGAGTTCTGGTAGAATTCCGCATTGAAACCATCTGGTCCTGGGCTTTTTTTGGTAGAAGGGTTTTTGATGACAGCTTCTAATTTTTCGTGACTAACAGGTGTATTTAGATTGTTCACCTGGTCCTGGTTTAACTTTGATATATGGTATTTATCTAAAAACGTGTCCATTTCTTTTACATTTTCCAGTTTTGTGGCATACAGGCTTTTGTAGTAAGATCTAATGATTCTCTGAATTTCCTCTGTGTCTGTGGTTACGTCCCCCTTTTCATTTCTGATCTTGTTAATTTGCAAATTCTCTCTCTGCCGTTTGATTAGATTGGATAGGGGTTTATCAATTTTGTTGATTTTCTCTAGGAACCAGCTTTTTGTTTCATTGATTCTTTGGATTGTTTTCTGTGTTTCTATTTTGTTGATTTCAGCCCTCAGTTTGATTATTTCCAGTCTTCTACTCCTCCTAGGTGAGTCTGCTTCTTTTTTTTCTAGAGCTTTCAGGTGGGCTGTTAAGTCTCCAATGTGTGCTTTCTCTGTTTTTTTTTTTTAAGTGGGCACTTAGTGATATGAACTTTCCTCTCAGGACTGCTCTCATAGTGTCCCATAAGTTTGAATAGGTTGTTTCTTTATTTTTATTGAATTCAAGGAAGACTTTGATTCCTTTCTTAATTTCTTCCTTGATCCAGGTGTGGTTCAGAAGTTGACTGTTCAGTTTCCATGAGTTTGTAGGCTTTCTGGGGGTAGCATTGTTGTTGAATTCTAACTTTAATCCATGGTGGTCTGATAAGATGCAGGAGGTTACGAATATTTTTTTGTAACTGTGGAAGTTTGCTTTGTTACCGAGTATGTGGTCAATTTTTGAGAAGGTTCCATGAGCTGCAGAGAAGAAGGTATATTCTTTCCTATTTGGGTGGAATGTTCTATAGATGTCTGTTAAGTCCATTTGATTCATTACCTCTATTAATTCTCTTATTTCTCTGTTAGGTTTCTGTCTATTTGACCTGTCCATTGGTGAGAAAGGAGTGTTGAAGTTTCTTACTATTAGTGTGTGCCGTTTGATGGCAGCCTTGAGTTTTAGTAATGTTTCTTTTACGTACGTGGATGCTTTTATATTAGGGGCATAGATATTCAGGATTGAGACTTCATTCTGATGAACTGTTCCTGTTATGAGTATAAAATTTCCCTCTCTATCTTTTCTGATTGATTTAAGTTTGAAGTCAACTTTGTTAGAAATTAGTATGGCCACACCTGCTTGTTTCTTGGGTCCATTTGCTTGATAAGCCTTTTCCCAGCCCTTTACTCTGAGTAGGTGCCTGTCTTTGTGGTTGAGGTGTGTTTCTTGTAAACAGCAGAATGTTGGATCCTGTTTTCTTATCCAATCTTTTAGCCTGCACCTTTTTATAGATGAGTTGAGTCCATTGACATTAAGTGATATTAATGACCAGTGGTTGTTAACTCCGGTCACCTTTTTAGTAGTAGAGTTTGTGTGTTTCCCTTCTTTGAGTTGTGCTGGTGAAGGGTCTCTAGATGTTTGTGTTATTGCGGTTTTGTTCTACTCCTTGGTTTGTGATTTTCCTTCTATTACTTTCTGTAAGGCTGGATTTGTGGCTACGTATTGTTTAAATTTGTTTTTATCCTGGAAGATTTTGTTTTCTCCATTTATAGTGAATGAAAGCTTAGCTGGGTATAGTAGTCTGGGCTTGCATCCATGGTCTCTTAATTTCTGAAGTACATCTATCCAGGACCTTCTGGCTTTCATGGTTTCCATAGAGAAATCAGGTGTAAGTCTTATAGGTTTACCCTTATAAGTAACTTGACCCTTTTCCTTTGCAGCTTTTAATTTTCTTTCTTTATTCTGTATGTTTTGTGTTTTGATTATTATATGGCGAGGAGATTTTTTTTTTTTGGTCCAGTCTATTCGGTGTTCTGTATGCTTCCTGAACCTTCAAAGGAATATCTTTCTTTAGGCTGGGAAAGTTTTCTTCTATAATTTTATTAAATATTAAATATATTTTCTGGACCATTGAGCTGTACTTCTACTCCTTCTTCTATCCCAATTATTCTTAGGTTTGGTCTTTTTATTGTGTCCCAGATTTCTTGAATGTTTTGTGATGAGAATTTGTTGGTTTTGCTGTTTTCTTTGATCAGTGTGTTTATTTTCTCTATGGTATCTTCAGTGTCTGACATTATTTCTTCTATCTCTTGTAATCTGTTGTTAGTACTTGTCTCTGTAGTTCCTGTTCATTTACCCAGATTTTCCATCTCCATCCTTCCCTCGGTTTGTGTTTTCTTTATTGCTTCCATTTCATTCTTCAAGTCTTGAACCACTTCCCTTACCTGTTTGATTGCTTTTTCTTGTTTCTCTTGGTTTTCTTGCATGTCTTTGAGCGATTTATTCATTTCCTCTACCTTTTTGTTTGTAATCTCTAATTGTTTATGGCAGTTTTTCACCTCTTGTTTAAGGTCCTCTATTATTTTCATATAGTTCACTTTTGAGTTGATTTCTTCTAATTCTTCTGGAGTAGGGTGTACAATTCTTCTTATTTCGGGATCCCTGGATTCTGGTGATGTCGTGTTGCCTTTCAGGTTGTTGGAGGAATTCTTGCATTGGTGCCTTCCCATCTCTTCCTTCAAATGGAGCCAGGAGAGGCCTGGTGTCTTGGTCCAGTCTTTGCTGTGATTGACTCTCTGGATGTATCTCTTCAGTGTAGAAGCAGGAACCATTCCTGTCCAGGTGAACTCCTCAGCACCAAAACATGGACGCCTGGTAGTCCAATGACCCGAGGACAAAAGGGGGAGCTTGGGGGGCAGGGTGGGCATGAGTAGAACACAGGACACCCTGCCGCACAGGCTGAAGGTGCATGTGCTCCCTTACCGGTTGCCCTTGAGGCCTGCCCCTTAGGTAGGCTCTCACCGCTCTGGGTGTGTAGCCTTAGTGTAGGAGCAGAAAACTGTTCCTGAGCAAAGGACCTTGCAGAAAACGAAGACTTGGGGGGGGGGTGTCATGTGTAAGAAAGACAGCCCTGCAGAAGGAGCTGGGGGAGGGGGGTTTGTGCTTTCTTCTGGGACAATCCGCCCCTGGATAGCACACACTCACCCGTCCAGATGGGATTCCTCAGCAACTAAACAGGGTCGTCCGGTAGCCCAATGATCTGGGGACAAAAGGATGAATGGAGCAAGGGGGGTGGCGGTATCCAGAAGAGCACAGGAAGCCTGGTGCACGAGCTGAAGGTGCCCGGGCTCCCTTACATGGGACCCTGAGGCCTGCCTGGTAGGCAGGCACTCACCGCTCTGGGTGGGTAGCCTTAGCGTAGGAGCTTAAAACTGTTCTTGAGCACTGGTCCGAGCATACAGCAGGGCAGGGTTGGGTCGGGGTGCTGGGGGGTTGGGTCGTGCAAAAGAAAGACAGCCCTGCAGAAGGAGCTGGGGGAGGGGGGTTTGTGCTTTCTTCCGGGACAATCCACCCCTGGATAGCACACACTCACCCATCCAGATGGGATTCCTCAGCAACTAAACAGGGCTGTCCAGTAGCCCAATGATCTGGGGACAAAAGCGGGACTATGAATCTTTAGAGATCTTTGTATGAAGCTCTCTCTCTGACTCCAAGTTATTGTCAGAGACATATTCTTTAAGTACATTACTACTTCTGAAAAATTTTCCTCTGTCATGTATTAATAGGAATTTAAATAAAAATTGATAACCTTCATTAAAAGTCCAAAATAAGTAATTTTCTTATTACATTCCTTCACCTGAACAACCATCCTCTGTTTAAGAATATATTAAATGTTTAAAATAAATACTGTTGCATGAGGCCAAAAATGCCTAAATTTAAGAAATTCAATGTTTCTTTAGAATTCATATATACCACATTACCAAAATCTTCTTATCATTTTTTAAGTAAGCAATTTAAGGGAGCATATAATAAAATGGTAGTTAACATTTATTAGTGTTCCATAATATAATAAGTACCATGAAAACCATTTCGCATGTACTGCCTCACTTAAACACACAATGGCTCCATTAGCACCATTTTATTATACTCATTCTGTGAGCATAAAAACAAGTTTAGCGGGTTATTAAGGGACAAACCTAACATCACATGGTGAAACTCAGCATTCTAAGACTCCACACATAGTACGGCATTGCCCAGGTTTAACCATAGACAGCAGAGCACGTGAACTTTGTAGATGACTTAACGCTGCTAACTACCAGCATCCGGAAATGTTCTCTGAAAATCTCTACATCTTCTGTATGCCAATCTTTGAAGAAGAAAAAAAAAGCCTGTTTATCATTCATTGTTTTTCTTTTCTCTTCCTTCTATTCCCATAGTGCTACATCATGCCAGCCATAGTATCAAGTGCAATGTTTCAGAAATTAACAAAGCAGTGTCTCTGTTCGCTGTTGCAGCCACACTGAGGGCAAGAGATCAGTAAGATGCCTCTACATGATTTGTATCAAATGCTAAGATAAAGAAACATCAGATGTGCATCTGAGGGCATTTTCTGAATCAGCAGCATTAGCAACAGATGGGAACTTCCTAAAAACACAGGTTCTCAGCTCCATCTCAGAGATGCAGGTCAGCCATCTTGTTATAACAGTGGTATATTTCACAAGAGCTCCTCTTCAGTTTCTATTTCTGTTGTGATCAAATATGCTGACAAAAGCAACTTAGGGGAGAATGTGTTGTTCTGGCTCACAGTTCAAGGCCATCAAGAAGGGGAGTAAAAGGAGAAGCTGCTTGAAATGTCTGGCCTATTGGGATCCATATTCAGGAAGCAGGAGCAATGAATGCACGCCGCTGCTCAGCACCACTTCTCCACTGACACAGTCCTGGATCCCACCTAAGGAATGGTGCCACAAGCAATGAGAGGGTTCTCCCATCTCCATTAATGCAATCAAGATATACCCCTACAAGCATGACTAGCGGCCCAATATATCACCTAGGTGGTTCTGGATTCTGTCAATTTGACAATAAACACTAGCCATCATCAACCCCAAGGCATTCCAATGTGCCAAAGTTCAAGGAACCCTGCTTCAGAGGAGAGACATCAAGACAGCGTTTCAGAAGAGTTTGACATTAACTCTGAGTTTTGAGAAAAATACCAGTGTTCCAAGTCACATGAGTAACATTCCAGCTTTGGGGGCATGAAGAATCAGGGCATAGCAGTAATTTTGTGTTAGACAGTTTAGTCAAAGTCAATGCATTCCAGTACAGCAGGGCAGCAAACAACAGTATTAGAAAGTCTTGGAGGATGCCTGGCCATGGTGGTGTTTGCCTTTATTCCGGGCAAGTAGATCTCTGTGAGTTCAAGGCCACCCTAGTCTATGTAGTGAGTTCCAGGATAGCCAGAGCTACATATTAAGATCAAATCTCAGAAAATCAAAAAGAAAAGTCTTATAAGCCTGAGAAATTAGGTGATGTTACATCTTAAAAACAAATAAGTAAATGATAAATGAATAAATGACTGTAGTTTAGTATCAGAAAAATGAATCAGGCAAGGCTAGAGGACAGAAAGAGATTATGCTATTAATAAAAGCAAGAAAAGGGAGGCCTCTGCATTTTGAAAGAGGAGAGAGATCGAGATAAAATGACAGGTATTTAGAGATGTCTTGGTAAAGTTTCACTTGCTAATGGAAGGTGAAAAACTGTTTGAGAGGGAGTCAAAACAAGCCCTAGGTCTTAGTTGAACATCCCCATGAGGTATATGCCTTCATTCTGCACGGCTCTTGCATTCTCTCCAGGGCTTCTATGTTACCTCTTCTGTTGGGAGGCCACAGAAACCTCACCTGAAACATGGAAATTAAGAGGTGTTAGTCCCCACAAAGCAAGTCGACAAACATAAAGAAATAAGTACACATATATTGCCCCTTTCCTCTCTGGAGAGACAGTGTTAGATTTATTATAAATAACAGCTTGATGTCACCTACTTAAATTGCCTCTCTTCTTCACTATGTTTTGTTGGATTCCTAGTCATGACCCAGGCAACGAGATATATTTCCTAAGAAAGTAGTAGAAATAACGTTTGCATAGTCTCTTCCTTCTGATGGTTTTGAGAAGATCCACTAGTGCCAACCTGAGCTCTTTGAGATCATTCTGCTCCCTGCAAAATCATGTTTCTGGCAGGAGGGATAAGATCACCACAATCCTTGCTAACATGGGCTCAGGATCTGTGATGTTGTAATTGGAGACTGCTCATTTATTTCCTGGCAGCCCAGACCTTAATGATCACACAGAGACTATGTTAATTATAATACTGTTTGGCCGATGTCTCAGGCTTGTTTCTAGCTAGCTCTTACATCTCAAATTAACTAATTTTTATCAATCTATGTATCACTCCAAAGTTGTGGCCTACCAGTAGGCATCCTTTTCCTTTGAAAGCTACATGGTGTCTCTTTGATTCCACCTACTCTCTCTATATCTCTCTGCTTGTATTTCTTACCTGACTTTACTCTGCCTAGCCATTGGCTGAAACAGCTTTATTCATTATCCAACAAAAGCAACACATACACAGAAGGACCTCCCACATCATGACGTGTGTGATACGCAAACTGAAAAACATAGTATTGCAATGGGCAAGGTAAACGCTGTGGCAAATGGACAGACTTGATGCCCTTGATGCAGAAGAGTCATCTTGGAAGGTGAGTCAAACTGCAGGGATTCATATGAAGACATTTAGTGGGCAGATGAGATTTGTGTTGGAAAATTATTGCAATTCATCAGCTGAAAGAGTATTTTAGAAGTCATCAGAATGCATGAGAAGATGACAAGCTATAGGAGATAGTTGGTAGAGATTCACTCTAGCAGTGAGTAGAATGAGCTATGGGAAGTTCCAGAAGCACAGTTGAGGCAAAGTTCCATGATAGTGAGCCACTATTCTGTATCTCTATCCTGCAAGCTTTTGCTTCTATGGTTCTAACAAAAGGTTTTTATTTATTTATTTTTTGGGGGGGCTTAGGAAATTATTCTTTCCTTTTCTCTAGCATTTTCTTTTTCATTGACTAGCACTTGTATTTCAGATGATAGATGGAGGGAATGCTAAAGAAGGCACAAATGCATCTATCCCCATTTATATTCTACAAAGCACTTCCTTAAGTAAATGCTTGTTTCTACATGCCAAACAAGAATGAAATGCTGCTTTCTGCTGGATTTCAGATAAAAGGCATGTGTGGTAATGTACATTATAAGCCTTCCTGTTACCACATTTTCTCTCCACTGTATACGTGGGATAAATGCACCCCGGCATGAAAGAAACAGCTTATGTGATGGCAAGTAGAAGCAAAGCATCCTAACTTTCTGATCCCCAAATGATCTGTGAAGCACATTCGCATCCCAGTCAGGAAAAACCTTGCATAATGGTGCGAAACGCTGCTTTTCGGGCTCTCCTGAGTCTCTTAGAGTACATGGCTAAGCCCCTGCTGGGTCACAGCCAGACACATCTCCAAAAGCTATTTTCTTGACACTGAGGCTACTCAGAGACTTCCAGAGATAAAAACCCAGACTGACTGTGCCACTCCGTCCGGGTGTGATCGAGAAGCATCCCACCCTGCATGCTTCCTTCACTACGGTAGTAGATCAGTGGCCAGAAAACACCAGACTGGAGCCAAAGACCTTACTGCAGTCATCAAAATGAGCTCACACAAAACTAGCTTAGACCAGTGCTTGTCAAACACATACAGCGTTGGGGGATCTATGAAATGAATAGTCTGAATCCATAGGTCTGAGCTTCAGTGGTGTGTGTGGCTTCCACAGAGATAATTACTGTCTGTTCCTTAGCCTGTGGCCAGGGATCTGACACCAGGAATGATGACATGAGGAGAATACTTAAACTACAAAAGTCAGAAAGCACTACCAAGCATCTCTTACACATGTACGCACACATGCACACATATGCACTCTCTTTCTCTCTGTCTCAGTCTCTCTCTCTCTCTCTCTGTCTCTGTCTCTCTCTCTGTCTCTCTCTCTGTCTCTCTGTCTCTCTCTCTCTCTCTCTCTCTCTCTCTCTCACACACACACACAAAATTATTTGGAAAAAATTTCAAGACATCACTGAAGACTAAGTCTGAGATTCTGCTTCTAGAATAGGCTCCCATGCAATGTGTATCCTGCCAGTTCCTGAACCATATTTTGAGGAAGAAGAGATTGGAGTACTGGTTCCGGAAACAAATGGCTTTCAGAATATATTGGGGTTCCCTACAACAAGTGTGGCTGTGGAACATCAGCAGGGCAGCTACTGAACTGTCGCATCCCACGACATTTGCTTGCCCGAGCTGATCTGACACATTTTGCTCTATTGCTACAGGTTCAGATTTTTTATCTATACAATGGGAACAGAAATGATTTCTAACTTCTTAGTATTCTACCAAGTAGTAGAATAAATAGTATATATCAAAAACATTGCCTTGTTTTAACATCAGTAAATGTTAAAATTTTAAGTTTTCACTCTCCAGATATTCATTCATTTTATTTCAGCTTTTCAGACAAGATCTCTCTCTCTCTCTCTCTCTCTCTCTCTCTCTCTCTCTCTCTCTCTCTGTGTGTGTGTGTGTGTGTGTGTGTGTGTGTGTGTGTGTGATTACTTGTGCATGTGTGTATGCTTGAGTGTGGGTACAAAAGCGTGTAACATGTATTAAGACGGAATCTTGTTCTGTCGCCCAGAACTGACTTGAAACTTACTGAGTAGTTCAGGCTTGGGTTAGCCCCCTGACCCTCCACCTCAGACTCCTGAGGGTTGAGAATGAAAGAGAGTACCACCAAACCAGACTACAGTGGGGATCCTTTGTCAACACTTCTGTCTCTCATTCAATTCTTTTTTTTTTTTAAGTCTAACTCCAAAATACCAGGTTTTGCAGATGTTTGCAGATGAAGGTGAAGGTTAGGGGATGGAGGAATGAAAAAAAAAAGTCTACTTTTATACTATGTGTGTCATGGAAAACACAAAAGTTGTTTTAAATTTTTTTTTTTTTTTTAGAAAAAACATTCTTTCTGTTCTCTCTTTCATGAAGATAAAAGTGTTTCCCCTTGACACGGAGACAACATCAGGCATTTTATATTTCTGAAGCCCATCACATGCCTTTCATCCCCAAGCTCATGAATAACTTAGACTCAGGAGGGAGGGGACTCTCTGGACTTCCTGTGCAGCAAAGTTTGCAGTTGCTGAAGCAAGTTTTCCCCCAAGTCACCTGCACGCCTTCAGGACAAACGGAAGACAAATATGCCCCTGGGAGGGTAACAAAGGGTATGTGTTACCTGCTGTTTCTCAGTTATGGTAGCAGGTTCTTGCCTAACAACTCCAGGACAGGGCAAGATTAGGCATGAATCATAACATACAGGAAAGTGCACTTCCCATTCAGGATGTGACAAAATAAGCAAAAAATATACCCCATGCTCTTTAAAGTAAAAAGAGAAAAACAGACGATATACACATTTCAAAGAAAGAAGCCCACATCCATAGCATCTTATCGAACTCTCCTCAATAGAAGAGAGCTAAAGGAGTGCATGCCTGCGGTGCTGCTGAAAGTAAACAACGCTGGCAGCCTGTGTGTATTTAGGAAGTTACTGTGTAGCCACAACAGTGACTTTCAAGAGTTCGGGTTTTGTTTTTAGCATCAGCACACTGGAAGAAGGGAAGTGCTGTGGTTAGTAACAAAGGCCCTCAGAGCATCTATTCCAGCGAGGTGCAGCATGAATCTGTCAGGGATGGTGCAGGCCAGCAGGACACTGCTCACAGCACCCGTCCCGTATCATTCCTAAAGGCAAGAAAAATGAACACACATATCCAAAATCTACCCTTTGCCTATTCTCTGTCTTTCTGGCCTCTACTGCACTGCATCCTATGTTGTTTGTATGAATGGATTCTCTTTTTTCCCTCAAAGAGTTTATTTTATGTGTCTGAGTGCTTTGCGTGTGTGTGTGTGTGTGTGTGTGTGTGTGTGTGTGTGTGTGTATCACATTCATGCCTGGTGCCTGTGAAAGGCAGTTGAGGGCATCAAATCCTTTGGAACTGGAATTACAGGTGGTTGTGAGCTGCCTTGTGAATGCTGGGAACTACACTGGAAGAGCAGAGGGACTTTCAACTTCTGAGATATCTCTGCAAGCCCTTAAATGAAAGGATTCTTGAACAGAACCCAAGAAAACAAGCAAAAAACAAAAACAAAAATTCCCAGATACTTCTGCATGCCTACTTAGGATTTAAACTGTTTCGTGAGAATCCCTGGAAATCCATGTCCCTTAATTACCCCACTCTATTGAAAAGAAAGTACCGTTCTCAGTATGAAGTTTCCATTTGTCTTTGTGTCTAGCAGATACCCAAATTGTGAAGAGTCACTTATTACCTTTCAAGTCCTTTCCCCTTATGGGTAAACTGTAAAAGTGCTAGCCTAGCATAGTTGCTGTAAAACTAAAACAAACTGTAAGAAAGCATGCATCAGACTTTCTGGATCCATGAAAGCCTCAGTATCTGCCGGCTTCCCAACAAAAGAGACTCAGTCTCTTTTTTAAATTAATTTTTTCATTTATTTTACATAGCAACCACAGTTTCCCTCCCCCTCTTTTTCCCTGGTTCCCTCTTTCTACTTCTTATCTAACTCCTCCATCCCCACAAATCTACTTCTTTTTTTTTTTTCAGAAAGGAACAGAACTCCCATGGGAGTCAACAAAGCATGATCTACAAAGTTGAGGCGGGATCAAGCTGCCCCTGCTGCATCAATGCTAGACAAAACATACCAGCATGGGGAATAGGTTCCCAGAAGCCAGCTCATGTGCCAGAGATAGGTCCAGATCCCATTGCTTGGGGCCCCACAAACAGACTAAGTTAGAGGACTGTCACCAACATGCAGAGGGCCAAGGCTGGTCCCATGTAGGTTCCCTAGCTGCAGTTCTGAAGGCGTAAGTCACAAACAATGCGACATCAGTTTGGAATTATGATTAATAGGGTGGTATTTATTTAAAGGGGAAAAAACTTACAGATCACTGTCCCATGCAACAGCCCTCTACGCAACCAGGAAGGGAGTTTAGCAGCCAGCAGAGCAGGAAGTGAAGAGAGAGAGGAGAGGGAAGTGGCTGCCTTTTTAAAGGGAGAGAGACCACGCCCCAATGGGCAGGTATCTCAGCAGCTATAGGCTGGAGGAGTGGGAGGACCTCCGGCAACACAGTTCCAGAGTCTTTGAACTCCCATTAGCTCAGGTCAGCTTCCTCTCACCTTATCATGGTCTTAACCTCCCTGGATCATAAATCCCTCCTCCCTTTCTTCATCTGGTCTTCCCAAGCTTGGCCCAATGCTTAACTTTGGATCTCTGCATCTGCTTCTATCAGTTACTGTGGAACAATAGTCTTTTATCCTGTCACTTGTATTATGTTGAATAAAACTCTGATTGACCAGTAGCCAGGAAGGAAGAATAGGCAGGGCAACCAGGCAGGAAGTAGGGATGGGGCAACGAGAATTCTGGAAAGAGGAAAGATTCAATCTGCAGTCATTATCCAGACACAGAGGAAGCAAGATATGACAGCCTCGCCGAAAAAGGTACCAAGCCACACGGCTTATATAGGCAAGATTTATGGGCTAATATAAGTTACAAGAGTTAATAAGAAGCCTGAGCTACTGGGACAATTAGTTTACATTTAATGTGAACCTCTGTGTGTTTATTTGGGACTAAATGGCTGTGGGACTTAATGGGACAGAAACCTCTGTCAACAATCAGCCACTGGATGAAGGCTCTCTGGTGACAATTAGGGTGGTCACCAAAGCAATTTAAAGAGAACAGTTCAGGCACCCTCTCCACTATTGCTAGGAGTCTTAGCTGGGGTCATTCTTGTATATTACTATATCCCTGGCACCAGGTTTCTCCCTAACGCCAAAATGACCTCCTCTTTTGAGATATCCGTTTCATTACCACCACCACCACCACCACCACCACCCCTTGAAAGTCTTCTTAAGAAAGGAAACCAGGCTGGGTAGTGGTGGCACATGTCTTTAATCCTAGCACTCGGGAGGCAGAGGCAGGCGGATCTCTGTGAGTTCAAGGCCAGCCTGGTCTACAAGACCTAGTTCCAGGACAGGCTCCAAAGCAACAGAGAAACCCTGTCTTGAAAAACCATTAAATAAATAAATAAGGAAACCAATATGGGGCTGTAGCACGGTACTCAAGAGCTCTCCTCCCCACTGAAGTCCCGAGTCTGATCACCAGCATTACCAAGGAAAAGAAGAAGAGGAGGGATGGAGGAAAGTAGGTACACCCCTTCCATCTCCCTAGGACAACAGAATGTGCAACATTCTGGAATGATTTCCCTACTCTCTGCTGGGCCTCTGGTCATCCTGACTCTGCTGGGCCTCTGGTCATCCTGACTCTGCTGGGCCTCTGGTCATCCTGACTCTGCTGGGCCTCTGGTCATCCTGACTCTGCTGGGCCTCTGGTCATCCTGACTCTGCTGGGCCTCTGGTCATCCTGACTCTGCTGGGCCTCTGGTCATCCTGACTCTGCTGGGCCTCTGGTCATCCTGACTCTGCTGGGCCTCTGGTCATCCTGACTCTGCTGGGCCTCTGGTCATCCTGACTCTGCTGGGCCTCTGGTCATCCTGACTCTGCTGGGCCTCTGGTCATCCTGACTCTGCTGGGCCTCTGGTCATCCTGACTCTGCTGGGCCTCTGGTCATCCTGACTCTGCTGGGCCTCTGGTCATCCTGACTCTGCTGGGCCTCTGGTCATCCTGACTCTGCTGGGCCTCTGGTCATCCTGACTCTGCTGGGCCTCTGGTCATCCTGACTCTGCTGGGCCTCTGGTCATCCTGACTCTGCTGGGCCCCTCTCAGAACTGCTCCAGGAACTGTTGTGTTATCTTGCTGCCCTCTCACTTGACACATTTCTCCTCCAGGCTCTTTTGTTCCCACAAAAGTTAAACATCCTGGAGAAAATGGCCCGAGCCCTTGGTTGTTAGAATCACTCAGCAGAGCTGAAGTCCCTCTGGCTTCATTTCTTTCCAAACAGAGGGTTTTTGTTTGTTTTGTTGTATCCCCAAACTGTTACATGCTTCATTTTACTCCCTGCAGAACAGCAACGGATTACTGTTGAACTCAGTTAACTCTGGCTTTGTTTATGCACACAGGGAAATTTGGAAATGAAGGAAGTCGCTGGGGAGCACCAAGCCTGAATGCTGAGGGTTGAAGAAGCTTTAAACCACAGCTAGAAGTACCCCTGTAAATTACTCCTGCCAACCCACTGAGCAAATCAAAGAAGAAAACAGAGCAGCCAAGAAGGCAGATCATGGCCAGGGAGAAATATCTAGCGATACATCAAATGGAAGGGCTGCCCAGGAATCTTTCATGGTACAGTGATGCTAATTTCTGAACAGCAATACAATTAAGTCAGCAGGCAAAATGACAGCAGCCTGCAGATGCATACAGATTATCAGAAGAGAAGAAGAGCATCTAAGCAGGGACCAGTTGCTGGCGGGACTCCTCGAGACCGTTGAAACAGGGACAAGGACACAAGATTTTACATTTAAGTTGTGTGCTGTAGATACTAGGCCGTCCTTTGGCTAAGAACTGTATTTCCTGTTAGATTCTATTAACTCAGAGACCACTCGCCATAGAAAAAACAAAATCTTTTAGGATCCTCCACTACTCAGTTCTCATCAGTATTAACGGAAGCATTTTTCTGACAACACTTACAACTTGGTCTCTTCCAAAATTATGTTTACTGTGAAAACTTAACACCTTTATCAATTAATTGTACCTCAATAAAAATAAAACCTGCAAGAAAAGTACTATGACTGAAGCATAGAAGAGGAGAGTCAACCTGATATAAAGATTAAACAATATGTATACATATTCATACAGTACACAAGGCCCCACAACACAATTTACAGTTTTTTGCATCAGTTAAACGAATAGGCAAATATATAAATAAAGTTGAGGAGTTTTATTTCACATGAGATTCTTCTTCGTTTTCTAACTTAGTCTATATTTCCATGATAACTAGTAAAGCAATTGTGAAAATTAGTATGCATTTTATTATTTAAGGTCTCAAAATGTCAATAACAAAATATACAGTAGCCATTTCTGGATGAAAAAGCAAGTGGCTTTTTCTGCACTTTTGTGTTTTCGCCAGTGTTCACCTTTCTATTGGTAGAAATGAGTTGTCAGCTGGAACAGCGGGCATTGAATTAAGACATTCGCAGGTTGCTGTGTTTCTTTGCCAACACTGTTTGATGTTTTCCATTGTCCTTCATATTGTACTAATATAAAAGACCATCTTCCCACAGTTACTCCTTGGAGCACTTGTTCTGAGGATGCTACAGGAGAAAGGGGAAGTTTCAGTGCTCAAGGTGAGAAACAGTTACCAAATTAAAAGCCCGAGGTCTGCTATAACAGCTTGTCATCGAGTAATGAGCATCACATACTCAGCTGCTGAGGAAAGATCTGGATCTCTGAAATGTCGCTGGCTCAGACCTCCTTTTTCTCTGACTATGCTAAAGCAGTGGTTCTCGACCTTCCTGACGCTGCAACCCTTTGATATAGTTCCTCATGTTGTGGTGATCCCCCACCCATAAAATTATTTTCACTGCTACTTCATAACTGTAATTTTGCTACTGTTTTATACTATAGTATAAATATTGGACATGAAGGGTAACTAATATGTGTGAAAGGGTCATTCCACCCTCAAAGGGGTTGTGATCTACAGGTTGAGAGGTTGAGAACTGCTGTGTTAAAGGACTACTTTGGTGAAGAACAATTGTTAAACACTAGCTATAATCTAAGGTATCAAAATCCAAAGATATGCATACATATGTTAGATATAGTTCAGTTCCACAAAACTTTAGCACGGTTGACCTTATTAAAAAACACTTTAGCAAGTTGAAAACAATGGGGTTGGTAAGAGCTATGGCACAAGCTAACCACAGTTAATAAAAGTATATTGGATTCTTGAAAAGTACAAGCATAAATTTTAAGTGATAGCTCTACAAAATATGATTAATATGTGAAGCACATATGCTACTTGGCTTAATTGAGCCATTCCACAATGCATACGTAATTGAAAACATCAAATTTAATGAGCTTAATATGTAAAATTTTTGTCAATTAAAATTAATTTATTAAATTATTATTAAAAACTCCTAATAAATATCTTTTAACGCCTCCCTGCCTTTAGTGATGTTTAGCGGCATCTGACTTATGGCGTACCAATTTTCTTCCCGAATGCAACACTCTTGAGCTCTGTGGACATAACTCCACTTTTTCATTTAAACTTGTGTAGTATGCTGAAATGTTTGTACAACAGCTTCCATCATTAGTCTAAGATCTTCTTGAGGTCAGCGATGCTTTATTAGACATCTTCATATTGCTGGCAGATTAGACATACTCAATAAACATGTTCTGAATGCATAAATGAGATATTATGTAACTCAAGGTGAATCAGATTCTAGGAGCAAGAGACAAAAGACTGGAGCATAGCCGGCATGCTTTGAAAAAAAAAATGATTTTTTTTTCTGGAGTTAAAGGAATAACAGCAAGTTTTGATATGATAAAGAATTCATAGTTGAATCAAATTAACCTAGTAAAAGTCCTATACGAAAATGAAACTGACAGGGCAAGTCTTCCAAATTAGGTATAAAACTTATCTTGAAACAAGTTTGTAATAAAAGTATTTGGGGCAGAGAAGACAGTTGCATCTCCAAGAGATGTGTATTCTGAGACACAGTGAAATAAATCTCCTGTCCCTTAGGATGAGAACTGCTGACGGCATGGGGGAAAAGGACTTAAGTTTGAAGATTGTAAAGGAAAATGTGGCCTGCAGGGACATACACGACACTGAGGACAGAGAGAGGACTGCTTTCTGAATTTTGATTGTTCTGTTTCTTGCTGATGCCTTGCAAACTCTCCTTGGGGACAAACAAACTTCATTGAAGCTCATTGTGATGCAACTTGAATACATTACTGCAAATGGGTATTCTGCCAGCCGCTGAGTTCAATGGCTCTGCTTTGGATATCAAAACAATACATATAAAAGTTTGGAGTGGAGTTGGGATTCAATGTGCCTTCTGGTTGGTCTTACATCTCTCCACTGTTGTCATTTCTGGGCTTTATAAAGGGGCACGTGAGTTTCTGTACCCACCAACTTTCATCTTACCTGCCGACATTCTTCTGCCTGTGGCACGGTTGATCTGAAGAGCGAACTGACAGATCGAAAACGTTAAACCAAACACACGCTGTCTCAGTACACCACCTCACTTCGCACTGTGCTTTCAGGTGCCTCGGGATGGGGAATATCACAGGATGGGAATATAAGACGAGCTCTCCTTCGACAAGTGAGACAGTCCCTAGTCTTTGAATGCAGGTTGAAAACCTCAATGAACCAGATATCCACCTATTTGGCCAAATATCTGTATGATTAAAAAGAGTGCAAAATCTAGCATTGCTTACTAAACATCTTGTTTGTATGATTTCTAAATGTTCAGATACTAACACTGTGTCTCACTGTATCTAGCTGACATCCATAACATTCAGAAATCATTGTGGCTAAGCACTTTGGGCACTGGGGCATACTTGAAATCCCAGCTTTTTCTGGTACTGTAACTGCCTTGGATGACCCAAGTCCACTGGTATATTTTAATTGAGTTTAACTTTTCAGTTTCATTTTTTTCATTTTTTTTAATAATAAAACCATCAGCTGTGTGTGGTGACATGTGCCTGCAATCTAGGCACTCACTCAGGAAGCAGAGTGAGGAATTTCATTCAATCCACAACAGTGCTGCCTACTAAGACTCAAATCCAAAACAATAAAAGAACAAATAAGAAAGTGACAAATAGGCTCCAAATAAACAGGATGCCCTGAAGTTTCACAAAGTTTTAATAAACTTTAGACAGTTAAGCAAGAGACCCCTGACCTTTTGACCTCTTTGGGGGGGCATTTTATTTCAGTAAACTATAATCTAACAGATTATGGTTTTCTTACTTATTGTGATAGAATCCACTTCCAGTGCCTTGCTGGGATTAGCCTTCCAAGAAAATGATGTCTACTGATCTAAAGTGTAATTGCTGAGTCCAGGCTCTGTGGGGCATTGAACACCTCTTAGCCAGCTTGAGCTTCTAAACATGATTAAGTGGCTTTAAAACAGTATATTTTATGTAGTTCAGGAAGTTGGAATTCTGAGATCACCATGCCAGTCAAAGGGACTCTAGCGAGGGTCCTCTTCTGAGTTGCAGAGTGCTTGCTTCTGGTTGTGTCATTACAGGATAGAAAGAGGGAGACAAACTTTCTAGAGACTTAAGAGGGCACTAATTTCAATCATGAGGGATCCAGCCTCCTGATGTTATTTAATCCTGATTACTTCCAAAGTCTTTTAACTACTAAATTCCTTTCTTTCTAATTCATCTCACGGGGCAGGAGGAGCTCAGTATATGAATTTTGGAGTGCACAACCACAGAGTTCCTAAGTGACAAACCAACAAGCACAGATGCCACCAAGTGAACCATCTTGCCCACTAATATTCTTCAGTGTTTTCCACAAACTCAGTGTCTCAATCCTTTGTGTTTCAGTGGAAGTGAACTAAATCTCGTCCCTATATTTAAGTCTAAATGGAATCTTTTGTGCTTGCTTAAATTGTCTAGTGCAACGTTTGGCAGGTGATAATGAACTCTTGGTTTTGAAAGGAGGGATATTCTTGCTCACTTCACTAAATGCATGTCAAAGATAGATATTATTTGTGCAGAGATCATTCAGCAAATTATTGCATTTCATTCCTTTCTTCTAGAATTTTCCTTCCTCCTGAGAATAAATTTCAGCCTTACATCCATGGTTCTTCATAAACCTGGTTTGTATCTCTGCCCTTAGCTTCTTTCCTGGCAAGCAGGAAATAAGAAGTCTAAGTAGGTCACAGAGTGTCTCACCTTTGAGCCTCATAAACACCTCTCCTTCAGTCAGAATGCCCTCTGCCCTGCAAGCTCTACTAGATTTCCACTTTTTTAAAATTTTGACTGAATCCATTTTCATGGTTTTTGAATTTTTTATATCCCTCCCCCAACTGCTCCCAGATTCTCCCCATCTCCATTCTCACCCAACTTCATCTCTCTCTCTCTCTCTCTCTCTCTCTCTCTCTCTCTCTCTCTCTCTCACACACACACACACACACACACACACACACACACACACATCATATAAAGAATCAAAAGAAACTAATAAAAACAAAGAAAACCAATAAGAGAAAAAATACCAAGACCAAAAAACAAAACAAAACAAAAATATAAAGCACACATACATAAAAATATGAAGTCTCTTTTAACTTTGCCAAAAAGGCCTAGACAAGGGACCTTCCCTGGAGTATAGTTGATATGCCCCATGACACTTCAATGAAGGAAACTGGTTTTCCTTTTCTCATTAGTTATCACTTTGTGAGACATCCTTGTTTTGGAAGTATCCTTTGTCTAATTTAGTGCAAAATGCTGCTCCATGTGGCTATCAGAGCCTGCTGACAATCCTGACTTCCTGGCTTTTCCTAGATTCTCAGAAGTGCATACTCCAGAAATAGCAACTGTGTTTTAACCCTTTTGTGTCTCTATATCCAGTGATTCAAAACAGACTTTAAACTGATGTGAGCTGAGTAGATATTAATATGAGAAGGTGTTGTTGTTGTTTTTCCCTTATATGTATATCAACGAAAATGAAGTGTTTTAATTCTTTTTGGTTGCTATCCTGTACAATAGCATCAAAATATCTTAGGAAATAGTAGGAACTAATTTGGTGTTGTATGTGGCCTTAAGGTGGACAAGAGCTAGACTTGTATCTAAATTTCAGCTGTGTACCTGAGATGTAGACAATTCTAATAAGCTATATCACCATTTTCTTTTGGGTTCCCTTCTTGATAAATTTTTTGGCATTGTCAGAATTAAATGGTTGTATTTTGTTCCTCTTTTTGTTCTAAAAAAATTAGCACAAATGTGGTAACTTCAAAGAACAGAAATGTGTCCTTTTCCCATGCTGTAGACCCCAAGACCTAAAACATTGGCAGTATTTGTTTTTTTTTTTTTTAAGAGCTTTGTCAGAGACACACCTTGCTTCTTCCCAAGATTTTGGTGACTCTCCATACATCCTGAAGATTTGGGCCTAATGACACTCCATCACAACCTTTACCTCTATGTAGTCTTCCTGGAGTAGGAGGGCCTTCTGTCTATGTGTTATTTTCACTGGTCAAATAAAGAAACTGCCTTGGCCTTTTGATAGGACAGCAGCTTAGATAGGTGGAGGAGATGGAACAGGATGCTGGGGAAAAGAAAGCAGAGTTAGGCAAACACCATGGCTCTCCTCTCCGAGATGGATGTAGGTTAGACTCATGCTGGTAAGCCACAGTCACGTAATGATACACAGAATTATTAGAAATGGGTTAATTAATATGTGAGAGTTAGCAAAGAAGAGGCTAGATATAATGGGCCAGAAAGTGTTTAAATGAATATAGTTTTCCATGTAATTATTTTGGGTGTAAGCTAGCCAAGAGCCTGGGGCGGCGGGAAGCAGCCCACTGCTCCTTCTACCACAGTCTTCCCCTCTGAGTTCGTGCCTTTAGTCTCCATCTTTTTTCTCTAATAAAAATATCAGTTCGTAGATTTAGAATCCAGTCTAAATACAGGGAAATCCATCTAAAGATCTTGGATTACAGCTTGCATTAGTTTCCATGGTGACAGTAATGATGCACAACTAAATAGGGGCTTAAAACAACGTAAGTCTGCTTTCTCACAGTTTTGAAGGACGTGGGGCTAGGTTTTCTTTATACAAACTTGAGAGTCATCTGGGAAAAGGGAGTCTTAATTGAAGAATTTCCTTCTTCAGATAGGCCTACAAGCAAGTCTACTGGTCTTTTCCTTGATGGATGTTGGAAGAACCAACCCATTGTGGGTGGTTTTACTCCTGGGTAGGAGTCCTGAACTCTACAAGAAAGATAGTTGAGCAAGCTAAGGGTAGCAAGCCAGAAAGCAGCATTCGTTCAGGGTTTCATCTTTAACTTTTGACTCCAGGTACCTTGGATGTCTTTAATGATGGACTTAAGGTGAAATAAACCCTTTCTTCCCTTCAGCTACTCCTGATCAGTGTTGTTTCATAGCAACAAGAGCAAACTAGGACAGAGGTCACAGGCCTGAAACAAAGCTGTTTACATGGCTATCACATCCTTGAAGAACTTCTGGAGAGAATTCTTCCTCACATCTTCAAGTGTCAAAGGATTTTTGCTTATGGCAGGACACCTGTCTTCAGATGACCTCCTTAGTTTGTGTATTTGAATCTCTGTATCTCCCCCCTAATAAGGACATAGGTATTTGGATTTAGATCTATGCTAATCTAGTAGATACTTATGTTCTCATTAATTCACATTACATTTATTCATATAGTTCACTAATTACATTTCCATATATTCCTTTTCCAAAATAGTTAAATTCTGAAGGGGACATGAATTGTGGAGGATCCTTTTCAACATACCATGGGGATGTTGCAACATCTTAAAAGGTCTGTCTCAAAGTAGAAACACACACATAGAAGCTAGCAATTAGAACTTGGTCATATTTCTTTTGGAAGACACCATTTTCAGAGACGAGCACAGTTCAACTATTTGCACAGATAAGCCCATGAAGGAACCTGACCCGCAGACCTAAAGCAGCAGGATCTCCACAGCACAAGGCAGCAGCAGGATGCCCAGGAATAGTACTAGTGGGAGTCCAATATCAGTTGTGTAGTGGAGACCAAGAGCCTCACACCAGACCAATGACTCTGCATTGACGTTTGTCAGGTAGAGATGTATAGACAAAGAGGTATACAGTGTGAATCACTGTGTCACGCTGAAGCTTCCATGATGAGATTTTTAAATTTTTCACTTTTTCATATTTTAAATTTGTTTTCCCCTTTTCTCTTGGAGTTTATTTTATTGGGGGCTGTACAGGGATGGAAGGCAGATTTGAAAAGGCAGGAAATGAATGGGATCAAGATATATGATACACAGAATAAATACAAAAGCATTTTAAAGGTTAAGTTCTAGACACAAGACAAAAAAAGTCAGTACTGAATTGGTGGTGGGTATTCTTCAATTAAGTGTTCTAATCCCATTAGCTGACTATATGAGTGGGCAGTGGAGCACAGTAAGGGACGGAGAGAAATGGGATTCAGAATCTAACTCACCTAAGTGAAAATTCCAATGTACTGTAATGATTCTTTCATTTGTGTGCTCTGAAAAAGTCCCACACCTTTTCCCCAGTGTTGTCTATTTTCTGCAACCTGTTACAACATAACTCACATGCTGTCTCAAGAAAATAGCAGAATATTGCAGACTATTAAAACTTAATCAAAGACTCAATGGTCTATGCTGACTCTGGAGGCCTTTTGAAACTGAAATACCACAGAATGACCAAACCATGAACCCAAACTGGAAGAGAGCAGCATCTGTGAATGGGAAAGCTGTGTGTCTTTTCTGGTCAATTACTCATTTCACCCCGGAGATGAATGCCTGTGAATGAGGCACAATCTCTAATGGCATGTGCTAGTCTGACTATTGGAGATCTTGAGCCTCAGATGCCCTTTGACAGGGAAATTTATTAATATATGGATTTTGTTTTGTTTGTCTCAAAATATGAATAATTCATATTTTATCTTATACATCTTCTAAGCAAGATGCCTCTTGCTTTGTATTTTCTGGCCTCTTGCCTCAGGCCGGTTTTGGAAGGAGGGAAGCAAAGAAAAAACTGTTTGATATTAATAGATCTTCTTGGTTTTGTCGAGAATCTCAGAATATTAAAACAATATTATTATGTTTGCTATACTAGAGAAGGAAGGAAAATAACACTCTCACTGAGAAGTGCCAGATTGTGGAAACAGTTTTATCAATAGATGCACAAAGAATTCTGGGACATTAGCAGGTGGATCTGTACCTTGGCACATGTTCTTATGTTGCTAGTGGGGCATCTTAGTGAGGAATACCTGAGTAAGGATAACAGAGTCTCCCCAATGGTCCGACTTTAGTGGAGACATCCCCCAAATAACAGAGAATCACTTTTCTGCAAGCCCAATGGTATGAGAGTAGAGAGTCAAATTTCATTGAATTTAATTAAATAACGATACTTGATTTTTATTTCACACCTACATTTATGTTCAAAGAATCTTCAGATCCCTTACATCACCCTGAGGAAGCAAGCATAACACAAGGCATTGTTTTTCAGCTTCAGCCAATGCAGTAACTGAAGATACAAGATGTTTCTGTTATGCCTATACAGCCCATGAAATGCTGACTCCTAGCTCAGTATTTTTCCCACCACATTCACATATAATGCTAAGGGCAGAAAAGTAACATGTGTCAGCATTGTGCCATGGTTGGGTATGTGGTGACTATTGTTCCATGTGCCGCATTTCAGGAGAGCTAGGAGGAAAATTCAAATCCCTGTTCCTGTTAGAAAATCACAAGGCTACTTTGCTATGGTTAAACTGTGACAATTTGAGCCCATCCACACCCTTCCTTTTGTGAGTGAGCAAAGGTAACTAAGGAGTAATTGCTATCATTGCTGTAATTATCATCCTGTATGTGGAGCTCACCTCCAGGACAAGCATCAAGTCTGTCAGGCTCATCTCTGCGTGCCCAGGGTCTAGCCTAGCATTGGTCCCATTAAAAGACTCAGCCAACATTTACTGGAGAAGAAGGAGAAGATGGGAAAGTAAATCCAACAGCTGAAAACACAGACCTAAAAGGGGGAGAGAGTCTACAAGCACTGCTAGCAATACATGCAGAGTCAGTTTTATTTCAAGATGTCTTTGAATATAACTAGCTATCTGTTTGAAGAACATGACTCATAGCACTGAATGAATTGACGATAGATTTTTGCATCCAGGAAATCACTGTGAAGTTGTCTGCAGGGGGATATGTTGGGCACACAATCACCATTGCCCTGGGCTGATAGTTGTGGGAAACATGGAACAAGCTTCCAGAGAGGTCCTTGAAATATTGTGGTTTCTGCAAACTTTGCCAAAGTTTCTTTTGCTCATCTAAAGTTTGTATTTCTATGAATTATTCCTTCACTTCGCTGTGATTTTTTTTTTGTCTATTACCCATCAAAGTCCAAGATATCACTGACTGAATAGAAGAATTTTATGGGATTTGAGGCACAATGAAAAGAAATGTACCACTGTGCAGAGAAGCAGACTTAAACAGAGTATTAGACATTACATGCCCTTTCTTTCCATTAATAAAATCCTTTCCAGTGTTAATGAACTTGCCGACTTGCCTGTTTTTCCCACAGTGGCCTCTTTTCCATCATTATCGTCACTAACCCAGTCATTCAGCTCTTCAATCCCTGAAACACACCCCAGTCTCTCCTGCCCCACACAGTCCCCCTGTTTTCTAGGAATCAGCTCCCAGCAGCTACTGATTCTCAGGTGATGAAACTAGAGAGAGTTGCAGTCAGAACCCAGAGGATACTCTCACACACATTCCCCCCAAACCCATCTTAATCTTAACTGTACCCATCCTGACAGCCTGTGCATACTAGAAAGTCTGTCCAATAAAGGAGAAATCACCCTGAATAGAGAAGGAAACAATCCCCAGGAAAAGATCTGGCTGACAGAATTCCTGCCCAGCAGGCTGCCGACGACATGCTCAAATGATCAGCCGCATCTTCAAAATATGACTGCTCCAGTTCTGGATCATTAGAGGCAGGCCTGTCTCATGCCTCCCTGTATAACTTAATTCCCTGCTCGAGGCTTATGCACTCTATCTGGGTTTATGGTCTTATTTGGCTAATTTTGTAATTTTGTTTAGTAAATTTTGTTGAAATGCCTAGAGGCCCTAAAACACAGGGTGCCAAAAATTAAACATTATTAAAATCATAGTTATTAATCTAAACATTGCCAAAAGATAATTTGTAATTGTGGGAGAGAAGCAAAATATTGACAGTGTGGCTGCCAAAGACACATCATTTCCTCTTACTTTCTCTTGAGTACCTCTTCCTTGTCCCTCAGAGATACGGACAGGAGACACTTAAAATATAAGGTTCCATATTAAGAGCTTACAATGGATGAGATGCACAGATACATGACTGGCTATGACTGTTGGAGCCTATTTAGAATACCAAAGACAAACTGATGACTTTTGTAGCCCAAGTCATCTTAAGAATGTTCTTAGTTATTAGTTTTTCATAACTCAATTGGTAAACAAATTATTTTTAAAACTACATTCACAATCCCAATGTATATTGTGGATCAAGATCATTATGAGTAAGGATGAATACATGTAAATCATGTATAGACAATTTAAAAAGCTGAGACCATTTTTGGTTGCTATGTTTTCAAAAACCAACTCACAAAGCAACCTCAAGTAGACAGGAAGGATGCTTATACAGTCTTTGATGGTTCTATTCCTTTCCAGAAAGATGTTAGATAGAACAAAAAGAACTTTCTTTTCTTATCAACACTTTATGTTGTGTCTCCCTCTTTTTAAGTGTGGAAAGATGGTATAGACATAAGGCTTTCAATACAGAATATAAGAAAAGGGGTGACAGAATGGCTTTGGAAAGGTTTAAACATTCTTACATTTCAAGCAGAAATACAAGGCTCAGGAAGAGGACAAAATGTCACCCGTGCAGTCCCATACCTGACCTAGTTTGTGCAGCATAACTTTTGAGAGATATTTCTTTTATTCTCAGGCTGATCTCTGCTGTGAAGAGAAATGATGACAATAGCAGCTCTTATAACAGAAACCATTTCATTGGGGCTAGCTTTCAGTTTCAGGGGTTTAGTCCATTTATATCATGGTGGGAAGCAGGACAACATGCAGGCAGACATGATGCTGGAAAAGTAACTGAGAAGAGTTCTACATCCAGATCTGTCAGCAGCAACAATTGAGAAAGTCACACATTGCCTCCAACAAGGCTTCCCCTCCCAATCTGTCTCAAGCAATTCCATCCCCTGATGACAAAGCATTTAAATATATGAGCCTTCACGGGATATCCTTTTTTTTTTTATTGAGCTCTACATTTTTCTATGCTCCCCTTCCTGCCTCTCCCCTCCCCTTCAACCCTCTCCTAAAGTCCCGATACTCCCAATTTACTCGGGAGATGTTGTCTAATATTCTTATATTGGATTATGTATCCTCCTGCACAGCTTAGTCAGGGAAGAAATGGTGTGCTGGTTGTAGAGAATGGCCTGTGTTTGGACATCACTATAGTGCTGTTAGTGTAAAGTGGCTGACTTTAAAGCTCAAAAATAGCTTGGTGGAGATTGTTTTCTGCAGGAGATAGAGAGAAGGCTCGGTGGTTAAGAGTTCCTACTGCTCCTGCAGAGGACCTGTGCTCTATTCACATATCCTCTGTGGTGAATCCCAACCCCCTGTAGCTTCAGATCCAGAGGGTCAATACACTCTGTGTCCTCTAAGGGCTCCTGCAAGCATGTGATACACAGGAACTCATACATGAGCACACATGTGGATAAAAATATTAATATTCTAAAAACAAAAGAGAATTTGCTGGACATTTGTTAACTACCTAAATTCTCCCATTGAGTGTGCTTCTCTCTGAGCTCAACAGCACCACAATCCAGGCTAATTTTTGAATGATTTATTACTATTATTATTATTATTATTAGTAGTAGTAGTAGTAGTAGTAGTAGTATTTTATTACAATTTACATCCCTACCACAGTTTCCCCTTCCTCCCCCTCTCCTTCCCTCCCTCCCTCCCTTCTTCCATCCCTCCTTCTCTCCCTTCCTCCCAGTCTTTCCCCCACTCCCTACTCCCATCTGTTCCTCCTCTTCAAGAAAAGACAGGCCTCCCATAGGTATCAACCAATCATAGCATATCAAGTTGTAGTAAAGGTAGGCACTTCCCCAGGCTGGAGAAGGCAATCCCTTATAAGGAATAGCAACCCTGATTGATTTTACAGAGGGGCTTTGGGGCAGGGACAGAAAACTTCCTTTGGATAGGTCTTGTTACTAGAATCTTCTCTTGTCTCAAAGGAATTTACTGATTTCAACACCCGAATTTTTACTAGAGGCTGAATTTCATTATTTTTTTTAAAAAATACACTTGACCAAATGAAGTCATTAATGTAACACGTTTACCTCAATGTCTAGCCATACAAGCAGAGTTCAACAGATGGTTCTGACAATAGCTCTCTCTCTATTTAAGTGGCCTAGGTGGAAAGTTGATAGTGACTGAATCTGATGGCTTGGATAAAACATATAGGATCAAGTTTGTCTAAGACCCAGGTTTTCTTCTGTGATTCAGAAGGATCAATCGAGTACACCTCCTTACCCTCGCCCTATCCCCAGGCTGGTTTCAGTTCTCAAGTAGCTGCCTCATGGTTCAAAGTTGAAAAAAATGCCTTTTTATTACAAGACTCGAGGAAGAGTGGAAGGCTTCTTTATGTGATGAGCATGGATAGTGGCTGCAGCTTCCTTCCCCTGTGATTTCAGGGTGTTTCTAAAATAATTAAGCAAAACTTCTTTCCAAAAAAAGGGCGAGGGTGGAGGTGAAAGCAGGGCTTAGAGCCCAGCCTGAAGATGCAGTGCATTTTATTTGTCTGCTCAGTCTAGAGCTCAGAATCAAGCTATCTATAAAACATTCACTTTTTTGAGGGCTATCAAAGCCATGGACACTCAAATACACAGACAATTTTGCTTTATCTGGTGATTAAATTGTTCTTACTCATGTGCGATCTGTTTTTACTACTTTTTCTAACACTCAGCCAAATTCTTTGCTCGAAGGCTGGGATTAATTCTGCCCTCCAGGTTCTTTGTATTGACTCCTAGTTTCCCCAGTTAAGTACACTGACTAATCTTTGCAAGAGGGAAGATTAATGCAATAAGAATAATGAAGCATTTGATTGATATTATGCGCTTGCCACTCTTCATCAGGTGCCCCCAGTCACCTTTTAAAGCCCTGCAAAGAGAACAGAACAGGCTCTGACACCCATCCACCCAGCATATTAATAAGAAGAAATGTAAACAGGAGAAGCCTTTCATTTTGCTAGAACAAACAGGATGACGTGGGCCTCTCCATCTCTCTGCTCTGTGTCTTCTCCAAGGGCTCAGTGCAATTAGCTGTTTCATATTAATCACTGTTTGTGCAGTTGATTCTTCCTGTGGCAGTCTTCCATTTTTGGTTGCCTAGAAGACTGAATGACATTATATTTCTTGGACACTTTACAGGATTCCGGAGAATAATCATGCTTCACGTGTGCACTGCACCTTATCCCTTCCAAAGTCATTTCACGGCTCAGCTGTTCTGACCCTCAAGAAAACCGTCAAATAACCCAGCCCTGTGCACAGCTCAGTAATTAGCACCATACTATGTACCTAGCAGGTATTCAAAATAACAAATAAAATGGAGCAACATAATTCTGGGTGAAGGAAGCCAGTAATATTTAATGACAGCAATTCACATGAGCTGTTTTTTTTTTTCTTGGCCTGCTTAGATACTAAATTGAAGCAAGTTACTATCATTTACAAAAGACTCGATTAAACTGCTGACCAGATGGTCTCTAAGTGAGAGGATGTGATGAAAGGCCACACCAATTTTCACCTTAAAGTATTTATGGTGGTTGTGTTTCCAGACACTATTGCCCCAGGATATTTGGGTAAAACATCCAAGCAAACTTAGCAAGTAGTTTTCTCATTGGGCAGAGAATTCTGTGTTGGTTTTGTTTTGTTTTCGAGACAGCTGTGTTTGCCTGGCTAACTTCTATCCTCCCATCTTAGCTCCAAGTATCTGGATTACAGGTATAGTCCACCAGGCCCAGAGAACTGCTTCCTGCTAACACGTGTTCAAGCTGAACTTTTTAAAAGTGCACTAAAAAGATGGTGCACATTTGTTTTTCCTTACTTTTCTTCCTTGACCTTAAGATTTCAGAGACATGACCTTTGATTTTGAAACTGATAATTTAGATTCACTCTCCCTTGAAGGGTGTGCATCTCTAGCATGCTCAGCCCTTCTGATCATGGCATTTTAACTAATGCTTCATTCCCATCGTGTTTTCCGCTAGGCCAGGCTCTCATATAACAGTGATGCCAGCATTTCTCATGGATCACACCTCTTTGTTCCTGAACTTGTCCTTACTGGTAAAACGCAGGTGCAACACAATAAATGGACGCAGACTCCTTAGCCACAGGTGACTGTGGTATGATCATCTTCAACCAAAACATTTTTACATGGTCACTGAGAATGACAGTTTGGGGAAAACTGACTTAGGAACTAAGTAAGGTTGCCTCTTGTGAGTCATAGGTCATGACAAAAGGGTAAGTTGAGCCAGAAGAGGAGGGGATAAAAAGAAAAGGGAGGACGAAAGGAGAGTGAGAGAAAGTAGGTGAGTTAGACAGCGGTTCTGACCAGTCATTCATGAATCCATCCTTAGTTGTGTGAGAAACTTCACTTTTAATTGACCTGAATTTTCTCTTGAATGTAGTAATAAGGAGCAGCAGCGGGGCTGCGTCCCCGGCACCCGGCTGCCCGCATGGCTAGCTTATGCCCCGAAATAATTACAAGGAAACTGTATTCTTTTAAACACTGCCTGACCCATTAGTTCCAACCTCTTATTGGCTAGCTCTTACATATTGATCTAACCCATTTCTAATAATCTGTGTAGCCCACGAGGTGGTTTACCAGGGAAGATCTTAACCTGCAGCTGTGTCGGGTGGGAGAATCATGGCGACTCCCTGACTCGGCTTCTTTCTCCCAAAATTCTGTTCTGTCTATTCCGCCTACCTAATTTTCTGTCCTATTATGGCCGAGCAGTTTTCTTTATTAATTAACCAATGAAAGCAACAGATAAATACAAGACCCACCTCAATCACTTGAAGATTTGAAAATTATTCTTCTTCTAATATTATAACTTACACTTATAAAACAATGGAAAATATATCAAATGATTGCACAAAGAGCAAGTCATGTTCTTCTCTGGAGCACACTCGCAGTTTAAGAATAAATGTCTGCTTCTAAAATGAAAAGCAATAGGCAAAAGGATGAAATTACTGACAAGTAATGGTAGAAGTCCAGGTCTATGAGTGAACCACCATCTTCTCCACATTGGTCATATCTAGGAAAAGCTATATAAATTAAATTCTTAGAAGAAAATGGTATTAATGCACCTTTAGAGTTGGGGGTGTTCAAAGATATCTAGTGAATTAAATACGATGCCATATTTAGCATAGAAGTTTCACTTTTAGATTACACCTTTCAAGAGGACTTGACAGTTTAAGGTTTGGTTGATAAAAAAGAAAAAGAAAAACTTAAATGTTTGAGATAAAAGAAGTCTGACGTTTGCACGCAAGAAAAGAGCAGGTTTGTGATCAGGCAGAGCTGGCTCTTCTCATCATAGCATCAGCTCTCAGTACTGCATTGTCTTGGGGAATTTACCTGCCTTTCTTGGACTGGATTTCTTCAGTGATTAGCTGGACCAACGACAGGTACTACTTCTTAGGGTTTCAGCTAATACATGGGAAGTGACACAAAGGCCAACAAATAATGAAATTATGACCTTACATGCTGCTCTAAAAGATTTGTGGTGTGTATGTGTGTGTGTGTGTGTGTGTGTGTGTGTGTGTGTGTGGTGTATGGTGTGTATGTGTGTGCATTTTAAAATTTGAGATATGTCTCACTGAGTTGCCTAAGTTAGCATTGAACTCTCTCTGTAGCCCAGACATACCTGGAAGGGATTTGTGACTTCCCTGCCTCACCCTCTGGAGCAGCTGGATTTACAGTACCAGAGCGAGCATCTGCTGCTTTTGAATGTTAGGAAAATCTATTTAGAACTTAATCATATGTGGTTTAGTTTTCATGCACACCTGTGTGAATTTTTGTTGAACTTAGAATGCAAAGAAACATAGCATTGCCCTACCAATGCACTCCATGGTTATAAAGCATGCTTGCTGTGTATTATGCTGCTCTGCTCCCCTTATTTACAGGACCTTTCCTCGATCACCTGTTGGACACCTGCCTAGAACCCAGTTCTGCTGTTGAGCTCAGTGGGTAGCAGATATAGTCCCTGGCATATAGGCCTGGAGCTTACCTATCCTTAGAATCTAAGTCATCTGATTTTACTTTTTAATTTTTTTTCAGATAAAAAAAAGTTAGGATTAGAGCATTTAAATAATCTGCCCCAAATCCCTCAGGTGAAGAGGCTGAGGTGTGTGTATGTTCATCTACTCTAGAGGGTCAGCATCCCCCAGTTCTGGTCATAGTCTCAATAAAGATAACCACAGAGGCGCCAGAATGACTTGATGTTGTGCGAAGCAGTGGGAAGTCAGCACCTAACCTTGGAGCAGCTGCTCCAAAACTGAGCTCAAGTGTGAATTCTTCACTTCTCTCCTCATGCCTTCCTTTTGTCTGTAGGTGGTGGTTGCTCACCTGTCTATAATATGTGTCTGGTCTGGGTGGATGCTGTCTGTCACTCTGTTTTTGTCCTTAGCAAAGGGCTTTGCTCTGTATTTTTTTGCATCACTTGGAAAAGGAATGAGGGATTCTCTACAAAAATCTTCAACAGAGCTTCCCAAGGCATTGAGTCACTGACTCCAACTGATCTTAACTTAATGGGGAAGCTCTGCCAATCACATTTGGCTAGGGTGTGGCTGCCTGGGGCGAAAGAAGAAGCACCAGGGGATTGGGTGACTGCCCCTTGTTTTGTCTCTTTCTCTGCTGGTCTGGTTAATTCTAACAACCGATCGACCACGCCCTTCATCAACTGACCCTAAAGTGTCCAGAAGGACAAATAATTACAAATATTAATTATCAAGTTAATATTCACAGGTTGCTTCCCACATTCGTGGTGGAGGTTGTTTGTTGTATAAAGTTGCTTCCAACATGTTGGCTATTTTCAGAAAATGATCACCGCAGCACACACGAATTACTCTGAGTTGGGCCATGGGAGAGGACCTAATCTAAGATTAGAGATACGCGTTAGCTTTGGTTATAAAAGATGATGGCATGGAAGATCCAGGACAGTTAGCTGGTTGTTTCATTATTCACTTACAGGCAGGTAAAACAACCCTACTTGGTACCCAGTAGGCTAGCTGGTTAAATTTTAAGGATCTCAAAGTGTATTATTTACTTGCCTTTGAGTTCCAGCAAAAATCTTAGTCTCTTTGGATATAAGATGTATTTTTATAAAACTGTGTCACTACTGAGGTAGAGCCTGAAAGGGCAGCCTGGTTCTAAGGACGGAGGAAGGGCTGCGCCGCTTAGGTCTGCAGAGACGGCTCTGCTTCTACACACAGAGGTGCCTTAAACAACGCTTAACCAGGCCAAGATTCACTGAAGTGTTTCTTCTGTTACAGCTTCACACGCCTCCGGGCTGAACCCAAGCCATTGCCCGAGCATTCACAGACCTCGCTTTCCATATTTTGTCTGGGAATTGTTGCTAGACAACAGTGGACTGGCCGCTGGTTGGTTTTATCTCACTGACGGCAAATTAACCCCAATTTCAGCAAATATCTATGGGCTCGAAGATCACTGGAGAAAGAAGGAGGATTCCATTGAGACTCCAGTGTAGCAAAGCACTCTCAGCCTCTACAAAAGCCCACTTCCGCAAGCCTAAGATGGTGCCAGTGCCAGTGCCAGGGGGCTGTGTCAGAAGCCATCCTCTGCTCCCTTAGGTCATAATGACAGAGTGAGAACACAGGTCCACAAAAACAGGATGCATTTCCTTAGCTAGCAGTGCTGAAATTCTAATGAAGTGAACCTCGTTGTTGTTGCTTTGTCATAGGAGCCCAGGGGAACTTTCTGGAGCTTCTACCGACCGTCTCTGCAGTTGCCGTTCAGCAGCTTCCCAGCAAGTGCATGGAGTTCCTCTCCACAGACTTGAGCTGTCTTCATCTGGCCTTCACCCTCACAGAGAGTCTTGTCTTTTCTACATTTCCTACCAAATTCTGGTAGCCCCTGAGATCTCAGACTTTCAAAGCAGACCTAAATCTGCAAACATTAGCCTGCTGCTGTTGCTTGAATTACTAGAATAGTCTGTGATCCCTTACTATGTAATCGCTAACTGAAGAATGAGAGATGAAGAATTTACTCAGGACGATTGCCAAGAGCCCTGAACATTATAAATTCTTGTCCTTTGTCTCCATTTTCAGGAAACTGGCACTCAAATGTATCATTTTCTTTTGTTACTGGGAACTGAAGTGAGGATTTTGAAAATGAGAGGAGGCATGCACTCTACAGCAACAATGTGCAAGCCTAGCCTTGGCTATGTGTTTTGATTTTTAACTTGGGGGGGGGTGTGCAGGCACGCACACACGTGTGTGTGTGTTTCCTCCAGGTATATGCACCATTCATGATCCATGTCCAGAGAAACTAGAAGAAATCATATCCTCTGGCATGGGAGTCACAGATGGTTGTGATCTGTCATGTGGATGCTGAGAACCAAAGTCCTCTGGAAGGCAGCTAAGTGCTCCTAACCACTGAGCCATCTCTCTAGCCCTAGCATACACCCACCTGTTCTGGTGCATGTAAACTAATAATGCTCTATGTACAAGGAAGACAGGCAAGAGTGAATCAGTGAGGTCTGTTACAGGGAAATATGGGAAATTCTCAAGGAGGGACATATCACACATCACATTTCCACGTATGCGGCTGATATGCTGTAAGAGCGGTGGATTCTGCAGGAATGATGAGCAGCCGGGATATGTGAGGAAATACTGCAGCAGCCTTGAGAGCTACTGGAGAACTGAGAGATAAGTGACTGTTGAGCAAAGCTCCCTCCCCTGACCAAGTACATTTGCCATGTGCACAACATGTTAAAAATGGGACAAATTTAATTCCTGCACCCATTGTGTGTGTGTGATGCTTCTAAAAGAATAAGGAGGATTTATTGGTTCTCTACCATAAGGACATTACTTGCAGTAAACCTTTTTAAAATAATTTAAACAGTAAACAGGCAAGATTTAGTGGCACCTTGTTGTATTGGGTGATTTCAAGGTAAATCTGCAAACACAGTTTTCCATTAAGCTATAAAAACCTATCAAGTGTTCCCAAACATATATGTTTTAGTGCTCATTGACAATAATCTCATCCTTTCAGGAGATTACTTTCCAAATCATGCCCTCTTAAAATCTCTTTAAATTAAATATGCTCCATATTTAAAACTATTCACACTGAAATAGTTGCTAGAAAAGTATTTTGATTAATAAGAATATTATGAAGCCACAGAGAAACCCTGTCTCGAAAAACCAAAAAAAAAAGAATATTATGAAGTTAATTATGGTAAATCAAGTCATCTGTTTTGACAACTTTATTTGGTATTATGTTGGGTGTGCAGCCATTTATTGCCGTAGTTCCTACAATCTTTACCCTTTTCTGTTCAAGAGCAATGTAATTTTAAGTTGATTCTACATTGATTTCATTTCCCAGAGATCTCAAAGTTCAAGTTATAAGGAAAGAAAGACAGTTTCGCCAGCAGGCTCAGTGTACCTGCAAGTTGCACAGAAGACTAGGACTTCATGGTCTGTTTTAGAAGCAAATGGCTGAGATTAAAATGGTTACACTAATTTATTAAAAGTGGCCTTGGGAAAATTAAGGATACTGAGTCATTGTTTCTTTGTACATGAATTGGAAGGGGGATGATACAGGCATTAGCTCCCCAGGGTTGTTTGTGGACGCATGAGTTAATGTAAAGCACGAGAAGATGCAGAAGAGTAACCTCCACATAGCAATTGTTAACGAAATAACAGCCATTATTATAACACGGGGGAAAGTTCTTGTCTCAGTTTTCAAGGAAACAGAGGTAAGCCCTTGAAAGTAAAAAATAAGCCAAGGCGACACTTTACTCGTGGAACTAGAGACGGGTGTTGTCTGTGTTCTAGACATGTTATGTGTCCCCAGTACTGATGCTACAGCTTTAGAGGGAACATTTACATCATATCTCTACACAAATCATTCTCCACATACTTAGCCAGCTTGATCTTTTGAGACACATCTATATACTTCTATCTCTTCTTTTACTCTATTCCAGCTTCCTCTCTCTTCCGTCACTGTCTAATACATAATGTTTTCTAATAAGAACACACTGTGATGTAGTTTAACCATCCCTCATCACCCATACCAAATGCTTATGGATGGGCATATCACATTCTGCTGGACAACTTCTGCATACCTGTTCCTCAGGTCAAACGCAGACCTCACAACCTACTAGAACCACCCTCATTTCGAATCTTGACTAATATGCCTTTGTCGAAGCTGGAAGGAAATTTGTATACTCCTGAAGGGGGCTAGATTGCTGATCACTGTGCATCAATGACTATTTTCAGTTTCCCGAGACAAGGCATGACAAAATTAAGTTGACTATATTGTCACAGTATTTTCTTAAACCAAAAGCTCAATGAAGTAATTCAAATGAAAAATATATATCAACTATTAATACCATGTTTGGAAATCATGTATCCTCTGATGTGATATTTGAGTATGAAAGAGAATACGACCGAAGAGTTCTGATTTCTGTGTGGTATCCTGAATTTACCAATGGCTCTGTGCGTCAAGGCTACTTGGCACTTACCTAAGTTGCTCTTTAGCCTAGCAGGTTCTTTCCATCTCTCACTGTCTAATGAGGAACAACTCATCTGCAGAGTGGTCTTAGTGCTCTTACCCAGTCACACCTCAGAGAAAACTCAATTTCTCTTCCTCACCTCTGTCCAGAAGTATTATCTGGCTTCTTGCACTTAGTCTAGTCTTGTGCTGTCCAAAGCAAAAAATCCCCAGTCACTGCCCATGTGGAATGATATAAACCTATTTAGTGAACATTAAGTAAGATTTAATTCCCAGTCACAATAATGACATGGCACATGCTCAGTGGCCACTTGTGACTAGTGGATTTCACAGATTTCGTTATGGGCAGTATAGAATATTTTCATTGTATTCTATTGAAAACTGATGGATTATGTTTGTCCAGTAAACTGTCTAGTGACAAGAACAAGTTAAAAGCCTGACATATATATATATATATATATATATATATATATATATATTCTTAGTAGAAGCGTGAGTTTCCCTCAAAGAAACTCCTGAAGCTCTCTGAGAAAGAAGCAACTTACTGTCAAGTTTTTTTGCTCACTGTTAGAACATATAAGCTTTCTTGAATAACGCACATTCATTTCTTTTTAAAGAGCAGCAACTTCTTTAAACTGTGCCAGGCATCATTAGAACAGTAAATGGAGTGTCATCTTAGCACCTATATGCTATATATATATATATATATATATATATATATATATATATACACATATATATATATGTGTGTGTGTGTGTGTGTGTATGTATGTGTATATATATAGGCTTATGTCTGTCAGAGTAATGGAAGGAGATATACTTCAACTTAACTGTTTCAATGAAGAGCATTTAAATGAAGGCTCTACTTTTGAACTATTCCATACTAAAACAAATAAATACGAGGTATTGAGAAACACAGGCAGTAGCAGTGATGAAAGGTGCTCATACCAATATACAAATAGAGGTGAAAAGAACGGAAAGAGAAAACATTGCTGCTTGGATCCCCATGATAGTCAAACTGCCAGAGGGCAAAGAGTGGCAAGAGCAGAGATCACTGACACAAAGGTGTTTCTAGAAACTAAGTGTCAAAGCAAGGTGGGTGTGAGGAAGAGAATCTCTGACTGCTGATGTCAGGCCAGTGACTTGAGTCACTCAGTACCGGTTAATAAAGAATAGTTGCTTGAGGTCTGCTTTCCAGGGCAGAGAGCAGGGAAAGGATGGTTCTAAAAGCAATCTTTAGGCTAGGCAACTAAACAATGATCCTTTTGTCTTATCCAGCTTCATTTGTCTATTACTAGTAATATTTCTCCACTTGTAGATTAGGGTTGTGTTCTATAAAGGCCATTGTATAGTTATCTCCAGTGTTTATACAGCTGGCAGTGTGAATATGCAGTTGTATTAAAAATGATATTCTATATGTTTTGAGAAGCTTTATCCAACTTATATTAAGTGGTCCTTTTATAGGTTAGGAAGGAAAACACGCGTGAGGGTGATTTGTCTTTGTATTATTATGATACTCATATAGCATTCAAACCTTGGATTTATCTGATAAAATGAATAGAATCCCTCCATATGTTTTATTAACTGAAAACATGCTTTCAGACTTTAATACGACTGTCAATACATCCTCTTGAAGGCTTAGCAAACATATTTTTCTTTCCCTTGGCATACTTCTTATCCTGAGAGCACAAAGAGCTGACAAGCAAGTTCCCACGAACAATAAAAGTGTGATCAAATACACAACAAATGTACCACTTTCTTGAATAGCAAGGCAGTGTCAGCTGCCAGATATCCTGGCAGAATTTCTGTGAAAATGGATTTTGAGGAGTCAAAAAGGAACATGTAGCATTAAATGGCATAAAACATACCAGACAAGCCGGGTGACAAACGCGAAGGCAGGAGGTGTTGCATAAATCGGCAGGGATGGATCTACCTCCGTTGTCGCATAAATCGACAGGGATGGATCTATCTCAGTGCTGTTTTCTGTGTCTCTCTGCCAGACACAAAGAGAAATCCCACCTCGTATCATTATTCGAGCTGTGCCATCACAGTGGTGCTACTTTTCTAATGTTCAAAAGCTTCAGTCTCTGTCAAGAAAAGCTGGCATAGCATGTTACACAACTCTGACTATGTAAGCAGATCTTCAGTGCAACCCAAGGCAAGCCACGCTAGCACAAGTAAGTTCCCTTTTATATACTAGACTAAGAAACAAGGAGTGTCTAACTTCCTTGATACTGATGCTATGGGGGCTAGAGGGGGTCTGATTAGAAATTCAATAGCCTGAAGGCTGGTTGGTTAATATGATATCCCTTCAATTTCCATGGGAAATAATAAAAATGTCCTATCAAAATGAAGGATCTATAGAGTTTAGGGTCAGGCTGACAGATTTGAACTTTTCTGAGATTTTCTTATATTCAGATTGTTTTGTGTGATGAGGAGCAATATAATCCTCTAGGGTTACTTTGCATGAATTAAGGTCTCCACAGCATAATCCAGTTCAACAATGGCATTCTGAGACAGATTTCCTTTGTTCAAGTCTTGCTTCTGGACTGATACAGGCCACAGGACAGCATCATACCTCCTCTGAGCTCATCCAACAGTCAAATGGAGTAATAGTGGTGTCTTCAGTACCTTAGGATAAATGGCATCATAGTGATGGTAACAACCCCATAAAATTCAGAAATAATCCTGTTAATATTTTTCCCTGCAATTTTTTTATTGATTTTATTGTGCCATACATTTTCCACTGCTCCTCTCCCCTTCAACTCTCTCCACTGGTCCCCATGCTCCCTATTTACTCAGAAGATCTTGTCATTTTTCTACTTCCCATGTAGATTAGATCCATGTATGTCTCTCTTAGGGTCTTCATTGTTGTCTAGGTTCTCTGGGATTGTGATTTGTGGGCTGGTTTTCTTTATGTATAAAAGCCACTTATGAGTGAATACATCTGATATTTTTCTTTCTGGGTCTGAGTACCTCATTCAATATGATGTTTTCTAGATCCATCCATTTGCCTGCAAATTTCAAGATGCCATTTTTTTTTCTGCTGTGTAGTACACCACTGTGTAAATGTACCATATTTTCCTTATCCATTCCTCAGTCAAATGGCATTTGGGTTGTTTCCAGGTTCTGGCTATGACAGATGCTGCTATGAACATAGTTGAGTATATGTCCTTGTAGTACAATTGAACATCTTTTGAATATAGAACTAAAGGTGGTATTGCTGGGTCTTGAGAAAGGTTGTTTCCTAATTTTCTGAGAAAACACCATACTGATATCCAAAGGGGCTGTACCAATTTTCATGGCCACTAGCAATGCAGGAGTGTTTCCTTTACCCCTCAACCTCTCTAGCATAAGTTGTCATCAGTACTTTTGATCTTGGCCATTTCTACAGGTATAAGATAGAATCTCAGAGTTGTTTTGATTTGCATTTCTCTGATGGTTAAAGATGTTGATTGTTTCCTTAAGTGTCTTTCAGCCATTTTAGGTTCATCTGTTGAGAGTTCTCTGTTTAGGTCTGTACTCTGACCAATTTCTTGAGTTCTTTGTATAATTTGGATATAAGCCATCTGTTCAATGTGGGGTTGGTGAAGATATTTTCCCATTCTACAGGCTTCTACTTTTCTTTCTGATAGTGTCCTTTGCTTTACAGAAGATTTTCAGATTCACACAGTCCTACTTATTGTTTCTCTCAGTGTCTGTTCTACTGGGGTTGTATTTAGGAAGTGGTCTCCTGTGCCAATATGTTCAAGTGTACTTCTCACTTTCTCATCTAGATTCATTGTGGCTGGCTTTATGTTAAGGTCTTTGTTCCTTTGTACTTGAATTTTGTACATGGTGATAGACATGAATGTATTTAAATTTTTCTATATGTTGATATCCAGTTATGCCAGTTAACAATTTGTTAAATTTGCTTTCTTTTTTCTATTTTGTATTTTTTGTTTCTGGGTCAAAAATCAGGTGTTTGAAGGTGTGTGGATTAACATTTGGTCTTTGATTCTGTTCCATTGGTCTTCCTGTCTGTGTTTATGTCAATACCAGTCTGTTTTCAGTACTGTTGCTCTGTAGCACAGTTTGAAGTCAGGGATTGTGATGCCTCCAGAAGTTCTTTTATTGTACAGGATTGTTTTGGCTATCTTGGATGTTTTGTTTTTCTATATGAAGTTGAGTATTTTTCTTTTGAGGTTTGTAAAGGATTTTGCTAGGATTTTGATGAGCATTGAACTGAATCAGTAGATTGCTTTTGGTAAGACTGCCATTTTTACTATGTTAATTCCACCTACCCAAGAGCATGGGAGATCTTTACATTTTCTGTTGCCTTCTTCAATTTCTAATTTCTTTCTTCGAAAACATTAAACTAAATGAAGAGAAAGTCACACCAATCCTACTGAAATCAGGAGCAAGACAAGGTTTTCTACTTTCTCCATATCTATTCAATATAGTTCTTGAGGTCCTAGCTAGAGCAATAAGAGAACATAAGGAGATCAAAGGTATACAAATTAGAAAAAAAGAAGTCAAACTCTCACTATATGCTGATGATATGATAGTTTTCATAAGCAACCCCAAAAATTCTACCAAGGAACTTCTACAACTCATAAACACTTTTAATAATATATCAGGGAACAAAATTAACTCAAAAAATATCAGTAGCCCTCCTGTACACAGATGATAAATGGGCTGTGAAAGAAATCGAAGAATCAATACTCTTCACAATAGCCACAAATAGCATAAAATATCTCCAGGTAACTCTAACAAAACAAGTGGAAGACCTGTATGACAAGAACTTTAAACCTGTTAATATTTTATATGTAATTTCTTGGGTCAAAGAGTTCAAAAGACAATCACTTTTAAGCTCTTCTGGCCCCTCATCCATCTTCAAACCAAGCAAGCTGGTATATGTACCCCAAAACTCTCCCCACACAAGGAATTTGCATTAATTATCTGTGCCCGTTCAAACTTTTTTCAGATATTCAGTTGGATTCTATTCAATTTTCATCCTCAAATTCTTTCCAATCCCATGTTATCAAAGCAGATTCTTCATCTTGGCTAGAAGCTTCATATAACATCGTGTTGCTGGATACTTGCCCACTTTCACTCAAAGGTATCAAAACTTCATTGCTAAACAAAGATACATGAATAGGTTTCATGCCTTCTCTGCTTGGGAGTTGGAGTGAAGAAGGCAACCCTAAATTTGCCAAAGCTCCGTGGTTGATGGTGGTAGAGCCAGCTCATCCGTTTGCCGACAACTTCTGAGACAGCACTGCAGAATAAGGAACAAATCTTCTTCTAAGTCTGTTTCTTGGGATCCACACAACACCAGATGCTTTCCTCCTGAATGCTGCTTCCTGAATTTATCATCTCTATTCATTTTGTGTGATGCACTGAAATTCTGAATTTTTGTTGAAAGCCTTGCTGAGATATGCAAAACTGACGATTGCCATGGAAGAGTGATGCAGTGTGCCCAATAGTACAGCCTTTATTAAAGCCTCTACTCAACCAACTCTCTTCTCCTTTCCCCAAAGATAAATATGATCAATGATTTGTTATTCTCCTGTGACCTGAGAAAAACCCTAATAATATGAAAATGATAATAATATACAAGTTTATGATGGCTCATAGAACCTGAAAATGTTTACTCAAATTTGATTCGCATTTTTTTACATTTTATTTATTAATAGTAGGAGAGAAGAGCACATGTGCTGTGGTACAGGTTGAGAAGACAGAGCACAATTCTCTTCTCCCACTATATGGGTCTCGTGGACCAAACTCAGGTCACTGGGCTTAGTGACAAGTGCCTTTCCCTACTGACCTATCTCACCAGCCCCATATATTTATTTAACCAAGAATATATGAAACTTATTTTCAAATTTAGGTTCAGATTTTCATACTTCATATAGCTTTTGCAGGTTTTGGAATTTTCTTGGACTTTTTTATGAAAGACATGCAATTTTAAAAGTATGTTTAATAATGAAAAATATAAAAAAAAACAAAAATAATTGGAGTAAATCCCAAGGAGCAAAAATGAGAAATTGTAGCAGAGTGAAAGAATTGAATTTCTTTGACATTCTTTGTCTGCAGGCATAATTTTAAATGGTTTATTGCATATGTTTGGAGGGATATAAAATATTAAATAATAAAGGTAGAAATTTTCCTATTGGCTAATAACGACTTAATAAAAATAGAACGTACCAAGAAAGCCTGTATATTTTTATTACACTCAGGTGACATACACAGGACTAGAAATGTAAAGATATGAATCCTAACGGCCGAGTTTCTATGGCCTGGGGAATGTCTCTGAATCTCTATTCAGTCAGATAATAAGCATCAATTACCTCCTTAGTACTAAACCTTGGCCTTCGGGGCTTGGATGGGAAGATAAGTAGAAATTGCTATGACTGCTGTCACAGTTCACTGGGGAAAACTGACAGGCACAATATCTTCGCTATGATATTATAAACCTTGAGAGAGAGCAAGCTCAGAACTGCACAGGCTCTGCTTTGGAAGAGTGTACTTCTCACCCACAGAGGAAATAGGAATGTCCAGAGAACTTATGTTAACCAAGGACAGATGAACAAAAGTGAATGAAGTTATTCTTGACAGGAAGACTTAAATTTCATGATTTCCCATGTGATATGTTCCCTTTTATGTGATGTTTGTTCTATTATGGCAAAGTATACGTCAAGTGCAGTTTCCAATACTCTTGTTTTCTCAGTGATGACAATGAGAAGAGCCACCATCTTCCTTGGACACTTAGCCATTATAATACCAGTTTCAACAATATTATCCAGCATACTTTAACTGGTAGACTATTTGTAGCATGGATCAGACATTGGGGACCCTAGCAAAAGGCTCACTTGTATCTGAGTAAGGATAGTTGTCTTTCCAGGAAAATACCCTGCTGGGAGAATACAAAGAAGGCTTCTGCACATGCCCTGAGCCTGGATTTAGATAAACAAAGGATTGTGTGAATGTGGATACAAATGGAAATTTGAGGAAGAAGTAATGTTTTGGCAAGCCCAGATCCAAGAGAGCAGAAGATTGTCCTGACAAGTTGTCTAAATCCACTTGGTTTATGTCCTAGTAAGCAAATGCTTCAGATTAGATAGTTCATAAAGAATAGAAACAGATCATGGGGCAGAAACATAGAGTAAGGAAGGAATGAACTCATGCCATCAAAGGAGAGGAGCAGGTTTTCCATAGAATATATGAATTTTGGAGGGTCCTATTTCAAGACAGGATATTGAAATGGAGAGAGAAGACAAAAGGTGAGGGAGAGAGAGAGAGAGAGAGAGAGAGAGAGAGAGAGAGAGAGAACCCTAAAATCATTTAAATTAAAAATAAATGTTTGCCTTTAATAAATACACTCATAGTTCCAGTGTGTTCACTAAGAAAAGAAAATGCCATATCACCAAAGCGCAGTTATAAAAATCAGAGATTTACACAGGGATACCTTTTTCTCTTCCATAAACAGCATTCAGTCCTTTTTATTTCCCAAGAGTTGCCCCCATGACTGTTTTGGTTCTGGTTCAGATCAACTTTAGGTCGCACATCACACATTGTATTTAGTTGTCATGTCTTTTAGTCTAGAGAAGTTATATAGCTTTGCTCTTTAATCTTTGGTGTTGGCATCATTGAAAAGAATGTGAACATTGTTTGCCTGCAATGTTCTCACTTTGGGGTTTGGTTCATTTATTTTCTTTCTCTAAGAATGCAAGCAGGGGGATGTGTACTCTCCCTGTTACTGCTGCTACTGATTCCTTCCCTGACTTCAAAATGTATGTTTCCTTTCTTCCAATGTGGACTAGGGACCAGCGACTCTTCAGGAACCTTCATATTTTCTAGTGCCAGCCTGAGACTCCTGAGACACCCAACGTTATAGTCTTAGCAACTACTACTGGTTGTTACTGCCGCCTTTAGCAAGAGGCAGTCATTGGGAGACTATTCCCACTATTGAACAGCCTCAAAGACCAAGTAACTATCCATTCATTAGCTCTCATGGGTGATTCTGCTGTTATTACTATTTTAAAGATGACCTAATATACCTGTGTGTGTGTGTATATATGTGTGTGTGTGCGCACATGTGTGTGTGAATATTTATGCCATTGTTTTTTTTTCCACTAGAGAACGACAACTAAAACAGGAAGAATGTGCCACCAATGAGTCAACAGGCCCAGTAACAGTCAGAAACACTGGAGGGTGGACAAGTGTGAAGTGAGCTACTTCAAAGATTAGTTCATCCCCTCCTACTTATAACTCTTTAAATCTCATTTGAGTTATAACACTGGTTGAAATGATATGCATGATAAGAATAATACAAATGATAGGAAAGCAGTGAGGAAATTTTTTCATTAAAGATACTGTCATGATACTTTTAAAACAAAGGGAAAGTAAGCTATTTATAATGTTGTATTAAAGTATCATAATAATAGAAGAACACATATTACCGTCACTAGAGAAATCCCTTAAAAGTTCTTAGAGAAATGGATGGAAACACAATAATAAAATAGATGTGATATTGGCCCTGGAGAGATAGCACAACAGTTAAGAGGAAGTTGTCCTATTATAGAGGACACAATTTCAGTTCCCAGAACCTAGGTCAGACAGCTCAAAACCTGTAACTCTAGCTCCAGGATATCGCCCCCTCACGGCTTCTTTTTTTTTTTTTTATTGAGAAAAGGAAAACAAAAGTTTCCGCCTCCTCCCAGCCTCCCATTTCCCTCCCCCTCCTCCCACCCTTCTCCCCCTCCTCCCCCCTCCCAGTCCCCCCTCATGGCTTCTGAAGGAACCTGCAATCATATGTAGATACTCACACATAGATTGATACATAAATAAAAAACAAAAAACATTTTAAGTGAAATGAAATTCAATATTAAAATTGAGTGCTAATTGCCAAAAAAAGAAGAAAAATAAATTTTAAAAGAATAGAGAGACGATTACAAAAGAAGACAAAGCTTTAGGATTGAAACCTAACTGTGTTCATTGTTTTTGCAATAAAGCAAGTGTTATTTGCTGAGGTTTAGGCTTGCCATGTTGTCCAGGCTACTCTTGAGCTTACCATCCTCCTGTTTCAGTCTTACCATCCTCCTGTTTCAGTCTTCTGAGTGTTAGGATATCTGATATACCAAACATGCTCAGCTACAAAGCAAATGTTTTAATACCCCAGTTCTCTGTAACTCTGCACACTTATATGATTACTTCCTTCTCTATGATTTGAGCGCTTCTGTGTAGATAGGATCCTGAGAATCATAATGAAATGCAGAATGACTATGCCCATTTCCAATTTGAAAGTGGCATGCATGTTATGCTAATGGGGATGGAAAATGTCATTTTATTCATTCTCGTGGGATCGTATTTTGGAAGTATTAGGGCTGAGACAAATGCAGACAGCAGAAGCCAGGCCCATGATGTTTCAAAGAACACGGACTCTGTGGGGAACTGCAGGGAATTGTGCATTATGCCATTCAGGTTATATTTTGGCAAAGAATAGGGCTGCAGTTTGCCCTTGTCCTGAGTACTTGCATGAGACTGAATTAAAAATCAGTAGGCTAGTCATTTTGGTGGGAAAATTCAAGGCAAAATAACAATGAGCTTGTGGCATAGATATTATTTACCCCACTTGTGCAGTGGAAACTAGCAAGATTGCTAATAATTTTGTCATCAATTTTTATTAAATTCATTAATTTAAAAATTTGTCTTCTGAAAATGTCTTGGTATTATTTTACACTTAATAATTTTGGGGATTATACTTTAAACTCAAAACATTGGGAGCATTTTCCTTTCTCTTTGAAGTACATATTTCATGGTCTAATAGAAATTTATGATGAAAACAATTATCCACACAAACAGTGTTTCACTAATAATTGAACTACATGAACTAAACAAAAGTCACTTTGCGAGAATGTAGTTTAATACTAACATATTCCATTTCTTCTATTTATCTAGCTTTGGAGAACGATTAAACCAAGAAACAGCTAAGGCAAACTCCTGTTTTTGAAAGCTAAATGACAATGCATATTTCAGAGCCTAAATGTCTCTTGCTTTGTGGGCCAATACATTTCAGCAAAATTGACTATAAAGTGAATCTGTTTCCCTACAGACTTTGGGTACAAAATCAGCAATATGTTGTTTAAGCAAGAAAAAAACATGGCTGACTTAAGTGATAAAAGTAAGTTATGTGTAAATAAAGATTGCCAGGTTGTGTCTTGTTGCATAGATTCATATGTTCAGTTAGCAAATATTAAAGAGCATGCAGTGTCAGAGACTGAGAACGTGATAAGCAAATGCCAAGATGTGATGCTTTCCTATCACTTTCTAAGTATTGCACTCATCCCTCCATTAAAAATCCTACATCCAACCCAATGAGGTAGACTGTCAGTTTATCCCCAGTTTCTAGGATAAGTTGCCCTCTTCCAGATTTAATTAGATATATATCAAAAAAAAGTCTACAAGCAGAAATCTGCACATGGGACACATACATCCTCTTTTTCGGAAAAGGCTGATTTCCTTAGTTACTTTATTGCTTTGTAAACCTGATTTTTTGGTTAGTTATTCTGTTTCAAATGAAAAAATATGCTTATCTTAGCTAGGAAATTATTTCCCACAGTCCCAATATTAATTAGTTAATGTGAAATTGCTACAGATGTCAGGAAATAGTGACAATGAAAGACATGCAACCCCAACCTTTATGGGATTCACATTTTATTATGTGAGTCAAACAAAAAATTAATAATAAAACTAGCAACATGTATATTTTAAAAACTCTAAAACATTAATTTTCCTTAAACAAGAGTACCAGGAAAAGCATATCTGAGAATATTGCAGAATTTTATTGAGGAATCTCATGTAGGAAGGTTAAGAGTAAAAGAATTACATACTCAGAAAAGGTCAAATGCAAAGATGCTGAATTTAAAAAGGAAATAATTCTTAGGTCTGAAAAACAAGAGATGCCCTGCGCAGCTGGGTTGTAATAGGAAAGAAATATTTTGGTGGGATTTGGGGAGTGGGTGGATTGTACCAAGAGTCAAGTACAGAGACAAGAGACTGCCGGGCCTTGCTCACAATATAACTACTCTGGGTGAAACAAAAAGATACAGTAGTACAAAAACTGTTAAGTGGCCAACAGAGAAGTTGACAGATGTTAGATTTCCATTTTGTGCAGTTTGTTTTCTTTGGGTGGAGACAGGGGCATGACCTATTCCAAGGACCAAAATATTTAGCAGACAAAATCCCCAAGGGAGAAGAATGAAGGAAGATATCCAAGATAAAACAATCCTTTTCCCAGATCTTGATGAGATTCTTAATAAAGTACCTAATATAGTTCTCACTTGCACATCCACCTCCAAATTTAAATTCACTTTAAGATAAGCTGTTGAATTTCACTCCTAGCAGTCTCCCAGACCAGATAAAAGAGAATTTCACAAGTGCTCATGTACTGTGAGGTGAAAGGATAGGCTGAATTGAAGAAACACATAACTTCTGGGACTAGTTAAGATTGACTACAGGTGAGGAAGATAGAAACGCCAAAAGTGGTTTGTTAGGGGGCAATATGATTCTGCTTGCTGGGGTTGGTTGTGAAAATCAGGACAGTGTTTGGAAAAAATGACCCTATGTTTGATTTCTTAGACAGATGAAGTTTAAGGATGCTTCTATTTCTTACAAGAGATATATAGTTATTTATTGATTTTAGACTTACCTAATTTCAAAAAATAACTCAATCATCAGCTGTCCTTTCTAAGTTTGTAGAATTGGCTGCAAACTAAGTGAAATCCACAAGGCCTCATTCTTGAACACTGTAACACACATGGACTTCATGTACACTGGAAGTAAATGCTAAAAGATGATTTCAACTTTGATGTGGCATGAAGGTGGGAGGGAGAACTAAACTGAACAGGAAATCAGAGGGCACACACTGAAAGAAATAAAATGTGAACTAAGACCTAACAGACAAGACACATTTAACTACAGTGGGCTGGGAAAAGAAATCACAATTAGGTCAGAAACATCCAGTTATGAGATAACTCAGACTTTATAGTGAATATGGTGCATCAATGAAATGAAAGACAATTTTACAGGAGCAAAATGGATAGGGCTGGAGCAGGAGGAAACCCAAAGAGCTAGGTAGGGATCATCCCATGTTTTAAAGATACTAGAAAGAGTTCTGAGTTGGTGGATTTTCTTGAAGATGTTGGGGGAGGAATCAAAGGGTTTGGCAAGTTGTAGGGAAGTCCTATTTTGGGGCCATGTCATAGCTCTTTTATGGCTTCTTACTATTTCAAAATATGCTACTAATGTCTAACACCTCAGTGGAAAGAAGAATGGTAGAAGCTACACATTCCCATGGCTTTCTCTGCACCATCTATTGTCTACAACCTTATCTAAATGTCTCTCATGGGTGAATTGGCTACACATTGTTTTAAATACACATATATAAGTGCTTTTCACAAAACAACTCCAGTTTCCACTTGCTTATGATCCTCATCAAACTGTCAACTACCCTCTGCTCTGCTCTATTTTATTGTTGCATTATCTATAATATCATTACTAAGAACAAAGCTGGGCTTCATTGAACATACTTAGCTTGGGTCAAACAAAAGACAAAGCCCATGCCTATTTGCTTGGACAATTTTCTCATTTCCATTAACAAATGTGAGTCTAACCTGGCAAATACAATTTATTTTAACTTCAGCAACACACAGAATTTCAGCTGCAAATATCTGATGGAAGTCAGCCTGGCTACACTGCACAGCTACACAGCTACACTGCATAGCTAGCTGCACAGCTACACTGCACAGCTGTATAGCTACACAGCACAGCTACACTGCTACACCGCTATACTCCAGTAATGCCTCAAAGCTCCATCGAGAGTGTGGTCAAAATGCAATCAGCCCAGAACTCGTCATCCTGACTCCGATGGGAACTGACTGTGTGTCAGCAAGAGCCATAAAACAATGTTCAATCTCAGTTCAGAAAGGAGCGTTTATGGTACGGAATGCTGCACATGCACGGGCTCCGAATTTTCTTTTTCAAACATGAAAACGCTACAGAAGCATTGCATGCTCAAAACACAGCAATTGGATACCCATAACTTCCTGTTATTTACATAATTCTCCCCAAGAAAAGTGGATCCTATGAATTGTGATCCTCTCCTTGTGTTTCATTTAGCAACACTTCTGGATGTTTGTATTCCTAATATTCCTTCTTCGAGGAGAAAGAAGACTATGAGTGGCCTTCATTTGTGGTAAGCTAATAGTGTCTGCCCACCATTGGCTCGTCACCAATTCCCACTAACTGAAAACAATTGACAGGTCCAGTGAATATAGGAACATATTAGGAATAGACACTCACCGATATGAAAATTCTGTGTTCTATGACATTTGATGTTCTAATTAGCTCAAGGGAATATTTTGAAGTAAATTATGTTTAGTCCACAGTTGTAATGGTTTGATTTCTGAAACACACTTTTGAGTCATAACAATGTCCGTATCCCTGGCATAATCATCACTCTCAGGACTCTCCCTATCAACAATAAACAGGAAAGAATGTATCTGATGAACAGTTTACAAAACTTAGCATTGATTTGAATTAACTTGAGGGATCTCGTATAGAATCCTTTATGATGTGTATTTTGATAAATACATATTATTTATCAAATATCATAAATGATATTATTTATCAACCATGTTAGGTGACTTGATTCAGGCAAATCTGGAGACTTGGAGCAATATTCTATTTGACTTGAGTTCTAGAGACATGATACACTCTGAACACAGATGCAACACTGATCTCAGAAGAGGGTCAGCCTAGACGGCAGTTTCCAAATGTGTACTAATGGGGACAGATGGGACCCAGATATTCCTCTCTTCACTTGACCCTGGGGGGATGCTGACAAAAATGTTCATGCAGATGTTCATGTAGCTTCCCTGAACCCTACATTCATGTTCAACCCTATACATTATGCATTAGTATCTGGCATTCTGCCTGAGACCTGACTTAGAGATAAGCTCCCTGTAGTCTTGCTATGAGAGCTGCCCCATGGTTATGGGGAGTCGAGGATACATCTTGAGTGTTTGTTTCAGTTCCATTTTTGGGCACTGAGGCTCTCCTGGAAGCATAGGCTTAACGAAGAAATTTCAGTCTGCATGGAGCCTACCCTTCCTCTTGCAGTGTGGATTACTAAATGTAGACAGTTTCTGCAGTGACATATTCAGAGACTCACTATCAACCTTACCTGGATGGTAAAACTATATGTTTGTAAAGTTATGAGACCCAGAGAGCCATCAAGTTCTACAGAAAATACTGAAATGTAACTAATTGTATCTTTAGCCAAGCATATAATGGAGACTTAAAGCTTGTTTAATGATTAATAACCAACGTTTTCGAGAAACCATTTCAAAACAAACAAATTCCTCTATCCTTTGGAGCTATGTAAGAAGGCATCTTCTCAAAACAGAAAATCCTTTCAGGACAAATGGTGTCCATGCCATTGACTCAGGATAGACAAAAACCAAATTATAGTAAGGGGAATATAATCAAGATGAACATCAGCTTATCTTGTACTAGCTGGTTCGTGGTACCCTTCTGGGCCATCCAATATTACCCATTGAACCACTCCATAAAGCAATAGTGGATCCTAAACCCACGGTACAAACCTGTTAGTGAATTATGACACTATTCTCAAAGCTGAATGACAAACACCCTAATTTTGGATCTTCCTGTCACATCAAGCATGCTTATCCTATTGCTTAGCAAGGCCTCCAGAGAAAGGATAGTCCTGCTTTCACCAACCATGTGCTCTTTTCTGTTATTCGGAGTCATGATTGGCCACCCTTTGGTCTTTAAATCTATCGCATTTTGATAACTACCCTAAAACACTCCAGAATAGGTGTCACGACCTTTTCAAACCCTCATCTCCAGAAAATAATCCAGCTGTTAACTTTGCAACCAGGGCAGAGCAGATTTAGGGAACAGACCAGAGAAAGGAAAATTGTCAACGATAAACTTATTTCTTAGGAGCAAGACCCAGCTATTTAGAACACAGAAAGAACATGTTCTCTGGAATGGAACAATTCCTGAGTCCAGAATCCAAAGGAAAACCAAACACAAGGTGTTTCCACATGTTGGTGTGTTATCAGGTTACAAACTGCTTTCATGGAGTCAAGCATGCTGGGAGACCTATGAGACACTCTAATTGCTTGTGGTTCTAATCTGGCCTCTGAATCAAAGATTTTTAAAAATACATTCTTACCATTTTTTAAATTGACATAGGAAATTACACACATGTATAGTGTACGACATGCTATCTATGTACATATATATATATATATATATATATATATATATATATTTGTATATATATTGTGTAAGTTAAATAACATTTTCAAAACAGGATTACATTCCCTCAAAGAGGGAAGATAGAATTCAGATGAGGCTCCACTTCTAGTGTGCCAAAGGTACCAGGCAGGCTTTCAAAAACCAGGGTTTAAGGATTAATCCAGATATCAAATATTAAAAACCTAATCACAAAATGCTAGCAGAATCCAGTGAGAATTGAAAAAGTACATGTATCAATAGAGCTGGCTTTGAGACTGGTTTGAGTACAAATTTATAAGACTGGGAATAATCACGAGTAAATGTGTGAAGTCTGGGGATATCCATAATCAGTGATGGAAAGGGGAGAGAACATTGTTTATCTTATATCTTTCTATTTATGATTTCAAGAGCAAACTAATATGACAGAATATTTCTAGCTAGGAACAGACTTTCATGAGAACACCATAGTGTAGTTTTTATCCTCCTCTTCTTTTCCTTCCTCTTCCTCTTATTCTTCTTACTTTATTGACAATTGTTTCTTCTTTCATACAATACATCCTAACCACAGTTTCTCCATTCCTCCTGGCTACCCTCTACTTCCCTTCTCCTCCAGATCCAGTCACCCTCCATTTCCCTTAAGAAAAGAGCAGGAGTCCAAGAGACAACAATTAAACAGTACAAAACAGGATATAATAAGAAAGGCAAAAATACCTTATATCAAGACTAGAAAAGGCAAACCAATAGGAGGAAGAGTCTCAAGAGCAGATAAAGGTGCCAGAGACACTTCCACTCCCACTGCTAAAAGCCCTACAAAAACGCCAAGCTAACAACTACACATAACCTATACTCAGAGGACCTGGTGCAAACCCATGAAGACCATGGCTTTGCCACTTCAGTCTCTGTGAGTCCATGGCGAGCCCTCCTTAGTTGATTCAGTGGGCCATGTTCTCTCAGAGTCCTCCATCCCCTCTGACTCCTACAATATTCCTACCTCCTTCTCCAAGAGGTTCCCCATCTCTGAGGGGAGGGACCCAATGGAGACCTCCCTCTTCATAATGTCTGTCTGTGGGTCTCTGCACCCACTCCTGTCTGCTGCAGGAGGAAGCTTCTATGAAGTTAAATGGACAAGCACCAATCTACGATAAATGAGAATAGTAGAATATCACTAAGAGTCATTTAATTGATTTTTGTTTTTCTTTTATTTATGCTGTTGTTTGGTTAGCTGGTTGTTTGGTTGGCTTTTGTTTTTGTTGGTTTTATCTTTTGGCTAGTTGTGTTTGGCTCTGCCCTAGGTCTCTTGGCTATCCAGTTTCTAGTCCCTGGCCATCCAAACAGTGTAAGGTGTGGACTCCCTCTCATGGCTTGGAGAGATGGCTCCGCCATTTAATGCTAGGCTGACAACCAAAAATTGAGTGCTTCTTGAGTCTAGCTCTGCATCAGAATCAACCAGGACCTTGTTGAAAATAAAGATGTGCAGGAAGATAACCAGAGCTATCATCCCAAGTCCTGATCAGCCCAGGAATCTACTGAAAATGAGTTCTGGTGATGGCTATAATGGAAGCCATTTCTTAACAAACCAGGAAAAGTTGGATCAGACTGATATGTAATAAGCATTTCTGAAGCGTTAGTGAGGGAGCATTCAGAATGTATGCTTATTTTATGACTCAGTCATATATGATTATTGTCTTATTCCAACACTGCAGCAAACTGGCTAATTTATGAACAGTTAAAACTTGTTTCTCACAGTTCTGGAGGCTTAGAAATCCAAAGTTAAGGCCTGAGCAGATTTAATGTTTAGAATGTTTAGTTCATTCATGAGTGTTGTAGAAAATGTTCTTGACTCTGAGCTATAATAAATATGAGCAGTAATGTTGAATATATCTGAAAGGAATGTTATCAGTCAAGTCATATACAGTGAGCAAAGGAAGACCAGAAAACTAGACAGGTAAGCTTCTTAAGCCAGGATTAGTGACTTGTACTTAGAATTCCATTGCTTTAGAAGTTTAGTGACAGGCAGCATGAGTTTGAGCTTAACGTGAGCTTCACAGCAAGTTCCAGGCCAGTGAGGGCTACATAGCAGGACCCTGTCTCAGAAAAGATGAAATAGACTTTTAAATTTTATTTTACTAACTTTTTTTCATTTATTTTACGTCCACTCTTCATCATCCGTTCAGAAAGGAGCAGGCCTCCCATGGAGTCAACAAAGCACAGCACATCAAGTTGAGGTAGGACCAAGCTCCCCCCTGTATCAAGGCTGAGCAAGGTAGTCCAACATGGGGTACAGGTCCCCAAAAGTCAGCGAAAGTCCAGGGACAGGTCCGGTTCTCACTGCTAGGAGCCTTACAAACAGACCAAGCAACACAGCTGTCACATACATGCTGAAGTCCTAGGTAGGTCCCATCCAGGCTCCCTCATTGTTGATCCAGAGTTCAAGTATCCCCCGCATGCTCAGAATAGCTGCCTCTGTGGGTTCTCCCTTCATGACCTTGACCCTCCTGACTCATATAATCATTTGTCCCTTCCTTCAGGAGGACTCCCATGGAGCTTAACTCAGTGCTTAGCTATGTAGTGTGAACCTCATCTTGGCATCTGCTTGCATTCCTTACTGGATAAAGGCCCTCTGATGACAATTATGGTAGTCACCAATCTGATTACAATAGATGGTCAGTTCAGGCACCCTCTCTACTATTGCTTGGAGTCTTAGTTGGGGTCATCCTTGTAGATTCATGGGAGTTTCTCTGAAACTAGTTTTCTCTCTAACCTTGACATGCCACCCCCATCAAGATGTATCTTTTAGCACTTTCTCCCTCTGTCTCACTCCCAAAAGGCCTCCTGTGCCCAGCCCACCCAAACAGCACCCACAAATTCCCATACACCCCATCTTATCCACTCTTGTGCCCAAGTTGAGACCACCAGAGAGACCACCGGAATTCAGTCAAGTCCAGAATGTATAAGCAAGGTTTTTTTTTTCTTTCCAGCTAGCTGGGAGTTCCCCATTACATGCGAGGCAGCACAGTAGGGAGGGCTCCCATTCCTCATTTGGGGTTGACATATACAGGTAAAAACTGCAAGCCAGATTCACTCAGGGTCAAGGGGGTTGGTTTTGCTGAGTACAGGGTATGGATTACTCCCACAGTACAGGGTATGGATGACTTCTGCTTCTGTGGATGCCCCCTGCTCCCCGCCCCAAGCAGTTATTTTTGCTCTTGTCTAGACCAAAAAGCTGGGTGTTGCCAGGGAGCTAGTTGTTAGGGACAGTTGGTTTGCACTTTTGCAAAGGTTCATGTTTCCAGCTAAGTCTTGATGCTACAAAGTTTCTTGAACCCAGTGCCTTAAGCAGCTCCTAAACAAGCAAAGCTTTCTAACGTTTTCCATGTCCTTACACTATCACCAGCAGTTTATCCAGGGGATCTTTTTTTAGTTCCCCTTCCTAGGGAAATCCATGTATCCCTCTGCAGGCCCTTTTGATATCTAGCCTCTCTGGGGCTGCGAATTGGACAGACGACTCAGCAGTTAAAGGGTTGGCTCACAACCAGAAATAGACTTCTTTAAATGGCTGTATCCACTGAAATTTATCTCTACTTTACAATTATGAAATACTTATATAATGGGTTATAAAATTGCATATGGTTGTTAGGAGCATGAATGTCCTCTGTAGGAGTGTCCTAAAGAGTCAAGCAATGAAAAGTTACTAGCACGGTGTGATTTCTATTACAATAAGAAAGAAGTACGCTTAGCTCTAGAAAGGGTTAGTGTTGTTTTGCAGTTATAATCCTAAGGACAAGTTTCCCTTATCTCAATTGTTTATTTACACAGGTGTTTTTTCACAAGTTTACCATCCCTAAAATATGTTATTTAATTTAATTTTGCATTCACCAAAGGCTAAAACATTCCCCTATTAACAAATGAGTAAAATGATCACTCTCCAGGCAATAATCAGTGGGCTGAGACATCAGGGCTCAGGGAAGAAGTTTCTAAGAAAATGGTTAGTAATCCCAGAACCCTGGTAGAAGGCTTTATGGATGGAAAGAGGCCAGTGTGATGCTCTGAGAGGGAGGGCAAGAACCCGGTGGGGTGGGAACAAGGACTAGAGGGCAGGTGAATCAAGATTAACTTGTCAGTGTCTTCTCAAAATCAAAAATCAAAAAATCAAAGAGAGATTAATCCAGTCCCCTTTTCTCCTCTCTTTCTGCCTCCCTCCCTCTCTTCCTCCCCCTTCCCTCTCTCTCACACACTGTAGATTCACCATTACACATTTTCTTCTCTGATCTGTTAAATTTCTGAATTCAACTGTTCAAAACGATGATGTGAAATTCACAGCTGGTGCTTAAAATCCCCCAATGAATAGATGTACTGTTAAGCAAATGAATTTATTGTTAAAAAGTAAAAACATTCTCTGTATTAATTTTAGTAATGATTTCAGGCATTCACTAACAAATAAATACCCAATAAAAGTTAATGTTCCAATCCAAAGCCCCCAAAAGTTCACAATAAAGGAGAGCAAAACCTCAGCAATGATAGATTCTTATAATTATCTTTATCAAGCTAATATTTATGTATAATTACCCACAATATAGGGCTATGTGAAAACAGTGTGCTCTGGGACTGATTCCTGGAGCAACAGGCACTTTATCTTGTAAATTAATAAGCACGATTTACACTTTATAGAACTCCTCAGCTATTGGTCTCATTGTGAAGATGAAAGAACTTGATGTAGCCTCACTTCTTATTGCAGACATATCAGCCTTAAGATAACCCATCTGAATCAAGGCTACAATGGCAGGCCACTGTTTGATAGAAATCTGTGTTTTCAACTGATGTTCTACTTTTACATTTTGTTAAGAACTGAAATGGCCTTTGTACAAAATAAAAATTTATCTCATAATTTCAAGTTCTTTGGTTAAGTTGGACAGCAAGCCAAACTACTCTACAGGACCATGTTTCTGTTCACAGGCCTACCCGAAAAAAACGAGAATGAGGAAGCGTATGTTTGAGAGATCATAGAGGCTCCACCTACTGCCTGTATCTAGGAATGAATGTTCTCTATTGATCCAGCTCCCGTTCACAGTGTTCTTTCTGGAGTTAACAGAGAAATATTTGCTCAAAACAAGTCTCTAAGCTATTTTTGTAAGATTTTTACTCTTATTATTTTTAATTATAGGTATGTTTGTATCAGAGTGTGGACATGTGGACATGAATGAATTGCCCAGGAAGGTGTCAGATCTTCAGGAGCTGGAATTCCAAGAAGCATGGGTGCTTGGAACTGAACGTGGTTCCTTAGTAAAAGCAGTATGTGCTATTAACAGCGGACCCATCACTTTAGTCCCACAGTCTCTTAAATCTTGCAGGTACCACCGTCGTGCATTCAACTTATGTCTTCCTCCTTTAAGATTGTATGGATTGACTTGTTTATGGAATTATTGCAAATAGAAATGGTAAGTGTATATTGATTGCCTAAGTCAAAAAAGCTGTAGGCTGCCAAACCTCAAGAATTCTTGTCAAAGGCTAAATAGAAGATGTCACATGCTGTTCAGAAGAGCAGCCTCTCCCAGACTCATTTCTCCATCAATGCCGAAACACAGTTCTGTGCCCAGCACAAATTAATTATAATTTGTAAGTGATAGCAAGAACACACACACTTTCTAATTTGGGTAGCCTCTATAATTTTTGGTATGAGTGTGTTTTGTTTTGTTAAAAAATAAAACTACTTGAAATAGTCTTTTTAAAAGTTTTGTCTATGGGCCAGTGTCTGTAATTCCCCAAACTTAGTGGATTAATACAAACCTTCAATTCACTAAATCTGTGGTTCATGAATTCAGATACAGCAGAGGTGGGAGGGCCAGGCTTAAGGTCTTCCAAAAGGCTGCACACAGAAAACCAGCCCAGCTTTTAGCCTTTAGAAAGCTTGTATAGTGCCAGACAGTCATTGTCTAAGACATAGCTATTAGCATGGCATCCCAGATTCTTACCTCATAAACATTTCTATAGGTCACTTGAATGTCTTTGGATCATTGCAACCTCCTCTCTCTGGAGAGAGAGCAAAGGCAAGTCACATGTATCTTAAAATCAAGCATTACAAAAAGAGAAGGCTAACACTAAAAACAATACACCTAAAGAGGAGGAAGCAAAGCATCCCATGTTCTCAGAAGAAAAGTGTGAAACCATTTGTTGAAATATTTTAGACTATCATCAGGTCTCCTCCATGACTTTGCATATGGTGCAGTCAGAGGACCATCCAGTCAGAGCAGCATTTAATGTTGAGCTCTCCCTTGAGCTGGTGAACACCGCATGCTACACATATCACTACAATTAACTTCTTCCCGGGAACTCTAAAAGAAAGAAACCTCACCAGGCACTGTAGTTATTGGTGAGACTTGAAAATGGCTTGGCATTTACACTGGAAATTCAGGGTGGTTTGTAAAAAATCATTGTGAGACTTAAAGAGTTGTTCCCCTGGAGGACAGTTTGACCACCCAGCAGGCTGATGTCTATAGAGCTGCATGGGCCATGATACCACTGGACTGTCAGTCTTCTACCTCCTCACTCTTTATTTGAGCGTGTTCAATTTTACTGTCTTCTCTCTGCTAAGCTGAAATCAATGTATTGACGTTTTTGTAGGAGAAGTGGAGCAAGAGCTAGCTAAGCCATTCCCTAGAGGGAAAACTAAACATTAAAGGTGTCTTCTTACTCCTGTGGGTCAGGACACTGGATGTCAAACTCTACTATATATATTGCTGTGGTTCAATGAGCCCCAAACAGAATACTCCTGCCTGTCCTCTGTCTTTATAGTGTTCCTCACAGGATTAATACAGGTCTCTCTAACTCTGTCTGTCTGTCTTTCTCTTTCTATACATCTCTGTCTCCCTCCCTTCTTCTTCTTCTTCTTCTTCTTCTTCTTCTTCTTCTTCTTCTTCTCTCTCTCTCTCTCTCTCTCTCTCTCCCTCCCTCCCTCCCTCCCTCCCTCCCCCCACTCACACACACACACACAGACACACACTACCACCACCACCACCACAACCACCACCACCACCACATCACACCATCCTAACTTCTCTATTTTGGTCTATTTAGAAACTTCATTGAAATTTCTATAATGCTAATGTTTTACCTAGAAATTAGAGAATTCAAAAAACAGTTTCAGTCATGCTGATTGTCACTCTTGTGATATATCTTGCATCTTATGTCTAGTGTCCCCCACCAACAGAAAATACTTTTCTCAAAGAGATAATGATGGTGCTAGCATTTTATTAGTATTATTTTTTAATACATGAATGGACTAAGACACCAAAGAGCTTAAGAGGAAATGCATATTTCAGCACATTGTGTCAAAGGTTTAAGTTCATGCTTATCTAGCTCATTGCTTTTTGACAGTGGTGCAATGGCAAGTCATAGTGGGAACATGTGGGAAAGGAAAGCAAATAAGATCTGTTCCTTTAGTCTCTCTACTTTTGCCTAAGTATGTAGAAAAATGCTAGGTAAATAATCTCTATTGGTAAAAATATACAAGTAATGGGAAGTTGCATTGTCTCTTTGCACTGTTACAGTAACATGCTTTTCATTTCTTTAATTCTTGATTTGTCAAATAATGACAACCCATCTGCAAAACATCATTAGCATAAATTAGATGAGATCATGTATGTAAAGAAATTAGTATGATTCATCACATAGTAAACATCCAGTGTAATTTACTACCACCCTGATTATTAAATCATAGAAATTTGTACTTTCTCAAAGTGAAATAGATGTGCATGCATAAATATTGTTACAGATGGTTATTTCTGCTACTTAATATAGCAGAAGTTACTTTTTCTTTGTGTGTGTGGTTTCTGTGAGACAAGGCCTTTCCTGTGATCCTCTTGAGTCCAACTCCTGAGTTTAGTGATTGAACAGTGTGAACCTGGATTACCATTTCTTGTATATTTAGTAGCTCACTGATATTTTCATAGATGATTGTTACACACTGCTAATTTTAACAATGATGATCTAAAGCTCAGAGATGTCAGCTAGTTTATCCGAAATCCCTCAGTTCAAATGTGGAAGACCGGTAGTTTAAACTTAGGTCAGTGTGATACCACAGCCAATGTTATTTCTTCTAAATAGAGGACAATAGCTCAACTAGATTTCCAGTTCTCTGTCTCTCCCACAATATGAAGTTCAGATTTTCACCATCCATATATAGTATTTTGACCATCACCATATCCTGGAATACAATATTTTTTATTGAAACAAACTCTGTCTTTTAAGTGAGGATACTGATATTACTACTCTAGTATTTGGGAAAAGGTAAAACTAGAGAAGGCAATCATTTCAATCCTGCCTAACAAAAGATTTTATAACTGATGGGGAACCCAAACTAGGAAAACCTTTGCTTTCTCATTGACTTATAAAAGAAGATCCTTGATTTCTGAGAAGGCATCCGCATGCCCAGCATTTTCTGAGATCCACATTCATTTTAAAGAGATACCACCAATGCTGTTCCTCCACATACAGTACTCAGTATCTTTTCTACCATAACAAAGCCACTAATGAGTAATCCCCATGAGAGCAAAGTTACCTTCTATAACCTGTAACCATTCCACACTGCCTTGGAATTGAATCCTTTGTCAACTACATCACTGTTTTTTTTCTTTCTTTTTTTGTTTATTTTTTTTTTAGCTGTTGAAACAAATTTCCGCCTTCTCCCCATTTCCCATTTCCCTCCCCCACCTCCCACACATCGCCCCCTCCCCCCAGTCCCCTCCCCCTCTCCCCACTCCTCTCCCCCTCCCCCCACTTCATTTCCCCTCCCTCTCAAGAATGAAGAGCAGTCCAGATTCCCTGCCCTGCAGGAAGTCCAAGGTCCTCCCACTTCTATCCAGGTCCTGGAAGGTGAGCATCCAAACAGGCTAGGCTCCCACAAAGCCAGTTCATGCATTAGGATCGAAACCTAGTGCCATTGTCCTTGGCTTCTCATCCATTATGATCAAGTAGGCTTCATCCCAGGGATGCAGGGCTGGTTCAACATATGAAAATCTATCAATGTAATCCATCATATAAATAAACTGAAAGAAAAAAACCATATGATCATTTCATTAGATGCTGAAAAAGCACTTGACAAAATTCAACATTACTTTATGATAAAGGTCTTGGAGAGATTAGGGATACAAGGGTCATACCTAAATACAATAAAAGCTATTTATAGCAAGCCGACAGCTAACCTCAAATTAAATGGAGAGAAACTCAAAGCCATCCCACTAAAATTAGGAAGACGACAAGGCTGTCCACTCTCTCCATACCTCTTCAATATAGTGCTTGAAGTTCTAGCAATAGCAATAAGACAATATAAGGGGATCAAAGGGATTCAAATTGGAAAGGAAGAAGTTAAACTTTCATTATTTGCAGATGATATGATAGTGTACATAAGCGACCCCAAAAACTCCACCAAAGAACTCCTACAGCTGATAAACACCTTTAGTAGTGTGGCAGGATACAAGATCAATTCCAAAAAATCTGTTGTTGTTTTTTTTTTCTTTCTTATAAGAGGATGACAGGGTCTTAACCATTGTCATGGCTTTTGGCCCCTCTCTTCTAGGAAAGATCCATGTCCCAATCACATTCTTGTTGATCTTGTCCACAAGATGTATAATATGAACATTATGATGCACTTGGACTTGGCAAGCCACAAGAGAGCTCCTTGTTAAGAAACATCACTTTTCTCTGTCATCTTGCTTGCCTTGTCTTAAGAATGCCATGCTCCAAACCAGATCTGCTACTGAAGCCTTAGTTTGGGGCTGCAGAGCTGGGGACATGTTGAATGGGGCCTCAGCAACTGACTGATGGTCAACAGCATGTAATACAAGTAAAGAATATACTTCAAAAATAGTTCTCTCAAGTTCATGTCCGGTCACATAAGAGAAAACAAAATGAAAATAACACAAGCCAGTGAGTGAACTGACTGAACCTGCCTAGGGCTGTGCTTTCATCTGTGCATCAATTCCTAGGATTTTGAAGTAAGTATCTAAGGAGACATGACAAAAATATTTGTGTAGTCATCACCAGAATCAACAGGGGAAAATGGCATCATCAATTAGTAATGTCTGCCATGGGCATTGACTTGAGAGGTAGTGACTGACACAAATGAGATGCTTGCTGGTTTCTGGCCAATTTATCCACCTTTCCAGGATTTCAAAGAGCAAAACATTGTATTTTTCTATTCTTTTCCTTCATCTGAACTCTTCTAAAAATCCCTCTCCTCATGGGAATTTCATACTCCCTGACTTTTTTCCACCACCAATAACAGTAAACACAAAGACACATTTTTTTCAAACTTTGACAGTGGTCCCATCCACGCACTTCTATCTCTGATTATTCACCCCTTTGCTTCTGAAAGATGTGTTGACTTTCTCCAACACTTGATGCATGCCTGCCCAAAGGACAATCAATACCCAGAGAACTGAAACAAATTTGGGGTTCTATACAAACTCCACAGCTACCAATGCCACCAGCCCAGCTTGGCTTAGTCTGGGACATAAAGTTGTGACCATGGATGAAATTCATGTAATAAAAGAGGCATCTTTACATACCATTTTCCTTCTCATAAACCAGCACCCTCCCACAAATTATTACATTGCAAAAGTGCCATCTAGAGGTCACTATTCTTGCTGAGGAAAGCAACAGTGCAATTCAAAGGAGGGACTAGGGAATATGTGCCTCTGTCTACCAGGGTACTGATGCTTTGCATCATTATTTTTTAAAAAGTAGTAATTGATGCCCCCATTTCTTAGATGAGGATGTTGGACTTTAGTTACTGGCTCAGTGAAAGAGAATCACAGTTCCAAATCATATTTTGTTGATGGCAACATGACAGTATTTTTATTACTCTACTTCTCCAACTAAGTTCTTCTTATTACTCAACTGTTCTTGTATTGTGGATTTTTTGTGTGATTATTCAACTGACTATATCAAATTCAGTCATCAATGGAGATTTTTCATGTCACTACTTTTCTGACTTTTATTCCCGGATGCTGGGTAAAATCCTGTGTTTGAATAAATAACTAAATGTGTTGTTCTTGACTCCTTTCAGCCTCTTTTAAGAGTTCTCACGTGCAGAGTAGGTTATTGAGACTCCACTACTCTCAGAGGACACCATTCCTGTGGAAAGTCTCCACTCTTATGCCATGGGGATCTGCCCTCAGAAGCCTGCTAAGCATCCACAGCTGCTTGTTCTGAAGAGTAAAAGTTTAGGAGTTTAAATTATTTAGGACACTCTGTAAGTGAAAACTTATGCAAAATAGCTGTTCTATAGCAAAGATCATTTTATTGTCCAAATAATTACAATCTTAGTTGCTTTGCAGATCTTGATTTTTCTTGAGACTTATGTTGCTGACATATTATGACTATCCAGATTCTCTCTCCTCCTCTCTCTCTGTCTCTCTGTCTCTCTCCTCCTGTCTCTCTGTCTCTCCATCTCTCTGTCTCTCTTTCTCTCTGTCTCTCTCAAACACACACACACACACACACACACACACACACACACACACACACATTCTCACTAATGGTCATGTCCAGAAACACACAATTTACTACATCTGTAGTAGTAATTACCCTGGTTCATGTGCATTGTCTCACAGTGTGTGTTTGTGGGGTTACAAATATCAATTTTAAATTATTGCCTAATCTTCTGATTATTACTGTCCTGTCTTCTCTCATCTTTTTATTTTTTATAGGAAATAAATTTTAACGATACAACTTATTCTTTTTATTATTTCCTCACTCCTTCCTCTTCCAAGTTTCTCTCCACCACCCCTCCATCTTTTTCAAAGTTTATAATTGAGAAAGTATTGCACCTGCTCTTACATAGCTAGTCTTTGAAGAGAATAACGAGAAAATAGAGGTTGAAATGTAGCTAGGTCTCAAGAGTGGCCCTTGAAAGAAGGTAATTATCTACCTAGAACCACATTATGTGATGGCACTCATGACCTCTGACCTCAGGAATATAGTATCATGTGATAAAGAGAAAATTATGGTTTGATATTCTGGGCCTGTAAATGCACACACACACACATTCCCTTCAATGGAAGGTAGAAATGATCAACTCATGAGATCATCAACTACAAAACTCCCTTCTGACATGATGGCACAAGCTGCAATGAAGTTACAATAAATGTGTGTTGAATTGAATTAAATCCAATTTCCTCCTTCTTCAGACTCTCCAATATGAACCATGAAAGATTGAAATGTCATTTTTCCTCTTATTTATTTTTAATTCAAGAATTCTCAGTAACTTTCTCCTGGGGATATATTAGAAGATGTTAACCCACACCAATTCTAAAGAGATACTTATAGAATTTCTGATCTCCTCAAGTGGCCTCCATGATATGCTAAATAGATCCTGGTAGAAGCTTTTATAGAATATTTTTTAGATATTTTGAGGTGAAAAATCCAAAAATCTAGTAAAGGTGAAAACTATTTTTTTTCTGCCACTGAGTGATTTAAAGTAATAATTACCATCGAATGTGACGGACAGCATCTATACTTTGTGCTAAATTATTTTACTTAAAACTATGCTCTGCAAGAGAATCTTTTTCAATGTTGTTACACAAAATTAGGGACATCTGCAATCTCTTTCTTCCCCTGCTATGTACATTCTTGATAGGCAAAAATTCTTTTTGGTTACTGTACACCAGGTTGGATGAATGTGCATATGTATAAAAGGGGCTGAGAGAGTACATAATAACTGAGTATATAAAAATGAATAAAAGACAGTTCTTTGGAATGCCATGAAGTTTAGCAAATTTAGTGAATGTATATTTATCTCTATCATTTTTCATGTTGAGAAAATGTGGCTTCTTTTGAAAGTTACTGCTTGAAAGTTCTCTTTTACACCATAAATATAAAATGTTTTTATACAAAAATGAGCCACATTTTAAAAATCAAATTTTACTCACCTTACGAGACCTGGATAGAGGTGGGCAGTCCTTGGGCTTCCCACAGGTCAGGGAACCCTGATTGCTCTTAGAGCAGATGAGGGGGGGGGACTTGATCGGGGGAGGGGGAGGGAAATGGGTAGCGGTTGTGGGGACGAGGCAGAAATCCTTAATAAATAAATAAATTTAAAAAATAAAAAAAATCAAATTTTACTAAGATGAACCAATATCAAGACTTTATATCTTTCACAATATTTTAATGCAAATACATATATAGATTTTAAAAATGAAAAATACTCCTTTGTATGTGAATTTTTGTAATTTGTGTGTCCATTATAGTAATACATATTTTGTGTCTTAAGTACACATATACATTCTTACTGTGGTAGCCATAGAATAATATGTTGTATATATTTCCATCTTATTCAACTTGTTCTTACAAACTTGTTGCTAGTTTTACCACTTACAATAGCACAGTTACAGCACTGTAAGACAGCTTAGCAGCTAAAAGCACTTACTGTCAACCTAACAAGCTGAGTATCTGATTTTTCTCTCCAGGACCCTAATGGTAGAAAGAACACACTCCCACAATGATTTTCTCTGATATCCACAGTCATGTCCTGACATGTTCATATACACACACACACACACATGCACAAATACACAAACATACACACACTAAATAAATACGATAAATGAACATAGCAATAGAATGACTCCTTATAGGATAGTGCTATACCCATAGAGCAGTACATCACTCAACCATTCCTGGGGCAATGTCTTCTTTCACTTGGTCTATCACAGAGACCTTGATCTATCTATCAGCACAGAGACCCATAGCTAGACACTCTGCAGAGAGTGAGAGACTTTTGAGCACTCATCCCAGAATGGGATGTAGTCATCAAATCCTGCTATGGGACAATGGTTGTGTAATTTGTAAAGATTTGTTACTTGTATTTTAATAAAATGCTATTGGCTAGTAATCAGGCAGGAAGTATAGGTGGGGCAAGGAAAACAGGAAAATATTGGAAAGAGGACAGGTTCATTCTGCAGTTGTTACCCAACCACAGAGGAAGCAAGATGAGAATGCCTCACTGATAAAGGTACCAAGCCACATGGCTAACACAGAATAGAATTATGGATTAATATGTAGAAATTAGTTAATTCGAAAACCTGAGCTAATAGGCTTGCCAGTTTATGATTAATGTAGACCTCTGTGTGCTTCCTTAGTACTGAACAGCTGCGGGACCAGGCGGGACAGAAATATCGGGCAACAAATGGTGCCAACGTGGACAGCTACATCCACATAAAACCTGAGAGGGCTTTGGAAGTAATTCTAGACACAAAAGAAAAAAGTTAAGCATGGCTTTTTGGTAGCAGCATTTTCTCTGGTGGGCTTTGTTTGGTAGAGACAAATGTGTCACATTTAAGAGAGGCTTCATGACTCAGGTGTAACTGTAAAAACCTTACAACACTTTTAAGAGGATCTTCCACAAACACTTAAATGGTGTTTATAAATAGCCAACAGCATGCTTCTTGGTGGTGGCAGGGACCTTGAAACTCCATAGAGTTGTGGCAATAAACATGGCTCTGGCTAGTACCTCTTCCATGAAGCTAGACTCCCCAAAAGCTAAAGAATGGGGTGGATCCAGCCATCAAAACCATGACTCTAATCCTAGCCATATTGCTTAGCAAATTAAAGACTCATGTAGTCAAAAAGAGAGAGATAAACAGTAAAGATAGATTCAAATGAAAAAAAAACTCTAAATGATTTAGAGTGTTTTAAAAATAAATGTAGGCTTGGGAAAAATGATAAAGTTTTTTTTAAAAAAAAGAAAAAAGAAAGCAGTTGGGTGTGGTGTCACACACATTTAATCCCAAAACTTGGAGGCAGAGACAGGCAGATCTCTGTGAGTTCAAGGACAGCTTGGTCTACAGAGTGAGTTCCAGTACAATCAGAGATATATAGAGATATCCTATGTAAAAAAATTACAAAGAAAAATAAAAAAAAATAGAATTTTAAATAAAGCCATGTAAAGATGAACAATACACACACAGTCTGAATACTATATGCTATTGTGTGATCTTTGAATTGTTTGATTGGTTGAAGAAGGAACAATAGCTGCTAAAAGACGTTTGATTAAAAATGCTCCTGGATTAGTCCAACATTTGTATTTTGAAAATACTTTGACTTTAAAATATAAGTCAAAATATATGTTACTTTGGAGAAGAGGTTTTACTTTTGTTTCCACAGGCTATGGGGAACTGTGGATTCATTTTGTTTTAAGAAAATTCAGGTTTGATAAAGGAAGACCCCCTGAGAAATTTTTAATAAAAGCAAATGACCCAGATGTTTGAGTTCTACATCCAGAACAGTTTCAAGACTGCTGGCTGAGATGATAAAGTCTCACAGAATACTCCAGTCAGGACTTGATCATAATTCTAAATTTTCTTTAGGTCCCCACAATATTATCAGTGCCCCCAATTCACAGAATTTAGCCTTGAAAACTATGCTCATGTACCCAAAAAATGACTTATGGGTATTTTTCTTTGTTTAGAGTGTTGGTTACAAGTTGTATGGATAATGGACAGAAAGAAAGCTAAACAAAGGAGATTAGATTTAAAGTTCTTGTTTTGAAAAAAAGGGGGGAAGTGCTGTGGGACAATGGTCTTGTACTTTGTAAAGATTTGTAACTTGTATTTTAATAAAACTCTGATTTTCCAATAGCCAGGCAGGAAATATAGGCAGAGTGACCAGGCAAGATGTAGAGGTAGGGTGGAGAGAACAGGAAAATACTGGGAAGTGGAAAAGTCCAGTCTGCCGTTGTCACCCAGTTGTAGAGGAAGCAACATGAGAATGCCTCGCTGATAAAGTTGCCAAGCCACATGGCTAAATCAGACAAGCATTATGGGTTAAGAAGTAGAAATTAGTGAATAAGAAGCCTGAGCTAATAAGATAACCAGTTTATAATTAATGTAGACCTCTGCGTGTTTCTTTGGGACTGAATGGCTATGGGACCATTGGGACAGAAATCTCTGTCAACAAAATCCCACTCCTCAAGATTCAGGTATCTATGTGGAAGAGAAGGCAAAAGTTGAAAGAGTAAGAAGTTACGGATGACTCCACGGAAACTGTGTCTTTTGGACTCAACAGGATTAAGACAACTGATACACACATGAACTCAAAGAAACTGTGATAGCATGCATACAACCAAGCTAGACATTTCCCAGGATGGAGAAGAAGAAATGGACACAAAGTTCCAGCCCCTCTAATCAAGAAGCTATTTGCAATCGATACCTGCTGGAAAGAGCAAATCATTTTCCTCTAATGAAGTGTCACTGGGTATACCAACCATATTCCATGCCCTCCATGAGGCCAGGCCTCATGCCCAGGGGTACTTAGCCAACACAAAATCTCCCCATCTCTCTCTCTCATCCCTCCCTTCTCTCTCTCTCTCTCTCTCCCCCCCCTCTCTCCTGTGTGTGTGTGTGTGTGTGTGTGTGTGTGTGTGTGCATGCCTTTTGCTTTGCTTTGATAATTTTTGTTTGATATTTAGCTTTGTTTCTTTTTCTTATTTGTTTTGCTTAGGGGGAGACAGAATGAAATTAAATAAGTAGGGAGGTTAGGGGACCTGGGAGGAGTTGAAGGAAGGAAAACAATGCATTCAAAATATGTTATGTGTGAAAAAATAACTCAGGATAAAATAAACAAAAACACTGTATTCAATGTGTTTCTTCTTCACTCTCCTTTTATTCATCTCAGACTCTCCTTCAGAAAACAGAAGAAGTAGACAAAGGAAATGACTGTGATAGAGGCCATTTAAGCTTATGCCTAAATGTCATGCTCTATCTGCTTCATAAGGATTTATCAGTTGTAGATATTGCCATATTACAAGTATATGTAATATATAAAACATTTTAAAATATACATTTTCATCTACAAGGAGTGAACAGTGAGGAGATTCTGTTATAGCTGTCTGTGTACATGAAAGCAGAATGTGGAAGTCAAGAAGTAGATTCTCAGACCAAGTGCCCTCATCTGGCCAGTCACATATCATATCATATCATATGACCTCCATGCCTTTCCAAGATGAAATAACTGTATCATACATCAGTTTCCTGTTTCAAAAATTAAAACAACCATTTCTTTTGTTTTTTTTTCTGAGGAATAAATGAATTGATATAAATATTGGCTCATAAAAGTAGCTGCTGCAAGTGAGAACCAACAAATTAAATGCTCACATCAACTTATTCTCCCTGGAAAAACTACTGGAGTCTTAAGCCTCATGGCAGTTGTATACATACACCCCCAAGACTAGACTGTGAGATCAATTGATGTGTGTCTATTTTGACTTAAATCAAAAGTACCTCTAAGGCAAGATACCCATTTTTCTTATCTAGAGGCACTTGCAAGAACATAGACTTGATAGTAAGGCAGTTGGAAGGATTCTGGACCTATGAATGACCATGGAACAAAACCCTGCCCTACACTCACTACACTGAATGATGATCTCATGGTAGAGATGAATGCATCCTGAATCCATTTGAAAATGTTGTCATTTGTGTAGTTGTGAGCTTTTCTATACAAAGTGAGCTGTCTATTATCCATTTTATGACCACATAGTATCTGTTTGAGAAAATATTTTATTCAAGAATAAAAAAGATGACTAGATAAAAAATAACTCAGGATCCAAAATTTGCAGCAGATAATCCACACCTTGATAAGAGTCATTTGTCTATGTGGAATGTTCTTTACCCTCTTTTCATTCCTTTCAATATTCAATTTTGGCTTTAGGCTACAGAGGTTAACCTCAATACAGCTTAATGTGTTTATTCAGCTTAAACCCACAAATTCCTTATATCTCCTCTTAGCTTTTTCCAGCAAACATTGTTTTCTCACATTTACTGAAATGCTTAGGCCATAAATATCAAGGTACTAGCTGAGGAAATCCAAAAGGAAACATTTTTCAGGGAAAGGAAATATTCAAAAGAAAGACTATTGCATTTTTTTTTAAAAAAAAGAACCATAACGGTGCAATGGTTCTGAAATGTCTAAAGAAAAGGTATACCAAGAGGAATATTTTTGTCATACTTCCCTCTTGAGGACTATAAACATGAAAGAACCATACTCAATCTGGAACTCTGTTCATTTTACAAAAATGGTATTTCTTTTTTTTTATTTCTTTTTTTTTATTTTATTGAGAAAAAGAAAAAAAGTTTCAGCCTGCTCCCAGCCTCCCATTTCCCTCCCCCACCTCCCACCCTTCTTCCCCTCCCCCCACTCCTCTCCCCCTCCCTCTCCAGTCCAAAGAGCAGTCAGGGTTCCCTGCCCTGTGGAAAGTCCAAGGTCCTCCCCCATCCATCCATGTCTAGGAAGGAGAACATCCAAACTGGCTAGGCTCCCACAAAGCCAGAACATTACGTAGGATCAAAACCCGGTGCCATTGCCCTTAGCTTCTCATCAGCCCTCATTGCTTGCCATGTTCAGATAGTCTGGTTTTATCCCATGCTTTTTCAGTCATAGTCCAGCTGGCCTTGGTGAGCTCCCAATAGATCAGCCCCACTGTCTCACTGGGCGGGTGCGCCCCTCATGGTCCTGACTTCCTTGCTCATCTTCTCCCTCCTTCTGCTCCTCATCGGGACCTTGGGAGCTCAGTCCAGTGCTCCAGTGTGGGCCTCTGTCTCTATCTCCATCCATCACCAGATGAAGGTTCTATGGTGATATGCAAGATATTCGTCAGTATTGCTATAGGATAGGGTCATTTCAGGTTCCCTATCCTCAACTGCCCAAGGAACTAACTGGGGACATCACCTTGGGCTCCTGGGAGCCACTCTAGGTTCAAGTCTCTTGCCAACCCTAAGGTGGCTCCCTTAACTAAGAATTGTGGTTCCGTGCTCCCTATCCAACCTTCCTTTATCCCAATCATCCTGTTTCCCCAAGTTCCCCCCATCCTCCCCTTCTTACTTTTCTCTCCCCATCTCCCCTTACCCCAAACCCACCCCACCCCCAAGATCCCACTTTCCTCCCCGGCAATTTTGTCTACTTCCCATAGCCAAGAGGATAACTATATGTTTTTCCTTGGGTTCACCTTCTTATTTAGTTTCGTTAGGTTCACCAATTGTAGACTCCGTGACCCTTATTTATTGCTAGAAACCAATTATGAGTGAGTACATCCCATGTTCATCTTTTTGGGTCTGGGTTTCCTCACTCAGGATAGTGTTTTCTATTTCCATCCATTTGCATGCAAAATTCTAGAAGTCATTGTTTTTTACCGCAGATTAGTACTCTAATGTGTATATATTCCACACTTTCTTCATTCATTCTTCTATTGAAGGACATGTAGGTTGTTTCCAGGATCTGGCTATTACAAATAATACTGCTATGAACATAGTCGAACAAATGCTTTTGTCATATGATAGGGCATCTCTTGGGTATATTCCCAAGAGTGGTATTGCTGGGTCCAGGGGTAGGCTGATCCCGAATTTCCTGAGAAACCGAAACACTGATTTCCAAAGTGGCTGCACAAGATTGCATTCCTACCAGCAATGGATGAGGGGTCCCCTTCCTCCACAGCCTCTCCAGCAAAGGCTATCATTGGTGTTTTTTATTTTAGCCATTTTGACAGGTGTAAGATGATATCTCAAAGTTGTTTTGATTTGCGTTTCCCTGATCGCTAAGGAGGTTGAGCATGACCTTAAGTGTCTTTTGGCCATTTGAACTTCTTCTGTTGAGAATTCTCTGTTCAGTTCAGTGTCCCATTTTTTAATTGGGTTAATTAGCATTTTAAAGTCTAGTTTCTTGAGTTCTCCATATATTTTGGAGATCAGACCTTTTTCTGTTGTGGGGTTGGTAAAGATCTTCTCTTAGTCAGTAGGTTGCCATTTTGTCTTAGTGACAGTGTCCTTTGTTTTACAGAAGCTTCTCAGTTTTAGTAGGTCCCATTTATTCAATGTTGCCCTTAATGTCTGTGCTGTTGGGGTTATACCTAGGAAGCTATCTCCCGTGCCCATCTGTTGTAGGGTACTTCCCAATTTCTCTTCTATCAGATTCAGTGTGTTCGGACTGATATTGAGGTCTTTAATCCATTTGGACTTGAGTTTTTTGCATGGTGATAGATATGGGTCAATTTTCATTCTTCTACAGGTTGACATCAAGTTATGGCAGCACCATTTGTTGAAGATGCTTTCTTTCTTCCATTGTATACTTTTAGCTCCTTTATCGAAAATGAGGTGTTCATAGGTTTGTGGGTTAAAATTCGGGTCTTCTATATTATTCCATTGGTCGACTTCTCTGTTTTTATGCCAGTACCACACTGTTTTCATTACTGTAGCTCTGTAATAGAGTTTGAAATCAGGGATGGTAATGCCTGCAGCAGATCCTTTATTGTATAGGATTGTTTTGGCTATCCTGGGTTTTTGTTTTTCCATATAAAGTTGATTATTGTCCTCTCAAGATCTGTGAAGAATTTTGATGGGACCTTGATGGGGATTGCATTGAATCTATAAATTGCCTTAGGTAGAATTGCCATTTTTACTATGTTGATCCTCCCAATCCAAGAGCAAGGGAGGTTCTTCCATTTTCTGGTATCCTCTTCAATTTCTTTCTTCAATGCCTTAAAGTTCTTGTCAAATAGATCTTTCACTTCCTTGGTTAGAGTTACCCCAAGATATTTTATGCTGTTTGTGGCTATCGTGAAAGGTGATTTTCCTCTGATTTCCCTCTCTGCTTCCATATCCTTTGTGTATAAGAAGGCGACTGATTTTTTGGAGTTGATCTTGTACCCTGCCACATCGCTAATGCTGTTTATCGGCTGTAAAAGTTCTTTGGTGGAGCTTTGGGGGTCGCTTATGTAGACTATCATATCATCTGCAAATAACGAAAGTTTAACTTCTTCCTTTCAATTCGAATCCCCTTTATCCCATTATGTTGTCTTATTGCTATTGCTAGAACTTCAAGCACTATATTAAAGAGGTATGGCGAGAGTGGACAGCCTTGTCGTGTTCCTGAGTTTAGTGGGATGGCTTTGAGTTTCTCTCTGTTTAATTTGATGTTAGCTGTAGGCTTGCTGTATATAGCTTTTATTATATTTAGGTATGATCCTTGTATCCCTAATCTCTCCAAGACTTTTATCATAAAGGGATGTTGAATTTTGTCAAATGCTCTTTCAGCATCTAATGAAATGATCATATGGTTTTTTTCTTTCAGTTTATTTATATGATGGATTACATTGATAGATTTTCATGTGTAGAACCGGCCGTGCATCCCTGGGATGTAGCCTATTTGATCATAATGGATAATTTTTCTAATGTGTTCTTGGATACAGTTTGGGAGTATTTTGTTCAGGATTTTTGCGTCGATATTCATGAGTGAGATTGGCCTGTAATTCTCTTTCTTGGTTGAGTCTTTGTGTGGTTTTAGTATCAGAGTGACTGTAGCTTCATAAAAGGAATTTGGCAATGCCTCTTCTGTTTCTATATTGTGAAATACATTAAGGAGTATAGGTATTAGGTCTTCTTGGAAGTTCTGGTGGAATTCCTCATTGAAACCATCTGGTCCTGGGCTTTTTTTGGTAGGTAGGTTTTTGATAACAGTTTCTAATTCTTCTCGACGAACAGGTCTATTTAGATTGTTCACCTGGTCCTGGTTTAATTTTGGTATATGGTATTTATCTAAAAAAACTGTCCATTTCTTTTACACTTTCCAGTTTTGCGGCATACAGGATTTTGTAGTAAGATCTAATGATTCTCTGAATTTCCTCTGTGTCTGTGGTTATGTTCCCCTTTTCATTTCTGATCCTATTGATTTGCATATCCTCTCTCTGCCGTTTGATTAGATTGGATAGGGGTTTATCAATTTTGTTGATTTTCTCCAGGAACCAGCTTTTTGTTTCATTGATTCTTTGGATTATTTTCTGTGTTTCTATTTTGTTGATTTCAGCCCTCAGTTTGATTATTTCCAGTCTTCTACTCCTCCTAGGTGAGTCTGCTTCTTTTTTTTCTAGAGCTTTCAGGTGGTCTGTTAAGTCTCCAATGTGTCCTTTTTCTGTTTTCTTTAAGTGGGCACTTAGTGCTATGAAATTTCCTCTTAGGACTGCTTTCATAGTGTCCCATAAGTTTGAGTAGGTTGTTTCTTTATTTTCATTGAATTCCAGGAAGACTTTAATTTCTTTATTTATTTCTTCCTTGATCCAGGTGTGGTTCAGTAGTTGACTGTTCAGTTTCCATGAGTTTGTAGGCTTTCTGGGGGTAGCATTGTTGTTGCATTTTAACTTTAATCCATGGTGATCTGATAAGACACAGGAGGTTACGCATATTTTTTTGTAACTGTGAAAGTTTGCTTTGTTACCAAGTATGTGGTCAATTTTTGAGAAGGTTCCAGGAGCTGCAGAGAAGAAGGTATATTCTTTCCTATTTGGGTAGAATGTTCTATAGATATCTGTTAGGTCCATTTGATTCATTACCTCCATTAATGCTCTTATTTCTCTGTTAGGTTTCTGTCTGATTGACCTTTCTATTGGTGAGAGAGGAATGTTGAAGTCTCCTACTATTATTGTGTGCCATTTGATGGCAGCCTTGAGTTTTAGTAATGTTTCTTTTACGTACGTGGATGCTTTTATATTAGGGGCATAGATATTCAGGATTGAGACTTCATCCTGATGAATTGTTCCTGTTATGAGTATAAAATGTCCCTCTCTATCTTTTCTGATTGATTTAAGTTTGAAGTAAACTTTGTTAGAAATTAGTATGGCCACACCTGCTTGTTTCTTGGGTCCATTTGCTTGATAAGCCTTTTCCCAGCCCTTTACTCTGAGTAGGTGCCTGTCTTTGTGGTTGAGGTGTGTTTCTTGTAGACAGCAGAATGTTGGATCCTGTTTTCTTATCCAATCTTTTAGTCTCTACCTTTTTATCAGTGAGTTGAGTCCATTGACATTAAATGATATTAATGACCAGTGGTTGTTAACGCCGGTCACTTTTTTAGTAGTAGAGTTTGTGTGTTTCCCTTCTTTGAGTTGTGCTGGTGAAGGGTCTCTAGATGTTTGAGTTATTGTGGTCATTGTTGGACTCCTTGGTTTGTGATTTTCCTTCTATTACTTTCTGTAAGGCTGGATTTGTGGCTACGTATTGTTTAAATTTGTTTTTATCCTGGAAGATTTTGTTTTCTCCATTTATAGTGAATGAAAGCTTGGCTGGGTATAGTAGTCTGGACTTGCATCCATGGTCTCTTAATTTCTGAAGTACTTTTATCCAGGACGTTCTGGCTTTCATGGTTTCCATAGAGAAGTCAGGTGTAAGTCTGATAGGTTTACCCTTATATGTAACTTGACCCTTTTCCTTTGCAGCTCTTAATATTCTTTCTTTATTCTGTATGTTTTGTGTTTTGATTATTATATGGCGAGGAGATTTTTTTTTTTGGTCCAGTCTATTCGGTGTTCTGTATGCTTCTTGAACCTTCAAAGGAATATCTTTCTTTAGGCTGGGAAAGTTTTCTTCTATAATTTTATTAAGTATATTTTCTGGACCATTGAGCTGTACTTCTTCTCCTTCTTCTATCCCAATTATTCTTAGGTTTGGTCTTTTTATTGTGTCCCAGATTTCCTGAATGTTTTGTGATGAGAATTTGTTGGTTTTGCTGTTTTCTTTGATCAGTGTGTTTATTTTCTCTATGTTATCTTCAGTGGCTGAAATTCTTTCTTCTATCTCTTATAATCTGTTGTTAGTACTTGTCTTTGTAGTTCCTGTTCGTTTACCCAGATTTTCCATCTTCATCCTTCCCTCGGTTTGTGTTTTCTTCATTACTTCCATTTCATTCTTCAAGTCTTGAACTGCTTCCCTACCTGTTTGATTGCTTTTTCTTGTTTCTCTTGGTTTTCTTGGGTATCTTTGAGTGATTTATTCATTTCCTCTACCTTTTTTTTGTGATCTCTAATTGTGTTATGGCAGTTTTTCACCCCCTGTTTAACGTCTTCTATTATTTTCATATAATTCGCTTTTGAGTAGATTTATTCTAATTCTTCTGGAGTAGGGTGTACAATTCTTCTTGTTTCGGGATCCCTGGATTCTGGTGATGTCGTGTTGCCTTTCAGGTTGTTGGAGGAATTCTTGCATTGGCGCCTTCCCATCTCTTCCTTCAAATGGAGCCAGGAGAGGCCTGGTGTCTTGGTCCAGTCTTTGCTGTGACTGACTCTCTGGGTGTATCTCTTCAGTGTAGAAGCAGGAACTGTCCGGTCCAGATGGAACTCCTCAGCACTGAAACATAGACACCTGGTAGTCCAATGACCCGCGGTCAAAAGGGAGAACTTGGGGGGCAGGGCGGGGACGAGTAGAACACAGGACACCCTGCCGCAAAAGCTGAAGGTGTGCATGCTCCCTTTCGGGGGTCCTTGAGGCCTGCCAGGTAGGCAGGCACTCACCACTCTGGGTGGGTAGCCTTAGTGTAGGAGCTTAAAACTGTTTTTGAGCACTGGTCCTAGCATATAGCAGGGCAGGGTTGGGTGGGGGGGGGGGGCTCGGTTGTGCGGAAGAAAGACAGCCCGCCCTGCAGCAGGAGCTGGGGGAGGGGGGTTTGTGCTCTCTTCTGGGACAGTCCGCCCCTGGATAGCACACACTCACCCATCCAGATGGAAGTCCTCAGCACCTAAACATGGACGCCTGGTAGTTCAATGACTCGCGGACAAAAGGGAGAACTTGGGGGGCAGGGTGGGGACGAGTAGAACACAGGACACCCTGCCGCCAAAGCTGGAGGTGCCCGTGCTCCCTTTGGGGTGGGGGGTCCCTGAGGCCCGCCGGGTAGGCAGGCACTCACCGCTCTGGGTGGGCAGCCCAATGTAGGAGCAGAAAACTGTTCCCAAGCAAAGGACCCAGCAGAAAACGCAGGCTTGGGGAGGGGGGTGGTGGTGTGCAAGAAAGACAGCCCTGCAGAAGAAGCTGGGGGAGAGGGAACTGTGCTCTCTTCCGGGACAATCCGCCCCTAGATAGCACTCACCTGTCCAGATGGAACTCTACAGCACCTAAGCAGGGCCGCTGGGTAGCCCAATGATCTGGGGACAAAAGGAAAAACGGGGCAGGCAGGGGGAGATCCAGGAGAGCACAGGCACCCCTGGAGCACAAGCTGAAGGTGCCCAGGCTCCCTTACAGGGGTCCTTGAGGCCTACCCGGTAGGCAGGCACTCCCTGCTCTGGGTGGGTAGCCCTAGTGTAGAAGTTTAAAACTCGGTATTTCTTACTAAAGGAATGGAATGTGAAAATTGAACACAAAAATGAAGACTGTATATAACAATTAATTATTGATTACAAATAATGTGTTGGGATAATGATCATTCAGGCAAAGATTTTTTCAAATGCAAGCCACAAAGAACTTTGCATGTGGCTTATAGTCTAAGATTAAAGAATCTTGTTGAGAAAAGCTGAAATATTCTTCCGAGTATTTCATTCTCAATAGAGCATAAAACAGTGTAGAGCACCATGGAACGCATCTCACCACACCCGGTTTCTGCAACTCTCTCCTTACACTCATATCCTGCTCAACCCTGTGTTTTGACATGGGATAATGCTGTCTACCCACTGACATGTAGAGATGCTAAAAGTTTTGTCTATAGCTGCCTCGGCAGTGTTGTAAGACAGTGCAGGCAATTATCCATGCTATAGTTTGGAAGCTTCAATTTTCATGTAAGTACTTGGTTAAAATGATTAAAGCAATTGCTATGATCAAGATTATCAATGCAATGTTTACAGACACACTTTGAGAGAACAATGACTAGCAAGATGCATTTGAACTATTCTCCCTAAAATCATAAAAAAAAAAAAAACAACAATTGAATCCCTCCATGAAAGTAAGTTAAGCCTTATTTGGGAATTCCAGGAAAAACACCAGAAAAGCAAACTGCATACAAGTCCCCTCCCCAAGAGTAAGTTTGTTTCAGGAAAGAGAAAAATCAAATGAATTCCAGGGCTCAAAAAGTGATTTGGACTTTTGTGCTTTAACCTCTCTGAGAAACAGTTCTAACAAATATTTATACATCTAAATCCAATTTGCCATTATTTTCTTTATTCAGCTTGAGATACAACTCTTTAGAAAAAGACTAGTGGCTAAGGAACCTTTCTTTTATATATAAAATCACATAAATGTAAATGGAAGTACAATTAATGGGAAATTATACTTTCTTGAAAATGTATTAAGAGTAGTCCAAACAAAACAGTACGTAGTAATTCAGAGTAAGAATTGAAAGGCATTTCAATGTATTTTGTTGTCATCTGATTTTTGTGCTTAATTGAACAAATACAATAATAAACACAACAAAAGAGGTAAAGACATTTTGTGGGTCTAAATTAGTTCAACAAATATTCAGTAAATACTTTCATTAATAGAAAGTGTGCCAGTAGGAAATGGAAAAGAACCAAAGTGAATGGAATGGCCACTACACTGGCTACAAACAGAGTTGGGGGAGGGAACGGTGAGAACTTAACCTTCACCAGAGTAAATAACAGGAAAGTGGTGCTGAGGCTGGGGCTCAGTGATATCATCCTCTTTGTCTCACAGTCCCAAGGGTCTAGATTTGAGCCTCAGTTTCATCTTTCAGACAACCAAACAAAATTGAGCATTAAGGACTACAACCTAGCTTTGTGTGGACATGAATGCTTGTTGTCCCAGCTATCTTGGAAGATGAAGAGGAAGTTTCACTTGGCCAGGAGTTTAAGACTAGCCTGAATAAATACACCAAGATATCCATTCCCCAAACAATTTGTTTTGTTTTATTTTATTTTCTTCAGTTGCTATTGCATTTTTATTCATCCTTGTGACAGACAAATAATTCTAGTCCCTAAAACCAAGGATGAGGGTGGAAATTGCTCAGTATTGTAAATTCAGGTAGATAATCTTCTGTTTCTCCATGGTATCAAACCAGCACCATCAGTATGCACTTGGGTTCTGCTCTCATAAGTATCCCTTTACCTAAAGGTGGTCAGAACCCCTCCTCCACATATACCCCCAAATCTCCACAATCTTACAACACATTTATGATTCGAGGTGTGGGGAATGAGGATCTATATTTTATAATCATAAGTTCAAAAGCCACCAAGAAGCCACAGTGAAGCAGTTCATTTTTAATTCTACAGAACCTGGTCCCGCCTAACTGACATGGTAGATAGGCCATGAGAGCTCAAAGAGCGGATTTATAGTTTTGAATGCAGGTCCCTTCCCCTTTCCCCATTGGCAAAATACTGAGTACTTGGGAGAGTATAATCTTTTTTGTACATAACCTTTGTTTATTATTTTTCTGCTGGCATTAAGTTATGGTATTAGTCCTTCAAGATGAGAGGTTTGCTATCTGCAGAATCAGGTCACAGTGCCTCTTAGAGGTGACAGGCCTCTACTGGGAAAAATCACCAGGCCTACAAGGTGAAGACAAGTATGTCCTGCTATATTGTCCTATATTGAAATCTAGGTTTATAAAAGATGGAGGGAAAATAAATATTCTCTTCATTTCTGTTGTTCTTGTACCATTTATCCCATAGCTAGAGCATATATTAAACTACAGAACCTTACTTTGGAGGGATTTGATAAAAATAGGGCTTCCCTTTCTTGAGAGTGACATCCCAAATTTGCTTTACTGATTAGTCATTTGAGATGAAAGAAAAGTACAATTAGTTATAACACTTTCCTCAATATCATCATCCCATAAAAATATGTGTCACTCATTAAATAAGGGGCAAGCCATCCATCATACTGAGCAATAATTAGAAAAATCAATCTTGAGGTTGCAGTGGAGAAGTGGAGGAGAGAAAAAAACTACAAACTCGTGTACCCCGAAGCTGTGATACACCTAAAAAACAATTAAAATATGTTCTCCCTCCTTCTGTTCCTCATTTGGACCTTGGGAGCTCAGTCCATTGCTCCAATGTGGGTCTCTGTCTCTATCTCCATCCATCGACAGATGAAGGTTCTATGGTGATATGCGAGGAACAGAAGGAGGGAGAACATGAGCAAGGAAGTCAAGACTGCGAGGGGGCACCCACCCACTGAGACGGTGGGGCTGATCTATTGGAAGCTCACCAAGGCCAGCTGGACTGGGACTGAAAATACATGGGATAAAACTGGACTCACTGAATAAGATGGACAATGAAGGCTGCTGAGAAGCCAAGGACAATGGCACTGAGTTTTGACCCTACTGCATGTACTGGCTTTGTGGGAGCCTAACCAGTCTGAATGCTCACCTTCCTAGATCTGGATGGAGGGGGGAGGACCTTGGACTTTCCACAGGGCAGGGAACCCTGACTGCTCTTTGGACTGGAGAGGGACGGGGAGGGGAGTGGAGATGGGGGAGGGAGATGGAAAAGGGAGGCGGGGAGGAGGGAGAAATTTTTAATTAAAAAAAATTTAATAAAAAAAGATGTTTGTATGAAAAACAATTAAAATAGAAAAATAAGTATTGTGTAGAAAAAGCAATAATAACATCAGAAAATAATAATAATAGAGGAAAAGGGGATGGGTCCAAGAAACTCTGGAAGGAGGATCTGTGGGTTGTGAAGAATGGTGTGAGTGTAGAAGAGAGAGAGGAAGGAGGCAAATGTATTTCTGGGATCCTAATCCCAGAGGCTCAGAGGAATAATGAGATCATTAACAAATAAGAAGGGGAATAAGCTAGATCAAGCCATTTCTCATGACACTGAGTTTAAGAATATGGGTTTAACGAGACAGACTTGGGTTCAAATCCTAATTTAGTACTTCACTGTTAAGAAATGATGAGTCTTTACTTTCTACTCTGAAGTACTATACTGAACTTAGTGCATTTTCACAGATTCTACTTATTCTTGTTAATAGAATTTCTTCTTTGGAGCAATTTAAAGTTTAGAGGAAATTGTTGTAGTTCAGAGAGATTCATTTTACCTTCTTATGTGCTCCAGACCAACTTTCCCAATTCATAACCTCTTACATCAGTTCAATTTACTTGTTACAATCTACTAGTCAATAATGATGAATTATTTTTATAGTTACATTAGAATTGCCTCTTTTTATGCCTACCTCTATGTTTTTGGATAAATATATGATGTTTATTTATCATTACAGCATCATACAAAATCATTCCCCTACCTGAAACATGTTCCAACTTTGTTTGTTTGTTTTCTCCCATTTTTTATTGATTTTATTGAGCTCTACATTTTTCTCTGCTCCCCTCCCCTTCAGCCTTCTCTCATGGTCCCCATGCTCCCAATGTACTCAGGAGATCTTGTCTTTTTCTACTTCTCATGTAGATTAGATCCATGTATGTCTCTCTTAGGATTTTCTTTGTTGTCTAGATTCTCTGGGATAGTGATTTGTAGGCTGGTTTTCTTTGCTTTATGTTTAAAAACCACTTATGAGTGAGTGCATGTGATAATTGTCTTTCTGAGTCTGGGTTACCCCACTCAATATAATGTTTTCTAGCTCCATCCATTTGCCTGCATTGGATGTCATTATCCTGTGTTCCAACTTTGACATTCTCCCTACACTTACTGCCTCTGTCCACTTAGAAACTCATCTTTACTGTTCCAATTGCTTGCCTTTTCCAGAAGTCAAATGGTTGGAGCTACCCCAGATATAACCTTGTCAGTTGGGCTTCTTTCACTTATCAGTATGAATATGGACTTATGAAGTTATTTTAATGGCTTATCAATAATTAATATTCAACAAATACTGTTTGCTCTTACTAGTTAATGATAATAGTGTTAAATCTCAAAGCCTTCTTTTTTGTGGATTTTAAAACGCACACCAGCCATGTACATGCCAGCCTGAGTTGCTAACTTTCTCTGTTGTATCTGTGTTTTCAGCGCCCTTTACTCCCAGTATTTGTTGTAAGTCGTAAAGCTACCACCTGCTTTGTTTGTTTTCTCCTTTGTAGACTGAGAGCTTCTGAGGACAGAACCATACCAGTCCTATGCTCTACCTCATTACCAGCACTTAGCACGGTACCTGGAAGGTGGCAGGTGCTCTGCAGACATCTGCAAGGTGCACAGAAGATTGTTATGGTGGCCCAAATCGATAGGACATGAACCAGGAGGAAAGGCTATCATGAGATCAGGTTCCCTGGGAGTGAGACGATTCTGTCACCTGAAAATAGTTTCATCATTCAGAAACAAGGACTAGGGCACGTTGTAAAGGAAGTTCTCCTTTAAACTATTCCCCAATCTTACTATTCTCCAATTTACTCATGTAAAATTAAGGTTCCAAACAGCAGAGAAGATCACAAATATTGTGTGTGGTATCAAAGAAAAATAACGTAAACTGTAACATCTAGCTCTATATTGAAGGGACTGTGGTAACTTACTAAACCAATGCAATCAAAGTTTACTTTATCCTAATTCTTCTTTCCTCCAAAGCAAATTTCACCCACCCCTAGCTTCACCTGGAGTAAAATCAGTGCTGCAAGTTATGGGTCTTCTTCACAACAAGCAGCAGAGGAGAGGGTGCCTGAACTGGCCTTGCCCCGCTATCACATTGATAATTATCTCAAATATCATCATAGAATCTTCATCCGGCGATGGATGGAGATAGAGACAGAGACCCTCATCAAAGCACCCGACTGAGCTCCCAAGGCACCGTTGAAGAGCAGAGGGAGGGAGAAGATGATCAAGGAAGTCAGGACCATGAGGGTTGGTCCACCCACTGAGACAGTGTGCCTAATCTAATGGGAGCTCACCAAATCCAGCTGGACCGGGAACTGAACGAGCATGTGATCAAATCAGACTCTCTGAACGTGGCTGCCAATGGGGGCAGACTGAGAAGCCATTGATAATGGCACTAGGACCTATTTCGATTGCATGTACTGGCTTTTTAGGACCCTAGTCAATTTGGATGCACACCTTCCTAGGCGCGGATGGAGGCAGGAGGGCCTTGGACTTCCCACAGGGCAGGATACCCTGCCCTCTCTTAAGGAGGCAGGCAGCAGGAGGGAAAAAGGGGAGTGGGGGAGCGGGTGAGGGGAGCAGGAGGGGAATGGGAGGAGGGGAGGAAGTGTAAATTTTTAAATGGAAAAATAAAAAAGACCAAAAAAATGAAAAAGAAAAAAATTTTAACCGCCATTGATTTACCTCTTCTGTCTCCTCCCTAAAATAGTTGAAGTATCTTCTTTCATTCCAGTACATTTTATTATTGTTTCATTTTTATACAAACTAATGCTGCTGATACTTCATGATGTCATTACATCAGAAAGAAGTTAAAAAGAAACTTTCTCCAAAACCAAAATATTCATTCAACCCTCTGCAGACTTTTAAAGCAAGATACAAATATATCTTGTAATTAAAAAATAATGAGCTTTTCAGAGAGATTTATTTCCATAGACTCAGATTCAATGCCAGGAAGGAAACTACAGTTTATACTACAGTGTTGCCCAACAGAAACTACTCATAGAAGTACTCAGAAAAAAATAAAATAAAACACAAAAAGAAGCAGGTATTTCAGCAAAAAGTAAAATTAAACTTAGAAATCATTGTCTCGATTCTATGAGAGACAGACAGACATACAGAGAGAGAGAGACAAAGACAGAGACAGAGAAGAGAGAAGAATTCATTAATATGAAGAAGCATTACATTACCCTGGGTTTGCTGTGGAGGCTTCCAGCTAAGTTCTCTTACTGGGTCTGCACTTCTGAATTCCAAATCACTTAGAATCCCATTCTGTAGGGTGCTCTCAGTTAACTCAACAGTAAGAAAGAAAATGAATGACAAAGTCAGAGCCCTGATTAAGACACTTCTCAGCAGCGTTGATGGATTAGAGATGACTGCTGTGGGAAGGGAAAGAAGAGGGTGGGATACTTCATTGGAAAGAAACTAAAATTTAAAGTAGACAGCTCTTAAATGCTGTCCTTAAGAGCACGGGCTGGAGTGAGTCGCTACTGTGTAAACCCGGGCAGTTTACTTAATCTCTCTGAGCTTCCATTGCTTTCACTTCCTTCCTGGGGATTGTGATATCAACATCAAAAGCATGGAGGCAATCTAATCACTGCTACTTTTATTTTTTTTTTTCTTATACTGGTCTTAGTTTATCCTCAAAGGAGCCTCTGAGGAGAAAACCGAGGGAATGAGAACATTTGACTTAAGAGGGGATACCATGAAGCAGGACAGGGGACCAGCAGCTTGAGAAACTTGATGGGTGGAAAAAGGGTGTTTTTACTTACAATAGACAAAAAAAAAAAGTGGGGTAAAAACTCCAATAGACAATAACAAATGTGATTCCAGACGGAGCAAATGTTGAAAGGTGGAGCCCAAAGCAGCCACTGTCATTTTCACATGCATGAAACTGTTCCTTACAATAGGCTAGAGTTAGAGCCAAGGCCAAGAGATCTGATATGGAATGACAGGCCCCAGCTGCATTCTGCTGAACCACCCTACACTCCACTACACACTCGTCTTAGAGAATGCTTTGATCAGGTCTCTATATTCTACTGAATTTGACCCAAACTCTTACTGTCTACCAAACTAAACAAGCAAACCAAGAAGTACAAAGTCTTCCATGTGGCAGACAAGCCCCTCCCACTATCATCATTGCCTCACCAGACTAGGAACTTTATTCATGGCGGCACTTCCTGAGATGACAAAAGATGACACATCTCTATGACCCATGAACACTGTATAGACAAATCAAAACCATTGAGAGCCACATCCTGGCATGCAACAAAGACTACACAGAAACCTGCCTGTCACCTTAGCATTTATTACTAATATCTAAATTATAATACACATGATAGTTGAGCGTCAGACATGTCGTTATTGCAGTTCTTCTTAATGGCATCAATGAGCCATTTAAAAGTCATACTAGATGTATGCCATGCTTACAATTACTTCTTAGTAAACCGCCCTGCACGAGGCTGTGTAGCTTGGCTAGCCATACCCTACTATATAACTCAAGGCTCTGTAACACAAACAAGCCTGCTTTAAGTCCAAATTCAATAAGGGAGAAGAGTTGAAGATCATTACCGAGGTTCTGACATGACCTCTGGACCCCATAAAATGGGAAGTAAGTTTGGAAATTTTTCTCTGTTTGTTTCCCAAGGAAACCCAGGAAAAAAAATCCATAAAAGGTAATGGAATGCAGAACTCAAAGGCAGAAGAGGAAAGTTAGCATAGGCTACTGACAGAGGGAAGAATCTTGAAAAGCAGGAGCTAGTAAGGCTAACAAAAGAGAAGAGGTGAGAAGGAAGAGGACCCTACAACAGAACTTAAGGGAACACTGCCTCTGGTAGATAGTTGCAGTCTTGGGAAACTTGGCAAGAAAGTCATAGTTAATATATACCTTGTGAAATATGTTTCTAACAGTAGAGAAACAGTTTGGTAACTAAAGATAAACTATCAGTGCTAATTAATGATGATATTTTGAATGCCATGCATGCTGTACAGAGGTATTTAGGACATAATGACCAACAAAAATGGGACTATGTTTGTATTTTTGAGCATCTGAATCTATCAGCCCTCTCGTTACACATGTGGGCACGGTCTGGAAAACACCTTAAGAAAAACGAAAGAGAACCACTGTGTCCGCGCTGCCTTCTTTGCTCAGTTTCTTTTCTCATATTTTGTAGGGTAAGTAGATTTTTAAATTTTAAATTTTATTTATTGTTGTTAGTGTGTGTGCCTGCACAGATGCATGGGGGTGCTATATGCATGCATGCAGCAGAGTGTATGTGTAGATCAGAGCGCAACTCTTAGGAGTTGTTTCTCTCTCCTTCCACGGAGTTCTGAGGATAGAACTCACATCATCGGGCTTTCCACAAGACATGTGTCTTTGCTGTCTGAGCCATCTTCATGGCCCAGATTTTACCTTCTAATTAATTTCTACAAGCTCACTTAGAACCAAATTAGTATCATAATGATAAAAACATGCAGCATTTGAAGAGATAGTTACTATGGGGGAAAGAAGCTGAGAATCAGTTACTTTTTATGAAAGTTTGCCTGCTCTCCAGAGGTTATTTATCATAACTCCAGAGAAACTAACCCACTCGAGCAACCATTAGACTCCAAGTCCAGCACTTAAGAAGAACATGTCACAGGGACACATGAACATCCTGATGCCAGCCTGTTGTTATTCCATGTCATTGTGTGTCTCAGTTGCAAGCTTGAAACATGCTGTGTTGGTGTTTTCTCAGAATGAGAAGCAGTTTCCCCTCCTGATGGTGTCAGTAGAGCTCCTGAATATTAATAAGTCTCACTACATTGTAAATGAGTCTTGTCTTTTTTTTAATTTATTTATTTATTAAAGATTTCTGTCTCTTCCCAGCCACCGCCTCCCATTTCCCTCCCCCTCCCCCAATTAAGTCCCCCCCCCTCAGCCCGAAAAGCAATCAGGGTTCCCTGTCCTGTGGGAAGTCCAAGGAACCCCCACCTCATCCAGGTCTAGTAAGTTGAGCATCCAAACTGCCTAGGCTCCCACAAAGCCAGTGCGTGCAGTAGGATCAGAAACCCATTGCCATTGTTCTTGAGTTCTCAGTAGTCCTCATTGCCTGCTATGTTCAGAGAGTCCGGTTTTATCCCAGGCTTTTCCAGACCCAGGCCAGCTGGTCTTGGTGAGTTCCCGATAGAACATCCCCATTGTCTCAGTGTGTGGGTGCACCCCTCGAGGTCCTGAGTTCCTTGTTCATGCTCCGTCTTCTTCTGCTCCTGATTTGGACCTTGAGATTTCAGTCCTGTGCTCCAATGTGGGTCTCTGTCTCTGTCTCCTTTCATCGCTTGCTGAAGGTTAATATTCAGGAGGATGCTTATATGTTTTTCTTTGGGTTCTCCTTATTTAGCTTCTCTAGGATCACTAATTATAGGCTCAATGTCCTTGGTTTATGGCTAGAAACCAAATATGAGTGAGTACATCCCTTGTTCCTCTTTTTGGGTCTGGCTTACCTCACTCAGGATAGTATTTTCTATTTCCATCCATTTGTATGCAAAATTCAAGAAGTCCTTGTTTCTTACTGCTGAGTAGTACTCTAATATGTATATATTCCATACTTTCTTCATCCATTCTTCCATTGAAGGGCATCTAGGTTGTTTCCAGGTTCTGGCTATCACAAACAATGCTGCTATGAACATTGTAGAGCATATACTTTTGTTGTATGATAACGCCTCTCTTGGGTATATTCCCAAGAGTGGTATTGCTGGGTCCCGAATTTCCTGAGAAACCGCCACACAAAGCCATCGATTAGCGATTTGCTGAAGAATGGGGAAGCTTCAAGTCTCTCATTTCTGTTTATGTGCCGAGCCTAGAAGAGAGGGAATTGAGAAACATGGATATGTCCCCCTCCCAAACACACCTTCCTATTAGTCAATGAGCATGTGGTGCATTTGACTCATGCTGAAAATTCTAAAACCTTATATTATGACTTCGTGAGTCTTTTAATTCAGTCCAATCTGGAAAATCTCAGCCTTCCACTCAATTTCACATAATTGAATATCTAACACTGCTTGTGATTATTCTTCAGAATTCTCAAGGGAAGGGGCCATGGAATATCACACTACCACAGTTGATTTTCTTTTAATAGTGAAAATCAAAATCATATTTTTTTCTCTCAGAGTTTTGACCATTTCAAATGAGGTAATTATTTTTTTTTCTTCCTCTACAGAAGTCTGGGAACGTTGTACCTGTTGCCAAGAGAAATAAATTGCAGTGTTAAGCTGCAGATCCGTAGGCTTAAAAGTTCACAGGTGTTCAGTTACTTGAAAAGAAAAGCACTGTATTTCAGCTAGCAGAGACAGCTGGTTCTTGGGTCTGCCCTCTACTCTTAAATTCACTCCCATTTCACAATGCCTTAAGGGATACTGCAATTCTTTCAACAAAAGATGTGTAATTTGAAAATGTTGGACACTAGCCTCAATGAATAACCAGGGGCTTGAGGCTGGGGCTGTCATATTTTCTCACCACTATTTCTATTTTCTATCCCTCCCCTGCATGGTGAAATTCAATGTGCATAAAATCTTCCTGTGTAGATTTAACTGCAAAGCCAGAAACTGAATGTTCTTTTCTTTGTAGAACTAAATTTTCTTCATATGTGTCAACTCTATACGGTGCAATTTGAGAGAGGCAATAATTTTGTATTGGTTTTGCATTATTTCCAAGAGGAAACCACTACTGTTTTATATTACAGTAATCAAAGTTAAAACATATTCTCAAGTGCACACAAACTATGTGGGGCCTGCAGCAAGCATTTCTTTGCATGAAGGACTGACTTCTGTAGACTGTACCTTACTTGAATAGCATTTGACAGTATTCAGTACATTAAGATATTTGTAGAAAGTTTATTCTGCACCAAGAATTGTTAAGGTTCAGGCTCTCTACGTTATAAGTATGAGAATTGTTGATATGAGAACTAGAACGTAGAGAACGACAATGAAAAAGAACTAGAGGATAACAGCCATGAAATTCAGAGATAGACTGGGGAGGTACTTAAAAACTTACACAGATGGTATAGATGAGAACTGGAAAACAGTGGGTAGTAAATTGAACAGAAGCATTCAGAGTGCGAGGTGAGTTACAAATGTGATCATAAAGCGATCAAGTAACAACACTGCTATATTTTTCATGAAACACTGTTATAACTATAAATACAATATTATGTAGAGTTTGATCCCGATGAAGCCAACCAAGGTAAAAAAAAATATTTATCATCAAAAAAAGAAAAATACTGATCATTTGTTTGATTGGGGGTGGTATGAAAAACTAGAATATTGTCTCCCTATTATATGTATAGATATGTATAGTACCTGATACAAGTACATATAGTATTTTTTTTACTAAAAAAATGCACAGCGAGTCTTTAGGAAAATCTTATCAGATTTTGTCAATGTACCTCCAATAAATACATGGTGTCTTATAATCTTATAACACAAAAAGTTACTTAAATATTTGTTATGACACAAGATTATCATGGGAGACTTAGGGAAGAGGAGGCGTGGTCATCCCAGACTGGTAAACAGCTCTTCCCCCAGAAGACATTTGCCTACATGAAGAAGTGATTTTAAGGGGATAACGATTGTCTTGATGTTCTTTCCAGTGTCTAGTCTTGAAGATTTAATGGGGAGACTTCTTCTAGACATGCTGTAGAAAACTATGGATGCCATATTCCATTACGGGAGCATATGGACAACAGCATTGCTCTGTGTGGCAAATGCTTTTCCTGATATTCTGAAGTCAGCAAGTCCACTATTTCGCATTTGCAGAATATACAGTAACTAAAACACTGGTCAAGCCAATTTTTCAAGAGGATGAAGATCTCAAGTTACTACTAAACATTCCACTAGGCCTTGAAGCTGTATGGTTGTTGTTAATGACTTAGGAACTCTCAGGGTGGGCTTCTTTAACCTGTGTAATAATTCCCAACTAAAATAATTTTACAGAAGTTCTATTCATTTGGTAAAACAGTTCCAGGTTAATGGTTTTTGTCATCTCATCTGATAAATAGTGGCCAAATATGTTAAGAGTGGTCTCTTTAGGATAAAACCAATACATGCATTTGGCATTAGTCTTTGGCTGACTTTTTTCAAACATGAACATGCTTCTCTGAAGACCTAGGCCTCCTTACTGCTTGTGTGTCTAGGGCATGATTTAGTTCATAGATACCACACCTATTTGGAATCCAGCTTATCCCAGCAACATAACTATAGCTTACCACATTGGGCTCCAGGGGCACCTGGCACTTGGTAGCGATGGTTTCTGAACTTGTATGTTCAACCAACTGCTGATTGAAAATATTGAAAAAAATAAATTTACACTGAATATTTACTGAGCTTTTTTGTTGTTGTCATTATTCTCTGAAAAAGCAATATACCAACTCTTTACATAGCATTGACATTGTATCAGGAATTACACATTATTCAGAGATGATTTAGTGGGTAAAAAGAACTATGAATTGTACATATATTCTATATCATCCAGCAAAGGGGTCTTAAGCACTGGCTTCTGTTGGTATTCATGGAGACCCTGAAGCCAATCTTCCTCAGTCACTTGCTTCCCAGGTTAAAACTACCAAACTTTGATTAGAAGCCCCATCCCCTTACCTTAAGCTTGCAACCGATCTTTGTTTTCCCTCTTATCTCTCAGAATTCTACAATTTTCTTCTAATAAATTTCAACCTTGTCCTCTCTAAACTTTTCTGATCTTTAACCAAACCCTGTAGCAACTTTTCCTGATAAATTACTCTCCAATCACCAATTAATTATGTATATAATACAAGAATGAGGCCAGATTCTCTGTTTTTTAGACTGACCCTCAACACCTGAATCAGAAAATCTTAGAAGCCTTTTATTCCAGATCTGGTCCCAAATTTTAGCATCACCTGGGAGCTTGTTAGCTATGCACACTTTCAGGTCCCAGGCCAGACTGCCTGAGTCAGCATCTCTGGGGTGGTGTACAGGAACGGGGGTTTAAATTAGCTCTCCAGTTGATTCTCCTGCATGTCAAAATGTAAGAAGCACTATCAATTGTGCTTTCTAAAAATGGAGATTTTTCTGGTCCTATTTTAGCAAAAGTCTGCATCAATAACAAGAATTTCAGGTGATGCTTTCCCATATGGGATACAGATGGCCTATTCCCAACTGCCCCAAGCCATCTGAACAATCTGGGGCAAAGCCACTTAAGCGCTTTGTGTTTTGATTTTTCTTTTTTTCAGATTAAAAATTCACTTCCTTAATTTATCGGGAGGATTAAATTAGCTAATACGTGAAAACTGCTAAGTGTAGTTCCCACAGTGTAAGCACTCAGCAAACATGCATCTTTGTGTTTCATTGCTACCTGTTGGCTGTAATGTATTTTGTCACCTTTTCTCCATATTCAGGAAAAATAGTTGTTTAGAAAGATAATTTCTATTATAGATACCCAAGCTCAATGGAATAACTCTAGCCAGGAAAGATAAATAAATGATTTATTATTTGATGGGTACAGAATTAGCTGGAGAAAAATAAAACCTCCTATGTCTGAAAATGGATAAAGGAATTATGCTACATATGTCCTGTCACAATCAATCAATTACTATTTATGTACACATATATGTGTGTATGTGTGTGTATATCTGTGAAACAATGCATTTGCATCTATTTTAGATGGTCTTTCCTGGAGAAACATAAACGATGCTTATTTACTCTAGATGGATCAATTGCCAATGAAAGACCATAGTAATGATTCCACTTGAGTCTAGCTTGTTGATCAAATGTGGCTAATGTACATCGGTATCATGGTTCAGGAGTAATTTGTGCAATTTACAGGCAAAGAATACAACCAAAGATTAAGTCACACCATCCTAGCAATCATCAACTGCTTACGTATCTTTTAAGGAGAGGCAGGTCATCTGCTTCTCATGTAGGAATATCAATGAGCCACATCTTCTGAGGGTCTTGTCTGCTCTTATTTCAAGACAACAACAGCCAGGTAGTGTCTAGAGAACAGCATTCCACAGCAAAGATCTACCAGCTGACAAATTAGACCCACTGAGAACAATAAGGGTATCCCTCAGGGAAAAACCACTACATTGTCAAAGTTTTATATAGTGATGAATTTCTTTAAGATTTGAAGAAAACATGAAATTGACAACTAAATTTGTGTCTTCCATGTAGGACAGGTCCAGATCATATCTTCTGGCTGAGCTGCTAGCACAGGACCATGGGGTTCCCTAGAAAATGATGTATAGAAAGTTAACATTAAGGAAGAATGTGTGTCTGAATGCTTCTTGAGAAGAATCACAGTGGGGAGGTTCTCATGGAATGCTTATGCAAGGGGAGACCTTTTAATGTTTGGTTTAATCTCTTGATTTTCACGAATCAAGTTAAAAACACATTTTACAGATGGAACCTTACCACCTTCTCCACACAAATCCCATGCTCTGGTGACAGACTTCATCAATTTTAAGAGTACCCGAAGTACATTATTAATTCTCTTAAGAGACGGGGTGAGTAGCAAAGTTAAACTCCCTGTGGATTGTTTTTACCATCACCAAAGTTTCTCTGTGACTTTTCCTCTGTGGAGTCAACCTTCCACTGGTGGAAGACCTGGAGTCTGGATGCCTACGAGAAGGTGTTATCTATGCATGGATGTCAAATGTCCAAATTTATTACTTTAACCTGCTTGTTTATTACTTTGCCTTTCTAAAAACACACACCGTTTACATCTGGGCACAAAACCAAGCTGCACTGAAATACATTACAGTCTCTTAGACCATTGTATGATTTTTCCTGAAGAGATGTGGACAATGCTTAGTCACTTTGGATAAGTCACCAGCAACATACCAACAACAATGACATTCCTCCCAAGTCTAGCTCGTTCAACAGACATGTTTAGGATAAGTCAGGATTATGATATAATTAGGTTTTATTTTTATGAAACATTAACATTTCAATTTTTAGTCATAAGATAACATAGAGGACATGGGACCTGGTTAGACACAGAAGTAAGATTTACATACTGACTCTATGGATAAACTAAGAAATTACTGCTACATGGGAAAACTTATGTTAACACATCAGACTATACAAATTGAGTGCAATAATTTTCTATTTTTGTATATGTAGGCTTATGAGAGGTACAAACAATAGATTATTCTAACAGCATGATTCCTGCACAAGGAGTTAATAGCTATTGGATATTTTACAAGATACAGTAACACAGAAAAATGAGGTAGTGATAAGTAAAATATGCTTTGAAAATTGTCTACAGTAAAATCCTCTTTCTACCGCTGTTACCATAGGCTCTTGGATAAATTTCATTATGTCAACTGCCTTAATTTCTGATCCACCTTAAAGTTGAATTAAATATTATCACATTTGGACTTGTGACTGAAGCACCATTAATACTGAATAGGTTTTAAAGGATAGATGCTATATACATACGCGCATGGAGAATATATACATTGGTTCATTATTATTTGCTTTAGTAGTCTACACATTTTCTTTACTCTTTCTTGAGATCTGTGAGTAACCTACAAAAAAAGAAAGAACACAGATTCAAGGTATGGCAGAGGTTGTCAGTTAGAAAAAAAGGGGGGCTGAGGTCCTTCTGTAGAGTTCTGAGGATGTAATAATACATGGGCTTATCTATCGTGCATGGGGCACACAGCAATAAGTGGCGCAGGAGAAGCAGGCTAGCAGGGCTAGAAGTTACTGAAGGATCTTCAGCAGTGTGGGTTTATAAATGCATTTTAGAGGCCCACTTGTAAGGGTGGCCTGAATATAACCTGGTGAGGATACACTTATATTATCTTTTCTAGGATTACATTAGAGGAAGTGGCCAAGAGAGGTGTCTTCATCCTTCAGATGTTCCTTCCTGGTTGGGCTGGAGGTTCAGAGGACAGGGTATGATTGATAAATCATAGAAGGTGGAAAGATAAAATGCTTTTACAACAGGCTCTTGGAACACATGCTTGATAGTCTATAAGGAATGTCCTTGGTTTTGTCCTCCAAACATTAAGGAGAATCTAACAAGCTATCAGTCGTGAGCGTATGTGTTATTGTGAACAATGACCTGAAGAAGCATGCTACCCATATTTAGGGAACCAGTAGGGAGCAATTGTGGAACTTTCTTATGGGACTAATGAAAAGTTTCATATGAATGTGTCAATGAAATAAGCCCTAAAAGCCAGAATTATCTGACAAAGGACACTGGAACAGGACCATAGGTAGAACAAAGAGCAGACTCTAAGCTCCAGATGTGGAAAGAAACTGGAATTATCAAGGAGGCAAAAGAACACTGTGACCTGAGTGAGTATAGTGAGCCAAGACAGTGATGCAAGAACCTGACTGAGAGGGCTGGCAGGATGGGAAGACATTGGCTTTTCAATGGTGTTAGCACACGAATAGACCATGGGGTGAACCACGTGGGCATTATGCTATTAGCAAGCCAAATGAACATCTTCCTTCTTCGACTGCTTCTCCCAACAGAGTTACACTTTGTGTACAGGTCTGGGACACAGTTATTGTTCTGTCTCTGTGATTATCAATGCTCGAGTTATGCAAAACAGAAGGAAGTAGTAACAGTCTTCCCGCAGCGCTCTGTCTCTAACCCTGCAGGGCACTGTATATACATTGTGGAAGACCTTTTCTCTCTACTAGTTGGGGAGATGAACAAGCAGTACGGCAGAAATATGAGAGTCATTACTGCTGATTAAATGATAATTTTCTAGAACCACATTATGCATCAGAAAAGAAAATAAGGAGCTCATTTGAATTTATGGACCCCATGGAAGCTGGAAGAGGTTCTCCTCTTTACTCATCAACCGCTTCAGGGGCAAAGGATTCTATGGATGCTGACACTGGCACAGACATAGAGGTTAAAAAGTGGGCACCTTGGCAAGGAAGCATATGTCATTGCCATATGCCTGCTGGATGTAATAAATAATGCTTCTAAAAACAATAGCATGTGTTTACATATATACTCATTCTACACTTTACTCTAAGCCAAAATGAGATGCTTCCCCCTCCAAAGACAGAGAGAGAGAGAGAGAGAGAGAGAGAGAAACAAAATACAATCAAATCTAGAGGATTAAATGGGATAAAGAGAAAGCTGTAGTGTGACCTGTAAAAAAACAATGGAAGGAAGGATTGAAGGGAAATCAGTGTGAAAGATTATTTTCAATCAATAACCCAGTATGTGATTGCACTAGAGGGATTGTAAGCATTGCCATAGCGGCTGGAGAGATGGCTCACAGGTTAGGAGCACTTGTTGCTCTTTTAGAGGGCCTGGGTTCAATTCCCAGGACCCCACATCATGGTTCATTACTGTCTATAACTCTGCTACAAATCTGGGCCCTGACGGCATCAGGCACAAACATTTTACAGAGATGTATATGCTAGTAATTTATTCATACACATAAAATAAAAATAAATCTTTAAGAATATCGTTTTAAAATTATGATAGGCTTGGTGACTTATGAAAAACACATTTTTTCATAGTTTTGTGGATTAAAAGATCAAAGAATAACCTGGATTAATTTTTTCTGAGTATTTTCTTTTTTAAAAAATATTTGTTTATTTATTATGTATACAATATTCTGTCTGTGTGTATGCCTGCAAACCAGAAGAGGGCACCAGACCTCATTACAGATGGTTGTAAGCCACCATGTGGTTGCTGGGAATTGAACTCAGGACCTCTGGAAGAGCAGTCGGTGCTCTTAACCTCTGAGCCATCTCTCCAGCCCCTTCTGAGTATTTTCTTATTGACTTGAAGATAGATCCGTTCTCTTATCCCTTCACATGGTTGCCCAATATTTTTCATCTATGTCTTATTGTCTCTCTCTTCTTATATAGACACCCATTATATTGGATGACATCATGCTAGTATAAAACTCACTTGATCTGTTGCGGGTAGCTGGCAGTGGAACCAGGACTTATCCTGGGTACATGAACTGGCTTTCTGGAAATGTGCTTCTAAGAAACCCCATTTGCAAGAACTAAGGACCTCCAGGTCTCCATTCCCATCTGTGCTCACTAAAACTTAACATCTTTCATCGCTGATATATCTTTCATCTGGGCATCTTCAGTCTCCTCAAACCCAAATGTGAAAACTAAACTCTTGTGAAAACTAAACTCAATCTACTTCCTCAAATTTTGACTCTCTGTTGGGTTCTCCTAGCGACAGAAAATGTCGATGCCCTTTGAAGCCACAAACCAGTTCTTTCCTTGTCCATTTCTTGGTAACAGTAAGCATCACTGTAGCTAAGAAAGACATACAGTTCATTAGAGAAAGTTTACAATTTCTGCAAATTTGCAGTCAGAGTGTTAACTAGGGCCAGTAACTTATCAGAGTCACAGGCTCTGTTTCCATGCTCTTTCTGCCATTGGCAGAACTTACTTCCTTGAGGGATGCAAGAATATGGATAGATACTATTTCCTGGTTGTAGGCCAGAATTCATAATGTGATCCTTTCCACAGGCATTTCACTACATGCCAGCTTTATTTCTAAATCCATTCTTGTGAGAAAGAGTTCTAAGGGAAAAAGTGATCAAATTCTAACATCCTTTATACTTGGCTGGTTTTTGTCAGCTAGAACCAAATCACAGGAACCTGCACTCAAGGGGAAGGTCCACTGAGGGGATGTGTGAAGAAAGAGAGGTTGGATCCTGGAAGTCACAGGGAAAACTTTCTACTAACTATAGGCTGTTTATACTAGCCCTAGTGTCTTATTGTTTTGTGGACTGCTGTAACAGAATACCACATGGACAATTTATAATGATCACAAATATACACAGGTCTGAGAATTTGAGGCTTACGAAGACTAAGATGAAAGGGTTAGTATCTGGCAAATAAATCATCCAATGGAGAGAGCCAAATAAAGAGAGGGAGAGAGAAAGAGAAATGATTCTAGATGATAGATAGATAAATATATAGATAGATAGTAGATGATAGATAGATAGATAGATAGATAGATAGATGATAGATAGATAGATAGATAGATAGATAGATATGATAGATAGATAGATAGATAGATAGATAGATGATAGTAGATGATAGATAGACAGATAGACAGATAGACAGACAGACAGACAGACAGATAGATAGATAGATAGATAGAAGATGATAAATAGATATGATAGATAGATATGATAGAGAATATCTTTTTATAATGACTCACTTGTGCCCTCCATAGCAGGATTATCCCATTCCCAAAGACAGATCTCACAATCCAAACATTCTTACTAGATACACAATTTGCATTTCTGATATGTAAGATGTAAAATTAGGACATACATTCAAACTACACTACCACTCTGTGGCATGTTTACTAATGGCAGAACAAAGTCTTTCTGTGATGCATTTGCTTCTTGCCTTTCTATGTTACTTGGCCTGGGATTCTCAGGAAAACAAGAGATTTAAAGATCACTTGGAGTCTAGAGAACTTATCCGAGAGTAATTTTTCTGAGAAATAAGAGACAATGTGGAAGAAGAAAGCCCTGTTCTTTCTTACCCAGAACAAACACTCTGTGACAGCTTAAAATAGTAGAAAACGCACAGCCCTGAAAGCCTGCTGTCCAATTATTCAGAATGCTGAGTGGGTTACAATTTTATTAGCTATAATATTCAAAAGGACTTCCCAGTTCCCACAGCGCTTTCTTATTCAGCATTGCCATACCTATAATTTTGCAGAATAGAAGACCAATAAATTCTTCCATTGCTATGTCAGTATCTTCTAGCTACCAGTCTCAGGTGCCTTTCCCAAACTATCTCAAAGGCACGCTGCCCTCACTTTTTCCTGGTTCTACATGACAGCTATGCTAGCATTCAGAAGGATGAGACCTTTTCTCCAGACACAGTGAACTCTCTTCCTCTTGAGGACAGTGGGATTTGTGATACTATCCAAGCTCCTTGATGTCCAAGGGTTTGGGTTCCATAAACTGTAAGAGGCAAAACCTAACAGTTCCTATGCAACAGTATTAAAGTGAAGCTGGCATGTGGGAAGCAACAATAAAGTGTCTGCCAAGCAGGTAGAGAGCTTTCCACAAATGCAAGCACCTGAAGCTCATAATACCATCAATGCCAAGAATTACGATTAGTTACCAGACCACATAAGGCTAGCAAATTGTTAGGACTTTTTCCTATTAAATACGTTTAAAAACTATGATTCAAGAGCTTCACTGTTTTATTAAAGGAAACAAAGTTCAAATTAAAGAGCTAGGAGCATTTAATCTTGAATTTGTAAATAACTTTTGTAATGGAAAAAAGAAATGCGTTTTAAAAGGAAAACGATTCTCACTACCCAGCATTGGTTTTCCCTGTCCTTCCACAGCCCAGTGGAAAGTTCATCATCAAGACCACAGTTTGGAACTGATGGATGAGAGGCCCCAGGTCTCCTCAGACTACAGTGATAGAACTCACTTCCTGCCCTTTTGTATCTCCATCACTAGCCAAGGATTGACTTATTCTACATCAACACACGGTTTTCATTCAAATAGCTGAAGTCCAGCACAGCCCCAAACTCTGAAGGCCATTTTGATTGATTTGCTCTGAACCAAACCGATAAAACTTTCCAGCAATTGGCCATCTTACGTTGGTGGTAGATGAGGTTCAAGGGAGCCATTATAAACTGATAAGTTTGTCTGAGTCTTGCCGGCCCCAAACCTCCCTAGCAGAGGAGTTCAGTGTGGAAAGGATTGTTACAAAACCCCCCACACGTTTTAAATACAAACACATTCTGCAATCTTTCTGGTAAATTACACTTGATTGGAATGAAAGATAAATGTCACAATTGAGAGCAATTTGTAAAGATGAAACTGGAAACAATTTCTTGTCTTGTGTTGTTAAAAAGAAACACAGTCTAGCCAGCAGCTTTAAACAGAGTGGTGATCCATGGCATGCATTAGTGCACAGCCAGGCAATGCAGCTCTGGGTGACGACTTATTTACACACATATGCATGCATGTGTGTACATGTGTTTATCAGCAGTAAGGAAATGTTGGCATTTGAACCTACTATTTCCATCTGGATGAAGAAATCAGGAACAAAGATATGTTTTCTAGCCTTTAGTTTACTATTGAAACATCTTAGAGATGTACAGCTTGTTTTATGGAGAGAGAAGGGGGAGGGGAAGGGAGATCATGTATCTATTTACAGATTTGCTGGATTACTTGGGATAATTACACTTGCAAATGACAGCAATCTAGCCCAAACTGACTGTAGGAAGGAATGCAGAAGCCTATCATTTCACATGGTAGAGCATTCCCAGCATGGTCCCCTTTAAAGGCAGCGAGGTCCAGAGGCTGGGATGAAATTACAATTCTCCTACCATTTCTCCAGGCTGCATTGTTCATTGTTGGCTTCAATCCTGGGCTCTATCCAAAACATGCCAAACTTGGAAACCAGAAAATTGAGACTCCATCTTACTGTCTTAACAATTTCAGTTACAAATGTGTTTATTTCCCGCAGTGATCCAGGGCTCCTGATGCTATGGTTAAGTCCAAATGTCCAACTGAGAATAAACCTCTGAAGCATGGAAATACAGTCAGGCTCAGTCACCAGAACTGGGAAAACTTTTAACATTTTATATCTGAAACTAAAGTCAGCTTCTACCATTAAACCCATGTGGTCTCATCTTGGGGATGCATGGCTTTCAGAGAAGGCTGTACAAAGCAGACAGGATTTGCCCCCTCCTCCGCTGAATAATGTGGTTACTTCTATTAACAGACTATTTTAACAGTGCTCATTGGAACCTAGCAACACTAGGCTGAAACAAGTTCCCTATCGAGTTCAACACTGGAAGCTATCTCACTCTATCTACCATGATAGAACTTGAAAATGAAACAGATTTGGGGAACCATAAATGTTTCATAGTGTTCTTACCTAGAATGCTCAGAGATCAAATTCTTGCCCCTGTGAATAGAAAGCTGATCTCTGGATTCCCCTGGAGAAAAACTGACAATGTAACTTGTGAATTCCTGCATCGTCAATAAAGTCAGCAACTAATTTAAAAGTACACCACCTTGAGCTAGCTGCTCCAAGCTCGCTTTAAGTATAAGGTGTTAATTTCTTAAACCAATTGCCCTTGTCATGTTAGACAAGACATTTGGCCTCTCTAAACCTAAGCTTTCTTATTTCTAAACTAAGGATAACGGTTGATAACCAGTAGTAAACACAGCAAAAATTAAGTGAGAGTTGTACGTAGGAAACAAGAACTGTCATCCTCAGTAATATGAGCAGTGTTTAGTGATGATACACAAAGACACCGAGAAAGGATTTATAGCTTATAAAATCAAACAAACAGATAGAAATACCCATTCTCCTTTATCTCTATAGCAAATGTAATATAAAATTCGGTTTTCAAGACGGACACGTGTTGAGGCTTGAGAGGTTACACACACATGCTACTTCCTCAAAGGACCCAGGTGTGGTTCCCAGGACCCACACAGTAGGTCACAGCCACCTGCAACTCCAGTTCTAAGCAATTCTAGTGCCTTCTTCTTTTCTCATAGGCAGCAGGCACAGATAAATATGTGCAAAAACACTAATACATGTAAATAGGTTTTTAATTTAGAAATAAACAAGACACCTCTGAATAGAGGAAATTTTAATGTATCATTACTTCATTTATTTTCACAAAGTCATGTCCTGTAATTTTGGGTTATCATTGCCAAGAATACCAAGATGGAGAGATGATACAAGCAATGGTACATGGTTCATTGCCACAATGTTAGAAGTTTGCCCTTGGGATAGTCATCATTGTCCTACACTCCTGTTTTCCTCAGAGTATCATTTTTATATTATGTTATCACTAAGTCCATGCTCGGTCCAGTAGGTGTCCTAGAAAACAAATCAAGGAATGCGGATTCGACTTCCCTGCCTTGGATTTATTATCTCTGGATTGGAGATGGCCCTCTCCACAACCACAATGAACTGATCGCCAGCAGGAAGGATACAGAAGAATGAACAGCAGGGCATTGGAAATGTCAGACGTTGGAGTCAAATGGATGAACTGATACCTTTGCTGGCCTTGAAACTTGAACAAATTGCCCAACCCCTTAGTTATCAGATTTGTAAACTGGGGATGATTACAGCATCCACTTATAAACATCAAAGGATACATTGCTGCCTTGTGCTTGGTACATTGTATGTTCTAAGGTAAGATATCTGCAAAGGTTATTGCTTTCTCATACTAAAGATATTCATTTTATAGCTCCTTTGAAACTGAAATGATCAAACTTACTTATATTATCCTAGCACCCTACCAAGCATACAGTGAAGGTAAAGATGACTCTCAAATGTTCTTGTTTCCAGAATTATTGAATCTAATTTTTTGAAAGTGAGAATGAACGTGTGTCTAATACACTGTTTCTCAATCAGATAAAACATGTTCTTCTTAACCATGGATTTTCTCTGTTTACTAGCAATATGTTTCATAGTGGTACCATTTCATACACTGAATTGGTCTTTTCTTTGAGTCATGTAGAAAAGTCCAATAACCTTGGTGGAGGGAATGATTTTTGACAAAGTTGTACTTAAATGTCATGTGCATACATGCTGATTGTATGTTAGAAATGCTCCCTCTGGTATCTTGCTTCAATTTCATTTCTGTTCCAGGAGAATTCTGTTAGCAATGTTCATATTTATACTTGGGAATGATGTGGTGAAGAAGGACTTGCAAATATCTGGATCATTTACCAACTCGCAGATGGAAGGGAGCTTCACAACAGCCTGACTTTCATTTCCCTCACCTCCTCTTATGGCCACCGCTCTCCATCTTGTTCATTACAAGTTCATTTCAGCCACCCCCAGAATCAGCCTTAAGGGTCTGCTAAACCTTAATTGGAATGAGAAGTCAAGACTCTCTCCAGTTCCATAAAGGACAAAGCACCGTACCTTAGTGGTTTGGGAGCTTCTCCAAACCCATGCCACCATATTAGCAGCCTTGTTCCAAAGCAGAAATGTCTCAGAACAGTTCTCTCGAAATACAAGCAATTTGAGCGACAAATCAAAATTACACAATTGGGGGGAAAAGATTGTCAAGCCAAAACATCGAAAGTAATGATTCATTTTAGAAAATAAAAAGCTCAAAGGAACACCAGGGAACTTGTTTTCGGCTGCAGATAGCTTAATGAAGTGGTTCTCTAAGTGGACATTTATTGGAAAACTGTGTTTAGAAGTCTGGAAATAAATTCCATTTTTTAAGTTATGCATTCCCCCCATTTCCCTCTGCATTTGCGGGCCCATTTTATTCAAAACCGAGCACCAGATATAAATAAGAATTTTGGGCTGCTTTTAAGGTGCTGGCATCTGTTAGATTAGAGGAAGTCTGAAGTAGCAAAGCTTAGAAGGGTGCAGAACGGTTGCCAAAACAAGAGGCATGTTTTATTTATGTTGTTGAACAGTGTTACGTAACCAGGCAAGTTGTTCATCTTCATTCTTTAGGATGAGTATGTGGGACAATATATCTCTTCATGTTTAGTCAGTCAAGAGCCCATTAGCTGGTGTTGCATTATTTAGCTGTTAAATTGATTTGAGAGAAAATTAATTATGTATGTTCAGCCAAAGGACATCACTGCATTCAGTAAGCACTTATTATGAAGGACTCCTTTTGTGGTGTGTGTGTGTGTGTGTGTGTGTGTGTGTGTGTGTGTAGTGGCTGCTTCTGTGTCTCCAAATAGTGGGTAGTCAAGAACAGAAACGTGCAACAGCCCGAGATCAAGGTAGAAGCACAGCTTACCAATTCTTCAAGTGTCTAAGTTTAGTAACAAGCACATGGGATGCTCATCTACGAAATGGCAATAGTAAGAATGTCTTCCTCAAATGTTGGTATCAAGGACTGAGGCATTTAGAAAGCATGGAATACATCGTCTGAGATGTAGTATGAACTCAGTAAGTGCTACAGGCTGGAACAATCACTACTACACACTCTGGAATACAAAACATTCTGCACAAGCAAAGAGAAGTTGATGACCAGTCTTCCTGTTTGTATTTAGAAATATGTCTAGCTCTGCAAAGAGAAATGATGCTCAAATCATTTTTGAAATGAAGGGTCATGTTCTGTATACTGAGGAATAACCAGAAAACCTAGTAAGTTTTTTTTTTATTTTGATTGTTTGATTGATTTAGTTATAACTTACCTGGCTCTTTACAGCAAAGTATGTCAATCAAAGCCACACAACAAATTCCTGGGCAACAAGTCCCAAGAAAAGAGACAGTGTCATTCAAGAATGTGCCTGTCTGCTTCTTTTTATTTAAAGGAAGAGTCACAGGTGAGGTTTAGTGAGACTAACTCCTGAAGTAACAGAAGAATCCTCCCTCCCATTTCCTGTGTTTAGAAGGTTAGAAAGTCCAGAGTGAAATGATTTAGTCAAATGTACACAGTTGGTCAGAGCAGAGTTTATGCTCAAAGCCAGTTCTTCCATCATCAGCTTCCTGCTTTCTCAGGCCTTCATCGCTAACCAGGACTCAGTCAAGTAAATGTGAATTGGATGGTTTTGATTCATCTGACATGGTTTTCTATGTCGGGTAGTTTTATGCAAAAAAGTATCACTTCAAACTTTGAAAGTTAAACTTCAAATTGTTGAAGAAAATATGAAAATAAATCCTTAAAAGAATTTGCTTCAAGTTGTAAAGAGTGAATGGCAATCATCAGGGGGATGGCACAGTAGCTATGAGCATTCTTTGCTCTTATAGAGGATCTGGGTTCTGTTTCCAGCTCCCATCCCATTGGCTCACAATTGCCCATAATTCTAGTTCCAGGAGAGTCAATGCCTTTTGATCCAACTTGGGCCCCAGACATCTATTGATTCACATAAACTTAAACACAAAAAAATAGATAAATAAATATTAAAAATAAATTTAAAAAGAATGCATTCCATATATTTACTGTTAATAACTGTAAATGAAAACTAATTTTAATCCAAAGCCTGCTGCCTGCCAGGCTGCATGCCAAGTACTTCATTTGTTTTGGATGCAATCCTCCTAACTCTCTGAAGTGGGAGTTAGGAACACTAGCGATTAGAAAGATTCCTGAATATTGGGTAGCTGGTAGAGTCAACATAAGGACTCACTTGGAGTCTGCAACCAACACGGGTGGCCTTAATGATTATTATTGTGCCTCCTTTCATGTCCCAAGAACCATACAAAAGAACACAGACAGCACCTCTTGTAATTCATACCCCAGGTATGAGGCGGAACGAGGGAGTGGCACAAGCAAGCCCTGACAGTAAAGGGGAACTAACTTGGGACTAGGCTATTTGGGGTTGAGCATTTAGGGAAGGAGAGGCAGAGGTGATGTTATGAGAGTATATCAGAGAGTGTCATGTATAGGGGCCCTTCCTTAAAAGACTGCTAAGCATAAAGATCTTCCATGTTTCTGTTGCTCATTACCCGAAAAGAGAAGAAACAGCTTTGACTTTGTACTGTCTAAGCCAAAGGAGAAAAATTATAGAAGAGATCATTTTAATATTATTTACACTAATTACTGTGCTTATTGAACATTATGTAAATAAAATATATTCAAATACCTCCTTCTCCCAAAGCTAGGGACCATCATAGGGGTAGAAAGATTCTAAGAAGAAGATGCCACAGGGAACAGAGAAACGTGTGCTGTCTGGACATAAGAAGACCTCTTTACTCAAGAACTCATGGTGCTGAGGTTGCTGCCCAGAACTCTCCAAGACAGCCAACATTCCAGCATAACAGGAGAACTCTGCAAGCCCCTATTCCTAATAAAAGCACTATGAACAGTTGATGGTTTCTTGCGTAGAGTCAGTTTTCTTTTGAAACTATGGCCCCAGGTAAGTCAAACACACTCTGGTTCCCATACACTCGAGTACATGCATAGCACAAGTTGAACTGTGTGTGTTATAAGGCAAAAAGAGAGGAAAAAAGTATATTGAATTTGTGAGGAATACCAGAGGTAGGCAGTGGATCTGGGAGAAATCAGGATGGGGACCAATGGAGGGATCAAAGTACATTTTAAACAAGTATGAAATGTTCAAAAATTATTAAAATAAATATAAACCCAATGTTATATTTTACTAAAAGTAAAATCATATGAAACAAAAATGATATTAGTGTCTTGAAAGCTAACAGTAAAAGTCAGTTTTTCATAGCTTTTAGGAAAAATTGTACTTATGTAGAGGGTAAGAGCACTGCAAATATTCAGATTTCCCTCCTTAAAGATTTTGCCCTGCCTATACTTCCTGTCTGGTGACCCACCTATACTTCCTGCCTGGCCAATCAACGTTTATTCAAAATACAATTGACAGAAAGCAGACAATTCTCCCACACCACAAAGTCCACAGTTAACCAAAGGCAAGGGTAATCCACCATTTAAATATCACAGTTTCTAACTCCAATTTGAGAGTGCATGACAGTGCGAATCAAGAGCCAAGAAATTTTCAAAAGTGGATCTACTCCATATATCCCCGGTTAGGTGGTAGCATTCAGGAGGGTGAGCAGCAAATTCCTTGGTTGCTGGGTCTCTTCCTCTGAGCAAGCATTGCAAAATGGACTTCCCTTCACTTTGGAGCCCTTTAAAGCCCATTAGCTAATTAGTATGGGTCCTTTGTTATGGCACCTTTGTGATTATAAGAGTTAATATAAAGATTTCTTCTGCCAGGCACTTTTCACAGTGATTTACATCTGATAACAAAGCCCAGGAAGAATTCAGAGAAGAAAAGGGTGTTATCTATTATCTTAAAGTTGGAGCTGAAGTGATGAAAGATCAGAAAGTTGTCCAGGGAGGGATGATAAGAAACTATGAAACCAGAACTCAGGCCCATGTTGTCAACAAAGCCCACACTGTGCCACCATGCTCACCGTCATGCCCTTTGGCATATGCACAGCACTCTGTGTCAGTAACAGGAATTACAGAGACATGTCACATGTTACTCCACCAAATGAACAAGACTCTCCATGAAACAGATGCAATTGTTGCCCCAAATTTATAAATAATGAGAGCAAGACTCAAAAATGATAGAGAACACGAGATGTTCTCAGTAGTATGGAGGCAGAGTTAACCTTAAACCCATATCAGGTTGGCCTGCGGGCTCACTCCTACCAGGTCCTTTCTAAAGAAGGGCTGCTTTTTGGTTATTTTTTTTTCATCAACCAGTCATTAAGTGCTTGAAACCACAGACACTGGTGTCTAGTTGAAAATAAGCTAGAGAGTGAGATTATATTTCTAATGTAGATTTTCCTCTTTGTATTTTTAAAGTATCCTCTCCTGCAAGTGTGTCTGTGCTATATTTACTAAGTTTTAGCATACTTTAGAATAGATTTAGATTAGCATAAAATTGCAAAAGGGTTCTCATATACCCTGTGTCTAATTTCTATTAATACCAGCTTTTTGTATCAGTGTGATACTTTTCCCATAATTGAATGAATATTGATATATAATATGAACAAAAACACACTTTATTTGTGTTGTTTTAGTTGTGCCCACCACACATTTTCTGTTCCAAAATGCCATGTAGGCCACCACATTCCATTTAGCTACCATATGAGTTTTTCTCTTTGCTGTATGAATTTTTCATCCTTTCTTAGCTTTTCATATATTAGACAGTTATCAAGAGTAATTGTGCATGCCATTTGTAGATATCCCTGACTGAGAATTTATTAGAGTTAGTGTCATAATCAGACTAGACCTATAGGCTTTGGGGTGGAGATAGAGCTGTAGAACAGAGCCAACACCTGCTCATGACATTATGCAAGGGAGAGATAGAGCCTATGGGGCTTAGAACTCCTGATTCTAACCTTGATCTTCCAACTAAGTCAATGCTGATTTTCACACTGGGGAGTTAATGTGTATTCTTTTCTTTACAGTGTACTGTTTGGAAAGAAGTTGCTATAAGTAGCATACAGTTGATGTGGTCGGCAGTAATGCATGAGAGATTTCTCTATATACCACAAACTGCGTATTTAATTTGATGTGGACTCAGATATTCATTTCAAGTCTCCCATATTTCATCACTCAAATCACTCTAGCTTTGAGGCGTGGGAGCTCTTTCTGTTGGTGTCTTTGTCTTGTTGTTGTAGCCCCACCACTACAAGTTTTATTATTGTGATTTTAACTGAAGCATAGTGTATATTTAGAGAGTGCAGTGTGTAAATTTGGCACATGAACAGATCATACTAAAGGATCAAATGGAAACTTGTACCTCCTTAAACATATCTTCATGCTGGTAGAGATTCAACATTTATAGCTTCAAATATGATAAACTATTGCAGACTCTTGTCACTCTTCTCCCATAGATCTTCTGCCTGTGCTCTAACTATATTTTGATATCCATTATTCAACCTCTCTTCTATTTCCTTTCCTTCCTAGGTTGCTTTTGGTCACAGTGTTTATCACAGCAAGAAAGCGAGCTAGGACACTGTGTATGTAGCTCCACGTGTCCATTATTATACAGTCATGTGGAAGTTTCTCTGACCTTATGCTGCACCAACTTAGTCCCCTCTCCAAAGGACATGCCAATCACTGAATTTTCCAATGTCTACAGAATCATCTTTTCTAGAATGTTCTAAAATTGGAACCATGCAATATGCTGCCTTCCATGCTGGTGTGCATCCCTTAGCATTGCCTGATGGATTCTAAGGTTGTTGTCTGTCTTTGTGCACCCTGACAACTAGCTCCTTCTTATTTCCAGATAATATATAATTGTGATGATATACCAGTGTTTGCTCGGCTATTCAAATGGATGTTGACTGCTTCTTGTGCGGGTGATTATTAGTAAAGATACTACTAATATTTTCATGTAAACAATTATATATATGTATATGAATAAATGATGAATATATGCATGTCCATGTATACATACAGATGTGAAGTTTGTGCATGTGTGTGCAGAAGTGGGCCTTGTATATGTACAGAAGTGATGCATGTATGTGTGCAGATATGATGTTTATCTGTGCAGACATGGGGTGTGTGTGTGTGTGTGTGTCTGCAGATGTGATGTATGTATGTGAGTGCATGTGTGAATGCTGATATGTGTGGCTGTCAGTGTTTCATTGGGAACCAGAAATTAATTTCATATACCTTTCTCTATCTCTCTCCATTGTAAATAAAAGCTTCACTTTCATTTTCCAGCCACCCAGCCCTGAGTAATCACATGGAAACTTATATCAGTTACAAACTGTTTGACTAAGGGCTCAGATGTATTTCTAACTAGATCTTCCATCTTAAAATAACCCATTTCTATTAGTTATGCATTGCCATATGACTGTGGAGTTACCTCATTTTCTACATGTCTTGTTTCCTCAGAGGCTGGCTGATATCTCCCTTGACTTTGCCTTCTTTCTCTCTCTAGTTCTGCTTGTATTTCCCACCTAGCTATATTCTATCCTGTCACAGGTAAAAGCAGCTTCTTTATTAACCATTGGTAATAAAATATATTCACAGCCTACAGAGGGGTATCCCACGTTACTCCCTCATGGTTTCTGAGACCAAGTATCTTCAATGAACCTGAAACTCACTATCTCAGCTAGAGTGACTGGGCAGAAAGCCCATGCAGTCTTGTTCTCTCTGATCTCCCAGCTTAGTCTTTGAGTTACACATTCACAGTTCTGCACTGGGCCTTTGTGTGGTTTCTGGAGACCAAACTCCGTTCCTCTTTCTTACACAGCCAGCACTGAGTCATCTCCCTAGCCTCACATGCATAGATCATTCCACAGATAAATAACTACGAGAATCATGTAGTAGAACATTGCTCAGCTCCGTAAGAAACTGACTACTGACTTCTAGTGGGACAAGCAATTCTGTAGTCAAAGAAGCAATGAATAAGAAAATTTCTGTTGACTCAGATCCTTCTCAGCTTTCAGCATCTCTGTGATTGTCAAATCTAACCACCCTGACATATCTGTAGTACAGTCTCATTGTTGATTTAATTTGCATTTATTTCATGATAAGCAACATTAAACGTCTTTTCATATTACCATTTGGTGTCTCTGGACTCTTTGGTGAGGTATTCATCCAGCTGTTTGCTTATTTTTAATTAGGCTGTTTGTCTTACAGTTGAAATTTAAAAGTCCTTTGCATACTTGGTTGTAAACTTTTTATTGAGGAGGATTTTGTAATCATTTTTCAAATCTGCAGGTTTTCTTTTATCTAAAATATAGTACATGATATAGGTAAAATTCTGTTCCCAAAATATAGCTCCAGATCTTAATTCCTAGTATCGCTAATGTAAACTTATTCAGAATTTTTTTCACAGACAAAATCAAGTTTAAATGAAATAGGTTAAATAATGTGAGCTCTAAGTTAAATGACTAGTATCTTCACAGCAGACAGAAAGAGGCTTGGGGAGATGGCTTAGTGGATAAGAGGGTTTCCTCTGCCAGCATGATCTACACTCAAGTCCCCACAACCTACATAAAATGTCAGGCATGTCTCGCATGTCTTTAACCCCAGGATTGAAGGTGTAGACACGCAGGTCCTAGGGAACTTGCTGAAGAGGCAGTCAAGCTGAAACAGTGAACTTGCAGTTCAGGGTATCTTATCACAGCAACAGAAATGAAACCAGGACAAGTGTATTCACACATTCAGAAGACTATGAAGACATACTGCCATTTTTAACTGAGAGTGGATGTGGGGAGTGATGTTTGGCCATAAGACAAGGCATTGAAACAGGACTACAAGACCAAAGGCAGGTAGCCAGTTTGAAAGTGCTTGTCATAACCCTTGTGGATTCATTTCCCTTTAGAATCTCTATGGTAATCATTGCAATTTGCTACCCACATCCTCTGTCCCTTTTAAAATTAAATTTATTTCACCTGGAAATGTCAGTAGACATAAGCTGCTACCCCATCAGGAACTATCTACATTCCAGGGATCTACCTAACCCAATTCTTCCTCAGCATCCAGTGGCCCATTTGTTATCATTACAGATGAGGTAGAATAAAGACCCGGACAGCTATAGCCAATGACTGACCATTCTGTAGTATGATCCTAGCTCTGGGACTCCATGTTATCTAGTCAGTTTTCAGCAGCACACCACAATTCTTTCCCTGCTCGTTCACCTACCCTTTCCAGCTTCCACAGTTTTGATTTCATGAGCATATCTTCAGATATCTGCATTCTAATCTTCAAGTTTGAGATTTGCCATTGGTGGATGACACCCTAGACAGCTGCCCTCCTGGTAGGATTGCAGTCTAGGTGAAATAAAATAGCTCCGCAAACAGCTTTGGAAAAGTATTTACACGAATAATGATTAACATCAACAGAAAAAGCCCAGGCTCTGGTATAATAATGAAATAGCTTTCTGGGGGTCGGCAAAACTATTCATTTAAATAATTCTAAGCACTGCATCTGAGGCCATCTACCAGAATCCTTTACATCACTAACTAGCTACAGGGGATAAGACCAAATAACTTGAGTTTTAAATTATTAAGAACTGGAATTTCTGCATCCACACTGCACACAGCTACAGTTCTATCGCCGACTCTTATGAACAATATTATATCACTCTGACAACCTCACAGCATTAAGGGCTTTGTTCTCCATCTCAGCATCATTAACTCAGCTTTTTATTGGGTACCTGCTACAGCTTGTCATTGTTACAAATACCACAGAGTATATTAAAGTCATTTTGTGATTAGGTATACATTTGTAACTCATGTAAGTAACTTGTTTACTTAAAATAAACTTGTCTTGATTCATGGGGTTGACACAATGCAGCCATGAATCTCTGCCCTGGTGTTCTATTCCCACATTAAATGCCACATTTTCCTGAAGCTGTCATAAGTTAAGAGTGAATCTCTGCTTGGGGGAACTTTTAAACAGTACCAATCTGAAAATGAAAGTTCCTGGGTAAATGGATTTCCTTTCTCAACAGATTTGTTGAGAAACTCCATGTTCAAACAACACAAAGTTACTAATTCTAGGAGAGTAGAGAACACATCAAAGTTTCCCACGAGTGTTTGAGCTTTAGAGTTCTTGACAAGTGTGTGAGCTGTAGAGTCCCCCACGAGTGTGTGAACTGTAGAGTTAGTTCCCCACGAGTGTGTGAGCTGTAGAGTTAGTTCCCCATGAGTGTGTGAGCTGTAGAGTCCCCCATGAGTGTGTGAGCTGTAGAGTCCCCCACGAGTGTGTGAGCTGTAGAGTTCCCTATGAGTGTGTGAGCTATAGAGTTAGTTCTCCACGAGTGTGTGAGCTGTAGAGTCCCCCACGAGTGTGTGAGCTGTAGAGTTCCCTATGAGTGTGTGAGCTATAGAGTTAGTTCCCCACGAGTGTGTGAGCTGTAGAGTCCCCCACGAGTGTGTGAGCTGTAGAGTTAGTTCCCCATGAGTGTGTGAGCTGTAGAGTCCCCCACGAGTGTGTGAGCTGTAGAGTCCCCCACGAGTGTGTGAGCTGTAGAGTTAGTTCCCCATGAGTGTGTGAGCTGTAGAGTCCCCCACGAGTGTGTGAGCTGTAGAGTCCCCCACGAGTGTGTGAGCTGTAGAGTCCCCCATGAGTGTGTGAGCTGTAGAGTCCCCCACGAGTGTGTGAGCTGTAGAGTCCCCCACGAGTGTGTGAGCTGTAGAGTTCCCTATGAGTGTGTGAGCTATAGAGTTAGTTCTCCACGAGTGTTTGAGCTGTAGAGTCCCCCACGAGTGTGTGAGCTGTAGAGTTCCCCACGAGTGTGTGAGCTGTAGAGTTCTCCACGAGCGTGTGAGCTAGTGGGAAGACTGGAAACTCACTTCTTCAGTGCTAGGGATCCCTAGCACTAGATTTTTGTTTGTCATGAGATACTGGCTTTATATTCAGCAATCTGGTTCATTTTTCTCTGTGTGAATTATTTAAGTAGAAATATGTTTGATGTATGGCAAAGCAAAACATTGCAAAGGTATATGTATATACATATATGTGTGTGTGTGTATATATATATATATATATATTCAAAAGTTTCATTTCCAAATTAACATTGAGGATGCATACATGTATATTTTCATTATTATACATTTTGAACAAAAATACAATTACATCACTTTCTCCCTGTACTCCCTCCAGACACTCCCAGGTCCCCACCCTCCAGTTCCTCCATTGATCTCTGCATGGTATCCACTTGTGGTTTTCTGTGTTGGTTTCCATTTGCTATAAAGAGAAGCTTCTTTGAAGATGGCCAATAACTATGGGTGTGAGGCTAAGATTGCTCTGGTCTAGCAAAGCTGTAATAGTAGAGTCTCTTTTAAGATTCACGACTTCACTAGCACCAGGTAGATGACAAGGTTTGTAGTACCAGGCATGGTTTACCTCCTTTTGAATGAACAAAGTCCAACTAGAGAGCTGTTGGCTACCACATACATGAGTGCTACTTATTTCTGCCACTTATTACTTATGCCACTTATCCACTTATTATATGGATACCTTGCATGCTGTTAATTATTGTGGTTTGCAGGTGTCACAACTATTAATTTCAAGGTAGGACTAATGTAGCATGATTAACAAGAGCCAGTAGCTGCCTGTTTTGTTTTTGTGACCTTGAACCCCAATATCTGTCTCTGTGTTTTTATTAATCATGTTACAGACTACTAATTCTCCACCCCCACCCCCAGAAGCTTGCACAGTAGTTCCTTGTATCATGGAAACATAGACCGCAGGAATGAGGCATTGGGGGTGAGGTCCAGTTAAAATAATCTAAGTACCATGTCCTAAGAGTTTGGTGTCTTGAGCAACAGGGAACTTTCTGTCCTCTGAGAGACAACCAAGGGCGACAACCATAACCCGTGTTTTCTGGGGAGCCTCTTGGACAATCTTGATCAACCCCAGTCAAAGGGAATTTTCTTTCATGCCTCATACTGGAGTTTAGTTAATCTATTGTTCTTAGGGAAAGCATTGTGAGCTTGTGTGGCTTAACTTTTATATAAATGTCCACACATATTTATTGCATATGATTTGGATAAGTAGAAAAGAAGATTCCTTGCAGTTTCATCTAACAGTTGTTTCTCTATTTCCTACTTCATATCACCTGCATCCTGTTAACTGAACAGTTCTCTTCCATTTTAGAATTTAAAAAAAAAAAGGAAAGGAAAGGAAAGGAAAGGAAAGGAAAGGAAAGGGAAAAGCCTGCTTCCCTGTTCAAAGGTGCTGTATGTGAGCATGCTGCAGGATGTTTTCAGGACAACCATAGTCAATGACACAGAGAATTGCAAAGCATTTGAACTCTTGCTGTCAGAGCACACCTAAGTGGGGTTGACAGTTTTTCTTCTTGAAACGTCCTTGGGATGCTTCAGTCTGGAGGTTGGTGCTGTCATGTTGCCGGGACACAGGCTGTTATGCTCGGAGTGCCTGAGACATATGTTCAATGCCCGTTCTTGTAGGTTTCCAAAGGTTTTGCTCTTACTCTGCAAGCAAGCAGTAAACTAAGGCTGCTGAACACCAGAGTCTAATAATGAAACCAATTTCTAAGCATTTTCTTTAAATCTAGACAAAAGACATACAATTAAAATACCAGCCATCTTACAGACTCCAGTAGGGTACAGCTTTTCACATCTCTTCACCACTAAGTGTTTTAAGGAAAAGTTAAGAAAAATCAAAACAGATAAAAATATTTAAATCTTTGTATATCTTTGTCTCATGACTTTTATTAAAAATAATATCCTGGTATTTGTTTTAGCTTTTGTTTTGTTTTGTTTGTTTTATCTATAGCTTGAACATTAGAAAGATCCAGTAAAATTAAAGTTGTACTTCCCTGGGACTTACCTGTATTTTTCATGAATAAAAAATCTTTTACCACGAAGTATATTTATCAATTATAGCAAATTTCCTGCAGATAGGTGCATGGTACTGTGCTTTGATCAACAAAATGTCCAGTGTATGCATGGTGGTTTGAATGAGAAATCTTCCCGGCAGGCTCACATATTTGAGTAGTTGGTGGTGCTATTGGGGGAGATGACTAAACCTTGGTTCTCTCAGGTTTCTGTTCTGGGGAATCAATCTCTCCCTCCCCCACCTCCACTGCTCTCTCCCTCTCTCCCTGTCTCCCCTTCTCCATCCTCTTCTCTGTCCCCACTTTTTCCCATCTTCCCCTTCCCCCTCCCCCTCTCTCACCTCTTCCTACTAATTGAGCTTAGGGACACCCACATGCAAATGCTCTTCTGCCACTGAGTTCTATTCTCATCCCTAAATCTCTTTTCTGAGTAACCAAAGATCCCAATTGTCTTTCAGAAAGAACACTAGAAATGACAGAGTTAAAATGCCACATACCTATGTATTTTCTTTATCTACAGTTCAAACTCAGAAATACCAGGAGAACACTCAACATTGTGATTACTGAAAGCAATTTATGTTCTTTCCTGCAGTTTGCCCTTAAGGTATACTTCTCTAAGAACATTCAAGACATCATATTTTCTTGGAATGGTTCCTTCTTTTGTGCTATGTTGGTCAGCATATGAATATCAAGTTAGTGTATTTGACACATATATTTTTAGGAAACTTTTTTTATTTGATTTGATTTTGTAACTATGCAAAAATATTTACATAATTCTTAAGTCAAATCTGCAGAACAAAGTATTTTCAAAGTATAGCTTCTCATGATGTCTTATCTACTTCGTTCAGTAGAATTCGTTTGCATTTCTCTGACATCAGTTTAAAAGTAAGTAAAGTATATTTTGTTTGCTTTTTTATATTAGTTATTTTTTGCCCAACAACATATCCAGGAGATTATGTAATTAATCTCCTGCCATGGCATTTTATCCTTTGTAGCTGAGTGTTCATTGGGTGATTCAGGCAGTGTCCTCATTCTAGATGATTCTGTTGTTTCTATAACAAGCAACCCTTTTGATATGCACTTTTATAATTTGCCAGTAAAATGAAAGCTATAGCTAAAAATGAGACTGCCAGCAAGATTGCTCAACAGACAAAGGTACTTGCTGCCAAGTATGACAACTTCAGCTTGATACCCAGATTCCACGTGGTAGGCAGAGCGAACTAATTCCCACAAGTTGTATTCTGACTTCCATGTGTACACCAAGGTGGATGTACATCTCCATACATACACAGAAAGTGAATGAATGAATGAATGAATGAAATGAATGAATACAAGATTGCTCCACAAATGGCAGTGTGTTTGTTTTAAAGGCAATGCCAAATTCTATTTTGGCATCTACCAAAAAAATTACCTTTCCTTATCCTTGACAATTGAACATGTAAAATACTTCAATTTGACCACAATTCTGGGGGTTAAATCGTGGTTTCCTCTCAGGATAATTTTTGTAAGCATGTGTCTCATGAGGGAAAATAAACAACTTCACCAGCTCATAACTACTTACTGTTTTTTTTCTATAAATTCTTTATTGTTTCTTTCACTCACCTTCACCTGATAGGTTCCCCTCCCTCCCCCTTCTACCCTCTCCCTTGATTCCCATGCTCCCAATTTACTCAGGAGATCCTGTCTTTTTCTATTTCCCATGTAGATTAGATCCATGTATGCCTCTCTTAGGGTCCTCTTTGTTGTCTAGGTTCTCTGGGAGTGTGATTTGTAGGCTGACTTTTTTTTGCATTATGCCTAAAAGCCACTTATGAGTGAGTACATATTATATTTGTCTGTGTCTGGGTTACCTCACTCAAAATGATGTTTTCTAGGTCCATTTGCCTGCAAATTTCAAGGTTTTTTTTTCCACTGTGTAGTACTCCATTGTGTAAATGAACCACATCTTCTTTATCTATTCTTCAGTCAAGGGGAATTTAGATTGCTTCTATGTTCTGCCTATGACAAAGCTGCTATGAACATAGTTGAGCACATGTCTTTGTAGTATGATTGGACATCCTTTGGGTGTATGCTCAGATGTGGTATTGCTGGGTCTTGAGGTAGGTTATTTCCTAATTCTTGGAGAAATCACCATATATTTTTCCAAAGCAGCTGTACCAGTTTGCAATCCCACCATCAATGGAGAATTGTTCACTTCATCCCACATCCTCTCCGGCATAGGCTGTCATCAGTATTTTTGATCTTGGCCATTTTAATAGGTGTGAGATGAAATCTCATAGTTGCTTTTATTTGCATTTCTCTGATAGTTAAGGATGTTGAGAATTTCCTTAAGTCTTTCAGCCATTTTAGATTCATCTGTTGAGAATTCTCAGTTTAGGTCTGTACTCCATTTTCTAAATTGGATTATTTGTTCTTTTGGTGACCAATTTCTTGAGTTCTCTGTATATTTTGGAGATCAGCCCTCTGTCTGATGTGGGGTTAGTGAAGATCTTTTCCCACTCTGTAAGCTGATGTTTTGTCTTGTTGATCATGTCCTTTGCTTTACAGAAGCTTCTCAGTTTCTGGAGGTCCCATTTAGTAATTGTTTCTCTCAGTGTCTGTGCTACTGGGGTTATATTTAAGAAGTGATCTCCTGTGCCAATGTGTTCAAGTGTACATCCCATTTTCTCTTCTAAGAGGTTCAGTGTAGTTGGCTTTATGCAGAGGTCTTTGATCCATTTGAACTTGAGTTTTGTGCATGGCAGTAGATATGGGTCTATTTATATTCTTTTGCATATTGATATCCAGTTGTGCCAGCACCATTTGTTGAAGATGCATTCGTTTTTACCATTTTATAATGCTTGCTTCTTTGTCAAAAATCAGGTGTTCAAAGGTGTGTGGATTGATATCCATGTCTTCAATTCGGTTTCATTGGTCCTCTTGACTGTTTTTATTCCAATACCAGACTGTTTTCAGTACTGTAGCTCTGTAGTAGAGTTTGAAGTCAGGGATTGTGATGCCTCCAGAAGTTCCTTTATTGTATAGGATTGTTTAGGCTATCCTGGGTTTTTTTTGTTTGTTTGTTTTTTTTTTTTTGCTTTTCCATATGAAGTTGATATGTAACTCTAACCAAACAAGTGGAAGACTTGTATGACAACAATTTTAAATCTTTGAAGAATTAAATTGAAGAAGACACCAGAAATGGAAAGATCGCCCATGCTCTTAGGTAGGTAGAATTAATGTAGTAAAAATAGTAATCTTACCAAAATCACACAACCTTTCTTTTAATAATTTGTAAAATACAGGTCATTCACAGGGATACATCTAGCCTTCTGTTGAGATTCAACATTTCAGCAGATCTTGGATTGCATTTGCTCCTTTAAAGTTTATTTTATTTAGACATACATATACCTATATGTCTGGTATCCAAACTTAAGGCCTCATACATTCTAAGGATTCTAAGACTGAACAGCACCCCAGCCTTCTCAACTTTTTATTTAGATACAGGGTCTCACTAAGCAATCTAATTTTTATTTACACTCACTCTGTAGCCCAAGTGGCATTTCACTTGTATTTTAGTAAATAAAGCTTGCCTGAGGTTCAAAGAGTTAAATAACAACACTGGACAGCCTTACAGACCAGGTCACAATAACACACACCTTTAATCCCAGTAGCCACATTAGCTTATGATAGAAACCAGGCAGTAGTGGTGTATGCCTTTAATGCTAGAGCTAGAGAGGATTATAAAACAGGAGGAGACAGCTCTCATGCGCAGTCTCATTCTGAGGTTTCCTAGAGGCAGGATCACCAAATTGGACTGAAGCAGAGTCAGAGCCAGTGGCTAGCTATTTCACTTTTCGGACCTTCATGTTGAACCCCAATTTCTCTGAGTTTTATTAATTGTGCTTCACCCAAAAAGGTCTAGAACTTGGGAGCCCCCTACTTCAGAATCCAAGCAACTGTAATTACAAGTTTCAGCCACACACTCAAACACACCACACACACACACACACACACACACACACACACACACACACCAGGAAAATTTCTTGATTTTATACACCTTAATTTTACCTTGGATTTTAATGATAGTGATAACTTTTATCATTTTCAGCTTAAAGGTGAGTACAGGAATCTACTTAAAATGTTTCTTTTTAGTGGCTACTGCCATTAAGTGTGTCTTAGTGTGTATGGTTTTGAGACGTATGCATATTACATCGCTTACAGCTTCCATCTGAAAAGTGGTAACCCGGAATACTTGTTTCCTAATTCTCTTCCACCAAAACAATGCTATTTTGCACATATGTGCTTTCGATAACTAAGTTCAGCAAAGTAAATAAACAAACAGGCTAGATGTTCAATAAGTGTTTATCCAGTCAATAATTAAGCTGCATCCTTTTTAGTAATAAATGTGATATTAAATACTGAAATGTACAATCAAAATATTGGTGATGACAATAAAACATTTTAAAAACAAACTTAATTTTATGTGTAAGGCATTTCAAAATCTAGAAAATTACACATGCCATTCAAAAAGAAAATAATAGAATAATAGTGATACTATCTTTAAACATAATGTTTAAAAGTAGTCAATTTTGGTGATATACCAATGAGCAAAATATTGAATGTTAGCAACCTATTTTGAGGTCTTAATGGTGTTAATAATACCAAATGGAGCTCCTTTCCCTTATTGTAGATTCTCATTTAACGACAATCACCTACTGATGTTATTGGTAGCAGCTGTAGCTCTGCCTTTCCTCTATACAGGCACCAGATCTGGGGGAAAGTGACCTAAGTGGAACAGCACAATTGATGTCACAAATGGAAGTAATCAGCTTTGATAATCTTAGCACTACTCCTCCCTTAATTATCACAAACACTGGGAAGGAAAACGGAGACACTTCCAAACACGGCATCAAACTCTCTACCTATATGCATCACTCCTTGAGTGATAAATAAAAAGAATTTTTATTGCAATAAAAAGTATATGAGGTTTCACACTGAAAGACCTCTAGAATAAACTAAAGAGAACAGAAGCAAAATGAAAATGCTGAAGCACTGGATATTTTTTTAAGCATCACCCTGTGGGCATTTAAAGAAAAACACAAAAACAAAATACCCTTAGCCTGGGGAAATAATAGCATAACACAGTGATACAAAAGTGCTTGGCTAGCATGCATGGAGACCTGCGTTTAAACCCTACACCAAGAGGGAATGGAAAGGAGAGGAGGAGACAGGAAGAAGAGAAGGGGGAAAGGAGACAAGAACACAAGGAGGAGAGGGAAAAGCTTAACTCAGTGACAACAATCAAAATGGGTATCTTTATGCTAGTTTGAAAACAATAAGAAAATGACACATTTGCTATTCATGGGAAGCCAGGTTGAGAATTGTCAGCAATAATAAACCTTACAATCCATGTAAGAAATTCTGCTGCATTCCTCTTGAAAACAATAACTGTGACTTATCAGACATATTCATTTCTATCAAACCACAGCGTGTTAGTCACCATTCATAGATCTATGCCATGGATTAGGAAATGGAGGCTGGCTGAAGCTGTGTCCTAGTACAGCCAGAATATAAATGTAACCTTGTGAAATTATAAAACATGTATGGAGAGAAATAAAAAGTATATATACTTTATTTCCAAATGAATTCCCAGTCATCCTGAAAACCATCTAAAAAAATTTCATTTTTCTCTCACCAAATTTTAGATGCTGCCTGTATTGGATACCACATTTGCATAAGAAATTGCTTCTAATTCTGGATTATATGCTGTTCCATTAGTGTTCTGAGCTATTTCTGTGCCAATAGCATACTGTTTCAGTTACAAAGGCCTTAATCTTATTTTGAAAGAGCTGAAAGTGGCCTTGCATGATCTTCTATTTCAATTCATTTTCTAGTCATTCTTTAGTGTTTGTTCATTTGGCTCAATCAGGGTAAAGTTTATTATAGTAAAATACACAGAGCTTCAGTAATGAGCATCGTGGAGACTGACCAATGTACCCTACTGATTACCTAACATTCATCAAGGTGCAGGACATTAACAACACCTCAGAAAACTTCCTCTCTGCTCTCCAGGGCAATTATCCCCCAAGGTAAATATGTGCGTCTGTGTACCCATGTGCACGTAGAAGCCAGAAGAAGACAGTAACAGTCCTGCGCTGTTACTCTTTTGCCTTATTCCTTTGACTCAGGGTCTCTCACTGAAGCTAGAGTTAGGCTGGTACCCTGCAAAGTCTAGCAATCCCCCTTTCTTCCAGTCCTCACATTGCTAGGGTTACTAGTACATGTGAAACCATGCTGGGCTTTTGACATGGGTGCTAGAAATTCTATTTCAAGTTCAGCTTCTCCTGCTTGCACAGAAGGGGAGCTTGCCCACTGAGCCATTTCTGTAACCAGCAATCATTTTTTTTTTTATTCCACAGATTCATTTTGCCCAACCTCACAAATGCAATTACACAGCATGGGGTCTTTTGTATGTGGATTCTGTTGAATAATGTATTCTTAATACACCCAAGCTTAATATGTATCTGTGTTTATTGTTGTCTAGTGTTTATTACATGGATGGAACTCACCTTCATTTTGTTCTATTGGAAAATGGGGTTGTTTACAGTTGTTGAGTCTTCTGGATAAGTTCCAAAGCACTCTTTTATAGTTTGTTGTTGTTATAGGAATGTTTTAAGTACTTATAAGTGGGATAACTGGATCTTAATACGGATTCCTCTGTGAAAAGCCAGCAAACACTTCCCAGTGAGTTCTGTCACTTTACGTTCCCACAATGTAATGCAAGCAACACAAGGGATGTTCAGTTGACCAACACCTTGGTTAAGGCTTAATGGTGACAAAAATTTTAAATTATAGACATCTAGTGATTTTGAAAGCGTATAGTATTATGATTTTAATCTTCACTTCTGGAAACGTAATGATACCAACTACATTTTGACATATATACTGAACAATTCAGTGTTATCCCTTAAGAGAGTCTGTTTGAACTTTTGTTCATTTTGTTGCTGCTTTGTTTTGTAACAAATTTGTAGTAATCCTTTAATTATTTTAGAATCGGATGTGTGTAACATACTTTCTGCCAATGTATGACATTTTTATTTGTAAATAACTTGCATTGAATAGTTGAAAATGTAAATTTTGGTTAAAAAAATTCCAGATTTTATCTCATCTTTGATACCTTAGGAACTTTTCCAGAAGACTGAGCAAAAGTCCTTCAAGTGTACTAGGCAAGGGCTGTGTTACTGGGCTTCACCCCCCAGTCCAAGTGGAGCTTTCAATGTAGAGTTGGATATAATTTTAAGAGATTAGTTATACCATTTAGGTATATATTAATTATATTTGGCCTTAGCTCTATATCCACTAAAAACATTAAATCAATGTGCACAGGCATTCAATATAATTACCTTTCGAGTCTGTTTTGCATTTATTCAATCCTTTTTATTTCATTTTTATGACTTGATGATGTTTTCGTCCTAATGGTGTTAATCATGAAGGTTCTAGTAGTAATCTTTATATTGGAAGATTTATTTAAAACTATCAATGATCCCATTTGGAAGACTTCTTTTCTATAATTGCATACTGTTTCCAATTTTTAAATTATATATCTCCTATTTCCCTTAGTTAAGAACCGTAGGCAATCACTAGGTTATAATGCTTTTCACATGTTGTCCAATCTCCTCAATTTTTGACAACTGTACTCTATCAAAAGTTCCAGAATGATAGTTATTTTATTACTGATGTTTGACTCTAGTGGATAAATATCAAGTCATTAATGATTGTTAAAATATATAATGACCTATTTTTGCTTTTTTTTAAAAATATTCTACCTTGTTAATTTTTTCACTAACTAATTTATAGAAGGTAATATTCATAACTTAATGGTAACAGATCCTTACTTGTTTCTCACAATTTGTTTCTGCAACTCTACAATGTTGAGCCTTTGGAACTGAGGCTATTTCATATAAATTACATCTCTAGCTTATAGTGAGTAGTACAACATAGTAGCTTTTGTCTCTGACACTTACTATCTATATAACTATGAGCCAATTTCCTCAGCTCCATTGCTTTAAATTCCTTGTCTGTAATATGGATTAACATTATCTGCATTATAGAATCAACGCAAAGACTATCAGGGATTGCCATTAAATACCTAAGATACTGACAAATCAAGTATCTAATGCATTTTCAACTGTGGTAGGGAATTGAGATGACATCCATGGACCCAGGTTGGGCATTATGGGTTTACTCTTTCTCTTTCTCTCTTTCCAGCAAGAGTAACATGAAAATGTAACATCGCTGATTGGGCAGGCTTCTGAGAGCTTTGATGAAAAGCATTTTTGGTCTAGTGCATCTTTTTACAGAAACATTAATTAGTAGAATTCACTGTGGGTTCACCGACATTTAATTAACGGGATTAATTGAATTTCCACTGATTACAGGACATATGACAGCATCAAGTTAAAGGGAGTAGATTATACTTATAGTTATAAATGTTCTCTTCTGTGATGATTCTTGTCTTTGTGACAATAAAGTCTATTAAAAATGGGCATCATTAGGGCATATCTTTCTACTCATCACCTAGACCTCATGACACTTCTGTGAAGCTGTAGAATTGGACTCAGAGACTACCTCTGGAGTTCAAGTCAGTACAAATGACAGGCTGCTTCATCTTTTCCTTCTTCATTTGATGTCCATTTGGACATATTCAAACCAAGGCATAGTTGCTTCTAAAACAATAAAAGTATTTTATTTGATTAAGGAAACAAAGAAGCTACTGGGAAAAATAAGATGGAGAAAAATAAATAAAACCAAAACATGATAGCTAACGTATATTGGACATTTAAAGTACCAAAATGCATCATGAGGTATGTCCTCAAAACTCATGTGAATTAGCAAAGGATAACCATCCTACAGTCCACAATCCCAGAGAATCTAGGTAACAAGGAAAACAAGAGAGACATACACGGATCCCCCTGGGAAGAGGAAACAGACAAGCTCTCCTGAGAAAATCGGGAGTCCGGGGAATGGGAGGGGAGCAGGTGGGAGGAGAGGAGGAGAAAAGGGGAGGAAGGAGCAGAACGTGAGGGAATGGGAGGCTCAAGAAGAGGCAGGACTGAGAGGGAGAGAAAAAGAAAGAGATATCTTGATTGAGGGAGCCATTCAGGGACTAACAAGAAGCATAGCATTAGGGAAATTGCAAGAAATCCACAAAATGACCCCAGCTAAGACTCTAACAATGGAGAAGATGCCTAAACTGCCCCTCCTCTGTAATCAGATTGATTATTACCTTAATTGTCATCATCGAACCTTCATCCAACAACGGATAGAAGCAGATATAGAGATCCACAGTGAAGCATTGGGCCAACTTTCCAGAGACCAGTCCAAGAGCAAAAGGGTCAAGACCATAATGGTAATACCCACAGAAACAACTGTTATGAGCTAATGAGAGCTCACTGACTCTGGACTGATAGCGGGCTAACCTGCATAGGACCAAACTAGTCCCATTGAATGTGGGGAACAGTTGTAAGGCTTTGACAGCCTGTGGGGCCACTGGAATTTAAACTGGAATCTTAGAGCACAGTCTCTTTGGAGGGTTACCTTGCTCAACCTAGATAGAGAGGGAATGGCCCTGGTCAAGCCTTGAAGTGATGAGTCAGACTGTGTTGACTCCCCACAGGAAGCCTTACTCTTTCTGAGGAGTGGAAGGGGGTGGGTTGCGGGTAACGGTGGGGTGGGAGGAGGGAAAGGAATGAGAACAGGAAGAGCTATGTAAAATGAAAAAATATTGTATTAAAAATTCTTACATCAAAAGAAAAAATAATCATGCGAATCAAAAGCTCATGGATATAAAGCAGCATTATCACTATTGTTATGTTTTTCATTCAGTTCATAAAGTGAAGGAAATTGAGATTCAGAATGATAAAATAACTTTTCTAAATTCAGCCAGCTATAAAGAAAGTTATCCATAGCATATACTTTCCACTGACAAGTGTATGCACAGAGAGAGAAAGACAGACAGACAGACAGACAGACAGAGACAAACATAGAGAGAAAGGAGATGGAGAGACAGAGATTAAGAGAGAAAGAGGATCATGACTGTACTAGGAATATTAAGTACTTTGTGCCTGTTTATTGCTATGGTAAAACCGTCAGATGGGTTTAATCATTCCAAATATAGAAAAAACAAGATTCAAGTGGTTGATTTACTCAAAATTGTTCAACTAATGAGTGTCCAAGCTCATGGATTTATAACTTAGAGCTTAGAGACCTTCCAATATATATCACTATGTATTTTTTTCAATAATTTTGAAAGCATATAACTGTCTTGGACTTCTGGACATCAAAACTATGCTCCCTTCTGTGAGGGCATATTGTTCACTACATAATAAAGGACCGTTATAAAACTTTGTAAGCAAAATTTTTATTGTATTTGTTATATAATGTAGTACAACCCCTGACCTAGTAGAGGCACAGCTGGACCTCAGAAGATGGTTGTTGAATGAATAAGTATGAGTGGAAACATCAATCATACGGCTGTGTTATAGGAGCACTATGCACTTTCATGAAGGCAACTGTTTCTACTGTCTAAGGAAACGTCATCAAAGGTGACAAAGGTAACCAAAATGCATGACCACAAGATAAAGAGTATGTTACAGGAGATGACAGTAACACAATTTTGAAAATTGGAAAATGAAAAAAAAAAGAGTGGTAACCCAGTTAGTACATGTGAGAATGTAAGACCATAATCCGGCAGTGAGAAAGATGGAAAGGGAACCGATTTGCACTGCAGAACCCACTGTAACTGATAAGATGGGCAGCATCAGGCTCCCTGCAAGTGGAAGTAAAGATGTCGCTATAGAAAGGATGAGTGCTTGAAGGAGCTGACTCTATTCCACACGGCTGCTCTTCCCACTAGAGCAACAATTGTAGGTTAACTCTCTGCAGGAGGAGAAGAGGATCTTGAGACTGAAGGATGTGATGTGCATTATGATGTGACAGAATAAGCCCTCTCTGGTCACAGTAAGGCAAGCCACTTAACTAGTGCACATAGGATAGTCCACGATTGGAAAGAAGGGATGCATTGCTGTGGGAAATGATTCCTCACTCCTGGCTTTCATCTGTTGGTCCAGAACAGAGCTGCTAACCTGGGTCCTGCTTCCTTAATGACTTTGTGGAACCTAAACTTTGACACACAACAAAACCATAAAATGCGTGGGCCACTTCAAAGAGTCAGGACCTGCCATGTTGCCCTAACTCAGAGCATCCTTGACTTGGACCCCAGGTACATACTCCTTATCTCTTGTCCTGGATGATGTGGTGGGCTCCTGATGATGATAACAAGATGAGTGCAGTGCAGGTTGTCACTTGATTTGGGGGAAGCCACTGGCTGGAGGAAAGAGAAAGGACTGACGCGGTGAAGTCTTCGGCAGACAGCTCTCACGAGACTCTTGCATGAAGAAATGCTCTCTCCTGAGGTATTACATTTCCACTCGTTTTATGCTCATTCAATCTCCATGTTGTAGAAATAACACAAAATCCACAGTCTTTACAGCAAAGACATGTGGTAGTGGAAGGATTCCCTGTAATATTAAGCAATTACTGCTCACATTTGCACAGACATAATGGAGGTCTGAGCCTAATACGTTTATATCCATGGCTGAGCCAGACCCTTTACCCAGAGCTAAGTTTTGCTCTATAAAATGTTTAATGAGTTCATTGTTTCTGTGTGTGCATTGCATATGTATATATAGGAACATGTTTATGTACGTGGGAATGTGTATGCGAGCATGCATGTGAAGGCCAGAGGATGTCTTCCTTAATTACTCTTTGCCTTATTTTTTTGAGACAGACTCGTTCACAAAGCCTGGAGCTAACCCATTGGCTATACTTGCTCCTCAGTCCTCCCAGCGTCACCTCCCCAGAGTTGTGGTTACAGGTGTACAGCACATTAGTTCTAAGATTCTGGACTTACGTAAGTTCTCGTGTTTCTAAAGAAGTCAGTTCACTCACTGAGCTATTTTTTTCAGTCCAGAATTAATTGCACCTTCTAATACACACTTTACGCTTATTTGAACAATTTGATTTAATAATCAACATTAATTTGTTTTGTCTTTTCTCTTTGAGAGAAACACATAAAACAATATCAGTTAAAGAAAAGAATTAAAAATATAAAAAATATTAATTTCACATTTTTACTTTCATTTTAAATTACTTTGATAAAAAACACATTCAAGTCTTACACAATTGAATAAATTACATTTTCCAATCCTTTGAAGCACTCTTATCAATTTGACCGACATTATATGATTATTATAATAATCAGTGATATGCTGAAATAAGGTAACTTATGTATTATACTAATTTATAAATTATATCTGTCTGTGTGTTTATTATTCATATGTACATATTTAGTTACTTTACAGAATATAGAGGTCTTCACCACAGGTATTTTATTTAACCATCTGTGATAGTCAACCAGTATTTATTTATATCAATAACAAAGGCTGATTTATGTTCTGCATTCTTGTCGTTGTGAAGGTGCTTGTCAAGGGAAGAAGGACAACTCATTTTCCATTTTACACTTGGCTAATTTGGTATAGACCTTACACATATTTAGGCATAATGGTCTTTGAAGTCTTGCTAGACTCTGCAATTTTTAGTAGCTGACCTCGTCAAAAATTGCCATGCAACACATTCCTCTTCCCTTCTTTAGGTGTTCTGCTTCTTCCTTCCAGGCAGCCACAGGCACAGTTAGACCCTAAGGTTTAGGCTCAATGCTTCACTTCAAGCTGAACTAGTATGAGGTACCACAGGTCCCTGGGTGGGCTTGAAAACTGCTGGAAGTTGGAGGCTCCAAGAACTCCGTCTACAGCAGGTTCACTGGAGGCTATGCAAGGGCATGCTGCTCACCCCAAGACACACCTCCGCAGCAAGTGCCTGCTGGGGGCACAAGTAGGTGAGGTCTGTGAACAACTACGGCCACATGAGTCTAGGGAAACAGGCTGGCTTCGTACTTCCTGAGAATTTGTATTCCCCAGTGTAGAGCTGAGAATGCAGCCACCCCAAATGTCACTCATCCCCACCTTCCCACAAGACCTCATAAAATAGAATATAGGGTCTAGTCAAAAGTAATGCATGGAAGGTCTACTTAGCTGGCCCCAACCAACACCTAACAGAAGTGAAGGTGCACATTGGTACCCTCTGGGTGTGTTATTTGAGGGTGAATGATGTAGTCATTTCAGCTGGGAGAAGACATCTCTGGCTTGGCTGTGAAAAGATGCAAGGCTTATACCTTACAATGTTCCATGTGCACTCAGCAAGAAAAGTGAGCCATGAGAGCAGAAACATTAAAAGGACCTGTTCAGATTCCATTTGCCTTTGGAATTATTTCAAAACCTGCCAGAAAGTTCCCCACTCTGAACATCTACAGATGTCCTATGAGCACACATCCTGCAAAGGTTTGCCAGAGTTTGTCAGACTTCTGACCTGAATTGATCGCAGTCAATCTTCATGAACCAGTCATTACTCTATCACTTTCTATGTATGGTATATGAAACTACTGGCTCCTTTGAAAGGAGGGGCCAGTATTAGATTCTCCTACCACTATTGCACTGGGAGAATGTGTGCCATCATCAGACTAAGAGAAGGAACTGGGTGCTGCAAGGTGACTGATTGCCCAGACCCATCTGAACCATTACTCTTCAAGACAAGCATAGAAGTCGAATGCCCCACAGTGCTGAGATATGTACATATATATCCTGTCCGCGTGGATGAGCTTGTGATTTAGTGCTAACAAACATATCGCTAGGAGACAAATAGATGTGCTAATGGGCGAAGATTTAGGCAGAGGGAAAAGCCATCAGTCTCCTCCGCTGTAAGGGTTGTTTTGCCTGTGTTTGTCTTGCTCTGTGATATTTCTTAGTCATTTTTATTGCCTATGCTTACTTTTCCGTTTTTATACATTATAATTCCAAGTGAAATTTCTCCTGTATTCCACAACATTTCTTGGTTACTGCTAGGATTTTTACCACAAACTCTTAGCGCTCTGTTCCTGGATATATCTATTAATAAATCTTTTTACCTGTCTCGCTAACTAGCTATCACATGACTACCCTCTTTGCTTTTGTGGTACTGGGGATCAAGTGAAGGACTTTGGGCATGCTGGCAAGCACTCTCCCACTGAGCTATATTCCAGTCTGATATTTTTAATTATGGAATTAGAAGGTATTTGTTGCCTAAGTTACTATGTTCTTTGGGGAAGCATTTATTAAAGCTGTAACAGTTTCATAGCTTCTAGCAGCTTGGTCATAGTAGGATCTAAAACAGAGCTTCTAGAACAAACCATAAATGGTTGGATGGCAACCAATGATTCAAAATTTGGCTATAAATACATTCTGACAAGTTGTTTTCACTATTATTTTTTCTTTTTTAAATAACTTTTTTCATTATTTGAACTGAATGATAATTACATAATTTTTCCTTTCTTTTTATTCCTTCTAACCTCTCCCATATACGTGTCCCTGGATCTATTGCAAATTTAAAGCCTCAGAACTCTTTTTCATTATTCTTTCACTGTCATTACACACATACATACACACATATACGCATACACACATGCAAATACACACACATAAATATATAAATACATCCTGCTCAATCTGTATAATGGATGTTATTCCTATGTGTATGAATTCAGGGCTGACCACTAGGTATTAGATAAATAATCTGGGGACTGTTTCTTTCACTCTTAGCATTCCTGAACTGCCTATAGTGCTTTGTCTAGGACTGAGGCCCCCTGAAAATCTCCCCTTCCACGGTATATATTCATTGGTGCTGTCCTTGTTCAGGTCTTATTTAGGCAGCCATGATGATAAAACTTCATGGGTGTAGCTTCCTCGACATTGCTAAAAGGTGCCCTCACACAGCAGATATTCTGCTCCTCTGGTTCTCACAGATTTTTCTACCCTACTTCCATGATGTTTCCTGAGTCTTAAGTACAGGACCTGTGTTGTAAAATCAACTGGGACAGAGGACCACAGGATAACTGGTTCTCTGCGTTTTGATGTGGGTTTCTATACTGGTCTCCATCTGTTACAAAGAGGTTTTGTTAAGAGCAGTGAGAGCTACATTTATCTGTAGATACAAGAATAAATATTTGGAATGTAGTTACAAAATATTCTTGCTTAGTAAAGTGGAGGTTATAGATTCTTCTCCAAGATCCATGAACTCTGTAACCAAGAGTAGTTGACTAGGTTTCCAGTACCAGGCATGATCTTCCTCTTGTTGAGCAGGTGTAAAGTTCAGTTAAAGACCTTTTGGAGCCTGGCACCAAAATACAAGCAACACTATGGCACCCTTAGGGTTATTGTACCCTGCTGGTCATTGTTATAGTTCATAGGCATCACACCAAGGTAGGATTGTTCTTTGCTTTCCTCCCCTCGAAGCTTGTATGCATGGTGTCATTTGGTACCCTAAGCTGTTCCTCAGGGGGGAGGCCTTCAGGTTCAGCTCAGGTCCTCTGTGTTCTGTGTCCAAAGTGCACAGTGTCTCTAGTAATGGGGACTTACTTTCAACTCCTAGGAGGCAATCAATGGCAACCACAGCCACAATAGTCTTTTCTTTTTGAAGCCTCTTGAATGCCTGACTAACAACTAACAGAGGGGCTTCTTAGCAATTAGATTAGGGATTTTTTAGACAGTCTATAACTCTTAGAAGGAATATTGCCAGCTCAGGTGAATGTATTTCATTTAAACTATATATGCATATATAGACTTAAATAAATTATACATAATTTAGATAAATAATAATATTATCCATTATAACTTTTTTAGACATCTTTACTGTTATTTTACCCTCTTCCAACTTCTCCCACACACATTTTTTCTGCTTCTGCCTTTAAATTAATATGAAAATATTTATTGTATGTTAGGGGACGCACAGATATTTAATATATCCTGGGCCTCACTGAACCTTTGATTACACTTAGGGTATGAAAGACATTCACAGGTTTCTTTAAGGAACTACACCAAGTAATCATGATAGATAATAGAGAAGAAAATAATTGATACAGTATTGCAGAAGGATGAACATGGAACTCTTGGAACGTTGGGGGTCAATTGCAAAGAATATGTAAATACAGTTTCAAAGATATAGCAGGAAATTAATTTAGGAAATGAAGAAAAACACCTGGTTTGGCTCAGTTCTCTTTAATAAAGACAGATAGCACTGACTATTTCCGAGAGTTTTTATATCAACTTGAGACAAGATGGAGTCATTTTGGAAGAAGGAACTAAAATTGAGAAAATAGCCCCTTAGATTGACCTGTGGGAAAGACTGCGATGAATTTTCTTTATGATGATTGGCACACCTAATTCATTGTGGGCAGTGCCAACCCTGGGTTCTGGTCCTGTAAGAAAGTAGGATAAACAAGCCATGGGGAGCAAGCCAATAAGCAGCATATCCCCATGGCCTGTGAATCAATTCCTGCCTCCAAGTCCCTGCCTTGACTTCCTTCCCTGACTTCCCTGGATGAGGGGCTACAACCTATAAGATTAAATAAATTCTTTCCTCCCCAAGTTGATTTTGATCATAGTGTTTATTACAGGCATAGAAAGTCTAAGATACCAACTGAGTGCATAAGTTTACAGGCACTGTGTTAAGTCTTCTAATTTCACTACCTGCGTTTTATTTTTTAACTACTATATTTTAAAGCAGCATTTGATAACTGTGTATTTTTTGGAGTACAGTGTGATGTTTCTACGTAATGCTGTATGAGCTCAATACAACAGTGTTAGAGAAAGAAACAATGAAGCTTCAGGATATCTCTAAATTACTTAAGATTAAGATGGGAGAGAGAAGATATAAGCCCCAGGAAATGGAACTGTGGCACTCACATTCTTAATCACAAGTCTATATACCTCTCCAAACAGCATTATAACAAATGTATAGCTATAGGGGATTATCTAATACCCCTGGACAGCTAGAGTATATGCACACTGCTTCTCCTGGAACCTGAAACCACAGAGTCATAAAAAGCTCCAAAACCAACTGGACCACCAGCCACCCAGGAGACGTTTTAGACAAGTTTTGGTCTGGACACCTCACTATATAGAAGTGGAAACAAAAAGGATTTTGCTGGTACAGTTGTTGTGAAATTTAAAGACATATCTTCAAAGCATTCAGAAGAATTTCTGACACTTAAGGAGAATTTAATGAGTGTTTGCAATTATCTTTATTTCTTTGGGGGAAATTTAATCAATTAGTGATACAGTTTTAAATTGGCTTCCTATGTATTTTAGAAAGACTTGGAGAATGTGATGACTTTATCTTTATCTGACATTTTTATTTTTCTTTCTACTGCAGGACTTCTGAATTTCCAGAGGTGATAATCATGTACACTATAATGGGTTTCATTTTTTTAAAGGATGCTTTGGAGATTTTTCTAGATGACCAGATCCCCCTCACCAAAAAGCAATCTCTATGCTTATTCGATTAAATCTACCAAGATAGCAATAATTTACATTAATAAAGCAGTTCTTAGCCACAAAGCGGCAAGAATATTATCAAATTAACTCAAACTACCCTTTTGCTCACAAAGTTTTCCAGACTTCCCTCCCACTTACCTGTAACCCCTTAGCCAGATTATTTGATCCCATCCAAATACTATATATCCATCTCAACCACACATAACCTCTTACTAAACTTCTGTTAACTTCTTAAATTGCCAGGCAGTTTTTGTAAAAATACATCCTCATAAATACTGAGTCATTTTCCATGAAGCAAAGCCAGGCAAAGTCTTTAAAGCAGAGACTGGAGACAGAAGCTGAAGCAGAGAGCAGGGAGCATGCTTGCAGCTTACTGACTTGTGCTCCACGGCTTTCTCACCTTGCTTTCTTATATAACCCTGGGATCCCTTCACCCACAGTGAACTGGGCCTTTCCACACCAATCATTACCAAGAAAATGCCCCCACAGACTTGTCAACAGACGAGTCTGATGGAAGCAGTTTCTCAGTTGATAATCCATCTTCCCAGGTATGCCTAGTTTGTGTCAAGTTGAGAAAATTCAATAGCACAATTATCTTACATTGCCACAATCTTATAGGTGATTTCAGGAATTATCAAGGCAAAAAAAAAAAAAAAAGGTGGTGAGAGTGGGAATGTGGCTTTTCATAGGCAGAACCATAGAACCTTGCTCACCTGCTTATACTTTGATGAAAAAAAAAAGTCCTATTTGTTTGTTTATTGCTCCACCATTACCATCTTGAAAATTTTAATGTTTAAAAAAATTGTCAAAAAGTTTCATTCAGCGTTTGGGTCCCACAAATTATGTTAACACGAAGGATTGCAAAAGCACTGCGATGACCCTATATTATATCCACAAGCCATGGGTGTCAATTTCTGCAAGAGCAGCTTAAAAAATGGTTTGTTGCTGTTTCTTTGATTCTTAGAAAAGTTGCACATATATGCAATGCACCCTGTTTCATATTCATCTGCCCCACCTTCCTCCTAACTTCTACTGAACTACCCAAGCATCTCTTTCCAAACTTCATGTCTTCTTTTTTAATAACAAGTTCAACCAAGTTAATGCTGCCCATATATGGATGGGTGTGGACATGGAAAACAGACCAATGGCCATCCGTCTAGTCCATATAAAAGTGGTTCTGCTTCCCTCAGCAGCCTCCAACTTCCATTAGCTCCTCAGCTAGAGATTGGAGTATCAGGAGCCCCTCCCCTCCAAGATGAAATCTTTTATTGGCTTGCTCTTGTGCAGATCTCATGCAGGTAAACACGGCTGCTATGAGTTCATGTGAATGATAGCCATGTTATCAGAGGCTAGTATTTCACAGCTCATCTCTCTATCTTTCTGCTCTTCTATTTCCACCATCCCTCTGTTTCTGAAATGCCACCAGAGCCAAGAGCAGGGCTTTGATATAGATGGTCATCTATGGCTAAGCAGTCATACTCACTTTATTCACAGCAGTTTTAACAGATATGAATCTCTACCTTAACTCTTCCTCACTTCACAAAGAAGCTTCTCTAACCAAGATTTTACATTTATATCTATGGAAATACATGTAAAAACCAGTTTGACAATCAGACGATTTAATAAAACAGCATCAAGAGTTTATTTCTGGGAACTCTGTGACTTCCATAGTCATGGGCTTTTATCATGTTTACAATAATAGGTGTGGTAGTTTGAATGTAATTGGCCACCATGAACTCATAGGGATTGGCACTATCAAGAGGTATGGCCCTGTTAGAGTAGGTATGGCCTTGTCAGAAGAAGTATGTAATTTGGGGTCAGGCTTTAAAGGTCTCATGTATACTCAAGCCATATCCAGTAGTTAGTTCACTTCCTGTCATCTCCAGATCAAGATGTAGCTTCTTCTCCACTCTCAGCCTCTTCTCCAGCATCATGTCTGCTTTCACACCACCTTGTCCTACCATGATGATAATGGGCTAAACTTCTGAAAACGTAAACCAACCCCAATTAAATATTTTTCCTTTATAAGAGTTGCCGTGGCCATGATCTGTCTTCATAGCAATAGAAACCCTAACTAAGATACTAGGTATACATTCCTTCCTGCTGTGTAGGCCTCAAATCCAATCAGAGAATGATAGGTTACTCCCCTTATCATCACACCATTATTGCACAAGTGGGCACATCTTGCCTAACAGGTCAATACTGAGGTACTTAAGCTCCACTTCTGAATAAGGTCATTGATGACTTCTCTGCTATCAGTCTGTAAATTACCTTCCAGGGCTATAAAATCCAGCCATCAGAAAGAGAGACCCCAGTCAGTGCAAGATTGTTTTTCAGTGTTCTGCAAAGCAAAGCATGTGGTATCAACCAGCAGCAGGGTCTGATCATCTACTTACAATGTCTGCCAAGAGCAATGGCAATGGCTTCTGCTGTTTTTGCTGCCTCTGGAGCTTCTTTGATCAATAGTTTTTAAAGTTGTAAACTATGGCTAGCATTGAGATTTTCATTTAGTAATTTGTGCCTTCGAGGAGTAGCAACATATTTCAGTGCAGGTCACCTTTGTTTAAACTCTTCTCTCTGTCTCTCTATCTCTGTCTCTCTTTCTCCCTCTTTCTCACCATATATATGGTATAGGTAATATTTAGACAATGTATATGGCTAAGGTAATATTCAGGCTGTTAACACACACACACACATATACTAATATACTAGTGGGGTTTCTTGAAACTTTGTTTATACAGTCTTAGTTTTGATTAACTTATACCTTAACCTCCCCTTACCCACCCCAGCACCCATCTTTGCTCAAACCTTTAACTCCCAGTGTTCCCCTCTCTCCCACCCATCCTCCATAATCTGCAGGCCCGACCCAGTCACCAAATTTCAACATTTCATTTCTGAACTATTTTCATGACATAAATACTTACTAAGAAAGGTTTGTCTAAATTAGAGGACGCAATGTAATCTTCCAATTAAAATTACAACAACCTTAAAGAAATTCTCAGGGTCAACCCCAATTTTGAAGATGAGGGGAATGTGGTAAACATGAAAAGTCACTACTGCCCTATACCTTTTTTGTGAAGGCCATTCCAAAATGTCTATTTTCCAATTGAGAGCTTTCATTGCTCTGGCTGTTAGTAATTATATAGTGCTATATAGTACTGCACAGCTTGTGACAGTATTTTAACTTAACAATATATCACACTATTGTTAGGGAAGCATTTGAAATAGATGGGAACCAGGAGACTTTTGATATGGCTGAAGAAATGTGGGTGCCAGCATAGTAAGAAACTCAGCCAGCGACACGCTCTGTAAGCAGCAGTGCTGGCCCCGGCCCAGGTCTAATCCCCAATCCCAATGTTTTCTGTGGTTACATGCTGCTTATCTCTATCCAGCTTTTCATTTTTTTTATTTTCATTTTGTCTTTCATTTCCTGATGCTTCGTGCAAACAGTATTGCTACATCTGTTTTATTGGGTAGTTTGAAAGTCTCAGTAAGCCAATGTTCTCTTGTTTGTCTATCTTGTATGAAAGAAAAAAAGGATAAAGGAGTAACTTGCTTCCATGTGTCAGGAACATCTGAGCCATACTGACATTAAGAATACAATATTGTGAACTACAAATTAAATAACAGTAGAGCCATCTTTCAAGGCAGTAACTTAGAATTTAAATGAAGTTTTGAAGGAACTTGTTCTGCATTGAGTTTTTGTTTTCCCAAGATTCATTATTAAAATTTTCAAAAGCCAGAAGGACAAAAAATAACATTTCAAATTACTTTATATCTGCTAGTTTGATTCAAAAATTAGTAATAATTCTATAATAACTTTAATACATCTTGGTATTATTTCAATGTATATTGTTGTTCTTCCCCCATATGGTAAAAATTAAGGGTGCATTTCTTACATCATATTATATACTACCTAGGAAATGAGAGCTTAGCTATGCTTTTCTTCCATCTATTACACTTTGACCTCTAACAAGAAAAGTTTATGTTTGTGATTTATTCATATTGCTTTTCAGCTATTCACCTTTCACCTCATTATTTGGGTCAGAATTTTACACTTCATTATTGTTTTGTAATTATGACTTTCTGTTGTGGGATTCCCCTCTGTATGCTGTGAATACCATTGGTTAATAAAGGACTGCTTTGCACCTATAGCAGGGTAGAACTTAGCTAGGAGGAGGAAAACTAAATTGAATGCTGGGAGAAAGGAGGCAGAGTCAAGACATAAGCCACATAGTCCTGCTAGATAAAGATGCTGGGAACTTTACTTAGTAAGCCACAGCCACGTAGGGGTACACACATTACTAGAAATGGGTTAAATTAAGATATAAGAGTTAGCTAAATAAATAAATAAATAAATAAGAGTTAGCCAATAAGAAGCTAGAGCTAATGGGCCAAGCAGTGTTTTAAATAATATAGTTTCTCTGTAATTATTTTGTGTCTGAGCTGCTAGGAAGCTGAGAAACAAACAAGAGGCCTCCCGACAATAAATTGACACACCAATGTGGTCGACTAAATTCACGTAAAACCTGAGAAAGTTTAAAAAGGAAACCTAGACACAAAAGAACAGATTTAAGCATGGTTTGGTAGTAGAATTTTCTTGGATGGGCTCTGTTTGCTAGAAACAAGCAGAGACATGGCTTCTTTAAGAGAGGTTTTCCTGATTCAGCAGTAGCAGAATAAAGCCCATGTTGTTTTAAAACTGTTGCTTCCTGGGCTGTGCTGCCATCACGAACTCTGACAAGGTCCAGTTGAGCATTTAATGGGTTTTGTGAACAGAGTGCTACAGCATGCTTAATGGCAATATAGACATGCTGTGTGCCTGAAAATGGGGCTGTGAGCATGGCTATACAAGCCTCTGCCCCACCATGCTAGACTGGGAGGGGCAAGCAGGTGGTGCCATATTTGTCCTAGCAAGGCCACAGCTTAAGGTTTTAAGAAGTGCTTAGCATTTAAAGAAATGCTTCAGGACAGAAAAGAATTAGAGATACACAATAGGACTGATTCAGACATAAAAGACCTCTAAACAAGACACAATGTATTTTAAAAATGTACGTACACTTGGGAGAGAGAAGATAAAGAGTATAAAAAGTCATAAAAGGAAGTAAATGGTTTTTACAAATGAAACAAAGTCTTTAAAGAGACAGAGTACAGACAATCATGGATTAAAGGAGTAAAGATAATAAAAAAATTAAGGAATAGAGTACAAATAAGTCACATAAAGATGGCATATACAAAGAGAGTCTGGATTATGTATATCATTGTGTTTTCTTTGAATTTTTGACTGTGAAAGAATTAAGCAACCAACATATATACTTTAGAGGTATTTTGTCTTCAAAATATACATCTAAGGATATGTTGCTTTGGGAAAGAGATTCTTCTTTTGTTTCCACAAAAGATGAGAACCTGTGGATTCATTCCAGGCTAATGCGGTTTTATGGAACAAAACCCCATGAAAGGTTGCTGTGAATACCCCCCAAAACTTACTTCATCAAGTAAACAGTAGGAAGTAGTTTGTGAGAACTATGCCCATATTCTTAAATATTGTTTATAAATGTTTATTTACATTTAAAGGCGGCTATGATATAAAGACTTGCATTGGTATGGATCTTGGTTTATTGATGGAAATTTAAGGTCAATTTTTATATGTATATTTCTGCTCTTGATTAAGGTATTGCATTTGTGCAGCTCATTTAAAAATGTAATATACAATTAAGAAATATAGGTTAAAACAGTCATCTATAATAGTCAAACTTATAGTTATATTAGGTTTTCTAGATATATAGAGATCTATTTCAGTTAGATAGGTATTCTTCAAATCTTTCAAAGACTCCAGAATATGGCATTTAAAATTGTTTTAAGAAGTTAGTAATTTTCATGATAATGAAACACATATGCTTCTGGCAGTATCAATCTACTTCAAGAGGAACATGGGCATCAAAGAGGGTCGCTATGGAGTTTGTTAGCAATTTGGGCAAGAAACTGTTTTTGCCCAGACTGCTTCATGGTACGCTATAAAAACTGGACATTCAGGACCCACAGAGAAATGACTGCTGAACTTGCCTAAAGGTGAGATGATTCTTTGGGGTTCCTGCTTCATGAATAAATAGAGCCTGCTAGACATTCTGCAGGATACAAAAAACAGTGACTGGCAAACTGCCAATATAGGTAGAACTGTTTTTGAAGTCTCCTGCTTCATGGAAAAGTCTGCTGGATAGTATGGGCCTGTAGGTGAAGATGGATGCTCCAGCAATACAAAGGAACTTTGGGTGACTGTCTAGGAAGCAAGATGTTCCTGTCATTTTTAGAGTGTTGGAAGTTGCTTAAGATACACTTCCACATAACTTATCTAATATTGTATCCTTCTGGAGTCTTTGATGGAGTTGAAGAATAAATATAGTTCTCCTTAGTTATAATAAAAGATAAAATAGATATAAATATTATAACTATATTTTTTTGCTTGATAACTGTTTTGTTACATGTAAATTTACTATGTTAAAGTTAAAAACTTCCTTTTTATTTAAACAGAAAAGGAGAGGTGATGTGGGATTCCCCCTCTGTATGCTGTGAATAACATTGGTTAAAAAAAGACTGCTTTGGACCTATAGCAGGGCAGAACTTAGCTAGGCAGGGGAAACTAAACTGAATGTTGGGAGAAAGGAGGCAAAGTTGAGAGAAAAGCCGTGTAGCCCCACTGGAGACAGACACTGGGAACTTTACCTGGTAAGCCACAGCCATGTGGCGATACACACATTACTAGAAATGGGTTAAATTAAGATATAAGTGTTAGCCAATAAGAAGGTAGAGCTAATAGGCCAAGCAGTGTTTTAAATAATATAGTTTCTATGTAATTGTTTTGGGTCTGAACTGCCGAGCGGCCAGGAAACAAACAAGTGGCCTCCCCACAACAACTTTCACTCTGTGGCTTATGGTTATTTTCTTTTGCATTGAAAAATACATAAATTCAAAAGGTACAGTTGCATATTATATGCTATTGATTAATATGCTCTACAATATTCATAAATTTATATTTATTTACTTAGAGCTATTTATTCAGAAAAAAATAAGTTTTATTTCTTTTATAAAAAGATAGGTTGGGCTGGATGGTGGTGGTGCATGCCTTTAATCTCAGCACTTGGGAGGCAAAGGCAAACAGATCTCTGTGAGTTTGAAGCCATCCTGGTCTGAAAGAGCTCCTTCCAGGACAGGTTTAAAAGCTACAGAGAAACCCTGTCTCAAAACAAACAAACAATAACAAAAATACTTTATTGTCTATAGATTCCCCCCATGACTAAAGTGCCTGAATGTCCAGCCTACTTATTCTCTTAGTTTTCTTTTTTCTTCTCTTCTTCCATGCTGAGTTTCAGATTCTAACTTGACACAAATTAGAGTCCTCAGGGAAGAGGGAACCTCAGCTGAAAAATGGACTCAGACCAGCCTACAGCTATCTCTTATTTGCTAATTGATGCAGTAGGGCCCAGCCCATTGTAGGTAGCACCACTCCTTGGCCTGTGGGCTTGAACTACATAAGAAAGCAAACTAAGTGAACCAGGAGGAGCAAGTCAGTAAGCAGCGTTCCTTCATAGTACAGAGTATCTGCTTCACTTTCTGCTTAAGTTCTCGAAGAAAAGAAAAGGAAGAGGGAAGGAAGGAAGGAAGGAAGGAAGGAAGGAAGGAAGGAGAAGAGATTGAAAGGGAGAGAGGGACAGAGGGTTAGAGGGAGGGAGGGAAAAGGGGAAAAGATGTTCTAGTAGCAAAGAGAAAACTAAGACCTCTCTCTCTCTCTCTCTCTCTCTCTCTCTCTCTCTCTCTCTCCTTCTCCCCCTTTCATAGATCCTTCCTGATTTTCAAGGAACCTCTTTAAATCCTTTCCCTCACCATCCAATCACTAAATGGTGAGGAGATTGGGGAGTGGCAAAAAAGACTTCAGAGAGTCCGGTTTGATCACATGCTCTATCATTCCCAGTTCAGCTGGCTTTGGTGAGCTCCTATTAGATCAGCCCCATTGTCTCAGTGGGTGGGCGCACCCATCACAGTAATAGCCAGAACCTGGAAACAACCTAGATGCCCCTCAATGGAAGAATGGATAAAGTAAGTGTGGAATATGTACGCATTAGATTATTACTCAGCAGTAAAAAAATAATGACATCTTGAATTTTGCATGCAAATGGATGGAAATACAAATCACTGATATTCTACAACCACATATCCCACTGTTACAGAAAAAGTATAGTGGATAATAATAGCTGGTGGTTAAAACCCATTAGCGTCAGGCATTTTTTAAAGATTACACTCTTGTTATCCCTGTGGCATGATCTGATGATTCTACCTTGGAAGAGGAAACTAAACCAGTGTGTAAACATCCTATATCTTCTCCAAAGTTTTAAGAAATCTTCTTTGAAGTTCCAGCCATGTATTGGCAAGCTACTAGGAAGCGAGGTAACCATTATTTTTCAAAGTTTTACCAAACCATAATAGGAAGGTGGCTTCTGTCATATTAAGGATGAAAAAGCTAAGGAGTGTTTTGGGGGATATCACTTTCGAGGATAAGGCGACCACTCCCCATCCCAGCCACCTCTTTGCACACACAGAATTGCCTTCCTTTACTAAAACACTGGGAATGTGATTTTATTTTGCTAATGAAGACAGTAATGAAATATAAAAACGAAGTCCATTAGGCTGAGAATGAGAGATGGTGACCAACGAGATGGCTCAGTGGGTGAAATGTTTGCCACCAAACCTGATGACTAGAGTTTTTTGAATGCTATCATCTGGAGAAAATGTTATTTCTTTCCAATTTCTGAATCTTGTCTGAAGAAATGAATAATTGTATCAGGTTGGAAACCAGCCCCACCAGTGATTTAAAGTGTTTATCCCTGAAATCACTTTGGTGTCTAAAACAGAGCGTGACTCTGGGTGATAAGCAGGCCACCAGAGTGCAGGTGTCAAAAGACAAAGTAGCTCAACTTTGTCCCCGAGCAGCAGCATTTTATGTTTATGACCCTGCAAATGTGTGTGAAATATGCACAGTGGCCTTTTGTCAATAGCACTTTCCTCGCCGCCAGCAGCCAGTCTAATAAGCTCAGTTCATCAGCCTTGTCCTTTGCACTACTTCGTCTCCCAAAGGGAACTATAATCCATCTTTAGCCATTTGGATATTTAAAAGATTCCTTTATGTACTCTCGGTTCATTATCAGTGGGATACATTTTATCCCCCCTGTTCCATTTACTTTGGTTACAGACTGGATTAGATTGAAGGTGTAATATCTCATTATAATTTTAGTCAGGAAATAGTTCTCCGGAATGCTTCTTAAGCTTTCTGAACTTGGTACCTGCTGCCGATGGTAGCCACAGAGTGAAGCCCTCTAGGTTTCAACAGGTTCCACAACCCAGTGAACCACAGTGTTAAAGATTACCCAGGAGTGAGGGTAGCCGTGGATGATCCCAGCTAGTCCACAGTGAAGATGTGTTTCCTCAAAACTCATCAGAGAAGGCATTCTCCACTTGCTTAAATTTTGGGAGTAAGGAGAAAAGCATGGTGCTATAGGAATTGTCTTTCCCTTTCTCTTTTGTTGGAAATAGAAATAGAGACAGAAACCATTTAGAACAATTTTATCACAAAACAGAAAGGTTGCAGATGATTTTTAATCTGTTAATTTTTTTTGTCGTTTTTCCCATGCAGTGGTAAAGGTGTTCCCGTGTGTCCATGTATAGCTCAATCACACATTTCAACTTGAGTCACAGGTTAGTTTGATAAAGGTGACTGGGTCACGATCTCCTAAATTAGTAAATTTACTTCTTGAGCAACTACCACGTGCCTACTCCAGCTGCCCACAGTTGCAGGCTGTCTCAGTTAATTCCCATCTCACTTCCAAAGCACCACTTTCCAGGCACTGAAAACTGAGGCTTGGGAAAATTGATTGGTAAGGCCTCACTACTTCTTAAAATTCTGAGCTAAAAAAGGGAGCCTCTGTGTTTACAAGGCGCAGGTTTCATAGCAACATCACCTCCTGTTAATAGATCAATTCAGCAAACAGCTGTCTTACTAACTGATGATTGACTAGAAATCAATCTATTAATGATTGTAAAGTATAAGAAAAAAATACCCTTGCAGACATGTGTTTTTTTTTCCCCCCAAGGTTACAGAGGGAGAAAGGAAGTTGAATGTGAGTGACAATCCAGAATTCTAGGTGACATGAATTGCATTTACAGAGAAGCTAATTTAGACGTCACTCTTCCTTGAAGTTTCTTGCTCGGTAGCTGATCCTACTACAAACCAAATGAAGCTACTGGCTTCGCCATCTAAAAGACTCTAGACACATGTCCCGATAAATTTTATTGCACAGTATATGTTATTTAAATGTTGGACAGAGGCATTTATTTCTGCCACTACTAAAAATAGGTGAAAATAGAAAGTGTTTGCTACTCCACTAGCAAAACCTCCTTTTAAATGTTTTGGTTTCTTCCTTGGGTAGTCCCAAGGACCCGATTTTGTTGTATTGGACTTCAGAGAGTAGGCAAAGCACTGAGGGTTGAATATTGATTTAAGCTCATCAAGCCAAAGTAGTCGTCCCCTTGGTAAAGCTAAGCTTTTCAAGGCTATCATTTGCCAAGCTTTTGTCTGAAGGGAGAAATACAAAACTATCTCTGTGATGAGAAACGCTCTCTGTGGTGTGAGATGAGATGGGCCGTGCTCTCTTATTTGCTCAAATAAATTAAAATAGTGAAATGTATTCTAGGAGACCTTGTCCAGTGTAATGAAGGCATAGCATGCTCTTAGCCTCAGTGGTCAAAATAGCTGAAACACCACACAGTGCTCCCCAGCAAACTCATACACTGAGCTTGAGATTCATTTTGAATGGGTTTTGTTTGCATGCAGATCGTTATCTAGTCTGGAGTCTACTGAGAAGAGTTACTTATTCTAAATGTTTTGTATAGGATTTTGTACTCTGAGTATTTATTAATTTAGTCATGAACATGTCCTTGTGAATTGATGGAATGGTTTGAAAGTGGCCAAAAATAGCCTAAGATTAAAAGCATAAAAAGAAAATAATATCAGCCTTAATACACTTCTTATTCATAATGTATACTTAATGCATATTCTTATTCTTCACTGGTAGGTATTCTATGCATACATGCATTCTGATGCATGTGCATGGGTATACATACACTGTGTGTATGAGTATAGAGGCCAGGAGACAGCCTTGAGTGTCCTGAGCAAATGTCATTTCTCTTATTTTCAGGGCAGGTCTCTTCTTGGCCTGCCACTCACTGATAGGCATGGTTAGCTGCCCAGCCGGCTACAGCAATCCTCCTATCTTCACTTGGCCAGCAATGGATCTACAAGTTCCTGCCCTGCCTGGCTTTCTACACGAGTGCCACGGTTCACTCGAGTCCTCATGCAGGCAACATGGGCGCTTTATCTATGTAGCTCTCTCTGCAGCCCGAGTCCTCTGAGGTCCACATAAAAGCTCTCAGCCTGGTGGTCTGCATTTCATGATGCCCAAGCAGCCCTCACAGAGCTGTGTGCAGGCTGTTTTTCCATTGTATGAGAACCTGTTAGAACAAGAATGAAGGGGAAGAGCCTCAATTCTTCACACTGAGAATCTGATTAGTTGGCCTCTTTATAATTTTGTGTAGAACAGATGCTTTCCTTTGAGCTACACACACGCTCTTGGAAGCTAATCCACAATGGAGGGTCCCCTTTGTGCAGTATGTCTGTACATCTGCACACATCACTCCTTTGCACCATTGCTTTCAAGACAGCGTTATCTCACCCCCAAATACTTACGCCCTTACTTGTTGAGACTTCAAAATTAAACAGATTAAAAACAGTCCCATCAGACACTCGCTGGGAACCAGCATTGGTGTTTGCTCAGGGAGTATAATAGAAACATAAATATAATATTAATCTCATAAGACTTGCATGTTACGATAAAGAAAATCAACTAAGGGTAACCAATTAATAAACACATAATTTAAAAATAATGGTATGTGGCAACAACCATGTCAATGAGCTCCTGAGATACCGAGTAAAGGAGTGGTCCTCCTTGAAAGTGGTTCTCAAGGAAGATGTGCGAGGTAGGATGAGCATCACATGAAACCAATGTGGAAGTCAGTACCAGCAGGGAAAAAGCATGTGCAGAGCCTTCCAAGCAGGAAAAGGCATGGGTGAGCACCTGACAGAAAGCTGAGTGGACAGAGAGCAGAAAGAGAGTGGGAGAGTGACTTCAAATACAAATGAAGATCAAGTGGGTAGGCCACAGTGATGGGGACAAACTTCAAGCCTTGTAGCAAACGTTTAGAGTTTTAAGCGGCGAAGATGTGTGGTTAGTTAGACTTTTATCTTTCAAGAGTTTCTCTGCGTGCTCTCCAGGGAACATATTCGAAGGGGACAAGTGTTTGTAAGCGATTCAACCATGCTTAAATGTGCTCATTGAGACTGCTGAACGTTTGTTCTCCCTATGTCTGGGTGGACTCTAACTCCTTGGAATGCACTTCACAGACCACATACAAAGCATTGAAGGACGTCAGTTCTCAACGGAGAGTGGGGGTTGTCACTCATATTTTTCACTTCTTTTCTTCCTAATGTTAACTTAAATAGCCAACTAGCCCAAAAGGGACATTAAGAATAAGACCTTAATTATAAAACAAAATTTGACTTAGCATTAATCTAAACTTTAATAAGTACATACTCTGGAAGGTGCTAAGTTCTTAAAAGCACTCAACAAAGGATTGTATGAAGAAGAAAGTCAGATATCATGAAGCAGCCACGTGAAACTGAGCTATACCCATTGGAGGGAAAGACAAGGTGATGGGAATTCTTCTCTAGACTGGTAATGTTATTGTTTGAGGACAAATTTCTCTTCTTCTCCTTTCACAACCTCTCAGCAGGTGCTAGGATGTAAGAGGTGGGCCCCAAAACAACTCCAGTGCCTAAAACCAAAAGTGTTTTTCCCACTCCAGGGTGCAAACTTTAAGCCATAAATTGCATAAGTGTTCATATTCACTCCCAAACAACTGACATTCAAATTTGTGCATGGTGAGCTTGAGGAGTTCTTCAGTTCCGAAATAAAATTCACTTCTCCTGACCATCCAACTTGGATCCTCAAATTGCTAAGTTAGGTCTGCTCTAGTAATAAATTTTGTAATATTATACTTTAAGGAACAGCATGAGAAAGGCAAACGGAGTACATTTCTAATAATTTGTATGAAGTGCATTCATGTTCTAGCATCTACAGGGGATTTGGTATACACAGGTCAATGAATGTTTGATATTATTAATTCATTTGATCTGAAATGAGCCTAATATGTGCACAGTCACATTATTCCACCCACAGAAGAGCCAAAACTGATAGCAGAAGAACATCCTGGGGTAAGATTGCTAATAAAAGCAGGAACTAGATTAGAAGACATTAGCTGCTTTAGCATCCACAAGACAAATCAAGAAAGCAGAAGACTGTGGTTCAATTATCGTTGGCACACTGAGACACACTGTTTAAAACGGGAAGAAGTATTTCTGCAAAGTCGTAGTGTTTAGGTTTCTTTGTCCTACTTTTTGTTCTGATGCCATTGATAAAACACTGACCAAAAATAAACTCGGAAAGGAAAAGGTTTGTTTCCTCTTGTGCTTCGAGGTAGCAGGATCACTGAGAGAAGCTGGGGCAGGAACTGAAGCAGATATCAAGGAGGAATGTCCTTTACTGGCATGCCCTCCATAGCTTTCTCTGTTTCCTTTCTGCCCTGGATACCTTCTCAGGGGTGATACAGGACTAGACACTCCCATATCAATCAACAATCAATAGAATCTCCCAGAGATATGCTCACAGGTCAGTTTTATAGAGGCAAATCCTCAGCTGAGAGCCTTGCTTCCTGTGTGACTTTATGTCCACTTAGAAAAAAAAAACAAAGCAAAACAAAACAACAACAACAAAAAAAAAAACCTGAAGATGATGCTGCACAAACCAGGTTAACAGCTGCTGCCAATAGTTTTATCCAGGAAATATTCCTCCAAACAATAATCTTTTAAAGGTGTAATTTTTAATGCAAATTTTAAACCAGAAAAAATAATGCACAAATATAATTGTCAATAAGGAAATCTCATGAAGTCAAAAACATCCTTCTCTTAGCAGTAATGTCTGACAGGCTGAAAACCCAGTCTACGTTATCACCCAGGCATAATCCCATAGAGAAGAGGGACACTTATCCAACAGAATCAGTGCTGTGGACAGGGTTTCCTTCTCTCACAGAGAACTACAAACTAACACAAAGAAAGGGGGCATAAAAATTCCAGGCATACATATCCAAATAGGTGAAGAGGGGGAGAGAAAAGAAATGACAACTGAGAGGACATGGATGGATTTTACAAGAACAGTTTGTTGTTGGATCCATGCCTTTAAGATTACAGTGTCGTCGAATTCCTATATTATACTAAAAGGGATTTGAAATAGTACTATGTGGGGAAACATTGTAGGATTAGACCCAATTTCCCAGTAAGAATCTAAAACCTAGAAGAAATTAAGCAGTTTTACTAAGATCTTCCCTTTTTGCCTTGAAGCCAGCTCTCCGTTGTGCGCTGGCCTTGTTCTCTCTCATTTGCAATGCCTGTCTCTGTAGCCCTTAACTTGAACTTTTTACCTTAATTATACTTTTTCTGGTGCTCCCTCCCATACTTCCTTAAGTCAAAGGAAAAGTGGGGAGCTTTTCCAAAGCTAAAGCCAGGGAAGTCTGATGTTTATGTGGAGAGAAATCACTTGCAATAGTCTGCATAGGATTCTCTTCACAATTAGCATTGCCAGTCTTTCTCCTGAGCTGTGATGGAATGAAACGCAAATGCAGGAGCTTGCGTTTACATATGTTAGACAACAGCTTGCATATGTCTGGAAGGCACATTATTAATATGTCAATAGTCAGTCCAAATTAACACAGAAGCAATAAATATTTCCTCCAGGTCTCTTTGTATAAGCAGGTCAGTTGATACAAGAATTCACTGAAACTGTAGATCTAGAATTCCAAAGTAATTTTTTTCTTGGTTTTGCAAGACAGGGTTTCTCTGTGTAGCTTTGGTGCATGTCCTGGAACTCGCTATGTAGATCAGGCTGGCCTCAAACTCACAAAGATCTGCCTATCTCTACTTCCTGAGTGCTGGGATTAAAGGTGTGCACCACCACTTTCCAGAGTAATTTTTAGTAAAAAGGTAAACAATGATATAGTGAACAATGATTATACTGTCTTATTCAAAAGCCTCTCAAAAGCTATAGTCTACTACTTTACATATTTATCATTTTATAGCAATAAAACAATGTGACATTGGAATGCAGGTGGATACATAGATCAGCAAAACAGAATGAGAAGCACTTGAGTGTATCTGCACACATAGCTTCAATAAATTCTCCACAGTGATATCAAGATGAGTCAATAGTGAAATCATCCTGATTTTAAGAAGTGGGGACATACCTGCATGAAAAAAAAAATATTGGCCTTGACCTCCCGCCATGCACTATCAAGAAACTGTAAGTAGAAAGAAATTGCATATCTAAATACCGTGTGTGTGTGTGTGTGTGTGTGTGTGTGTGTGTGTGTGTGTGATGTAACAGAAGATATATGAGAAACTTCCCATCTATTGGGGGGCAAGGACTTCTCAGAGAAGGGATTTGAAAAGCACTAAACATGAGAGAAGCAGCTAATAAAGCACAACTCATCAAAATGAAGTTGCATTTCCAAAGACGTGATTGAGAAAAATCCAAAACCCTAGCCAACGACAGGAAGAAACTCTTTATGATATCTCAGCAGTGGGTACACTGACAATGGACTCAACTCATACTCAAAATGCACAAAGTCTCACAACTCCAGATAAAAACATATGCTTCTGTAAAACGGCAGGGCATCTGAATATGTCTATCTACTGGCTATCCCTATGTTTACTCAAATTACCAAAGGCAGCTTACAGCTTAAAGGATGCTGAGCACCTCAAGAACCAGGGTAATATTAATCAAAATAACAACAAAATGTGAAAACACACCTACTAAAAAAAGGAAATACTTGAGAAAGGACAACACCAGGTATTGGTGAGGACATGGAGCAACGAAAGTTCTTACTTACACAAGAGTGGAATGGCACATGCTTTTAAAATCATTTGTACCTTCTCATCCAGAGATAACCGTTTCCCATGTCATACCATTTAACAATGGTATTCCTGCTATTTAGCCAAGGTAAATGAAAGAAATGTTTACGTGCATACTTGTTGACAAGTAAGCAGAGGAATTTTATTAATAATGGTGAAAGATTTTGTTTGAAGTTGAGATAGTGTTGATACAAACCTTCTGATAGCTGGTGGTCTCAAGCCCAGAAAGCTGCTTACTTGCTGACAACTGTTAGTATAGAATCAACTACTGCAGAAGAACCCATTTCTCCTCCTCCGAAGGAAAGAGGGAAGTTCAGTAATCTTCAGGGTCCTCTGGAACCAGGGAAACATTCTAACAAGTATCTGGAGAGGTAGAGCTCCTGGCCATTTAGCAATTCTTGGTGGGCTCAGGGTTCCTCCCTTTCTACACCAAGTTTGACAGCTCTTCCCTGACTGGTCCTCTTCTCCACTCTATTGGCACATCCACATTCAGCTATTCGGAACCCAACTCAGCCCAGCTAACTCCATCTCATGCCCTATAAATGTGGGCTTCAGAACTCAAGCTGTATTAACATTCAGCAGAGGAGAAAGAGACAGTTGTTCAGGATTCACTGCAGATTGTCTCCCCGGAGACAGGCAGCTGACACTTCAGACTTACTCCTTGCATAGGAAGCTCCCTGGAGCTAGACTACAGGACTTGATGGGTGTTGCTACAGACACCAGGATGCCACACCTTAACTGCAGGCAGAAATTTTTTCCCCAGGCTTCCAGACACAAAGACCACCCACCACATCAGGGACCAGCTCCTGTAGAGTCTGGGAGAACTGCATCAAAGGCTCAGAGCTGCAGACTTGGTTAGTTCCCTGCTCTATTCACGAACTTTGACTTGTACCACTTATCTTTTCTACTGAGAGAACAAACCTAGGTGGTTTCATTTTAAATCCCTCCTGTTTTATCCCACTTAAGGTTGATAATCCCAAACTGGCAATAAAGTACCCCCTGTTTATACTTTTCGATGTCTGCCCACTCCATTCTTAGAGGAGTATAAGGACCCAGTGGGAGCACAAGACAGTCTCCACCGACTGCCTCAGCTTAATAAACAAAAGATTATCAAGTGTTATATGGCTTTATAATGAATTAATAATCATTGACAAAAGAAATAAAGTACTAAACAGTTAATGAACTAATTAAGTTCTCAAGAAGGGAATAAGATAGAATTAAACATTTTGTAGGCTTACTGAGAAAAAAAAATCATAAAACCTAGAAGGGTTGAAAAGAAGTACCCAAAACCATCAATATGGCATTGGTAATGACATCCTCTTGAAGTAGAGAATAAAGAGTTGGATAGTTGGATTAACCTCTGCCATATGCAATTAGGACACAGGAGAGGAAAAAGGCTGGGAGGAGGGTAAAAAAATGTAAACTTTAACCACAAAAATGATGGATTTAGCCTTTGGTCTGAAATTTAGACCAATTCTGCAGCCTTTGGTCAGTTAATGTCTCCACAGCAAGAAATCTGAGCAATATGGTTATTATAATACAACCCCATGGAGAGAGCTCAAAAATAAGGGCGACAAGAAAACTGTCTGGATACAAAGATAGTTTTGTGGGGGACTCCTTGTTGGTGTAGTGTAGATAAACCCAAATTAATAATCAGGGTGTGTCTTAGTTAGGGTATCTATTGCTGTGAAAAAACAGCATGACCACAGCAATTCTTATAAATGAAAACCTTTAACTGGGGTGACTCACAATTTCAGAGGTTCAGTCCATTATCATCATGACAGAGTATGGCAGTACACGTGTCCTACATCTTGCAGGCAAAGGGAAGTTGACTGAGACACTGGGCAGTATCATGAGTGTAGGATACCTCAAAGCCTGTAGCCACAGTGAAACACTTCTTTCAACAAGGCCATACCTACTCCAACAAAGCCACACCTCATAATAGGGCCACTCCCTATGAGATTATGAGGAACAATTACATGAAAACTACCACAGGGTATAAATAGGACCCAGTGATGATTGGCTGCAGTAAATGAAGAGCACCATCTGAACAGCAACCTTGGGAACATTTGGGAGTGGGATAAAGCTCCTACATCTTAATTAGACTGGTGGGTACAAGAATGTAGACGTTTGTCAAAATATATCAAACTATTATCTCTAAAATGCACATATTTTAGTGCATGTAAAGTATCCCTCAGCAAAGTTAATGTGAAAAGTGAAATTACTTGACAATAAAAAATCACTTTCTTATTTATATGCATGCATACCCCTTGATAGGCCACTTCGTTCAGCATTGTTGAATTGTACGTGCAAAGCTAGGAGCTGGGAAATGGCTGAGACCTTTCAACAGCCATGCTGCAGAGTACTAGAAAAATGTCACTTAGCAGAATCCTCCTAGGAGCCAGTGATTCTTGGAAACACATTACCTAAAGACTCCCACAGCTTGTCCCCACATACTTCTCGAACTCCAGATGCCCTCTGTCCCTGTAGTGGACAAACTCCACATACCCATCTGTTGGGTCGGTTCTCTGTGAATTCATTTGGGTATCATGCTCAATTCAGCTGAAGTGATAGAAGCGTAAAATCTTGAAGACACGAAGGAATGCCCCCAGTAAAAATAAATGGAAAAATCTAACCCCTTCGCCAGGATTTTCCAGATTGATATAAAGCATCCAATCCTAAGATTCTTCATGCAAGGGGGCATAAGACAACCAGAGTGAGTTCATCCATGGATAAGGACTGAGGGATGGATTGAACACTTAGCCTGACTTAGTTGCAAAAGCCTGTATCTTTTGAACCAATCCACCACAGACTTTAAAACAATTTAAAGAATTGGTATGCACTCCAATAAAACACAACTAGATATCTCAGTGATAACAAAAGTGTTGGATGAAAAGCTGGTATATTCCACAAGGAAAGATCAGGGTGGAAATAAAACCAAAACAGCAATTTCTGAAGTTTATGGCTAGCCTTTGGTACTTGAACCCTGTCTCAAAAAGACTAAATAAATAAGTATGGGGGGGGGGGGGAATAAACAATTTCTGGAGCTGAAGAACACAGTTAAGGATGTGGAAGACAAATTAGCAAGTTTCAAGGAAGACTCCTTCAGGGAGAAAAAAAAATGTCTGTTAGCTCAAAGACAGGTTACAGGAAATTATTCAGGCTAAGAAGAAATAGAAATTTTAAGACACATATGCTACAAAGGGAGAATGGGAAAAATGGTGGAGAAGGTAGCTTGGGAGGTTGATGGGAGAGAAATACAGAGCAAAGGGGAAGGAGCAAGAATCAATAGTAGTAAGAATTTTGGGGAAAATCATAGGAAAGCAATATTTTATATTTTGTGTATGTATATATACATGTATGTATGCAGACATGGCTTCACTGAAGTCATGCCACTTGAGTGATAATGCACTTACAAGAGTCAACAACTATCTAACAAAAACCCTTGTTTCCGGCATAGGAGACCTCCTTTCCAGTTGTTCATAGGGAGTTCAAGGCACTCACAAAACAATATACCTTATTCTCATTGCCTTTAGTTAACTCAGAGAGCTAGAAGGTAAGGCCCTATTGCTGAGGAACTGAACACTTGGGGCTCAAGACTTGAAGAAATCCAACTGGAAATAACCTGGAAACCTCCTCTCTAAGGATTAGATTTAATACTTTCTAAAGGTGCTATGTTAGCTACCAAGGGAGGAAAGCAATCAATAGTATTACTCATCCTGTGAACCACAACAATGACCAAAATAGTGAAATATTCCCAAAAGTACAGTAATGGCGATTGTATCTTGGAGTAACCAACAACCACCTAATTGGATTTAACGCACACTAGGTAAAAGGGAATTCATGCCTGGTACTCCAAATCTAGCAAACTCCCCCTAATAGGTGAGGTCATGGACTCTAGCAGAACACTTGCTACTATGACACTTTGAAATAAGTATAATTTAACCATTTTCTAAATACTTATCCTTATACCCATTGATAAATGGAGGCTCTCACCCCCCATCAAAGAAGCTTCTTGTAATAGGCAGAGACCATTACAGAAATCCATAACTGATTGAAATGCATATAACTGACTATGGGTGTTTAACCCCAACTGGCACTCTACAATACAAACCCAATACCCAAGGCACAGGAAATATCTTGGAAGAGGAAGAAGAAAGATTTTAAGACCTAGAGGACCAGGACATCATCTACTGTGACCTAATGTCATCTATACATGACAGGAAATATTAACAATATGGTTGCCTAAATAAGACCTTTATAATGACAACACCAACTGGCATGCCAAACTAGATGGGGGGGGGCGGACTCTTAAAAGGTCCTACCTTTAGATGAAGATCTACAGGCAATCATAAGCTGCCAAGAGAGGTATAACCTATCTTTTCCAGGGGAAAGGTCCCTGATAGTTTACCCAACCCCAAGTGCTTAGCTGTAAACACATACAGATACAGTCAACTTTTAATGGACTTAGCAAGATCTATCAAGGTGTGTGTGTGTGTGTGTGTGTGTGTATGTGTTTGTGCATGTGTGTGTAAAACAATAATAATTAGATTAAAGGTCTTTTTATTTGAGACTGAATGGGGAGAATACTATAAGAGTTGGAGGAGAGAAACAGGGATAAAAATGTATAAGATTTTTAAAAAAATAGAATTAAATTTTAAAAAATGAAGAAGAATGCAGAAAGTCTGTGTGATTTACAAGAGACCAGCAAGAAGACCAGCCAAGAAACTGTGGCACTTGTAGACATTGACAACAGAGAGAAACTGATTGAGAGCTTATTCAAAGAAATTACATCTCAAAACTTCACAAGTCTTGGTAGGAACATGAATATCCAATTGCATGACAGTATGAATTCACCAAGCAGAATCAATCCAAGTAAGAGTGCACCAAGACATGCTATAATAAAATTTTCAGAAATCAAACAGAGAATTTTAAAAGCAGCAATAAAGAATATCCAAATATTTGAGCAAAGCTTTCTCTTATTGACTTTCTCTACAAGGCATCAGAATAGAGACAAAATACATGTCCAATCTAATATCAGAATGGTGTAGATCCCACATGTCCAAACCATGCTAGAACCAGAGCAAAGCTGGAGCTGTCACATCTTCTGACTTCATAGTCAGTTCCAAAATTACTGGAGTCAAGATAGGGTGGTGATAGCAAATGAAGAAATACATAGGTCAATGGAAAAAATAGAGAACCCTGAAATTAATTTGCATATTCACAGTCAAATGGTCTTCAACAAAAAAAAATGTTCATTAGTTAGCTTTGCATCATTATGATGAAAATACTTTAACTTAGAGAAGGAAGATTTTTTTGTTGTTGTTGTTTTTTACTTTCAATAATCAAAGGTTTAGTGTATAGTTGCTTGACTTGATGTACTTAGGTGGAATATTATGGTGGTGCTGGACAGGGGTGTGGTGGACAGGAAACAGAAAAAGGGAGAAAGGAGCCAGGAACAAAGTATTGCTAAAGATGTCTCACCCCCCAGTGACCTTTAATAGTTCTTCCATGTTGATGCCAACTCCCAAAGTTTCCAGACCCTCCCTTGATTTCAGCAGCTGGGAGTCAAATGCCCAGAAAAAGAGCTCTTTCTTCCTTGGGACATTTGTTGTCCAAACTCTATCTCTAGATTATAACAGAGGCCCAGAGTACCTACAGGAAAGCACAAGCCCTTCAATCGGCAGTGCTGAGGTAACTGAAGGTCCAAAAGTAGAGGGATAAAATTGTATTCTTAGGTCAGACTGAAATTTTAAAAAGTAACAAAGAGGGCTCAAGGAGGAAATGCTCAGATGTCCCTGGGAAGGAGAAATAGATTTCATGGGTGGACTGGGGGCAGTTGAGGATGGGAACAGGAGGGGTCGGGTGTGTGTGCGGGGAAGAGTACTGAAAGAGACGACTGGAAAACAGGGGCATTTCTCAGTGAGGTCACTGCAAGGGAAACTCCCAGGAATTTATAAATATGACCCCAATTAAGACTCCTAGCAATAATGACAATTAAGGTAGTCACTATTGCTTGGAGTCTTTTCTGGGTAATCAGATTGATGACTACCTTAATTGTCATCATAGAATCTTCATCCAGCTACCAATGGACCCAGATGTAGAGATCCACACCTCAGCACTGGGCTGAACCTCTGGAGTCTGGTCATAGAAAGGGAGGAGCAATATGGCAAGCAAAGGAGCCAAGACCGTGGTGGGGATACCTGCAAAAACAGCTGGCTCTAGCTAGTGGGAGTTCACTGACTCCAGACTAAACTCTGGAGACCCAGCATAAGACTGAACTAGGCCCTCTGAATGTGGGTGACAGCTGTGTGGCGTGGACAGTTTGTGGAACCACTAGCAGTGGAACCAGTATTTATTCCTAGTCTTCCCAACCCATTCCCTGTGGATGGTTATTTTGCTCAACCTAGATACATGGGGAAGGACCTTGGTCTTTGCCTCAGGTGATATGACAGACCTTGTTGAGTCCCCATGAAAGGCCTTACCCTCTCTGAGGAGTGGATAGGGGTGACCTGGGAATAAAGTGGGAAGAGTGGAAGGACAGGAAGGAGAGGGAACTTGGATTGGTATGTAAAATAGATTGTACTAAAAATTTTTAAAAAATTAATTTTTAAAAAAGAGTCCTAGCAATAGCAGATATGCTGCCCGACCTGGCCATCTCCTCTGACCAGGCAAGACTTCCAGTAGAAGGATTGGGATACCAACTCAGCCATATAACCTTTGACCTACAGTCTGTCCTAACTACAGGATGTGCTGGGATAAGAGAAGCAGAGAGATTGTGCGAGTGGTCAACCAATGACTGGTCCTGCCTGAGACCCATGCTATGAGAGTGAGTCCACCATTGGCATTGCCTTGAGCACCACGTCCCAGAGGTTATAGACCTGGGATAGAATCAAACATGACTGGAAAAAAAGTCAATGTAATGATACCTAAGGGTATTCTGCTATACTCATGGATTGGTGCTGAGCCCAATTATCATCAGAGAGGCTTCATCCAGCAACTGATGGAAACAGATGCCGACTCACAGCCAAACATGAAACAGATGTAGGGGAATCCTACAGAAGAAGGGGAAGGATTGTAGGAGACAGAGGGGTCAAGGACATCATAAGAAAACCCACAGAATCAACTAACCTGGGTTCATAGGGGTTCACAGAGACTGCACCAACAACCAGGGAGCCTGCACAGGACTGACTTAGGCTCTCTGCATATATGTTACACTTGTGTAGCTTGATCTTCTTGGGGGACTCCTAACAGTGATATTAGGGGCTTTCTCTGTCTCTGTTACCTGCTTTTGGGACCCTTTTCCTCATACTTGTTCAACCTTAATACAAGGAGAGGTGCTTAGTCTTACTGCAACTTGATATGCCATGCTTTATAGATATCCACGGGAGGCCTGCCATTTTCTGAATAGAAATGAAAAGTCCATGGGCTGGGCAGGGGGAGGTGATAGGGGAGGGGCCCAGAGGAGAGGAGGGAATAGAATTGCAGTTGGGATATAAACAAATAAATACAAAAATTCAAAATGTGAAACTGGTAGTTGCTAAAAGGAAATAAAAGGAAAAAAACAGATAATTTACATTAGTCTTGGCAAATGTTTTTGTATATGACATCCCCCCAAAATCATAGACAACGAAAATAGGTAATAAGACTGCTAAGTCAGCTCTCTGATCCCTCAAGTTGGTTTTGTATAAGAGAGAGTTAGGAATCCAGTTTCATTGTTCCACATGAGGATATTCCATCTTCCCTGATGACGTTGTCATCTTTTCTCTGACATGAGTACAGTGCAGCTGGAGGCTGCAAGGTATAGGGAACTAGGAAGGTTCTGGAATGGTCAAAGGATACAGAGCTTCAGGTATGTGGGATAATTCTGGAGGGACAGGAATGGCCTTCACTGTTGATCATCATACTGTGTTAGATTCTTCAGACTTGCTAAGAGAGTACATCTCTCCACACACACATACACAAGAGGTAACTACAGGAGGCAATAAGTTTGAAATTCACTTCTTTGTGGCACGGTGTCACGGCAGCTACGTATATCAAAATATCATGTCATATGCCTTGAGTTTATAAAATTTTTATTTCTCAATTATTTCTCAATAAAGCTATGGAAGTTCTAATAAAATATATGAGTGCATAAAGAAAAATGCAAGTTTAGAAAGAAATAAACCTTTCAGAGAGTGTTGCTACCTAAAAGCCCATCATTTGAGACTCAGGCAGAATATTCACAAGTTTGGACTCTAGAGTGAGACCTTTTCTAAAAATAAATAAATACATTTAAAGCATGCATATAATGTAATTCCATTGATTCAAAACTTGACTCTTAAGTCTGCAGCACGATTTTAAAGACTAGACATGAGAAGTATTGAGACACTGGCTGCTGTCTCTGTGTCTGTTGGCACTTTCATTCTTTGATGTTACTGTCCTCTCAAGGATCACTCTCGAGGATGACTTTGCTCTTCTTATTTTGAAAAGGGATGTATTCTTTTCTGTTTAATGAATTTGATGTTCTAATTTCTAACAATTAATCTGTGCATGTACACTGTCTCACCACACAGTTACTTATAGTAACTAATATGAGCATGATATCATAATGACCTTGCAAAACAAAACATGATTTTTAAAAATTGCATACAACAGACACAGAGATGCATACCATAGTTCCTTTACATTTTAAATCTCTAAAAAGGCATTGTGCTAATTTACAGGCTTACTTGTTGGCAACTTAATAACTTCTGATAGATGGTGAAAATAAATTAGTCGAAGAAACTTTGATATTTACTACCTTGTCAGTTGTCATAACTAGACAAGATTCTATTTCTAGGACCCTGATCATTTTGTGGCTAATAAGGGTTAAGTATCACTTTTGGAGCATTTTCTATATTCCTATATTTTCTACAGTGCAATGCATGTTACTTGATTTTCATGGCAGTGAAAATTTTATGTAAAATGGTTATTCACAGTTCTGACATCGGTGTGTGTGAAACAAAATGTCGATGTAAGTAAATTTAAAGCAGGTCAAAGTGTTCACGACTGAAGTAGATACTTAACTTGACTATACTCATCTTCATATGTGAGAATAAATTATTCAAACAGCTCAATTTCATCCAGGATTCTAAAGGAGTCATCCCATGGCTACACCAGCCCATGACTGCATCAGCCCGTGGCCGCCCACCTCAAATTTGTGCGGACTAGAGTGACCACATGTGAATGACAGAAGCAACGAGTATGACTTCCACACACTACCGTGTGCAGAGATTTCCACAGGAACTATTTCTCACCCTGATGCATGAGCAAAAGATAAGATATAAACAAACAACCCAGGAAAAAAAGTGCAATTTAAAACGAAACTACCTGTTTGTAAATATTGCACCATAATATTTTGCTGTGAGACCCCCTCAAAAATAAAAAGCCTTGAACTTTTACAATTGCAGTATGTACTTAAAGTCTTTCCTAATATTTGAGCTCAGTATATGAACCTGATGCTGGCCTAAGACTCCTGGGTTTTTAATATTAGTACTTTTTCCTTTGGTCAAAAGACAAGGAAAATGATTATGTTTTTATTGGCATGTTCACCAAATATGGTGCTGGATTATAAAACCCAACTTCCTGAATACTCCATGTACTTTGAGAATATTTTCTCCATGTCTTGCCCGTTGACCTCCTTTTTCCCACTGCCTTCAATCTTCATTCCCTCATCTCCTACCTTTGTGTCTTATATGGTTCTATGATTCTATCTAGGATCCACAAATTAGAAAAGCACATGATATTTGCTGTGCTGCACCTGGCTTCTTTTGTTGACTATGGTGATCTCATTACCATCTTCTCAAAAGCTATGAGGATATTAATATTCACACATGATTTTATTTACAAGTAATGTTTAGTGACTTTTTTCCATTTAATTAGCACATGAATATTTTCTAATAGAATTCCTTGTTTATGTTCTTTTCTCTACTTTTTTTATTGGGGGAAATTCATTATCGTTTATTGATTTTTAAAAAAGATTTTTAATATTGAAATACTAACCTTTTCTATATAGCTCCCAATCTCCTTCACAGTGTTTTCTTTTAAACATTGTATTGACTTTTTCAAACAAATATTATTTATTTTTCCACACTGGTGCTATCCAAATTTGCTCATGGTATATGCCAGTGGTATTATTTTAGATTAGTGCTGAGATATGATGCTCCATGATGCTTTGGATACTTTTAAAAATGGTTTGGAACTCTAATGAAATTATATCAGTTCCAATCATATCATTTCTTTTCTTTCCTCCCTCCAAAATATCTAAAGGACAAACTCCCTCATCCTCATTCAAATTCACAGCCTCTTTTTCCTTCATTCTTGTTGTGTGTGTGTGTGTGTGTCTGTGTTCCTAAATATATAAATACAACCTGTTCAAATCTGTAAAATGTTACTTGTACGTATGTTCTCGGGGCTGACCATTTGGTATTGGAAAAACAATTGGTGTGCTTTTCTTTGGGAAAGGGCTTTTGTCCTGTTCTCAGCATTCCTCGGTTGTCTGTAGTTCTTTGTCTGGGCTTAAGGTCTTAAGCCTTCCATGTTCATCTTAGAATGTCTATTGATATCCTTGTTCAGGTCATGTTTAGGCAACCATGTTGTTAAGACTTCATGATTGTAGTTTCTCTAATATTTCTGGGAGATACAATCTCATAGCAAATTTCCTGTTCTGACTCTTATGCCTCCAATCCCCAGCAATAATCCCTCAGCCTTAGGGGTAGATCAGTTCTATTTTGATATTTAAATACTTATTTATAGATCTGGATTTAATTTCATTTTTAGACATGACTAAAGACATCATCCCTGTCTTTTGATTGCCATACTCACTGCATTCTCACTAAGCTCTGGGGATGAAGAAGGGAATAAATTAGCCCTTCTGCTCAAAACAGAGGAAGGGTACTCTTGTCTTTTCGTAGTCTAGGCTTGTTTGGGGAGGTACCTCAGGTTTTGATACAAAATAATCTGGACTGCCCACAAATACAATAAATCCCCCAGAGCCTGGCAGTTATCACATCCCTCTCATTCTAGTACAGAAAGAAGAATAGATGAGCTAACTGTTAGTCGGGACGGCAAAGGGATGGGAGAGTTTAAGCTGTTACATTTGGCCTTTCTTAGCTTATAATATGCAAGTCATAGAAAGCCCTCTCTAGCTAACATTGCCAAGTTCCCAGCTAATAATAACCTTCCCTTTTTAGCATCTATATAAACAGATTGCAATATCTACAAGTGAAGTACGTTGAGAGGAAGGAGAAAAAAAGGAACACATTAACATAATCTGAAAATAATTGCTGGGTGTTGGGCTATTAGACAAATATGAGTGCTTTGAGATTGGTAAAGTGGTAAAATATCCCCCCCACACAAAACACAGATATACAGTTACTCAGCCATTTAACATACTTCTGGTGTGCTACAAACATAATGTAAAAAGGGGAATTTTTACTCCAACCTTCATCTATATTATCTGAGGCTCAGCCACTGATGAGAAAATGGGAAAATGCAGATCATCTAGAAGTCCTCTGGCCATCCATGGGTTAAAAATGACATAATGGAAACTAGTAAAAAAGAAAAAAAAAAGCAGTTGCCTGCATTGACAAGTGCACTCTCTAGTCTCTTATATGCCTCACAGTGGCTCGCTGACCTAGCAAATTGTTTAATGTCCCTGAGCTTGTTTACTTGTCTCCAATGTGCAGGAACTATGTTAGATATCCCTAAAAGGCCACCAGCATAAACACACTATGAGTTAATTTCCCATAGTTAGCATTCATAATTCCTGAAGAGCTAACAATAGCGGCTGAAGACGCTGAAAGACTCTGAAGTCAAGCTTACATTTGCATTGCAAAGGCAGCAAGAGCCTCATGGTGCTGATATTGGTTGTTTCTTGGTTGCTAAGTTCTGGAAGATTGACAACAACTAGATCCTCTTCTCGAGAATGCATAGGACTGGACTTGCTAACTTTGCCTGTTGGGTCAGCATCATCATTCAATGTGAATGCTCAACCTATCTGCCTCCTATTCATGACCTAAGGTAATGTACTAAATTGTCTCAGAATGGGAGGAGAATGATTTTTGACTAAAGATAGTCTAGCAGGCCTATTCCATTTTCGGGGCTTTAAAACTAATAGCAGCTAAGAAAAAGATTTGGAGAGGGGGTAACTGCAGAATGAGCACCAGAGACCTGGCCTGCTTCTCCAAGAGCCTGACTATTCCTAGGCTGTCACAGTCAATTATTGACAAACCCATCTGGCCCTTTTTGAGAGAGCACTCTACTTCTTGCTCTGGGCAGGTGATATGTTGTTCCGTCAAAGGAGAGAGCAACTGATTTTGGTTTCAAAGCATTGATAATTTCAGAAAACCTACGTTTTCCTGTGTGAACTTATCTTTACACCCCAGAAAGGAAGACCAGCGGTGTCAGGGTTAAGAGACTAAATAGAAAGCAAATAAATGGACTGTAAGCATTCCTGGGCTATGGTCTAATGGATACTGACCCTGGCAAGAAACGGGATCTGTTTTCCCAGAGGTAGACATAGTCAGTCCCCACTCCCATCCCCAAAAGTGTGTGGGCAGGGGAATGCCTGGCCCTATGGAGCCAGCGGAAGCTTTGAGACAGCAGACTTCCCTGGGTAGAAATGAGGTCACAGCTACACCTCTGCAATCTTTTATTGAGTCCATGTTCGTTTGTTTCTGTTCACTTAGCATGCCTCAGTAGCTATGGGGCTGGACATGTGTCCACGAATCCCCCTGGCTCTAGTCTGCTGCTCCAATTTAAGGAGCTGGGTTGAAGAAAATAAAATTGGCATGGCCTTGCAGCCTTTTCATTCCTATGACATTGAAAACTCTGTGGTGAGAAAATGAGGCTCAAGCTACCTGGTTCTTTCCTAACTCTGCAAGTCTACTGCCTTGTGAGCACAGCTCTGACATGGCCTTTCGGGGCCTTTCCACGGGCATCTCCAACTCCCCAGAGTCTGGGTAAATGCTGCTGCCTCAGGCCCCCTTAATGACCTGGGATCAAATTCCCTTGTGATTCACAGGGTTGTGATAGGTTTAATGGTGGCTATTGCTCACTGATAGAATTTCTTCTTCCACTTTTAACTGTGTGTGGCCATTTTTCTGCATGATACTATAATAGTGGATAATGTAAGTTAATAATAAGAGAGGCAATCGTCTGTGGGAGTATAGGGAAGCTTTCTATTAGTTTTTAAATATTTCTTAAAATCTAAATTTACAAAAATAATATTTATGGAAAAAGGCAATCATTTCCTAAGTACAGGTTTCTTCCCAGCAGAAATAATGGGGAAAGAGAGTTTATTATATTGATCAAAATGTACACTGTGCTTCAGGTCAGGGACAAGGTATTTTTAGCAAAGCTAGATTCTGAAGAGGGAAGCAGTAACAGTCTTCAGAGAAGACAGTCTAAAAGAATAAGGATCCATGATGAGTATATTTATCCTGAAATCTTCCGTGCCAGCTAGGAAACTATTGGCCAATAATACTGGGAAGGTAAGCAGGACAAATTCAAATGTAATGGTGATTTGAAAGGTAATGTTCCCCATAGGCTGGGGCATTTGGACACCTGATCCCCCAGTTAGTGGTGTTTTCTGGGGAGAGAGAAGTGATGAAGCCTGGCTGGAGTAAGGGTATCACTGGGGGACTTTGAGATTAAAAAGTCTCACTACTCCCAGCTTGTTCTCTCTGCTTCATGCTTGCAGTTCAAGAAGTGACTACTTGGGTTCCTATTCCTACTGTCACCAACATAAACTCTTATCCCTCTAGAAAAGTAAGCCTAAATAAACATTTTTTCTTCTGCAGGTTGCCTTAGTCATGGTGCTTTCTCACAGCAGCAGAAAGGTAACTCATCCTGTCATTGGTCATGATAAAATGGCCAGCTGAAGTGACTACAGCTTTTTCTATACGTTATCATCCTCCAAGGGCCAGAAACCCCTTAAGCCCATCCAGACATCATGGGTGAGTCTACAAGTGGAAGTTTAGTGTTCTGACCCAGTTCTTGGGTCTTTCCAACCTGAATAAAGAGAATCAGAATTCATTCAAGGAGCAATCAGGGGATATTGAAGTGTTTAATGGGGAGGGGACAATTTTTGGGAGGTCTTTTTCACAGCATTCATATCCTTGATAACAATTCAATCTGTCTGCCTACCTCCTAAACCATTTATCAAATGATTCATTCTCAATCCTAACAATATCGTAACTGCCAGTAAGAAAAGTGTCTTCATCCAACTGCCATTATCTCTGATTTAAATCAATTAAATAAATTCTTAATTATATGACTGTATTGAGAACCATTCCCCATTGGTCATTTTCCATGATGCAGCAAGATTGTTCTTTTCAAGATATTAAAGTATTCATGACTCTCTTATGTAAACTCTTCAGTGGCTTATAATCATCTGTAACTGAAGAAGAACCATCTCAAGATGGATAAGGTCCTGTAGGCCAATGGACATTTTTATGGAGCCTCATAGAAACAAACAATACTTAAACAAGAGATACATTTTCCTCAAGAAATGAAGAAGTCATTTTCCCAGGCGCCTTTTTTTTTTTTTTTGCCTTCTTATTTTGGACATTTTGTTTTTTGTTTTTTTTTCCATTTTTTTATTGAGAAAAGGAGAAAAAAAACAAGTTTCCACCTCCTCCCAGCCTCCCATTTCCCTCCCCCTCCTACCACCCTTCTCCCCCTCCTCCCGCCCTTCTCTGCCTCCCCCCACTCCTCTCCCCATCCCTCTCCAGTCCAAAGAGCAGTCAGGGTTCCCTGACCTGTGGTAAGTTCTAGGTCCTCCCGTCTCCATCCATTTCTAGGAAGGTGAACATCCAAACTGGCTAGGCTCCCAGAAAGCCAGCACATTACGTAGGTTCAAAACCCCGTGCCATTGTCCTTGGCTTCTCATCAGCCCTCATTGTTCGCCATGCTCAGAGAGTCCAGTTAGTTCCTTAGGCAGCTGAGGATAGGGAACCTGAAATGACCCTATCCCAGGCGCCTTTTAACTCAGTCATTAACCATGATAGACTGACAAGTTTCCAAGGAAAGGTCACAAGGTTGTTGTTCTTTTCCTCATCTTGATGTGGCACCAAGGGAGAACAAAATGGCTCCTCTCTGAGAATGAAAGGAATAGGTTCATTTCCTCCATAGAGTTCTCCTCAAGTGCTCCTAGGCTTCTCATGAATTCTATGTTAACTTTTTGGCTGGAAGTGATAGGAGATTCCATTCACTATGGCTTAAACAAATAAATCCTTTGTCCTTTGTTAATAGGAAGCCATGACAGCAGTTCCTGGCCTTGGTTCAGATGCTTAACAACAGCATCAAGAATGCATGTTCTTTCTCCACTCTACCCCGGCACCCTTAACGTGATGACACCTCTCTTTGTGCTTAGTATGCCAGCACTAAACCACCTGTTACATCTGTGGACATCCTTTGCAAGGCACAGACAGAAATAAGGGTAGAAAGACAGAACAACAGCTGTCTACCTGGTTTTCAGCAAGGAAGGTAAATGTGTCTCTAAAAGCTACCCATAGATCTTTCTACTCCATTGCTTAAAGGAGTGTAGGGAAGTGGGGCATAATGGTTGGAAAGCAAAAGAGAAGGAAGCTGGAAAAAAATCATTTTCATCATGCAATCTAAATCACTACCATGTTGATGAGTTTGTTTTATTTTGTTCTGTTTTTAACAATTAAACACCAAATGAGAAGATAAAATGTCCTAAATTGAGATGGTGAGAACCAAAAATTTTTACTCAAATTGGTCTCTTCCAGTACAAATATTTGGTTTTACCCAATTTGGTCATTATAGAGCAATATTAGTTTTAAAGGTAACCTTGTTAAAAATGAAGATACGTCCATAATAGATGTGCACCTATCACTTCCGGTCCTGATAATGTTCCTTTCATTTTTAATCTAACCTAATCTCTTAAGTAAATTCAGAAGATGATGTGATATATGTCTTTGGATTAATGCTTTCTGAAATTCGAAAAAGAAATTATTTTGCATGGAATTTAGTAACCAATACTGATTCAATGAAATCTAACGTATCCCAAAGAATATTACTCTTATTTCCATTGTACTCTCATAGATAAAGTCTGTGCAATTATTTGAATCAAGTTCAAAAGCCCAAATCTAACAATAAGATCTCAAATAAACCTGAAAACTAAAGAACACAGAAGAGAAAGTTACTTTCATAATTATATGGTGTAATTTGATTCTTTATCACAAATCAGAGATTATAGCTTCTTGAAAACATAGACAGATGCTCATTTAGTTCTTTGCAAATGAAAAAACTGTATCATCTCCCTTTGCTCATACGTAAAGACCATCAATTAGTGAATTAGAGAAAACAAGAAATCGCTGCAGTTAACACATCAAACATTATTTAAAAGCATGAGTTGAATACTAAAATCCATGGAACTTATAATTATTTATTTCTGAGACATATTCTTTTTGCCAAGAAAATTCATGAAAAAAATCATGCAAACTGTGAAATTGAGTGCCATTATTATACTTCAGTAATGAAAAATGCTCCGTGCCAATCAACTAAATTTAACTGTACTGATTAGCAATTACTAATTTGATAAATATCTTTTTAGCATTCATATAAACATTTATTCAGTAAACAATTATTAAGTTCCTACTATGTGCCAAGTAATACTCCAAAGAGAAATAACGCAATAAGTCTCAGCATTATAGAAAGAACATCATGAAACAAATAGGACCATGCTGGGTGAGTGTACAAACACTAATTTTTTTCCTTTGTATGTGACCCTGTGTCTTAGTTAGAATTCATATTGCTTCAATAAAACACCATGACCAAAAAGCACATTGGGAATGAAAGGGCATATTGGGCATACAATATCATTCTTTATCATTGAAAGAAATCAAAATAGTAACTCAAACAGGGCATGAACCTGGAGCCTATGGAAGGATGCTGCTTACTGGCTTGTTCTTCTTGGCTTGCTCAATCTGCTTTCTTATATAATATAGGACCTTGAGATGTCCCCTCCTCTCAGCCCTGATTAAGAAAATGCCCTGGAAGCCTGCCTATAACCTGATTTTACAGACACATTTTCTGAATCTAGGCTGTCTCTTCTCCAGTGACTCTAACTTGTATTAAGCTGGCATAAAATAACCAGCACACCCTAGACAAATTAAACTTTATCTCTATAAAATGAACAAAATTATAGATCCTGTGTAATGAACTTATATTTGCATATATATGTTTACACACATGTAGGTAGATAGGTATACATACAGACAGATAGATTTCATAAATAGCAATTAGCATATAATAGGTATTCAACCATGAGAGTCTTTATTAGTTTAAATTTTATTCTATTATTATTTACTTGGTGCCTGCTAAAATATATACATGAAGAATAGACCATCAGTCTGAAGACCTTTGCATAAGACTTCACTGAACAAAGAAATGATATTTGAATACTAAATGACACACAGGAATCTACTAAAAAAATAGGAGTAAGGAAAAACTCTGAGCAGACAACAGTACATACACACTAGGCTCAGAATCCCAGAAATGCTGGGAGAAACTAAAACAAGATTTAGGAGGCAGTGACCCTCTGATGATGGACAAAAAAGACAGATATCTGGTGATATTAAGAAGACAACTTGAAGTTGGTTGGTAGTGTACATCTTTAATCTCAGCACTCTAGAGGCAGAGACAGGCAGATTTCTATAAGTTCAAGGCTAACCTGGTCTACAATTGCTAGTTCCAGAACATCCAGGGCTGTTATGAAGAGAAACCTTATCTCATAAAACAAAAACAAACCAAAAAAAAAAAAAAGGAGAAGATAACTTGAGTGTTGATTGGGATACTTAGAAGCCCAGCCAGAGAGTGGAAAATAATTGTACTCCCCCTCATCTTCTGTTATCTCTGGGCCTCACCCACCATTCCTCTTATTTTTTAAATATAATCACTCTCACGTCATAGACTCATTCCTTTATTCCTGCTTACAAAGTTTGTATGATAAAGAAGAAATGAAATTGAGGAGACACTAACAGAGATAAGATGATTACGGGATTTGATTCCTGTTACTAGAATTCCTGAACTATAGTACTGAATCTATGACAACATCTTAGAATCTAAGAGCTCTATGTTTTTCTTCATCCAGAATGAGCATGCCTTGAGAAGGACAATTCTAGCTTATAAGATTTGGAAATCAATTACTAAGCATTTAATATAGGTGAGTCAATGGAATAAATGCTTGGATGTGTAATTTGTGTAATTTAGTTGTTATAATTAGTGATTTGGTACAATTAACCTCAATTCACAAAAGAATGGAAACTGAGCTGGGTGGTGGTGGCGCACGCCTTTAATTCCAGCACTTGGGAGGCCAAGGCAGGTGGATCTCCGCAAGTTCAAGGCCAGCCTGGTCTACAAGAGCTAGTTCTAGGACAGGCTCCAAAGCTCCCGAGAAACCCTGTCTTGGAAAAGAAAGAAAGAAAGAAAGAAAGAAAGAGGGGGAGGGAGGGAGGAAGGAAGGAAGGAAGGAAGAAAGAAAGAAAGAAAGAGGGGGAGGGAGGGAGGAAGGAAGGAAGGAAGGAAGGAAGAAAGAAAGAAAGAAAGAAAGAAAGAAAGAGAATGAAAATTGAGGCTAGCAGATGATGCAGCCACATGGAGACAGAACCAGGATTCCTACTGGTGTCTGTTCATTTGGTGTCTGTTCATCTGACGGCTATTCAGTCAGATTCTCTAGAAGAACTTCATTGTTTTTCTATCAAGGATTTTCTACCCTTAGTGCTTACTGTAGAATGAAGTATGTAGATTTTCTTCTCCTGCTCCAGAGTAAGGAAGGGACAAGATTCCAAAGTTAGGGTCCTCAAAAAGCAATCAAGATTATCTGGTGTCAATATGGAAACCTAACCAATTTAGAGGTCGCTTTGGCCTTCAGAGTTTTCCAAATACTTTCATGATCTTCCCAACACAATGAGAAACTACAAGTACCATCTGACCTTGAACATACCAGAAGTTCCAAAGTCCTCAACTTCTTCAAAATAGCCAAGCTGGAGTTAACAGGCATGAGCCTCTAAACCCAAACTCAGAGTCCCTGCCTCATGAATACTATGTTCATATTTTGTTTTCATGGTGTTCATTCTTTCACATTTCATTCTCAGTGAAGCAAATTTGGTGGAAATTACATGGAAAGTGAAAGGAAAGAGAATGTCTTCTCTAGTGAATTGCTTCACGCTAGGTTTTTAAATCCCAACAGCAAAACCCATCATACATATAAGTTAACATGAAATAAGGATATATTTCCTGAAGGACCTTGATTCAATATTGTTATGCCAGAGAGAGATGTATCCATATAATTGTTATCAAAATTGTAACTAATTTTTGTACTTTTACATTGTGTCATTTTAAGGAGAAGGGGAGATTAACAGAACCTAATCAACTAAGCAAATTAAATTATCACAAAATGTCTATATTGCTCTTTTCAGCTGCTCAAATGATTGAATAAACTCTCTTCCCATTTGGTCCTAATAATGAAGTATATCTCAACTGCTGCTTTTAAAGCCCAAACAAAATTGATGATGGAATGAAAATATGTTCAGAAACTAGGACCACTAACTACTATGCAATGAGCCTTTTTATTACTGATAGTGTTTAGTATTCATGATTTATAATAATTGGCAATATTATTAAGACATGCAGCTTACTTGGGGTTTGTAAAATATGGTATGGTGATAAAACCTAATACTTCTCTCTCAAAAAGGAAGACAATGCACAATTGTTTTTAAAATTCATGTCCCCACCTAATAAAGAGAAACTTTTAAAATCACATGGGGAGAAAATGACGCTGGATTAACCACAAAATAGATAGAATGGATTTTCAGATAATATATTATAACAAGCTATATGTAATTAAATGAATGTTAATATGGTTTAACAATATATTCACAGCATTTTAACAATTTACTTTGTCCATGTATATGCCTGTGTGGTTTGATGGAAAGAATGAGAAATATCTTCCCTTCCATAACAATGTGAGTCTAATAATGGCACTGTCACTCGTTAACTTGGGCAATTTCTTTCTTATTGTCTTTGTTTTGTTTTGCATTTTGTCAAAGAGTTTAAAAACAAAGGGCCTTAGAAACTTACAGTTTACTATGGAAATTGTAGAGACAGTAGCCCATAGATATGGATACATCCACACTCAAAGGGCCTCTGAACACCTCCTATGAAGAAAGATGGCTGTTATGACCCTGAGAAAATAAGTCTGGCACAAAGTTGGTACAGAGAAAACCTGGACGTTGGAGACCTTGGTTCAAATCTACATTCTGCCACTGCCCAACATTAATATTGAAAAGACATTATCTAACCTCTCAGAACTTCATTTGTGATTCTGGGATCCTGGGAGTACCCTGAACCATTGTTCTACAAGTAACACGAAGTGGCCCATTCTTTGTGTAGCACAGTATTTTACACAGGTTTGTGTCACAATTATTCCAACATCCTAAGTACCAGTGGTAGCACTAAAAGTACAGCATGTATCTACTTGATGCCAAATACTCTAATTGAGTATTCCAAGAGAGCAACTTATTTTAGTGTGTGTGCAGAAACAACTCAAGCCACTTCACTCTGAAGACATGAATTTCCCAGATAACTTGGCTCTGAGTCAAGAGATGGGGTATATTTTGAGTGTCTTAATATACATCTTTAACTTATTTTGAATTTACAGAATGATAATTTACATCATCATTGAAATTCTTAATGTTCTGATTTCCCTGACCTTTTTTAGTATGCATTGATGATTGACACTCACCCAGAATGTGCATCCCATGATATTGGAGATCAAGGTTTCTCTAGTGATGTTGTTTCACCTGCACCTGTCACCATGCTAAGTAAGTATCTAAATGTTTCACAATTATTTGATAGAAGAATACATGCTTGAAATTCCTTTTCCGATGTTGCATCTACCAACAAGTGGAGAGCTATTTCCTTTTAATATTAGCACATAATCAATGAATATGCCTGTGACATATAGTGTAAAATGCCAACAGTCTACAGTAATATGCATACAGTCTACAATATATACTGATTACCTTAGATTAGTGTTTTCCTTAGCTTTATCATTTCATGTTTTGAGCTGTCAAGTGCCACTACTAAGCAATATGGAACTATAGTGGTCTCACTCATACACAGCAAAATTCAGCTCATTTTTTCCTGTGTAATCATGTTGTGGTATCTCTTCCCCAATATCCCTCTCAGACTCAAGCAATCAATATTCCACACTCAGATCAATAGTTTTAGTGAAAATCTTAAAATTACTCAGAACGTTAAATGCCTGCTCAAGATGGGTAGGGAGAAGCTCTGAGGCTTCAGAACAGTCCATCCCCTTACGGGCTTTTGAATTATTTCTGTAATCGAGAACTCACCCAAAAAGGAGGAATAAGTTACAGTAAGTGTGAAAGTAATAATTACTCAGAACTCCAAGGTCAAGGAAGTACAATGAAGTGGAGATTAAAAATAAATCAGAGAACATTTGTCAGATTCTTGGAATCTAGCTAATGTTGATAACAAAACATTGTGCAATTTTTGAGACTAGCTGTTTGGAAAGTAAAGGTAAAAATGTAAAAGAGACAGGCATCAGAGAGCTTCAAGAATGAAATATATTCACAGTGATAAAGTTGAAGGAGTATCTGACTACACAGTCTACATTTTTGCCCCTTGGCCCTGCAGGCAGGACATAATGGCAGGAAGCCTTTGTGGCAGGAAGATCTATCTTTGTTTCCTTCTCTTTGGCTCTGATATGACTATTGATAACTTTTCTAAGGATACAGAGCAAGATATAGAGAAGATGTTCCTTACAGAGATGGAGAGAACTTGACTGATTTTTTTTTTTTAGGAGTGGAGGGGTGGGAATAAAAGGTAACTCACAGAGAGACAAGACTGAGCCTTTCCCCAGATTAAAGGAGTTTCTGGCTCCTGTTAGCCCTAGCCTCATAGGTACTATATTGACGAACGGAGGAAAGGATAAGAAAACAGAGAAGGGAGTGCATATTTCTCTAATGCAACGACATTAAGGCACAAATGATACCAACAAGATGGAATCCAGCGTGAGAAAAATAAAACCAATCTCTTCTGTGCTGTTAACATTGATCTTTGGAAGCAGAGGTTGAGCGAGGTCTAATTTCACTTAAGAAATACGCATGTAAAATGTCTGCAAGCCATGATTGACAAATACATGACTCTTGAATTAAATTTAAACTGGCCCTCTGCTTCCTCTTTGTAAGATGTTTAAATTATCTTTTCAGTGGATTTCCTGTGAGAGAAGATTAAAGAATGATCAAGCCAAGTCTTGCCAAAAGGTCCTCTACTCAATCCAAACATAATTCATGATGAATGTGGGTACCTGCCTATCAAAAAAAAAAAAAACTCGAAAAATTCCCAAACCACCTCCCTTGATTCCCCGCACAGCTGTCAGATTTCATTCCAGATGGCAATGACTGATGGACACACTGCCGTGGACTAATCTTTAACCGATTCTCTAAGCAGGTTCTTTTACTGAGGATCCATTAATGCCAATTATAATCTTTGATTAAGGCTGTGCTTGACAAATGAGCTTTTTTGCAATTCTCTACTCCAGACATGGATTTACAGCTAAAGGTTAGCATAATCGATATGCTGGACAGTGTATTGTCAGAAACAGGAGTTGTTGGGATAGCTGGTGCAGCACAGCCAGTGGCATTCCATCTATCACAGCTGCCCACTAAGAATGAACGTGGCCATGTTCCATTAATCTCCTCCATCTCAATCAGCAGTGAGGCTGTAGGAAATTAGATTGGCTATTAAGAAGGATGCTGTTGAGACTTTTTCAAGAAAATGGATGCTTAGAATTATAACGACAAAACAAAAAGATTTCTTTGCTCTCCTGTGATTTTCACCTTGCTTATGATCACATGCCAGAATTAAGATGCAGCACCAAGTTTTGCAATTTCATGAATTTGAGCATCATATAGAATGGGTCACTTCCTCTGTAACTAATGAGAAGCCACTACCTAAATAGAGTTTAAAAGTTGGCAGGGTGTATATGCTTATGCCATATAGTTTCATAGGACAGTCCTTATGGAATTGCTTTAAAGACTATCATCAGAAGTTGCTAAAAGACACAAAATTTAAAAAGCCAGTTTTTTTTTAATTTAAAAATCTGCTTCATTTTACTATGGGCTCCAAGAGTGTCCACACTGAAGCTCAAGTGTGCTAGTATGTAGAATTATGAAGCACTGGACTATCAAGCCATATGTCCTCCTCTTCAAGTTCAAAAGATATCCATGGGAATCAGCTTTAAGTATGTTCACAGTGAAGTTCAATGTTCTACAGACATATCAGATTGACTGTGAGGCAAAAGCTTGAGAAAATAGAAGCCCTACAAGAATAGATAAATGAAAAAGAAGTTAGAAGTGCCAAGGCAGAGAAAACCAAGGGCTTGGGAAATCACAGGACCAGTAAATGGAAAAAGTGTCACTAGGGGTCCAGTAACACTCCCATGGGATCTCTTTCCATAAAATCCGGTCACAAAACAAGAAAGTGTTGGTCAGGATAGGAAGAAGGGGATGATGCAAAAGTATATAGCCCCTTGGGAATACTTTGCCTTTAAAGTTAGTCAGCACCACCATGTGGGCATCCTACAGAGAAGTATAAAGAAGGTCGAGTCTGATATCTCCAAGGCCCTGAACAGACCAAGAGCAAGAAACTTAGAAGAGTAAAGACAAAAGACATGATAGGTGGCAGACAGGAATAAAGTCAGCAGAGATTTATAGGCAAGACCTCCCACTAAGACTGACGAAGGAAGAAATCCCAAGGTCTTTGAGACTGAAGAGATGACAGGTGACTCAGTGGGTAAGATCACATGCTGCTCAATCATGAAGACACGAGTTTGGTCCCCAGCACCCATATCTCCCATATCAGGAGGTTCTCACTCACCTGTAACTCCATAGACAAGGTGTCTGATGCCTTCTTCTGAGCATTCACACAAGAATACACACACACACACACACACACACACACGTGTGTGTGTGTGTGTATTCATTACCCATATACACCGACATTAAAGTAAAAGTTTTTTAATGCCAGAAGTTCTGCAGTCTGGCAGACTGTCCTGACATAGTCTGAAGAATGGGGAAGGCTGCTGCTGAGTAAGTTCTGTCTGTAAAATCGCAGCCATTGAGACTCATCTCCTTTCCCATTCAGTTTCTTTGCCATAAAGTGATAGTAGGAAAGACTTCAAGATTCAGTGTCAACAGAATGTGGCTTCCATGACCAACATTTATTCCTTCTGACTACAAAACTAAGCGGTCACATTTTCATTTCTCATTCTGCTTCCAGGAAGCCAGTAACCTGATTTTGTATGCGATCCTCTTCCTCTCCCCAAATTGTTTGAGTCACTGTATCTCCATTTCTATTGTCATCCACAATATGATGTCTTTTTTTGATGTCTTTATTCTATTTTTGTTGCAAGTGTTTGTTTTAAAATATGATATACAGTTATGGTATCATTTCTTTGTAGTTCTAGCAGTCTCAACTCCACCATCATCACACAGTACTGACAGCTTCCCACCACTGTATTCTCCACAATGGACCAGCTGTCACCTCAGGCTTCTCTACAGATAACTGATATACTGATGTAATAATACTCTGAAAACTTTAAACCATAACTCAACTCTTCAAAGTTGTTCTTGACAGTCCCTGGGGTTGAACTCAGAACCTTCTATGTGTTAGGTAGGCAATCTACCACTAAGCTACATTCCTAGAATGTTCTCAACTTTTGAGACAGCTTCACTAAGTTGCCTAGGCTAGCTATGAACTTGCACTCCTTCTGCCTCCAGAAGCTAGGATCATAGAGCTGCACCCACAGGCCTGCCCATGGCTGTTTTTATTTGAAAAACATATGGAAGAGAATTTCTCCTATTCTGTGTTATCGCCCTCCTGTTACAATCACATAATGCTGTCACATTATACTTCTGTAATGCTAAAAGCTATATTAGAATTCCAGAGCTTGTGTTTAAAAGTGAAAATGCTTTCTGAGCATGTTAAATTATATATGACTATTAACAATATAGGCAACAATCACTACAATTTAACCTTGCTAGTGAGAGAATGAGACCCTAAAAAGTAGACTTAGAGGAAAGCGAGAAGGGACATCATGTGTCCTGTTACCGACAATTGAAGATCCTTTGGGAATCTTCAGCAGGCAACCTGCACACATATCGTGCCTGTTAGAAAATTAGAAGCAGAGAGAAGGCATGATATGCAGAAGGGCTCTTTGATGCAGCTGACTGTGCAGTCTTGTCCTGACTGGTCCAGCCTGCTTTGTGGGATGCATCACAGGAGATTGAAGCTGGAATCAGGAATACCAATTAGTCCACTCGAGTAATCAAGTTGAGACTGAATAATTGTTTGTTTAAGCAAGGCCTTTTCCATAATTAGAGTCTGAGTGATAAATGTGCATCCTCAAATATACCTCAGCTCAAAGTTTGAAATTGCATTTGGCAATAGAAGCAGCTGGAGTGAAAACAAGTCTGGGCAGTACAGAGAGACCGCTGCGTTCCACTACACAGTGCTCGATTATGCATCTGTTATCCAAAGAGTGTCTTTAGAATGGGAAGTGAGATACGCAATGGAGATCACACATTCACAATTGCTGAGAGAGGGAAATGGGAACATGGAGGTCTTTTGGTTTGTTCTCTAGCAAAGCAGTTCTGAGTGCTTTTTAAATGAAAGCAGATAATAGCAAGGCTGGACGATGAATGGCAGACTGCAAACAATGCACAAATAACATGATTTCCTTGATGCTTTCCAAGACGCCTGCTTCAATGTGTGTCTCCTGCTGACTGTCGAGGCCCTGAGAACAGCTGGCGAGAGCCAGATGTCAATGGCACAGCTCTGGTCTCTTCTGAGATTTCTTTGATTTTTTTTTTAAGTCTTTTTTATCGCTTAAACTTGCTAGGCTAACTCAGTTCCCCACCACTATAACAAATACTGAAGATAAACCAATTTACCAAGAACAAATTTTCTTTGTATAACACTATTTTGGAGATTTCAGCCAACAACCTATTGGCCTTGTTGCCCTAGGCTTGCAGCAACATTGTTGACAGATGTGTCTGGAGATGTGCCCACCTCACAACAAGGAGGTAAAATAAAAGGCAGAAGCAGAGTCTCATCATTCCCTCCACTGTGCCAAGATTCAAAAGTAAATAAATAAATGTAAAAGACAACAACAAAGAAACCTCCACATGGGTCTCAGTGTGCTATATCAGACTTAGATGTTCATAAACAAATGACTAGATAGAGAATGCTTGATACATATACACAATGAAGCTACAAATGTCTCTAAAGAAGAATAAAATCATGTCATTCGTGTGAAAATGGATGGAACTAGAGAACGAACGTCCAAATTAACAATATCAGAAAGGAAAAAGGAGGCATAATAACAGACACCAAGGAAATCCAGAGAATCATTAGGTCATACTTCAAAAACCTGTAGTTCACAAAATTGAAAAATTCAAAAGAAATGGATAATTTCTCTATAGATGTCACTTACCAAAGTTAAGGCAAGCTCATATAAACAATTTAAATAGCCCTATAATCCCCCAAAGAAATAGAAGCATTTATTAAAAATTTCCCAACCCTCTTGGAAAAAAAAGAAAAAAAAGTCAAGGGCCAAATGATTTTAGCACAGAGTTCTACAAAGCTTTCAAAAAAGGGCAAAAGCTAATACCAATACTCCTCTAATTATTTCACAAAATAGAAACCGAATGAATATTGCCAAATTCATTTAATGAAGTCATAGTCACCCTGATACTAAAACCACACAAAGACTCAACAAAGAAAAAAATTACACACCAATTTCCTTCATGAACATTTATACAAAATACTCAATAAACTAATCACCAACTAAGCCAAAGAATACATCAAAAATATCATCTGCCATGATCAGGTAGGCCTCATCCCAGAGAAGCAGAAATGGTTCAACATATGAAAATCTGTCAACATAATCCACCACACACACAAAAAAAAAAAAAAAAACCTAAAAAAAAACACATGATCATCTCATTAGATGCTAAAAATAAAACCTTTTTCAAAATCTAATGTTCCTTCATGATAAAAATGTGATCATTAGAGAGGCTTCACCCAAAAATTCGTAGAAACAGATACAGAGACCTCCAGCCAAACATTAGAGGCAGAGCTTGAGAAATTCTGCTAAAAAGGGGGAGGAAGGATTATAGGCGCTGGAGGGGGGGTCAAGAACATCACAAAAAAAACCCCACAGACTCAATTAGCTTCGGTTCATCGGGGTTCACAGAATTGAACCACCAACCAAAGAACATACATGGAACTTACATAGGCCCTTTGTTCATATGTGACAATTATATAGCTTGATCGTCTCGTGGGATCAGGGGCTGTCTCTGACTCTGCTGCCTGTTTTGGGGATCCGTTCCTCCTATGGGGCTGTGTTATCCAGCTTTAATAGAACCAGAGGTGCCTAGTCTTACCGCAACTTACCATACCATGGCCAATTGATATCCATGGGAGGCCTGTCCATTTCTGAAGAGAAGCAGGAAGAAGCATGAATGGGGGAGAGAAGCATCTGGGAAGAGAAAAGGGAGAGGAAACTGCAGCTGCCATGTAAAAATAAATAAAGAAATAGCAAAAGGGGGAAGAAAAAAGGCTAATTAAAAAAGAATGAAATTACATCATTTGGGTAAAGGTTGATAGAACTATAAATCATCACATTAATTAAAATAAGTCAGATTTGGAGAAACATCTCATATTTTCCCTCATATGGAGAATTTAGCTTTGAATAAACACACATGCACATAATTCATATATAACATGATTTATATAATATTCATATATATATATATAATTTCATATATTATGAAGTAAAATGGGAACTACTTGAGGGAAGCAGGCAAACAGGAGTGACACAGAAACAATGAATTTGATCATGGAGCCAATGTGAACGAAGTACAAGGACATATACACATAAAATATTCTTTTATTTAATGTAATTTCTTTATTGAATCTTTGGAAAATCACATCATGTGCCCTAATTCTGCTCACCTCCCAGTCCCTCCATATCCTCCCCTCACCCCAGAAGTGGCCCACCAAAGGAAAAAATTGAAAAAAAAAAAGAAACCCAAACCAAACCAAGCAAACAAAAAAAACAAAACAAAACAATTACAATAAAAAACAAAACAATACAAAAAAACCTTTGTCTTCATTCCTCCATTTTTCCAGCCTCTCCAACACCTCTTCATTGTTCGTGGAGGCATTGGGAGCAGAGGTGTGTCACATGGGTAAACCCTTTTGTCCAATCAGCTTTACTTGCAATGGTCTTTGCAATGAGTCACAGGTCTGGTTCAAGGCCTCTGGTTTCTGGTACACCGTCTTCACTAGAACTCCTCTGGGCTATCCCACTGCCCTCCGGAATCATGGAGATACTGCGGTTATCACCACAGAACCAGTCCCTTCAGCTCCAACATATCCTAGATGGGACCGATGTTAGGCTGGGCCAACCCCAGGCCCAGCTGTGAGCCTACGTGGTCGTTAAGCTGGTCAGTTAGGCCACCGAAGCACCTCGGCTCTCAGGCAAGGGCAGAGCCATCTCTCCTATATCCATGCCATCCGGATCAGATATCCCCTGTCCATGGTGACGAGTGGGCCATCTTTCCCAAGTATGGAGATTGGGGTGGGGCAGCTTTCCCATGAGGGTCTGGGAGAGCTCTCTGGCTGCAACAGCCAGAGAAGGCCAGGGCCAACCATCTCCCAGGGTCAGTGAAGGGCAGGGCCACCTCAGCATGGCCCACTGATTCCATCACACATGGTTCCCATGGCCCCCTGAGACAACACAGGACACAGACATCAACACAGACCTCAAGTGCAGCAGGGCCATGGACCCATACATGACCCTCTGCACCAGTTTGGGCTGGGACAACATCCTGGCTCTGGGTGGAAGCATAGGCTACTCAGGTCAGGATGGCTCTGTTGGCAGCATGGCAACAAGACCAGGGCTTCTGTGTTGCCTTTGGTATAACACAGATCCTAGCTGTGGTGAGACCATGTGCCCAGACATAGTTCCCAGCAGTAGCCTGGTCTGGAAGTCACCATTGTCCCAGGTGGCAGTATAGGCCACTCAGATAGGCATGGCCCCAGCAGTAGCACGACTCTAGGATAGTAACATGGCTCCAGGTAACAGGCATCCAAGTGGTCTTTGATGGTATCAGGACCCTCAGACATCACACAGACCCTGGCTGTGGTAGGACCATGACATGAAAATAATCTAATGAAACCCTTTATTTTGTATGTCAAATTTAAAAAAAAAAAAGTTTTTTTTTTGTTTTTTTTTTGTTTTTTTAAAAAAAGGAGTTATAGGGTAGAGAGGCTGGGGACCTGATCATCTTCAAGGTTCATGACATATGGATGGAAATGCCTTCGTTAACATCTTTGGCTAAAGCCAACCTTTCTGCTGTGTGTACAGAACCACATTCAGTCCAGTCTCACCCAGTTATGGTGAGGTCAAGCTTTACTGTCTCACCCATATTCTCAATTTCTGAAAGCAAGATTCCAGGTTTAAACTTTTTTTCTGTCCTTAGAGCATAGCTTGGTGTCTAGTATGTACTATGCACTGAGTGGCTGAATCGATTTTTCTAAATAGATTAATGAGTACCAGGATCTAAAATAGAACACCATGAGAACGAGAAAACATCACTGCTGCATGTTGAGGACCTAGGAACAAGGGAGAAAAGCAATCACATGGTGAATTTACTAAAATCTTGTGCAACACCAGGAAAAACACAAGAATAGAGACAGCTGTGCTTTTTCCAGAAATGGATATGTAGAAGAATAGGGGAAAATCTTTGGGAAGTCCCTCCTTTGAGTGATGTTTATACCACCATGGAAATAATGGGTCCTTTTAAGTATGAAGATAATGCTTTATGCTTAGAAATCAGCATCCATATAAAGGCAATAAATAAAATACAGGGAAAAAATAAAAAATAAAATAAAATACAGGTATTTGTGTCTGCTTTACCACTGCAGCATGGACCAGCTATCCTCAGTCTCTTAGGTACTGCGACAATATGCTTGTAACATTCAACCTGTAAATTTGGGTCTTATCTCCTTAAGAGAACCTAACTCACATTTTTTAATGAATAAGGCCTTGATTCTTGACTGTAGTCATACACGATGATCACAAGACCCAGGGAAAATGACATGGCAAGCACAAGACAACAGGAAATAGCAACACAAAAGGAAAGTGAGAGTAATTACATGAAAACACTGATAGGCGGTGACCATCAATACTCAGGGGTAAGAGGAAGGAAGGAAGATGAACTGGAGGGAGGGAAGGAGAAAAGGAAGGAGGGAGGAGAAAGGGAGAGAGGAAGGGAGGATGGATGGATTCTGGGAACCGTGTAACTCAAGTGCCCTCCCCCAGTAAATTGACATCTAATAGGGGAGCGTTTCTGTTTTGCATTTGCTGTGGTGTGCTTCTTGTGACATCGTCTATTCATACAAGCAAGATAAAAGACAGGTATTGAGGGAGCAGTTATTCCAAACAGGCAGACTCTCAAGTCTTATGAATCACTTTCAGGAAGCACTCTTAAGTATTATCTAGGCTAATTATGCAAGTGTTGTTACAGGAACTATTCTCTCAGAGATCGTTGAAAAAAAAAAAACCTCACGCGCTTAATGTTTTTATAACATTTATGAAAAGTATTATTAGAGCAGACTGAAAAGAGAATTCTTAATAACTATAAAGATCATACATATGTCATAACACTTGCAAATGCATTGGCCAAATAAACCACTTCTTTAGTACATAGTACAATAAACTTAATTTAAATTATGTTCTTTTATTTAAACAGTGCTGCCTTCCAAATAATATTTGACTTGAGCAGTACGTTCAGCTGTGATGGTATTCAGAAAGGAGTTGTGTTCATGAGGTACTATTTTCCAAATACTATTTCACTATCAGAGAACATTTTGAGAAACTGCATATACCTATTCAAATTCTAATGAAACATAAACCAGACACATTTAAACTTTCAGTAAAATATCATCTGGAGAAAAAAAACCTCAATCTCGTTTGGCTGATTGTGCGCCGTTGCTACATTTGCAAATAAATTATTCTTGGCTGCATAAAACTTGACACAACAAATTCTGCCCAGAAGATTAAATGACTTCAAAACAGATACTCAATAATGGAAAAGTCACTACTGCTTTCTAAAAGCTACTTCTAAGTTAATGGGTTATCAGAACAAAATAGGAGCGAGATACAAATGCCAAATGTAAACAAACCTGGGGGAAAAAGTATTAAGCTGGGAAATAAATGCAGAGAGAAGTATTGTGCCAGTATTCAAACTGAAATACTCTTTCCATGTTCCTTTTACATTTCTAGATTATGATGAGGACTTGATTCATTTGGGACATTCTTGGGATGGTGTGCTGTTATTGAGTCCAATTTCTAGCAAACAGGTGATGTTCCACACTTCAAAGGACTCCTCAATGCAAGAAAATGCAAAGAAATAAATTATGTATTTTTCCAATTAGGTCTGCTTAGTTTTCAGTTTTACTTGTCTGCTATCATAAAAGGGATGCGTCTCAAGAGGGCAGGATGAGTGGGGTATTTGTATCACACACTGCTGTGTCCTGAGCATCTAAAACAGTGCTGCATGCTCAGGAGCACTGGCTAAATCCTACTCAGTTTCCAATGAGAGGCATGGGAAGGAAGAGTTGTGGACCTGGTGATCAGCCTCCTACCACAGGAGGAAAACATCATCTAAGGGGAGAGGAGCAATTCCTTGGGGCGGGGGAAGGATAAGACTTGCATGTATTATTATGTACAGACAACTGAAGCATTATTAGTAAAAACTCAGAAAGGGAAATCGGGGTTCAACTGGAAGATCTGAAAAGTGAAACAGTCAGCCCACTGGCTCTTACCTAGACCTCAGTCCAAAAATGGTGATCCTGCCTCCAGGAATCTCAGAAGAAGAATATGTTTCTGACAGCTGTTTCCTCCTGTTTTATAAACCTCTTTAGGGCAGGGATTAAAGACATGCACTGCCCAGTTTCTATGGCAACTAATATGGCTACTCGGATTAAAGGTGTGTATCATTGTGGCTACTGGGATTAAAGGTGTGTGTTATCATAATCTAGTCTGTAAGGATGACCAGTGGAACTATTTTAGTCTCAGATCTTCAGGCAGTCTTTATTTCTTAAAATAGGTCAACAATGAATCTTACTTGTATTGTGTAATATCTCATGAAGATTGACTGCTATAGATCAGAGTTCTCACTGTTCTCAATTTCTCAGCATGTCCTGACCTTCCTACTGCTGCCCACTCAGATTCAACTCTACAGTGAAGAGCTTCTGAAAACTCCAAAGGGGGAAGTTCATCTAAGAACTACCATAGTAACAATTAAAGTAAAAAATACACATTTTGTACTGGAAAATAATCTAAAAGGATATTATGAACTCTTTTTTGCTTATAAATGAGCCTTTAGGATAACTTACACTGTAACAGAGTTGGGCAGTTCAATAAGGACCTTCTGCATACAGGATTGCTGAGAAGCCAGCTCAATCTGCAATGCTATATGCTTCAACAGTCTGAAGCTGGTCTTAAAGACCTGAAGGATTCTTGGAGAGTCTTGGTCTTCAGTTCATATTAAAATTACAAAGAAATTGAGATGTTATGTCAACAAAGATGGCAATGGTGTCAATGAGACAGACTTACTCACCAGAAAGAAGGAAACTCTATCCTCTTGCGAAAGAGGGTAGAGTTTCACTTCATTTCCACTTACACAAAATAATACAAGCAAAGGATGGAACAGGGCCCTCCAGAACCCAACATAGGGTGTGAAGAAGAAGAAGAGTGTTGTTGAGTAATGGATACAGCATTTCAGTTAGATACTAGAAGTGACTTCAGTGATGTGCTACAGCAAGTGCCACAGACACTAAATAACTGTCAGAGGGCTGGAGAGGTAGCTCAGTAGTTAAAAGCACTGATTGCTCTTCCAGAGGACCTAGGCTCAGTTTCCAGCACACACACATGGCAGCTCACAATCATTTGTAACTCCAGTCCCAACTATCTAAAGGCCTCTTCTGGCCTCCACAACGACTGTATGCATATGGTGAACAGACATACATGCAGGCAAAATACCCATCACACAAAGTAAAAATTAATAAAATCACCCAAACATAATGATTATGTGACCATTTCAAAATTACTGAGTATATTTTAATTGGAAAATATGATATGTATGTGAGGCAAATGGTTTGTTAATTAGTATGATTTATCATACACTGTCAACATTAGTAAAACTCACATAATACTATATAAACATATCAAACAATTTTTATTTATAGATTAAAAATAAAGTTCTGAAATTTAAGCTAAATTTAAAATTGTGATTTATGCATTGAGCCACCTATGTGTTCATTTATAAGTGGTTGTTTAACGACATATCTGTGAAAGGGCAATTTGAACTAATTTGAACATAAGTATATGCCACCAGAGACTGCCGTCATACAGAAGTTACATTATGCAACAGTAAGAATGCTCTGGAACAAGAAAAGCTTAAATTAGACTATATGGAGACATTCTATAGAGTTATTCTGGACACTTCACCAGCTGTAAACAATAGTCTCCTTCTGCCAGTAGCTAATAGCATGATCTTTAGCAAATGTTTAAAAAGTGGAGACTCATAAGACAGGATGAACTCTCCAGTTCAGACTGGAGAGGGAGGGGGAGGGAAGTAGGGTGTGGGAAGGGAAGTGGGGTGTGGGGAGGGGGGAGGGGGAGGGAAAAGGGAGGAGGGGAGGAGGTGGAAATTTTGAATAAAAAAATAAAAATAAAAATAAGACAGGATGAACTTTTATAATCACTGTAGGGTTAATTTTCTAACATAAAAGTTCATTGGGAGGGAATGGCTTACACAGTCATTTTGTGTCAGAATATAAGACACAAAACTAATATTGACAAATTAGAAAATTAAGAAGTAGATTCTCTAAGACATATGGGTGAAAAGGAGGGAAGGAAGGAAAGAAAAAAAGAATGGAAGGAAGGAAGGAAGGAAAGGAAGAAAGGAGGGAAGGAAGGAAGACTCTCTAGACATCCTACCCATCCCTCCCACAGATCTTATATTTAAATAGAAACTTTCTCTTTCTAAACATTTAGCATGCCTCTTATGATAGCTTTAATTGTCAAGATTATCAAACCTATAATCTTCTAGGTAAAGAGCCACAATGAGATAATATTGTCTACATTGGGCTGCCATGTGTTCATGAATATCAGTAATTATTTTAATTAAATTAATTGATGTAAGAAGACTCAGTTCACTGTAGGTGATACCATCCCCTAGACGGAGATTCCTGGACTGTGTAAATGTTCAGAAATTTACAGTAAGTGGTGGCGCATGCCTTTAATCCCAGAACTTGGGAGGCAGAAGCAGGCAGATCTCTGTAAGTATGAGACCAATCTGATATACAGAGAAACTTCCAGGATAGGCTCCAGAGATTCACAGAGAAACCCTGTTTCGTTTGTTCTTTTAAGCATGCATTCTCTTTCTACTATTGACTATGATGTGATGTGACTAGCTGCTTCAGGTTCCCGCCACTATGACTTTCCCACAGTAATGGACTGTAACCTGTAATCTAGAATTATAAACTGAAATAAATTCTTTATCCTCTATGATGCTTTTTATCAGAATATTTTATCACCACAGAAATAAAATTAAAATGGAAATTAGTATCAGGAGTGAGGTTATTTCTGTGATAAGCCTGATCATGTGGTTTTTATGGCTTGGACTCTTTTGTAGTTAAAACTTGGAAACATTTTTATACTGATGTAGAAAACCCAATGAATATTAGAAGTAGAACTTAACTGGCTGTTTCATTTGGGACTTTTAAGATAAAAATGCTGAGAGAAATCTGGACCATTGAGACCCAGTACATGAGGCCTGTGAGAGGAAACAAAAATTCTGTCAATAATAGAAATGGTGCTGCTTGTGTCATACTTTAGATAAGAATCAATGTTTCCAATGAGACTAATGTTGAAGAAGCACTTACAATTATTAAAGAGATCGGTATTATTGAGGAGAAAATTCTGTGGCTTTTTGAGTCACTAGAACAGTGTTTCCTTCGGGAACAAAAGATTATATACCTAATACTTAGGGGTAACAGAATATATATTGGGCAGAATGTAGTATTATTGTGTTATCCACATGGTAAAAGAATGGCATGGTGATAGAAAGAAGTTGAGGCCTCATACTATTTGGCAGGGTTGGAATTACCATGAAGATAACATGAGAGATCACTGCATGGGTCTATACATGTGAAGTCTCAGTTGTAGTGAAGACACCAGGATTTTAGAAATGCCAAGACTATGTCTACCAAAAACACCTTGGAATATATAGTGGAGGTGGCCTAAACCCAAGAGAGAAGCTGTATGTGATGCAGGTGGCTTAAGTAAAAAGTACAGCGACACAGACCAATGGAGCCCTGAAAATGAGCCCTAAGTAGTAAATACTGAGCTGCAGAATTTGATATTTGCCCTTGTGAATTTTAAAGTTTATTTTGATCTGGTTATTTCTTCTGATGCCCTGATTCTTCTCATTTCGAGTAAGACTATTACTCTGTGACATCACCTTGGCAAGTATGTAAATAGTTTTAAATCATAGGACCCCACAGTTGAGAGACTGGACTTTTGAAAGAAGCTTTGGACTCTTAATGTTCAATTGTATTTTAGAACATAAATAAAGACCTTGGAGACAAGAAGTAGAAAGCTACAGTTAGTTCAAACAGGATGTGCTTGTGTGCTAAACTGACAAGATGTATAGTGTGATGCTTAGCTTTAGTTGTCAACCTGAAACAACTTAAAACTGAGGAGAGAGCCTCAGTGACAGGTTATCCACACTGGCTTGGTGTGCGCGCATGTCTGTGCGGAAACTGTATCAGTCAGAGTGCTCTCAAAGAATACAACCAATAGAACGAATATGTGTGTGCGTGATTTCGTGTGTGTGTGTGTGTGTGTGTGTGTGTGTGTGTGTGCATATATAAAGGGAATTGATTAGAATTGCTTACAGGATGTTATCCAGCTAGTCCAACAATACTACCTACCAAAGGGATGTCAAAGAATCCAGTAGTTGTTCAGTCTAGGAGTCTGGATGTTACATCCAATTTTCAGTATATGCCAGAATCCTGAACAAGTAGGTTCTAAAGTTAGAGAAGGAATTGACTTGCCAGCAAGAGCAAGAACAAACCAGCAAAGAAGTAGCAAGCTTCCTTCTTTCTTGTCCTTTGCATAGACTCCTAGCAGAAGGTATAGACAACATTTAATGTGGATTGACCTAATTCAAAAGCTCTGTATTAAAGATGTATCTTTCCACCTCAAAAAAAAAACCTGATTGAAAGTGGGTCTTCCCACTTAAAAGATAAAATTTAGAAGAATCCCTCACAGCTACTTGGGTTTTAGTTAATTCCAGATGCAGTCCAGTTGACAACCAAGAATAACCATCCCAGGGATTAAACTACTTGATGTCATATTCAAAGGCGAGTGTTGGCAGCACAATTCCAAAGTCAAGTGTAAGAAGGGAAAATTGGGCCAATCACAATGAAGCAAGCCAGTGTGCATGCACTCATATTTCTCTCACTCTTCATGGATGCTGTTCCTGCCTTGACTTCCCCACAATAATAAACCATAATCTTCAGTTGTGAGCTAAGAGAAATCCTTTTACTCCTAAGTGTGTGTATATATATATATATATATATATATATATATATATATATGATAATATATAACATATATATATTATCACAACAACAGAAATTAAACAAGGATGTTTTCTTCTTCAATCTCCCTGTAGAGGATGCATTAGTTTAACTTGAGTGAATATATTGAGAGAAGATATAAGACAAAAGACTTTTATAAAAAAATGTGGAGAACTTATTGCTTTGGCAGGAGCTGTGATAGGCTTTTGCAGTGTTCTCGAGCAACAAATTCCCTTATAGTGCGTGCTTGTTTCAAAGACTAACTTGCACACACTATCCGACTGGTTCCATACAACTCTGACAGCTTTATAGGAACACATGAGATTCTACTCTGCTTTCTCATTTCTGCCTGTTCACTACAGCTGATTCTTTCCCACAGAAGTTTCTGACACTTGGAAATAAGAGTGGAAAAAGAAAACAACAGAAACTTGAAATCCTGCTCAGTTAAAAAGCATGATCTATCAAACCTTCCCAAATAATTCAAATGACAGTCCAAAAGCAAAGAGAGAAATTCAATTGCCAGCAGCCTTGTTGAGAGAATTTTACATCTTCTAATGGGAGGGTTTTCTGTTGAAAGTACCCTAAATAATGTAATGGGGGAAATACTCTATTTTTTCTTGTCTTTGGGTCCACGTAGCTCTTAGACTGTTGATCAACTAGCTGTTCCTGTTGAAATCAAAGCATCGCTCTGTTCTACAGAGCAACAGAGAATGCCTACAGCTATTCATCTTATTGCCTAATTGATCAAACAAATGAGGATCTACAGATGGCACAGGATAAGAAATACTTATTCCAACCTCAAAGGGATGGAAAGAGGTATTCCTCCAGTCCTTGTTCTAGGGAATATTCTCCTGGTGTAGTAGTTTAGCTTGAGGTCACGTCATTCTCACCCTCATCCACCAGAATAATATGACAAGATAATGTGCGTTCTTTTGACCTCAGGACCTAGGTGTGTCTTCCATTTAGATTTCCTTCCCTAACATTGTCACATAGCTTTTCTCATTATCCGTGTGCCTATATGCTGATTTCTCATAAGTATGTGCCTTGGCCATTCTTTGTAACATTGCACATTTTTATAATTCAAATCACATCGCTTTAATGTAGTTTCTCATGAAACCTTACCTTTCTGACCAGAAATCAACTTCATGTTTTAGAGTAGCTTTGAGGTCACCTTAAAACTGAGGGGAAGGCACAGGGATTTGAAAAGCAGCTCTTACCTTCCACAGCCACCTCCCTTATCAACAATCCTCATCAAAGAGATACTTTGGCTTTGACACACATCGTGGATACATAACCCACAATCTACAACTGGCTCTGCAGTTCACATGGGGAGTACGTTCTGCAGGCAATAACAGGTTGCTTACATTCCTCTGCAGCATAGCTTCACACGTATAGACAGTCCGTGCTCCACCTATGTTCACTTGCAGCCCTCTACACCAGGCAGTCTCTGATATTTTCACTGTCGCCATAGTTTGCCTTTTCCTAGATGCCATCTACTCGATACACACAGAATGTAGCTTTTTGTGTGCAGGCCACTTAGGAATATACATTTAAGTTTTCTCCATTTTTAACAAGGTTTGTCAATTAATTCCTTTTTACCACTGAATAATATTTCCCTGTTTAGACACACCAGTATTCCCATACACCTACTGAAGGACAATTTGCTTATTCTGAACCTTGAAAATTAAAAAGAAAGTTGCTAAAAATCACCTATAACTTGGTGTTCATGGAGACATAGTTTTTGAGTCATATGGATATACTTCAAAGAGCATGGATTATGAGCCAAATGATAAGATCATACTTAGTTTTATAAAAAACTTCCTTTCTTATAGTAGTCTTTAACATTTACATTCTCACCCACAATTAACGTGAGGTCTTGTTACTTCACACCCTTAGCAGAATGTAGCTATTTAACCATAGCATATATATCGAAAGCTTAAAAGCTAAAATCCACATATAAGAGAAAATATATAATATCTGTATTTTGAGGGTCTGGGTTACATCACTCAAAATGATTTTTTTCTAGCTCTATTTCATAGTATTGTTTTCTTAACAACTTATTAATATTTCCCATTAATCAGTTTATGAGGATATAGACTGTTTCCAATTTGGGGGCTCTTATGAATAGAGCAGTAATAAACATGGTTGAACAAGTAGTCAGATGTAGGCTCCTATGGATATATGCCCAAGAGTTTTATAGGTGAATATTGAAGTGAATTGACTCGCAGCTTCCTGAGGAACCAATACATTGATTTCCATAATGGCTGTACCAGTTTGTACTCCCATCAGCAATGAATAAGTGTTTCCCTTTCCCTGAATCCTTGCTAGCAGGTGCTGTCATTTATTTTATTGATCTTGGCCATTCTGACTGGGATAGGATGAAATCTCAAAGTAGCTTCTTTTTTTAAATAGAATGTCCAATATAGAAAATGTTAGGGCTTTAAAAACCACCAACTCTGGATACAGAAAGGCTTGATGGATAAAGGGGCTTGCCAGTAAGCCTGATGACTAGAGTTTGATTCCTGGGACTCATCTGATGGGAAGAGGACAAACATCTTAGGGTTGCTTTCTAGCCTTCATAGGATCACTGTGCACATTCTCCCACGTACAAAGTATAATATTTAAATCACCAACTTTGTTAAAAGGAAATAGGGAGGGAAACTTTCTACACCACCATTTTTAAAGTTCCAAAACTATACATCAAGTTGCTTCATCGTTGCCTTTAATTTGTTGGCCTCAAAGTCCCTCGGATCTGGTATATCCAAACTGCATAACGCTTTCAGCTCCACACTTTGTACCACTGTAAATGCTGAATACAAAGCCCTGAATATCAACTATAGACTTTCTCTCCAGCCTATATATACTTAACATTTTTCAAAAGTCATTTATTCACTGGTCCCTCTAAGCCTTGGCACATACGGTTCTCTCTCACATAAAGATCCTGCCGTGCCTGCCTCTTTTTCACCCAACATACACCATCATCTCCAACACCATTTATCAACAGTCTTAAAGAACTCCCACTCCAAATCAGCCCTTCAATTTCATACAATCATTGCAAATACCTTTCACTACATCTTTGTTTTTACATACTCATCTGATTATTTAAATAATTATTGATTTGTGCTTTAGATTTCATCTAGATTTTATAGCAAAAACTAATGCTGGTTTTCCTAATTATAATTGGTATTAAATATATTCTGGTCGAGTGTATGAATAAATAATTAGAAGACTGCTGAAGATTTTGACGAGCCTTCCTGTGTCCCACCTCTCTGGCTTTGGCATATACCTAAACCATTGCCATCCACAGCATAGTGTCTTAATGAATGTTAGACTCTGGTTTTGTGAATTTTAACACATTTAACCATTTCAGTTGAAATTCATCTTTGTTTTCATCTTGATGACTTTCATCTCCTACTAGCTTCTCACTATGCAAATTTAACTATTATAATAAAACGGTAGTTAAAAAAATATGTGTCATTTGAACGAAATAAACCCCATAATGAGCAATAAAGATACAGTGGGACACAGAGCTCTTCTGCATATGTCCTGGAACAGCAAACACCACACAAGATGCAACACTAATACCATGGGACTTAAGAATATTGGTGTCATTTTTAAAACGATCCACGAGAGATTCTGGTTGCCATAGTAGTTATGTATTTCATATAGGGTCAATCTTCCACAGCTACCAAGCACAAATTCTGAATATTTAAACAACAATAATTAAAATCCATAGAGAATAATCAAACACAGACAAAAAATAAAATTGATTCTAGTCCATTTTTATTGAGCTGTACATTTTTCTCTGCTCCCCTCCCTGCCTTTCCCCTCCCTGTTTCAACCTTCCCCCAAGGTCCCCATGCTCCCAATTTACTCAGGAGATCTTGTTTTTTTCTACGTAGGGACCGGAGCTAAACAATGTCAGATTTATGCACTGCGGGCCTCTGCACCTCTAGGAAAGTGGGCATACTCATTAAGACACCTACCAGTCAAGTAGGAATTTCCCAGGTGCTTGTAGATGAGCCAGGAAATACTGGGAAAGGGAATCTCATAGATTTTGTGAGGAACAACAAAATCATCTTATGAACTCCTCTCTCTTAAACAGGTGTCTGTGTGGGAAACCGTATGACAAGCACGGCAGGAAGCAGTAGCTAGTAGGAAGTTTGAAAAAAAGTTAGGGAATATTTACCAAATACACATTACAGGGGGAAAAGATTTAGGTCCCCAAGAGGAGTAGATTCTTACCATCTGAGACTCCAGAGCTCTCTGTCCAAACTCCAAAGATGACATCTCAGAAGTAAATTTGGTGACTTAGAACTAAAAAGATTCCCTAAAACTCAAAGAGGACAGCCGTCTCCAGAGAGTCAAATTAAGAGGACATGAATGATTAGGAAGTCAAGTTGGGGGAAGAACAGAGAAGGAGAGCAAAGAAAGAGATACCTTGATAGAGAGAGCCATTATGGATCTAGAGAGAAGCCTGTCACTAGAAAAATTCCTAGGAGTCCAGATAAAAATCTAAGCAATAGTTGGGAGGGTACCTCAACTGCCCTTCCCTGTAAGCAGATTGATGACTACCTTAATTGTCATCATAGAACCTTCATTCAGTAACTGATGGAAGCAGATGCAGAAATCCACAGCTAAGCAAGCACTGGGGCAAGCTCCTGGAGTCCAGTTGTAGAAAGGGAAGAGCAATAATATGAGCAAAGGGGTCAAGACTATGATGGGGAAACTCACAAAAACAGTTAACTCAAGCTAGTGAGGGCTCACTGACTCTGGACTGACAGCTGGGGAGCATGCATAGGACTGAACTAGGCCCTCTGAATGTGGGTGACAGTTGTGTGGTTGGGGCAGTATGTAGGGTCACTGGCAGTGATCAGAATTCATCCCTGGTGCATGAACTGGTTTTTTGGAGCCCATTCCCTATGGAGAAATACCTTGCTCCACCTAGATATGGTGGGGAAGGCCTTGGTCCTGCCTTAAGCGATATGACAGACATTGTTGACTCCCCATGGGAGGACTCACCCTCTCTGAGGAATAGATGGGGAGTGGAGTGGGGGAAGAAGGTGGTGTGTGGACGGGAGAGGGAACTTGGATGGATTGATATGTAAAATAAAAAGACTGTTTTTTAAAAATAAAATAAATAAGTGAAATAAAAAGAGGACATGTTCAAGACGATTATCTTACTACCCAAAGAATAAACATTTTTCTGAGGACAAGACAAATACATTGTTTTTATAATTGACACGGTCCACTGACACAAACAATCAGAACTGGGATGCATGGTCATGAGAATATCTATGGAAACAGACTTTCCTTCTGCTCAGTTAGCAGTAAAAATTAATTTCTGAATAATGAATAATGTTAAAGAAGGTTAAAAAAATTAAAACCAAAGGGAAAATGGGAAAAATCAACAAAGAAGTGTAAGCCTTAAAGGAAAAAACTAGAAATTCAAAAATTTAAAATCTAACACAGAAGTGAAAATGACATTGGATAAAAAAAGAAATGCATGGTTAAAGCGAAGGAAGATCTGCAAAACGCACCTAAGACCAGACAATAGACTGAAAGCATTCATAGGGTCGCAGTAACCTTCGTGAACAAGGTCAAGCACTCACACAGATTGCTGAGGGTCTGAAACAGGAGAGAAGAGTAACTGAGATATTTAAGTTGAAACAGGATAACTTCATCAAGAATATCTAACATATATCTAATGCATGTACCTATTAACAGAGCTTCATAACTAAACAAAATAAAAATAGATCAAACTAGAAAGACAAACTCACAATCCTATTCGGATATTTTAAATACCTTCATGCTACTTTGAATAATAATGACAAGAAAGAGAGAACACTGATCAGATTAGTCACCTTGACTTATCCATAATTTATAGAGCAATGTACACAAAAATAAAAAATATATAATATATGGGCCACAAAAGAAGCCTCAGATAGTTTTTCAAGTTGAAATCCTGATGACTCTGTTCCCACATGATTCATTATACCAGAAATCAATTACCATAAGACATGAAAAAAAACCTTCCCTACCTCCCAAATACTTAGAGATTAAACAGCATGCTTCTAAGTGGTCTGTAGGTCAAAGAAGAAGAAAATGCTTTACATGAAACTCAGAACTGATTGAACATTAATATTTTTCAGCACTTGTGCTGGAAAAAGAAATAGACCAGTCATCAAATTATATTCAAATTAGATAGAAGAAAACAGTAGGAAAAGAAACGACTTATATGAAGAACCATTAAGCAAAGGAAAAAGATAAACAGTCTAACAGAAATCAAAGAAAACAAAAGCAAAGTGATATATGTAAAAAGGGCAGACATGATCTCAGCTGCTACTATTTCCATAAAAACCAACATCAAACCAATGACTTTCTTAGCATTATATTAACAGGTATACATGTTTCTGTAAACAATAAGGGAATTTCTAGAAGGAATGCCAATGTATAAATATCGAATTTTGGATACTGAAAATAAACTTTGTAAGTTATATTTAAAACGACATGAAAAATTATAAATATACCTGGCAGTACAAGACTGCAATCACAGCAAATATGGACAATCATAGGATTAAGGTTTCTAAGTCCTGCCTGGGGAATTCACTGTAACTTTCTCTCAAAAAAAAAAAAAACTACAAATATAATGTAGTCATGGGCATTTTCCTAGTGTGAATGAGCCCTGGATTCAAGCCATGTAAGTGTAGAAAGAAGTAAAGGAAGGGAGGGAAGGAAGAAGAAAGGGGGAGGAAGAAGGGAGTGAGAGAGAGATAAATATTTACTATAAAATTCAGCAACAAAAGCAAAGCCTTCTAAATATCTACAATAAAACTTCGGAAATATTACTAATAAGAAAATTCAACAACTAAAATAAGTAAATAAATAGCTAAAAATTAAAATGAGGAGCAGTGTGTCATTTCCTTTAACTGATAAACTCAAACAGCTTTCTATCAAACTTTTTAAAACTAAATAGTTGACACTGATTTTAAAACAAGTAGCAGGAAACATACTAAGAAAAAATGAATAACAGAGGTGCTCACATTATCTTCCCAGAATTCAGTATAAAATGATAGTCAAGACAGGAACAGTCTTAGCTACTTTTCCAGTTGCTGTGATGAAACATTCTAGCAAAAACAGCTTCATGAAGGAAGCATTTATTTTGACTCACAATTCAGAGGTACTGTCCATTTAGACAGGAAAGTCCTGGTGGGCAGAGCTTGTTGGAAGTAAACGAGTCACGAAGCAGAAATCAATGGCTGTTCCTGCTCAGTTGAGTCTCTCCTTTATATTCAATCCATGACCCAAGTCCAAGGAATGGTATTGCCCACTTCAGAGGTGCATATTCCAACTTGAATTAACTTTGCTAAATCAAAGAAACCTTCCTCACAGACCTGCTTAGACACTTGTGCCTGGTAGCAAGCTTACAGTCAATATTAAACATCAGAGTAGTGTTAAAACAATTCTAATCAAAAAAGTATAATATCTGAAAATGGATGATGTAAATATAAGGCACTATCAAGTAATTTTTGTTAAAGAAGCTAATGTATTTCAGTGAAGAAAGGAAAAGCCCCTCCAAAATAATGCAGACAAAAACCTGAATATAAATATGGAAAAAAATGAATACTAAGCTATAATTTACAGTACCCACACACATTAATCTGAGATGGACTGTGGACCTGTATACAATAGCTATGTACAGAACGCTTCTAGAAGGAAATAGAGAGAAATTGGAAGAGCAGAGCAGAGGTATCTTCATGATTTTGGAGGATGCAGAGACTTCTTAGGAAAATTTCTTAGTTTAAACATTTCACACAGAAAAAAACAGACAGGTTGTGTAACAATACAATTTATATATGTATATATGGTTACTTGTTTTAATTTTAATAATTTATATATTATTAAATATATATGTTAAATAATTTATGCAATAAATTATTACAAACCATTAATATCAATCTAATTTTAAAATGTACAACACATTTGAAAAAGAGAACTGGCTAGAATGTCCATAGATTGTGATAAATATCACTAACACTTAAGTAAACAAAAACAAACATCATAGTGAAAATGAAAATCACATTTGTGTACGCATGTGTGTGTGTTATTATAAACACGCAGCTACATGTACATACCTGTTCACCCAGATGACATTAGGTGTTCTGTTCTAACACTATGCTTATCTTATTCACTAGAGATAGGGTCTCCAATTGCCCTGAAACTAGGCTGGTGGCCAGCAAGCCCCAGTGTTCCTTATGTCTCTGTTCCCACAGCAGTTGGTGTACAGGAACACATACCTGAGGCCATACCTAGCTTTTATGTGGGTGCCAGAATTCAAATGCATGATGTCATGCTTTCTCGGCAAGTGCCCTTCCTGCATGGAGCCATCTCTCAGATGCTGAAAAGCATATTTAAAGCTCAAGAGCAGATGAGCTTAGGATTGAGGGCGTAGCTTGGTGGTAGAGTACTGCCGACAAGTCCAAGGCTCTGGGTTCAGTCACCAGCACAAGGAAAAACGGATGAGCAGTGCCTGACAGAAGATCTGAGCTTTCACACATTGCCAGAGACTGAGGAGAATGTGCAGTTGAGCATGCACTTCACGGCTTCCCTCAGAGGTGTTTCTCCAAGCTAAGTGAAAACAGGAGTCCACAAAATGTCTAAAATGTTTCTCAATAGAATTAAAATCTGTGTTACAAATAATATCCCAAACCAAAGTCTGTGCCAATGTGCAACAGAAAGGATGAAACAAATTAACTTACATTTATATAGTAAAATGCTTTTCAAGCGTTTAAGTAACTATACAAATTAACAGAACAACATAGGTAGACATTCAAAATAGCAACTGAAGACTATAAGATTCCACTTATAAAATACATAAGACGAGGTAAAGTAGTCTGGAGTAGAGTAACAGTTCCCAGAAGCCTGTAAGAACAATGGAAGAGGGAATAGAAGGTCTTGTGGAAATATCTTATGTCTTGATTTGGAGGGGATAACTAACATGTACATTTACCAAGATTTACTAAATTATGCATTTAAGGTGTATGCATTGTACTACATGCAAATTTTTTTATATCTTAAAAATTGAAAATTTACCTTTCAAAAAAATTTGCAGTCAAAAACATCAGATTTACCAACGTTAAATATGTGCCTTTCCTCGAGGGGTTGCAGAAACTTTAAGATGACAAACAAGCACTATGGAGTCTAGGCTAGGTCACTGTCCTCTACTGCCTGTCTCTGAATTCCTCTCTTCTTCAAGGCACCAGTGTTCTGCAGAAAAGATGTTTGGAGAGTCTCTTCTAATGGCATTGTCCATCAGAGGAGATAGTTGCCTGGCAACCCTGTAGAGCGGAAAATGCAAAGTGACCACCCTGTCTGATAGGATCTAGCAGGGAAATTAATTCAACTTCTGTGGAGAGAAATCTTAGCCATCAGATTTTTTCAACTTATGCATCTTTTATTCCTTTAACACACGGTAGTAAATAATGTAGGACTGTTTCCTCTTTTCCCATGAACTCTTTGCCGGTGAGCATGAAACACAGTAGAGAACCACTGTGTTTTGTCTGTCCATTCGTGGGAATTCACCTGACTGAGGCTGCTCTCTGGAAGCAGGAGTTTTTATATTTAGACCATAAATGGCTTTGCATCCTTCAAGGTCCAACTCAAATGCCACCTTCATGAATCCTTCATAATGCCTTTCAAATGCTCTGCAAACTGAAATTATTTCCGTCTCTCTGAACATCTCTGTTTCCCTGGCCGTGTTGTCATAAATTGCATAGCTTACCTTTTCTACTAGACAAAAGAGCCGTGTCTTACCAATCTCCCCCATCACACAAACATCCCATAGGGAACACCTTACACTTACTAAGATAATGAAGGACTACTTAGTGAGGTTACTTCAACAGAGAAACTTTAGTGGAAATCAAAATGTTACATTTCAGAGAATTCCTTGTTATATGTCAATTTACAAGGCCACTTCTGAGCCAAATGTCTGGTTTGTATTTTACTGTACACTCTGCAAGTCATTTTATTCAGGATGATGAACTCTCTGCCATTTCTAAAGGTCACTGACATCACTTGATAACCGGTGAGCCCCGCAATAACGGGTTTCACATGAATTGAGCCAATAAATTAATATTTACGTAGAACTCACTTCGTAAACAACTCAGTCAGGTAATGTGAATAGATGAATACATCAAGTAAATGGTTCAATTTGTCATATCAAACTTGAATGGATATGTCCCAACTACTGTTAGTTATGTAAAACAGAAATGCCAGAAGTGTGTGTAAGCTTTTATTTCAGCATACTTTGTGTGGGAATGCAGTAGCATGCTTATGCTAGACTAGTAAATTTCCATATGCGTAAGAGTACTTCTGCTCTTAAAAACGTGCTTTTCTGCTGTCGTCAGAATTTAAATGACGGAAGAGACTACCTCTTCCTCCTGATGAATGTAAAAAATCAGACTGCAAGAAGTTGGGAGATGGGGAACTCACTGCATCAGTTAAATGGAAGGACATGTACAGAATTTTCCAGACCCCAAAATATTTAAACTAGTTTTATTTATTTATAGGTCAATCAAACTGTGAAATATCTGCACGCTTAAAAACTGAACACACCTTAGTTAGGAATGCACAGATCCTCCCCACGGGTATCTCAGAATCATTTAGATGTTAAAATAAAAGTGATGCAGAATTGCAAATTTAAATGAGACAAAATATCTCTTAAACAATTAATGAGGCTTACTTTTATTTGATATGAAAATAAGTAAAGTTCTAAATAGTTAGTAAAATTCGGAAGAGATAGTGTGAGCTATCAAACACAGGATGAGAGCAACATTACAACAGGACCCCTAGATGGAGGAGTTGGATGTCAGACACGGTGAAGGTAGGACTCTTACTGTGTTTCCTTTCTGTGGTGAATTCTATTCCCAGTATTAGTATCAAGATTGCACATATATATTCAATACACACACACATAAGACTGGCATGTTTCCCTCTTGTAGCAGAGATCCAGGCAAATTTGCCCTTGATAACTATTTATTGATTGACTGATCAGACATTGTAAGTGTTACAGAAGATGACAGACCAAGAAATACGATCAGTTGATCTTCAAGGAGCTGAGAATGGTGCAGTTTAACTCTAGCCATGTATTTAGAGTGGGTGATTGATGGAGGAAGGTCATTGGCTAATAAAGGAACTGCCTTGGCCCATTTTATTGGTTGAAAGATAGGTGGGAGGAGTAGGCAGAACAAAACGCTGGGAGGAAGAGGATGTGAGCTCAGTCTCGACAGCTCTCCTCTTGGGAGCAGATGCCTGAGAGAGACGCCATGCCCCGCTCCCGGGATGAAGCTCCGACCCAGGATGGACATAGGCTAGAATCTTCCCGGTAAGCGCACCTTGGGGTGCTACACACAGATGATTAGAAATGGGCTAAATTAATATGTGAGAATTAGCCTAGAAGAGAATGGGCCAAGCAGTGATTAAATGAATACAGTTTGTGTATTGTTATTTCGGGCATAAGCTAGCTGAGCAGGCGGCTGGGGTGTTGGGGACGCAGCCCCACCGCTCATATTACTACAGGTGATGAGACAACTCATCGTCTGACAGGGACACCATGAACACACCTGCACTTTAGTCCCTGTGTTAGTGCAAACATCAGTACCAGTTAACGCCTAAGGTAGCACTGCTCCTCAGAGAGATCTGCTAAAGGAATGAAGTGATGCGTTCAAACATAAATTCTCCAATCTTGACTGCTTTGCATGTGAGGAACATCTTCTTTCCAAAGAAGTGGCAACAACTCTATTTAACATAAAGTACAGTATACAGCTTGTGCAGTCCAAATGAATTGAAATTAAAACGTGGGAGGTTTTCTAAAAATCTCCCTTGGCAGCAAGTCTACATTTGAACAAAATGACAGAAAAAAAATGGGAACAAAACTTAGTTGCTCACTTAGTTTCTAAAATACAAATTTTCAGTAGTCTAGAGATATTGGGATGGCGTGAGACCCAAGTGTTCATTTCCACTGCAAAGACCCACACCCTAAATGAGAAAGTAAGAATAGTTCCTTGGGAACTGAATGTAAGAAAATGTTAGTTATTTAAATACACATCAAATATATATTAGTATCTGTTAGGTAAGTGCCAGACTATTAGCATGGAAACTCAAAATTGAAAATGCCCTCTCAGTTATGAAAACACGTAGAACAGTATCATGTGTGTGGGTGTGTGTGTATAAATAACATATATAATGGGAGTATATTCTATAGTACATATTTACAGTAAGAGTGAGTGAGACTAGAAGCCCCTGAGAACGACCCCTACTTAGCCTGGAAGATTGGGGTCATGCCAGATTCTTCCTAGAAGTTCTGTCTCAGCTGAGGTACAAAAAAATGTCTTCACCAGAAGACAGCAGGGAGGTGTAGTCCTTCAATAAGGAACAGGATGAACACAGGTCAAATGCAAGATGGTATAGACATTGAAATAAACAAGAGAACTGAATGCAGAAAATGCAAGACTGAGAGCAGAGCCACGATTTGTGCTGTAATAGCAATCAACCTTAGCATAATGAACCAAAACAGTGTCCTGTCATTCAAAAAAAAAAAAAAGCTTCATGCTCTTTAGGCAGTGAAGTAACAAAAAGTCCATGAACAAAAAATACAAAAATGTTCTTTCAAAGAAACAATTTACATATTCCCTAACAATATTTTTGCAATTAATGGTATGAATTCATGGTTTCTAATGACATAATCTAAATCTTCTCCCCAATCACATCACCTCTGTATTAAACAAAGTTCACATGCATAAACTGGAGGCATATCTTGCTCTATGCCTTCTCTTATTTTACCTTCTTCCACTATTTGAAGAAGTACTGTACATTTCACCAAAAATGACTTCAGCCTTTTGATTTCTACAAATATGTTAGATTAACATGTGGGAGATGAGAACCTGGTTTGTAATCCATCATGTAGTCAGATGGTGGCCTGATTTTAAGAATGGTGATATCACGTATGAAGTCACAGCATGATAAAGCAAGTATACAGTTGTAGAAAGGCCAGTACCATAAGTAGTCATTTGGACATCCTTGCATTTCAATTGTCCATCCAATTGCATTCTCCAGGGGAAGCTAATTTGGTAGGGCTCAATGAGCACATCCATGTGGGAAGAGAACAGCCTATCCTACGTTAGGTGCATTGCACAGAGACCAAGGTGAAAAGAAGCAACATTGTATGAATTATATTTGCTAAAGACGTCTGGGGCTACACATTAAACAGCTACTAAGCAGAGTAAGCACATCTATACTATTTCAGAGAGCCTGGAATAAGATGGAAAAGAGCCCAGGGATGGGTGTCATTGGGCTTAGACTCCCATCCAAGCTCAACCAGTTAGTCATCTCAGAATCTGGCTCTCATCTTCTCTGCCCAGTTAGTCATGAAGCTGTCTTCTGGCATTGACATTCAAACATATTTGCTGCAATTCAACAGTATGAATGGCAATCCCCAGGGCTAATGTGGGATGTTATCAGATAAAAACAATAATTGACCTTGAAAAATGCAGATTAACTTCTTAGCAGAGCTGTTTTTCCTTCTAAGCCTTGTGAGAGTCTTAACATAGTTTTAATATCATATTATCTAATAACTAGGGGTTCTAAATGCAGCAGACTACAGGATGCAGCTTACAAGGTAAGACCACTGTATTAGTTACTTTTCTATTGCTGTAATAAAATACCTAGACCAAAGAAATTCATAAAGGAAAACAACTCGTTGTAATTAAAGGCTTGTTTTCAGTTTCAGAGGGTGAGTCTGTGACATCATGGGGCAAGGAGCATGGCAGCAGCCACCCAGACGTGGTGCTAAAGAAGTAGCTGAGAGTTGATGCAACACCATGAGGAAAAGAAAAAGAGATAACTGAGCATGGCCTGGCTTTCTGAAACCTGAAAACCCATCCTCAGTGACATATTTCTTCCAATAAGGCCAAATCTCCTAATCTTTTCCAACTAGTTCTACTAATTGGAGACCAAACATTCAAAATGAGCCTGTGGGGTCATTCTCTTTCAAACCACCACAACCACTGTCCACATTTTAGAAGAAGTAGAAAAGAAAAGAAAATGAGACAATATTAAATCTATAAATCTCTAAATATTTACAAACTGGCTTTTTACAGCTAAGATTCAGGAACCCAGAACTAAATTAAGTCCAATATTTTCATTACTTAAATCTTAGCTAATAAGAATAAAAGGCTGAATTTCATACTAGTTTCCAAGTAAATATTAAAATATCTTTTCATACATAAAACTCTTTAACACTCTAACTAAAACCAAGAAAGAATGAACGCTATAAAAATAAGACAGAAGAGGAGAAATCACATCAGATATTCAATAATAGATGGAGAGCACAAAGATGAATCTCCCGGGCATAGAGGAGGCGAAGAAAAGGCTCATATGCAAAGAAATGCAGAGTCCGAGGAAATCTAAGTGGTCCATCTAAGGATGGGAGTTCAAGATGACCGATACTGAGATTTTTAAGGCACTATAAGGAGATATAGGTTGGAAATGAAGGGATATATATACACACAAAAATGTCTGGTCACTCTATTTATGGCACTTGGAAAACATTGGGACTGCAGTTCACTGTTGTCTTTAACACTTATTAGTAAGCCCTGAGACTCCTCAGACAAATGGGCCAGACCCTGTTCTGAATGGAAGGCTACAATCATGGCTGCTGAGTGGAAACCAGGGGATGTTATTGGATCTCAGGCCCACAGGCTTCCTAAGATCCATCAAAACATCAATTTCCTCTCACATGTTCCTAAGGCCCCCAGAGACATTTCAAATAGAATTAGTGATACGAGGGGGAAAAAACCTGAAAATAAAAATCTGAGACTCAGGAGAATGTCTTAGGGAAGCTTAGTTGACGCAATACACATAACAAGAAATGGCATGTTGCTAGCTGTCAAGGAATGGTGATAGTATTGTCCACATGGGACAAGAGAAATAAGTTATTCCATTTATCATGTATCTAGGTAGGGGAAAACAGGGGCAAAAATCTTTACTTAGCAAACTTCGATGTTTGCATTGCATCTTGTATCTTTGTCATTCTCCTCCTGACTGTGGAATTTACACCTGTGTTGGCAATTTCCTGCAAACTCCTCTGTAAAATGCATTATTCTTCCCTGATGCAAGACAGCTACAAAATTCAACAGAAACCCAGGAGAGATAGGAAAGGGGAGAGAACTGCCCTGCACTTCTGTGGAAGCCTTTGGGAGTGTTGTTTGTGGATCCAGGTACCTATGACAGTTGCCAAGAAACAGCATGTCCAGAGCTGTAAATTATTCCTGCCATTCGACAGAGTGAACAATAAAGAGGAAACTGAGTTTCCCTGTCTTCAGGGAGCCAAAACAGCAAAGCTGATTCAGCATCGCCAGTGGGGTGGCCTGAGAGTAAATTAGGAAAGGAGCCTAAACCTACCAAACTCAAAAGGGAGCAGAGTTTTAAAGGTCATTGGATGCAACCTGTGTAAATATAAATCTAAATTTATCCTGTGTGTATATAAATATATAAAGTGATCAAAACTTACCTCTAGCTGTGATTTTGGCTCCAACTAGCTTCAGAGACTGTCACTTAATAATGCTTCACCTGTGGCAAACTTGTCCATCTTCTACCTCCCAGGATCCCTTAGGCAGCCTGTGTGTACTCCTGAGGTGCAATCCAAAGCCACAGAAGGCTAAGTTCTCTATGGGGAAGCCTTTGAACGAAGAGTAGTCATAGCTCCTGATGTTTCACAAGAGCCTCTTCCTCCTCTTGTATCCAGACCATTGGAAATACCCTCACAATCTCTCCCTGGTTGATTTTAGCAGTGAGAAATATAGTAACATGGCTTCCCAATGCCCCACCTCACCTTCTCTGACTCCCATGGCCACCTCTCTTGCCTAGCTTTTGGGACTGTGTTCCTAAACAAGCCTTCAGAACAGCACATTTTCCATGCACTGTTTTCGAGGGAAGCCAGATTATGTCAAAAGCTACCTATTTCCCTCCAAATCAATGTTCGTATGATGGAATACAAAAGGCTCTGACTATGGCCTTTAATTCAGAGTATGTTCACTGCGTTCTGTGTGTAACAGGCTAATTCTAGGTGCTGAAATCACAGCTATGAATAATGTCTTCATCTGAGTGAGGAGACTCAAGTGATAACCAAGTGCACAGGCAAATAAGATCAGCCTAGAAAATGGCTAAAATTAAGACTATAAAATGAATGGCACAATAGTGAGAAGGATGGGAGGAAAAGTGTGATTCCTTAGTATTTCGAAGGAGGTCCTTTGCACCTAAGCTCAGCCATGCACTCCAGAAAAGACTGCTCATGTGCAGATCATATAGAGAAAGGGATTCATGAGAAAGAAGCAGGGAGAAGAAGGGGCTTGAGAGAGACAAACACATGCTGCCTTCTGGAAACAGCCTGCCTGGGGTCTGCTGAGCAGCAGGGTGGTGTTAAGCCAGTGGGTCTGGGAAGTGGATACTGATCTTAGTCATCACCAGGTGGTACACAGAATTATCCTTCACTCTCGCAGCCCATTCTTTTACAGGGCCAAGTTCATTTTTTTTTTCTAGGCGGAAGTCCTTTACTCACTATAGAGTGCATGCTGTAGGATCCTCCTTGTGAGTTTTCTCAGTGTAGGTAACTAGGCTGTCATCTCTACATTCTAGAATGATTAAAACAAGAAATTCATCAGAACAGGCTTAGGAAAACCACTGTCAAGTGCACTTGAATTTATAAGGTAGTAGACAACAGAAAGATGATCGAAAATAAATTAATGATCACAAATTTTATAACAAAAATAGAGAATTTTAAGAACTCAAGATATCATCCTGTATCCTGTTCAATAAAAAGGTTTTTACCCAATTAGAAGCTCTTTTATGTATAATTTTCCTCTCCCCCCCCCCCACTGAAGTAGTACTAGGGTTGAACTTAGGGCCTTGTAAATGCTAGTCAAACTAGCAAAGAGCTATTTCTTCTGCCCTTTTTTTAAGTTTTACATTGAGATAGATTTGCCCTAAATTGCCCAGATTCTCCTCAAACTTACCTGTCATCCAGGCTAGCCCTGAATTTACTATCTTCCTGCCTCTGACTTCCAAAGTGTTGGGAATATAGAGGTACCATTTTTTGAATCACTCAGAATCTTAACTCCCCCAAATTTCCAGTAGAATTATAATAGAAATACCTCCTTTTTTCAACTAAATGTTATAGGAGAGCATTTTTAGGCACTATCTATAGAATTCTACTTAATACATGGCAAAAGTGATCTCACAGAGAGCTTCTGTCCCCTCCAACTTTCTTCTCTGGGGCACCACTTTTTTATAACACTTCGCTCCTTTTCCCCAGATTTTGTGCAATGTCGGCTTTTTGGATTAAATGTCAGGTTTCATAATGGTGAGAGGTATGAGTCATGACCAAGTCCCGGCACCAGATATTAAGCAAGTGACAATTATGTTTTGAGTTATCTGTATATGGTCATACACTATAGATGTGTACCAGTAGCTCTGGCCTCAGAGAAAAGGAATGAAATTACAACTGAAACTTTTCTCCCTCGGGACCTCAGGGAGAGCTGAATGTGTAAGAGTATGTATGCTTCAGGTTAGGTGTTGCAGGGTCCCTAATCAAACTTACTTCCCCTCATCTTGTGAGAGAAACTCCCCACTCCCATTTGAATTGTTAATCCTCTCCTGTTGCTGTTGGCAGAAACATATATCTTATGTCATTTTGATAAAGTTGTGCATTTAATGTTCCTATGGTTAAGTGAGAGGGGGAAAGTCCTAATATTTTCTAAATGAAGCACTTCTAGCAGCGAGAGAGAATGTGGTGTCGAATGACTAATTCCGAGGTAGTAGGTTACCACCAAGAACATACATCATTCTCTAGCCTGCAGAAAATAACAGGCATTTTTCATTTTTCTCCTCAGTCCATGCTAGGTTTTGTCTCTTGCTCTGGGAAGAAGCATGTCTACCTTTGTTTCTTTGGACCACAAGACACATAGCATGGTTGATGTTTTCCTAGCCTTTTTCACTCAGAGAATGGCAAATGGTTGAAACATTTCCTTCTTACTACACCACCATGACTCACAAGTTGGGACAAAGTACCCCACTGGGTGGATCAGAGAAAAAGTCAGGCTTAAGAGGAGCCTGGTGTGTTCATGTTAAAGGCCCATGCTGTTTCTCCAATGTTAAGAAAGCAACAGCAGAGAAGACCTCCAGCGATCTCACCATGGCCTGGAGTACTCTAACTACACGGCTCCAGGCTTCTTCCACCATGGCTATGGAAGAGTTATAAAATAGGAGGGGTACCCAGGAATACCTCCTTAGCTACTGTCACTGGACAGGCTCTCCCCATGCATGACCATGCCTGAAGGAATGGAGCCAGGAACTAGACACATCTGAAATCTTGAGGATATAAATACACACATTTTTGCTGAGATGGAAGAGGTCTGGAATCTATTACTTTCTTTTTGACTTTCAACCCATTAACCTTTGTAGAAGATAGTCAGTCAAAAAGGACACTCATGTTAAGTGTGCTCACCATAGTAGAATGAAGTCAATGAAAATTTAATGAGGGAGATAGAGTGGGTGAAATTCCCCTGAAGTGAATCTGGGATGCCTCTGTCACACTACCACAGAATTATATGAACTGTGTCTGGTGTCACAATTTCAACTGTTGAGCTCTTGGTATGCACCAAGACTCTGCTGCAGATTTTGAAATGTATTAAATCTTCATCATGCCCTATGGCGCACATTCACAGTTCAGTATCCATAAGCTCAGCTCTTTGCCCCCAAACCAACAATCCACTGGAAAGTCAGCTTGTTTGAGGAGCCAGTCGGCCCACTACCCTCTCAGTCCATGGATTTTTATAGGTGAGACATTGTAGTAGTAGGGGCAGCGGGGCTGCGTCCCCGGCACCCGGCCACCCCCACGGCTAGCTTTACCCAAAATAATTACACAGACATTGTATTCTTTTAAATACTGCTTGGCCCATTCTCTTCTAGGCTAATTCTCACATATTAATTTAGCCCATCTCTAATCATCTGTGTATGGCACCCCAAGGTGCGCTTACCAGGAAGATTCTAGCCTATGTCCATCCTGGGTCGGAGCTTCATCCCGGGAGCAGGGCATGGCGTCTCTCCCAGGCGTCTGTTCCCGAGAGGAGAGCTGTGAGTCTCTGACCTCACTTCCTCTTCCTCCCAGCATTTTGTTCTGTTTACTCCTCCCACCTATCCTCTAACCAATAAAATGGGCCAGGGCAGTGCCTTTATTAGCCAATGACCTTCCTCCATCATTTCCCCTTTTTCGGTTTAAACAAAAAAAAAGGCTTTAACATAGCAAAATTACATATAACAAAACAGTTATCAAGTAAAAGTTACAATAATCCTTATCATAACTAAGGAAAACTATAACTAACTATTCTTAACTCCATCAAAGACTCCAGAAAGATACAATACTACCTAAGCAAACAAGAAAAAAGCAACTTTTAAAACTCTAGACATGACAGAGACATCTTGCTGCCTGGACAGTCACCCAAGGTTCCTCTGTACCGTTGGGGCATCCATCTTCAGCCTTCAGGCCCATGGTATCCAGCAGACATTTCCATAAAGCAGGAAAATTCAAAGTCAGTTCAGTCACTATCTGTTGTGTCCTGCAGAATGTCTCGCAGACTCTTTCATGAATCAGGAACCCCAAAAGATCATCTCACCTTAGGCAAGTTCAGTAGTCCTTTCTCTGTGGGTTCTCTGTGTCCAGTTTATGCAATAGTCCAGGTAAGAGCAGTTTCTTGCCCAAATGGCTATCAAACTCCATAAGCATCCTCTTCGATGCCCATCTTCCTCTTGAAGTAGATTGGTGCTGCCAGGAGCAGAGTGTCTCATTGTCATGAAAAGTCCTAAGTTATTAAAACATTTAATATGCCATATTCTATAATCTTTGAAAAATATGAAGAATGCCTATCTAAGATATATCTACGCACATCTAGAAAATATTAACTAACATGACTACAAACTTTACTATTATCGATTATCAATTAACAACCTATATTTCTTAATTATACAGTACATATTTAAATGAACTACACAATCACAATACCTTAATCAAAATCAGAAACACTTATATATATATAACAAAATTGACCTTAAATCTCTATCAATAAAGCAAAACCTATACTAATGTAAATTATTCATATCTATATCATATCCCCCTTTTAAATGTAAAAGGACGTTTATAAACCATATTTGGGAACATGGGCGCAGTTTTTTCTCTCCAAACTGCTTCCTGCTGAATGGGGGCGTCGTTAATTAGGTCTTTCATGGTATAACCTGTGTGCTAGTTTCATCTCAGTTGGCAGTTGAGCGAAGCAATTTTTTGAAGGCGTGCACAGGAACCATTCAGGAGGACGTGGTCCATCATACCAAATCGGAATAGAAGAAATGAACAGCGTCTCATCCTCTGTGAAAACAAAATAAGAAACTCCTTTCCAAAGTATCATATCCTTAGATCCAAATTCATAATATCTATGTTGGATTAGTTCAGCAGTATTTATAAATAAATATCTTTTAGTAGCTTTTGCTCTTTCCTCAGCATTCAAACAATTTAAAGAGAGCATAATAGCATACAGTATCAAAATTCTCTGTTTATTTTCCATCTTTGTACAGCTTTGTTTTAACCTCTATTTCGTTTATTTTTACTTTTAACTTTTTGCTTTTTGAGACAGGTTCTCTGTATCTTTGACCTGAAGTAACTCTGTAGACCAGGCTGTCTTTGAACTCTCAGAGATCCACCTGTCTCTGCCTCCCAGGCATTGGGATTAAAGGTGTAAGCTACTACACCTTGAACTCACAGAGATCTGTTTGTCTCTGCCTTCTAGGCACTGGGATTAAAGGCGTGTGCTACCACACACAACAACTCTCTTCCTTTTTTTTTTGTTACTTTAAGAACTTTAAATTTTAGTCTGCATATATTTTTAACACACTGTAAACCATTTAAAAATTTTCTTTGTCTTTGAATCTCTCTTTACTGTATATCTCTCTTTTTCTGACCACATGAGTCTTTAATTTACCAAGCAATCTCAGTAGGACTAAAGGCATGACTTTGCCAGCTAGATCCAGTCCATTCCTTAGCTTTCCAGCCTCATGGCGGATATACAGGCTGCAGCCATGTTTACTGCCACAACTGTATGGCATTTCAAGGTCCCTGCCAGCAAGTGAGCTACAACAGACAACACTCCAGTCCTCTCTCAGTAGCCGGCCCTCCTGCCTCAAACAGTCAGAGTTTGCCCTGGCAGGATGGCCCAGAAAGCTGGCAGTTTTAAACGGTGCAGCTTTTTTCCTGCTACGGCTGAAAACCCGAAAAGCATGCGTTCAGCTTTTCGTCAACACCATTTAAGTGTTTCATGGCAGGACTTCTTAATGAGCTGCAGGGTTCTGCAGCTAAAGCTGAGTCAGGAAGCCTCTCTTAGATGAGGCGTTTGCTTGCCTCTAGCAAGCAGAGTAGAACCGAGAAATTGCTGCTACCAAGAAACCAGGCACAATGCTTTCATTTTCTTCTAGAATTACTTCCCAAGCTGTCTCAGGCTTTATGTGGAAGCAGTTGCCCACGTTGGGCGCCAGTCTGTAGTAGTAGGGGCAGCGGGGCTGCGTCCCCGGCACCCGGCCACCCCCACGGCTAGCTTTACCCAAAATAATTACACAGACATTGTATTCTTTTAAATACTGCTTGGCCCATTCTCTTCTAGGCTAATTCTCACATATTAATTTAGCCCATCTCTAATCATCTGTGTATGGCACCCCAAGGTGCGCTTACCAGGAAGATTCTAGCCTATGTCCATCCTGGGTCGGAGCTTCATCCCGGGAGCAGGGCATGGCGTCTCTCCCAGGCGTCTGTTCCCGAGAGGAGAGCTGTGAGTCTCTGACCTCACTTCCTCTTCCTCCCAGCATTTTGTTCTGTTTACTCCTCCCACCTATCCTCTAACCAATAAAATGGGCCAGGGCAGTGCCTTTATTAGCCAATGACCTTCCTCCATCAAGACATGATGATCAAATGAGGGATTAGACATAACACCTGATGTACACATTTATCTAAAGCAGATTTTCAGTGTTAAATAGGTTTTGCCTATGTCTCTTGAGCATTCAATATGTCAACAACACCCTGCTTGGCTTAGTAATCTAAGATAATACTGGTACCCTGAGGGAAAGAAGAAAGACAGGGACATAAATCTAACTCTTCCCACCTTGAATAACATTAGCCTGGATGATATTTAGTGGTAATATGGTCCTGTGAAAGAAAACAATTTTCTTATGTAGGCTATTCATTCTTCTCTCTTTCCAAGGCATTGACATAACCGTCATTGACAATTCATGGGATTGTTTAGCTACCTGCTTCTCTCATTTGAGAACAAGGGCCTCCTTTGTCCTGTCCATCACCTTTTACACATATTCTCTGTGAAGGACAGACTAGTTTATAAGTCATTTTCATGGACTTAACCTTGTTAACTAATGAGAAGTTCCCTGAGGTAGATGGGACAGCTGGGATGGACTGTGCTGTAATAAGAATCAGAGTCTGGGAGGTAAGTGAGTTCCTGAAAGACAAAGGTTTCCCCCTATGTACCCTGAGCAAAGCCTGCTCTCCTATGAATAAGAAAAAGATAAAAGAGGGCCTGCAAGTTCTCTGTGCTCCTGAGTGCATCCATCAACACTCAGCACATTTTGTCCTGAGTAGAAACACCTAAACATTTGTACTAAAAAGTAATATCTGCAAATACTTAGATGTGGTTATGAAGATATGTGCACCTTTGGATTTAGGACACAAAAGAGGATTCATGCCAGGAGACACTTCTGACTTGCTTTGAATTAAATCTTGAAAATTAATAACGGAAAATGAGAATGTTTGTTATAGCCAAACACGTCAGATTTCCTAGTTCTGAATCTCTATTCCAGTTCTCATGAGTTAAGTGACCTTGGGAAAGTCACCTCACCTCCCTGAGCCTCCATTTTGTCATCATTCATACACATATACGATTGATATGATCATGTTCAACATCCCCCCATTATCCTCTCATCTCCTTCCCATTCCCCTTGGCTCTTTTCTTCCTCCAAGCTATTATCTTACTACTTCCATGTCTTTCTTCATGCAGCTTTCTGCAGGTATCCAGGGTTGCAACATGTTCATGATTGCAATGGCCATAGCATATCCAGAAGCTTGCTTCACAGCGCTCCTCCACATTTTGTTCCTCTTACACATTTTCTGTCCCATCTTCCAAAATGGTTCCTGAGCCTTGGAGGGTATGATATCATGTCTCTTTTGGGGCTAAACACTCAGCAGTCATCCATTCTCATTGCTTCCCCCAGTTATGAGTCTCTGGATTTATTGTCCCCCACTGAAAAGAGAAGCTTCTCTGGCCAAGGGTGAGAGCAGGGATACCCTCATGTGCACAATGGATTCAATAAGAGCGACTACCTGGTGAGTCTGCTCCTGAGCTTCTATGTGACCTGGTGTTTGCAATACTTATTGTGGTGTCAAAAGACAGATGCCCAATGGGGATACTGAAGTTGTGTAGGAGGAGGGCCAAACTCCAGGTGTTTTACTCGGGCCCCTCTCTGGGTAAGTCTTTTCTAGGACACAGGAATGAACCACAAGAGATCCAGAGTGTGTGGCCAGAATATTGAAAGCCATTGCTACTTGTCACTTAGGGACATGAGTGGGAAGAGACAGGAATTCAATCTTTTAAGACTCTGATTTATTCAGAGCAAACTGGCAATCTGAGAAGATGACATCTGGCTCCTAGTTCCTCTTTAGCCCGTAGCTTGCTCAGTGAGAAGGTGTGAACAGAGGCGGTCACTCTGGAGCTCACTCTTGCCCCTCGGGTCAGGTGGTCAGCATGTTTCTGAGACTTTTGGGAATTTGCAGTGTCTGTTCCACTCTTGCTCTGTGGGTGTCTGGATAAAGACACTTCTTTTTTATGGTTCCTTGGGATCAGTTTGGCTGCTTATAATCTTCCCAGAAATTAAAAAACAAAACCATCTTTCTTACAAGGAAATAAGATTAAAATCAAATCTACCTGATAAATTGGGGAAAATGGTTAAGGAAAGTACAGGCCCTGGAGACAGGTGCCTTATTAAGGGGTTCCAATCCCAGGTACACTCTCTGAATACTATGGTAGAACTTGTACGGTGTGAAGTTGGGCACAGAACTTTCTTAGCTAAACATTGTGTTAAGTACCATGCAGAGAGACTACTATTTTTCTTGTAGATTAGATCCAGATGAATCTGGTATACCTTTGCCTCTGTATATTTCAGTCTGGAAAACCTGAGCTATGGCTATGAAGACAGACTGTTAGCTGGATGAGCATTGTTCTGGGTGAAGAATCTCGGGTACAGAATGTATGCAGAAGAGCAGACTTGGTTCTCCAACAACGCCTTTGACATGCCCTATTAGATAGACAACTTAAACTTGGTCTTCTAGTCCTCTTGACAAACTTTTTCAGCTACTTCTGAAAACACTAAGTCAAGGTGGTTTCTGCTGGTATCAACCTTGTACTCCTACAGCAGTCTCAGGACTGGGCAGGGGAAGGGGATAGCTAAGAGCAAACAAATCACTAACAGCGTGTACATGCTAACTGAGTAATACTATTTACAAGTGTGCGTTAATTCCTGTTAACAATATACTAACAAAATGTGACTTTATAGTTCAGAATTAAAGACACTTGGGTGGTCCTTCCAGGGTCTGGTGAACTGTGAGGAAAAGCCTTGCAGAAGTCCAAGAATGGATAAACACTTCATTGCTCACCCCGGGATAAAGTGGCAGAACCAGAATTTAGAACATTTTCTTTAACCCTGGACCTACATGGCTTTTTCCACTACAAAACTCTCCTCTTGCAAAGAAGACCTTTTGGGGGACTACAAATAAGAAGAGACTCCCCTCCCAGAAGGTCCTAACATTATGAGAAATCTGTAGAATCACAGAATGCCTGTCCTCAGGATTATAAGGGAAGGCTCTCAGATTTAGAGGGTGTTGAATGGGGACACATGTTTAAAGCCTGTTGGTCCCTACCAGAATGCTAAGTGTGAGGTGGGGAGGGGGCTTTCTTATGGCTGGGCTCATTTCTCCAGAACTTCAGAAGAACAGATTGGAGAGGGAATGTCTTGTTCATAGTAGGCTGCTCACTTAACCCCACCCCCGCACAGATATAGACGCACCATAATTCAGACTTAAAGTCAATATCACAAAATTTTATATCAAGGTTACACTGCACAAGATGCACATGTCCTACCCAACTCACCCTCTCAGTAATCATACGACAGAGAAGTTATCATCCTGGATTGACACATAGGGAGACTGGAAGTAGCAAGTTTAGATCCATCACCAGTGCCATTCAGATGATGGGTGGGAGACCCAGGATTCAAACCCAGACCTATCGGGTGTACATGAAACATAACTCGCTCACCCCAGAGAAAGCCCGGCATAAGGCTGCACCTTCGGAGCAGCCGACATCATCTACCCGGAAAGCCACATCGATCGAGATCCTTTTTATTAGGACAGTGCATCTTTCCCGGGAACAAGATTGGTCTTTTAAACTGCCACAGCACTAACACTGGGAAAAATGTGTGTACGGAGCTGTCTCATTTGTAGATGGCAGCCACCCTGATTTGAAGGGGATTAAATATTGGCAATGGCACCTGTGACTTCTGGGATCCCCGAAGGCTGGCGGGATAAATTAAACGTAGCATTCCCTGCACCATCCTTTACTTCTACAGAGCAGGGGATTCATTCGCTCTAAGTAATAGAGCAAACACAGAACATAGAAATGAATGATGTATTGGAAGTTTTAGCTTATACAAGATAGATGGGTTCTTTCCCTCTCAGTGCTCCCTGTATGCCTCTATTAGTCCATGCTCCAGCTGCAGTACTGACCTTCAAAAGCATAAGGGCTTCAACAGACAGAGATCCCATGTCATCTTCTCTCTCTCTCTCTCTCTCTCTCTCTCTCTCTGTCTCTCTCTCTCTCTCTCTCTACACACACACACACACACACACACACACACCACTGCATGACACTGACTACAGAAATTCATCCATTCCATCCACTCATTCTATGATGTTTAGTGTGTCTGCAGCACTGTGCCAGGCAAATATGCACCTTAAGCACAGACAGTTTGACCCCAACCTCAAGGAAGGCATAGAGCAATGGCAAGGTCTGATGACATGAACCTAGCACGGGAATCCAGCACGTGAGGTGCAGCAGGAGAGATGTATACACGATTATTATCTCCAACTCTGTAAAATGGGAAGGATAATAAAAGCCTATTGTAAGAAGTCGGGATAAGCCTTAACAATGGAATCAGAGGGAATGCTTCCGTAAGCTGCCAAAGTCACACAAAATGTGGTCTTGTCCCTAATGCCCAGTTTAAGCGAGAAATTAAATGAAAGTGGGGTAGAATGGAAATGCAGAAAGGAAGGCAAAGAGGTCATCATGAGGGTGGTGTCCTCCCTCGCACTGTAGCTGACAGAGTCTCCAAAGTGACTTTAAATCAGCTGGGCAGATGCAGAGTGAGCCTGAGGTGTCCATAGGATTCAGGAGAAGAATCCACGGTCTCTACTCCTGAGGATACATCTTCACTCAGAGCTTTGCTCGACAGTGGTTCCATGAAAGATTTTATGTGAAAGCCAGATTCAAAATAAAACAAAAACAAACCCTCAAGAGTTAGAGTCAAACTTGCAGAAACTAAAAAACGGTTTCTGGTAAAGAGGTGTTATTTCCATATTCTACTTGAATAAGTTCCCATAAGAAAGTACCTTTGCTCTTATTGAATATAGAATTATTTCAATATTTCCTATTCCAATAAGAAAAATCTCTCCACAATGGCATCAGAGAAAATGCATCGTTATTACTGTGGTGTCATTAAAACAATATCTTTTATATTCCAGCAGCCTGCAACAGGACTGCAGACAGGAAGAAATCCCATCCTCTGGGACCTGAGTGTTTGCTTTGTCACACACCATTTTCATAAATTGACTAGTCATTTGGGGGGAGTAACCTGCAGTAGTTCTGCATTGTGGCGCATGGCACCTGATAAAGTTATAGTAAACGCTTAGGTTGGGCTCCAACCACTCCCACAGAAACTGCTTAGCTCCCTGATGTTTACATAAACGATTAAGCATGAATATTCAATCTTCAAAGACTGCACACCCCACACTGCACTGGAAGCCATTACTAGGTTACAAAACAAGCAAGAGGCTTTTTAAAGGCTTTACATCTCAGAGGGCAGAGAAAGAATTCACAATTACACGGGTTTTTTTAGGTTTGTTTTGTCTTGTTTTGCTTTTAGTCAGCAAGCAAATATTGTATGTGTATTTTTATTCACAAAACATGATGTTTGGAAATATGTGTACCTTATGGGATGACTAAAATGAGTGAATTAACATGTGTGTTACCTCTCGTATTTATTTTTGCTTAAGAACACTTAAAATCTACTCCCTTACCAATTGCAAGAGTACGGCACATTAACTATGGTCATCATCGTGTACAGTGGTCCCTGTACTGAGATTTTACCTGGCTGTGTTTTTGCAGCATCCCATGACCAGCATTGTTCCACTGCCCCATTCCACCCAAGTACCCTGAAAGTTAACAGTCTACTGACTGCCTCTCGGGGTCAGTGTTTAAAGATTTCTCATATAAAGGGAATCTTGTGACCTTCATTTTTCTAAGTCCGAACTATTTTACTCAAGATAGTGTCCCCCGGTTCCCCGTTCCTGTTTTCACAAAGAATGTAATCTCCTTAGTCAAAGCTAAGCAGTCTTCCACTGTGCATTTTGTTTAGCCACTTATCTGTCAATGGACACTTAGGTGGATAATAGAATTTGAACATTATGAACATCACTACAGTTTTTAAATGTAAATGAATGTTCAAAAGAAGGGGAAAGAAAACCATCTCCCATGTTTAATTTTTATTTGCCCTCACAATACCTGACCCATTTTAAAATAGGGGAACCCTCATGAGTCAACAGCAATGCTTCTCATACACACTCTTTCTGCAGCTGGACAAACCAGTGGCAGAGAACTTATGTAAAAAAGAGAAATTTTCCCAATTAGAGATTTTCAGCTACACGATATTGAACTACATGTAGGACTTTGTTTAGGTTGCTGATGCACACTTCCTGCAAAAGTTTAGTTTGCATGTGATAGACTCTTCATGAGGCAGCCTAGGATAAAGCCTTACTATGACTACCATACACAGAAGTAGCCTTCTGGCCCCTGAAAATCTTTTAAAAAGATATTGCCCAGCAAATCCCTCTAAAAGGACCCATTAGACTCTGCAGTTAGCCTCTCTTTATTAGTGTTTCCTGTTCTGTGAAAGATGAAACCATGTTTGTCTTTTCTTATTCAATTAATACATTGCTAATTACTTTTATGTTTCCCCTGACAAAATAGCTAACAAAAGCAGCTTAAGGGAGGAGTTTACCATGGCTCAGTGTAGGGAATACAATCAATCATGACTGGAAAGATGTAGACAGAAACCAGAAGCAAACTGATAACATTTCTAGACCTGCCTCTAGTTACCTCCTCGTCTAGCTCAATCACAGAACTTGAAAGGTCCACAACCTCCCAAAATAGCATGTCTACCCATAACCACACACACACACGTGGGGGGAGGTATAGGGAGCATTTCTAAACATATAAATACAACCTGTTTAGTCTACATAATGTATTTGTTTTCAGGACTTGGTATTAGATATCCAGTTGGTGTGTTCTCTGTAGGAGAAGACTATTTCTCTGCCCTCAACATTCCTTAGTTGCCTGTGGTTCTTTTGTAGGGTTGAGGACTTGTGATCTTTCCCCCATCCATGTGAACATGTCTATTGGGTTGACCATGTTTTGCTCATGTTTAAGCAGTCATTTTGATGATACTTTATAGGTGTAGCTTCTGACATTCCTAGAGGACACAACCTCACACAAACTTCCCCATCCTCTCTGGCTCTTTCAATCCTCTGTCCCCTCTTCTGCAATGGTCTCTACTTGCTAGGTACAGGAGTTTATATTAGAGATGTAACCATGGGAACTGGGATCTACGACTCTGCATTTCAATTGGTTGTGGTTTTCATCTGTTGCAAAGAGACATTTTCTGGATGAGGGATGGAGATTAGACTTTGCTGGTTTCTGCAGCAACTGTAAAACTGTCTACTTGTGGTATTTTCCAGTATTTAGAAGAGTGGCTGACACAAGTGATTGCCAATCAAAGCTTGTTGAATTAATGAAAGAATGTAGATGCCATGTCTGCCAAAGTCAAGACATATTCCACCTATTTAGTCCCAGACATTGGCAGCATGAATTCAGCCATGCAGTCTCTGCCCAGCCTCTTCCTTGAGTCCGCAGGCGGAAACAAAGCACTTCACATTGGGCACAGCTCAGGTCCTACCCCTTCCTCCATCCTTCTTTCTGGAAGAGAGAAGCTAAACAAGATGGTTGTTTTCCCCCAAACATCCCACTGGGAAAAGAGGGGGTCTCTATCAGATCTCAACAAGTTGGCAGAAGAGCAAAGAGAAATAAAATCTATCTTCAGAGCCATCCTCGATTTGCCTGCAGGGTTGTTGCTACATTCCCTGTGCTTCCCAGGGATGTCGGGTCTGAACATCAATGCTTTCCAAAATGGAAACAAGCCATCTCTCAAGATCAATATGGAACAACAGACTGTTTTTTCCCAGGCATTAAATTTTCATTTTGGTGAAAGCCAACAGGGGGAACAGGAAGAGTTAGAATTCTGGAAATAAACCTGACTCTCAGCCACATCTTAAATGGCAAATGCTCGCATGAATTGAATGTTTAATAGCTTCACAATCTAAATATAACTTCTGGAGGGAATCCCCCAGGAAAGTCTAGCCAGGAGAAAGGAGCTGTGCTACCTTCTCAAGTATAATAGAGTAAAGTCATGCCAATCACTGCAATGTGCACTGATGATGTGATCTCTACAGATCAGCTATGTTAATCCTCCATTAATTAACTCTGACCCAATATATATAGTACCCACTATTCTTGAGATTGATATCTTCCAGATAATGAAACAGACACCCACAGAAGACAATACAACTGGTTTAATGGCAGAATCTGTTGACTCCAGAGCTCCATGTTTGCTGCACAGCCTCAGAAAGAAAGCATCGTAGAAAGAGAACACTGGAAGGGAAGAAGATAAATGTGACACTTCCTTTCTACCCTGGAGTCCAGGACTCTGGCTGGGAGAGTTGCTTGAGATCTCATTCTTAAAGTTTTCCAAAGACAAGCATTGATTCAGTAGCTCCCCTACCCCCAAGCAAAACTACCATGTAACTGAATTTTCTTGCCTATACATCACCATTCGACTAGGTACGGAACAGAGCTGACCTAGTTTAAAATCAATTTTGATGTACCCTGTGGACTCTTTCAAGCTACTTTATAAACACCATTCTGTTTTTGTTAAGTAAATCTAATTGCTCCTGGGGTGTTAACAGATGACATTGTCTCCCTGGATGATGAGTTTGCCAAGACTTGAGCTGTTCTGCAATATTGTCAGGCAGAAAATCACCAAGACTGAAAAAAAAAAAAAAGTCCCCTGGGATGTAGAACAAGAAGCAAGCACTGTGCAGGTCTGGCTGTGAAGGTTAACCCTCTAGAGTACCACCCTGTCAAAAGCCTCCACAGGGCCGTTTTTTCATTAATCACGTATTAGGCACTTCTCCAAACAGCCCCATCAGCCAGCTATAATAGCTGTAATAGGTGTTTCTGAGATTAGGATCTAAGAAGAAACTTCAAATATGTTGTCCATAAAATCCACTCCCTCAGTCAGACTTCGGGATTAGGTCATATAGAGTCAGGTGTAATAGTTCAGCACAATCCCATTAAGATAAACATGTTAACTATTGTGTTCAGTCTGTAGGAACTACTTGGTGGCTGCCATGAGTCATCTCCTGTGTGTGAGTCTGAAGATGTCCTAATGCCCACAAACAGCTGGCTTTTCCACCCTCGAAGAGCTTACAGTCTAGTGGGGGAGAATAAAAAAGTCAGAAAGACCCACTACTATATAAAGTAATTTGCATATATGTTAACATATGAGTGTTAATTTACATCTGTAAGAGAGTTGGAATGGAGGTACCCTGTATGAATAGATTGTGACAATTCTAGAAACCAAGGTGATCAAATGAAATTCCCAGTGCCGGGTGTGAGATATTTACCTGTGATCTCCTGTGATCTGTCCTCCAGGAAATATTCCAAATCCCCCCAAACAACATAGACTCTTGAATTTGTTCTTCATTGCCCACAAGACCTAGATGTTGAACACATATTGCACAAGACACCACACACCTTTGCTGCAAGACATGGAGAAATCAAACTGTGGCTAAATTGGAAATTTCCTCCCTATTACCAAAGGTGTAGCTGAGGAAGAAGAGTCATCACTGGTCACACCCAGAGGGTGACTTTGAATGCTATAATCCTGACTTGCCAGGCAAAGGATGCCCACTTTTCCAGTAGCGCTGTGACTGTCATGGGAGTAACCAGCGACTCTGATTAGATTTGAGACCTGCTCTACAGGAGGAATTGTAGGCCTGGTACCAGAAACCTGATGTAAAGTCCATGACGGGTGTGGTCTTAGACTCTATGGTAGAAACTTACTACTGTTGTTTTGATAAATTAGCTTCAGTGTTGGTGGTGGGGAAACTCCATACCTCTGAATTAAACTGTTTAAACCCAGTGGGTCCCTAGTTGAAAATAAAATAAAATGACATGAAGGCAAGAGGGAGATTTATGAGCATTGAGAGTGACAGAGGGTGGAGGGCAATAAAAGAGTATGTCTGAGAGAGTATAGCCAGAATGTATTACATATGTGTACTAAATCTTCAAGAAATAGACTTAATTTAATGAAAGAAAAAAATGGAAACAGCTTCCTGCCCACCTAGAATGTGTATTCTCGTGAGAAGAATTAGATAAAACAGACAGATAGAAATAGAATGTCATACAAGTGACAATGGACTACTTTAGAACTCAAGCCTACAGAAGCCATGCATGTTTGCACCACGAACAGGAAGGTGATCTGCAGAAAGATGAAAGACCACATAGAGGAAGTCCAAGCACAGACGTAACAGCCAGCCAGCTCCAGACACATGAGATAAGCCTGCCTAAACCTACTAACTCCAGCCATCCCAGCCTCTTACCACCCAGCCTAGAGAAGAGACACCCAGCTGGCCCATATTCAGAATCAGCAAAATGGTAGCTATTCTTAGCTACAAAGATTGGGGGAAGTTCCACATACCAACTTACTGACTCAACCTTTGCTTCCCAGAGCCACATTTCCAAGTCCATTCATTGCCATTTTGCTCTTCATGATCCTGAAAAGAAGCCACTGGGATGAATGCAAACAGACCATCTATGGACAGTCACACAAGAACAAAGCTAGAAATTCTCAACTGAAAATACTTAATGGAACCACAAGAGGAACCTTTTAAACACTCAAGTTCCTTTTTAAAATAAACTAAACAAAACTTTGGGAAGGAGTTCCTGGCAACAGTGTTAAATGAAACAATAACAGTTCTAATAGGCAAGTATGGCTGACACCTTCACTAACCAAACACCACTGTCCAAGTAGTCTTTTCTGACATGCTTCAAAATAAATAAAAGGTTACAAAGCAAAAACATGGTTAGTGTCTTAGTTAGGGTTCCTATTGCTGTGATAGAACACCATGGCCAAAAAGCAAGTTGAGGAGAGACGAGTTTATTCAGCTTACACTTCCACATCATAGTCCACCATTGAAAGAAGTCAGGACAGAAACTCAAACAAGGCAGGAACCTTGAGGCAGGAGCTGATGCAGAAGTCGTGGAAAGGAAAGGAGCTGCTTAATGGTTTGTTTCCCCTGGCTTGCTCAGCCTGCTCTAATATAGAACCCAGTACCACCAGCCTAGGGAGAGTACCACCAAGTGGGCTGCCTCACTCCCCATTGATTGCTAATTGAGAAAATGCCTGACCTCTGGATCTCAAGGAGGCATTTCCTCAGTTGAGGCGCTTTCTTTTCTGATGACTCCAGCATGTGTCAAATTGACCCACAAAACCAGCAGTGCAGTTAGAATATCAAATACTAGAAGAAAACCATTTATCGTCATTATTATTGTGTGTTTCTTCATGATGTTATGGGGAGGTCATATGCCATGTCATTTGTGTGGAGGCCAGAATACAATTCCATGAAGTTGGCTTGCTCTTCCACCTTTATGTGAATTCCAAAGGTTGAACTCATGTCTCCAAGCTTGAGCATTAAGTTCCTTTTTCCCTCAGCCATCTTTTTGATACAACAGATATTTTTAAAAGCAAAATTTACTTTTAACATACTCACAAATACTAGAGTTTTTCCCCGATGAGGAAGTGTGAGCAACTTTAAAAGAGTAATGGTTCCACAAAATCTTTACAACGTGGACTTTATGAATAGCAAAATAAAAAGGTAACAAAGGGGTTACATAACACACTGAATAATGCAGGAAGCTGGGATTCTATTCTGACATAAGCAAAAAAAAATAAGTAGATTGAAGGATTGGTGAAGAAACAGATTTTTGAGTATGTTCAAAGCATTTCTACATTCAACAAATCCAAATTTTACAGAGAAGCAGAGTAACTTCACCATGAGGAGGTGGCTTGTACTGCTTAATTCTCTTTTCAAAAAAATGTCCTCTCCACTAAAGGGACAAGGAAAATCATTTGCCACCTCCTGGGAGGCAGAGAGGAGCACATAGCCTTTCCTAGAGAAGGCACTACCCCAGATGCACAGCTTCGATTTAGCACTAAGGAAGAGCCACAGAAACATGGAGTAAAGAATATTACACAAAGCAAATATGCAGTTTCCAATGTATCAACGTCACAGAAATAAAGGAAAGTCAGACTTGAGGAAGCTGGGAGACAGAACAAGATGAAACACTGGGTTCTTGTGCAGAAAATGTCTAACAGAGATAATGTTAGACATTTTCTAACACACACATAAAAGTGGGAACTCATGGCTGCTCACTGCTTCCAACAGTAAAAGACATGCAAACTAAATACACCAATATGGCAGAGTTAAATAAGTTATGAGAAACTGTCTATATAAAAGAGAAGTCAAAGTATATACAGTAACCAGGAAATCATTTCAGATTAATCTGAAACCCTAGTTCTGCTTCAATAAGTAAGTATATAGCATATAATAGTAGCAAGCCTTCGTTTGACAAGAAAAGAAATTTCATTTCTTCATTTGCATGATTTTAAGACAGATCATTGAGAATTTTAACCTATCTTAATTTTTCAAGTAACACATTTTGCACATGAGACTGACAATTTGACCTGCATCCTGTCCACTGTAATTTAGATGGTCAATAGTTCTAACCAAAACTCCATGGAAGCTTTTAATTTTCAAAGTCTTCTCATCCAAGACGAAGAGTTAAGCAGAAAAAAAAAAAAAACATGAATGGAAACCCCGACTTAAGAAATAAGCTACAACTGTTTTAGAAAAGCAGAATAAAGGACTAAAGGACTAAAGCATCTGCAAGTGGCTTATGTTTGAGCAAATAATCAATGTTCCTAATTTTGAGAAATCCAAAGCTGCTGGTGGACTAATTACCACACATTGGATTCCTCCAAGCACAGATCTATTGCCTGTCCATGGGCATCTGTGTGGGCATAAACTAGAGAAACCGGGAAGGTGGTTGTTAGGGTGCGTTTCCAGAAGCTATTTCCCTCCCTCCTTCCACAAACAATAATTTGTGTGTGATGAGTATAACTAAACAAACAACTGGCTCAGAGGACCTTATGTTTTGAAGCCCTAAGCATGAAAATCCATTTAAGCAACTATCTCTGCCTGTCGAGATAAACAGCTTCTAAGTACCCTATATAAATCTCTAAACCATGGAAGAAAACAACACCTAACATTTTTTTCTTTTTATTTGGCCCCAATTAAAGTTCAAAGTAGGAGATTTATAATTCTCATCTAAGCAGCATTGGCAATTTGTAAGCAGGCATAAATAACCAACTCTAGTGTCGTGAAAGGATGAGAAGGGTCAACTCCATATATTCATATAGACAGGATGATGATGCCAATATCCGGGGCTTCATAAAGACAATTTCTTAGAAAGGGGACACAGTAGACTGAGCATTCTGCCCTCCCAGCATTCTTCCCCTGAGCCTGGTGCCACCTGTATTTCCTAGCTTGTGATGTTCAGCACTGGGGGGAAATTCAACTGGTCATTTTCAATGACAAAAGAAAATGATCAATCTCCCCAGAGCTGCTTCTGTCTAAGCAGGAGGTGAGCACAGCGCCTCAGTTCTATTGTCTGAGCAGGGAAGGTGTTCTCCAGGTTACTGAGTGCATTCTCATCTTAGAACCATTTTAAGCTGACTCCCTCAAAGGTACCAGCAAGCATGGCCCTCTCCAGAAGTGTCTGAGCTCTGATCTAGCAGGGATTTTCTTGCTGTTCTGGAAACACTGACAGGAGCCACCAAGTGCCCTCTTCTCAGAACTCTGGGACTTGCCTGCCCTTTCTTCTCTTCTCCAGGGCTCTGGAATCTAATCACATCTGTGTTCTTTGTTTGTCTTCCAAGGCTCCAGGGTTTACTGTGGTAGTTGATGTATAGGTCTGGCTTCGGGGTTCCATCCCCTTTTTAACTGCTGGACCTTCTCAAACCTCTGATGATCCGACTCCCAAGTTAAAGTATTTCTGCAAATAGCTGGTATAATTTTATTTCTTACTGACCCTATCAGCTTTCTTCTTACCTACGATGCTGGTCTATGTAACTTAGTAAGAAGATAGGCAAGGGTTGGAACCCATTACAGAGTGAGATTGACTGTATAAAGGGCATTGACTACGTGTTAATTCTGATACAACTATTGACACACTTGGACTCTGTGGCTATTAGTTCTCATCCTCGCACTTGACCCTCCAGCTTCCATTAAAATCTGACTGAGAACTATCTCCAAAATCTTGCATTTAATTTAGTTAAAAAGTAGTTTAGGGTGATGATACATAAGAAAAGAGGCTACTCTTAAGGCCCTGGGGAAAACCTCCAGCAAACATCTTCTCTCCTGCCATCTTCAATCTGTAAGTGTTCACTGAGCAAGGCACTTGGGACAAATGACCTCTACTCCAGGTACTCTGAGTAACCCAGTTTCATGATTTTAAGAACTATAAAACAGTATAATAAGCTTCTAGCATCCTTCTATCCTTACCACACACACACAAGCACAAAGTCACATATGCATCCATTGACACGCATGACCATCACACCCAATCCAATCAAACCCAGTCCTTTCCTTGCCCACCTCATAAGCATCATAAGCAAAGGAAAGCAGGACCCAGAAGTCAATGCTTGGCTGTGTTAGCTGACAGAAGCAGTCATGGGGGAACAGGAGATGTAGGTTCAAATCCCAGAACTTCCGTTTATTCATTATTTGACTTTGAACATATTGCCGTGCAAAGTTCTGTTTCATTGAAAATAAACTGAAAGCAAAACATATGCACATTCTACTTAGCAGAGTTATCACAACCATCAAACAAGTTGGCTGAGGACTGGATCAGCAGCTGGGGACACAGCAGTGAGCAAGACAAAATCCTCACTTCTTTGAATTTGCCTCTTGGTAGAGGGAGGCAGACAGTACACAAATAAACTTATAAATAAGTATGACATTTCAGAAAGTGGTAAGTACAATGGAGAAGTTGTTAGAAAGAGTAATGACACTCACTCATACCGAAGTGTGGGGAAGGCTTCTCTGAGGAAGGGGCAGGAGATCTGATGTCTGAGGGGCCAGGAAGGTGATGTAGGGAGAGGCCACTGTAGAACCACAGACACCAAAGGCCTCTAGACCATCTAGGGATGTCAGTGACAGGAGGAAAAAAAGAGGGTCCTGTGAATCTGGGTCTGAATGAGAAATGGTGAGAGTGGGGTTAAGTGAAACATACAGTGATAAAATGGGTCACCACAGATCATGAATATGGCCATATACCAAGCACAGTACTAAATCAATCTTTATCTTCTCATTGGTTTATTTCCTTTTGGCCTTGTGACTTTATAGTATTTCTGCTTTACATTTTCTGGGATCTTCCTGACCATTTGCCAAGTAGATGAATACATTTTTCACATACTATGAAATTTCTTATGGGAAAATAATTGCATCAACGCAAGACTTTTAGGTGGGCCATCAAGGCATAAGGAGACATCTGTAGCATAAGGGATTAAATTTTGACATCAGGCCTTGGGTGAAACTCTCTCTGTCTCCCTCATGTAGGAAGCATTGACCTAGGTATATAAATTGGCTTTTTAAGAAAACAATATTTTTATTGATTTTGGGGGAATTTCACATCATTAACTCTGAGAACCCTCACTTGTCAGTCCTGGCACGTCTGCACTCTCACCCTTGGGACAACCATCCCTCCAAAAAAAAAAAAAAAGAAAGAAAGAAAAAGAAAGAAAGAAAGAAAGAAAGAGAAAGAAAAAATATGGTGGCATTTTCTGTGGAACTCTGAGAGTTTGGGAGACCTGTGGAGGCTCTGGGGGATGATGTGTAGGCAGAAAAGGAGACTGGAGGGCCCGAAACAGCTCCAGAAAAACTAAGAATTAGAAACAGGCAAGTCTTATGAGAAGATGCTTTTAAAGCGTGGATGTTGAAATATGGAGCGGCGGGGCTGCGTCCCCGGCACCTGGCCGCCCGCACGGCTAGCTTTACCCAAAATAATTACACAGAAACTGTATTCTTTTAAACACTGCCTGACCCATTAGTTTCAGTTTCTTATTGGCTAGCTTTTACATATTGATCTAACCCATTTCGATTAATCTGTGTAGCCCACGAGCTGGCTTACCAGGAATGATCTTAACCTGCATCTGTCTGGAGTGGGAGAACCATGGCGACTCCCTGACTCAGCTTCTTTCTCCCAGCATTCCGTTCTGTTTACTCCGCCTACCTAAGGGTTGGCCTATCAAATGGGTCTAGGCAGTTTCTTTATTAATAAGAAATTACTCCCACATCATTTCCCCTTTTTCTGTTTAAACAAAAAAAGAAAGGCTTTAACTTTAACATAGTAAAATTACATATAGCAAAACAGTTATCAAGCAAGAATTACAGTTACAATATTTATATCTATTTTATCTTTTATCATAACTAAGGAAAACTATAACTATCTATTCATTCTTCAACTCCATCAAAGACTCCAGAAGGATATAATACTACCTAAGTAAACAAGAAATAAGAAAACTCTAGAAATGACAGAGACATCTTGCTGCCTGGACAGTCACCCAAAGTTCTTTTGTATGGTTGGGGCATCCATCTTCAGCCTTCAGGCCCATAGTATCCAGCAGACATTTCCATGAAGCAGGAAATTTTAAAGACAGTTCAGTCACTATCTGCTGTGTCCTGCAGAATGTCTCGCAGACTCTTTCATGAGTCATGAACCCCAAAAGACCATCTCACCTTTAGGCAAGTTCAGCAGTCCTCTCTCTGCGGGTTCTCTGTGTCCATTTTATGCAACAGTCCAGGCAATAGCAGTTTCTTGCCCAAATGGCTATCCAACTCCATAAGGATCCTCTTCGATGCCCATCTTCCTCTCGAAGTAGATTGGTGCCACCAGGAGCAGATATGTCTCATTGTCATGAAAAGTCCTAAGTTATTAAAACATTAAATGCCATATTCTGAGGTCTTTGAAAGATATGAAGAATGTCTATCTAACTGAAATGTATCTCTATATATCTAGAAAATCTAACTAACATGACTAGAAGATTGACTATTATTGATGATTAACCATTAACCTATATTTCTTAATTATACATTACATTTTTAAATGAACTACACAATCATAATACCTTAATCAAGATCAGAAATACATATACATATAACAAAATTGACTGTAAAATCCACACCAATGCAAATTACTCATACCTATATCATTTCCCCCTTTAAATGTAAAAGAACATTTATAAACAATATTTTGGGAACATGGGCGCAGTTTTTTCTCTCCAAACTGCTTCCTGCTGAATGGGGGCACTGTTAATCAGATCATTTAGGGTGTAACCTGTGTGCCAGGTTTATCTCAGTTGCCAGTTGAGTGAAGTAATTTTTTGAGGGTGTTCACAGGAACTTTTCGGGAGGTCGTGGTCTATCATACCATATCGGGATAGATGCAATCCACAGGGTCTGGTCCTCTGTGAAAACAAAAGAAGACCCTTTCCAAAGCATTATATCCTTAGACCCAAATTCTGAAGTCATACCCTCATGATATCCGTTTTGGTTCCACTTGGCAGCCCATAGAATGAAATGTCTCTCTGTACTTAGCTCCTTTACAGTCAAAAATTTTAAAGAAAACACAATGTACATAATCCAGACTCTCTATGAATTTTCCATTTTTACGTGGCTTATTTTTCTTTATTTCTTTTAATCTCTTAACTATCTGTACTCTGTCTCTTTAAAGACTTTACCTTTTTTTTAAACCATTAACTTTATTTTTTATATTTTTTTTCTTCTCTCTCTCAAATCTATGTGCATTCATCCAACAGTGTGGTCTTTTATGTCTGAATCTGTTTTATTGTGAATCTATAACATTTTTTTACTATACAGGAACATTTCTTAAAATGTTAAGCAGTTCTTAAAAACTTAAGTTGTGCCATGTACAGGTAATACGGTACCACCTGTGTCCTGCCCAGTTGAAACCTTAAATGCGCTGCTTTTATGGTAATTATGGTAGTTCCTGCCTGAGACCAGCACAGTTCAGCATGGCAGAGCTGAGCCAAGCCACTCCTGCCTCAGAGCCATTTGGTGCCCCTGAGCCACACACAGTTCCAGGCACATAGCAGTCCACATTGCCATCAAGCAAGCCGTAGAGCTTTACTCCAAATGCTCCATTCAAAAGTTTTGTCTCCCACAGGAGCCAGACAGAGATCGCAATGGCGGCACAGCCCAGAAAGCAGGCATTTTAAAACAGCCAGTTTTTTCCTGCTGCTGAGTCAGGACAATTTATTTGCGGCACACAACCCACAAACAGCAAAAAGCTGTCTTAAATTCTCTTTTTCTCCTTTTTAAGTCCTCTCAGGTTTTACGTGGAGTTCATTAGCACGTTGGGCGCCACTCTGTTGAAATATGGAGCAGCGGGGCTGCGTCCCCGGCACCTGGCCGCCCGCACGGCTAGCTTTACCCAAAATAATTACACAGAAACTGTATTCTTTTAAACACTGCCTGACCCATTAGTTTCAGTTTCTTATTGGCTAGCTTTTACATATTGATCTAACCCATTTCGATTAATCTGTGTAGCCCACGAGCTGGCTTACCAGGAATGATCTTAACCTGCATCTGTCTGGAGTGGGAGAACCATGGCGACTCCCTGACTCAGCTTCTTTCTCCCAGCATTCCGTTCTGTTTACTCCGCCTACCTAAGGGTTGGCCTATCAAATGGGTCTAGGCAGTTTCTTTATTAATAAGAAATTACTCCCACATCACGTGGACTCTTGAAATTGGGAGGAGAGATGGCAGAACAGAGCTACAGACAAAGAGCAACCAAGCTATCTATACTCAATGTTGCTGTGTCCCAGCCAGCAAGCTGCCAGCACAAAAGTCATTCCTGATGAGCTGTGGGGCTGCAAGCACAGAGAGATGTGCATGTGCAGCTCCCTGGAGTTCTGGCAGAAACAGGTCAATGCTTAATAGGGCCAGCCCTAGGCCCACCTCCAGGCACTGAGCCACTAAGGCCTGTGCTGCTTGCCCTGCTGGGAGACAGAAAGTGTGGGGCAGCAGTGCTGCCCAAAGCCCAAGATCACAAAAGTCAAATGTCAAGTCGAGTTAGCATGGAGGGTGGGACAGACATCAAAGGCAGGAAGGTGTGTGGCAGCCAGGAGCTCACACAAAACTTGCCCTGGGATGCCCTCCCAGGCTGCAAGTTCATTGTGAACTCTGGGTTACAAAAAAATATTTGAGATGAGTCTCGGCTGTAGTCCAGTATTTATAGTGCTTCAGAAACCAGAAACCTTGAACTGTAACAGGAGGAGCAGACTGCTTGTCGTCCCGACCACCCGGCTAGCTTACACCTGACATAATCTCACAGAAACTGTATTCATTTAAACACTGCCTGGCCCATTAGCTCTAACTTCTTATTGGCTAATTCTTACATCTTAATTTAACCCATTTCTATTAATCTATATATTGCGATGCAAGATTCTAACCAGTGTCCATCTCAGGAAGGAGATCCATGGCATCTGCCACTCTGCCCTTCTTCTCAGCATTCAGTTCTGGCTACTTTGCCTACCTAAGTTCTGTCCTATCAACTAGGACAAGGCAGTTTCTTTATTCATTACCCAATGAAAGCAACACACAAACAGAAGGGACTCCTACACCATTGAACCACACCAATGACTCATTGGGATGAATACTTGCATACAAACTGTCTGGAAGAAAATAATTTATGTATTATATATACTATATAAATTATAAATATATTTCATATGTATGGAAAAATACAAATATATACATGAAAAATATAAAAATACTTGGGAGGTTGAAAGAAAATGCCCCCAAAGGGAGTGGCACTATTAGGAGGTGTGGCTTTGTTGAAGGAACTCTGTCACTGTTGAGGCAGGCTTTGAGGTCTCTTTTTCTCATGCTTCTTTCAGTGTAACGCTCAGACAACTTTCAGTTGCCTCTGAGTCAAGATGTAGGACTCAGCTCAAACACCACATCTGCCTGCACACTGCCCTCCATGCTCCCCTCCATGATAATAATGGACTGAACCTCTGAAACTTTAAGCAAGCCCCCTCAATTAAATGTTTTCATTTATATGAGTTGCCATGGTCATGGTGTCTTTTCATAACAATAGGAACCCAAACTAAGACTATGCATAGTGAGACACTGCAGTTTACAATGCTACTAGCATGAACAAACATTCGATGGAGAGGTGGGAAAGAGGTCTGGAGCAGCATAGGAGCAGGGGAGACAGAACTAGAGACATGATGGCAGGGACAGGTGTGGGAGAAGTCTGTGGACATGGGAACATGTCATTGCTGAGTAATGTCAATGGGGTGTTGTGACCTGGTTCTGAGCCAAGACAGGATGTCCAAGATAAAGAACAGTTTATCTTCTGGATTGGACCCCCTCAAAAGACCTCTATTTTCTGTGCTACCCCTGGAGGCCACTTTGGTATCTGTGGTCCACTTCCCTAGGATGAGTCAAAGCCAGAGTTTCATTTGGATACCCATGTCCTACAGCAACCTGGAGCCATGTTAATATCACTCACCCAAATTACCACCAAAAGCCATGTTGATGGTCTTGGTCTGGACTGCCACCTAAGGCCATGCTGGTTGGTCCATGGGCCATGCTTCTGTGAGTCTACTGCAGCCGGGATCTGTGTTGCTATCTGTGGCCCATGTTACCATGGATGGCCATGGATGTCTGTGGGCTGTGCTACCATCTGAAGCCATGTTGTTGTTGTCCAAGGGCTTTGTTGCCACCTGGGGACCATATTGATGTGAATGACCTGAACTTTGATTTAAGGCCATGGCCATGTTCACATCCATTCTGCCTCTGAGGGCCATGTAGATGGGAGTAGCCTGCACAGCAGCAGAGGGGCGTGTTGATGCTGTGGTCTGTACTGCCTCCAGACACTGTGCTGTGATCTGTGGCATGTGCTGACACTGGAGAACATGGATGCCCATGGTCTGAGCTCTCACCAGAAACCATATATAGTCCATGATTGTGTTCCCACTGACTGTAAAGGGTCAGAAAGCTACTTTTGCCATGATATGGATGACTACAGAATCACAGTTGAGAAACAGGGACATAGAACACTTCAGTGACAAGCCCTATCCCCACCCCTGCCTGCCAAAAGAACAGCCTAAACAGAAAGTCATCAAAGAAACATCTTAAAAATTGTGATAAGGATGCCAAAGTGCAACTCTACAGTTAATGGCTTCTGGCAGGGGTGTGGGTGAGGAAGGACTCAGTTTTCTTTAAGAGGCTGACCACCAGGAGTTTGATTGTGCTCTAGAGAGTATGTGGGCAGCAGAAATGGCCCTTTTTAATCTTTATTTTATTATCTATAGGATAAACCTCAAGAAACCAGGTAGAGCTTTATGGCTGTATGTATACAAGACACAGAAGCTGAAATAGCTGAGCTCTGGGAGCTCTCACAGGTTGTCAACCTGCTGTACAGGATGTCCCCATTTCCTTCCTGTCTTCTCTTTAGCCCTGTTGGGTCTCAAGGATTCAGGTCAGGAGTCATCTGCAGCAAAATTCTTTCACAGATTTCCAGGGTAAGTTAAGGTTCCCTGATTACACGTTTTCACTTAGCACATCATTAAAACTCCTCATTTCCAAGACTGCCCCTCTGTTCTGTCGTGAGTTACTTGACAATGCATAATGTGTTTTACTCAGGTTTGCATCCCAAACATAAGGCCTAGTATTCTACACATAATACATTCCCAATGCACATGCCCAATCAAAAGGTGAGTTATTTTTGACTGTACATTAGCCATTGATGATGTTTTCTGAGTTGCTCATCTCTCAGCAGCTTTATGGAGAGAATAGCTTTTGCTGGTACTTAGACAAAAGAAAAAACAAAACAACAGTACTGACCTGGGTAAAAGCTACATCTAATCTCTTGTTTGGAACTGAAGCCAACATACATTTGCACTCTTTTCTGATTTGTATGACATTAACTCTTAATGATAATCCAAAGAAATAATGCTGCGATTGCTTCCCTGCTTAGTGAGTTTATTATTAAAGGAGGAACAAGAACCCTTTAAGAGAAAATTGAAAAGAGCACACTTAATGCCTAAAGAATGTTGGGAAATTTCAAGGTGAGCCAGAAAGCAATTAACCATGATTATTGTCTTAGCTTTTCTATACTGAGAATTGTAACTACTATCTCGTGCATCTATTAGGTGCACACAACTCAAACAGTTCCTGACAGACTGGAAAGTCAGTATCTCCAGGGAGGGATCTTAACTTGGTTCTGCAGACTCATGTAAGAACCCTAGGTTCAATGCATTATGTGGCTCCACCATCATTGACTGTCCTGGAGAGATTGGAAGGCCCAGTGGCCTCTGGAGCTGTCACTGTGGCCCTCCTCTCTCCACTCTCTCCCTTCCCTCTGCCCACTAAGAGCCCAGTACTCTCTACCAAGTGTAAGCTCCTGCACACTATCCTTAGGGGAACAAATCATTCTGATATTTTCACTCTGACCTACTGGAAATTGGTTGAAGAGGCAGAAGGCAGATGGTGTAGACTTCTGCCTAATTGTGGGGGAAATAGGGCATCTTGGTTCTGATAATATCTAAGGCCTCAAAGCTATTCATCCCCAAAGCAGAACAGTCAGACAAATTCTGTGCTGTTTCTAAGAGATTTTCACACTCTCAGGTTCCCCTCGCAGAGGGGAAATGCAAAAGTCTGTCCTCATTTCAGTTCACCTGGGCCCCGAAGCAACTTCTTCTGTAATTTAACCAAGCTGATCAGATGTGCTTCACAAATTGATTCTGCCTATCAGTGAGAAGCTCATTTAAATAAATTGATGCATACCAACTCAGAACAAAGAGAGTATTTTCTGTAGTCCTCAACAAATAAATCAACCTTCACTATAATGTCATAGACTGGGCGAGGTGGAGGGGGAGAATGATGGCAAGATAGACGGAAAAATAGACTAGAAACCATGAAGCAAATTCAGGGCTTATTATCTGGCCTTGGAAGACTCCAGCATCCCAAAGGCCAGTCTACAGACATGACAAATCCTCCACTTTGTTCTGTCCTGCCCCAGGCTGGGAATCTTACTGCTTTCCTACCCTCTTTTTGCCCTTCTTGGGGCTAGCCCAAGTAAACTCACCCTGAATGAAATGTTCCAGATTCAGAGATTAACGCCCTCTTTGGGAGATGCATCATTTCTTAGTAAACAGTCAGGATGTTAACTGTGTATTTATATTTATCTCTATTTGTTGAGCTAGATAGTGATGGGCTCACTGCTGAGACATGGAAAATCTTTAAAAGAGAAACTAGAATAAGTAGGCAACCTGTCCCGTTAGTGAGCGTTTCTGCAAAAGCAGCTTCCGCCTGTTGTTTACTCATTTTCACCTGCTTTCAGAATCCCCATGGCCGCTTCTCTGGGCAAATCTTATAACTTGCTGAATAACAGCAGCTGACCTGGAAATTAGCACTGGAAAACATTCTCTAGCTATTGCTGCTTCTTCTGGCTCCCCCTTTAAAGTTTTCCTTTGCATCCTTTGGATATATACCCAAAAGTGGTATTACTGGGTCTTGAGGAAGTTTTTTTTCCTAATTTTCTGAGAAATCGCCACACTGACATTCAAAGGGGTTGTACCAGTTTGCACTCCCACCAGCAATGCAGGAGTGTTCCCTTTTCCCCACAACCTTTCCAGTATAAGTTGTCATCAGTGTTTTGGATCTTGGCCATTCTTACAGGTGTAAGATGGAATCTCAGAGTTGTTTTGATTTGCATTTCTTTGATGACTAAGGTTGCTGAACATTTCCTTAAATTGTCTTTTAGCCAGTTTAGATTCCTCTGTTTAGAGTTCTCTGTTTTGGTTTGTACTCTATTATTTTCATTGGATAATGTGTTATTTTGGTGATCAATTTCTTGAGTTCTTTGTATATTTTGGAGATCAGACCTCTGTCTGATGTGAGGTTAGTGAAGATCTTTTCCCATTCTGTAAGCTGTTGTTTTGTCTTGTTGACTGTGTCCTTTGCTTTACAGAAACTTTTCAGTTTCAGGAGGTCCCATTTATTAATTATTTCTCTCAGTGTTTGTGCTGTTGGGGTTATAATTTGGGTATATATCCAAAGAATTCTCAATCATGCCACAAGGATATGTGCTCAACTATGTTCATAGCAGCTTTTTTTTTTGTCACAGCCAGAACCTGGAAACAACCTAAATGCCCTTCGACCAAAGAACGGATAAGAAAAATGTGGTACATTTACACAATGGAGTACTACACAGCAGAAAAAAAGAAAGACATCTTGAATTTTGCAGGAAAATGGAAAATGGATGGAGCTAGAAAACATTATTTTGAGAGAGGTAACCCAGACATAGGAAGACAATTATCACATGTACTCACTTATAGATGGTTTTTAAACATAAAGCAAGAAAAACCAGCCTACAAATCACAATCCCAGAGAACTTACACAACAATAAGTACACTAAAAGAGACTTACATAGATCTAATCTACATGGGAAGTAGAAAAATACAAGTAAATTGGGAGCATGGGGACCTTGGGGGAGGGTTGAAGGGGGCAGAGAAGAGGCAGGGTGGGGGAGCAGAGAAAAATGTAGAGCTCAATAAAAATCAATTAAAAAATAAACTTTATAAATAAAAAAGTTTTCCTTTGCATATGTGAGGCCCAGAGCTTCTCTAAGCCTTTCCCTCACATCCTCATTTTACATTGTTGGGCCTTCTCACAATAAGCTGAGTTCTTCTTTGACCCAGTGAGAGTTACAGTACAGCTTTACCCTGACCCCTCTCCCCAGAATCTATCCCTGGACTAGCAAAATTACAGGCATTTAAAGTGCTTGCCCTGGAAACTTTCTTAATCCATTTCCTGCCATTCTGTTACATTCTACAATAATTCAGGTTAAATCATCTAGTTTCAAATTGGAGCCATTGGGGGCTCCACAGACATTCTCTAGAGTTAGTCCATCTAGAGTTTGAACAAGAACAAAAAATATACAATTAGTTATGAACATTTAGAAACCAGGATGTTTTTATCCTAAGATTTCTATTTCTGACTTCTCTTTAGGGATCTGGGAATCTGATGACTTAGATCCTCTACCCTCCTCCTGAAATTCTTACTCAGCATTTTGGGAGCTTGGTGGCAGCTTCGACTTTGTTCAGACATTGCCTTTAACCCCCATAACCCTAAATTCCAGTCTGTATTGATTTGTTTCCTTTTTGGTTCAAACCCCACATGAATTTGGCCAGTGGTTGTCTGAATTACAGACAATTAGAATATTTTCACAGAGGTCAGTCACAATTAAACATAGTGTTCACTGTTTCTGGTAAAACAGAATGTACTCATGGTAAAAGACTTTGGGAATCTGCCAAACTCAGGTGCTGATCTCACAAGCCTCCTTCTCTAAGCATCCCATCCTCATTACATCCTCCTCATCCCAACCCAGAAACATTTCAAATCCATAGCTTTCTGCTGCCTCCGCTTTCCTGTTTGCGTTTTCTGTCCCTATCAAAATGACCACTTCGCTTGTCATCCTTACTTCAGCCTGCTCCTGGGAATCATCCTTCACAGTCCATGAAATACCATGCTTCTCCGTCTGGCATTGTTTGGTTTAAAAATCCCCAAATCTCTCCATTGCCAGCTAACTCAAGCCTGAATTCATAATTTCTACCTTTGGTGCCCAGTTTACTCTGATGATGGGAGCAGCATCTATGTCTTCAGATACACTTCTATCTACGCACACTAGACTGGTCTTCAAAGTGACCTTGTACTAGCCCACCTAGAGTCTAAGCCAGAAAGTATACCAGTCCTTCTGTGATAATCCAGATAATGATCTTCCTCCCCACATGAAAATGCTATTATAAAAATACATGGATTAAAGAACATAGACATTACTTTCTGTCATGGTGGACTTGTAGTTGCGGTGACTAAGGATGGAAAAGCCACTTCTCTGGGTATCAGAGCCTTCCCCCTACCCTAGGAATCACCCCCAAGCAGGTACCTGAGCAGAATCAGCAATTTATGAACACAAGTATGATTAATTTTGCTGATTTGGAGTTCCCTTGAGACTCAGTTTAAAGATATCCACTAGGAGAGGAAAATTATAGGTTTGTTTTCTTACTTCAAAAAATAAGAACATTTTAGAGAGTGAACTAGTTAGATACTGATGTATAGGTGATGTAGTTGGTTTTGAACAAGGCTTGGGTGTCAGGGACCAAACTGTTAAGGGTAGAGAAGTTCTTATGGCCAGCCGAGGAAAATGTTATTTCAGGCCTCCCTTCTTCCCTAGCTCAGCTTTCTCTTTCTGATAATGGACTTAAAGCTAATTAGAGTAAATTAATTCCTTCAAATAATAACAATTGCTAGGGAGTCACATACTAACACTTTATTCTTGGAGACAAGAGCTTCCTGGGGGTTGGGAAGCAATTACAGCTTCTTAATGATGTACAGAAAGAAAGAAGGTGGATCTGTATCAATTATGTTTTATTTATTTGTTTCAGAAACTTTTAATGAATTTAAGGGGAAACTTGTGCATCTCGATAAAAAGTGATTACCCTTTCTGAACTGTTCTCCTCCAGGGGTCACAGGAGTTTCCAGGGGTCATTGTGATGAGCACTGCTGTCATTTATTCATGAACAATTTCCTTTCATACATATTTACCATTTGCAGAGTCCTGTGAGTCATTAGCATATGGCACCTGAAGAAATGTCTGCCTTACCGACTAGGAAAGTCAAAATTGGAGAAGGCCAAGCTATACCACCCCAATGCAGAAAACCCATCTTGAGCTTTAGCCCTAGCTGTTCCTTGACCCAGTTTAAATCCCATGCACGTGAGCTGTACTCCCTGCAGTACTCCCAGTTGGAAGAGACTCATAGCCAAAGCCAAGAACTCACAAATGGGTTGAGGTTATTGTTGCCTCACCCTCATGATTTCAATACCTCTTCTCTATATATTCCTCAGTTTTTCTCTATCTGTCTAGTGGTAAGTTGTCAAATATCACTCCTTACTACCCCATATCACTGAGCATAATTAGCTACCTATTCATCTCCATTTCCAATATCATGGCTGTGAATTGTTCCCTTAGCATTTTGAGGGAGGTCTTTGGGTGTGTCTCCTGGGATGTTGGGTTCTGCTAAGTCCTAGAAACTGCCACCAATAGTATATCTCTTCGTAGAAAGAAGATGCAGGTTGGCACTTCATGATATAGTGGTATTTAGACTCCAAGATCCCTGCTCACTTTTGGATTCATAACTCTTCCTCATCTAATTATTATTTCCACACACACACACACGCAATACCACCTCCCAAGTCCATTCAGTGTTGCTCATATGTACATGGGTCTAGAACTGACCATTTGGGCTTGGGTACTTATCGAGTGGACGATCCCAAGAGAAATCTGATTCTCCCTTTCTTAGCAGCCACAGACTGCCTGAAGTTCTTTATCTCTCAGTGTGGCCTTGTAAAATTCTCACCACCCAAGGTGACATGCCAACTGATGTGCTTACTATACAGGTCTTATTAAGTAACACATTGTTGAGATTTCGTGGCGGCATCTTCCTGGACATATGTAGAATATACTGTTTCACATCAGGTGCCCTGGCCCTCTGGCCTTACGATCTTTCTGCTCCTCTTCTGCGACATTTCATGACATGTAGGGGGTTGTAGTATAGATGTATCAATAGGACCTATGCACTCCTAAAATCACTTATTCTCTGAATTATCATCAGTTTTGGTTCTCTGCTCTAGTCTGTAGATGCTGAATAAAAGTTTCTTTATAAGAGGTGTTAGAGTTAGGGCTTCTGCTGCTGCAGTAAGGGCCATGACCAAAACCAACCTGCAGAGAAAGGGTTTACTTCATCTTATACTTCCGGCTAGTAGTCAATGACTGAGAAAAGTCATGGCAAGAACCACAAGGAAGAAACTGAAGCAAAAGCCATAGAGAAATGTTGCTTACTGACTGTTCTTCATGTCTTGTTCAACCTGCTTTCTTATATATCTCAGGACCATCTGCCCAGAAATGGAGTCATCCCCAATTGACTGGGTCTCTCGGAATCAATCATTAACCCAGACGATATATTACAAACTTGCCTACAGGTAATCTGATGGAGGCATTTTCTTAGCTGAGGTTCCAATTCCCGGGTAGCTCTAGCTTGAATCAAATTGGCAAAGATTCAACCAAGACAAGAAGTGGGAGATACACTTACTTATCTGTGGATATAAGGATAAGTATTTAGAATACAGTTTGAGATTATACAGTTTTAGGAAAGTGGTAGTGGTTGATTACCCTCTAGTGTCTCCAACATCCTCAGCCTTGGATAGTTGAATAGATTTACAGAACTAAGAATGAGTTCCCTCATGTTGAGCTGACCTTAAGTTCAGATTGCTTATCCCAAAAATATAATTGTTACTATTGCACCATTAGGCTATCTTGCCAAATTGGTGATTATTGTGGTACCCAGACAATAGTTGGGTAAGACAACTGATGATCTTCCATCTTTATTTGCTATTTTCGTGTGTGTGTGTGTGCATGCATGTGTGTGTGTGTGTGTGTGTGTGTGTGTGTTCACATGCATCAGTGCATGTATAAGGGTTAGGAAACAACTCTTGGGAGTCAGTTTTACCCTTCTATCTTGTGGATGTCAAGGATCTCATTCAGATCCTCAGACTCAGAAGCAATCACCTTTACCCACTGAGCTATCGCAGGAGTTAGGTCTCTCCTTTAACTATGCAATGCTCAGGAATTGAACATAAGCCCATAGGGCTGGCAGCAACTGCTTTACCCACTGAGCAACCTCAGGGGTTAGGTCTTTCCTTCAAGTATGTGATGCTCAGGGATTGAACATGAGCACACAGGCTTGGCAGAAAGTGCTTTACTCACTGAGCCATCTTGCTGGTCACAATCATGTGGACTTTAGAAAAGATAAACTAGGTTCTGAGAACTAAAATGGAAAACTGTCCAAAATTGATGCTTAGGATCCTTTGGCATTAATAAATTTAGCAGAAACGGCATTAGGAAGATCAAGATCAGCAAGCACTGACTACGTAGAACATAGCTTTGCATAGGCACAGCATCTCCAGGTTTGCATGGTGCTTAAACACCAACTCCCTTCTTCAAGCCCTCTGGGATGCTATCAGTGAAATGCAGCCTTCTCTTCACAGAAAAGAACACTGAAGGTGACAGAGGGTAGGTAGCTTTCCCAGGCTCACAGAGCAAGACAATGGCCGAGACAAGGCCTAAACCTGAATCTCTCTTTTTGCTCTGTTCCTTGTCTCATGGGTCCTTAAAGGCAAAGAGCATATGAGAGGGTAGCGGTGGGTGAAACATTTCTCCCAAAAGCAAGTGGCCTTTGAACTAAGAAACTTATGTTTATTATGTTCTACTATGAAGTGTTTTATTTTCCTTACAATAATATATGAAATTAATTTAGATTATCTCATTAACTCAAGCAACATTTCTCTGTCTTCAGCATTTGCTAACACTGCCCTGATTGGTGCCTTTCATATCCTATTTAGAAGAAGATGTTGTATGTATTTCCATGCCGTCTGTGTAATAAATTTGACATTTTAGATGCCAACAAATGGCTAGAAAATTGGTCCCTTGAGACTAATAGCCCAGCAGCATTTACATGTAATTATTCTGACCAATGTTTTATTTTTGGCAGACATAAAACTTAGATTGAGTTAGAAAAAAAATACCCTAAATAGTCAGCCTTTAAATGAAAAGGTAGACGTTAACATAGATGCTGAATTTGGAAATACTTGTCCAGTTCCTGGAGAGAAATTCACATAGTTGAGTATAACTCTGCAACAAATTTAGATCTTTCATTCTGTGGGAACAAATTGCTATGTAAATGTTACAGGTAGACTCTGTTGGGCCCGCAGACTGTCATTGTTGCCATTGCTCCAACTCTCTAGTCACCTGCTTCTTGAGTCATGGATCACAAACTACTGATTTTCTCTGGATATTTACATTGCCACTGCCCTTCGCAATTGAAGGTGTAATCCTGTCAGTTGGGATGGGCAAAGTAACAATTGTCACCCTTCTCCTTTTTTGACACCCTGGGAGAATAGGACTCAAAGGTGAGATGTAGCTAGACAATCTGAGAAACGGTTGTCTCTCCATCATTTTGTTGTCTAAGTGTTTGTTTGTCCACCTATTTTATATGATGGAGCAACTCTGAGGTGTCTAACATGGCTTTGACTGTGGTACTATAAGCTTTCAGTAAAGAAGCTAGGCCAAGAAGCTTACATTGTGTTGGAGAATACAAGAAATAAGTAAGAGCATCATCAAGAAGCCCCACTTTGAGAAATGAAAGCAGATGATTGGACAGAAAGGGCCCAGTGATAGAGAATGGTGCCTGGGAGATCCAGAAAGGGATGTGGAAAGCTGATAGTGGTGCTGGTAACTCAGTTGTGAGAAGTCAGTGGCTATAGAAAGAGTCAGATAGAGGCAATAGAAACTTCAAGAGTAAATATCCTATTATAGATACTAACCTCATACATCTAAAAAACTTATGAAGTCCAATGTGGATGGTGAGTGTTTCCCAAAAAATAATTTGAATACATAGTTGGCAACTTGCTAATGAATAACAAAGAGGAAAAGAACAAGGGTTCAGTGACTTTTCATATACTGATACATTCACAAGTCAAGTACCTAATGTTCCCAGTGACTGAAATAGAGAAAACAGCAAGAGAAACAGACTGAAATGGTATTTGAAATCAGGAACCCATTTTCTTTTTTCTTTTCTTTTCTTTTTTTTGAGACACATAAAGTTGTTTAATTAGGTTGTCAGCAATTTAGAAAACCAGTTTGTGAGGATACATCCCTTTGGTCAGACAGAACTGAGAGCGCAGGTAGCCCTGCAGCTGAGGAACAGCTTTGATCTTTGGCAGAATCTGTGAGTCCACCACTTTCTGATCAGCCTTGCGCTGCTCTGTAATCTCATATTTCTCCTTCTCTGTGTCAAAGATCTCGCCCTCCTGATGCCTGGGCTTACGCAGCTGCTTTTTCTTGAAGTAAGCATCAGTCAGGTGTTTGGGGATTTTAACTGTGCTGATATCAACTTTTGTAGAGGTGGCGATGACAAACTTCTGATGTGTTCTTCTCAAAGGAACTCTGTTGAGGGCAAGAGGTCCTGTCACAAGCAGTAAACCACTGCCCAGTTGCTTCAGGAAAACCACTCTCTTGCCCCTGTGGCGCCCAGTAAGGATGATGAGGACAGTCCCAGGAGTGATGCTGGCACGCAGGCGTCTCACATGCTGACTGAAGGGCTTTTTGCCATGGCTCAGCAGCTTCCGAGGCACATCTTCAGTAGGACAATACCTGGGCATTTTTCAAAGCTTAACCACCCGGGTACCACCATTCGTGTCACCACCAACTGGTTTTGTGACAGTGGCAAAGACCTTTTCCTTTTTCTTCTTCTTTTCAACCTTGGTTTTTGCAGCTGTGTATTTCCTTTTGTACATGGCCTTTCTGGAATACATAGCAGATCGGGGGTACCTGCCAATTCCTCTAACAAGGACTGGATTTCGGCTGCAATGGGGCTTCCCCTTCTTGAGCTTTTTAGCCTTAGGGTTACCGTTTTTGGCTGCACCAGCGGCAGGGGCATCACCGCCAGCCTTCTTGGCTGCAGGTTTCTTCTCTTTTGTATCAGGTTTCTCGCCTTTTTCACTCGACATCTTGCAAGATGGGAAAGAGCCCCATTTTCTTGACATGTAAAGTTTGTGATCCTATGAAAAGAACTAATTTAAGATGTCATAAAGGTAGCTGGCAGTATAGTATATGATGTGGAATTTCCCTCTGTATGCTGTGATTACCACTGATAAATAAAGGAACTGTCTTGGGCCTTTGCAGGGAGTAGAGGTAGGTGGGGAAAACTAAACTAAATGCTGGGAGAAAAGAGGCAGAGTCAGAGAGAAGCCATGTTGAGACACTGTAACTTTAGCCAGTAAGCCACAGCCATGTGATGATACACAGATTAATAGAAATGGATTAAATTAATATGTAAGAATTAGCCAATAAGAAGCTAGAGTTAATGGGACAAGCAGTGATTTAAATAATGTAGTTTCTATGTGATTATTTCAGGGCTGGGCAGTTGGGAACCAACAAGTGGCCTCCTTACTATTAGTATAAACCAGAGGGAGTTCTCACTGCTATATGAATTGAATGATCTTTTATAAAGCCACTTCTTGTTAGGTGGGGTCTTACACAGCAATAATGATCAGGACTTAATCTGAAGTATATTAGTGTGGCTTTGCTTGCTGACTTCTCCTTTTTACTGTATGGAAAATATTGGAAAAATAGAATGCTTATGATTCTTAAGATGATTCTTTAACTAGTATTTCTTTTTTTCTTTATTTTACCTTCCAAACACAGTTCTCCCTTCCACCCACCAAACCTCCCTCCCAGCCCACTTTCCATCCCCTCCTCCCAACAGGCTAAGGGCTCCCATGGGGAGTCAACAAAGTCTGGCACATTAAGTTAGGGCAGAACCAAGCCCCTCTCCACTGCATTAAGACTGAGCATGGTATCCTACATAGCAAATGGTCTCCAACAAGCTAGCTCATGCCCCAGGGACAGATCCTGGTCCTCCTGCCAGGGGCCTGCAAGTAGTGCAAGCTTTTTTTTTTTAATGAAAGAAGCTTACATATTTTATTTTCTTTTGTTCTTGAAACTATAACTACATCATTTCCCCCTTCTAACATTCCTATTTATGCCATCCTTCTCTCTTTCAAATGTGTGGCCTCTTTTTCATAGAATTTTCATTTTATTCTTTTGTAATCTTAAGCATGGGCTCTGGTGTCAGGCTGCCTCTATTTGGCTTCTACCTGTATGACCTTAGGTGTCCCTTCAGAGTCATAATCATCTGTTCTGGTCAAGGATCACCATACTTTTAATATTGTTGGATAAAATGTGTTAATTGTCATGACATACAACACCCAGTAAGAGCTCCGTAAATATTCATCACCACCAATCATTAATTCTGTCTGTTAATTTCTGTCTTGTAATGTTGCATTTGAAAGAGTTCTTAGTTACAAGTGAGAGATAAACAACTTGACCTCAGTTAAACAGAAAGACTATATTGGATCATGTAACTGACAATGATGAGATCAAGTAGAATAGAACGCCCAGAATTTCAAATGATATCGTCAGGAAGTGTTTTGGAGATGAATCACTTGGTTCTCTTGCTTCTGTGTTGCCTTTGCTCTCAAGCTGACCTTCCTGTCAACTTCCAAATATGTCAACCCTTCAAGAAGGAAACTGTTTTATTCAATAGTTTGGCTGAAGTTCTCAGGTTAAGTCTTAATGTCTGAGTACTTAGGCCAAACAACAGGACTACAGAGAGAGGAAAGAGGAATTTTCAATCCCTACTAAAGTCAGCATGAATGATGAAATCTTTCAAGTTAAAAACCAATGCTTTCTGCAGATGCTACAAAGAATACAACACTGCCTAAGCTGGAGGAATGACTATCAGAAGATGCTAACATGAACATATTAGGAAAGTGTGATTGCACGCTGGCTAAGCCACCCATGCTCAGAAGGGTAGCGAATACTTAAAGAGCATCCAACTAAAGGGAATGCCAGAAAATAATTTTTCCACAGAGGCCAGCATAACTAGGGTTTGAAGTAGTTAGTTCTTCTGTTTTGGAGTCTCCTTTCCCCTTGAGGAAGCAATACTCATAGTCATTGGTGATTAGGGGTTAAGGTGGATACTGGCAGTTACTGAAGGGTTGTGTTCACTGTGAGGATTATTAAGGGGTTGAGGTGGTTACTCTCAGTTACTGCTGGGTTATGGCTTCTTCATTTTTACTCACACCTAATTTGTCTTTACTCCCCTTCAGTGTAATACCAACAAAGTGAGAAATCCTTTTTACTATGTCTTTTCCCCTCATCTACAACATCCTCTCAGTTCCTGAGTCCTATCAATGTTACCTCCCAATCACCATCATACATAGACACTACTCCATCCTCAAGCTGGTTCTAATCCAGAGCAACACCATCCTTCTCATGATACTCAAATAGAAACCCAACCTGCAGTATATTTCAGAAACACAAACTTGATGTGTTACCCTCTTTCCTAAGTCAATTGGAAAGTTTGGTCCAGAGTCAGAATGGCTCCAAATACTTCCCATTCACTACAATCATCATTATAACACACAACACCCTTAAAGATGTATCAACTCCTTGAGGGTATTACTGGGTTATAATGCAGCCATGTGTATTGAGAGCCTAAACCATGGCCCACTATGCCTTGCTTGCGGGATGAACAATGATGAGATAAACACATCAATCCTGACAGTCTTCTGCCCTCCTCTGGATAGAGAAGATTGCTGTTTCAAGGCAGGCTCCTTGCAAACGCCTAAAAATAAAAATGAAATGCAAAGAGAATGTTCCTTGTCAGAATGAAGCTGCTGAGAAAGAGCAGTTTAAAAGGCTGATCCTAAGCAAAAAGAACACAGCAACCTCATAATACTTAAATAACTTCTTAAATACAGTCATCAATCAAAACGCAAGTCTTTGTGGATCTTCATTGCATAGAAGCCTACAGAAAAAAATGCACAGCACCTCCTCTAAAAACACAGCGCAGGCCTTGCAGAAAATGCTAAAAAGCTGAAATCTTAAACAGGCACAGCTGAATTCAAGAGACTACAGCCCTGCTGGCAATGAAAGGAATCACCAAAGTTAACCCAATAAATGCCATTTTTATAACATCTTGGTCGTCAAAAACTACCTGCTGAAGGCTGTGGTGGAAAACCACTAAGTCGGTGCTATTCAGCCCAAGGAGAAGCAAATGACAGACAGGTAGTCTGTCAGGGGCTTGTCTAGAGCAGCAATTAGTTGTTGAGTCTACATGGTTACCTGCAGGGAACCCTGAAATACACAAAAGACTTAGAACATGACTGCAAAATTTCTAGTCAGATCAAAGTTGAAAGATTAAAGTTGATCAAACCTCCTTGCTAATTGAGATGGTGGGTTCAGTTCTTTGTTTGGTAGTTGCCTCATCAGATGGGATTCTGTCAGACCAGATGCACATATGATGTTAGAGATGACAATGTACCACAGCACCCATGGACAAGCTCTGGACAGGCATTCTGAGGGTCAGTGCAATGATATTTCATCGGAAGCAAGGTAAAACTGGCTAATCCACTTGGCCTGAATTCTGCAAAAGATATTTGATTAAAAGGCACAGTGAGGCAGCAATGGTGGACTCAGTTACCATGAAAATAACAAAATCAACAAAGCACTTTCATATCTATCATGCAATTTAACTCACACAATGGAGCAGGCATAGACATGCAGACTTGTCTTGGACACATTGTAGAGATGATCCCTACTGTGGCAAGAACTAAGAATGACCATTCTTCCCAAATCCTATGAACATCTTACCTCTCCCCAAATTCTATGGATGTCTTATGTGATTTTTTTCATATCACTTCTAATTCAAGAATCTTCATTGGGGTTTCACTTCTCAGATTTTCTGTGTCATGATCTCCAGTGTGTGCTCCATTATTTCTCCTTCCAATTACCAGAACTTCTTTCTCACAGTCCTTTGGATACATTCCTACCATGCCTTATCATCATACCAAAGTGCCATCCACGTGGCATAGGCCCTCATAAATCGATAATTTTAGTTTTCCTGCCCTATGCCAGCTGTCTGTCCAAGGCTTAACACCAGGAACATTGTTCTGAATCCTTGGTCCTCGCCTGCCCTGTTTGCTAATGAGTAAGCCCTTCACTCTGAAGCATCTAATGATTACGTGTCCTTAGATGTGGTTTTAAATGACTTGATGCTTTCATATGTGGTCACCTTTGCATTCTAAACTAGACCAAGTTTCAGGGTATAGCAGTGTCTCAAGTCTCTTCATTACCCTCAGGACATTTCATTTTGTGTTGAGCTCACAATAGTGCTGAACACACTTGCTCACGCTTTGATTACTTCCCTCTTTCCATCAGGGGTGTGCACGAAGAAAAATTTTGAGGGGACATATTAAGGATCTGTGGGGTTTGATACAAAAGAATTTCAGGAGTAAGTTCCAGTATTCCCTTGACAACTGCATGCATAATCTTTCCTTCATTATTTTTTAAAGTCAGTTTATATTTTAATCATTGATAGAATGTTGGACAGCTCCCAAGAGTAAAATTAACAGCACAGAGAAGTCCTTAACTTGAAGACTAAGGGGATGGTCTGGACACTGGCACATACAACATGTGACTCAGCATGCTGCCTCCTCCTCCTTATGTTTTTGGCTTGACTTTCTCAAAGCATGAAGCCTGTGTTGATTTGGTTCCTGTGCAAGATCCTAAGTTGTGTGGCAGATTAGAAGCAGAATGTGGAAATGGCCAGAGATCTGGGAACCACACTGTAGGGAGCAGTGCTTATGGGCCTCTGGCTCTCTATCCTATATCAGCACTGACCATCATTTAGAGCTGTTAAAAACCCTTTTCCTGTCATTGTTGGTGCCTTCTCTTTCTTCAGCTCTTGGGTCTCTACAATCCCCCAAAGAGACCATTCCTGACAGACCTATCACCCTCCAACCCAAAAAATACTTGTCAATTTCTTTCAAAGTGTTTAGCTCAATGGGTAATTGTTTATTTTTAGTGTTTCTTTCACCGACTATGGCTATCTCCTTCCAGCCCCCATGAAAGTTCATAGAATATGATAGATACACACACCCAAACAAAAGAATAAATAATAAATAAATAATAATAAATAATAGCATATTAAAAATTCCACAAAACAAGAGCTACAATTCCAGTTTAAGTAGATGAGAAAAATGAAACTCAAGAAGTTTGGAGGGCTCTTGTGATCATCTTTCACAGCTCTGTTTTACCTTAGAATAAAGAAAACACGTGCAGAAATATGGGTTCTTAATGATCCTCACTGAGCAGCACAGTGTCTGTGCTCAGGATTTTGTTGTTGTCATTGTTTTTGTTCTGTTTTGTTTCAGCTTCCATTGGACGCTCAACCATTGTAGTATTTATTCAGAAGTTAGTAGAATGGAGATTTGAGCCATCAGCTCGGGACTTTGTTAGAATGCTTAGTGTCCTGTTCGTAGCAAGTGCTGAGACCTTCCATCACTGGCAATGTCCAAAACCATTTTTTCTTGTTATGACTATGTGATTGAGAATGGATATTTCTCCATCTAGTAAGTAAAAGCCAGGGATTCTATAAACATTCCTGAATCCAAAGGTCAGTCACTAACAGCAAAAGGATTATTCTGTTCAAAATGCCGAAAAGGTTGAAGTTGAGTGCCTCTAATATGTAGAGAAAATATTATGAGAAAACATACACAGATTGCAAGTTGTTGATGCAGAAACAGTCTCCTCTCATGGGAAACACAAGACAGTTTACTGTGGAACTCAATATGAGTGCTCAAAGCTGGGGAACACCGATTTAGGTTATCTCATACCATGTTCTGGTGTGATAACTGTTTCATGGTATTTTTATAGGAAGAGAAAAAGAGAAAGTCAGTCATAAATCAAAGCACATTTAATATATGTTGATAGGAACCCTGAGCAGGTAGGATATGGCAGTGCAGCAGAATTTTAGTTGTAGGCTTCAAACATTATCTGATCTTAGTCTTTGTGCTGGTAGAAGGGAGCAGTGTCGGTGAACTCTGAAATGGTTTACCTGATAGTCAGCCAGGATGCTACATCAAACACAGTTGTTAACAATGGATGGCTGTTATGAGGCTAAAGACAAACCATGATAATTTGTTCCAGAACTGCACCATCCCAACTCTCCACAATTACAATTACAATTAGTCAGTCACCCTTATACAATCTGCAAAATGCAGGTGAGGTGGGGTTTTTTTGTTTAGAACCCTACTTCACAGTCACCCATGATTTTATGTCTTCAATACATTTCAGCATTTGAAAGGATCTACAGCAAACACTACCAAAAGAGACAAACAATTAAAATTAAAAATTTCCCTATTTTATAAAAATAATTTAGTATGTAAGGAGGTCAGCTTGGAAGCAAGTTGAGAAGTCCAGAGAAGGGCGGGCCAATGGAGCATGCTTACAAATTCTCAAGGGTTTTGTTTCCTTAGGAGGAATGAAAAAGCAAGTGTCTAACCCCCCTAGGGCTGAATGCAGAGCAGCAGGGTCCTGTGTGAGTCACCCTCATCTTTCTCAAGTGATGCAGAGGCAATGACAGCAGAGATGGGAAGGAAGGCCACTGAGCTGATTAAAAGGAATAACTAAACCAGTTTGGAACATTCTAATGTCCCCAGGGAGCTGTGTCCTAGAATCCCTGAAGATTCAGCAATCAAAAACATATAGAATGGCCAGCTTGTACACCCCTCATCTGTTTTCCCTAGATGACACACTAAGACTAGAAATATTGCAAATGTCTCTTTTGTTTCAATCAGCGAATTTTTTTTTAAGCTGATCCATGACAGAAACTTCTCTGTAATGTTCCACAAGGAGGAGCAGGGAGAAATATGTTTCCTTTCCCAATAAGATCCACTCTGTCATATAAAGTTACCACATATCTATGCATAAACTACAATTCTCAACAAGTAAGACTATTTAATTAGCAACTAAAGTCAAACACACATTGTTTTGATACATTTACTGTCTTCATGCTTGAAAACTTTCCCCTACATATTCATGTTTCCAGATTTAAATGTCCTTATTCTGAAATGCACAAATGATTAACAAAACCTATCCTAATGTGTCCCCAAAATCTCCCACTACATTGCCTTGCCTTTTTTGTATTTTCTCTGTTTTCTAAATGGAATTCATAGAAAATAGTCTAGCAATTATACTTTAACATACTCACAGGACTTGTTAGTTCAACAACACAAAAATGACCAAGAGTCATCACAATTGATGCTGTTAGTATTTCTCAACATCATTACAGTGGAAATATAATTCCTGATTATTTCCTGTGGCAGCTGGTTAGATAGTGGTTTCAACAAGGTTTCATCCTTGGCATCCTGGCATGGTCATATTGACACTACCTATACCACCTTACTGTAGCAGATAGCCCTAAGTTATTATGACAAGATTAGAATATATACTTTCAGTAGATGTATTCCAAATAAATCATCTTCTGCCCACATAGCATAGAAATCTATGGTTCAAGAATCTGGTTTGTATTGGAACATGAACTTAATGGTTTTCAAACTTGGTAGAGTATTTACTAAGATAGCGTATGTCCAACTGACAGTGACAGTCTGTGTGCTGGATAGGCTGAGAACCTGACAGAAGCCAGTACACAAACCTGGATGCTTTCATGCTCCCATTAATGCTGAAAATCAAGAGGATTCCTGGAGAGCCACTGGTCTTCAGTCTGGCAGAAAAATATCCTGAAGAAGTGTCATATAAATTTATGAAAAAATCCTTTGAAAATATACAGGTTCAAAATCCACCAAAAAATGGCATATATGGTTATTGTAAATGCAATGAGTCACATCTCCCATACTTGGGTATGTACTCCTCTCAAGAGTGCCTTTCTGGGAACCCCTGCTCCTAAATATATTAGCAACACCTTTGTAATAACCTTGAACTCTGCTTCATACAGGTTCATCCTGAAATTCTAGCTTATTGCTATTTTAGCATTTTATTTTAAGCCATTTCTATATAAGAGAACTACAGTATGTGGGGCATCCTTCACAATAGTTGTGTGTTGTGCTGGCATCATCAATTCTCAGCTGATGAATCTCTTCAGCTACACTCAGGTGAGGAGCTCTTTTCTCCCCCTTGTATCCCCATCATCGGCCCTGTCTTTTTTACCTTGCCTCATGTCTATATGAGAAAGCCGAAGATACTGGAGTCAGTGAAGGACAGTGGCAGTAGCAGCACTATCAGAATTAGATGTTGCCCAGCAAGAAGTGAAGACAGGCAAACAGCACCTATCTCTCTTCTGACTTCAGAAGGTGATCCCCGCTATAGGGAATGGCCTCCTGTCACTTAAGCCCTCCCAGAAATGCCCGGCTCAATCCCCTGAAGCATGTCTTTTCTTGAGTCCCTGAAATCAGCAGTCAAGCTCACCCTTTACACTTGACAGGCTTCACTTGGCTGAGTTCTCATCCCCATCACACCTGGGCCTAGTTCCAACCTGACCCATGCTTATTGGCTACCTCCTGTGTTCTGAGACTTTACCAGGCACATTATGCCCACCATTCATGGCACACCTACTCTGTGCCATACCTCTTTAATGTTCCCACACATAAAAAGGAAGCATTTTAAATTCATTTCTTTCATTTAAAGAAAGCTAAAGGTAAATAAACACTAGAAGTATAACAATGTTTGAATTATTCTACAGAATCCAAAACCTTGCCTTCTATCATGATAGACCACCTACCAAGACTGCAGCAGTAACAGCTCAATGATGTACTCGTAGGAAAAGCTGTAATGAATCTTCTTTCATATAAACCCATCTAAAGATGTGTTATTTTTAGTTCTGGGGTGATCCATTTGAATAAAAAAGAAAACTCCTAATTCTGGACAACAATCTATTCAGTCATTTTTAACCACTTGCAAGTGATTTCCTAGATATTTTTGTGACAGAATTTGATAAAGAGGAAATAATGAGAAAGCGATGTATGTATGGATACAATGAGAGAATGTTACCAGCCAGAGTGATAGAAAAGAATTGCTACAGAGTGTGAGGAATCGATTTCCATTACTTCCATCTGATCTCAGGTTATCCTTTGTACCATTACTAGCAAAAGGGTGTTATATAGATTGTAAGAAGTAATATATGTGTTTAGAATTAGTTGGACTGAAGCATTTCTCTGCTGATCGTTGACTATATATTTTTTGAAAACATAATTAGCCTGAAGGCTTTACTTTTCTCATCCAATGAAAAGGAAGTAGTAATACCTGTTATGGTTTAAATCTTAAATACTGTCCATACCCTCATATTTTAAATATTAAAGTCTGATCCCAAACTATTAGGCCTAGCTCTTTATACATACCAAGTCTGGAGAATTTCCTGGAACCTTACAGACTATGTGCCAACCTAGCATGGTGAGCACTCCAGATCCCAGTCTACCTGCACCATCTTTAGAGTCCCAAGCAGAGCTCAGGCAGGGCAATTTGTATACCAGTCTGTTAAGACACTGGCAGAAATTGTATTCACAGGCTTTCTTGGTTACAACTTAATTGGAATCACCCCATCCCTCCAACCAAAATTCAACACTGAATAATCAAAGAATTGACCTATCAATTTTTCAAACCTGATCTGAAATCAATCAAACTTAGGGGAAAAAATTCACTCAGCAGAGGCAGGCTGACCTAACCAAGAGAAGTCTACATGCCCAGGTCACATTGCACAAACACAAACAATATAAAAAGACAAGACACTGTGGCACCACTTACTCTACCCAGTTCTGCCAGTCCTATAGAGATATTCTCCAACAAGAATTACATACTTGAATCCTAAGATGATGTGGGAGTGTCATATATCAATCTGTTGATTTCATTGGCTAAGTAATAAACAAACTGCTTGGGCTCATAGCTTAGAACATAGGTGGGTGGAGTAAACAGAACAGAATGCTGGGAGGAAGAGGAAGTGAGCTCAGGGCAGACACCTCAGAGAGATGCCATCCTCTCCTCTCCTGGGCAGACACACGCGATGAAGCTCTGACCCAGGATGGACGTAGGCTAGAATCTTTCCCGGTTAGACCGGGGCTACACAGATTATTAGAGATGGGTTGATTGGGATATCAGAATTAGCCAGTAAGGGCTAGAGCTAAATGGCCAAGCAGTGTTTAAATGAATACAATTTGTGTGTTGTTATTTCGGGGCATAAGCTAGCCAGGCGGCCAGGGGGCCGGGGTGCTGGGGATGCAGCCCCACCGCTCCTATCACTACACTAAGACATATACTTAAAAGAAGAAACATAAGCATAATCAAATAATACCAAGAACTTAGAGAAGACAGAATGGACATCTTAATGAACTTTAAAAAGGCAAGGATAAATTCCCAAGTCAAGTTCAAGAAAATCCAAAGATAAGAGTGAATAAAATGACAAAGAAAATCTAAAACCTCAAAACTGGATTCAGTGAAGACACAGGAATACCAAAGAAAACCCAAACTGAAGTGAAGATAGAATGGGAAAATTCAACTACCCAGCTAGAAAACTCAGAGGGAGGCCCACTAAAAGAGTAGATCAAATAGAAGAATTTTAGAACTCAGAGTCAAAAGAGAGGAGTTTGACCACTCAAAAATAATATGAAAAAAAATTTCAAATGAAAAGGAATATACAGACATTTTACTTAAATGACACAGAAATACAATATTTATTAATAAAAGACATAGAAAACAAAGAAGCCCAGGTCAATGGCATAGAGAAAATCTTCAACAGATCATAGATAAAAAACTTCCTCAAATTAGGAAAGACATGTCCACACAGATACAAGAAGCACATAGAACACCAGCTAGACATGACCAAAAAATAAACTTCCCACATCATGTTACAATTGAAACAGCTGTCATACAGAACAAGGAGAAGGTATACAAACACCAGTCACTTATAAAGGAAACCCTGTCACAATACCAATTGACTTTAAAAGCCAGAAGAGCCTAGAGCAGCGTCCTCCAAGCTCTAGAAGACCACGGATGCCAACTTAGACTATTTTAACCAACAAACCTATCCACCATGTAGTCTTCACATTTCCCAGTATATTTGCTGTTAGAGAGGCTTCAGCCAACTCAAGCAAAGACACTTGCAGGGAGTCAAAAAACGAAGAGTAGCCATTGGGCAGATCTACTGCCTATGGCATGTTACATTGTAGAGATGTAGTTAGAAAGAAGACAAGTATCCACCATCCTTGGTTTGTGACACATCACTAAGATAAAAGTTGATGACTGATAGACCTCCTCAAGAACAAAGCTATTGTTTAAATAATTCTCAACATCCAGAAGCAAAACCATTTATCTTAGAAAAAACACTCCTTATAACTTCACAATTTTCAATTTTCTAGAGAGTTTTCAATGTCTCATTATTATAGTGTCATGTCAGAGGAATCTATGACAACCTTGGGGTATTTTCTCCAACTTCCTGGAGTCCTTGTCTTGGTCCATTTGGCCATTTAAGGAGTAGTGTGTTTACCTGTCTTCTGAGCCAAGATAGCAGGCAACACATGTTTCAGAATCACCAAAGAGGCTGCCCCCACTGTATATGCTCAGGCCCCACGCACCAGTTTCAGCATCAAGCATACTTTAACATGTGAAATTAAAAATAGAAAAATATATTCAGATCAAATTTGTTAGGGTAAGGAACTAGGCAATGAATTACTCTTAGGGATATCCTACCAGAGATGGCACACTGAAGGCATTACAGTAAATACTGATGATTGGTTCATCCCTTTATTCCCAGTACTTCTAGAAGTTGAGACTGAAGATTTCTAGCAGTCTTAGGGCAACAGAAGCTGCAAAGTATTTTTCAGACTTCCTCTCAAAACAAAATACAATTTACAAACAATTGAAACACACATACACACACACACACACACACACACACACACACAAGCATACACACATAAAGGAAAAAGATCAAGGTGAAAAATGACAAAACTATGAATGCAGGGACTGAGCTCTGAAAAACACTGCTTACTTGACCCTGAGCAAGCTATATAAACTCTCTGAGTTTTAGGATCTTCATTGGTAAAATAATCACCACAACAGGAGCTAACGCATAAGCTTGATAGGAAAGCCATGCAAATTAAGGTTCTGTTTGATGTTCATAGAATGCTTCCAATTTGTTAGACATCACTAGTTAATAACAAATAATGGCTGAGAAAAATTCTAAGTCAATGGCTGAATTTACTCTTATTTGTATCCCTCCAACACCCCACAATTATTCTCAAGCAGAACTAGAGTGGGGGAAGAAACAGGCATAGGAAAGAACGCAGACAGTTGTGCAGAGTTCAAACACTTTCCCCAGGCAAAACAGAAACTCTCCTGCAGCAATAAGAGAGCATCCATAATAAGGTTTCTGACACCCTGACCATCACAGATTCAGTTTTAATGACACCTATAATTATCCGCTGGAAATTTGCTCTGAGCTGAAAGTTTTTAGATGTATGTGATGAGATTCAATCTCAAAGGGTTCTTTCTGCAGCTGTGCCAAATAAGCTGGTCGTTAAAGGAACTGGGGATGGAGCGAAATTCATAGAAGTTAAAAAGCTTAGCAGTGGGCAATGATTCATAAAATGAATGAGAGAAACAGATATTGAACACGTACGGAAGATACCCTCCACGGGAAAGTCATCTTACCTCCATAACAAAGTAAGAGTACACATTTAAGTGTACCAATTTGATAAGGCTAATAACTTGAGAGAAATTATAATAGTGTTTTTTATTCTGATTAATATAATAACTGAATGAAAAGTAAGTGACTTGGTGACAGAATTTAATATATTAATTATGCCTGTGGTTTACAACAGAGAAATACTGACCAAATTAATGTGAACTTAAACAATATACTAATTGCTAAATTCAAATTATTAGATATTCTATGTCACATATGTTTATATGTACAGTTATTTATAGGTACAAAATGCATGTCTATGACAATGGAAAAGCCATTTCTCTAAACAGACTATATAATTTGATTTTTATCTCATTTGAATACTCTCCTTCTGGATAAAACAATTATCTAAGACTACACTGTTCCCTGAGAGCCTAAAAAAAAAAAAATTAGGAACAGATACAATGGTTCCCAAGGAAATGATAATTTTTCTTGTTAAGTAAGTAAAAAAAAACATTGGAGTCTAAGACTTCCAATATTTCAGAACAGATATCTAAAGTGCACACCCTGGACCTTAAGTCCAATTCACTTCCACTCAGCAAATGACACCCAACTTGCAACAAGCAATTTATACATCGAACATTGGAAACTTTCTCCCGATCACAGTTCTGAACTCCCTGGTCTGTTAAAATGAGAAATTTCCCTAATATTAAAACTAAAGAAATCTGTGCTGTTAATATCAGTTTGCCGTTTTCTTACTTTCCATTTCTCAGAAGTCAACAGGAAGTCTCATGGATCTTTGATGACCATCTTGTGACAACCCACAAAGTCTCGAAGTAGTTTCCCCAGAAGTTTGTAGAACCCAAGACTGTCTCCACACTAAAGCACCTTTCAGAGACACCTTTTGATAAGGCCCCTCATCCTTGAGGTTCTCATGACAACCCATCACTCAAGAATCAATAAGAACCACTGCTGAAGCTAGGTGATGAGGAAGGACAGAATATTGACAAAATAACACATGAAAAAGGTGACTAAGCGAATTCTTTTTCTAGGTTCAACTATGTCCCAATGTTACCTTTTTATAGTAGATAAATGAATTTAACCTCCTGGTCATTAAAGCAGAAAGAACTCAGAGGGGATGAGGGAGGGAAAAAGAGAGAGAACAAGGAGAGGAGAGGAGAGGAGGGGAGGGGAGGGGAGGGGAGGGGAGGGGAGGAGAGGACAATTAAGAGTGAAAGTGTCAACTCTAAGCAAAGCTCCACTAGCTCAGAATAGCCAGTGCTGCCTGAATCCTTCATAAACCCAGAGATAGAATGACAGCTCTGTGGGTGACTGTCTAGGAAACAGAAATGCTGTGAGCAATTCTTAGTCTACACACATGCTAATTCCAAAAAGAGAGAAGAAAGTAATGATTTCAGTAAATGATGGGCTTCACCCTATTTTTCATGAATTCAGCTCTATTTTACATTTTATGTTACACTAACTAGTATGTACTCCAGGCCTATCCTGTATCAAGGGCTGTACAAAGTACCTTGCATACCCTTTCCCATTTGATCTGAAAACTTGGTCATCTTGTGGGAGGTCCGTCTGGTGGTAAAACTTGAGCTATCACCTTCGTTGTAGATGCTCCATTTCTATTAGATCAATCCTTCTAGTTCTGACTTTCTGGGTGTATTCTTAGTGCTTATGCAGTGGATAAAAACATCAAAAATATCCCAAATGGTCTTCGGTATGTACTTCTGTGCTTTTTTTTTGGAGGGGGGGGCTTTAGTCTAAACCTGGGGCAGTTTCCTACGCAGCTATGTTTTTCAGGCTTCTACTGGGAAGTACATTGATGTAGCAAACATGAACCAGTGTGAAGAAGCAACCCCTCTCTGCAGAGTAAATCCAGGTTTTTCAACAGTATTTCTTGCCAGCCCCTTCTAGGCTTTTGAGGTTTAGAGCTGATTGGACATGACATTTTGCTTTCTGGTTTAGCGTACTATTGGGGCACAGTGAAAGTTCAAACAACTACTAACTAATGTATCATCACCTTGTACAGAAATGGGGGTTCATCAGCTGTATCTTTGCCACTGCCATGATTTGAAGGAAAAGACTTAACTCTTCTACACACAAATCTTTTTAGTGAGTCAGGTTTCATAAAGGTACTGGGTATTAGGAGAAAGATCACCTTAAATAAAAGAACAGTGTTATCAAAAGTATGTAAGGCTTTATCAGGATAACAGATGTTACAATCCAGATGGCAAATTACATTAAGCCTGATGACTTTATCCACGCAATCTACTCCACAGTCTAAATTCAGCAACGCCGACTCAAAAAGTGGAAACAGTGACCAGCCGTAAGATTGCCCATGATGGCTAGGAATCTTGATAATTAATTTCATCTGACAAGTAGTCAATTCCTTGAGCTTCAGTGTTGTGGTTCTTTTCTTTGGGGACTGCAACCTCTGGCTAGATCAAAGAAGCTAATTAATGAAAAACCTTGTTACAGGGAATTAGAACTGACAGCTTAATTCGGTACTCGGTTTTGACAGCTTCAGTGTTGAGAAATTTCACAGTGTCCCATCAGCAAATCTACAAGCACATGAGTTGATGTGTCCCCAATAATCGTCCTTAAGTACTTCACATGTCACATATCACAGACTAGCCTAGAAATATAGTCATTTGTAGGTTATATCATCCATTGCATGGTTATTTATGAATGAGAAAAATAGAGATCTCCTAAATGTCTGTTCATTATCAGTGAAGATTAACCAAATTATAATGCAGTCCATCTGCTAACAAATGTAAATTATACAAAGTGTGGATCTTGACTGTTTCTCTTGATGAACAGCAGGGATTAGAATTTCCAAGGAAAGGTCCAAAGAATGAATGTTTAAGCTTACAGGCCATAGGATCTCTGCTTTTAACTAACTCCTTCTTTCTTCATAGAAAGAAATCATGGACAATGCCTACACAAATATAACTATGGCCCAATAAAACTGTTTTTTACAAAAACATGGAGCAGCTTACATTTGCATTGAGGACCATAGTTTGCTAAACCTCTACCAACATGAGTAATAAACCATCAGTACAGCACTCATCCACAAGTGTTAATCTGTCTGCATGACTTAGCAATGGCAGTTCACTCTTACTGAACAGGAATTCTGAATCTTGTTAAACCTGTCATGGGCACTAGAGTGAGTTCTATAACAAAACAATGATGAGTTGGGTGCTGTTGTTATTCCCGTTCTCCAAATGGGAAACTGAGAATTGAGTGTTGCATAACTGCCCTTGTTTATGGAGCCAGGAAGGAACCAAACACCACCCAGCTGTAAAAAGTTGGGTCATGAAAAAGGGCAGCTTTAAATCATTAAACACAATGCCAGCAGCAGTCAAATGTGAGCAATTGCTATTTTTTCGTTGGAAAACAGAAACAAACGTGGAATTGGAAGATCCGTGAAGTCCATGGGTTTAGAGTGACTAAGAGACTCCTTCTCTAAACAGTCTTGTCGTTCACTAACATCACAGCATCTTACAGTTAAGTCACTGCTGGCCTCAAGTCAAACCACCGACTTCCAAAATTGTTCTTGGAGGGCATTTCTTTGTCTTTAGTGAAACGGGTCTGACTCCTCACACCCTGGTGCCTGTTTGAGTACCACTCTCACTTCCTTCTAACCCTGCAGATAATGCTTAGCTCCTTTAGGGCAATGATGATTACATCATGGGGAGCAACGGTCATTAATCTATTATTCAAAGCTGCCAGCTCAGACCTGCCTACCTTAGGAATAAATGAAAACAGTAAGGAAAAAAAACCTAAGAACTAACTACTTAGTAAAGCTGAGTTCGGAAAGAAGCTGAACTGACAAACTCCTCCTCCAAGATTCAGGCTAATTTTTCAGTGGCTATATATGTAGGAAGCTACAAAATATCTCTGGACGATAATGGCCCATTAGAGGTACATTCAGAACAACTTCAGAGAGCCTCTCCCTGCTGCTTCTCTGCTACTCTCTTACAAGCCTCCCACTCAGAGTAAACCAGAACTGACTGTGACATCTGGAAATTAGCGAGCAATCCAAACTAGAGAATTCTCATACCAAATAGCAAATAAATCCAAGCATTCTCACAGAAACAATCCAGAGAATTTAGAATTGACTCTTCTAGTATCCTTCTTTGACTCCTCCTAAGCACTGTGGACCTAAGATGTTCAGTTGCCAACATCTTCTTGCTCTAATTTATTTAAACTAATAATGGGAGAACCCCATTTCCATATATATATATATATATATATATATATATATATATATATATATTCCTAGTGATGTAATCATCCTAACAAAGCTTGCATTGTCTCTGAGAGCTCAAGATGCATATAAAATTTATGATAGCTTAAAATAAATATGCATTAAGACATTTATGTATTTGCTGCCATTGACTGCAACCAACAGAATCAAAGTCAGCTCCCAGGAAGGAAAGCATTTTGGACAACAAACTGTCATAGAGGTCCTCAGCCAATGGGAGATCCACCTCCAGACCCCGAACAGGAAGAGGAATCCCACCCCTGTCTCATGAAGGAGCTGCTGAGCAATTGAAAGACAACCATATTTTCTCGTGTTTGTTCCTTATCTTTTTCACTGAGGATTGGGTTCTAGAAGGAAGCACTTACCTGATACTTTTAACTACCACTCACTGGGAAGGCAGAGGAGACCCTTATTTTCGAAAAGGACCCTGATTTTCCAAAAGGAGAGTGTGTGTTGGCTTACTCCATCTTGTCTGCATGCAGGTGTTGAGACCACTTTTCTTAGCACTCAAAGCTTCCCGTTACTTGTTCTCTGTGGGCCCTGTGGTTCTCTGTGGGAGAAAGGGCAACGTCATTACCCCCACTTTCTATAAAAGGAAACATAAGCCCAGATGTGCTAAGGGACAGAGTGACCTAGTTTATCAGCTGCTAGTTGACAGAGTAGAGCTGGCCTCTGAGCTCTCTGACCTACAGTTCATACGAATTAAGCTGAAGAGCAATGTGAGGGGAGAAATGCTTCCTGTGGGGATTTCTTCTAACATCTGTGGAAAGAGGAGTTTTTGCCTTCATCAAAAGTTCTACCGCCTCAGTAAGTATTCTGGACCTTCATGACTCTCAGAATTAACAACAAAACGGACCAAGGGGTGATCACCTTCCCCTCGTCATGGATCCTTGATGGAACACAAAACACCTCTGGGCCTCGGTTTTATGAGCTGGCATATAAGGGAACACTTTCCTTGCTGGTTCCTAAGTTTCAGAAGAGATAAGAAGTACAAATGCACCTTGAGAACATGCCGTCCTCTAACCAATCGCCTAAATGATTGTTCACTGATCTACTAAGAACAGTTAGAATTCTTTAGGTCACGATCTAAATTTTTTTGTTTTTTTTAATCAGATAGCTTGTTTGTTGGGTTGTCATTGTGCTTTAACTAACATTTTCTAAGGATGAAGATAACACATATGCTTATTACTACAAAAATAAATATTTTCCCTCATAACCACCCATGCTAAACTATGAAATTCAAAACTTCTAGTTTGTATAGATCTCATATACCCTAAATCCTGCCATGAGTGTAACACTGTTGGATCCACCACAGCTAGCTGCACTAGCATAGAAGTAGAGGTTGCTAAGGAACCAAAGAAAATACCTAGAAACAGTACATAAGACATAGGGTCACTGACTAACAGGAAGAGTCAAGTGGTGATGGCCTAGACCAGATAGCTCACTAAGTCAAGGGTCCAGGGGAGCTGTAATAGAGCATGTCGACAGGACATTCAACAGTATTCCCTATGTTTCCACACTGCTAATTACATGGGGAGAGAGTTCTCAAGTAAATTAGAGGTAGTGATGTCATTGGTTTGCTCACTTGTATTATAGTATAATGCTCTTGAACCCTGTAAAGATTTGTCAGCCATATTAGTTTAATAAAACACTGATTGGTCAACAGTCAGGCAGGAAGTATAGGTGGGGTGACCAGACTAGGAGAATTCTGGGAAGAGGAAAGACAGAGAGTCAGTTATCAGCCAGACACAGAGGAAGCAAAATGAGAATGCTTGACTGAGAAAAGATACCAAGACACATGGATAAACATAGACAAAAATTTTGTTTAATTTAAGTTGTAAGAGCTAGTTAATAATAAGCCTGAATTAATGGGCCAAACAGTTTATAATTAATATAAGCCTATGTGTGTTTATTTGGAACTGAATTAGCCATGGGACCTGGCAGGACAGAAACTTCCATCTACACACTTGTTTTGTCTTTGTTCAACAAGGATTCCAAGAAATACTTGACTTGTACATGCAGGAAATGAGTTCCCTCTACAGATGCACTAATGTGCATAGTCCCCCACTTACTTGTGATCTGTTAACCCTATCTGAACCTCCCAGACTTGAATGACTCCCATTCTTTCTTAATGGGTACAGAAAGAGGCATTTTGGGAGTGTGCAGTTGACACAAATGCCTTAGTTTTCTCAGCAATTACACAAACATGGGCTTCATAGTCACATGAAGTCAATGGTTTGAGGAAACAGGTTTAGAATTCACTTAAGGTGAAGTCATTTTTCATGATCCCTCAAAAACTTCCATTTCTCCCCTCAAAAAAAATGATGTACAAGAAATCAGTCAGCATAGCAAAGGGTATGTGTTTTGGTTTTAGGCCAAACCCTAACACAGCTTGTAGAAAGCTGTTGGAACTTGAGAAAGTCCTGTAACTTCTCCTGTCTTCTCATTCATAAGTTGCAAATTAGCACACATAGTTCACAGAACCATTACAAAGCTCAAAGAGAACCTGTAAAATGTCTGACACTTAGTACACATCTCAAGACAGCAGTCAGCATACTTGTTAATCATCATCACAAGGGTGACAAAACCAATTCTCACAGTGTCACCTTATGAGACATGTGGTGACGATGTCTTGAAGAATTCAAATCATATGCTCAATGTTACTCACTGGGGAGTAGACTTGAAATTAAAGCAAAGACTTATCAGAATACACACAACTAGCACTAACTTGTGTTAGCATTGCTACTGTTAATATCTTTGACATTTTGCTAAATCCACTGTTGAATACTTATAGAGACCTTTCAGAGTAAAACTTGGCCAACACTTAATGTCATTCACAAATCTTCTGAGAGGCATTTAGTACCTGGGGAAAGAAACAACACAGGACATTCAATGAAGTAAAACTGGATTTGGATTTAGTTCTACCTCTTCCAAGATATGTGACCTTAAATTACTCTTTACCAAGCTTTGATTTGTTTCCTGTAAAATGAAGTTAAAAACACTTATCCATGGGATGACTTCAGAGATCAACTATAAAAATGTAAATGACACTTTTAATAGTGTGTAATGTTGTGAATATATACTAATTTTGTGGATTTTACGGCAATTACCAAGAACTCAGTTTTTTTAGAAGTCATTTTAATTGGGAGGGGGTTAGTCTTAATTTTAATTTCTTTTGTTTTTTTTTTCTTTGCAATAATAATTACATCATTCTCCTTCCATTTTCTCCATCCAAACCCTCCATATACCTATTTCCCTACCCCTTTCTAATTCATGGCTTCATTTTTAATAAATTATAATTGTAAATACAAACATTTTATTTATATAGTTCATATATCTTCCTATATAGAGATATATGTTATATTTTCCTATATACAATATATAAATAGTACATTATTAATCATGTAGTATACAGATATACAGTATATTTTATGTCATATCTTATATTCCTATATGTGTTTAAATATATTATATGAGTTATATATATATTACTATATATACTATATTATATGTATCATATGTGTTGTATGATATATTTAAATAGTATATATAAAACTTCATTAAGTTTATGATATATAAAATATATAACTATGTATCATATAAAGAAATATATTATTATATATTTACACCTATATATTCCTATATACATAAATACAACATATATGGAGAGAGTAATATTACATATATTTGCACATATATTCCTTATATAGAAATACTATACATTCATATATATACTGTATTATATATGTATATATTTCATATAATATATTGTATTTATATATTTCTTTAGTAATATATAGGAATTTAAATATAATATATTTTATATGATATATTGTATATTTATATGGTCTATATAATATATTGCATATTTATATATAGAAATACATTATTATATCCATGCTTATACATATTTCTATATACATAAATATGACCTAATCACTCTGTACTATGTTACTTGTATGTATTTATTTTCAGGACTGACCACTTGATATGGGACAACCAATTAGTGTGTTCTTCCCTGGGGAAAACTATTTGACTCTCAGCATTCCTTAGCTGCCTCTAGTTCTTTTTCTAGGGTTGAGGCCTAGTGAGTTTCTCCCCACCACCTCCGTATCTACATTAGCATGCCTACTAGTATCATCCTTATTTAAGTCTTGTTTAAGCAGCCGAGTTGGTAAGAATTTATGAGCATAGATTCTGACATTCCCAAGAGACACTGTCGCATGGTAAACTCCCTGTTTCTCTGACTTTTACAAACTTTCCACCCCTCTTCCATAATAATCCCTGAGTCTTAGGTGCAGGAGTTGGGTTGTAGAGGTCCACTGGACTCTATCCACTTTGATAGGTCGTGGTTTTCTGTAATGGTCTTTTCTGTTGCAAGGAGAAGTTTCCATGAGAGGTGAGAACACACTTACCTGTGGGCATAAGGACAAATGTTTAGAACACAGTAGGGAACTACGCTGGTTTAGTAAAGTGTCAGTTGAAGGTCACCCTCTAAGATCCTTGATAAACTCAAAAAGTACCAAGAAAAACGCAATGGGATAAGGGTGATGCAGGCTATTCCCTATTCCTTTAGTGGAACAAAAACTCTTTTCATGGTACTTCTTGAAAGAAAGTTCCTAACCCAAAATGTTGTGTGTGCATTAAATGCCCCCTTGATGATGAGAACAAGTGCTGCAGGACCACCATCAACTGCTGACTCAGTTTACCTCCCATGAACACAGAGTAGAGCAGTGGCAGTGTGGGCTACATGGGGTGTGAGTACTGTGTAATTTTTAAAAATTGAAACATTACTTTAAATTTAACTTCATGCACTGTTCTTATGGCCTTAATATTGTATCAATTCTCTCTTCCTCGTGATTATTTTACAAAACTGGAAAAGACTCTCCAGCCTTAGTCTTTAAAACCTTATCTCCCTATCAACGGAAATCTCACCGCTTAGAAATCTGAGTAATTAGAATAGATTTACCCAATTTTCATTAGCCATGATGACAGTCATTTGGCAGGTCTTGCAATTCACTGAACAGCTCTGCGTGAGCCCTTGTTCCTACAGAGCCTAGGCTCTCCAATGCGGGACAATTACTCACACCTGCATGGACTGGTCCAATTATCGTCCTAAGTGTTACTGATCATAATAGCTACATGGCCTGATGGAATTCAATAAACGGTTGAGGTCACAGCTGGCCCATAGAGATAGACTTCCTGTTCCTAAATTTATTGGGGGAGAGGTCAGTGTAAACATTTACACTTCTTTCTAATGAGAGGAATCAAATCATGCAACGCTGAAGGTTGGAGTAGTAACTTAGCAAAGGGCATGGTCACCCTGTGCTGTTTGTGAGGGTATTTTCTGCAAGACAGTGGGCTATGGTCATGATAATTAATAGACTAACCCATACATTCATGATGTAGGAACTTTGACTAAGAACAACAGGATGTAGTATATAAACCTTGCATTAGTGCATTGCCATCCAGTAAACTAAAAGGGTTATATTTTATGAGAACTAAAATTACGTTCTTAAAATTGCAAAAAAAAAAAAATTGTGAATCCCTCCACATAGGATCAAGGGGGAAAGTAGAGTAACCAATGATAGGCTAAATGAGGACAAACCTGTAGTGCAATGTCTGGAAAATTACAGAAATTTTGTAAACTGAACTAATGAATGATGTCAATAAAAATAAGTAAGTCAGTCAGAATTAGAGGCTAACGTTTGAATGAACTAACAGTGTTCCCTAAAAAGAAAACGTTCCACGGTCTCACTATTAGGCTTTGGCGTTTTATCCAAAGTGTGTAGGAAGATTACTGGGACCATTAAGTGGACCCATTACTGGGGCACAATAAACCTCTGTCTGGCCTATGAACTCGGAAGAGAAGTATCTTAAGTGGCCAGTGTGGTCTGAGCATCTCTTTCATTCAGTTCTCCAATCACTGGTGGCTCTGACTCCATCAGAGACCCCATTCTCCGCTGCAGCTTGTGCTCATAGATCCACTGTTCTAATTACACTTGCAAAGCAAAAAATAAATAAATAAATATCAGCACTCTTAATTTATGATAATGTGAAAGAACCTTTGCCAAATGGCTTCAAGATATTGCATGAAATACATTTTTAAAAAAAAAAAAAGAGCTTTGGAACAATATTTTTCTCACTGTTCTTTAAAATATGTAATAGTAGCCCAGTCTTTCCAACCTAATATTGATTCACTATCCCCTCATTAGACAAAGGTCACATTCTATAATTAAATTTAATAACATTCATTAAAATCTACAGTGTTTAGCTATGATAAATAACATTGTGTCCATACTTTAATATGCAAGTGAAGTTTAGAAAATGTTTCTTCTGTATAAAATGCTTATAATGATTAAAATTAATTCTTTACTATCAGGTATGTCAGAACAGATAAATCATCTTTAAGTGTGATCATCCATGTCTCAAAGCCAATGCATGCTTTCCATAGATCATTGACACTTATGGATTTTTCTCCTAAGCAAGAACAGGATTCTAAAACTTTAGTATACATGTAATTCACCAAGAGTTATGCTTAAAACATAAACTTTATATTACAAAAGACTGCAATTGACTATGTGTGAACAAAAAGAGACCTGGACTGTTCTCTTAAGTAGTCATGCAACGGATTCAGTTGCACTAGGGAAGGTGAGCTTAGCCTTCTACTGCCAGTTTATTCTGCCTGGTTATCTATTCTAGCCATAATTTTGGAAGAAAATTTATTTGACATTGCTCCAAAATTGTAGCTAAAAAATTATGGAGAAAATTGATATGGGGTGTGTGTGTGTGTGTGTGTGTGTGTGTGTGTGTGTGTGTGTGAGAGAGAGAGAGAGAGAGAGAGAGAGATAACAAAACTGCGTGGGGAAAATTAATTGTGTCTTAAAGAGCACAGGACTTACACTTTGAAAAATGAGAACTTTTCAACTGAAAGATCTCACATCTATTTTTTATTTCTAGAATCTTCATTGTCCCTGAGGTTTAGTGGGAGTTTTTTATGATCCAAAAGACCACAGAAATGGAAGACCATCAGGTAAACAATTGTCACAAGTGTTAAAGTAGAGCAAAACCTAATAATCAGGGGTCTTATTTGCAATGAAAAGATGAAAAAATGCCTTAATCAACAAACAAATAACAATACTTCTTAAGATTTAATATATATTTAAATATATTAGAATATTTGGTTTAACCAAGTTTTTCTATAGTGCAATTCTGGGAACGATTCCATAAACTGTCTTAAGTTGACAACACGATACTTCGGACTTTTGCTAGAGATCTTTGCCTTGCAAAGTGGCAGAAGTTCCCGTCTCCAAGTTTTTAGTGAAAGATATACCCTATAGATTAATGAAAGTGGACTGCCAGGGCTGTATATTTTGACCTCAGGTATAGTTGAATCTGGAGCCACTAAAGATTTTCTTAAAGCTTTAGTTTTCTTATCTCTGTACACAGCATTTGTCTGTGTTTGCTAACATTTGTGCAAGGCCTCCCCTTACTGTTATCAAGTAAATTCCACACTCCATCCTACCACCATCTTTACCAGTAGGAGAGAGACAAATAGGGAAGAGAAGAAAGAGAGGGAAGGAAGGAAGGAGGGAGGAAAGGGGAAAGGGAGGGTGGGAGGGAGGGAGGGAGGGAAGGAGGGAGGGAGGAGAAAGGAAAGGAGGGAGAGAGAAGATTTGTATACCTAAAAGATAATCTTTAGACCTTCACTCTCTTATCGGACCTAATTCACACAGCTCATGCTTATCACAAAGCTACAGCATGACCTTGCTTAAACCTATGATATACCTGTCCTTGGACTCATGGTGTGTCAGCTACAACTAAACAATATGGGGGAGTGAGGAATAGTTTCCTAGAAAAATAAAGTGGTGTGACCCACAGGAAAAAGCTACACTGGAAATACCTTTAAGCAGACACTTTGCCAAATGAAACAGCAGGAAGAAACTTTAAAGAGAACCTGGTGTGAGACCCAGGGTCTGCCAAGGGAATGCCCTGCTCATCCTTCCTGATGTAAGTGAAGTTGTCAAAAGACTGTCCCAGTGTGATATCAATGAAAACTCATTTACCTTTGGAAGCCTCTGACCTCAAGACCCACATCTTTCTTATTCATCGCTCTGCTCAGAACACTGTTCCAAGCACACAGTAAATGCTCAATAAATATTGGCTGGGTTATTGTTGAATAATTGGGGATAAGTCTCTCTCTTAAGATTCCCCCAGAATCTCTTGTTTCCCCTCAACCCTCCAAGAATAAAAACTGTGTCTGTATTCAGATTTCTGAGCTTTCAGTGAGAAGACAACTATGAACAGATCAGAAAGCAAACTCTCCCTAAAGCCCAAACATCTAAGTTCCTGAGTTCACCAACCTCTAGAACTGTAAGAAATATACTTTGATTATTTATTAAAGAATTAAAAGGAATATCAATCTCTGTCCTATGAGTTTCTGGAATTTACCCTGCCCCACCTCATGAATGACAAGAATAATCTACAGACATTTTCTTCTTTGTAGATGACACAGTGGAAGAGCTTCATCCCCCGAGAACTGAAAGAGCATCCTCTGATGGAGCTGCAGACACATCCTTCACAGCTAATGGGTATCTGCCATCAGAAGGCTTGGGATCCAAGCGTCAAGATGGGCAGCTATCGCAACGTTTAAAACACACACTCTATTTACTTCCCAACTTTTTAATTATAAAATCAATGGAGTGTTAATGATTGCAGCATTAGCCTGCTCCTTGGGAATTCTAGAACTTCTCTTTTTGAGACATAAATTTGTAAGTTGCTCAATTTACCCAATTTGTGAGAACAGTTTCCATTAGTAAATATGAATATTTAATGACAAGTAAAACTGGCATAAGCCACTTCTCTTAAGTATCTAATGACTTACTGGAAGTAGTGACATTTATTAGTGAATCACCTCATTTACTGTTTTCTATCACGCAGCAAACATCTGCAGATGTCTTCAAATACTGTCCCTTTGTTTTTGATATGGTATCTTGCTGAGATGTTATTATTTAGATATTTTCTTCTCATTTACTGGAAAATGAAGAAATATTAGTAACATGTGAGGTGTTTTTCTCTATATATGAGACACAAAAGAGTAGAGCTTTTATGTTTTATCAAAATATCCATTATTCTGTTTGCTCCTACCAGAATTCAATGTAGATGAAATAGTGGTGTATGAGTGTGTGTGTGTGTGTGTGTGTGTGTGTGTGTAAGTTAAAGAGGTTGATTTCAATATTATTATATGTGAACTGTGTTTTATGGCTTAAAAAATACGTTGTGTATTTCATGTTCATATACACTCCAGAGAATGTACCATTCCTCCTACTTTTCTGGTGAATAAACCGAACATTGAAAAGGCTGATACATTTCCATGTCATAACCAAAACCCAACCTGAGACCAGTAGGTAGTGAATATTTTCCTCTACCCAAAGCCTCTCCACAACCTGTGCACCTTAAGACAAAACAATTGCATCCACAGAATGTCTCATTTCAGCATGATTTTTATTATCCACCATTTTCCATTTCAAGTGCAAGTGCCTGGCACAGAGTAAGTGTTCATTAAAGGATACCTACATTATTATCCTTTCTTTAAAAGTAGCTGAATAGAAATGAAAGTTTACCAAAAGTAAAGTTCTATTTCCCTAAAATGTTTTTTATTGTTTTAGATATTTTCAGTCTATTATACAGATTACATAAAACCATTTTCATGTAAGTATATATCTTAATCACTGTTCTATCGCTATGAATAGACACCATGACAAAGACAATTTTTATAAAGAAAAAAGCATTTAATTGAGGGCTTGCTTACAATTTCAGAGGTCTAGTCCATTATCAGCATGGCAGAGAAATGTTGAAGAAGTACCTAAGAGCTACATCCTGAGTCACAGGCCAAGAGAAAAAGACTGATCTTTATTAGTAGCCTGAAAGACCAGCTCTCAAGGCTACTCCCAGGGTTTGAAAAAAGTTCCACAATGTAACAAAACTGAACTTAAGGTTTTTCTATCTGATGGGTATGGAATAAATTTACACACATGCTGTTCTGGTTATGCTTTTTATTTATTTGTATATTTTTCTGTCCTCTAATTTTCTTCTTAGTTCTAATTCTTTCTAGTTCTCCTTTGTTCCAATTCTCTCTAGTTTGAATTCTCTCTTGTTTTTTATTCACATAACTTTAAATATATATTTTACTAAAGGCTTGAGGCAATTAAAAATGTTACAAGAATTAAATATTATTGGGCATAGCACATTCCTTGAGTAAATAATAAGGAGCTGAGTCATTTACCATGGTAACATAAGATTTCAAGATTCCCCGTGTAAGACTGTGGCCAGAGGCTGGGGGCACAATGCCACATGAGACAATTTGCAGAGAGATCTGCGCAGAGTCAGGTCTTTAACAGTCAGACTTGACAAGCAAGGAATTGACCTGATTTTTTAGGTTGCTTTGTGCTAATTTCTGCAACTCTGACCTTGTGTATGTATGTAATGTTTTTTAACTTAAGATCCATTTACAAAAACATTCAGTGTAGTTTTCACTTACTCTGAGGTAAAAATAAGCTAAATGTGTCCAGTTTAAGTGAAAGGAAAAAATCAGGCTTTCAAGTATCTTATATTCTTTGAGGGGCAATAGAATCTTATATTCTTTGAGGGGCAATAGATCTAGTTATGAAGCATATCCTAGTATTTTTAGTGAGAAGTCATCTTCCTAAACTCTCACAGATATATGTGCCCATAAGATGGAGTTGCAATGATGAGATTACACATACATATCAGATGAAATTACACACTACAGTGCAGGTACTACCATAGCTGCTTTAGCAAATGTGAAATGACAGACAGAAGCAACAGTTTCCAGAGTCATTGATCTCATATACCCTGCCTGGACAAGATTCTCCTCCATCAGAGGATCATTCCTTTGGTAAGTTGAGATCTGAACACTAGTTGTCACCTGCTATTATCCCCATAGCCTCAGTCAGGTCCTGACATGGGCTTTTGAAACCTCAGAACCTACCCCCAGTGACATACTTTCTCCAACAAGGCCACACCTATACAATCTTTTGGGGGCCATTCTTATTCAAAGAACCACATTCCACTTCATGACCCTCTTGGGCTTGTAACCATCTCATAATTCAGTCCAGCTTCAAAGGTCCCCAAAGTCTCTCAGTCTCAAGACTGCCTCAAAATCCTGTCTCTTTGAAGACTCAGGACAATCTCTTAACTGTAACTCCCTATAAAATTAAAATCAAAAAGCAGATCTTATGCTTCTAATATACAATGGCACAGAATATGTATTACCTTCCAAAAGAGATGAAAGGGAGCAGAGTGAGGAAACACTGGCCCAAAACAAGATCAAAATTCAGCAAGGCAAACTACAAATTCTGTATCACCATGTGTAGTGTCAAAACATTCTTCAGATCTCCAAATAGTTTTAACTTTGTCAACTGCAACACACTTCTCTTTCTTGAGCTGGTTCCACACCCAGTCTACAGCTTTCCTTGGCAGGTATCCCATGATTCAAACATTTTCATTATCTTGGTTCTCCAATGCAATCAAGGTTTCACCTTCACAGCTTTCTATAATGGCCCCTCTGGTCCTTCATGCAGGGATAACCCTGACATATGCCTGGCCTCTGCAGCTGTCTTAGACACAGATGGGGAGATTCCACAAGCCCTTTCCTGGATCCCTGACACTAAAGCTAGAAAGACTTGACCAAAGCTGCAAGTACTGCTGCATGATGGGGCTGGAACTTGGTCCCCTCATTCAGCTACCTTTTCATCAGCTTTCTGTTGCTGATTGTTTTTTTTTTCCTTTACTGCTTCCTTTTTATAACTTTGAAGCTTAGCTGGATGGTCTTGCCATCATCTCAGCATTCCCTTTATTCCATTTAGTATTAGGTTTTTCTTTAACCATTTTATCTCTTTGAGTGCTGGAGTTGGCTCTATTACATTTTCTTGTGCTCCTTTCCTCCTCAAACTGTACATTTTGTATTTTTCTTTATTCAGCTTGTTCTTTTCATTATAGATTCACATAAGAGTGATTACTAATAACCACACAGTGGAGTCAATAATAAGCTATCTTGAGTTCTTCTCTGCCAATGCCATTAGCCCAAAACTTGCCAATTTAGCCTCAGGAAAGATTTTAGAATAAGGGCAAAAAGCAGCTACATTCTTTGTCAAAATATCACAAAAAGGGTCTCTGGACCACTTCCTGATATTCTTTCTCTCTGAAACTTCTTGAATTGGACTCTCAAGTTGTTGGTGGTTTTTAACTCTTAGTTCTTTTACTCTTTGGGAGATCCATCACCCAGCTTCCTAATAAGTCACAGTCTTATTCTTTCTTATGAATGCCCGCCTTAGCTTGGCTTATTTCTAGCCAGCTTTTCTTAAATTATCCTATCTATTTTTATCTTCTGGGTTTGTACCTTCCTCTTTTTCTATATGCCTTTTCTTTTCTTCTTATTCTGTGTCTGGCTGGGTGGCTGGTCCCTTTTTTCTCTCTTCTCCCTTTCTCATTCCTTGAACTTTTCTTCCCAGATTTCCCCTCCTATTTATTTTTTCTGCCTTCCAGCCCTGCCTATCCTTTCTCTTATCTTGCTAGTGACCATTAAGGTTTTTATTAGACCAATCAGATGTTTTAGACAGGTAAGATAATACAGCTTCATGGAGTTAAACAAATGCAACATAAAAGAATGCAACACCTCTTTGCATCATTAAACATATGTTCCACAGCATAAATATAACACATCTTAAAATAATATTCTAAAACAGTCCCACAGTTCAAATTACCCTTCATACTGCCTACCATGTCCATACTAGGATGGCCCATTAAAGGCCACTTAAAGTATCCAACCTCTTTTTGAGTCCAAAGACCCAAAGTTTTCCATATTCCTCCAACAAATAGCATGGTCAGGTCTGTCACTGCAATGCCCTACTCCTAGTATCTACTTCTGACTTAATTATTGTTTTATTAGTGTAAAGAGACACTAATAAAGACACTAATAAATAATGAAAGATAGCATTTCATTGGATACTTGCTTACATTTTCTAAGGTTTAGCCCATTTTTTTATCATGATGGGGAGCACGGCAGCATGTATGGCACCTGGCTGAGAGCTACATCCTGATCTACAGACTGACAGAGTATGACCCTGACTTGGGCTTTTGAAACCAAAATATTCACACACACCCCAGAGTCTTCCAACAAAGCCCCACATATTGAGTCTATGGGCCCATTCATATCAAACCACAGTATAAAATGGACTTTAAGCCTATGCCCTCCAATGCCCCATTACTCTCCTTATTCAAGTTCCTCTACTCCTTTTGCTCCTCTAGATATTTTTGTTTCTACTTTCATGTCATCTGTGCATAGAGGATTTTGTATATCTAAAATTCTAGAACTCACAAATGAAAGAAAATGGGTTATGTGTCTTTTAAAGACTGACTTAATTACCTTAATAAGATTATCTCTAGTTACTCCCATTTTCCTTCAAGCAGGATAACTCCATTCTTCTTTATGGATGAAAAAGTGTGTATATGACCTACATTCCCTTTGTCTGCTCACCTTTTATTATATGCAAATTATTTTTCTTTTAAGGAATGAAACTGGACCTCACACTCCATCACTCCAAATATATATAATTAGCCTATCTGTGATCTGAGGTTCTCTAAGTGGACTAAAAAGATTGTTGAATGATGCAGTGACAAAGACTTTATATAGACATGGTAGAGTAAAGGCTGTAATTGTGTTCAAAAGCTTCTGTAGTGCTGCCAATTATCCAGATTTCTCCTTGAGGCCAAAGAAAAGGGGCCACCTACATCTCATGACATTTGTTTTATTTCGTATTTACTCAAGTTTATAATTTTCTTCACTTTCAATTTTAAGCTACTCTCTTTGCTTACATAAAAAAAGCAATTTAAAGTTACTTTACATAATCATTTAAGAACTTCTGGACTTAGAGATCCTAAAAGGAATGATTTTCTTCAGTAGATAGAACCACTTTATCATTTTCCTTGAAAATATGATTTTATTTTTTTCATGTATAAAGAATGCATACTAAAGTTAAGACTATAGAATTCAATCTTCTGGCCCATATTACCTCTATATTAGCCCTATACTCAATTTGGTTTGGACCAAAAGGAAAATATTTTTTTGAATGATAGGGAAGGGTGAAAGTCAAAGGTAGAGAACAAAAATAATGCATGATACTAAATGAGTGAAAACCTGGCTTGGTTGTAGAATTTCACAAATGACAGAGTGCCCAATGTGATCAAAGCATGTTTTGTGAGCATCATGACTATTCTAAGCTGCCTGATACATTTCCCCCTTTTAAGTATCTCAAACTCACAGTTTGTGTTTTAAATCACTATGTTGTGCAGCTTAGAATAGTCACATAGTGATTTAAAACACAAACTGTGAGTTTGAGATACTTAAAAGGGGGAAATGTATCAGACTTGAAGCAGAAATGAATGCATGAATTCCTACAGAGAGGGCCTCTGAAGGTCAAAGTGGAAGCTCCTCGGGACAGTTTATTCAGTAATCAATCACACAGCCACCACCAATAGCAAGGTAAGCTAGCAAATATAGTCTACAAGAAGAAAAAGTAACAACACCAAATACACACACACACACACACACACACACACACACACACACACACACCACACTCATGTCTGCTATAATCTTTGGAGTTTAACAAACTTATTTGGAAACAGGTTCCCACCTTGACAACAGGATATGAACAAGTAGCTGAAGCTCTAACAACAATAATAAATTGTGAACATTTAACAATTATTTCAGAGAATCAAAGTAGTATCTCCACCTCTTTCCAAGTTACCTTATATAATTTTCACATTCCATCCACAAAGTCTTATTTATCTGTGTTAGGTGACTACAAAATTATAATAAATTACAAAAGAAATGGACAATTTTTCATGCCCAGTGTGTTTACTCCTGTATATAGGATTTTGTAGCCGTTCCCATCAAAATACAGGCTCTATTTCCCCAACACATGAATCTCGGAAGTCCGTGTGATTTCTTTTAGCCAACAGAACTCAATAGTAATATTATGTTAATTTTGATCTTTCAGTAGCTGTTTGGGGCTACTGAACTATTATTCAAAGAATAATAGGTTTGCAGTGAAGGATGAGAGATCCTGTGTAAAAGAGCTGTCCTAGGTAATGTTATTTTAGACCAGTTCAGGACCCAGGTAACTCAATAAGTCAGCCCAGACACAAGAACTAGCCCAACTGTGATGTGGGATTTCTGTCTGTATGTTATGAATATCATTGGTTAGTAAAGGAACTGCTTTGGGCCTATAGCAGAGCTATAAGGGAACAAAGCTAGGTGGGGAAAACTAAAATGAATGCTGGATGGTAGAAGGCCGAGTCAGAGAGAAGCCATGTAGCCCCTGCCGGAGACAGACACTGGATGGAACTTTACCCAGTAAGCCACAGCCAAATGGCAATACACAGATTACTAGAAATGGGTTAAATTAAGATGTGAGAATTAGTCAATAAGAAGCTAGAGCTAAAGTGCCAAGCAATGTTTTAATTAATACAGTTTCTGTGTGATTATTTTAGGGCTGAGCAGTTGGGAAACAAACTAGCAGCCTCCTTACAACAAAAATGAGAAAGCGCTACCCTGGTCCAGGTCAAAATACCCTTCTAACCAACTCCCAGATAGATGAGCGCACAGTGAGTTTTGTTTTAAAGTAATTTGATATCTCTGACACAGATTACACTGGCATACAATTAGTGAGTGACAAATCCAAGAGTAGACTCTTTATCTATGAATCAAAACTTAGATCCTTAACTATACTGTATGCTCAGATTATTATTGACTGGTCAAATTGGCTAAAGTCCTCAACAACTAAAAGCCATCAAAGCTATGCTGTGCTATTAAACTCTATAGGACAAAGCAGTGATTCTTTCCTCCATATCAGTTGATCACGCCTGTTTCTCAAAACCTAGTGCTGTGTCTGAAATGTGACATATCTTCATGAAGGGTTTCTTGAATAAATTATGCAGGATTAACTCCTCAGATAAAGCATTAATGCAACCTGCCCTTGAAGAGCTGAGAGTCTAAAATAAAAGACTACTCAGACACATAAAGCATGGTAATTCAAAATAGGAAATGTAAATGCCACAGGGAAAAAAAATCAATAAAGCATTGGAGGAATGAAGAGACAGAAAGGATTATATAAAGTGAGGCAGAAAAATGGAGCATTGAAGTGATGGCATCTGATTTTGTTTTCTGTGCTTAGACTTTAAGCACAGGCTAACAATGAAGGGGAAACACAGGTGTGGGAGCTCAGGAACACTCCAGAGAAGTAGGAAATTGTGGTACTTACCCACAAAAACTGCTTTCTTTGTGGTAAAAAAACAAATGCCTTCCACTTTACAAGTCAAAGATTCCAGGCAATGATACAACCCCAGCTACCACCTTTGTAACTCGGAATCTGACCCCTTGAGTCCCAGTTCTTCTCTTCTTTACCCAGTCAGTAATTCTTGCACTAACTCACTTAATCATCCTTATAAACAGAATTATTGTATATGAGATGGGCATCACTCCCATCAAAATTAGAAGGGAGAAGGCATATTTACTCATCGTAAGACAGAGCACATAATATTAAGAGAAAGGTTACTTGTATTATCTCTTACAGATTTTTTTTTAATTCTTAGTGTATTTTAACTTTTTGTTCCTTTAAAACATATTCACGTTTTTTTTAACAGTTTCATATGTATATATGTGAATTTTAGTCCTTTTTGGACCCTATTAATCTTTCTGGCCTACCCCTCCTCCTGTAAAACCATCTTCCCCAAAATGATATCCCAGGGTTACTCTGTAACTTTTAAATCTGGGGGCATTTGTTTTATGACATTAGATGAGCCTGTGTTTGGTGAATACATATTTAGAATTGTAATTTCCTTTTGGTGAGCTATTTCCTTGATGAGTATGAAGTCATCTTCTTTATCTTGTGATGTGGGAGTCTTCTGTTTTGTGTTGATTTCATTAGTTAAATAAAGAAACTGCCTTGGCCCTTCAATAGAACAGAAAATTAGGGAGGCGGAGTAAACAGAACAGAATGCTGGAAGAAAGAAGCCACGTCAGAGAGTCGCCATGATTCTCCCACTCCAGACAGACGCAGGTTAAGATCTTCCCTGTGATGGGGGAGAGTCTTCTGGCTTGTGTTGATTTCATTGGTTAAATAAAGAGACTGCCTTGGCCCTTTAATAAGACATAAAATTAGGTAGGCGGAGTAAACAGAACAGAATGCTGGGAGAAAGAAGCTGAGTCAGTGAGTTGCCATGATTCTCCCACTCCAGACAGACACAAGTTAAGATCTTTCCTGGTAAGCCAGCTCGTGGAGCTACACAGATAATTAAAAATGGGTTAGATCGATATGTAAGAGCTAGCCAATAAAAACTGAAACTAATGGGCCAGACAGTGTTTAAAAGAATACAGTGTCCTTATAATTATTTCGGGACATAAGCTAGCCATGTGGGCGGCTGGGTGCCGAGAAAGTAGCCCGCTGCTCTTATTACAACATCCCTGGTAAGCCACCTAGTGGGCTACACAGATTATTAGAAATGGGTTAGATCAATATGTAAGAGCTAGCCAATGAGAGGCTGGAACTAATGGGCCAGGCAGTGTTTAAAAGAATACAGTTTCCGTGTAATTATTTCAGGTGTAAAGCTAGCCAGGTGGCGGGACGCAGCCCTGCCGCTCATTAATACAACAATCTTGTCTCATAGATTAGATTTAAAGTCCATCTTATCAAATATTACAATAGCAATGGCTGCCTATTTCCTGGACCCATTTTATTTGAAATATTCTTTTCTGCCCTTTCTCCTAAGATAATGTTTAATGTTGACAATGAGATGTCTTTTAGAAGACATCAAGAAAAAAAAGATTTTGAATTAGGAGATAGGCTTTTGTGCTGGTTAGTTTTAAATGTCAACATGAACAACCTAAAATCGCCTGGGAAGAGACTCTTGCTGAGGGGAGACTACAGGCATGGGACTTGAGGAGCATTCCATAGACATAAAAAACTGTGACATTAACAATAGGAAACAGGTTTCCTCTGGGTATGAAATAAATATCCAACATGGTAAGTGAGTGTTAAAGATGCCTGTTAACATGTAGGCCTCACTAATGAGGCACACAAATAAGCTTTGTGAAGTATCAGATCTGAGCTGTTTGGCAGATAGAAAGGTCAATCTTACCTTAACTGTTAAATGATTTTAAAACAGGATAATGTGTGTATTTGCGTAGTCAGGAAGCACTTGACTTAGGAAATTGTCCTAAGAAATATGTTTGTCTTCAAGGAACAGAGGGTTAAAGTGCCAGGAACTCCTCTAGACACGCAGGATCCAGTGGTGAAAGAGACAGCTTGTCATGTATACTGGGAGGAAGCAAAATGAAAAAAATACACAATTACAAAACTTTCCAGTTCTAACAAGTAATAAATTGATTGACAGAAAGCTGCAATCTAGTTTCTTTAAATGGAGTTGAAGAAAGGCTTTCTGACAGTTCGAGAAAGGGGGTTTAAGCATTGAATAATCTGAGAACACAATGTTCTGGGCAGTGCAAACAGCAAGGCACAGGGCTTGAGCCTGGAATAAACCTGACTATTATATGTAGGGCCATAAAAAATTAGATAAACACTTAAAAAGTGCTTAAAAGTAGATACTTGCATACTATCCCATGATTGAAATTTCAAGCCATCTAGATCTCCTTGGAGGTCACATCACTACAAACACTTGCAGAATGAGCACACAAATAGAGTGAGTTTGCCTTGTCTGTTAGCCATGAATTATTTTAGGCTGTCAGCCATGCATAGAAGGCCACCTCTAACTAGCTTGGCTTCCTTTCTCACTATCTGTCATACTGTCAACTTTTTGGCACCCTGGATGCTTGTGCTGAAAATGGAGATCTTAATCACTGAAATCCATCCATCCATCCGCTCCCACCAAGTGTCTGTCCCTGGCCAGAGATCCCTGAGCTCTAAAGTCATCAATGAACATGCTTCTAGCCATATGGTGTGCACACATCTTTTGTCTAAAGTCAACAATGAACATGCCTCTATCCATATGGTGTGCATGCATCCTTTTGTCAAAGTAAGGAATTGGCAGCCAAAACGCTGGAAGGTATTTTGTTAATAAAGAAAAACACAAACAATTCAATGTTAAAAGTTCAGCATTAAATGTAATTGAGACTTTTAAGTTGTTCATTAAAAAAAATCTATACGAATCTATCAATCTAAATTTGACTAAAACAAAGACTCTACAAGTTTTGTTTACCATTACATGTCCAAGTCACATGCACATCTTTATATCACTGACATAGGTTTAAGGATTTCTATACATATGAAGACATTTTAAAAGGCAAATGTGAATGGTCTTTTATTCCAAAAAAAATTAGCATGAAATGTCAACTTTTTTTTTTTTTTGGATTTTTCAAGACAGGGTTTCTCCGTTGCTTTTGGTTCCTGTCCTGGAACTAGCTCTTGTAGACCAGGCTGGCCTCCAACTCACAGAGATCTGCCTGCCTCTGCCTCCCGAGTGCTGGGATTAAAGGTGTGCGCCACCACCGCCCAGCATGAAATGTCAACTTTTAATGACTGAAAATAAAGAATTTGTGGCTGAGAGACTCCAGTGGGACGGTTGCCTCCACATGATGAGTTAGGGAGGTATATCTCTATTCTTTAGGGTGGTACGTCTTCTACCTTCTTTCAATATCACTTTTGGTCTTTGACATGGAAAACCCAATTTTTCCTTCAAACATCAATGACATTTCATTCCATTTATTTGTTCTCCCACGCACTGGGAGATAAAGGCAGAATTAAAATGAATAGAAATGGGATTTCTAAAAACTGTCCATATATCTTCTCTGTTGGAAACGGAGTGTCAGGGGCCGGAAGGTTGAAGATGCCAGTGACCATCTAAACAGCACGTAGAGGTCTTTCTGTGCAGAGGGGAAAAAAATCTGAAATGATTAAACCCAAACAGGTGTTTCACCCAAAGAGAGATCAATAGATCTGGCCGTGCTTAATCTAAAGGAAACTCTCCCAGGATCCTTCTAACGCAGCAAGCAAGTCAGTGGAGTCCAAGAGGCACTATATCCTTCTCCCCACTGACTACTTCATCCTGGGGGTGGGGTCAGTTCAGTAGCAATTGAATTTCTATTACTTGAAAGCAAAAGACTCCTGAGTAATTCAATAACTATAATGAATAGTTACTGGAAGGATTAGGATGGAAATAAAATGAAAGCTACAATTATCCATAAAATTTTCTAATTCAGAAAATTTGTAATTTGCCCATTAGTTGGCATTCATACTACATTTCACATATTTATGTATATGGTGCAATCTGCTTCCTGAATTTCACACAAGTCCTGGCATATAATAAGCACCAAGTAAATATTACAGTAATAACTTTCAGGCTTCTACATAATCAAGTTTTCTGCCTCATTATGCATAGTTCAGTGTTTTCTCACACACTTCTGACAGTTGACATAAAGGACTTGTTGCTGTTTCTATTTGTTGGGGTTGAGAAATTTGTTTTTATAGTTTTCTGGACTGTGTCGTTCCCATTTACTATTTCTCACAGTGATTCAATTTCCTTTAGGTAAGCAAGATTGCCGAAAGAGAGAGGCTGCAACCCAAAGGAGGCTGCTTCGTCATGCTTTCATTCTGGAAGCAGGAATATCCGAATCAATGAGACCAAGAGGCTTGAGTGAAAGATGGAGATGGTGGAGGACAGGAAGGAAAGGGGAAATTATACAATTATATTTTAATCTCAAAACATAAAAGAAGTAATAAAAAATTGGTTGCAGCCAGTGAATTGTAGTGATGACAGGACCACCCAGAGGGAAGACACTACTGCCCTAAATTGTTCTGGTTTGTATGAATTTGTACGAGTAGACTCCCAGCCTCCTACTAAACATGTATCATGGATAGCCTTTCAGTAATTACTTCATGCTGTAATTTATGGAGGTCATTCTGTTCTTGTTTCAATTAAAATCATTCTATATGTTTAGCAGAGCGTCCTAATCCATTTCAGATCCAGCTTCCAGTAATGAATCATTTCAGACTGTCCAACAACAGCAAACCCTGTTTCCCTCAGTGACAGTAAAGGCAGGGCTGTTGAGAAGGAAAAATTTTGCATCATACATTTGTTTGTTTTATATACAGGATCCCATCTAAGACTCATGACAACTCTGAGGGATGTTTGTTAAGATGATTTCCATGATACATTTGAGAAAGGTGAGGTTGCCCAAATTAAACTAATTTTCACACAGGCCATAAGCAGTAAATTAGCAGAGGTGGAACTGTCATATTGTGTCCAATATCCTTATGCCTAATCCTTTCTCTTGGACTTATGAGCTGCCTCTATGCCTATTCATCCTGAACGGGAGAAGGAACTGGGTTCTCAGCCACCTTTGTGCTCAGTGTTGCAATGTCATGTTCCCCTCAGAAAACCACCAAGTTACCAGGCAACCAGGATTAGATGAGTAGCACAATAAGAAGATGGAATACTTGAAAAGGAAATTAATTGATTCATTTTATCTTCAGATTTATGCTTCAGATTCTGTTCTCTGTCATTAACTTTCAATATTGATATGCATACATTTGTTTTCTGCAATATTAATATATATTCATAAAGGATTTGAATATATTTCATTAATACCAAAGCTTACTATATAAAGATGATTTTTACATGTTTTGCTTGTTTTATGATGATTACATCAAAATAGGAGTTTGGATTTCTCTGAAATGACTTCCATCCTGTCACAGGACATTCTTACTCTGTATTTTTTGAAAAGTATTGCTCGAAATAAATATTTTAGTTGTCATACTCCTCCAGCTTGGTAATGTTCATTTAAAAGCAGATCTACAAATCCGTTTGGGAAGGTGACTCACTTGGTAAACTGCATGCCTTGCAAGCATTAAGACCTTACTTCAATGCCCAGAGACCATGTTTTAAAAAAGGAAAAACTAGATAACATGGAAACCCCTGTCATCTCAGTGATAGTAAGATTGAAACAGGCAGATCTTTGCTTTGCTTTTCTGCTGGCTTAGCCATCTCGACAAAGCTTTCACCCAATGAGAGACCCTTTCTCGAATGAAAGGCAAAAGCCACCCAAGGGATACCACCCAAGACAATCGTCTGACCTCTGCCTGTATGTGTGCATGTGTGTCTGTACACTGCATAAATTATAAGACATACATACACATGAAAGCATACATACACATTCATATACACTGAATAAACAAAAGCAGATCTTTATGCTTTTACAAAGGCTTTTTAAGAAAATTTTCTTTATACTCTTATATTTTAAGTTCCAGTAGTTCAGTATTTTTATTAATGACACTACTGACCTTGTAATTCCAGTCTTAAGGTTGAATATAGATGAATGTCATAAATATGAAGCCAGTTTGAGTTACCCTATCACCAAAAAACAAATTGCAACTGTTCAAAATTTCCTTGTATTGAAAGCTACATAAGCATAGCACAATCACATAAAACTGTGTGTATATTCTTTAAATAAATTAAAGCCTGATATTTTCAAATAACAGTACATATAAAAAAGTATAAAAGTAGAAAAAATATATAAAGTCTATAAAAATAAATTCCAAAAATTGAAAATGTTTGTAATTGAAAATCAGGAGAAAGTGATAAATCTGAGACTTTTAATTATGTCATAATCAGTTGGTGATGGCTTAAATGAAAAATCATCAAGTGGATCAGAATCCCAACAAGGTTATACAAACAGCTGACAGGTCATAGCCTACAAATGACAGAGTAGGCTCATCAAATGCTCTAGAGGCCACCAGAGAAAGGAACTTACAACAAAGAAAAAGGTCTATCAGAGGAAGGATAGGACATTCAAACCTACACTCTCATTAACCATATCAGCAGCAAATGAATATGTATTATGCACCATGAGATGAAATGAAGAATGTTAGATTTTACTTGAAAATTTTTAAATTAAGTGTTTCTAAGTTAACTTTTCATGGAGTAAAAAAAAAAAAGAGAGATACCCTAAAATATTGATTACCTAATACTTTGTTGCAGAATCATTTGTTGGGACTTATGAGCCTCAACATCTGTTTTTGCCCTTTGTAATGAGCACGGTTAATTGTTGAAGGAAGGCTGCTTGTTTGCTTTCTGACTGCCCAGCACCAAAATAATCACACAGAAACTGTATTAATTAAATCATTGTGTGGCCTATTAGCTCTAACTTCTTATTGGATAGCTTTTACATATTAATTTAACCCATCTCCACTAATCTGTGCATCACCATGAGGTCGTGGCCTACCAGCAAAGTTTCAGCACATTTGTTTCTGGCAGTGGCTCCAAGGCTTCTCACTGACTCTGCCCTTCTTTCTCCCAGTATTCACTTTAGTTTTCCCTGCCTAGTTCTTTCTGCCCTGCTCTGCTCTAGGTTCAAAGCAGTACTTTATTATCCAATGATATTTACAGCATACAGAGGGGAATGCCACATCACCTCCCCTTTTCTGTTTAAATAAAAAAGAAGGTTTTAACTTTAACATAGTAAAATTACATACAACAAAACAGATATCAAGCAAGAATTACAGTTACAATATTTATATCTACTTTATCTTTTATCATAACTAAGGAAAACTATAACTATAAATTCTTCTACTCCATCAAAGACTCCAGAAAGATATAATATTACCTAAGTAAACAGGAAGTACATTGTAAGCAACTTCCAAAACTCTAGAATTGACAGAGACATCTCACTGCCTGTGTGATTTGGTTCCTATTCCCCATTCATGAAGAGGATTGTGATCTGTGAGTCTACGAAAAATAAATAATCCTTTAATATACTCAATTCTAAGCTAGTGTGGGATTTCTTTTAGCGTCCTTCTTCAGTTAATAGAGCTGCAAACTAAAGAAAAACCAAATATTGTTAACTGACTTCCACACTTCCGCTTAGATGCCTTTATTCAACCCAGGGGTAAAAAGTGAGCATGTCTGCGCTAGACTAGAGAAAAAACTAATAGTTGAGTCTAGGAAGAGGAGTGAACAGATACTCTCTATTTCAACCTAATTTTCGAGTCGGGTGCTTGGTACAATATTGTCTTTCTCAGATTTGTCTTAAAATTACATTTAGTGACTTATTTTTGAATGATGAGTTTTACAATTCTGACTTTCTCTGTTATTGCCTCCTTCCAGTGTTGTCCTTAAAAGTTTCCAAAACTTATTGAACAGCTTAAAATCAGGGGCTGCACTAAAAGCAACACATATATAAAAGGACTTCTCATACCAGGCGACAGTAAACTGATGAGAGTTTATAGTTGGTGGGGGCACTCACTGAAGGTCTGTGATAGCTACACTGTCCATAACAGTCACAGAACAAAGTGATGTGAGGATGGAAAGTCTTTCTGACTGCAGGAAAAAAATCTCTTATATTAGTTGGTGGCCAGCTAATTTAGGAGTGCAATTTCCTGGAACTTGCCTTGCGAGAATCTGACATTAGCTATTGACCCCAGCAACATCATCAAGTAAGAACAGGGAATGTATAGATCCACATTTAAAGTAGAAAGTTATCTGAGAGGACAGAAACACCCACATGATGCAGATTTCGTACAGACGGGGCCTTGTTGGGACCTTCCCAGTAGGCAGAAGAAAGTCAAGCCCAGGGGAAGACAGTCAGGAGGCCCCTCATGTTAAAAAACCAAGGAGCAGAAAATTGCGAGAGTTAGAGAAGCAGAATGGCTCCTATGCCATTGAAAGACACGTAAAGGAAGAAAGGTAGATGTAGAGGGTTAGGCAGATGGTAGAGGCCAGTTTGCCACCTGGGTCCAGGTGACGGTGGTGCGAAGTCCATTGCTTGCCCTTTCCCAACACCATGGCGATGTCGGGATCAGGTGGCTACCAAGGGCTACGGGTCTCTGGTACTACTGCAGCCAGGGTCTGTGTTTATATCCATGGCTCCTGTTGCTTTCAAGTGCCATGCTGATTCCAGTGTACTAGGCTGTCTACTGGGACTGAGATCAGGGTCACAAGCTGTGCTGCTGCTGGGACGAGACTGATTAGGATGGCTTTTGCCACTACCTGGGACCATGGTGATATCTAGACCTAGGCTGCTGCTGAAGTCCATGTCTGTACCCATGGTCTATATTGATACACCATGTCCCCAATGTGCCACCAAAGGCCACATGGAACTGGAGGTCTGAGCCGCATTCTTTGGCCTTGTTGATATCAAGGAGCCATGCTGCCATTAGAGCCATTCTGATCTGAGTGCCCAGAGTTACCACTCAGAACAAGGATGTTGACAGGACTAATCTGCTGCCTGAGGCCATGTCTGGGTCTGTAGCCCAGCTGCAGCTGGGTTCTATGTTGAACTCTGTGACAAAGAGTTCATACAGGATGCATCTATATCTGAGTGGCCTGCACTGCTACTCAATGATATGGCAATGTCTGGGCCAAGCTGCAGCTGAGGGCCATGTCAGGGTCCATGGTTCCACTGCAGCCAGAGTATAGCTAATGTCTGATGCTCCTGCTACCATCGAAGGCCGTGCAGACACCCAAGATCAGTCTTTTGTCCTCTCTCCCCTTTTGGATTGGGGTATATAACACGTATGTGTTGTGAGGACGCTGCTAGTTAGTTCCCAGCTGCTCAGCCCCAAATTTATCACACAGAAACCATATTTAAATCACTGCTTGGCCCATTAGCTCTAGCTTCTTATTGACTAATTCTTACATATTAATTTAACTCATCTCCATTAATATATGTATTGCCACATGGCAGTGGCTTACCGAGTAAAGTTCCTTCTGGCTCTAGAAGGATTACATGCCTTCTCTCTGACACCACCCTTCTTTTTCCAGAATTCAGTTTAGTTTTCCCTGCCTAGCTCTGTTCTTCCCTGCTCTACTCTCGGCTCAAAGCAGTTCTTTATTCATTAATGATAGTCATCGTATACAAAGGGGAATCCCACATCACATATGAAAAATAAACATAGGCAAATTCAGTATTCACTGGGTTGCCCTCATGACTCTATTCTGTGTCTCTGTCTTTTTCTTTTGTATCTCTGTTTTTTTTTTCTGACTAACATTTCCAATCCACATGCAGTTACCCTGGAATGTAAGAACCTGTCGAGACTGAACTCTGATAGATATCACGCCAACATGGGGTCACAATGAAAACCAGAGGCCCTGAACCAGACCAATGATTCATTGTAGTGGACAGTTGTCAATCAAGCTGATATGACAAAGGGGTTTACTATATGACACACTGAAGCCTCCAATACCATCATGATTAATGAAGAAGTAATAGAGAGGCAGAAAAGAAGGAGAAGCAAAGATTTTGCTGCTTTGAGTGTGGTTTTTTATTCTGTTTTGGTTTAATGAAGTTTTGGGATTTTTCTTTTCTCCTTTTGTTCTTGTTTTTCCTGCTTACTTTGTTTTGTTTTCTTTCAAGAGGGGATGCAACAGGGATGAGGAAGGATATGGGGGGACCAGAAGGTGAAAAGAATTGGGGTGCATAATGTGAAAACCCCAGATTCAATAAAGAGGTAAAAAAAAAAAAGGTGATCTGAGTGGCTGAGTGTGAATCTAGCCTAGTGCCAGGAGACTCCACTCACCTAGCATGAAGAAAGTTCCTTCCCCATGCTCTGCATAGTGATAAGCAGGCTCAGTGCATAGTCTAGGAATAAGAACATGCTGATTGGGAAATTAATTCCTCATCCTCATCAGTTTTCCACAGGGAACGCCACATGATCTTATATCATGACTATCTCAGTGCTGGAGGACAGGAGGAACTCCAAACACAGTTTCCTTAGCACCAACAAATGACAAAATCTGCTGATGCTAAGGACATTTTCCATGCTTCTCAGTGCTCCTTGGTTCAAGGACTTGACCATGCCTGCTAGCTTAAATGACCCTATTTTTGTGCTACACTCTAAGCCTGTGTAGATTACAAAGATGAGGTGTAGACCACATTTAAAAAAAATTCTAAATCAACTACTAGCAAAATCTTAGTTATGCCTTTTTGTCCAGCCCCTAGTTCTGGATCATCTCCTCAAAGAATGACTGCTGATCTGATTGCTTATGCTTTTGTTGAGACACACTCCAACTTTCCTTTCTCAGCTCTTTCTGAGAGGTGCCATCAGTCACATGTATCAGGGATGAGGGTACAATGTTAGGGTTTGCTGGAGTAGCTAAAGCTGAGTGTATGTATCCAGTACAGAATGTGCAAGTCCCTAGTAGTTTGTGATGATGTTTTAACAGTGACATGGAAACCCCAAGGTTCTTCAGGTGGTGACAGGTTCAGAAGAACGATTCTATAAAGCAAGAGAGTAGCTAATAGGAATATCAAATATCCAGCCTTAAAATAGAAAAGCAGAAAGAATGGCAAGAGAGTTCACAGCCCTGATATCTGGGAAGTTGAAACCTAAGTAAGACACAAGTGTTCTTCTTTATTCCTAGATTCTAGGCCAATCACCTAAACATTTCTGGTATTTATTAATAATCATTTATCATTTGCATATGGCATTTCACATTCTAATAGATAACATAATAATAGTATGCATTGTAGTAGCATTTCATTTGTATTTTAATAAGTAAAGCTTGCCTGAAGATCTGAAATGTAAAACAGCCACATTGGCCAGCCTTACAGACCAGGCAGCAATCACACACACCTTTAACCCCAGTAACACAATAACATGCACCTTCAATCCCAGTAGCTACAGTAGCTTGCCATAGAAACCAGGTGATAGTAGTGCACACCCTTAATCCCAGATCTAGAGAGGATTATAAAATGAAAGGAGACAGCTCTCAGGCTCAGTCTCATTCTGAGGTTTCCTGGAGGTAGGATCATCATTTTTAGACTGAGGTCAAGGTATCAGTGGCTGGCTGCTTTGCTTTTCTAGTCTTCAGGTTGAACCCCAATATCTGTCTCTGAGTTTTTATTAATTGTGCTACAGTACATTTTATATATGCAGTCAATATCCTTAGGGGAAAGGAAGAGACATATAGGTTGAGCAACTTTAATTGTTCTGAAACCATGATTGGCTGATTCATAAACTGAAGTACCAAAGGTCAGGACTAAGGAACTTTTGAGAGGTTGGTTGGGTATCAGAGTGCAGGTCACAAGGGCACCTTCTAGAGATGCTGTGCTCCAAGACTTCTCTCTCAGCTTCTTCTCCTTGTTTCTGACCTTCTCTGGGCTCGAGAGTCAGGTTAGAGTCACATCTCTCTTCTGTTCTCACTTTGAGGGTTTGCTTACTTGATTGATTTTGTTTTGCCCTCACTGTGGAAACTGTTTTATGAACAAGCTTTCCTTTTGCATCCTTGTACTCCTGGTTGTTACTTCCTATCAGATTCCAGAAGACAGGGTCTTCTTTGCAGCATCAAGATGTTAAAAATAGGCCCTGCCAATTAGGAGACACAAACAACAGGCACGTAGAGCCAGCAATTAAATGTAGATTCTGTCTCCTCTAGACATTGGTCACCATCCTTATGACCATTCTTTGCTCACTTTTAATCCTTAGGACATGCAGACATCCCAACATCTTGGTCTTAAACATTCATAAAAACAGTGAGAATGTGTTCTGTCTTCTCTTCTTATTCTTTGCAGGTGTTAGAAACAAGGACTCACTCTCTAACACTAACTTGTGAGTTACTGGCAGTTCTATCCAGAGAGTGCTTGCCTGCATCACTATCATCAAATGTGTTCTATAACTTTGCCCTCTCCAATTTTTAGTTTCATGACTTAATGTTTGGATCCACCTGGAGCTTATTTTTTTTTTTTATGGGTTAAGAAAAGGTGGTCTGCCTTCCTTCTTTTCCATGTGAAGCACCACTGTGTGTTTACATTTGCCATTTAGTAGAATACAAACTTTTAAAGTATATCCTAAAGGCTTTCTGGTTTTACGAAGTCTCCCTTTCCATATCTCACTTTTAAAAGTAATTTATTTTTGTTTAACGTTCATCTGTATTTTTCTTGCACGTATATCTGTGTGAGGGTGTCAGAAGCCCAGGAACTGAAGCTAGAGACAGGTGTGCTATGTGGGTTCTGGGACTTGAATCCCAGTCCTCAGAAGAACAGCCAGTGCTCCCACCTACCAAGCCATTTCTCCAGCCCCACCAAATCTTATTTTGATTATTCGAGTCTTCTCTTTCTCTTAGTAGTTTTGTTTATCTATTATATTATAATTTCATATATATATATATAGATATTTTTGAACAAAGCCCCCTCACATTATTTTCTCTTTTCCCTGTCACATTTACCAAGACATTTCTCCTTTCCAAATTCCACTCCTACTTTCACCTCTCTCTCTTTTTTTTTTTACTGGGAGTGGGCATACACTCACTCAGTTAAATTAGGGTTGTCTATATGAGCATGAGTGGATTAATTTTCCTTTAGCAGGGGCAACATAACAGGGACTAAACCACTAATTTGGGGTTTGATGTTCCTGCTTATATTTTTCAAGAACCAAGTCTTTGTTTCATTGATTCCATGAGCTGTTTCTTTACTTCACATTTTATTGATTTCTACTCTGATTTTTCTTTCTTTTCTTGTCCACAGATTTTTCTCTGTTTGTTAAGATTTGACTTGTGTCCTCTTTATATTTTTGAGAAAGTTCTGTACTGGGAGAATTGTGTATGCTGATGTATTTTGATGGAATGTTTGTAGATGTTAGCTGTGTCCATTTGGGGGATTGTTTATCTCAAATGTTTTTTCTATTCCCAATCCAAATATTTTGGCTGAGAGAGTACATGGTATTTAAGTAACCCTCTGTTATTGTCTTGAGGCTAACCTGTGTCTTTACATGCAGTAGTGTTTGTTTTATGATATTGAGTGCACCAGTATTTTGTGAATATATGTTTAGAATTATAATATCCTTTTGGAAGATTGCTGTATTTTTAAGTATGAAATAACTTTATCTTCTATGACTAGTTTTTGTTTGACCTATTTTGTCATACATTAGATGAGCAATGCCTTTAAAATGGGGAAAGAATCTTGGAGGTAAATGCTAGGATAGTGTTAGAATCCACATATTTTAGAAATTGTTAAGCTAAGGAAGCTGTGCTGGATAGTTTTATGTCAACTTGACACAAGTTAAAGTCATCTGAGAGGAGGAAACCTCAATTATGAAAATACCACCAAAATATCAAGTTATAGGCAAGCCTGTAAGTCATTTTCTTAATTAGTGAGGGCCCAGACCATTGTAGGTGATAACATCCCTGGTCTGGTGGTCCTGGCTTTCATAAGAAAGAAGACTGAGCAAGTCAAGGGAAGCAAATCAGTAAACAGCTCCTCTTTATGACTTCTACATCAGCTCCTACCTCCAGAATCACACCCTGCTTGAGTTCCTATCCTGACTTTCTTCAATTATGGGCAGTGTTATGGAAGTGTAAATCAAACAAACCCTTACTTCCTTAGCTTGTTTTTCTGTTGTGGTCGTGGTGTTTTATTATAGCAATAAAAACCCTAACTAAGATAGAAAATTATAGTTAAGAAATATAGACAGAGTATGATATGGAAAAAATAGGAAAAAGAGGGAAAGTATATGGATTGTGCATGAAGAGGAATAGAAAGCACACAATAACAAGTTGGGTGGAGAAATGTAAGAGAACAATCCTAAAAATATGGCTAAGCAATATAAAATTAAGCAAAAGTCCTATGAGATATCTATATGAGAGTAAAGATTAAAATTTAAAATGCTGTACATTTGGAGTTAGGTTCTGGCACAACTGTGGTGAACCAAATGATGTTGTTCATAGGTCCCTTCAAGTACGCTTTCAGTGTAACCTACTTTAGGGAAAGAATTAAATCATAGATGGCTGAAGTCAGGGTGACAATACATATTTACACACACACACACACAAATATCATTGATAAAATGGAAAATTATTTGCTCAACTTCATAATCTAGTCCCATTTTAGAAAGGTTGCTTGTTTTTTCAAGCTCTTAACTTTTTATTAACTCTTGGTTTTTCATTGAATAAAAATTCTTCATTATGTGTGCCCATTAACTCATCCCATGGGAGAGATTTACTTATGCAGTTACTACATGTTCCTTAGGTAATGCTAAATGGTGTCATAGCTACAGCCCCGATTCTATTGTCAGCCTCACATTTGCTTGGCCTAAGGCCAAAGGAATATCCTCTGCATTTGTCCATTTACGCATATAGAAATGTGTACCATTGTGGGGGGATGCAGAAGTTGAAAACTAAAGAAAAAAGATCTTTGTCTTTATGTCTTTCACAGGCATTATATTCAGAAATTGGTGAAAGATAAACACACAAATAAGGACTTTGTAATCACTTAAGTCTTTTTATGACTGTATTTTGGACTTGTTGAACTTGAAACATTTATTAGATAATCAAATACATATTTACACATATGACTGGAGAAACCAGGTGCTGAGTCTAGAACAGAGTTATAGACATGTAATTCTTAGGTATGTTGATGATATTTAAAGTCAATACCAGTAAAAAAAAATTGGAAAGTGATGAATATGCAGGAAATAAATGTTCCCGTAAATCCAGCACGTGAAGACCTGGAACCATAAGATAAGCCAGCAAAAGATGCTGAAAAGGGAATAGCCAGCAAGTTCAAAGCAAAATTGTGTTCTCGATCAAGGATAGTCTTAACCTTACTTACCACACCCAATAACTAGGTACAGTCAAGACACAAAATGTGATACCCCCTCCTTTCTAAAGGGTTGTTCGTGCTTGTGGATGCTCTACCTTCTAGCTGAGATTTTTTCCAGGTACTGTGCAATGGCCCAATTCACTCTTCCACATCCCCCCCTTCCTTTCTTTTTTCCAATTGCTCAAGCCCTGCCTCCTGGTCTCCATTGTCTCCATTCCTACTCCTGCTAGCTTTCTTCTATCTTGCTGTAGGTGTTGACTTCTATAAATTGGTCACAAGTCTGTTTCTACCATCATGGTTGTTTTCAAACAGAATGCCTCTCAGGCTTGAGTTTTCCTTCTGTTTCAGACTTTCCCCCAGAGCATCCTAAGTTCTACCCATCCTAAGATTCTGCCCTAATAATAATTTTACAAAGGCTTTTTTTCACCATCTTCCCTTTCCTGTACCATTTACAGCAAAACAGCCTATCTTTCTTGAACCGTGTAGTAAACTTCCTGCATTTTAAATTTTACCTCTGGAGAAAACTACTGGGATAGATAGTATGAACTGGAAGAACAATACAATATGTGTTTAAAATATTTTCTGGCAATAACTTAGGAGGACTTGCAGGTAAATAGAAATGTCTATATACTGATGAATAGAAATTGTCAAATGGCCACTAACCTGTGTGACTACCAAGTTAACTGTGTTCACAATGTCAGATTGCTCCATGCTCCCAGTCTCAAGAGGTACTAGCACAGCAGATGGCTAGAATATTCTGGGGTTTATTGACATGCAGACACTATACCGTTAATGGGAAGAAACTTATCAAGTGAGCCAAATTCTAGAGTACACATCTGGATGAATGCTTTGGACAGCTGGGCATAGATCAAGAGGATTATTACTGTTGTCAAGAAATGAAGATTTTTTTCATCATTCTCATAGGCATCCATGGCAATGTGATGCTTTTGAAAGTTTTAGCCCTGGCCTTGAAACCTGGGTTGTTGTTTGTCTATACTTCATTAGCATTTCCAGTCCCTGGTTAGGTTAAATTAAGTCCTAAAAGCTGTTGTCTCTGGACTTTGCTGATAACTCCATAAGACACTGAGTTTTAGTCAGCTCTTCATAGTATATTCTTAGGAGTATCGAACTGTCTCATGCTACTTGGCTCCATTTTGGCTTCCTTATTAAACTACAAAGCAAATTAATGAAAGCCAAGGAACCTCATTAGGAAATTGACTCTTCTAAAAGACTCAACAATTCTACTTTTAAGAATTTATTTAAAGGAAATAAAATTCAAGTAGAGTAACATTATTTATGGAAGGAGGAAGGGGAACAGAAATGCTTAATAGTTTGATAGATGTTAACTGAATTACAGTGCATCCGAATGATCAAAATACTACACGGTCATTGAAAATCATGAAGGAATAATGACAATACATTATTGAGCAAAAAGTATAATTAAATAAGACATGAGATTTCAAATAATTATCTGTAGTTATACATATACATAAGTCTGCAGATAGAGAAAGAGACTAGAGAAGACCCATTCAGTTGTGGTTTCTACATTTAGCATTATTACTGATTATCTCCTACACATTTTTCCTGAGGTTTACAATTACTTGGCAATCAGCTTGATTTATTTCAATACCAATAAGTAAGTATGGATAAAATTCACTTTAGATATAAAAAATAATTTTTATAAACTTGTGTACAACAATTTTATATCAAAAACTGTGGGAAAACATTAGCATTCTAAATAAAAAAACTCATAGGATATAATTTTCCTATGAAAATCATGTTTCCACCCTCCTGCAACTTCTCCCAGATCCTCTTTACCTCCTTACCCACCCTACTCTACCATAGTCTATGTTCTTTCTCTTTCTGTTTCTCTTTCAAGGAAAAAGAACACAAACAAAAAAACTTAACAATAATTAAAATCAAAGCAAACAAGCAAAAGGCCAATGATACAAAAATATGCCAAAATGAAAAGAAAAGTACACACAAACACACACACACACACACACACACACACACACACATGCATACACACTGGGAGTACATTGGGAGGGGGAGAAGCACATCCATTTTGTATTGGCCAACTACTACTGGGCATAGATCCTGCCCTGGAGTGTTTGATATACCCAGTACACTCCACTGGAGAAAACAGATTTTCCTTTTGAAGGCGGGTATCAGTTGAAAACAGCTCCTTGTACATCCTATGATGTACACTTTCCCCTTTCAGAACTGGGATCTTGCCTGTTGTAAACTTGTGCATGTATCGTGTGCTGCTACGGTCTTTAGAACTAAGTCTTCCCAAGTCCCTCACTGTCAGTGACAATTCCTATCTACTGAAAGAAGACTCACCAGTGTGGGTTGAGCAAGTATTGATCTATGAGTATAGCAGTATATCAGTAGGACTCGTTTTATTTCTGTATTCCTTTATCATAATAATAGAATTAGGTTTTCTCCTAGGTTCTTGATCTATCTAGTCTCAGGTTCATGGCCACTTTAGCAATGTTAAGAAGGGCTTCCAACCCATGAAATCCATCAAATCCAATCAAAAAGTAGTTGGTGATAAAATAGAGTCTCTAAATAATAGGGGAGACAATGCCTCAACTAGACATCTCAAGTCACCAAGTAAAATCTCTTGTGCCAAGAATGGGTTATATCCTATTTATTGAGTCACTGGCCAAGGGGATCCCATGAGACTCTGAAACATCACAGACTATTTCCAGGGATATCAGTTGCTCATCACAACCTGATTCTGCAGCCCCATTGCAGAAGACATCACTTGGCTTGTATCACTGACCATGAAGAAGTCAAGTTGTTCCCTAACCAGAACCTTCACCCCTACTGACTATCATTCATGCATGGTACTGGAAGGTAATCTGCGTGCTTACCTCCAAAAGAGAAAGACCATCATCAACATCACTCAGGTATAAATCATCTGACCTACAATATTGACTCATGGAATAGTGACCTAAAAATTCTTAATAGATTCCAAAGACAACATATCATCAGGATGGGGTGGGGTGGGGTGGGGTGGGGGACTGGAAGAGCAGAAGTCGGATTCATACTGAGACAGCCAAAGGAAAGAATTTTCATTCTTCCTTTTCTTTTGTGTCCTAAAAACCTGCAGAGCCCAAGAAATTTTGATTATCCGGCTCAGTAACCAAAGAATTAATGGCATAGGGAAGGAATCCTGAGGTGTCACCTAGGTTTTGAGAAAAAAAAAAAAGAGTATGTGTGTAAACTTCTGATCACAACAAAAGGACATTGGGAAGGAATTCTAGCCAGCCCCCCTGTCATTTTCTTCAGAGTAAAGGAGATTAATTCCTTTGAAGAAAGACAACCAAGAGCTTTGTGCCTCCATGAGGCTGAACCTTCTGCTCCCACACACTGGCAACCCAGACACTTGGTTTTAATCCCAGATTAAAAATGGACAAACTCCAGTGCCTTGGGCTAGTCACTTAACCTCCCAGGGCTTTCCATTGTGGTATTGGGGAAAGCGTGACAATTATCCTGCTTTAGCTTTGAAAGAAGTTATGTATGTGACAAGGTAAAAAACACAGCTATAAAAAAACACAGAACCCTCTAAGTGAACACACTGGTTCCTGCAAGGAAAAGCTTGCCTTGTGATTGCTAGGCCTCTGAGCTAAGAGTCTCTGCTCACAGAGTGGTGAGGAGCACATAGTCCCAGGGTCAGTTAAGGTTAGCAAGCAGAAAATGATCCTTTTCTGTTTGTTTACATGAGAAGGGTTTGTTGGAAATCGTTCAGAATAGGAGAGAGAAGGAAGAGTGGCCGGAGCATTAGTCGCAGAAGCAACAGGGGCTTTGTCAAATTTGCATTTTGGAGAAAAGAGACAACTGCCTTGTAGATGAAAGAGCTATAAGGTGATGCCAAATCCACTGTGGCTGCCATAAATCCTCTACAATGTTGCTGTGTCCTTGGGTCATCTACTCAAGTCATAATGCTCCACGTGGCAGAGCATAGATCATGTGTTGTCCGGTAATTTTTATGAAGGCAAAAAAAGAGGACCTGGCCTCCTTAAATCCACTGCAGTGAAATCTGGATCCTGGCATTGTGCTACCAAGGTGCCCATGCATGGGAAGAGAATTTGTCTGAATGTGAGTGTAACTCTTTCTCACAATCAGACAAAAGACAAACTAATGTTCTAGGCATCCTTACCATCAATTCTCTGACACATGTGACGGCATTAATTATTAATTCACTGTCTTAATTTGCTTTCTATTGCTAGAATAAATTGCCACATCCAAATGCAGTTTGGGAAGGGAAGGCTTTATTGGGCTTACATGTCAGTCACAGTTCTTCACTGAGAGAAGTCAAGGCAGGAACTCTGAATGCAAACTGAAGGTGGGTGCTGATGCAAAGGCCTTGGAAGAGTGCTATTTACTGACTTGATCACCATGACTTCCTCAGCCTGCTTTCTTACTTAATTCAGGACTGTCTGCCCAGGGGTGGCACCACCCACAATGAGCTAGCCTTTTCACACCGATCATTAATCTAGAAAATTCCCTACAGCTGTGCTTACAGGAAAATTTATGAAGTTTTTTTTTCCCCTCAATTGACGTTTCTCTTCCTAGATATGTCTAGATTTGTGCCAGGCTAACAAGAAACAAACAGCATGTACACTGAGTTCTGTCCTTCAGGGCTTATGTTATTACTGCCTATAAACCCCAAACTACTTGCAACTATGAAGACAGATGCCACTGTTCCATCTTGATACTTTCTTTAAAAGGTGGCCCATACCTAGATTATAATATTTCTCCTTAATCTTTATATTTCAACATCTGTCTGTTCTTTAACTTCTAACTCAAAAACATTACCCTAGATGACATTTTCCTTGGCCATCTCTGCTTAAGCATCTTTATGTCTCCTCTGAATTCCTATGATTATCCAGATCTAAAACTCTCAGAAGACTGAAATACATTAGTGATGTAACTTTTGAGAAACTCTGGCACACATGGGTAAGAAATTCTCTCCTACCGTACACTCAATAGAATCAACCAGAAAACACATATTACATCGTGAAGCATCTTCTGCTTTACCCTGCAGCTTCCTTAGTTAGCATCTCTCTTTTGTCTAAGGAAACCAAAACTTTTCCTCTTGTGAAGCAAAACTTAAATCAATCAGAAAGTAGTTGGTCAACCCTATGAAGTTCACACCACTATTACATCAGTGGGTGGGTCTTTCTGGGCCAGTTATGAAACCCATAGCTGGTACTATTATCAGGCCAAGAACCTGTGGCTAGATAGAAACTTAGTCCCTAGGGTGGAACATACTACCATTATGCTTCTAAATGTTTGTATATAGTATTAAACTGATTTTAATGACATTATTATACCAATAGGTTAGTGTATATTTCAACTCCCATCACAGAAGCTTCTATTTTCTGTAGATGGCAATTAACACCAAGACCCACAACTTGGCAAGATACAGAGAATAAGAACAGCAGAATGCCTAGATGTAAATGGGATATCAATACCACACCCCCTCCTCCCAGTTGTCAAGTATCCTTGCAGTAGAGGGGATAGAAAGAGTATAGGAGCTAGAGACAGTAGCTAGCTAGAAGGAAACAGTTACTTCTAGACACAGCAGACAACTATACATATGAACTCACAGTGGGTTGCAACAGTATTCATAATATCTATGCAAGCCCAATCCAGACTCAACCCAAGCAGAGAGATGAGTCAGGCAGGAAGTCCCACCACTGCTGAGAGGATGTTGGAAACTGCAAAGGTTGGGAGAAGAGTCAGTTTTCCCTCAGAGTGTGCCACCCCCCCCCCGCGCAGTATGTAGACTAGACTCCAGAAAAAGCTACATAAGCACAAATATTGAGCAGCATGAATTATTCTTGATGTCTTGTTTTTTGTTTATTTGCTTGCTTTTGTTTTAAGACACAAAGTTGGGTGGACATAAAAGAAACAGTGGATCTTGGGAACAAAGTAAACACCATCAAACACATTGTATGGTATTCTCAAAGAATTAATAAAAGATTTTTAAGTGAACTTAAGTCTTCCAACAAGCCTTCCTTTTATTCTTCTCTGTCCATTTGCTGGGTCTATCCCACTCTTCTGTCTTCCCTCTGAAGTTATGTGGAAGAGGCGGACTCTCTGGGCTCTACAAGTAGAGAAGTTGATGGAGGAAGGTCATTGGCTAATAAAGGCACTGCCCTGGCCCATTTTATTGGTTAGAGGATAGGTGGGAGGAGAAAACAGGACAGAACACTGGGAGGAAGAGGAAGTGAGCTCAGAGACTCCACAGCTCTCTCGGGAGCAGACGCCTCAGAGAGAGACGCCATGCCCTGCTCCCGGGATGAAGCTCCGACCCAGGATGGACTAGGCTAGAATCTCCCCGGTAAGCGCACCTTGGGGTGCTACACACAGATGATTATAAATGGGCTAAATTAATATGTGAGAATTAACCTAGAAGAGAATGGGCCAGGCAGTGTTTAAATGAATACAGTTTGTGTGTTGTTATTTCGGGGCATAAGCTAGCTGAGCAGGCAGCCGGGGTGCTGGGGACGCAGCCCCGCCGCCCCTATTACTACATATGGCGCCCACGTGGACAACTGCTTCCACATAAAGCCTGAGACAGCTTGGGAAGTAATTCTAGAACAAAATGAAAGCATTGTGCCTGGTTTCTTGGTAGCAGCAATATCTTGGGTCTACTCTGCTTGCCAGAGGCAAGCAAGCGCCTCATCTAAGAGAGGCTTCCTGACTCAGCTTTAGCTGCAAAGCCTGCAGCTCATTAAGAGGTCCTGCCATGAAACACTTAAACGGTGTTGAAGAAAAGCTGAACACATGCTTTTCAGTTTTCAGCCGTAGCAGGAAAAAAGCTGCGCCGTTTAAAAATGCCGGCTTTCTGGGCTGTCCTGCCAGGACAAACTCTGACTCTTTTACGCAGGCGGTTTGTGCGGTTTGCAAGCAAAGGCTGCTGAAGCTCGCTTGCTGGCTACAGCCAGTACCTCAGTCATGAGGCTGGAAAGCTAAGGAATGGGCTGGATCCAGCCGGCAAAGCCACGCCTTTAATCCCACTGATATTGCTTGGTAAATTAAAGACTCGTGTGGTCAGAAAAAGAGAGATATACAGTAAAGAGAGATTCAAAGACAAAGAAAATTTCTAAATGGTTTGAAGTGTGTTAAAAATATATGCAGACTAAAATTTAAAGTTCTTAAAAGTAACAAAAAAAAAAGGAAGAGAGTTGTTGTGTGTGGTAGCACACGCCTTTAATCCCAGTGCCTAGAAGACAGAGACAAACAGATCTCTGTGAGTTCAAGGTGTAGTAGTGTACACCTTTAATCCCGAATGCCTGGGAGGCAGAGACAGGCAGATCTCTGAGAGTTCAAGGACAGCCTGGTCTACAGAGTTACTTCTGGTCAAAGATGCAGAGAACCTGTCTCAAAAAGCAAAAAGTTAAAAGTAAAAATAAACGAAATAGAGGTTAAAACAAAGCTGTAGAAAGATGGAAAATACACAGAGAATCTTGATACTGTATGCTATTATGCTCTCTTTGAATTATTTGAATGCTGAGGAAGGAGCAACAGATGCTAAAAGATGTTTATTTATAAATGCTGCTGAACTAATCCAACATAGATATTTTGAAAATGCCTTGACTTTGAAATTTGGACCTAAGGACATGATGCTTTGGAAAGGAGTTTCTTATTTTGTTTTCACAGAGGATGAGACCCTGTTCATTTCTTCTATTCCGATTTGGTATGATGGACCACGTCCTCCTGAATGGTTCCTGTGCACGCCTTCAAAAAATTGCTTCGCTCAACTGCCAACTGAGATGAAACTAGCACACAGGTTATACCATGAAAGACCTAATTAACGACGCCCCCATTCAGCAGGAAGCAGTTTGGAGAGAAATAACTGCGCCCATATTCCCAAATATGGTTTATAAATGTTCTTTTACATTTAAAGGGGGATATGATATAGATATGAATAATTTACATTAGTATAGATTTTGCTTTATTGATAGAGATTTAAGGTCAATTTTGTTATATATATAAGTGTTTCTGATTTTGATTAAGGTATTGTGATTGTGTAGTTCATTTAAATATGTACTGTATAATTAAGAAATATAGGTTGTTAATGGATAATCATCGATAATAGTAAAGCTTGTAGTTATGTTAGTTAGATTTTCTAGATATATAGAGATGTATTTCAGTTAGATAGACATTCTTCATGTCTTTCAAAGATTACAGAATAGGACATTTAATGTTTTAATAACTGAGGACTTTTCATGACAATGAGACACTCTGCTCCTGGCAGCACCAATGTACTTCAAGAGGAAGATGGGCATCGAAGAGGCTCGTTATGGAGTTTGATAGCCATTTGGGCAAGAAACTGCTCTTGCCTGGACTATTGCATAAACTGGACACAGAGAACCCGCAGAGAGGACTACTGAACTTGCCTAAGGTGAGATGATCTTTCGGGGTTCCTGATTCATGAAAGAGTCTGCAAGACATTCTGCAGGACACAACAGATAGTGATTGAACTGACTTTGAATTTTCCTGCTTTATGGAAATGTCTGCTGGATACCATAGGCCTGAAGGCTGAAGATGGATGCCCCAACGGTACAGAGGAACTTTGGGTGACTGTCCAGGCAGCGAGATGTCTCTGTCATTTCTAGAGTTTTAAAAGTTGCTTTTTTCTTGTTTACTTAGGTAATATATCTTTCTGGAGTCTTTGATGGAGTTAAGAATAGTTAGTTATAGTTATAGTTTTCCTTAGTTATGATAAAGATTATTGTAACTTTTACTTGATAACTGTTTTGTTATATGTAATTTTGCTATGTTAAAGCCTTTTTTTTTTGTTTAAACCGAAAAAGGGGAAATGATGGAGGAAGGTCATTGGCTAATAAAGGCACTGCCCTGGCCCATTTTATTGGTTAGAGGATAGGTGGGAGGAGAAAACAGGACAGAACACTGGGAGGAAGAGGAAGTGAGCTCAGAGACTCCACAGCTCTCTCGGGAGCAGACGCCTCAGAGAGAGACGCCATGCCCTGCTCCCGGGATGAAGCTCCGACCCAGGATGGACTAGGCTAGAATCTCCCCGGTAAGCGCACCTTGGGGTGCTACACACAGATGATTATAAATGGGCTAAATTAATATGTGAGAATTAACCTAGAAGAGAATGGGCCAGGCAGTGTTTAAATGAATACAGTTTGTGTGTTGTTATTTCGGGGCATAAGCTAGCTGAGCAGGCAGCCGGGGTGCTGGGGACGCAGCCCCGCCGCCCCTATTACTACAAGAAGTCACATTAAAGATGACAGGAAGCTGTAAGAGAGGGCAGGGCATGCTATAACTACCAGCCCAACAAACGCTTTCCTGCCATATGTCCATTACCTACTTAAAATTATTTTAAATCAAAATTATTTGTAAATATCTGCTTCCTTCTTTGAACTTTGAGAGTTTCTTTAATGGCGGGAATCAAGTCTTGTGTGTTGGTTTTGCCCTTATATAGCTTGAATTGGTACTTAGTACCCAGCAACTTCTCAATATGAATATAATGAATTAATGTGCATGCTAATTAGTAAATTAATTAACCATAATAGAGGGCTCTCAAGAGCTACGACTGTACTCTCCAATAGTTATGCAAGGAAGCAAACTAATGATATCCTAAATCTTAATCCCCATGAATTTTGTTTTTGCAGTATCTGTCTGTCTAGTTATCATTTTTAAAGCCTAATAAAGATCTTTCTGAGGTACAGGCTCATGGCCTGGATACCAAAATCAATTCGGGTCTTTTTCTGAAAGATGGGTAGATATGACTCACAGAGCATACTTTGGTAAAAATGCCTTGGGCACTAGCTTTTAGAAGTGGCAGAATGAATGACTGAAGGGGGGTTCACAGGGGTAAAGACTGAGAGACCATCAAAGATGGAGGGTAGTGATGGTAGGCTTCTCACTAGAGGTGCTGACACAGCCCAACCCTCTGATCTCTTAGGACCTGAAAGTTCAGAGCAGAGTGAGTGATGATGTGGGAGTTTGTTGTTTTATGTTGATTTTATTGGTTAAATAAAGATACTGCCTTGGCCCTTTAAGAGGACAGAAAATTAGGTAGGCAGAGTAGACTAAACAGAATGCTGGGAGAAAATAGCCGAGTCAGTGAGTTGCCATGATTCTCCCACTCCAGACAGACACAGGTTAAGATCTTTCCTGGTAAGCCAGCTCGTGGTGCTACACAGAATATTAGAAATGGGTTAGATCAATATGTAAGAGCTAGCCAATAAGAGGTTAAAACTAATGGGCCAAGCAGTGTTTAAAAGAATACAGTTTCCGTGTAATTATTTCGGGACATAAGCTAGCAAGCGGCCGTGAGCCGGGGCGGCAGGAACGTAGCCCTGCCACTCCTACCAACAGAGTGATAATCTCCCTTTAATGGGTGTGGTGCTTTCTATGATCCAGTGTGCATCCCCACATAATCCTCTGAGCCATTGTGGTGTTCTTCGCAATCTATGTAATTTCACATACAGTAACAAGCTGCACTCTGTAAGAGCAATGATAAAATAGAGAAACAGATACTTGGACCACAGAAAAACATACAGAGGATGATAGGATTGCTCAGGTTTTGTGCAAAATACTTGTGGTAATAATGAGCTCACATTTATTAAGGACCTATTTAACACATACATTTTCCTTGCATTTCCTTCTCTACTCTACCTCGTGGACATTCTTAACAACATTCCTATTTTACAGATAAGAAAACTAATATCTAGAGGCTGAGATCCAACCAAGGAAAAAGCATAAAGTATTAAAACCTTTATGCTTTAAAGGTTTAATTTAAAACCAAGTTTAAAATTTAAAGTCAGTTTACAAACCAAGACTTTTCCTTTCCAGTGTGCAGAGCAACCATCTGGAATGTTCTATGGTCTAATCACTTTAGGAAATAATGATGTAAATAATACTGAAGGGGTAGGAGGGGTCCCAGATTCAGAACTTTATGGCAACCAGAGGGCAAGGAGCTAGCAGTGGTGGGCTGCATCTGACAGCATCCTGCCACGTTTAAGGGAAGGCTCCAGTTGTCAGCAAAGTTGCAGCCAGGAACCAAACGTGAACATCCTGGCTCGATAGAGACTAATGGGAAAAGCCCCAAGCCAAGTGGGACCAGGAACAGGCTATAGACCCAGCCCACAAGGGTGGATGATCAAAGATTGAAGTGCCCTTCCTACAGTCATCCATTGGAGCCTAATGTTGACATCAGTGGGACAGTTCCAGGCTGAGATCATTGCAGCAGCTCTACAAAGGTGATTGGACTGTCACCATAGCAACCAAAAAAAAAAAAAAAACAAAAAAAACAACAAGGGAAACTTCTTAGTGCAACCTGTCTTGCTAACTGATTATCCCTACCACCATCATGGCGGGAAAGGAAGCACACTAACCTGATTAGGAACATTTTGGGGAGGTTCAGCTGTCACCCCATTCCCTTTTCAGACTTAACACACTTCTTTCTGATTGGTTCCAATTTGCACCTTATTTGTATGTATACCTATTCAGTCACTCAGGGCCCACTTGGCTCTATATAAAAGGGTATGTAGGCTCCAGACAGATAGACTAGAAGGGTCCCTTCTCCAAGGGAGAAGAGAAGGAAGAAGGCTTTTGAAACTTACTGGAGATAGACCCATTGGAGCTCACTTTGTCATAGATTTCTGTGTTAGGAAAGTAACTTGCTTGGGCTTCCACTACTCGAACAACCAAGACTTCTCTTGAGTAAGTAAGGGGTATCATTTCTGCCCCAGACTCCAAGATCCCATATTCTGGCTGCAGACAGGAATTCACTCCTATTGCTTTTGCGCCCTTCCCAAGACCCACCAAGTTCTGAGACCTATGGCTCCAGCCTCTCTGACCTGCTGCTCCGAAGACCCACAGGAGCTGAAACAGTTCCCCAAAACTGTAACACTTCTAATTTATTGGCAAGTTCTCAGCTAGCATCCCATGGTTACCAAGAGTTCAAATTTCTCACTTTTCATTCAAGGTGCCATTCCCCCACAGTGACCTGTTTTCTCTTCTACATTGTTAATTCCCGATTAATGAAGTTCTCATTTGTTTATGCTTTACTATCTGCTGATTTCATTCTGGGAGACAGAAAAATGAATCTAGTTGGAGACCGGAGAGTCAACCATCTCAATCCTTCTCAACTCCAAAATTTATTTTAGTCTTTAACATGCTGGCTTGCATTACAATGCTGTAAGAAATGCTCTCTAAATTTGTTTGATCATGAATGCCTGTGCTACCTTGTGGAATATGCCATAGGTTTAGACTCCACCTTGAATTCAAAGCCTTTGCAATGCTGTTTGATATTTCTAAGGAAGAAAATGTGAGCCTTTTGACACATTGTAGAAAATTAGAAAAAAAAATCTCTTGTCATTACATTTATCAGACTGCGCTAAGTTTTTATTCCATTTTGAAATAAAGAAACTGAGCCTCAAAGTGTCTTGTCCAGTTAACCTAGACAATGGTGTCAGAATTAAAATCCAGGAAGACTGACCTCAGAAGCGATGCTTTGAACTAGCAGGCTATCGTGCCCCTCAGAGCACTGAACAACCAAGAAGCTCTCAGGAGTGTGTTACCATGACAACAGTACATGCTATCAGGACTGAGCCAGAATACAACCTTGGGCTAGACCAACTAAATATAAGCAAACTTGGAATCTCCACACCTGGAAACTTCCACTTAGAAAATAGAGGCAAAACTGTTTACACTCCATAGGTTGGTGCAACGTTTTGAATAGGTATACAGGTCCTGGAAGAGTTAGTAACCCACAGAAAATGCTTAACAAACAGGAACTAATCCTTTTGACTTTACAGTACAGAATGTCTTCTGGGAGTAATTTATTTTTCATCATAAGATATATCTGCCCAGAAACTTCTTTCGATGAACAGATGACAATAGGGCAATAGGTAAAGCCAACGCAGAATCACAAACACTGGATTCATTTACCTACTGGGAATAATTGCCATGAACAGACACATCTAAACCTGTTGGCTCCATACCTTTTTTATTTAGTATCTGAAGCCTTCATCACCTGCAGTCTTTAGTTGCCTTCTAGGCCCCCTGTCAAAATTCTATGTAGACCCCCATCAAAGAACAGGTGGCTTTCCTTCATGCATTCTTAACTCTTCTCTTGGTTATGGCTTACCTCATTTGACTTATCTGCCTATTATCTGGGAGATTACCTGTAAAGTGAGCTACAGGCACTGAGACCTACCCAGTTAAGAACCACCCAGACTCTGTCCAAATAGCCAAACTCCAAAATGTTATTTGTGTTTCCTATTTTGAATGTAAGAGCAGGCATACTCTTCAGCCTCTTCGGCCCTGACCTCCATCATCGTGTATCTGAGCTAGCACAGCATAATCTCCCCAGTCCCTAATTTGATGTTCTATTCTCTTAAGAACATAATAACATCCTCACAAACAACAGCAAATGCTTACCTTTGAAAACATGCAGCTCTACACATCTTATCTGCTTAATCCTACACATTTTCTCCTCGGCAGCAGATTTCCTGGTTGGTCAATAGAACCCATCAAGTAACCAGAAATGAGAAAGAAATGGACCAAATTTACTACCACTCAGTAAATGAGACACTGTCGACGTCAAGGCCAGCACCAGTCCCTATGGCGGTTTTGCACAGATTTCCCTCTGCAACGCCACAGGCACATAGCAAAGCACAATAGCATAGTAGGTGCGGGTCCTCACAGCTTTACTTTTCTGGCAGTCTCCAGTGAAAATCCCCAATGACTCCATGTGACCCTGACCACCTTTTCCTTGATTGTTGTAATAACTCTTATCTCTTCCCTCCTCTTTCTGTTCATAACAACCCATGCTATTTCCAACATGACACTTTAACTGATCTTTTTGAAATGTGAACCAAATCGTGTGACTCTTCGACTTGAGATCCTCACACTTGAAATACCATATGGTCCAGAAATCCTATTTCTGAATGTTTATCCAAAAGAATTAAAATCGAGATGTGGAAGAGATTATGCATCCTGTAGTCACTGCAACATTATTCCCAGTAGCAGAGATATGAGATGGCATAATATGTCCCTTAGTGCAAGAACAGATAAATCATATGTGGTACTTACATACGGTGTTTATTATTCACTCTTAAAAGGAAAGGAAAGTCTACAGTGTATGACAATATGGATGAAACTTGGGGGTGCTATATATAGTGGAAAAAGCCAATCACAGAAAGATGAAAGTTCTATAATTTCACTCATGTCTAGCAAATTAAACACCTAAAAACAGAAAGTAGAAAGAATAGCTACCGTCTGGACCTGGGAGGAGGATTGGGGAACTCATGTACACTCCAGAGATCGTCTGTATAGCATCTTATCTATGGTTAACAATATGTTGTCGTACAAGGAAAAGCTTGCTACATATCCCTACTGCAATTAAAAGTTTATAAAAATCCTGGTATAGCCCATGAGACTCTGCCTCATTCGTTCATCAATCTCTCTCCCAGACAAGATCATAATTAGTATATCAAAATGCTGCCTGTTGATCTTGTGTCCTGCAACTGATTCAATTCTCAGTTTGAATAGGTTGTTGTATTGTTTTGTTGGTTTTGTTTTTGTTTGTTCTTTTTTTTTTAATTTTGTTTTTCTTTGGTGGAGCCTAAAACTATCACGTCATTTGCAAGCAAACAACTACTGACTGTCTCCTGCCCAATTTGGATTCTCTCTCTTTCTTCCTTTTTCCTCCTCCCCTTCTTCTCCTGCTCCGCTTCCTCCTTCTCTTTCTTCTTCCCTTCTCTCTCCTTTGTCTAATTCCTAAGGTTAGGATAACCCATACTGATTATCTTAGTCTCTTTTCTATTGCTGTGAAGAGACTCTATGACCCAGGTAACTTATAAAAAAAAGCTTTTAATTGGGGGCTTGTTTACAGTTTCAGAGGATGAGTCGAAGAGTCCATGAACATCATGGTGGGGAGCATGGCAGCAGGCAGGTATATGGACTTGGATATGGAGCTTAGAGCTTACACCCTGACCCACAGGCAGCAGCCAGAGAGAGGAAGACTGAGTCTGGTGTAGGCTAGTGAATGTCAAAGTCCACCCACAATGACACACCTGCTCCAACAAGGCCACACCTCCTGATCATTCTTAAACAGCTCCACCAATTGGGAACCAAACATTCAAATGTATGAGCCTGGGAGATGGGGGGAGCGGGGGAGGTTAGGGGATTCTCATGCAAACCACTACAGTGGTAGAATCTTGATGACTCCCCCTTTTATTTTCACTTTTCTAAGCTTTGCTTCAGGTCTAAGAGACTGTATCCAAATTGTTTCTAAATGCTATGGCCATCCTTTCCAATTGGAGCCTAACAAAATTTCATTTTGAGACTATGGAGCCAGACTCAGTTCTTGTCTTGGTTCTCTGCCCATGATTTTTGAACAGACTGCTTGTTTAAAGAATTGTATCAGTTAATTAATTTCTCCAAAAAAAAAGAAAGGTAAGACAACCCTGTTTGGAAGATTAAATTAAAGGAAAGATCCAGCATTCATCCAAAAGTGTTGGCCCTCGCAGTCAGTATGGGCTTATTTTATTTTAGAACTGATATCGTAATAGTCTTGGCCTCCTAGAAAGTCAATCCTCCCAAGTGTATTAAGATCACCAAAATTTAGTAGACTAATAATGCTTTTGTGGCAAGAGTCTAAGGAAAGAATCATTCTTATTTATTGGTAATGAAGCTACAATCTCTCCCAAGAGTAATTTGATATTTCCATTTGTGCTCATGGAACACATTTCCTAGAGATGAGAAGTTCCCTTTCTAGAACTGTAGTCTACAGTTGCTTTTACACAAGTGTGTGTGTGAGTGTGTGTGTGTGTGTGTGTGTGTGTACACAAAAGCAGAAATAGGAAGATGCAGAGATTGAGTGATAAATGTTGTTTTCAGCAGTGCTTCAAGTTGACATCAATGAAAAAGCATAAATTTGTGTGTATTCACTTAGACAAAAATGGTCAGCCCATAGACTGGAAGGGATTGCTCAGCGGTTAAGGCACTGGCTCCTCTACCAGAGAATCCAGGTTCAGTTCCCAACAACCACAGAGAGGTTCACAACTTTCTATAGCTCTAATTCCAAGTGATCCAATGCTCTCTTCTGAGCTCCTGGACAATGCATTCATGTTATGCACAGATAATTGCAAGTAAAACCAACATACACATAAAATGAGGTATGTTTTTAAGGTGAGGCCTGAAAGCATACATATAAGTAATATTATGCAGATTGAACAGAGTACATTTATTTAGAAATATATGTACATAAACATATATATATATATATATACATAACAACAATTAAAGTAAAAAGAGGTAATGAATTTGAGAGAGAGCAAGGAGAGGTATGTAAAGGGGCTTAGAAGGAGGAAAGGGAAGGGGAAACTGATTTTATAATATTATAATATAAAAATAAAAGAAATAAAAATGAAAATTGGAAGCATGTACAAATAAACTGCTTAGAAATGGCTGATGGGAGTGGAAATGCCACAGCAGCAGAGCACAGAGAAGCACCGCCCAGGAAGATAGATGCTGCTGCTGTGTTCCCATGGGATGATAATTAAGGTTCTAAACAATGAACAGGTTTCACTTTCACTTCAAAATATATAATTAGTATAATAGGAAATGAAGAAAGTGCTGTGTCTGTCTGCATGAGACCATACGACACCATCCCATTAGACACTCCCTGGAACTACGAAGCATCCTTTGGGTCACGCCCTTGGCTTATTTGCTTTCATGTCACAGGAACAGCACACATTCTCCTTAAAAGAAAAGACCTGGCTGGTGCCACAAGTTCACCCAGGGTCAGTTAGTAAAATTCATGACCAGCATGCACAAAGCCACGGATTTGATCCCCAGCGCTGTACAAAACCCCATGTGGTGGCTGATGCCCATCAGAGAAACAACAGGGAGGTGCAGGTGGGGAAAAGGCTGCATGGCCAGCCTCCATTCTACAAAGATTCTGACGCCAACCTGGGCTACACAAGACTCTGTATTTTACACAAAAAGAAACGCAGTGTCACCTGACTGTAAGTGGTCAGGGCTGGTCCTTGGATTATCTGCATGCTGAGATCTGCCTCCTCTTCTCAATGGAATTGTTGGGGCCTAACTGTAATACTGAGTCCAGATTCATGGCTGGAGTCCAGTCGGTGGAGAAGGTGTAATGAAGGCATTTTAATTTCTGATTTAAATTTTATAATTTGTACTACTTCAAGCCATGGAGTAGATACTACCATAACCTACTAGAAAAAAAATATGTGTGCATGTTCCAAGAAAATTGACTCTGAATATCCATAGTACAGATTAACCAAAACAACAAAAAAATTAATAATGACTTCATGCTGAGTATGTACTGTGGACCAGTTACACTGAGTGCTGCATGTGCCTTCTCATAACTGCAACAGATTACAGATTAAATGCATTTTACAGACTAAATGCAGTTCACAAGTGGCCAGACCTGGAACACCACCACATTGGCCTGATTTCCTGTGCATCAACTCCCTATGGTAAGAGGCTTTTATCTTTAACTTGGCACCCTATGTGGCTTCTGAAAGAGGTAAGATCACCACAGGTGCCTCAATGACAGAAAGAAAATTCACATATCTGAATCTCCATTATCAAAACCACCTGGGCCAGGGCTCAGGGTGGAAGTCAGGCTCTTTCCCCCTTCATCACACTTGGTACCAGAGCTATGGCAGAAGCAGGAGTGTAATACCTCCTTGCAGAGCGCACAATCTGGAGGATCCTTCCCCCAGGCTGACTTGATTTTCCAAGGTTCTCAACACAGAAAAACTACTTTTGTTTTCCTTCACTCTTTCGTTTCAGTGTACGAGCTAGCATGACACTAGAAAAGAGCTGTGGCAGGTCACGCATCCTTCCCAGAGACACATAACTAATTTCTCCAGCTCTCAGAATCTTGGTTTTCCCACTTAACTGTGGAAGTGGTACAAGCCAGCACTCACAGTGGTTGAGAGGGCATTCAGGATGTTCCAAGCACCAAAGCATTCTATAGAGTTTCCCTAGCTTATTGTTAAGTAATTATGTCACATTGTGAGGAGCTGCGGAGCCATATAAAACCTACCTGACCCTGCACATGTCACATGACTTCCCTACCCATCATTTGTCCACCAGGAATAGTATCTATCACCCAACAGGCATAGCTATTTTGAGGACTGAATTTTCCACATAGAATTGCTACACTAGTGCCTGTATCCCACTCAAAACAATAATCTCCTTCAGAAAGAAGGCTGCTACCTGTGGCCACCCATAGAACACCAACGAAGCTAAGCTGTCATGTGTTAAAGCAACATCTTCCCTCTCCTTTTCATTCTCTAAACCTATCTCCCTCATTCTCCTCAGGAGGATGTAGAATATTAAATGGGAACTCTTCCCCTACTCCCCCCCCCCACACACATACACTTAACATTTCCTTCAAAGGGGTAGACATCCCTACAATAGGTCTCAACTCTCACATCTTTCAGTCTTCCAGCCACAGATGGCTCCTCCCAGTGGCCTGTAGCTACATGCCTTAGAAGAGGCTACATTTTCATCCTGGGTCTTACTCAGAAACACTGCCGACACAATTCTTGGCTCTGACCACATGCTTGATTGCTCTCCAGCACAGCATTTGATGTGAAAGGGGCGAAGGCAGACTCCCTCACACCCACAGCTAAAAATAATTTCAGAGGGCTGGAGGCGACGCAAAGGTGATGGCAGCCACCTCCCGGAACAGCTGATAACCCGGCACTTGCCCGCTAGTCAATTTCATGCATTTTCTCTCCATCATTTCCTCCCTGTACATCCTTTTCCTTCCGTGCATGCTGAGGAGAGCTTGACAAATTAAACTAGGAAGACTCTAGGTATCCTGTCATCTAATCTCCAGCCCGGGGTTGTAACTGCCCTTTGCAGAATCTCTACCGTGAGTCATCACAGATGGTTCTAAGAACTGTTCCCTTGTGCGTGCAGCCTTCAGCTGACCAGCTCTGGAACTCAGCAGCTCCTCATGAAAATATGTCAGACTGGTGAATAAACAAGATGGCTCACAGACACCTGGAAGAATGAAGCAGGATGCTAGGGCATGTGGTGCAGGATCGACACAAATAATAGCAACAGGAGGCTGAGCAAACAAATTGTTCCTGCCATGTGGCCCTTGACGCTGAAGGGCAATGGCTTCAGCCTCTAACTGCTGTGCTTCAGGCCAGTGAAGCAGAGGTCATCCCAGACAGCAGCATGAGCCTTCCTTCATGAGGTCACGGGGAACTCTTCCCATCTGCTATTTGTGCTGCCTTCGTTTTCATTAAATGCATATGCACAGATCTAGCTGGATTCTAAATGGATAACATGCTCACATTCTCTAATAAGAAATTATTACCACTGAATATTTATTAATTGCCAGGCATTAACTTTTGAAACTTTCATGTAATCATGGCAGCCAAATATTAGAAGACTATCTTTTTATAAAGGGGAATATCAATGAATGGAGTCTTTGTAAACACCTATTCAAGATAACAAAGCCACTTGGTGCACGCTAGTGGGAAGTTGATTCATTAAATCTTCTGTAGGAAGATAATGAACTGCTATTAGGAAGATCCCAGGCAGAGCCACATAGAGTGTAAACATTCTCAAGGACCTGTTGGTCTTTTATCCCAAAATATGAACATCCACTGGGTGATTCTCTGCAGAATGAAGAAAGCAAAAGTTAGGATGTGTATACCAAACTCTCTTCCAATCTATGCTATCTCCTCTGCTCAGGAAATAGGAAGGAACTATCACACAGTCTTGTTGAGAAGAAGCTGTCTATATCCCATCTGTGTGTCTCTCCCAGCGTCTCTCCTTGACGGGCAAGGCTGGGCAGTGGTCCTGCAGGCAGGCAGCCCAGGGTTTCAGGCAGCACAGTACAGTGGGACAAAGCTGGGCTGAGGCCTAGGTATACATGGTGTGGAAAGATTTTAGCCAATCTGTGCTCAGCCTCATTAGGAAACTCTCTCTGACTAGAGGTGGTTGGTCAAGAGTGCCCAATAGAGAGTAAATATTCACTGTGTGCCAGATCTTTGCTAATCAGGTACTGGCTCCTTCCCTGCCCTCATGCTTCTTGCCTCAAGCCTAATCATTCAGGCTATGGCCTCTAGGGGAGGCCTGAGATGTCCCAGCTCCTCAACAGGGCCTAGGTTGGTAAGAAAATTAAGGTGAGGCAAAAGAAATAAGAAGGACATTTGGGATCTGGGACTAAGCCGCATATTCCTATGTCACTTTACTAGAAAAACAGCTAATAGTTGAGTACCAGTGCCAACAAAAAGATCACAAGAGCAGTGACTCCATGCTCAGTCAGAAGAGTGTCGTGGAAGGCCTTGAAAGCGGCTTCTGCTAACAAGGGTCACGCTTCTTATGTAAAAGCATGATAGACAGCAGCAGCCATGGCAGGGAGTCTAGTGGTTAAGAAATGTCAGACTCGCACTCTGTGGACTCCAGTGGCCTTTTCTTCGGGGTTACAGGATGATTGTTTCCGTTCTCAGCGTGAACTCTGTCTTGGAGGCAGCTGGATGATTGCAAGGGACAATTTCAGCATCTCTGTGACTTCTATTAGATAATGGCATCCTTCAAAACCCCTCTGAAGGTGTCCTGGTAGATTCTCATTAGTCTGAAATAAGTCACACAGGGTACCCTCAGCGGCAGAAGAAGCTGGAAGCAAAATATGTCGCCTTTCCAGATTTTACAGTGGAGGCTCACAGAAAGATTATGCCAACTTGACCACAGCAGCAACAGCGTTGGAAAGTATTTGAGTTCAGAAGATATTTGATGGTAAGAATCACCAGTGGATTTTTTCTGCATATATTTTATTGACGTATATCAATTATGCATGGTAATGTGTTCCATAAATGCCTATTATGTACTTTGATCATTCATCCTTTCACACTTCCCATCTTTTCTCCTCCCACACCTCTAATCATCTTCATCTGACTTTTGAATCCTGTTCTCCCTGCCTAAACCCCACAAACAAGAAAAAGCAAGAAAGACACATATTTGTGTGACTGGCTTATTTCGTTCAGTATGGAAATCTCCAGTTTTGTCCATTATTATGAAAACCACATTATTTTAGTCTTCCTTATGGCCATGAGGCAGGTTCTGATGACTGGGGATGAGGAAGGGGGAGCAGCCAAAATGAACTCTAATTTTCTAGCTCAGTATAGTCACTGAGATCTGGAGTCCTGAAGGAAAGATATGTTTTGGAGATGGGAGGCCATCTTTGAGACTTCTCCGCAGAGATGGCAGCAGCCCACAGCAGTATATGAAAGCCAGTGAAGCTGTGTAGACCAATGATGCGGGAGATCCCCACGTGACCAGTCATTTGTATAAAGTTAGAGCTGTCCACCATTCTTTTTTTAATTGATCTTTATTGAGCTCTACATTTTTCTCTGCTCGCCTCCCTGCCTCTCCCCTCCCCCTTTCAACCCTCCTCCAAGGTCCCCATGCCCCAATTTACTCAGGAGATCTTGTCTTTTTCTACTTTCTACTTCCCATGTAGATTAGATCTATGTAAGTCTCTCTTAGTGTCCTCATTGTTGTCTAAGTTCTCTGGGATTGTGGTTTGTAGGCTGACTTTCTTTGCTTTATGTTTAAAACCACCTATGAGTGAGTACATGTGATAATTGTCTTTCTGTGTCTGGGTTACCTCACTGAAAATAATGTTTTCTACTGATGATTCCATTCTCTTGTTTCTTGGTAAGAGTGGCTCTCAAACAGGAGCAGTTTTCTCCTCTAGGAAATAACTTTTGGTGTCATGACTTGTAAAAGAGGGAAGCTCTTGGCATCTAGTGTCCACTGATGTCACTAAACATTCTACAGTGAAGAGGACAACCCCCCCCCATTACAGATTATCTATCCAGTCAATATTCAGTAGTATTGAGGTCAAGAAACTATCCTCTACAGTAAACTCATCTCTGATCTCAACTTTCCTCTTTCCAAAAGAGCCCTGTGTGTCCCACCTTCAAGGACCCCAAAGCTCCTGATGTCTAGCACATAGCTGTCTTCGCCTTCACTGTCTATACTGTCATCAATGGCTTTCAGACCAGTCCTTCCCACAAGAGCTCCTCGGATGGTCTGACACAGAGAAAAAGACTACTGTTGATTTGACTGATGCTGAGGTTAAAGTCATCCTTGGACCAGAATCTGCCTTAACGCTGCAATCTTAGCAAACCTTCTTACAAAGGAATTCAACTGCTAGTTTTGAGATCTGTATTTAAGACACATCTTTAAATGAATTCAAACTAACTTTTAGGACACACACATAGACTTGCTATTTCTAGACACATGATGATTAAAAAAAATAACTAAGATCAAAAGTCTGCATAAATTACTGAAACCAATGCATTGATAGCAAGAATTTGGAAATGGTTGAGCTTCGTTGCTCTGTTTCTGAGGCCGGTCTCACCAGCAATGCATCCTATTAGTAATACTTGGTTGCTCACTGACAGCCATCTCATGGTTTTTTTTTTTTTAACCATTTTAACACTAGCTTCCTTGGCCTATAAAAGCCATATGTTGTTTCTCTGAAGCTTTGTTAAACACCTTAACTTCAGAGATACACTTTCAGGATAAACTGATTAAAATACAAACTTTATTTTTTAATATGAATTTAGCATAGCCTAAACAAAACTCTTAAGACCTTATTAAAAAGCTCAGCCACACATCTAAATTCATAGGTTCTGATCCAGTGACACAGAGACCAGCAGACCATTAAAATTAATTGAAAGTGCTGGGGGCTGGAGAGATGGCTCAGTGGTTAAGAGCACTGCCTGCTCTTCCAAAGGTCCTGAGTTCAATTCCCAGCAACCACATGGTGGCTCACAACCATCTGGAATGAGGTCTGGTGCCCTCTTCTGGCCTGCAGACATACACAGACAGAATATTGTATACATAATAAATAAATAAATAAATATTTTTAAAAAAAAGAAAGTGCTAAGACATTCCTATATTGACTTTTTTTACTTTAAAAAATTAAGTAAGATGGGAGGTGTAAGTAAGGGCTAGGTTAGGGTCTGCCTAGTTTAAAATTACAATTGAAATACCTCAAATGAGATTATTGTAAAATTCATTAAAACATGCATTAGGTTTCCACACCCCAGATAATCTCATTTTCAGATAACCTGCATCCCAGCACCAGCAGGTAGCATAGTTTCTAATCTACTTCAGTTCATAGTGAAAACTTGAAATATGTCACTCATTGAAAGTCATTAAGTCTTCTTCCTTGTAACTTGACTGAATTTAGAATTAACTAGAAAACAAACCTTCGGATACATCTTCCAAGGAGTATCCAGAAAGGTTTAATTGAGGAGAGAAGACCCACGTTGAATGTGGATGATACCACATTCATGGCATGGGGTTCTGCACGGAATAAAAAAGGAGAACAGGCAAAACAAGCTAAGGACTAATATTCATCTCTCTCTGCAGATGAAGTGTGCCCAGCCTCCTCGAGTCCCTGCCAAGAGGATACCCTGCTCAAATAGTTGCTCTCAGACTAGGAGGCAAAATAAACCCTTACTCTCTTAAGTGGCTTTCATTCTGGGTTTTGTCATGGAAAATAGGACAGTAACTATTACAGATATCCATAATCTATACTATTTAACAGTTTTGTCAGTTATGGGCAGCATATATGATAGCATATACCAGACATAGGTATATAGTAAGTTACATCACCTACTTTTTGCAATTATGTTTTTGTAACTATGCACTATGGTATTTGAGTGATGGTAAAATCACCTGGGGATACATTTTTCAGAATGAATCCCTATTGTGAAGTGACATACAGCTGTATTTAAGTAAGGTTTTGCTGGTAGAGGAGGTAGAAAACTCCTCTGTTATAAAACAGAAAGCAGTTTGGCCAGACTACAACCAGAATATTTTGCTGTTTTTAAGCATTAGTTTTGTTGTTTGGTGTTCAGGACAGGAAACTCAACAGGGCATTGGTGGCCCGGTCCACTCAGCAGAAAGAACATTTAGCCGCATTTTTACTGACATACATAATGTGATTTCAAAAGCTTTTTTATCTCTTCTAAACTGATCATAAATACAAAGAAAGGCAGGGGAAGAAAAATTTCTGTAAGAAAAATGACAAGTTAAAGCCATTGTCCTAGGAAAGGTCCACCTCTGGTTACCTCTCAAGCCTTCTTTTCACTCCCTCTCCCATCCTCCCTGTGCCACAGACACGCAGGCTTTTCTTCTTTGTCCCCAAACACAGTGCTTCTCATCTGGTTGCCTCCAACTTTTTTTTTTTTTTTTTTTTTTTTTTGTCAAGCAGACTGCTTCCTGTTCAACCCTCCAAGAAAGCTGTCCTCTCAGAAACCTCCAAGCTATCTCATGCTAACCTAACTCTTAGATATAACCTCTTAGCTCTCAGGAGGAAATGTAATGTTAAGTAATAGTTAACCATCCAAACATGTTTGGAGACATCTTTTTTACTAGAACTGAAATCTCAAGCAAACAGGATTATTCCTAAAAGATTTTCCTCATTCCTAAAAGATAGCACACATGCCTGGAACTTGGTACTCAGTGTGCACTGAATGAATTATTAAAGATAAGCTTTTGGGTTATGGATATATCCCAGTGATAGAATGCTTGCCTAGCATGCACAGGGCCTTAAGTTCATCCCCAACATCACATGGAAGATCAAACTCTGAATTATTCTTCACTATATCTTTACTGTACTCATTCCTTTCTTCTCTAAGTACCCATAATTGAACAGAGCTTGTGTTAAAAAGTGACTCCACCGACGGTCAGGCAAAAGAGACACTCAGATTCTCCCATGGGGCATAATTAGCTAATGTGCATATAAGTCCTAAGCTTTGGGGGAATTAACAAATATAAGCCTTCTTGGGTAAGGACAATGATTAATTTATGGAAATTAAAGATGAAGAATGTCAGTTAGTTAATCTAAAGTCAGAGAGGGGAGAATTGTGTGCTGCTGAGACTCTAGTCATTCGTTTGTGGCATGTTTAAGTGTTCCAACCATTTATTTATAATTAGGAACAGTAGGGAACTAAAATGAATTTTCCTCTGCGATGCTTTGCTGGCATTTCTGTAAAAGATGGGCACAGGCTATTGGAAAAGCTTAGTTATCCTGCCTGTCACATGACTAACTCGACACAAGGGAAGGATGCCCAGATTCCAACAGGAGCCAGTTAGCACCTGAGTGAAGTTGCCTGAAAGGGTATACTCTGCAGCCAACTGAAGAACCCACACCCCATCAGAAGCACGCTTGATGGAGCTTCCATGAAAAATATACAAGGACCTAATGTAGCTATAAAATGTTCTCATTTATAAATGATGAGTCATTTTTTTTAAACTACAGTATATTTAAAACTCATGCTGTATACATATTACTTATACATGTGTGACACACATAAAAGCTGCCAATCCACTAATCTTTCTCTACAGCCTAACTTTTGCTGGCGAGTGGGAGCTGACCACATTGAGAAAGGCTTCCTGCAGCCCTAGCTGGGTAGACCAAAAGGATGAAGCACCACCAGGCATCTTCTTGGCTCCAAATTCAAAGAAAATTGTTTTAGCTCTCCATTGCCAGCAACTTGTTAATCTTCCCTCTCTCCCTGAAAACACAGCTGATAACATCAGTTTTAATTTATGATCTGGATGGAAAGCATTCATCCTAACATGAGGGTGTCCAAACAGAAGTACTTTGATGGAGAAAACATGGTCATTAATTTCTTCTCTTTCCCATATACCTTATCTCTTGAGCAGAAGAAAGACAGTTATCATGCTGCTCTTGACCCTGTCTTTCATTTGTACATCAGACTCTTTAACTAGATTCAACATGTGAATGAGACAGGTATACATCACCACATTTGTTTCATGTCTATTTTTTTTTCAGATAAGCAAAATGCCATAGATGAAAGTAAAAAAAAAATCTTTCTGCCTAAATATCTAGTCCCTTAGACACCCCCTTCTTCAAACCATGTTTTATAATTTCACTTTTATTTACAAATTTATACAATATATTTTGATCATCTTTCCCCACTCCGACTCTACCCAGATCCTCCCCCACTTCCCAACCTACCCAACTTTATGCCCTGCCTATATCACTTTTCCTCCTTCCTCCCTTAAAAAAATAAAAATAAAAAACAAAAAGAAAATGATACAATAAATGTCAAAAAGCATACAAAATTAAGCCCACACTGACACAAAACATATAATCTGTTTTCTATTAGCCAGAAGCTATTGGGTATGGCATATGCCCTAGAATGGGATTGAGATATCCAATTATACTCTGTTAAAAAAAAAAGATCATCCCTTCTCCAACAGCTATGAATTGCAAATAGGTTCTTGGTTCACAGTGAGACTTTGTGTCCACTTCCCATTTGCCTTGCTGAGATTTTGTCTGTTTTGAGCCTGTATAGGTCTTGTGTGTGCTGTCAGTCTCTGTGAATTCATATGTACATCAGTTCTGCTGTATCTGGAAGACACTGTTTCCTTGGCATTATCCACAACCTATGACTCTTACAATCTTCCACCGTCTTCTGCATAGACCCCTGAGTTTTTAAAGGTATGTGTTGGGGCGGGGGGGTCGGTGTCTGATAAAGACATCCCAGTGGTCTGAGTGTTCCACAGTCTCTCACTCTGCATTGATTAGGGTATAATAGTCCAATCTTCCAATTACTTTATTTCAAACCACATACTTTAGGAAAGACGTGTTTTTCCAAAATTGTTCTGTACACTAATGTTAGTTTCTGAAGGAGTAAGATTAGGAGATAAAGACGAGAGAGAGAGAATTAAGAGAGAAATTTAACACAAACCAGGTAATTATGAGTGGAAGACATCATAATTGCAAGTGTTGTGGGCCATTACGTGGTAAAAATCACTTGGAAATAATGTAAGAATTAGCCGTGCTGTGGAGAGCAAGTATATAATTACAGGACAAAGGGACAAGTCAGTCATTCTAATGCTAGGCATACAAGTTCCTACAGTCAGGCAAATTTTCCAGAAAAATCTATGAAAACCAATTCATAAACTGCCAACGATGACATGCCCTGGGGAGCGATCCGTGTCTCTCATAAACAGGTTCTTCAATGAGGGTCAACCTTGTATTTAAGATGTCCCTTACTAAGATGCAAAAAGTAACATTTTAAGTTATGACTTTGTTTCATGATTTTACACAGGCATGTTTCACCTGTTCAGTGGATATTTGACTCCTCGTATCCTTAAAATGTTATATATTTAGTTTCACCCTGAACTTTTTTTTCCAGCGTTCTTATTTAAATGGAAACACTATTGGTCAGCTCCAACTGCACTAAAGAGAGAGGTAATACCACAGGGCCAGCTGTTTAACTCAGTAGAGAGACAGTGCAACATACACAAGGCACCAAACACATCGCAACATCATAAATAGCTACCAAAGACAGGGTCGTTTAAACAAGAGATGTTTTCCTCACAAATCTAAAGGCTGTGAACTTCAAGATACAAATGCCAGCAAGTCGCGTGTTGTTCTGAGCTTTCCAAGCTTGTCAGTGGTCAGTATCTTTCACATAGTGACCTCCTGTTTACATATCTATGTGTGCAAAGAGGCAATTCTGGCATATTAGAGTCCACTCTGACATCACTTAATATTTAGCCCTTCCATAATGACTCTGTCTCCAAATATTGCAACACCGTGGGTGGGGTTCAGGTATGGTACACAAATTTTGAGAAAGCAAAAACTTTCTGACTATGGCAGGGTGCCTATAGGTAGTCAAAGTTGCATTATTCTAAAGTTTGTGATAATGACTTTGATGGAATTTTTATTATAAACAATGCCACTAACAAAAACGACTAACAAGAATTTCTCCAGTGTGAACACCTAGGAGGACCACATCCCTTCTTCCTCCAAGATGTCATTAAAATTCTGTGCTGATTCTGAAGGGGCTGTTTGATGGAGGAAGGTCATTGGTTAAATAAAAAGAAACTGCTTGGCCCTCATTGGTTAGAAGATAGGTGGGAGGAGTAAACAGAACAGAACACTGGGAGGAAGAGGAAGTGAGCTCAGACTCCACAGCTCTCCTCTCGGGAGCAGACGCCTCAGAGAGACGCCATGCTCCCAGCTCCCAGGCAGACGCACATGATGAAGCTCCGACCCAGGATGGACATAGGCTAGAATCTTCCCGGTAAGCGCACCTAGGGGCGCTACACAGATGATTAGAAATGGGCTAAATTAATATGTGAGAATTAGCCTAGAAGAGGCTAGATAGAAATGGGCCAAGCAGTGATTAAATGAATACAGTTTGTGTGTTGTTATTTCGGGAATAAGCTAGCCAGGCAGCTGGGGTGCTGGGGACACAGCCCCGCCGCCCTTATTACTACAGCTGTTTGTTTTCTAGGGGTCAAAGGGACACCAAGGGACAGACTGAAATCACACCTCATTTCCTCTCACAAGACTCTCCAACAATCGCGTTTCTTCTGTAATATGATTCTCTTCACCCAGTGTCGTGGTGACCCTTTCCTCCCTGTAGCTCCCTCACCCACCCTGATGATTTAGGACCTTGCCAGAGTCACCATCTCAAAGTGGCATTGACAAGAATGGATCATGAGTCTGATTCATCCTCCGGCTGTCTGCATCAATGCCAAGATGGCACCCTGTCTCAGTAGCATCAAAGACAGATTCTAAAGCAATGGGTCTGACTGACTTTGCATACCTTGGCCAGGAGGTCTTTGCCATTGTCTAACTCAGGGATATCTCCAGAGGCAGAAGGACCCTAAATTGATGCACCCCTATAATTAAATTAACCTGTGGAACTAACTGGGGACCTGCTGTGTAAGCAGCCTTGAGTAACATGGAAAGTCAGTAGGCAGGGGCAAAGTAAAAAGGCTTCCATGCTCTGTGGTAACTCTTTAGGTCAGCCCCTTGGTACAGTGGAAGTTCAAAAGCTGGCATATCTGAAGTACCAGTGACTTCATCCAATGTAGTAGAGGGTATTTAAGCCCACATAATTAGCAACCTTATCTCCCAAAAGCCCAAATCTAAGTCCTTGGAATAACTCAGGGCCTATCAACTGCTCAAGACTATAGTCATAGGATTTGAGCAGCAGATCTCAATAACTGTGAGAGAGGTTGTTTAACCTCTGACCCTGGGTTTTCTCATCTACAAATTAGGAATAATATCCTTCATATGGGGTTGCATTGGGAACTAAATGTTGTCATGCTGGGAACAAGCAATACTGGGGACATAAAAGTGTTTGGCAAAAGGGCTCTGTCAAGTTTGGCTCTTCCTGCTTTAAACGTGACAAGAAAAAGTCTTCTCCAGGAAAAGCACACCAACTGGTAATCCAATACCGAATGATGAACCCTGAAATCACACATATGAGTGACATTATACAAACCAAGCAGGTTATATTTAGGAGCAAATGTATATAGATATGCTTGTACGTATATGTGACAGCTAATGGAAAAAGAGGCCAAGTATGAAATAAAGAAAAGAGAAATATACAGGAAGGTTTGGAGGGAGGGAAGGAAAGGGAGAAATAATGTAATTATACTATAATATCAAAAATAAAACATAATTTTGAAAAGTGACAAGGACCAGTGCTGATTCTGGTATCATTCTCATTCTAATGGTGTCAGCCATTTGTTTGGTACCTGAGCATGTTTTTTTTCTCTGGCACTAGGGCTAATTCATCTCATTCAACTTCAGTTAGAATGTGAAAATTATTCATGTTCATTTTACAGAGGAAAAAAAACTGTGACACAGAAGGTTAAATAATTTCCCTTAAACATAAATTAAGTTTTAGAAATTGGATGCAAACTAAATTAGACCAGTTCTGCCAACCCTTTCAGCGCCATGAGAGAGCCCCTTCCCAAGGCTCCTTCCAGGTAAACCAGGGTACAAGCCACCTCTAGGAGAATCTAATGTGCATTCATGCACCTACTCCCCGAGGACATTAGAAGTCCCCAATGACATGGGATTTTCATTTCCTTATTAGAGTGCCCTTTTTCTCACTTTGAGGCATTTGGAAAGTTGATTCACCTATTTCTTCTTCATCTGCAGATGTACCAGCAAACGCCCACTGAGAACTCTATGCCCAAGCACCATCTTTCCTCATACCCTCCCTCCCCCCAGTCTCTCTTCTTTTTTCTTCTTTCCACCCCTCTCTTTCTGGTTCTATTTCTCTCTCCCCTGTCTCCCTGTTTTCCTCCCCCACACCCATTTCTGCCTGCTGTTTCCTCCCTCAGGCATAAAATTCAAGCTTTGGTTCAAAGGCTCAGAGAATTCAGTGTGTTCTAAGTACAATCATACAAATATTTTTAAGTACTATACAAAATTAGTGATCATTTCTACTGACACTTGAAGTTGATTAGAGCAGAGCACTCAGTCAGCGCATGTGTCTAACATTCTGAACTCTGTCTTGAGGGTTGGACTCTGAAAGGATGAATTGGAGCAACAGAGATCCTGACCTCTCCTCTCTCTTTTCCTGGTCTACTCTTTTCACCCACTGTGGATATTCCCATACTGAGGAATGTGAGGGAAACCTACTTTATTCGAATCAAACTCCCTAGGGAAAGTTGCCACTTGATGGACTTTGTTCACTGCTCTGCCAGAAAGAAGCTTAGACACCAAACCAGTGACAAAAGTCACCAGCTCTATTCCATGACAAGCCCAGTCCTTCAGGTGTTATAATCTTCTATCCTTATGATGTTATATGGACTTTGTTGATGCAAATACAGAAATGAAAACTCAACTGGAAAGCTTCAACTATGGCCATGCATTTATTAAGCGGCAGAAATGGGATTTAAAGTCTACACACACCTGGCTGTAATTCGTCCTAAGATCATGCAAATGCAAATATCACCATTGAAGGAACCACACTGAAGGGAACACGGGATCTGTTTATTCTTTCATTTTTCTTACAGATCTTTACAAATTACTTCCTATAACATCATAAGAATATAAGGTTTATTTACATATACAAAGTTAAATTATACAGATATGTGATTAATGTTTTTTTTTGTGAATCCTAGATCCCTTTGAGACTCTAATGGATGTTAGCTGCTTTCATACATTACAATTGCACACATTTTTTGTATGATTTTTACAAAGTGCCTGAGGTCCCTACAGTCTCTCCAAATCTCTACACCTTGCTGTTATACAAGCCCATACGGAGATGCCTGGAAAGCTGCTGCTGTGCCCTTGCAAATTGTGTGTTTAGAGGTTTTATTCTAGAGAAAGGCCATGTTCACACACCCCTCTCCTACTTGCAGAAGTCTGTTTCTCTACGTTCCTTACCCTCCTGTACCTCGGGTTCCCAGTCAGGAAACTGAGATTTCCAAGGGCACCTGTTTCATGTCGCCCCATGATAATTAATCAAGCTGATATGATCAAATACTTAGAACACTAAATAACACATAGCAAGCACCCGAAATGTGTTACTTCTACTTTCGATGGGGAGCCTGCCAAGTCACCATTTCCTCTGGTTTTTCCAGCTTCCTCTCACTTGTATCCCCATCCCCACACTCTGCTTAACACTAATCAGAACCTTGTCCTCAGCTGTTGCCCTTCCTGACCATCACCTCCTCACCTTCAGTCAACATGCCAACCCTTCCGCTCATCCATGCCAATCTCCACACAAGCACCGTTCTCCCAGGGAAGACGTCTATGAGCTTCCTGGTTGCTTGTGTAAGCTCCTGTAGAGCACGGCACATTCCTGTATTTATCCCGGATATAGTTCCCTTACATACTTAGAGAGCTATAAAATTGACATGAGTCTCTCCTCCAGATTTTAAACTCTGCGGGGGGTGGGGGAGGAATTGATCCAGTTTTGATCTCCATGCTGTCCTTGGCTTTTATCACAGCTGCCAGCTCATCACTGTAGACCCTTGGCATCTGTGGAGTGCTAGAACACAAATGACTGAGTACAGCCTATAATGGCAGAGCTGACAGACATGTAAAGAGGCTATTCACCCAATGAGAGCATCTTTCTTTATCCGTTTACAAAGAGAGAGCACTTGTATTCAAGTGGATCTGATATTGAATGCTTCCGCAGTTTGCAGTTTCAGCTTGTATCACACTTAAACGAGATGCCAATTCAGTCACTCTCTGCAGGACACAGGTGAATCCATTTTAAAAAAACTGGTGGAGTTTCAAAAGCCCAGTCCTCACTAAGACACTGCACTTTATTCTAAAACATATATAAACAGAGAGAGGGAGGGAGAAGGAGAGACAAGGAGGGAGAGAGAGATAGGGAGAGGGAGAAGGAGAGAGATTCCCCAATCTTTTCAACATTCAAATCCACATCCCATCAAGGCATCTTCATTCTCCCACTGATTCTCAGGAAATATATGATATTTAATGAGAAAAAAAATAACTCAGAGCAAAGCTAAAGCTTGCTGTCAGGCTCTCCCCTATCCTGTCACACACCTAATCTTTCCAGACACTTGGCTCAACTTTGCCCAACCCTCGGGCTTTCCCTGCTGGGGCATATTAGCAAGGAAGTCCCCCCGTTGGATTAATTAGATCTGTGTTGAAGTTTTCATTTGCTCCGTGAGTTTAACAAATTAATCTGGCATATAATGAAATATTGTGAAACAGTTTTAGAGTGAATATTGCAAATGCTGCCTTGTTCAATTACTGTCAAACTGCACATGCAAGAAAGATATGAAAATCGGAACATATAATTGCAGACTTAATTACCACTCAGTACTAACCAGAGGTAATCATATCAAATTAGTCAAAGTATTTTAACTAAATCTAAACTTTCTAATTCCAAAAAAGTAGAAACATGGGACCAAATAGTACAAGCAGACAACTAGCTAGGTCTCCTTTATCTTTCTTGAATTAATAGGTAACTTATAATGGTCAATCTAGAGAATTTATAATGGACTACAATTATGAGTCAGTTTTTATAATGTATCATACATATTTTCTATTTTGAATAATCTTGAGAGTTATATTATGTATGAAATTAATCATCTGTTGTCCTCACAGATTATTTATTGATTTAATAAATATTTACTGAGGCTTATTATGTCATATATGTTATTCCAGGCATTATTGTAGGTCTTGAACATAGCTATGTTCTTCTTCTAGAGAAGTAGATTCTTCTCTAGCAAAATATGCATGTAAACCATAAAGAAAAACTAATATTCTTATAATAAACCGCTGCATGTCTATTTCAAAGATCTTCCCAGAGAAACAATTTTGAGTACAAACTCTCCCATGCATGTATGTCTGAGATATGTCGTATCCCACACACTTAGTATATCCTTGATTAAACTACTCGTGTGTGTTGGCACATATCATATGCCACAGAGAGTGGTCCACATGCCCAGCATCACTGTGTGGTTCATGTTCCTTCATCCTCATACCTTGACATGAGAAAGTGCTACATCCCACAGTGATATGCTTAGCTAAACTGTGCTTCTGGGTTGTGCTGTTGCTTTTTCTTTGCATCTGCCTCCCTCTGACTTTGAGAAATGGGTATTGCCATCCCTTGCTGCAGTTGAGAAAGTTGTGACTCATCTCAGGACACAGAACAGGTGAGTGAGCCAGGATGATGAAGATCACTCAGGATAAGAAAGATACAACGTTCAACCTTACAAAGTTCCCTCTTGGTATAGCACTCACATAATAAAGTCATCCTGAGTCCTGAACATTTTTTTCAAAATTTCGGTTTGGGTTTGAATCACTCGGCTCTACTAGAGCGTCTTTCGCTCTGGCTCACAGTATGGGTGGTGGTCATTCGCTGCATGTCAGGCGAGGTCTTGAAAAGCATGCGTGTGCAGCATGTCCCTTCTTCTGCCTGCTGCAGAGGTCTGGGCTGCGCAGCCCCTGAGTCCCACTTTACATTGTTATGCTGGCTCTCTGGCCTTACCCTGCTCTGACAGACAGAAAAGCACTGCCTACTTCTGCTGCTTTCTCTGCCCTGAAAGAGACTGGTTGGACAAGTGACGGGTAATTGTTGTTTACTTCTGGCTAGTGTCAAAAGCTGCATTTTACTGGTCACATGTGGCTAAGGGCCTTGCTCCGAAGGGTGAAGGTTCAGAGTCCTCACCTTGGTAATTGAAGAAAGGGCCGAAGAGCGGTCTGGCAATTGGCCATTCTGTCACTTTCTGTGGCAAGCATGACTCGCCTTAAAGCACTCCTTGCTCACCTCAGACCAGGTGAAAGGAAAGGCCAAGAATCTGCAGCGCCCACTGCTCCGGAGAGCATCAGTTCCCTGAAGATGGGTACATCAATCCAGTCCTTTACCCATGCTCCCCAGAGCCACTGTGTTCAGATTGCAAACAGAGATTACTTGTTCTGATAAAATGTTTCACTGTGGGATTAGAGCAGAAGCTACCCCAGACTTCCTACCCAAGGCCTGCTGTATTTGTTCTGTGATCTCATTGTGTGTACCATAAAATAGTTTGATCTATAAAAGACTTGGAATTAAATCCTAGCTCCGTCAGTTAGTAAGCATGGTGGTGGCCTTGAGGGAGATAGCATCTTTAAGTTAGTTTATTGCTAAGTAAAATGTTGATGGTAATGGCAGCTATTATATAGAGACAGTGTAGAAATTAAATGACAAAATACATACAAAGCATTTGATAGTGTTTGGAGCATGGCAACCATCTGTGAGTGTGACCACCGGCATCATCATCACTATAATTATCCTCCTTATCTTACCTTACACATTTAGTATGATAGTTAAAAACCTGGCATTTGGAATGGCAGGACAACTGTTACAATCCTATTCATTGTGCGTGATATCTGGCTTCTCCATCCACAGACTAGAAATATTAGCAGCAATTTTTTATGACTTTAGTACAGGACTGGGTAAATCTTAGTGGTCCAACTTTGGTCCAGACTATGCAAAGCTCTGGCTACAGTTTTAGCACCAAAAAGGGAAGGGTACAGTATTTGCTCATAGAGTAATGGAATAAATAATTAAGTTCAAGAAATGTAAGACTATCCTTTTCTTTGTTTTCCAGCTAAGTTATATATATTTATGTTTTACAATGGGATAGTTTGATACACCATTGGAATGACTATGTGTAGCTAATTAGCAAGTCTATCACCTGACATCCTTGTCATTTCCCAGTGTGAGAATGTTTAAAATCTACTACCTTAGCTATTATCAAGAATAGAATAATTTACTATTAGCTAGGTTCCCATGCTGCCAATAGATCTTCATAGCTTTTTGACCTTCAACAGGGGTCTCCCCATGTCTTGAGATGAACGATATGTAACTCAATGTTTCTTTTTCCATTTGTGTCAATCTATTCAGACTGACTTACAGAAAGCACTCTGTTAGCAAGCTGGATAGCCACAGAAGTGTCCAGCAAACTGTTCAGTGATTCCATGCCTGAGGAAATTCTATATTAGATGTGGAAATTGACTTGAGTTTTAAGCTCTTTCTTCCTAATAAACATTTTTGTTGTTTTGTTGTGGTAAAAGGATATAATATAGTAAATTTTCATGAACAAGGTTACATAATTAGAGAAAGAAATCACCCTTCCCATACATCTGGTATCATGCTGAGGTGGCAAGATCGTTCTAATGAATAAGTGCATGATACTGAAAGGGTAGGCACCTCTCATGACCTGCGGGGCATAGGATCTCTTCTTCAGTTGTGACCCTTGGGAATTCATGTGTTTGGGAAAAACACGAGGAACATTTACTTTGTGATTATGTAAAGGAAGACTATATATAAAATGTCTTGGGAACTTTTTAACTTTATGAATTCACCAAGCCTTTTGCCCAAGAGGACAAATCTCTAGGAATGAGCTAGACCATGCACCCTTTGCCCAAATTACTTTGTCCCAGAGCCTTTCAACAGAACCTTTTATGGAAACATAGATGTTCTTAAAAGCTCATAAGCTTGGGAGAAAGACATAGCCAAGTTGCCTCACCTTTCACCAGAAGCTCACCCATAGAGCTCAGGGCCCTATTTCTTTATTTGTGAAAGGACGGGAAACTCACACAATAGCTGGACTTTTAGAACACTGGGAAGACTAAAGCAATGTCTGCTATGTACTAGTTTCTTTTATTTATTTGTGTGTGTGTGTGTGTGTGTGTGAGAGAGAGTGAGTGTGTGTGTGTGTGTGTGTGTGTGTGTGTGCGAGCGAGCATGCGCGCGTGCAGGTGCGCATAGACGTTGAGAGGAAAGATGACTCCCATCACACGAGTGCATCATGTAACTTTCTGTATAAGATAAGTCTGCTGAATGACAAAATGTCTCCAGACTGTCCCTGGAGCCAGCTCTTTATACAACTGACTCTGAAAGGCTTTCTCCCTATAGGAAACATCAGAGTGCTCACGTTTTAATATTTCAATGATCTAAGACTAATAGTGTCATTCTAAGCTCTGATTTGTCTGGCAGAGTTTTCAGCCTCCTTTGACATTAGATTTCCACACCACACAGGGTATAACAAGCTCATCTTTGCAGCACCCCAGAGTTAAGGACACTACAAAGCTTTAGGACTCTCACAGGCCCCATCTGTGATATAGACAAACTTGCCTTGCTCCCTTTTCTATTTCTTTCTGGGGTATCTCAATGTCACCTAAACTTCTAAGACATCTTTTTGCCTCTTGAATGCCCCTCTGCATACTAGTTTTATTATTTTCATTTTGTTTTTATATTTTCAAGGAATTTGGGGTAATTGTGTTCTTGGACTGCCATGAAGCAGATAAGTTAACACTATTATATTGCTACTAGGAGCATTTTGTTCTTTTCTCAGAATCATACAGCTAGTACTACAACACTGTGTAACTTGAGTTTGTGTCTTCCCAGTCTTGTCCCATTCCAGTAGTCAAAAGAATATAACTCAATTGAATAAATGTTTTGTTTACTATGTGTCCTACCTGCTGCTGCTGCTGCTGCTGCTGCTGCTGCTGCTGCTGCTGCTGCTGCTGCTGCTGCTGCTGTCAAAATAGAATAGGGTCATCTGGGAAAGGAACTTCAGCTGAGAAAATGCCTCCATCAGACTGGCCTGTAGCCAAGTCTGTGGGAGGGCAGTTTCTTGATTAATCATGGATGTAGGGACTCCTGGCCCATTGTGGGTGTTGCCATCCCTGAGTGAGTTGTCCTGGGTTCTCTAAGAAAGCAGGTGGAGCAAGCCATGAAGAGCAAACCAGAAAGCAGCACTCCTCCAAGTCTCTGCATCAGCTCCTGCTTCTAGGTTCCTATTTCAGTGGGTGCCCTAACTTCCCTCAGTGATGGGGTGTGACCTGAATCTGTAAACTGAAATAAACCCTTTCCTCCCCAACTTGCTTTGGTCATAGTGTTTATCACAGTAATTGAAACCTAACTAAGACTATGAAGTACACCAGAAATATATCAGGCTTTATCGGTTTCCCCAGTAGGAAGAGTTTGACGGTTTTCCCCCAAAGAGCAAGCTCCCTGAACCCATTTTGAAAGAGCTCTACTGACAATTAGCTTATTTTAGGAAAAGGAAGTCCTCCAGAGTATGGGAAGAAGTAGGGTGGAAGAAACAATGAGCCATGAGCATCAATTCACAGCCTCCACTGTTCTGAGAACTGCACATTGGCTGTGACTTTCAGGAAAAAGATGACCCTGCTCAGGAAAACCATGAGGTGACCTCATCCTCTCACAACATCTAATTGTTTCCATCGTGTCCTCCTGAGCAACAGTCCACTTCCCTCCCTACTTCTTGCTTCAGCTCTGACATTTTGGCACACTAGAATCTAAGAATGGGCAAAGTTACATCCGCAACCATATGCCTGTATGATATTTAAAGGTTCGATATTTAAAGGGTCTGACATTTCCATTACAACCAATTCCTCTGAAACCAATTTTAAGGGATATAAAATGGTGGGCCAGCCCTCTGTTTCACATCTAATCGAGGGCAGTTATATGTTCAATGCAAAAACACCATAAAGTTTGTGTTGGCCTTGCTTCCACAGTTGTATGTCTCATTGACCAAAACAAAGCTCTTTTAAAAATAAAGACAGGTTAAAAAAAAAAAAAAAAGACCTGTGGTTCTCTCCACTGCTCTGTTAAGGGAGGCTGAGAGATGGCGCCACAAAAAGAAATGGGTTTGAAAATTGCTGATGCATCCTTTATCACTGCAATTTCCACACGGTTATAAAAGTCATGCTTGGATAAAACCTTGAAAGTGCCAAAGCAATGGTCTAGGAAATGAATGCAGATAAGCTTTCTCCACTGCAAATTACGAGCAGCGGACAGAGACTAGAAATGATATCGCTACCAAGGAATCTAAAATTAAAGACGCGATTTCGCTGGTCTGTAGACAACAGGAAGTAAATCATTTCGTGGACTTTGCGCAATGAGTTTGAAAGGCAGCTGCAGAGTGCTCGACCCTCCCCGCCGCTGCGTAGCTCTTGCCTGTAAAGGTCTTCATGCCTCCAAGCGTCTGCAGTTCATTCTAAGAGTGTATTTCATGTGTGGGCTGGAAAGGCTGGTATTTGTGTTCTGCCTCTTTAAAATGGCAGGGGAGGGAGGAAGATATAGTGCCTCTCGATGCTGGAACCCAAAGGGACCAAGACACTTCTATGCAGTTCAGAGCAATTAACTTGGTCCTGGCCCCTTGGAGGCTGTAATGAAATATCTGCTTTAACACCGTGTGAAAACAAAGACACAGCTCTTTTCCCAGGGCCTAAAAGATAATAAAGTGACTCAAAGGGTGAGCAACAGAATTTAATATACTTTGCACTTCTTTTCCAGTTTCTCCTGGAAAAGGAGAATTTCAGGAGGCTGTGGATCCAATGGAGCCTTCGAAAAGAATTAACAACACATCCAAATGAAAACGCAGGAAGCCTAAGCTATAAGAACTTTTCAGGAATATTAACCTTCATCAGGCGATGAAAGGAGACAGAGACCCACACGGGAGCACCGGACAGAAATCTCAAGGTCCAAATCAGGAGCAGAAGGAGACGGAGCACGAGCAAGGAACTCAGGACCACGAGGGGTGCACCCACACACTAAGACAATGGGGATGTTCTATTGGGATCTCACCAAGGCCAGCTGGCCTAGGTCTGAAAAAGCATGGGATAAATCCGGACTAGCTGAACATAGCGGACAATGAGGAATACTGAAAACTCAAGAACAATTGCAGTGGGTTTTTGATCCTACTGCACGTATTGGCTTTGTGGGAGCCTAGGCAGTTTGAATGCTCACCTTACGAGACCTGGATAGAGGTGGGCAGTCCTTGGGCTTCCCACAGGTCAGGGAACCCTGATTGCTCTTCGAGCAGATGAGAGGGGGGGGGACTTGATCGGGGGAGGGGGAGGGAAATGGGAAGCGGTTGTGGGGACGAGGCAGAAATCCTTAATAAATAAATAAATTAAAAAAAAAAGAACTTTGCTGTGGAAGACAGACTTGAAAATCTCTATGTTTTTCTTCAAATTTTTCAGATTACAAGATGGCATGACTCTTCTTGTGATTTGGTTTCCTTGGTTTTATTCAAGGATTTGCTTCAGGCAGTATTTGAGAATCAAGCATTTTATAGGTCAAAACTTTAAAAAAACTCAAAAATACGGCACTGACAAAAGAGTGATTGTGTTAATAATGTAAATTATTATCCATCTCTTTTATCATTTACATCTATTATATAAAGAAAAATTAAAATAAACTGATTTGGTACAAAAAAAAAAGGAAAGGAAAGGAAATCTCACATCTATTGCCATTCGCCAGTAAAGGAGACCAAACTCAGGGCTTTACAAACTACACTCTTCCATTAGCAATATATTTTGAACCTAAAGAAATAGAAAGGTATACAAATTCAGAAGGGGCCTTAGGAGGTGTGCTGGACTGGTTCTTTGTCAACCTAGCATTAGCTAGACTCATTTTGGTAGAGCGAAACTCAAATAAGAAAATGCCTCCACAGGACTGGCCGTGAATAACTTAGTCAGGAGAGCTCAGCTCACTGTGGGAGGAGGTACCCCTGGGCTGGTGGTCCTGAGTGTTACAAAAAAGCAGGCTGAGCAAGTCATTGGAACAAGCCAGTAAGCAGGGTTTTTCTAAGGCCTCCACATCAGCTCCTGCCTCCAGCAGCTTCCTGTCCTGACTTCCCTCCGTAATGGACTATACTGCAGAATGGCAAGCTGAGTGGACCCTTTTCCCCAGGTCACTTTTGGTCGTTGTGTTTTTTATCACAGGTTAAAACCTAGAAGAGGAGGAAAGAATATGGATCCTATAAAGGATGATTAAACAGAAAATTAAACAACTCAAAACCATCTTTTAGAAAATGGATGTTAACTATTTTTATGAGTATTTTCCTGGGTAAATGTATGTGGTCTATGCACATGGATGGTGCACTTGCAGGTTAGAAGAGGATTCCGATCTCCTGGAATTAGAGTTAGGGGATGGTTGTGAGCTACTATGTGAGGGCTGGAATCCAAACCCAGCTCCTCTGTGAGAGCATCTTACCAGCCAAACCGTACTCTGGTTGATCTTGTCTCGAATGGATTCAAAGCTGTAGGGATGTCCACTGAACAGTTTAAAGAGTACAGGACCCCAGATAGCAATTACTAACTACATATAGTTACTTATGCTTACATTAAAATTTTTAATTCATACATCAGTTAAGCCCATTGTAAGCTGTAAATGGATACAGGTGGGAAGTTACGCCTGCACAGGACATACAGACTACAGAAGAAGTCTGTTACCTTGAGGGTCTTCTATTAGACAGCATTAGTTTAAAGCATTCAGTTTCCAATGTGGCTATGGTCACAGAAGACTTCTTGCTATGTGTTATCTGCCATCATTCTTGAAGCTTTTACTTTCTGGAAATAGCAGGTGTTGAATTATTGCTCAATTATCCTTGCTTCTGACTCACAGAGTCACCTGGAGAGACCTGAAAGCCCCTTCACATAGATCAGTACGTTCTATGCCCAGTGATATCCAAGATGGAGGAATGTTCCAAGCAGCCAGCCTTCCCTGCATAAAGTTTACTGATATGAGCTTCAACAAGTGAAATAAGTCTTTGAAGTCCTTGTTAAAGACGAGATTTACTCTACAGAGGCAATTTCCTACTCAAAAGTACATTCTTCAGAAAGCTTCACTGAGTAACTGACATCATTCAAATCATCGTGATCAGTCAAATAAGAGCCTCCCAGTGGACCAAATAACAACTTTTCCTATAGGAGTTGAGACTGCTGGATGCTGAGCTTGTGAAGAGCATAGGAGCAATGAGACAGCTGACTGAAGATTCTCCTTTAGGGGAAAAAAGAGAGACTGCCACTGTAGACAGCTAGCAGAGGAGAAGGTAAACAGTACCAGACTGGGTTAGTTCTCAGGTGGTCACTCCTATTCCCAACCAATCACCACATTGAAAACTCACACCACAGCCTAGAATCACGGGATCACTGGGACCCAGAGAAGCAATTGGGCATCTTTTTCAAAGTGTGTGCCACAAGCCACTTAAAACCAGAAATTTGTGTGGATGCCAAATCGGTCTGTTGACTTTGTCCTATTTGCTGGAGGTAGAGCCCAAGAATCTGTGTTTTGTAAACCCAAGGATGCTTACGCACCTTGATATTTAACATTTCCCCTCCTACTTGACCATCTTCACCTCATTTCCTCCACTAATTCTTTCTCCTCCTTTCTTTACTTATGAAGAAAATACTGAAAAATAGGGAAAGCTTTATCTCTGGCACAAATATATTGTAATCACTAAAAAATTAATAAGGGATGTTGAGCCATAATTACATTTGTGAAAATGTTTATAACACTGAATTTATAGTAAATAGTAAACAAATATTTCATAATAACAGTGAAGTATTAAAAGTCAACTCTGTGGTGTTTTATGTATTTGTAAAATATATCTACAGAAACATCTTAATAATGAAAGAAAATATATTGTTAAGTAAAAACTTTATCATAATCTGTATAAGGTATGACAGAACTATGAAAATATTAATATTAAATTAAAAACACTACAACAAAATATTAACAAAAACAACTAATGTTAAGCAATAAAATTATGGTAGTGGCTGTTTATTCCTTGTCTTATTTTCTCTTTCCAGTTGTTCGTTGTTCTAGTTGGCTTTCTAATGCTGTGATAAACACATGACCAAAGCAATGTGAGGGGAAATCATGTTTACATCTCCAAGGTCACAGTTATCACTGAAGGAGGCCATGACAGGAACTCAAGGCAGGAGCCTAGAAGCAGAAACTAAAGCAGAGGCGAGGGAGGAACTCTGTTTATAGGCTTGTTCTTCATAGTGTGTGTGTGTTTATTCCTAAATGTACAAACACAACTCATTTGTGTGTGTGAGAGAGCATGCACACATGTGTGTGCACATGTGTGTATCTATTCCTAAATGTACAACTACAACCCGTTTATGAGCACACACACGTGTGTATGCACATGTGTGTTTATTCATAAATACACAAACACAATCTGTTTTATGTGTGTGTCTGTGCATGTCTCTGTGTGTGTTTATTTCTAAATATACAAACACAGCCTCTCTCTGTGTCTGTTTATGTTTATTCCTAAGTACACAAATACAACCTGTTAAGTCTGTATGATATTTCATATATAGTTTTTCAGGACTGACCATTTGTTATTGGATAACCAGCTGGTGTTCTCTTCTCTGCTACTTTTCTTATATTCCCGGATGTGGCAGCATGGCTCTACCCATAACGGGCCAAGCCCTCTCACATCAATTGACAATCAAGAAGCGCCCCTAACAGACTTGCCTACAGGCCAGTGATGGAGACAGTTCTTCAGTTGAGGTTCTCTCTCCAGGTATCACTAGTTTATGCCAAATTGATAAACATTAACCTGAACACTCATCTAGCATATTAAAAACTATAATTAGAAAAAAAGCAGGCTAAAATACTGCTGCTGTAGATATCTACCATGCCTCTGCTTTTACTGCACTGTGCATTTGGAGCTGGGGCATGTGCAGTTCAGTTCCTCATTTTCAATCTGTTTGTATGTTCTTGGTTTGCAATTGGTAGGCTTAGGCTCCTAGTTTTAACATTTGGGGATGTGAGCTCTACCCAGTGTATTTACTTTTATTGTCCTCCAGTTATACCTAATTTAGAAAAGGAGTGGGAACCTATCAAGAGGAAGAGAATAACAAGTGCCAGATTTACCGATCTTATATGTGCTATCATTTGGCAGCATTTGTACTTCCAGGAATACCAAGGGTGCAAAGACACCTGCTCAGAACCCTTTGAGGGGACAACCCAAAGAGGAACAACTGCTTCAGCTATGGGACACCCACTCCAAGAAACACTGTGTAGTGTTTGGAAAAGCAAGTATTTTCAGGAGACAGCAGAATGGACACGTTGGAAGTGTGCATTCTAGGGACTCCAGCTCTAATAAGTTACAGGAAGCATTGGAAGTGGAGCCACGCCTTAAGGAAAACCATGTGGTGGCCTTTAGCCATCTCCAAAATATGGGTCTTCATGTAAAGAAGTCAATGAGAAGGGAAGCTGGAGAGGGTAAACTCTTAGAGGAAAAACTATGAAATAAAGATGTACAGTAGCCAAGTGCAATGAGTTATATTTGAAGCATGATTTGAAGAAACAGAATGAAATAAATGATGCTTTTGGGGCAACTACAGGAATCTGGGTCAGATTTTGTTTTCAAAAATATTAAGGAATAAGATATAATAATGGAATAAATGTTATTTTTAAAATAAAACTGCTTACCTACAAAATAAATTAATGCTTTGCATATGCTTTCAAGTATTTTGTCCAAAATGGAGGATAAGGGTTGGAGAGATGATTTTGTTGGTCAGCTGTTCTTGTGCACAAGTCTAGATTTGGATGCCCAGCATCCATGTAAATGGCAGGCATGATGGTAAGCTCCCATGTCCACAGCACTGGGAAAGCTGAAAGCTTGTTCTCTCTCTCTCTCTCTCTCTCTCTCTCTCTCTCTCTCTCTCTCTCGTGCACGCGCATGCACACACACCTCATCGGTTAGGCATATTATTTAAAAAGTCTTGGAACTATTAAACAGTAAAGCTGATATTTAAACTCAGGATACACAGAATCAGAGTTCATGCAATGAAGTGCTGTACAACCTTTGCTTTTCAGGCTACAGAACAATCCCAGGATGCTTTGTGAAGGTGAATAAGCAGGGTGGAGACTATGGACAGCAGTATGGAAATTTGCTGTCTATATACTTTTTGTGACTTGTATAGTTGTGGTTCATGTGTGTGCGTGCGTGTGTGTGTGTGTATGAGCATGTGTATGTATGAAATATATATGTCTTAGTTAGGGTTTCTATTGCTGTGAAGAGCCACCATGACTTCGGCAACCCTTATAAAGGAAAATATTTAATTGTAGCAGCTCACTTATAGTTCAGAGGGTTAGTCCATTATCATCATGGCAGGAAACAAGGTAACACGCAGGTAGAAGTGCTGCTAGAGAAGGAACTGAGAGTTCTTACATCTTGACTCACTGGCAGCAGGAAGTGGTCTGAGATACTGGGTGTGGCTTGAGCATATAGCCTGCCTCCACAGTGACATACTTCCTCTAACAAGGTCATACCTCCTAATAGTGCCCACTCCTTTTCTTTTAAACCACGTGTGTGTGTGTGTGTGTGTGTAAACTAAAAAGGTAGTTCAATCTGAGAAGTGAAACTAAAGCTGAAGATACTTGGTTTATAAATTTTATGAATTTCCATAGTTGGTCTGTATTTTTTACTACATATATGAATGCCTTTTTAGACTAAAAAGACAATGTGAGTTTTGAGATAATAAACCATTCTATTTCTTTGTTTACTTTTTATTAAAGAAAAAGAAGGGACCTGTAAAATGTTGCTGAATATTTATAAGTAAACAATGTCCTTAACTTTTAGACTTGTCTATTGCATGCGTGTGAGTGCTTCGCATGTTTGCATGTGCACCAAATGTATGCCAGGTGCCTGCGGAGTTCAGCAGCATGGTACCCCTAGAATTGGAGTTACAGATTGTTTAGAGCATCCATGTGGGTGCTAGAAATTGAACCCAGGTCCTCTGCAAGGGCATCAAGTGCTCTAAACCACTGAGACATCTCCCCAGCCCCTGTAAGTAAGTAAAATTGTAACTCTATACATGGCTGTGTATAAGTAGAAAAGAAGGATGAGCGGAATCATGATGTCACACATACGAGGAACGTCTTGATAGGTAAAACATACATTTGTGTTATTGTTTAAGAAATTAATACACAACCATAAACGGGCCTTTTAAATGGTTTGGAAGATGTAGCAAGTGGATAAGAGTAGTAAACCTGCTTTGGACCACTCATCTGATCCCTCCAGTCCTAATACCAAACCATCTAATGACCGAGTCTTCTTCCATCTCAAGACCTTTCCTACAACACTTTAGTGTGTCCACAGTGATAGCTGTCAGCAGACACGGCTTCCCTTGTGCTGGCATTGAATTGTTCTGAGCGGCAGGTGAAGACAGAGCCTCCTTGCCACATCTGTTCTCTATTTCCAGTTGTTTAAGAGTGCAAAGGTGAGGCAGGTGTACAAGGCATGCCTATTACTGGAGCCTCTCAGAGTGCTGAGGCAGGGTGATCACTCGAGTCCAGGAGCTTAATACCAGCCTGGAAAACAAATCGGCCTGAAAGCGTGCAATGAGAACAAAGAGCGTACGTTAGAGATGCATCGAATGCCACACACTTGGTTGATACTAGGCCTTTTCACTGATTGTAAGTGGTCCACCACAGTGCTCAGTATTCTCGGTTCCTCTGCTGGAAGAGGATATTACCTCCTAATCCCATGTCCTGAAAAAAACAAAACAAGTGAAGATTGAAAATTTTGCCTAAGGAGCACATGAAGGACCAAAGTAACCAGAAAGTAGTGTGCCCGGTATTTTTGCTCTACTGAAAAGGATGCCTTGTCACTGTTGGTGACACACTCATCCTCTTCTCTAGTGAAAACTGGCACTGTGTCAATAATCGGTGCACATTTCGTCTTCTCTTTTTCCGACCTCCTTAGTTATATATTAATTTACTTATCTTTTAGACTGGCATGGCTTCGCTAAAGCACCTGTTTTATATCCTTTCATGCACGATGTGAATCCCATCAGGTCACTCTCTAAGGCCCCAGCCTGCAGCCCTACTCACCATTCTTGGTCCCTTGAACTCTTGCCGCCCTCGAGCTTGCAGTGTTGGATTTTCCTTCCTGCTCACCTAATTCGCTGCCACTCACATCCCATGTCTCAGCTTATTTTTTACTTCCTGGGAGACATATTTCTTTGGCCTCCCTCCCTGCCAGATACCCTTCGCAACACAGAACCCTTGAAATTTCACATGAGCGAGCGTGTGTGGTCGTCTGAACACCACCGAACTCGCCTACTAGGCTGCACTCTCCATGAGGGCAATAATTTCTACTCACAGTATTTCTCCAGGGTCAATCTAGCACCATTTCTCATAGCATTGAAATAAGAAGACATTTAATTTTATGTTGCTTTCCCTAAATTTTAACGTGTTCTATATTGGCCTCAGAGAACTTAATTAATTCCTGACAGACTTTGAATTATGTCTCTTCTTCTCTGTGTAATAATTGCTGTCAGGCAGGCAGGCCTTTGACTCCTAAGCATGCAGCATGCCTGTGTACTTGTCAGGGACTTGGATGGCTTCGTTCGAATTTCAGCAGCTCACTGCAATAATTTGAGGAAACTTTTTTCTTTCTTTCTTAAACTTCCTTTCTCTTAGAAAGAATGGAAGTCAGTAAAACCCTAGAGAGGCTTCATGTAGCATCTGTGAAAAACACGGGGAGATTAATGAGGTCTCGAAAACAGTCACTGAGTTGAAATTGGCATTTTCTTCTTCTAACAGCCCTTCTATCTGAAGCCTTGACTATCAGTAATTGTCACATTTGGCGGCCATCTAGAGAGGGATGGGACAATAAGACTTCACTTTTCTCCTAGAAGTTAAGCAGTCCATAAAGTTGGCCATTGAGTTCTTTTATGGGACGAGAATTTTCCTGGCGACAACTGTCCTTTCTGAGAGCAGGTAAGGCAGTGAATTTTCAATTTGAAGTTTGAGTGGCTAGGAGGGGGTGGGAGTGACAGTGAGATGGACTCTGAAACCCGGGAAATAAAGAAGATTGGATTTTCTAGCACAATTCCAGTCTATAAAAAGAATAAAGCAGAGCAGAACAGGATTTTTACAGAAGGTGAGGTCAGCGAATAAAGAAGGTGTGAGAAGCCACGAAGCTGTAAATTGTCAAATGAGACTCTCATCTCAGATAGCCCGAGGGCAGAGGTCGTGTGCAGAGTCACTGAAGTGAGCTCTCATTTGGGTACACAAAGCCAGCTCACCACTTGCCCACAAATAAGATGTCTCCACCATGTTTGTTTAATTCATTGCCCTAAAACTCAAGACCAACCAACAAAATTCAGCTTTCTTATCCCACACTCATCACTCAAACTGGGAACAGTATTTTCCTTTGAGTATATTGGTCTTTGATAAAGTACAGATGTGATACTTGCATATGTACACATGGCATTATCAGTCATATTTCTCTGCGAAAATTAATAGCTTGGCACAGTTCTCCTATACATCACTTTTTACTAAATTTAACTCATGGTATATTCTGGAGACCCCTTGCTGGTTACTGTCAAGTTTAGGAAAAAATCTGAGGGACATCTGGCATCTTGAAGTGAATATGTATTCCTTTGTGTGGTTTGTATCTCGTTAGTTGCCCACAAAATTTAATACAGTTCATTTTAAGTTCACAGACTCTATACTGGAGCCAGAGATAGGTCTTATTATGGGCATTAACGGAACTCAAATAGTTTAGAATGTTTCTCAAATCATCTTCCTTGCCAAAGGCAAAGGGGTCAAGGAATGGCCAATTTGGAGGGCTTTTTAGCAGTCAGAGTTCACAGAAAGGCAATGGGAGACATAGAAAGATCAATATGCTTAATAAGGGTGACTCAGCCCTCAGTAAATCTGTTGCACTAAATTCCACAATAGGTGTACAAGTCGAGTTGTTTTTGTTTTGTTTTGGTTTGGTTTTTAGTTTGGGTTTTTATTTTGTTCTATTGTTGCTGTTGTTGTTGTTTCTTTCACAAACAGACATTCTGATAGCCATTTGCAAATCCAAGTCAATTGGAGAGCAATGAATTCTTACAAAGCTCAAAGAGCGTTTAGAGAATCACAAAGTATTTTGTGATTTAGGTCAATAAATTTTGCACTAGATAGCTTACATCAAAATGGCTGTCGCCTTGCAGGTGAGTATTAACCTTCAGAACATTTTCTCAGTCCCCAGACATCAAAGACATCTGATTTGGAGGTGGAGGTCAGTGCATCAGATGGCAAATTTACTTAGTTTTCTTAAATCATAATTCAGGGACCAGAAAGGAATCTTTAGAAGCATCTATTCTATTTCAAACTCAAACATAAAGACTGCTAGGGCATGGTACATCAGGGATTGAAGCTATGGGAGTTTCCATTTACTCAATAATATTTAATGTTAAATATTCCATCCACACTAAAGTTAGCCTGTATTATATGATGCATAGAAGAGCCCCTCCCCCAAAAAAGAATCTAGATTTTCAAAGTAAACTATAGTACTTCCAAAAAATAACATTTAGAAGGCTACTTTAAGCTGTTGCTAATTTTTTTTAATAACCTAAATACTTTCTACATGCTATTGTGATAGGAATATGTAAAAAGTAGTACCGTTCAGAGTCTGAGATGAGAGCTGCAGTCAATGCTATACTACCTGTACTTGTGACAGAATCAGGGCTGCCGCTCACTCCCACTCATCCATTGGCTTTTCAGGATCCGGAAGCTGCCTCTGGATCTCAGAAGGTTCTCCATTGCTGCTTAGTTCTCACGAACCTTAAGGAGAGCATTTCTCTAGACGGTCTTTCAAAAACAAGAAAACTTCAGTTTTAGGGTCATGATGAGTGACCATCCATTTTCAGAATTTACCCTACTCTTGAAACTTCTTCAAAATAATTCACCAAAAAGTGAAAAATACATACAAATTTATCACAGTATATAGATACTTAGGATTTCAATGAAATAAAAGCTATTCTTCTGTGAAATACATAAGATCCATGAAAAGAGTGTTTTCCCAAAACTGTTTCCTAGATCTCCTGGCTCAGTATTTTCTGTGATGGTAGTTAAAAACACAGACGACTAGCTGACTTAGTCCATTTTGGTTGCTATAATAAAATACCTGAAGATTAAGAATGATTACTTTATAACAAAAATACATATATTTACATTTTACCTTTATTGTGTATGTGTGAGAGTGTGAGTGTGTGTGTCTGTGTGTGTACATGTGTGTGTCTGTGGGGGTGTGGTCATGCCATGACGCATGTGTGGAGGGTCAGAAAACAGCATGTAGGAGTTGTCTTTCTCCTTCCACCATGTGGGATCCAAGGACTGAATTCATCACCAAGCTTGGTAACGAGAACTTTTACCAGTTGGGTCAAATTGCCATCCTGAAGGAAGTAAATGTTTGTAATTCAGAGCCCTTGGGGTTCAAGAGCTTAATGTCAGCATTGTGTTCTGGTGAAAGTCTGGTAGACAACATCACATGATAAGAAATCATAAGAGAGAAGGAGAGATATGGCATGGGTCATCTAGAAAGAAATGAAGAAAAACAGGTGACTAGAAAGGAGGTAACAATCAACTCTGATGAGAATCATTGACTTCTGGAAGACCTAACACACTCTCACAAGATAGGCATTACTCCCTTCCAAGGTCATGCACCTGAACCTCACTGCATCCCAAAATTCCTCACCACTTCCTAATTCTGTTAAAATTGGATGCAAGCCCTCAGCTAATGAAACCTCAGAGGCAAACCTCATTGCTCTAACTACTCAGAAGTCCTTGGGGACAGTGCCTAGTGACCTCCATGCTGACCCAGTAGACATGAAATCTTATATGCTATGAAGTCGAAAAACTGCCCCTTTGGAGGTGTCACAAGAGAAGAGTGAATAAGAGTGGGTTAAATAATATTACTACGATTTACATTCACAGGACTCATGTATCAAAGAACATCTATTTGTAAGTTCTACTTTGATTCAAAACCTGTATGTGATAGGAAGAACCAGAGGACTTATGTGGATTTCCTGAAGGAGGAAGTGAATGTCATCTGATTAAACTGGTCTCAAAGCAAATATGAAAGTGGAAGAAAAACTCCCAATAAAATACCACAAGAGGTGTACAAGGAAGAAGGTCAAGAGACAGGTGAAGTGCTTGACTTCCACTCACGCTCAGCCTCCTTCCCCTACGTATAAATTGAAACTCTCATTTATCACATTTCTAAAGACTGTTTCATAAAACATAAAACCATAGAAAGCACATGACACAATTATTATCATTATCTTTCCAATCTTGAAACCACTCTATAATTGCTATGTTGGAATAACATCAAGGAGACAGCACAAGAGCATACGAAAAGGTGATTTCTACAATAACCAAGGAACAAATAAGCTGACCACCATTATTTTAATATTCAATATCTCCAACGGATACAGAAAAAGATTAAGGAGAGTACTCAAAATTAAAATAGCACAATTACAGGTGCTCTCTAAGAACTGACCACAGTTTGAAGGAAAGAACTTATTGTGTCCTGCAGCATGTAATGATGTGGAGGAAAAGAAGCTGAGTGTGCCCCTTTCCAAGACATAGGCTATGACTACAAAAGAGTAGAGGGGCTTCATGGAAATCCATGAACTTAAGCAAGTATCACACAGAGGAGTAAGTGTAGTAGAGGCAAGTAGAGGGGTTCATGACATAAGCACATCCCAGTCTACCTACACACCCTCAATGAAAACCTCTGCTGGTGATGTGCAGCAGCTCAGGCCGCTGACTTTGAAGGGAGTCTTTCTCATGCTGGACAGAAGAGTAGCAGAAGAAAAGGGGAGAGAGAAGGCTGTAGCGTGAAGGGGCCATGCTTTGCCCTCTGGAGGAAGTCTGCCTTTCTGTGCTAGTCTTGTACTCCGTTCAAAAGTGGGGAACACTGCTGGGCTTTCCATAAGGACTGGACAAGCTTAGAAAAATATCTCCCCCTCCCCAAGGACTCAACATTAGGTGTTATGGGTAGACCTTGCCAAAGAAACATCTCCCAACAGGAAGATCATCTGCCTTGATCTGGTTCTCTCAATTGGACAGCCAAGCCTACTTTTGTCAGCTGATTAGGAAACTTTGCTTGACTGGAGTTATTTCTGGGAAGCCATTTTCTATGACCCACCTTTCCCCAATCCTTATGAAGAAGTCCATTCAGGTACAGGGACAGTTTTTATCTGGTACAAATCACAAAATAGGCTGAATGCAAAATCACCAGACTGGCCAGCCACGTTGTTTTCATGTCCAGTGCTCCACAGTCAAAAGACACCTGGAGTGCTCAGGCTTTGTCCCGGACTAACATAAATTGAGGTTAAAGAAACTGCTTTGTTTGGGGGCATTTCCATAAGAAATTTGCATAACAGTGGAATAAAGGGTTGATTTAAAAGTTAACATAAGAAATGAAATAAAATCAGTTTCAAATAAAAGGGATATTTATCGCCTTTTGTACCTGTGCTCTTTTGAAAAGACCATCAAAGTGGATTTTTTTCCCAATGGGTACAAGGTATGTCAAATAAGATTTCTAAACTTATATGCAAGACTGCAAGAGAAGAAAATGAGACCATATAACAAGATGGAGGTAATTATCCACCAGAATCAATATCCACTCACAGCTGCAAATTCTGTTCCTCTCTTCTCTCCAGTGCCTTGCACTGGTTTGGCTTTATCCTTGCTTCTAGAAAGTTATCTGAATAAATTAGAAGAGCCAGGCAGTTCTTTCATCAGAGTGTAGTCACACGGAGATCATCTGCCAAGTGTGGTGTTTCTTTATCCGGATCCTGGAACATT